>NC_135239.1:180884756-182173089 GCF_051348905.1 Ranitomeya variabilis
CCTGGAAGTCAAATGCACCGAGCTACAAAATGTGCGCCGGCTTCAGCTCCAAAATCTGGGTCCTGTCATTATAATTGCAGACATATACCCTCAGATAATATACGGGGACATAGTTCAGCATCAGAGTAAATGTTCTCTTTCAAATTCTTGGCAGGAAAATCATTTTTTCATTGCAAACTTTGTTTCCGTCTATTCTTGGAAATCCTACCTGATACAGATGTGCCTCTCTGGCCGGGGTTCATTTTTTGATCATTTCAGCTCCACACAGTAGAAATTCAGTTGTTCTCAGCACCAAATCAGCACAGCACAGCTCGAATTCAGAAGACTCAACCTCCACATCAAGACGTAGACACACCTCTCTCCATGTCATCTGCTACTCTCCAGCTCCCAGGAATAAATGAGAAGGACCTGAGCGGAATAAAATATGGAGACATTCTGCTACATTGTCTCACATCTGCCCGAGAACGTTCACTTGGAAGATTTTTGTACTTAAAATCCTGTATTGACATAAAAAATTAGGTTAAAGGAGCATTCAACGCTTTGTGGATAGAGGTCCTATATATAAACTAGAACTGACTGTGGAGGAGATGTTTTATTGATCAGAAAATGTATATTATATCATAATCAGATCATATTACACACAATATCCTAATAGTGTGTGACAAGTGATAAACACAGCAAGATTCCTACCTATGACAGAAAAACAAATAGACAGACAGATAATAGAGATACATACATAATAGATAAGTGATATATAATAGATAATAGATAGTTAATAGATAGATAGATGATAGATAGATAATAGATAAGTGATATATGATAGATAGATAATAGATAGTAGATAATAGATAAATGATGGCTAGATCGATAGATAGATAGATAAATAATAGATAGATAATAGATAGTTGATAGATAGATAATAGATAGATAGATACATAATAGATAGTTGATAGATAATAGATAGATAGATAGATAGATAGATGGATAATACATAGTTGATAGATTGATAAAAAAGCCAAAACATTGCACATAAATTGGTAAAAACAACAATTTTTTCACTGTCCCACATCTGCAGAGTTACCATTTTTCTTGGGTAGATAGCTAGGCAGGTAGATACATAGATAAATAAATAGATAGATAGATAGATAGATAGATAGATAGATAGATATTAGATAGATAATACACTGCTCAAAAATATAAAGGGAACACTAAATTCCCACATCCTAAATATCACTGAATGAAATATTCCAGTTGTAAATCTTTATTTATTTTATAGTGGAATGCGTTGAGAGCAGTAAAACCTAAAAACGATCAATGTAAATCACAACTAATATGCCATGGAGGTCTGTAGTTGGAATGATGCTCAAAATCAAAGTGGAAAATCAAATTGCAGGCTGATCCAACTTCAGTGGAAATGCCTCAAGACAAGGAAATGATGCTAAGTAGTGTGTGTGGCCTCCACGTGCCTGTATGACCTCCCTTCAACACCTGGGCATTCTCCTGATGAGCAATTCCTGGACAGTCTGTGGTTCAACATGACGTTGGTGGATGGAGTGAGACATGATGTCCCAGATGTGTTCAATCGGATTCAGGTCTGGGGAACGGGAGGGCCAGTCCATAGCTTCAATGCCGTCATCTTGCGGAACTGCTGACACACTTCAGCCACATGAGGTCTGGCATTGTCCTGCATTGGGGGAACCCAGGGCCAACCGCACCAGCATATGGTCTCACAAGGGGTCTGAGGATCTCATGTCGGTACCTAATGGCAGTCAGGCTACCTCTGGCGAGCACATGGAGGGCTCTGCAGCCCTCCAAAGAAATGCCACCCCCACCATTATTGACCCACTGCCAAGCTGGTCATGCTGAAGGATGTTGCAGACAGCAGATCGCTCTCCACGGTGTCTCCAGACTCTGTCACGTCTGTCACATGTGCTCAGTGTGAACCTGCTTTCATCTGTGAAGAGCACAGGGCGCCTGTGGTAAATTTGCCAATCCTGGTGTTCTGTGGCAAATGCCAAGTGTCCTGCACGGTGTTGGGCTGTGAGCACAACCCCCATCTGTGGACGTCAGGCACTCAGACCATCCTCTTGGAGTCAGTTTCTAACCGTTTGTGCAGACATATGCACATTTGTGGCCTGCTGGAGGTCATTTTGCAGGGCTCTGGCAGTGCTTCTCCTGTTCCTCCTTGCACAAAGGCTGAGGTAGCTGTCCTGCTGCTGGGTTGTTGCCCTCCTATGGCCCCCTCCACATCTCCTTGTGTACTGGCCTATATCCTGGTAGTGCCTCCAGCCTCTGGACACTATGCTGACAGACACAGCAAACCTTTTTGCACAGCTCGCATTGATGTGCCATCCTGGATGAGCTGCACCACCTGAGTCACTTGTGTGGGTTGTAGAGTCTGTCTCATGCTACCACGAGTGTGAAAGCACAACCAACATTTAAAAATGACCAAAACATTGTCCGGAAAGCATTGGCACTGAGATGTGTTCTGTGGTCCCCTCCTGCCGAACCGCTCCTTTATTGAGGGTTTCTTGACAATTGCCAATAATTTCTATCTGTCGTCTATTCCATTTGCACAACAGCATGTGAATATGATTGTCAATCAGTGTTGCTTCCTAAGTGGACAGTTTGATTTCGCAGAAGTTTGATTTACTTGGAGTTATATTCTCTTGTTTAAGTGTTCCCTTTAATTTTTTGAGTAGTGTAGATAGATAGATAATAGATAGACCAGGGGCAGACATAATAAATGTGCAGCCACACAGAAACTCAAGAGGTAAAGGGGCACAACCATCTGAAAAGCAAGTGATACTGTGCATTAGGGCGCAGACAGACGGTTGTTTGTCCTGTGCGGGGATCGCACCGCAGTGCACGGACTGGCCTGACACCTTTCCTGACTTGAGCATGACCAGAGCCATATTTGGAATTCATGCTGCCGTAGGCACTTTAAGTGGTCACACTCCGTGCTGATCAGTCAGACTAAGAGTATGTGCATACAGCGTTTTTTACTGGCAGATCCGCTCTGTAACCCATCTGAAAAAGTGCTAAATATATGCTAAAAAGAATGAACTCATATGCTGATGGCTAAAAGATGTTGGAAAAGATGACCAAAAAGAAGCAAAAAAAAGGTTACTTATGAATAAAATGACTATTATGTGTCTTGAAGCGTATTCCTGTTGAAAAACTCCACGGATTCACAGAAGTTCAAAAGAAACGTACACATACTATTAGACACCAGGATTCTTCTGCTGCGTGGGATGGATTCTAAAGCCTTATCTGCCTCTGCGGTCTCCAACTCAGGCCTGGCTTCTGGGATTGTTGCTTAGCACAGACGTCGGTCCCAGGATCTTGCACTGCTTTGTAGTGTCCATATGGTGACTGCTGGCTCTCCAGCTAAAGTCTATGGTAACCTGTCGTATACAGAGGCAGCCCTACCCTCTGGAGTCTAAGTCCAGAAATCATCTTACTGAGCATGTCCGTGATGTGGCACCGTCTCATTGGTGCTTGGACGTTGACTGCTCTGGTGATGTAGCAGCTCCGGATTGGCCCACGGGTGGTGCCCAGTCCGACTGGGCGTGAGTGTTTGGGGTGGAGCCTAGTGCATATAAGGCTTCCAGCAGCGTGTGTGTGTGCGTGTGCGTGTGCTACCATTCTGTTTGCTCATGTGTGTGAGTCATTTTTGTACCAGTGTCTGTGTGTCTAGGCAGGTGGTGTAGTGTGGGAAACCCCGCTTTGCTTAGAACTTGTTTCCGTTGTGTGTGCGGTTAGCACAGCTGAGTTACAGGGCAAGTCCAAACTCAGCCTAGACTTCCCTGGGAGAGCAATAGGGTACCACACCTAGCGTCAGATTTGCTTCTTATCATGTGATGTTTTGCAGAGTTTAGCACTTTGCTTACTGTTTGCTTATCGGCTCTGTCTGTATGCTTTTGTGTGTGTTCTGCATGGGTCAGTTGCGGGGCAAGCTCAACCCACCTGCTTTTCCCTGCGGGTTTAACAGGGTATTGCACAATTCTCATTTTTCAGTGCTGCTCGGCGGTTAGCTGAGCTTGGTACTTATATTTTCTGTGTCTCTCGGTGGTTAGCTGAGCTTGGTACTTATATTTTCTGTGCCTCTCGGTGGTTAGCTGAGCTTGGTACTTATATTTTCTAAGCTTGTTACTCTATCCCATTCGCTCTGTATGGTTTTATAGCAGTGTATTTGCTAGTTTTTTATCCGTCATTATTTACACTAGCATGGTAGACCCCGGGTTGTGATTGCATTTTATAATTTATTTTAATTTAGTGCAATCCGCCAACCCTAACACATACCATGAAAATGCTCATACCCTTCAGATAGTGGTTAAGACCCCCATACATAGACTAGATTTGGACAAACCCGCTGACACCAACAGATTCCGCTGACAGTCCAATATGTATGGGGGCCTCTGACTGACTGTCAGGGGAGATCAGAATCCAGTATGTCCGATTTTGGACTGTAGATCCTTTTGCTCTTTAAGTGATAAGCTGCTGCCAGAGATGTCCAACAGCGACTTTCGTAGAAAACATAGGAACTCTCGGCAGAGTGAGTAATCCTCTATATGGGAGACCAGGGTAAGATAGCTGTCAGATGAACGTTAGGACAGCTGTCTACAGTGTATGGGGTTTTAGTCAATTTCTTGTTCAGCTCACAGACATTTAGACAGTTGTATTTTTAGTCCAGCACACTATAATGTTTTAGTAAAAAGCCTCATAAATTAAAGGTTACAACATCTACATGGCCACATCACCACAACCACCATCAGTACATTAATACATCACCATAACCTCAGTAAGTGCAGTAAAACATCACCACAACCACTGTCAATACAGTGATACATCACCATCTAGTACATGAATAAGTTGCCATGCTTAGTACAGCAATCGATTGTAGTGTCAGGTCAGACCCAAATACAGTTGCATTAACCTACAACTCCCAGTTTGTCCCTAACAACGGTAAGCAGATGCTTGAAGTTGTTGTTACCAGTCATCATCAGACTGCAGACCACACAGGAATCACAGTATTGCTTGGTCCTAGGCAGGAACTTTATTAAACATTTAAAAATTAGCTTAACTTTTGGAAGATATCTTATCTTTTAGGTCCATTAATTTTCAGCAGGTTGGTGTGAGTCTGAAGTTGGCTTACTGTGGAGAACATGTATCACGGGGTGGGACCTGAGCCCCCATCGATTGCACAAAAGACCTCTTAGAAGTGCACAGCTCAGGAGACAGGACTATGACTTTCTACTCACTGGATCTACTCTGCACCGTGTGCATGATCTCCTTTCTCCTGAGCAGCGGTCCTATAGGAGGCCTTTATTTAGCAGCTGGTGGGGCCTCAGAAGTGGGTGACCCTCCAATCTGTTCATAACGGGTGTAAAACATAAAAAATATCCCCAAATTTTAGATACTTTTTTAAAGCGGATATCTCAAATTTAAAAGTTGTTCCCCAGCCCCCTTTTTACTCCTTTGCAGGCACCCATTTCTCTGCCATGCCAAGGTCAAAGCAAAGTACTGCAGTGTGCAGGAGCCAGGAAAGGCAAAAGAACACTGATGAGTGATGACATTTAGGTAAAGCCAGCACATGCATACTACCAAACTTTGTTCTGGCCTCGGCAGGTCATAGAGAAGTGTGGCTGCTCGGGAGTGCAATGGGGGACTCCATGTGAATGACATAGGACGTGTTATTCGCATGAAGCATGGAAGGAAGAGGGTAAATGTAAGAAGAGAGGAGGCGCAGGATCAAGACCAGAGACGCTTATTGGAATCGACTGCCCCATCTGTTCATATAAGAACAACTTTTTTTGTGCCTTTCTTAGAAGATAGGGGACATACTGGTGCTGGCCGTACTTTATATGGGGAAAACCTGGTGACAGGTTCCCTTTAAAGCCAGTACCTTTTCTTGATAGGGATATGTTGGTAAGAGCGAGCACAGTCTAACATCAGTTCACCTGTCTACGCTTCTGCACCTACATTACTGGAGCACAGCAGCGCGCTCCAAGTGTCATTTTGGGTGTGCGCACAATGTGGCAGTGGTCGCGTTTTGATACCTGGATCCTGTCTGCGCCTGCCACTTGGTTCACCTGGAAAGCAGCGAGGGAGCGACTTCAGATAATGTCTGTAAAGCGCTGCGGAATATGTTAGCGCTATATAAAAATAAAGATTATTATTATTATTAAGATTATTATAGTGAGGAAGGGGAAAGGCTTTGTGAAGAGGTGCCTGCTCACTTCAATGCCCTTCCTCCTCATTGAGTCCGCAGTCAAAAGTAGGCAGCAACCTGGCATCAGAATGCACCTGCTGTCACATTGTGTGCGCGTTCACACTGACACTCGTAGCGCTACTGTTCTCTAGCGTCAGGGTACAAGCACAGACATGTAAAGTTATTTCAGACAGCACTTACTCTCACCAAAGGACCTCTGTCAATTATAGCAAGGGAATGGCTTTAATATGCAAATAGGAGGGTGTAATGTTGCACCAAGGCATAAAATATTAAGGTAAAACTGTATATTCCTGGCCTAAATTCCCTCTATAAATGTGTATGCAAAATAATTGCCATTTTTGGGGGTGAAAAACTCCTTTTATATATCATCGTTCTCAGCAGCACATTGTCCTGTGTACACATGTGATGCTGAGAACAATGCTCAGGACGATCATGTTAACAATCATTCTGTGAACATGAAAATGAGGTCACTTCCTGCCTAAACTGGCTATTAAGCGACTGCTGATTGGCTTCACAAAGCAGGTAACGATTAGGAGCGTCTAACTCGTCTGTAGGAGCCAGAACTCTTATTGGTTGGTAGGAGATCAAATACTTATTTCTCACTGCAAAATGCAAATACATTTATATAATTTATACAATGTGATTTTCTGGATTCTATTTTTTATATTCTGTCTCTCAACGTTAAAATTAACCTACCCTTAAAAATACAGACTGTTCATGTCTTTGTCAGTGGGCAAACTTAGAAAATCAGCAAGGGATCAAATACTTATTTCCCCCACTGTACCTCCCATCCTCGACCTGTCCAGCTGCCACCTTACAATGGATGTTTGGATTGATAGCTAGATAATGGAGTGTTGCCATTTTTGGTGGATAGATACATAAACATTATGCATTTACTAACAATGAGCGATTCGATTTAGACCTCCGACAACTGCCAGACCTTTGCCAATTGTAGCTATGCTCAAGTAGTATGTGTTTGTCTTCTCTATACTCAGCTATATCCTGATCTCCGTTGACGACCTTGGAATTACCTTTTGATGATCTGTGTCTTGATTCGCTACCTTCCTGATACTCTGACCTTCGACTGTTTAGTGACTAGCTTTTTGTCTTTTCCCTCAGTCTATTAGAAGTCCTCTTGGTACTGACCCCGCACCTCTTCACTATCCTAGCTCATGAAGACCAAAAAGAAAAAGCCGAACATGTGGTCAAAGGGAAAGGTGGACTAATGATATAAATATAAAACACCTTTATTGGGACAAGAAAATGGTAAGTAGTAATACCGCGGCAACAGGGTGCTCACACAATTAATAAAACGGTAACATTATTACACAATAAAAAAAGGGTAAAACACTGAGAACACCAGGTAAGATATATAATATAATATATATATATAAATATATATATATAAATATATATATATATATATATATATATATATATATATATATATATATATATATATATATACGTGTAAATCAAATGAAATCAGAAAATTAATATGCAGTAATATATTATGCATTTATATAAATGCCACTTGCAAACAAAACAAAAGTATCTTATCTCATCCCACAAAAAAAGATTTAATTTAGTGTAAAACCAGAGGGAGGGGGACAAGGCACACTAGCCAGGAGCAGAAAAGGTAAATATATAGGTGGTGATCCAAAAAGTAAGTGGTCCTGGAGAGGGGTGTCTGGGCACAAATAATGATGGCTATGAAAGGTAAGAAGTGCTAAAAGGCAGATAACAGCGCGATGATGGGAAGAGAGAGGAGATTACCTGGTGGGTGGTAGGATGATACTGCGGCACACGCCCCGACGCGCGTTTCAGACCTTTATCATTCATGCTGACGTATTCAGTGAAGACAGACTTTTCCATTGCTGAGATAGGAGATAATAGTTTGCTTTTAAAATTCTATGGAGAGGGGAGGAGCTAGAGGCAGACAAAGACATTCTACTGCAAGTTCTCCATAGAACATTATGAGCACCATCTGTCATTTCATCTCAGTAAAGGGAAAATATGTATTCAGCGCAGCCAGATTTTACCTGTAAATTGAGAATTTTGAGAGTGAATGATCAGTTCAGGAAGAGAAAGAAGCTGGTTTCCTATTTTTTGGTGTATTATTATTAAATGTGACGGCGTTATTTTAGTGATCTTCTATCTCATGTCTAGCTGGTATGATTTGCAATAAAATATAATTAGTAATTCTTTCTCATTTTCATCCAATTTTAGATGGTCATTACCTTTAGGCACTAAATGAACAAATCTTAAACAAATACATTGCCCCGTTCCTTCATGATCACAGGTCTTCTACCTTGTTCTTGCCACATCATTTTTCTCACTTTCACACTATGTCAGATTCACAATGAATAACCTCCATTTTCCTCTCTCTTTCGTCATTTTATTAAACTGGAGTTGGAAGAATTGATTCTCCAGGTTTGAGATTTGCAGCGATTCCTGCTTGTCCAAATTCATGGAATGAAGGGAACCTGTAATGTTCAAAAATGCTATTTACCTGCAGATATAAATCCCGGATTCATCACTGACTTTGCACTTGTTTTTTTTTTCTATTTTTTTGTGCTTGTGCCTTGCTTTTTATTGCACCCAATTCATTATTCTATTTGCGCCTTTTCTGAAATCTATTTTATATGTTCTCATCTGTTTGATTTTTTCCATTTTGTAGGCTTAGTTTAGCGAATCAAGATGTTTTCGCCTGATTCATCATTTATGACTTTTTAAAAAGTCATAAAATTTGGCACAATTTCACTTGAGACGCGCCCTGGTGTACTTCTGAGTATGTCAAAATTTTGGCAAATTTTGGTGCCAAAGGTCACACAAGCAGTTCAAGCCAGGAAAAGAAAAACTTTTTTGACTTTGCACTAAACTTATGAATGGCTTGCACCATTTAAATGATTTTGGTGCCAAAAATGGCAACCGATACCATAAGACAAAAATGGAAAGTTACTTTAAAGAAGCACTACTCCCATCAAAGTTTGTATCCTTTTAATACATTGCAGTCATCATATTATACAGCACTTTGTACTTACAATTGCTCATTTTCTTCTTCTACCCAGGCAATATTTCTCTTTTCCATTATTTCTTAGACATCAAGTGATTAAAAATCCTTTTATGCTCTATGTAGAAACAGGAAGTCTATTTTCCCTGCATGAGTCATCATTAGAACTACAATCCCACATCACTGCAAAGTTCCTGGGTAGAAAGGCAAATGAGCAAATGTAAGTATACAGCGCTATATAATATGATTACTGTAATATACAGTATATTGATGATAAAATTTTGATGGGAGTGTTTTTTTTTTAAAAAAAACCTGATGAATCGAGGCCATGGAGTTAATCTGCAGTTAAATAGCGTTAAAATACTGTCTGACCATCTTACTGAATGCACGGCTACTGGGAGGAAATTCATTCATATAATCTAAGTAGCTGCTTATTTTCAGTCATAGGGGCAGTGCACAAAGCGGTTGTAATCATCACTCACTTTATTGTGAGCACAGCAATAATCACTCCCAGCACTTTGAATGACAGCTCGCTCTTCATATACAGTTATATGAAAAAGTTTGGGCACTCCTATTAATCTTAACCCCTTCATGACCGCGGGATTTTTCGTTTTTCCGTTTTCGTTTTTCACTCCCCTCCTTCCCAGAGCCATAAGTTTTTTATTTTTCCGTCAATTTGGCCATGTGAGGGCTTGTTTTTTGCGGGACGAGTTGTACTTTTGAATGACTCCATTGGTTTTACCATGGCATGTACTAGAAAACGGGAAAAAAATTCCAAATTCCGGTGAAATTGCAAAAAACATGCAATCCCACACTTGTTTTTTGTTTTTGTTTTTTTGCTAGGCTCACTAAATGCTAAAACTGACCTGCCATTATGATTCTCCAGGTAAGTATGAGTTAATAGACACCTAACATGACTAGGTTATTTGTCACCTAAGTGGTGAAAAAAAATTCCAAACTTTGCAAAAAAATAAATAAATAAAATTGCGCCATTTTCCGATACCCGTAGCGTCTCCATTTTTCGTGATCTGGGGTCGGGTGAGGGCTTATTTTTTGCGTGCTGAGCTGGCGTTTTTAATACTAGCATTTTGTTGCAGATACGTTCTTTTGATCGCCCTTTATTGCATTTTAATGCAATGTCACGGCGACCAAAAAAAGTAATTCTGGCGTTTCAATTTTTTTTCTCGTTACGCCGTTTTGCGATCAGGTTAATACTTTTTTTATTGATAGATCGGGCGATTCTGAACGCGGCGATACCAAATATGTGTAGATTTGATTTTTTTTAATTGATTTATTTTGATTGGGGCGAAAGGGGGGTGATTTAAACTTTTATATTTTTTTTATTTTTTTCACATTTTTTTCACTTTTTTTTTTAACTTTTGCCATGCTTCTATAGCCTCCATGGGAGGCTAGAAGCAGGCACAGCCCGATCGGCTCTGCTACATAACAGCGAGCATCAGATCGCTGCTATATAGCAGAATTGCAGGTGTGCTGTGAGCACCGACCACAGGGGGCGCTCACAGCCACCGGCAATCAGTAACCATAGAGGTCTCAAGGACCTCTATGGTTACAATATACAAGCATCGCCGACCTCCGATCATGTGACGGGGGTCGGCGATGCGCTCATTTCCGGCCGCCCGGCCGGATGCGGTAATTAAATGCCGCTGTCTGCGTTTGACAGCGGCATTTAACTAGTTAATAGCGGCGGGTGATCGCGATTTCACCCGCCGTTATTGCGCGCACATGTCAGCTGTAAAAAAGAGCTGACATGTCGCGACTTTGATGTGCGCTCACCGCCGGAGCGCACATCAAAGCAGGGGACCCGACATCGGACGGTATAGTACGTCCGATGTCGGGAAGGGGTTAAGCTTAATGTTTTATAAAAATTGTTTTTTTTGCAACAGCTGTTCCAGTTTCATATATCTAATAACTGTTGGACACAGTCATGTTTCTGCCTTGAAATGAGGTTTATTGTGCTAACAGAAAATGTGCAATCTGCATGCAAACAAAATTTGACAGGTGCATAAGTATGGGCACCCTTATCATTTTCTTATTTTAAATGCTCCTACCTACTTTTTACTGACTTACTAAAGCACTTTTTTATTTCCACTGTGAGGAACATAGTAAGGAAATGGAAGAACACAGGTACAGTTCTTGTTAAGGCCAGAAGTGGCAGGCCAAGAAAAACATCAGAAAGGCAGAGAAGAAGAATGGTGAGATCAGTCAAGGACAAACCTCAGACCACCTCCAGAGAGCTGCAGCATCAACTTGCTGCAGATGGTGTCACTGTGCATCGGTCAACTATACAGCGCACTTTGCACAAGGAGAAGCTGTATGGGAGAGTGATGCGAAAGAAGCCGTTTCTACAAGCACGCCACAAACAGAGTCGGCTGAGGTATGCAAAAGCACATTTGGAGAAGCCAATTTCTTTTTGGAAGAAGGTCCTGTGGACTGATGAAACCAAGATTGAGTTGTTTGGTCATACAAAAAGGCGTTATGCATGGCAGCAAAAAAACACAGCATTCCAAGAAAAACACTTGCTACCCACAGTAAAATTTGGTGGAGGTTCCATCATGGTTTGGGGCTGTGTGGCCAATGCCGGCTCCGGGAATCTTGTTAAAGTTGAAGGACGCATGGGTTCCTCTCAGTATCAGCAGATTCTTAACAATAATGTTCATGAATCAGTGACAAAGTTGAAGTTACGCAGGGGATGGATCTTTCAGCAAGACAATGATCCAAAACACCGCTCCAAATCTACTCAGGCATTCATGCAGAGGAACAATTACACTGTTCTGGAATGGCTAATCCCTCAGTGACATGCCCCCTACTTTACATACTGAATATAATATAGATTGAAAAAAAATCCACATTCAGCAGGCAGGTGCATGATCACGTCTATAATATCCATTTAATTATTATAGTGCTTTGGAACAAAGCACTATACTGTTATTCCACCGTGGTAAACTTCTTATTCTTATTATTATTATTCAGTCCGCACGTAATGCGGCCCGAACCGCTAAACTCACAGACTCCAGTGAGGTGTCATTTCGAAGCCAGCGTTCCTGAGAGGTGTGCTAAGTATTTTTCGTGTCGATCGGATTTGTAGTTTTGGCGCAATTTGCGTTTGAAAAAAGTGTCTCAATGCATTTCAATAGGGAAATTTTCCAATACGTTTATAATGGGCCTGATTTCTGAGGCAATTTCTAAAAATAACTGCCACCTGGCTGATTACCTCATTGATATGCGCAGTGAGACCCAGTTACTATGCCAACGCCTATAAACTCTACCAGCCCACCAGGTCACAAGTTTTGTCAGATAATATCAGCTCTTAAAGTGACAGTACAGCACAATTACAAAGCACTATCTGTAGTCTTATCATTATTGCCCCGCTCACCAAATCGGACCCAGCCCACCAAATCGGACCAGAGTGCCCCCGCTTGCCAAATCGGACCCAGAGTGCCCAAGCCCGCCAAATCGGACCCAGAGTGGCGCCGCCCGTCAAGTCGGACCCAGAGTGGCGCCGCCCGCCAAATCGGACCCAGAGTGGCGCCGCCCGCCAAATCGGACCCAGAGTGGCGCCGCCCGCCAAATCGGACCCAGAGTGGCGCCGCCCGCCAAATCGGACCCAGAGTGGCGCCGCCCGCCAAATCGGACCCAGAGTGGCGCCGCCCGCCAAATCGGACCCAGAGTGGCGCCGCCCGCCAAATCGGACCCAGAGTGGCGCCGCAAGCCAAATTGGACCCAGAGTGGCGCCGCCCGCCAAATCGGACCCAGAGTGGCGCCGCCCGCCAAATCGGACCCAGAGTGACCCGGGCCGCCAAATCGGACCCAGAGTGACCCGGGCCGCCAAATCGGACCCAGAGGGGCGCCGCCCGCCAAATCGGACCCAGAGTGGCGCCGCCCGCCAAATCGGACCCAGAGTGGCGCCGCCCGCCAAATCGGACCCAGAGTGACCCGGCCCGCCAAATCGGACCCAGAGTGACCCGGCCCGCCAAATCGGACCCAGAGTGACCCGGCCTGCCAAATCGGACCCAGAGTGACCCGGCCCGCCAAATCGGACCCAGAGTGACCCGGCCCGCCAAATCGGACCCAGAGTGACCCGGCCCGCCAAATCGGACCCAGAGTGACCCGGCCCGCCAAATCGGACCCAGAGTGACCCGGCCCGCCAAATCGGACCCAGAGTGACCCGGCCCGCCAAATCGGACCCAGAGTGGCGCCGCCCGCCAAGTCGGACCCAGAGTGGCGCCGCCCGCCAAGTCGGACCAGAGTGGCGCCGCCCGCCAAGTCGGACCCAGAGTGGCGCCGCCCGCCAAGTCGGACCCAGAGTGGCGCCGCCTGCCAAGTCGGACCCAGAGTGGCGCCGCCCGCCAAGTCGGACCCAGAGTGGCGCCGCCCGCCAAGTCGGACCCAGAGTGGCGCCGCCCGCCAAGTCGGACCCAGAGTGGCGCCACCCGCCAAGTCGGACCCAGAGTGGCGCCGCCCGTCAAATCGGACCCAGAGTGGCGCCGCCCGTCAAATCGGACCCAGAGTGACCCGGGCCACCAAATCGGACCCAGAGTGACCCGGGCCACCAAATCGGACCCAGAGTGACCCGGGCCACCAAATCGGACCCAGAGTGACCCGGCCCACCAAATCGGACCCAGAGTGACCCGGGCCACCAAATCGGACCCAGAGTGACCCGGGCCACCAAATCGGACCCAGAGTGACCCGGGCCACCAAATCGGACCCAGAGTGACCCGGCCCACCAAATCGGACCCAGAGTGACCCGGCCCACCAAATCGGACCCAGAGTAACCCGGGCCACCAAATCGGACCCAGAGTGACCCGGGCCACCAAATCGGACCCAGAGTGACCCGGGCCACCAAATCGGACCCAGAGTGACCCGGGCCACCAAATCGGACCCAGAGTGACCCGGGCCACCAAATCGGACCCAGAGTGACCCGGGCCACCAAATCGGACCCAGAGTGACCCGGGCCACCAAATCGGACCCAGAGTGACCCGGCCCGCCAAATCGGACCCAGAGTGACCCGGCCCGCCAAATCGGACCCAGAGTGGCGCCGCCCGCCAAGTCGGACCCAGAGTGGCGCCGCCCGCCAAGTCGGACCAGAGTGGCGCCGCCCGCCAAGTCGGACCCAGAGTGGCGCCGCCCGCCAAGTCGGACCCAGAGTGGCGCCGCCTGCCAAGTCGGACCCAGAGTGGCGCCGCCCGCCAAGTCGGACCCAGAGTGGCGCCGCCCGCCAAGTCGGACCCAGAGTGGCGCCGCCCGCCAAGTCGGACCCAGAGTGGCGCCACCCGCCAAGTCGGACCCAGAGTGGCGCCGCCCGTCAAATCGGACCCAGAGTGGCGCCGCCCGTCAAATCGGACCCAGAGTGACCCGGCCCACCAAATCGGACCCAGAGTGACCCGGCCCACCAAATCGGACCCAGAGTAACCCGGGCCACCAAATCGGACCCAGAGTGACCCGGGCCACCAAATCGGACCCAGAGTGACCCGGGCCACCAAATCGGACCCAGAGTGACCCGGGCCACCAAATCGGACCCAGAGTGACCCGGGCCACCAAATCGGACCCAGAGTGACCCGGGCCACCAAATCGGACCCAGAGTGACCCGGGCCACCAAATCGGACCCAGAGTGACCCGGGCCACCAAATCGGACCCAGAGTGACCCGGGCCACCAAATCGGACCCAGAGTGACCCGGGCCACCAAATCGGACCCAGAGTGACCCGGGCCACCAAATCGGGCCCAGAGTGACCCGGGCCACCAAATCGGACCCAGAGTGACCCGGGCCACCAAATCGGGCCCAGAGTGACCCGGGCCACCAAATCGGGCCCAGAGTGACCCGGGTTGACCAAATCGGGCCCAGAGTGACCCGGGCCACCAAATCGGGCCCAGAGTGACCCGGGCCACCAAATCGGGCCCAGAGTGACCCGGGCCACCAAATGGGACCCAGAGTGACCCGGGTTGACCAAATGGGACCCAGAGTGACCCGGCCCACCAAATGGGACCCAGAGTGACCCGGCCCACCAAATGGGACCCAGAGTGACCCGGCCCACCAAATGGGACCCAGAGTGACCCGGCCCACCAAATGGGACCCAGAGTGACCCGGCCCACCAAATGGGACCCAGAGTGACCCGGCCCACCAAATCGGACCCAGAGTGACCCGGCCCACCAAGCCTCAACCCTGAGGGGCTACAACTACCAAACCAGCGCCTGAGGGGCACCCAAGTGTGAAAGTCTTGCAGGGGCAGCCCGGGCACCATTCCAAAGCACTATCTGTAGTTCCTTCAGGAAATACCCATCTAGTTTTATTTAGTAATATAAATTTCTTCAGAAACTAAAAAAAAATTATTTCTCAGAATGGTAATAGCGGCGCCAGCGCAATACCATCTATTAAATCAGGAATTTTGCATTAACCTTTTTACGATTTCAACCATCAGTAATGCTGACAAAGGAATCTGTCACACCCCAAACCATAGAATATTTTTTATATATATCCTGAGAAATATTAGTAAGCCTTGGGGTGCTGATCTGCAATTATCTAATAAATATATATTTAAATGACCATTTTTCACTTGAAAAGCAAAAGTGATGCATACGATTGTGCTATGGAATTTGTTAGGTTACAATTCATGATGCCAAAGATAGCTTTAGGCTCCCATTCTTCAGACGGAGGCCAGAAAAGAGTCCATTTAGGCTTTTCTCAGGATGGAATGCAGAAACATTCTTTTTTTCCTGTACAGGAAAGCACAGCATCCATACTTACTGTATGGCTTTATAGAGTTATAGAGAGTTATGCTTCCAAAATATACAGTAAATGTGCACAGATCTTAACTCTTCCCAAATAAATAGACATACAGCCTTTAGCTTTATAAATCCACAGTTTCAAGCGCCATGATGCTCAGGCTGCTGGTTTACGATGAGCAGATATTATTAGGTACATGTTTTGCCCTTTGGGCTCACTCACAATGGACTACTGGGAGATTTCAGACAAGTCACAGATAAGAATTGATTGGAATTTGATTGTTTCCTCAGCGTGCAAGAAGAATACATAATACAATAGATGATAATAGAATGTTGGATTTTAGCCTTGCTTGTCGGAGCATGGAGTAAATCTAGCGGAAAGTGAAAAAGAAAGTGGAGAGATGTTTGCGAAAAGAGCTTTATAATTGCAGGAGGAAGGGGAGAAAGCACAGTCTTTGTGCCACAATAAGAATGGTTCTAAAGATATTTCCATGTAGCCAATTTGAACTGTCAAAACGAGGGCAGCCTCATTTGGAACACGTTAATTGCCAGTGCTAGGATATTTTGTTCTAAGACTATTAAATTGCTGACCATATATACCAATATAAATCTATGTGAGTGTATATATTAAAAAATTATATATATACATACACATATATATATATATATATATATATATATATGCAGCGCCCCAGAGTCCTGTGAACTGTGATTTATTGCAAAGACTGTGGATTGCCACTTGCCCCCAAAAGTTCCCGCCAAAACCGCCGCCATTGCAGCGCCACGGGGAGCGCAGAAGAAGAAGAAGGGCGTGCCATGGGAGGAGACTATCAAAATGGCGCCAGAAGCAGCGGCCGCCCCCTCCGACTACTGTTGCGAGATGACGACCTGCCCAGAAGCAGAGGAAAACCACCCCCTGATTTGCAACGGCGGGAACGAGAGGAAGAAGAAGCTACACCCTCAGAAAATGGAGGAGCAACGTGCATGTGCCACCGAAGATCCCGGAGCAGGGATGGCGACCAGCGAGTCCCAGAGCGACGGCGAAGTGATCCCGGCCTGCCCTCGCCCACCGGAGATGGACCCGAACCCACCGCAGCTGGAGGATCCGGACCTCTCAGAGCTACAGGCAGCAGAGCCGAGCCAGCCTATCCCGAACGCGGAGCCAGCCGCTGTGAAGCCACGGAAGTCGGAGCCGAGTGAGAGGGTCGCATTGGAGGAACCGCAGTCCGCGCTGCAGCCGATTCCAGTGTCCTCGTCAATGGAACAGATCGACATCAGTGGAACCACATCAGACGCAGGTATGGAAAGCGTCCCTGCTCCCCCGACCGATCCCGCTCCCGTGACCGCTCCCCAGCCCGACAATAACCGAGTCCTCACCGCTGAGCTGGTAGGGATAACCCCAGGCTCTATAAAGAAGCTGGTGCCTCCGTTACCAACAACGATGGGGAAACCACTAGCTGTGAGCCCAGAGGGGGTGATCTTCCAATGGGACACTCCACAGATTGGGCCGGACGGGGCCAGGCAGGAGGGCCTCAGCATTGCTGCGCTCACCTGGGAACAATATAAGCAATGCTTAATTCTACAATGGCAAAACCAGAAAGAGACAGAATCAAATGACCCACCCAAAGTACAAAGACCAAAGACTGAACACAATAAGAGGAACTCGGTAAGGCAGGGGACTGTACTAGCCTTTCACCCAAAGCGGGGTTGGGGCTCTATACAGGAATCGGGACTGCCGACTGAAGTCTTCTTTACCAGCTACAATGTGAAGACCCCATTCCGTAACAGATGTGACAACCAACTATGTAAAGGGGACCAGGTGACCTACACTCACTATCGGAGTGCGCTAGGGTGGTGCGCTCGGGATCTCCAACGATGCGAACCGGCGGTGGCGCCACCTACTGTCCTGACCACGGCTAACCCTGATTTGACAAACGCTACTACTGTCGCCACGGTGTGTGTTGTGAATTTATCTTTTTGGCTCCCTCTAGTGGTTACTAGTGATTTGACTCTGGGAATGCCTGCCATCCCTTGTATGCTCACCTGGCTCGTTAGGTCAGGGGTGTTGCTATATAAGCTCCCTGGACCTTCAGTTCAATGCCTGGCAACGTTGTAATCAGAGCTAATCTGTTGTGCTCTTGTCTACTGATCCTGGTTCCTGCTGAATTAAGCTAAGTCTGCTTTCTTGCTTTTTGCTATTTGTTTTTGTTTGCATTTTTGTCCAGCTTGTACATAATCTGTATTCTATCCTTGCTGGAAGCTCTAGGGAGGCTGGAGTTCTCCCCCCGGGCCGTTAGACGGTTCGGGGGTTCTTGAATCTCCAGTGTGGATTTTTGTTAGGGTTTTCGTTGACCATATAAGTTATCTTACTACATTCTGCTATTAGTAAGCGGGCCTCTCTTTGCTAAACCTAGTTCATCTCTGTGTTTGTCATTTCCTCTTACCCCACCGTTATCATTTGTGGGGGGCTTGTATCATACTTTTGGGGTCTATTCTCTGGAGGCAAGAGAGGTCTTTGTTTTCCTCTTCTAGGGGTAGTTAGTCCTCCGGCTGGCGCGAGACATCTAGCGACCAACGTAGGCATGTTCCCCGGCTACTGCTAGTGTTGGCGTTAGGAGTAGATATATGGTCAACCCAGTTACCACTGCCCTATGAGCTGGATTTTTGTACTTCGCAGACTTACTTGTTCCTCTGAGACCCTCGCCATTGGGGTCATAACAGTTTGCCAGGCCAGTATTAAATGTTAAATGCATTGCAGAAGCGGGATTATAAGAAAGAAAGTTCTGAGTTTTTTTTTCCTCTCTCTCAATTTTTTTTTTCTTTTCCCCTTTACCTCTGAGTGGCTTGTGTTTGCTGCAGACATGAATGTCCAGACCTTGATTACAAGTGTGGACCAGCTTGCTGCTCGTGTGCAGGGCATACAAGATATTGTTATCAGAAATCCTATGTCAGAACCTAAGATACCGATTCCGGAACCGTTTTCCGGAGACCGATTTAAATTTAGAAATTTCAGGAATAATTGTAAATTGTTTTTGTCCCTGAGACCCTGTTCATCTGGAGACTCCGCTCAGCAAGTAAAAATTGTTATTTCTTTTTTACGGGGCGACCCTCAGGATTGGGCTTTCTCGCTGGCGCCAGGAGATCCGGCATTGGCTGACATTGATGCGTTTTTTCTGGCGCTCGGTTTGCTTTATGAGGAACCCAATCTTGAGATTCAGGCAGAAAAAGCCTTGCTGGCGATGTCTCAGGGCCAGGACGAGGCTGAAGTGTATTGCCAAAAATTTCGGAAATGGTCCGTGCTGACTCAGTGGAACGAGTGTGCATTGGCTGCAAATTTTAGAAATGGCCTTTCTGAAGCCATTAAGAATGTGATGGTGGGTTTTCCCATTCCCACAGGTCTGAATGATTCTATGGCCCTGGCTATTCAAATCGACCGGCGGTTGCACGAGCGCAAAACCGCAAATTCCCTCATGGTGTTGTCTGAACAGGCACCTGATTTAATGCAATGTGATAGAATCCTGACTAGAAATGAGCGGAAAATTCATAGACGCCAGAATGGCTTGTGTTACTACTGTGGTGATTCTACACATGTTATTTCAGCATGCTCTAAACGTCTTACTAAGGTTGTTAGTCCGGTCGCCATTGGTAATTTGCAACCTAAATTTATTCTATCTGTAACTTTGATTTGCTCACTGTCATCGTATCCTGTCATGGCGTTTGTGGACTCAGGTGCTGCCCTGAGCCTTATGGATCTGTCATTTGCCAAGCGCTGCGGATTTGTTCTTGAGCCATTGGAAAATCCTATTCCCCTTAGGGGTATTGATTCTACGCCATTGGCAAAAGATAAACCGCAGTTTTGGACACAGGTTACCATGTGCATGACTCCCGAACATCGGGAGGTAATACGTTTTCTTGTTCTGCATAAAATGCATGATTTGGTTGTTTTGGGTTTGCCATGGTTACAGACCCATAATCCAGTCTTGGACTGGAAGGCTATGTCAGTGTCAAGTTGGGGCTGCCATGGAATTCATGGAGATTCCCTGCCCTTGTCTATTGCTTCTTCTACGCCTTCGGAAGTTCCGGCGTATTTGTCTGATTATCAGGATGTCTTCAGCGAGTCTAAGTCCAGTGCACTGCCTCCTCATAGGGAATGTGACTGTGCAATAGATTTGATTCCTGGCAGTAAGTTTCCTAAGGGGAGACTGTTTAATCTGTCGGTACCTGAACATACCGCGATGCGTTCATATATCAAGGAGTCTCTTGAGAAGGGGCATATCCGTCCTTCTTCTTCCCCTCTTGGTGCGGGATTCTTTTTTTTTGCCAAAAAGGACGGATCTTTGAGGCCTTGTATTGACTATCGGCTTTTAAATAAGATCACTGTCAAATTTCAGTATCCTTTGCCGCTGTTGTCAGATTTGTTTGCCCGGATTAAAGGTGCCAAGTGGTTCACCAAGATAGACCTTCGTGGTGCGTACAACCTTGTGCGCATTAGGCAGGGCGATGAATGGAAAACCGCATTCAATACGCCCGAAGGTCATTTTGAGTACTTGGTGATGCCATTCGGTCTCTCTAATGCACCTTCAGTTTTTCAGTCCTTCATGCAGGACATTTTCCGGAAGTATCTGGATACATTTTTGATTGTTTATCTGGATGATATTCTGGTTTTTTCTGATGATTGGGACTCGCATGTGGAGCAGGTCAGGATGGTTTTTGAGATTCTGCGTGAAAATTCTTTGTTTGTAAAAGGCTCAAAGTGTCTCTTTGGTGTACAGAAGGTTCCCTTTTTGGGGTTCATTTTTTCCCCTTCTGCTGTGGAGATGGATCCAGTCAAGGTCCGAGCTATTCATGATTGGACTCAACCCTCGTCAGTTAAGAGCCTTCAGAAGTTCTTGGGTTTTGCTAACTTCTACCGTCGTTTTATCGCAAATTTCTCTAGCGTTGTTAAACCGCTGACGGATATGACCAAGAAAGGCTCTGATGTAGCTAACTGGGCTCCTGCTGCCGTGGAGGCTTTCCAGGAGTTGAAACGCCGGTTTACTTCGGCGCCTGTTTTGTGCCAGCCTGACGTCTCACTTCCCTTTCAGGTTGAGGTGGATGCTTCGGAGATTGGGGCAGGGGCCGTTTTGTCGCAGAGAGGCCCTGGTTGCTCTACTATGAGACCTTGTGCCTTTTTCTCTAGGAAGTTTTCGCCGGCAGAGCGAAATTATGATGTGGGCAATCGGGAGTTGTTGGCCATGAAGTGGGCATTTGAGGAGTGGCGTCATTGGCTCGAGGGTGCTAGGCATCGTGTGGTGGTCTTGACTGATCACAAAAATCTGATGTATCTCGAGTCTGCTAAACGCCTGAATCCTAGACAGGCCCGCTGGTCATTGTTTTTCTCCCGTTTTGACTTTGTGGTCTCGTATTTACCAGGTTCTAAGAATGCGAAGGCCGATGCTCTGTCTAGGAGCTTTGTGCCTGATGCTCCTGGAGTCGCTGAGCCTGTGGGTATTCTTAAGGAAGGAGTTATCGTGTCTGCTATTTCTCCAGATCTGCGACGTGTGTTACAGAGATTTCAGGCTGGTAAGCCTGACTCTTGTCCACCTGACAGATTGTTTGTACCTGCTAGATGGACCAGCAGAGTCATTTCCGAGGTTCATTCCTCGGTGTTGGCAGGGCACCCGGGAATTTTTGGCACCAGAGATCTGGTGGCCAGGTCCTTTTGGTGGCCTTCCTTGTCTAGGGATGTGCGGTTATTTGTGCAGTCCTGTGGTACTTGTGCTCGAGCTAATCCTTGCTGCTCTCGTGCCAGCGGGTTGCTCTTGCCCTTGCCTGTCCCGAAGAGACCTTGGACACACATCTCTATGGATTTCATTTCTGATCTTCCGGTGTCTCAGGGCATGTCTGTCATCTGGGTGATATGTGATCGTTTCTCCAAGATGGTCCATTTGGTTCCTTTGCCTAAGCTGCCCTCCTCTTCTGATCTGGTTCCTGTGTTCTTTCAGAACGTGGTTCGTTTGCACGGCATTCCTGAGAATATTGTGTCAGACAGAGGATCCCAGTTTGTTTCCAGGTTCTGGCGATCCTTTTGTGGTAGGATGGGCATTGAGTTGTCGTTTTCATCCGCTTTCCATCCCCAGACTAACGGACAAACGGAGCGAACTAATCAGACTCTGGAGGCTTATTTGAGGTGTTTTGTCTCTTCTGATCAGGATGATTGGGTGACCTTCTTGCCGTTGGCTGAATTTGCCCTTAATAATCGGGCTAGTTCCGCCACCTTGGTTTCGCCATTTTTCTGCAACTCTGGTTTCCATCCTCGTTTTTCCTCGGGACATGTGGAGCCTTCTGACTGTCCTGGGGTGGATTCCGTGGTGGATAGGTTGCAGCGGATCTGGAGTCATGTGGTGGACAACTTGAAGCTGTCACAGGAGAAGGCTCAGCGTTTTGCCAACCGCCGCCGCGGTGTGGGTCCCCGACTTCGCGTTGGGGATTTGGTATGGCTGTCTTCTCGATTTGTTCCTATGAAGGTCTCCTCTCCCAAATTTAAGCCTCGCTTCATTGGTCCTTACAAGATATTGGAAATCATTAATCCTGTATCCTTTCGCCTGGATCTTCCGGTGTCGTTTGCCATCCACAACGTATTTCATAGGTCCTTGTTGCGGCGGTACGTTGTGCCTGTGGTTCCTTCTGCTGAGCCTCCTGCTCCGGTGTTGGTTGAGGGCGAGTTGGAGTACGTGGTGGAGAAGATCTTAGATTCTCGTCTCTCCAGGCGGAGGCTTCAGTACCTGGTCAAGTGGAAGGGCTATGGTCAGGAGGATAATTCCTGGGTGGTCGCCTCTGATGTGCATGCGGCCGATTTGGTTCGTGCCTTTCACACCGCTCATCCTGATCGCCCTAGTGGTCTTGGTGAGGGTTCGGTGACCCCTCACTAAGGGGGGGGTACTGTTGTGAATTTATCTTTTTGGCTCCCTCTAGTGGTTACTAGTGATTTGACTCTGGGAATGCCTGCCATCCCTTGTATGCTCACCTGGCTCGTTAGGTCAGGGGTGTTGCTATATAAGCTCCCTGGACCTTCAGTTCAATGCCTGGCAACGTTGTAATCAGAGCTAATCTGTTGTGCTCTTGTCTACTGATCCTGGTTCCTGCTGAATTAAGCTAAGTCTGCTTTCTTGCTTTTTGCTATTTGTTTTTGTTTGCATTTTTGTCCAGCTTGTACATAATCTGTATTCTATCCTTGCTGGAAGCTCTAGGGAGGCTGGAGTTCTCCCCCCGGGCCGTTAGACGGTTCGGGGGTTCTTGAATCTCCAGTGTGGATTTTTGTTAGGGTTTTTGTTGACCATATAAGTTATCTTACTACATTCTGCTATTAGTAAGCGGGCCTCTCTTTGCTAAACCTAGTTCATCTCTGTGTTTGTCATTTCCTCTTACCTCACCGTTATTATTTGTGGGGGGCTTGTATCATACTTTTGGGGTCTATTCTCTGGAGGCAAGAGAGGTCTTTGTTTTCCTCTTCTAGGGGTAGTTAGTCCTCCGGCTGGCGCGAGACATCTAGCGACCAACGTAGGCATGTTCCCCGGCTACTGCTAGTGTTGGCGTTAGGAGTAGATATATGGTCAACCCAGTTACCACTGCCCTATGAGCTGGATTTTTGTACTTCGCAGACTTACTTGTTCCTCTGAGACCCTCGCCATTGGGGTCATAACAGGTGTGTATTATCGCCGCTATTGAACTTGCAACCACAGTGGACATGCGAATGCAGACACCGGGTGACCTGACTGCGCCTGGGAGACCAATGATACCGATCCTGCATCAGCCGAGAACAGAGAACCACAGCCTTACCGGTCAGGGAGTGTCCGCCACCAGCTGATGCAGTGTAACCTCCTGTAAGGATAAACCTCGGAACCACGAGTATGTAAATAATTAACTGTTTGTTTTCCTGCTTTTTGCTGCTAATACCCGACCAGGGTTATTCTTAAAGGGATCCCTTTGTTTACCCGGGATCCCTATTGCTTTTTATTTTTGCTATCGCTTTTTTATTTTTGCTTTTGTTCATCAATGTTTACAAAGACTGCCGAATCATGGATGGCGAATAGTTCACAAACTGTGTTGTAAATAGTTCACACCTTCTTAAAGTTGCCCTTTACTGGTTTTACAAAGGAGAGAGCTTTTTGAAGAGACTGTTCCTGAGTACAGCATGGAAGCTCTTGCCTTAACCGAACTTGCAGATATAGAGAGTCTGCATTACCTCAAAGAGACTTGGTTCCCTCTTAAAGGGAACGTTCACTAGTTGCACTTAAAGTATAATGTTGCCTTAAAGAAAGTAAATGGTAATAATGTTTTAAATAGAAGTAATATGTAGTTAGCTAGATAGTTATAGAGAATGTTTAATAATGTTAATAGAGATTGAGGACAGGAAAGAGTTGAAAGCCGAATTTCAATAAAGTAAACCCGTATGGGTTAGTTAGTGAGTAGTGTTGAGCATTCCGATACCGCAAGTATCTGGTATCGGCCGATATTTGCGGTATCGGAATTCTGATACCGAGTTCCGATATTTTTGCGATATCGGGAATCGGGATCGGAATGCATATTCATGTGTAAAATAAAGAATAAAAATAAAAAATAGGGATATACTCACCCTCTGACGCGCCCTGTTATGATCCGGTGACCTTGGAGCCGCATGAGAGACTTTCTCAGGAGAAGGTGGTACCTGTACTGACCGCAAACCCTAAACTAACACCGCAACTAGAAGTAGCCGTGGGATGTACCTAACACGTCCTAGACACCTCGACACAGCCGGAGGATTAAATACCCCTATAGATGGAAATGGAATTCTATCTTGCCTCAGAGCAGAACCCCAAAGGATAGGCAGCCCCCCACAAATATTGACTGTGAGTATAAGATGAAAGTCACACGCAGGCAGAAAAACAGGATTTAGCAAAAGAGGCACTTCTAGCTAAATAGAAAAGGATAGGACAGAATTCTAAGCGGTCAGTATTAAAATCCTAAAAATATCCACAGCAGATGATACAAATATTCTACATCTAACTAAAGACATAGAAAGTATATCTGCATCTCCTGAGAATCCAGCATGACTGAAAAATCCAAACAAAGTCTAAGCTGGACAAAAACACAATGAATTGCACTGAATTGCAAAGCACACTGCATGTGTGCACAGAGACAAAAAAAACAGACACTTATCTTAGCTGAATTGGCAGCAGGGCATGAGGAACCAGAGAGAGATGCAATCCCTCCATGAACCATGGGCAACTGGCAAGGACTCATGGATCCTGCACACCTAAATACCTAATAGAGCTGCAATCAGCAGAAACACCTGCCCTGGATTACAACCCCAAGACAACTGCACTACCACCAACAACCACCGGAGGGAGCCCAAGTGCAGAATTCACAACAGTACCCCCCCCTTGAAGAGGGGTCACAAACCCTCGCCAGAGCCCCCAGGCCGATCAGGACGAGCCAGATGAAATGCACGGACCAAATCAGCAGCATGGACATCAGAGGCAAAAACCCAAGAATTATCCTCCTGGCCATAACCCTACCATTTGACAAGGTACTGAAGCCTCCACCTCGAAAAGCAAGAATCCAAAATCTTCTCACCTACATACTCCAACTCCCCATCAACCAACACAGGAGCAGGAGGATCAACAGAGGGAACAACGGGCACCACATATTTCCGCAATAAAGATCTATGGAAAACATTATGGATGGCAAAAGAGGCCGGAAGGGCCAAACAAAAAGACACCGGATTGATAATCTCAGAAATCCTATAAGGACCAATAAACCGAGGCTTAAACTTAGGGGAAGAAACCTTCATAGGAACATGACGGGAAGACAACCAGACCAAATCCCCAACCCGAAGCCGGGAACCAACACACCGGCGACGGTTAGCAAAACGCTGAGCCTCCTCCTGAGACAACACCAAATTGTCCACCACATGAGCCCAAATCTGCTGCAACCTGTCAACCACAGAATCCACACCAGGACAATCAGAAGGTTCAACTTGCCCCGAAGAAAAAAGAGGATGAAAACCAAATTTACAAAAGAAGGGCGAAACCAAGGTAGCCGAACTAGCCCGATTATTAAGGGCAAACTCAGCCAATGGCAAGAAAGCCACCCAATCATCCTGATCAGCAGACACAAAGCATCTCAAATAAGTTTCCAAAGTCTGATTAGTTTGATCGGTCTGGCCATTTGTCTGAGGATGAAATGCGGAAGAATAAGACAAATCAATGCCCAGCCTAGCACAAAAGGCCCGCCAAAACCTAGAAACAAACTGGGAACCTCTGTCGGACACAATATTCTCCAGAATACCATGCAAACGAACCACATGCTGAAAAAACAACGGAACCAAATCAGAAGATGAAGGCAATTTAGGCAAAGGCACCAAATGAACCATCTTAGAAAACCGGTCACAAACCACCCAGATAACCGACATCCTCTGGGAAACCGGAAGATCTGAAATAAAATCCATAGAAATATGCGTCCAGGGCCTCTCTGGGTCCGGCAAAGGCAAAAGCAATCCACTAGCACGGGAACAACAAGGCTTGGCCCGCGCACAAGTCCCACAGGACTGCACAAAAGAACGCACATCAAGCGACAAAGAAGGCCACCAAAAGGACCTACCAACCAAATCTCTGGTACCAAAAATACCAGGATGGCCAGCCAACACAGAACAATGAACCTCAGAAATCACTCTACTAGTCCATCTATCAGGAACAAACAGTTTCCCCACTGGACAGCGGCCAGGTTTGTCAGCCTGAAATTCCTGCAGAACCCATCGCAAATCAGGGGAAATGGCAGAAAGGACCACCCCTTCCTTCAGAATTCTGACCGGCTCAAGTACCTCAGGAGAATCAGGCAAAATACTCCTAGAGAGGGCATCAGCCTTAACATTCTTAGAACCCGGAAGATACGAGACCACGAAATCAAAACGGGAGAAAAAAAGGGACTATCGAGCCTGTCTAGGATTCAGCCGTTTGGCAGATTCGAGGTAAATCAGATTTTTATGATCGGTCAAGACCACAATACAGTGCTTGGCTCCCTCAAGCCAATGTCTCCATTCCTCAAATGCCCACTTCATAGCCAACAACTCCCGATTGCCGACATCATAATTGCATTCAGCAGGCGAAAACTTACGGGAAAAGAAGGCACACGGTTTCATCAAGGAACCATCAGAATTCCTCCGAGACAAAACGGCCCCTGCCCCAATCTCAGAAGCGTCAACCTCAACCTGAAACGGAAGAGAAACATCTGGCTGACGCAACACCGGGGCAGAAGTAAATCGGCGTTTAAGCTCCTGAATGGCAGAGACAGCCACAGAGGACCAATTTGTTACATCAGCGCCTTTCTTCGTCAAATCGGTCAGGGATTTAACCACACTGGAGAAGTTAGCAATGAAACGGCGATAAAAATTAGCAAAGCCCAAAAATTTCTGAGGGCTCTTCACGGATGTGGGCTGAATCCAATCATGAATGGCCTGAACCTTAACCGGATCCATCTCTATAGATGAGGGAGAAAAAATTAAGCCCAAAAAAGAAACCTTCTGCACTCCAAAGAGACACTTAGACCCCTTCACAAACAAAGCATTATCACGAAGGATCTGAAATACCATCCTGAACTGTTTCAAATGAGACTCCCAATCATCGGAAAAAATTAAGATGTCATCCAAATATACAATCATGAATTTATCAAGATAATTCGGGAAGATATCATGCATGAAGGACTGAAAAACAGATGGAGCATTAGAGAGCCCAAATGGCATCACAAGGTATTCAAAATGGCCTTCGGGCGTATTAAACGCAGTTTTCCATTCGTCACCCTGCTTAATACGAACAAGATTATATGCCCCCCGAAGGTCAATTTTTGTAAACCAACTAGCCCCCTTAATCCTGGCAAACAAATCGGAAAGCAAAGGTAAAGGGTATTGAAACTTGACCGTGATCTTATTCAAGAGGCGATAATCAATACAGGGTCTCAAGGAGCCATCCTTCTTAGCAACAAAAAAAAATCCCGCTCCCAACGGTGAAGAAGATGGCCGAATATGCCCTTTCTCCAAAGACTCCTTAACATAACTCCGCATAGCGGTATGTTCCGGCACAGACAGGTTGAAAAGTCGGCCCTTAGGAAACTTACAGCCTGGAATCAAGTCAATAGCACAATCACAGTCCCTATGCGGTGGAAGGGAACTGGACTTGGGCTCATCAAATACATCCTGAAAAACTCTGGAACTTCAGAAAAGGAGGAAGAGGAGATTGACATCACAGGAACATCATTATGAACCCCCTGACAACCCCAACTAGTCACAGACATAGACTTCCAATCCAACACAGGATTATGTATCTGCAACCATGGAAAACCCAGCACAATAGCATCATGCAAATTATGCAACACCAGAAAACGACAATCTTCCTGATGGGCTGGCGCCATGCACATGGTCACCTGTGTCCAAAACTGGGGTTTATTTTTAGCCAAAGGTGTAGCATCAATGCCCCTTAAAGGAATAGGGTTCTTCAAAGACTGCAAGGGGAAACCACAACGCCTGGCAAATTCAAAGTCCATTAAGTTCAAAGCGACTCCTGAATCCACAAACGCCATGACTGAAAATGACGACAATGAGCAGATCAAGGTCACAGATAACAGAAATTTAGGTTGTACAGTTCCGATGGTAACTGAGCTAGCGATTCTCTTTGTACGCTTTGGGCAGACTGAAATGACATGAGAAGCATCGCCACAATAAAAACACAACCTATTCTGACATCTGAATCCTTGTTGTTCCGTTCTAGACAGAATCCTATAACACTGCATAGGCTCAGGCATCTGCTCTGAGGACAACGCCACAGCGCGCACAGTTCTGCGCTCCCGCAAGCGCCGATCAATCTGAATGGCCAGAGACATAGAATCACTCAGACCAACAGGCATGGGAAACCCCACCATAACATCTTTAACAGATTCAGAAAGACCCTTTCTGAAAATTGCCGCCAAAGCATCCTCATTCCATTTAGTCAGCACAGACCATTTTCTAAATTTCTGACAATACAATTCTGCCGCTTCTTGACCCTGAGACAGGGCCAACAAGGTCTTCTCCGCTTGATCCACAGAATTTGGTTCATCATATAATAAATTCTGGAGCCTGAAAAAAGGCATCTACATTAAGCATGGCCGGATTCCCAGATTCCAGGGAAAATGCCCAATCCTGAGGGTCGCCACGCAGCAGGGAGATGACAATTTTAACCTGCTGAATGGGATCACCAGAGGAACGAGGCTTCAGAGCAAAAAACAGTTTACAGTTGTTTTTAAAACTCAAAAATTTGGACCTGTCCCCAAAAAACAAATCAGGAGTAGGAATCCTAGGCTCTAAAAGCGGAGTCTGAACAATATAATCAGAAATACCCTGTACCCTAGCAGCAAGCTGGTCTACACGAGAAACTAATCCCTGAACATCCATGCTAGCACAAGACTCCTCAGTCACCCAGAGGAAAAGAGGGAAGAAAAGACAAAGCAGGCTACAGAAAAAAATGGCTCTTTCTTCCCTTCTTCTGAGATGCATTTAACTCATTGTTGGCCAGTTGTACTGTTATGATCCGGTGACCTTGGAGCCACATGAGAGATTTTCTCAGGAGTAGGTGGTACCTGTACTGACCGCAAACCCTAAACTAACACCGCAACTAGAAGTAGCCGTGGGATGTACCTAACACGTCCTAGACACCTCGACACAGCCGGAGGATTAATTACCCCTATAGATGGAAATGGAATTCTGTCTTGCCTCACAGCAGAACCCCAAAGGATAGGCAGCCCCCCACAAATATTGACTGTGAGTATAAGATGAAAGACACACGCAGGCAGAAAAACAGGATTTAGCAAAAGAGGCACTTCTAGCTAAATAGAAAAGGATAGGACAGAATTCTAAAATTCTAAGCGGTCAGTATTAACCCCTTCATGACCCAGCCTATTTTGGCCTTAATGACCTTGCCATTTTTTGCAATTCTGACCAGTGTCCCTTTATGAGGTAATAACTCAGGAACGCTTCAACGGATCCTTGCGGTTATGAGATTGTTTTTTCATGACATATTGGGCTTCATGGTAGTGGTAAATTTAGGTCGATAATTTCTGAGTTTATTTGTGAAAAAAATGGAAATTTGGCGAAAAATTTGAAAATTTTGCAATTTTCACATTTTGAATTTTCATTCTGTTAAACCAGAGAGTTATGTGACACAAAATAGTTAATAAATAACATTTCCCACATGTCTACTTTACATCAGCACAATTTTGGAAACAAATTTTTATTTTGCTAGGAAGTTATAAGGGTTAAAATTTGACCAGTGATTTCTAATTTTTACAACAAAATTTACAAAACCATTTTTTTTAGGAACCACCTCACATTTGAAGTCAGTTTGAGGGTTCTATATGGCTGAAAATACCCAAAAGTGACACCATTCTAAAAACTGCACCCCTCAAGGTGCTCAAAACCACATTCAAGAAGTTTATTAACCCTTCAGGTGTTTCACAGCAGCAGAAGCAACATGGAGGGGAAAAATTAACATTTAACTTTTTAGTCACAAAAATGATCTTTTCGCAACAATTTTTTTATTTTCCCAAGGGTAAAAGGAGAACCTGGACCACGAATGTTGTTGTCAAATTTGTCCTGAGTACGCTGATACCTCATATGTGGGGGTAAACCACTGTTTGGGCTCGGAAGGGAAGGAGCGCCATTTGACTTTTTGAATGAAAAATTGGCTCCAATCTTTAGCGGACACCATGTCGCGTTTGGAGAGCCCCCGTGTGCCTAAACATTGGAGCTCCCCCCACAAGTGACCCCATTTTGGAAACTAGAACCCCCAAGGAACTTATGTAGAAGCATAGTGAGCACTTTAAACCCCCAGGTGCTTCACAACTTAATCCGTAAAAATGAAAAAGTACTTTTTTTTCACACAAAATTTCTTTTAGCCTCAATTTTTTCATTTTCACATGGGCAACAGGATAAAATGGATCCTAAAATTGGTTGGGCAATTTCTCCTGAGTATGCCAATACCTCATATGTGGGGGTAAACTACTGTTTGGGCACATGGTAAGGCTCGGAAGGGAAGGAGCGCCATTTGACTTTTTGAATGAAAAATTATCTCCATAGTTAGCGGACACCATGTCAGGTTTGGAGAGGCCCTGTGTGCCTAAACATTGGAGCTCCCCCACAGGTGACCCCATTTTGGAAACTAGACCCCCCAAGGAACTTATCTAGATGCATAGTGAGCACTTTAAACCCTCAGGTGCTTCACAAATTGATCCCTAAAAATGAAAAAGTAATTTTTTTTCACACAAAATTTCTTTTAGCCTCAATTTTTTCATTTTCACATGGGCAACAGGATAAAATGGATCCTAAAATTTGTTGGGCAATTTCTCCTGAGTACGCCGATACCTCATATGTGGGGGTAAACCACTGTTTGGGTGCACGGCAAGGCTCGGAAGGGAAGGCGCGCCATTTGACTTTTTGAATGGAAAATTAGCTCCAATCGTTAGTGGACACCATGTCGCGTTTGGAGAGCCCCTGTGTGCCTAAACATTGGAGCTCCCCTACAAGTGACCCCATTTTGGAAACTAGACCCCCCAAGGAACTAATCTAGATGCATAGTGAGCACTTAAAACCCCCAGGTGCTTCACAGAAGTTTATAACGCAGAGCCATGAAAATAAAAAAATTATTTTTCTTTCCTCAAAAATTATTTTTAGCCCGGAGTTTTTTATTTTCCCAAGGATAATAGGATAAATTGGACCCCAAATGTTGTTGTCCAGTTTGTCCTGAGTACGATGATACCCCATATGTGGGGGTAAACCACTGTTTGGGCGCACGGCAGGGCTCGGAAGGGAAGGCACGCCATTTGGCTTTTTGAATGGAAAATTAGCTTCAATCATTAGCGGACACCATGTCGCGTTTGGAGAGCCCCTGTGTGCCTAAACATTGGAGCTCCTGCACAAGTGACCCCATTTTGGAAACTAGACCTCCCAAGGAACTAATCTAGATGTGTGGTGAGCACTTTGAACCCCAAAGTGCTTCACAGAAGTTTATAACGCAGAGCCATGAAAATAAAAAATTATTTTTCTTTCCTCAAAAATGATTTTTTAACCCACAATTTTTTATTTTCCCAAGGGTAACAGGAGAAATTGGACCCCAAAAGTTGTTGTCCAGTTTCTCCTGAGTACGCTGATTCCCCATATGTGGGGGTAAACCACTGTTTGGGCACATGCCGGGGCTCGGAAGGGAAGTAGTGACAATTTGGAATGCAGACTTTGATGGAATGGTCTGCGGGAATCATGTTACGTTTGCAGAGCCCCTGATGTGCCTAAACAGTAGAAACCCCCCACAAGTGACCCCATTTTGGAAACTAGACCCCCCAAGGAACTTATCTAGATGTGTGTTGAGCACGTTCAACCCCCAAGTGCTTCACAGAAGTTTACAACGCAGAGCCGTGAAAATAAAAAATCATTTTTCTTTCCTCAAAAAAGATGTTTTAGCAAGCAATTGTTTATTTTCACAAGGGTAACAGGAGAAATTGGACCCCAATATTTGTTGCCCAGTTTGCTGTGAGTACGCTGATACCTCATATGTGGGGGTAAACCACTGTTTGGGCGCACGTCAGGGCTCGGAAGGGAAGTAGTGACATTTGAAATGCAGACTTTGATGGAATGGTCTGCGGGCGTCACGTTGCATTTGCAGAGCCCCTGATGTGCCTAAACAGTAGAAACCCCCCCTAAGTGACCCCATTTTGGAAACTAGACCCCCCAAAGAACTTATCTAGATGTGTGGTGAGCACGTTCAACCCCCAAGTGCTTCACAGAAGTTTACAACGCAGAGCCGTGAAAATTAAAAATCATTTTTCTGTCCTCAAAAAAGATGTTTTAGCAAGCAATTGTTTATTTTCACAAGGGTAACAGGAGAAATTGGACCCCAATATTTGTTGCCCAGTTTGCTGTGAGTACGCTGATACCTCATATGTGGGGGTAAACCACTGTTTGGGCGCACGTCAGGGCTTGGAAGGGAAGTAGTGACATTTGAAATGCAGACTTTGATGGAATGGTCAGCGGGCGTCACGTTGCATTTGCAGAGCCCCTGATGTGCCTAAACAGTAGAAACACCCCACAAGTGACCCCATTTTGGAAACTAGACCCCAAAAGGATCTTATCTAGATGTGTGGTGAGCACTTTCAACCCCCAAGTGCTTCACATAAGTTTATAACGTAGAGCCATGAAAATAAAAAATAATTGTTCTTTCCTCAAAAATTATGTTTTAGCAAGTCATTTTTTATTTTTGCAAGGGTAACAGGAGAAATTGGACCCCAATAGTTGTTGCCCAGTTTGTCCTGAGTACGCTGGTATCCCATATGTGGGGGTAAACCACTGTTTGGGTGCACGTCGGGGCTTGGAAGGGAGGGCGCACCATTTGACTTTTTGAACGCTAGATTGGCTGGAATCAATGGTGGTGCCATGTTGCGTTTGGAGACCCCTGATGTGCCTAAACAGTGGAAACCCCTCAATTCTAACTTCAACACTAACCCCAACACACCCCTAACCCTAATCCCAACTGTAGCCATAACCCTAATCACAACCCTAACCCCAACACACCCCTAACCACAACCCTAACCCCAACACACCCGTAACCCTAAATCCAACCCTAACCCTAATCCTAACCCTAATCCCAACCCTACCCACAACTGTAACCCCAACACAACCCTAACCCTATCCTTAACCCTAACCACAAGCCTAATCTTAACCCTATTTCCAACCCTAGCCCTAATTCCAACCCTAAGGGTACCGTCTCACATAACGATTTACCAACGTTCACGACGAGCGATACGACCTGGCCGTGATCGTTGGAAAGTCATTGTGTGGTCGCTGGGGAGCTGTCACACAGACCGCTCTCCAGCGACCAACGATGCCAAGGTCCCGGGTAACCAGGGTAAACATCGGGTTACTAAGCGCAGGGCCGCGCTTAGTAACCCGATGTTTACCGTGGTTACCAGCGTAAAAGTAAAAAAAAAAAAACGTACATACTCACATTTCGGTGTCCTTCAGGTCCCTTGCCGTCTGCTTCCCGCTCTGACTGAGTGCCGCCGTACAGTGAGAGCAGAGCGCAGCGGTGACGTCACTGCTGTGCTGTGCTCTTACTTTCCGGCTGGCAGACAGTCAGAGCGGGAAGCAGACGGCAAGGGACCTGAAGGACACCGAAATGTGAGTATGTACGGTTTTATTTTTTTTACTTTTACGCTGGTAACCACGGTAAACATCGGGTTACTAAGCGCGGCCCTGCGCTTAGTAACCCGATGTTTACCCTGGTTACAAGCGAACGCATCGCTGGATCGCTGTCACAACGATCCAGCGATGACAGCGGGAGATCCAGCGACGAAAGAAAGTTCCAAACGATCTGCTACGACGTACGATTCTCAGCAGGGTCCCTGATCGCTGCTGCGTGTCAGACACAGCGATATCGTATGGATATCGCTGGAACGTCACGGATCGTACCGTCGTAGCGATCAAAGTGCCACTGTGAGACGGTACCCTAACTCTAATTCCAACCCTAACCCTAAGGCTATGTGCCCACGTTGCGGATTCGTGTGAGATTTTTCTGCACCATTTTTGAAAAATCCGCAGGTAAAAGGCACTGCGTTTTACCTGCAGATTTACAGCAGATTTCCAGTGTTTTTTTGTGCGGATTTCACCTGCGGATTCCTATTGAGGAACAGGTGTAAAACGCTGCGGAATCCGCACAAAGAATTGACATGCTGCAGAAAATACAACGCAGCATTTCTGCACGGAATTTTCCGCACCATGGGCACAGTGGATTTGGTTTTCCATAGGTGTACATGGTACTGTAAACCTGATGGAAAACTGCAACGAATTCGCAGCGGCCAATCCGCTGCGGATCCGCAGCCAAATCCGCTGCGGATCCGCGGCCAATCCGCTGCGGATCCGCGGCCAATCCGCTGCGGATCCGCAGCCAAATCCGCACATGCCATAACCCTACCCCTAACCCTAACCCTACCCGTAACCCTAACCCTACCCCTAACCCTACCCCTAGTTCTAACCCTAACCCTAGTTCTAACCCTAACCCTAGTGGAAAACAAAAAAAAAAAAAAAAAAAATTTCTTTATTTTATTATTCTCCCTAGCTATGGGGGTCATAAAGGGGGGGGGGGTATTTATTATTTTTTTTATTTTGATCGCTGTGATAGAACCTACCACAGCGATCAAAATGTACTTGTAAGGAATCTGCCGGCTGGCAGATTCGGCGGGCGCACTGAGCATGTGCCCGCCATCTTGGAAGATGGCGGCACCCAGCGAGGAGACGTACGGACACCGGGAGGATCGGTAAGTATGAAGGGGTGGTGGGGGGGTGGATTGGAGCACAGGGGGGGTGATCGGACCACAGGGGGGGTGAATTCAAACAAGGAGGGAGCGGACAGGAGGACGGGGGAGCCGGCAGGCGGACGGAGGGGACCGGACCCCATAACGGAGGACTGGGGGGGCGATCGGTGGGTGTGGGGGGGGGGGTCACTTAATATTTCCAGCCATGGCCGATGATATTGCAGCATCGGCCATGGCTGGATTGTAATATTTCACCATTTTTTTAGGTGAAATATTACAAATCGCTCTGATTGGCAGTTTCACTTTCAACAGCCAATCAGAGCGATCGTAGCCACGGGGGGGTGAAGCCACCCCCCCTGGGCTGAAGCACCACTCCCCCTGTCTCTGCAGATCGGGTAAAATGGGAGTTAACCCCTTCACCCGATCTGCAGGGACGCGATCATTCCATGACGCATACGCTGCGTCATAGGTCGGATTGGCACAGACTTTCATGACGCAGTGTATGCGTCAAAGGTCGGGAAGGGGTTAAAATCCTAAAAATATTCACAGCAGATGATACAAATATTCTACATCTAACTAAAGACATAGAAAGTATATCTGCATCTCCTGAGAATCCAGCATGACTGAAAAATCCAAACAAAGTCTAAGCTGGACAAAAACACAATGAATTGCACTGAATTGCAAAGCACACTGCATGTGTGCACAGAGACAAAAAAACAGACACTTATCTTAGCTGAATTGGCAGCAGGGCATGAGGAACCAGAGAGAGATGCAATCCCTCCATGAACCATGGGCAACTGGCAAGGACTCATGGATCCTGCACACCTAAATACCTAATAGAGCTGCAATCAGCAGAAACACCTGCCCTGGATTACAACCCAAAGACAACTGCACTACCACCAAAAACCACCGGAGGGAGCCCAAGAGCAGAATTCACAGCACCCTATTTGTTACTGCTGCAACTGGCAGCCTCCGTTCCTAAGAATGAGCGAGTGAAGGACCTGCGATGACGTCACGGTCTTGTGATTGGTCGCGTGAGCGGTCACATGAGCGGTCACGCGACCAATCACAAGCCACCACGTCATCGAAGGTCCTTCACTCGCTCATTCTTAGGAACGGAGGCTGCCGGTTAACACCACTAGGTCCAGGGTCCGCTGGAGGGGTGAGTATATCCATATTTTTTATTTTTATTCTTTATTTTTTACATGAATATGGATCCCAGGGCCTGAAGGAGAGTTTCCTCTCCTTCAGACCCTGGGAACCATCCAGAATAGCTTCCGATACTTGTGTCCCATTGACTTGTATTGGTATCGGGTATCGGTATCGGCGATATCCGATATTTTTCGGATATCGGCCGATACTATCCAATGATACTTTCAAGTATTGGAAGGTATCGCTCAACACTATTAGTGAGTCCTCCTGAGAGTCATAGTCTAAGAAAAGAGGCAGTAGGCCTGGACAGATAGATAGGCGGTCCTGCATATGAGAAATCAGAGAGTAAAAAGAAAAATGTTGCACTTAGAAAAGAGAAGCAAAGAAAAAGTTAATTTATATTTCAGAGTTTTATAGTAAGCCTTTAGTGGGTTTAGCCTATACGCCCTTAAAGGAAAAGTTAAATTATTGTTCAGAATTTGCACTTAGCAGAATACCCGGCTGGGTAATAGAAGTTATTTATAGTATGTTATTTAAAATATTTAAATATGTTTTTGTTTGTAACGTTCAAGATTCCTCACCTCCCATAAAGAAAAGCACTGTTATATTTACTTGTTCATTGCATTTCAAAATTTTGTATGTCTTTTGCTGACATGTATTGTTGTTTTCTTCCCAGTCCGGGAGTACTGGATTTAACCGGGGGGGGGGGGGGGAGTGCAGCGCCCCAGAGTCCTGGTCGTTGCAGTACTGACGCTCCGCCACTAAGGGGAGTGATGGTACGTCTGATGGCACTAAAGGAGTTCACCTGACCAGGTATCACAGTCACACATTACACTTCACACTCTGGCCACCAGGGGGAGCAAAGGGTTCTATGTATTAGGCCACTCCTCACAATCTGGTAAAACTGGGGGCTGGATAGGAAGTTAGCCAGAAGCTGACTGGGTTGGATCCAGGCAACATCCTGTGGCAGAGGGTGTTGCAGGGGAAGATTCAGGGGGGGTCTCTGTCAGGGGTGTTATCCTGACAGTGACCTAGCGAAAAGAACAGAACATTACGGAGCCGCGCCTGCACCCGTTGCGGTGGCATCCTAAGAAAGGAAACGAAGCGAGGTTTATTGTGGAGAAGTGAGAAACGAGATCGCAGCAAAAAGGAGATAAAGCCAGTAGGAGTTGTGCCTTAAGGTCGTGGCAACATCCTACTGAGGCGCGTAGCCAGTGGCCAGAACACCGAGGAAGTATTGGGCTCCAAGCATTACTTCAAACAGCGGCAGGACAGTTGATTATAGGTTGGCTGTCTCACCTAAAACACCTAAGCAGCCATAGGGGGCAATTGTGGGAGAGGGGCGACGCTAGGGTCCCAGAAGAACTCCAGGCCTACCCGTCATACGGGTGCGTCCTAGCCATATCATCTGGGGGACGGAAAAGAACATCAGAACAGATACGAGTTGAGAGAAAGAACATCAGAAACAGACACAACAGTTGTGAGGACTATCCCGTGGTGCTCAGCAGGGAGGTGCTACAACACACAGGCACTAGAAGGTAGGCACTGATTTCCACCTGCAAAGGGAACTCTGGATGTGCCTTCGGACCGGCCAGTCTCAGCCAGCCCTGTTAGCAGTACTCTGGATTGCGGATCCTGAAGCCTTCAGTAAAGAGGTAAAGAGACTGCAACCCTGTGTCCTCGTTATTCATCACGCCTCGCACCATCACACCTTTCATTGGACGCCCCTTAGCAGGGTCACGGACCGGGTCTAGCCACCGTGACAACCCCAGGACTGAGACTGAGAGGCCCGGTATTGAGTACCCCGCGGCCCTGCGTCTGGGGGCGCTCCATATATATATATATATATATATATATATATATATATATATATATATATATATACACTCACCGGCCACTTTATTAGGTACACCATGCTAGTAACGGGTTGGACCCCCTTTTGCCTTCAGAACTGCCTCAATTCTTCGTGGCATAGATTCAACAAGGTGCTGGAAGCATTCCTCAGAGATTTTGGTCCATATTGACATGATGGCATCACACAGTTGCCGCAGATTTGTCGGCTGCACATCCCAAAGATGCTCCATACAAGGCAGGATGGATCCATGCTTTCATGTTGTTTACGCCAAATTCTGACCCTACCATCCGAATGTCGCAGCAGAAATCGAGACTCATCAGACCAAGCAACGTTTTTCCAATCTTCTACTGTCCAATTTCGATGAGCTTGTACAAATTGTAGCCTCAGTTTCCTGTTCTTAGCTGAAAGGAGTGGTACCCGGTGTGGTCTTCTGCTGCTGTAGCCCATCTGCCTCAAAGTTCGACGCACTGTGCGTTCAGAGATGATCTTAGGCCTACCTTGGTTGTAACGGGTGGCGATTTGAGTCACTGTAGCCTTTCTATCAGCTCGAACCAGTCTGCCCATTCTCCTCTGACCTCTGGCATCAACAAGGCATTTCCGCCCACAGAACTGCCGCTCACTGGATTTTTTTTCTTTTTCGGACCATTCTCTGTAAACCCTAGAGATGGTTGTGCGTGAAAATCCCAGTAGATCAGCAGTTTCTGAAATACTCAGACCAGCCCTTCTGGCACCAACAACCATGCCACGTTCAAAGGCACTCAAATCACCTTTCTTCCCCATACTGATGCTCGGTTTGAACTGCAGGAGATTGTCTTGACCATGTCTACATGCCTAAATGCACTGAGTTGCCGCCATGTGATTGGCTGATTAGAAATTAAGTGTTAACAAGAAGTTGGACAGGTGTACCTAATAAAGTGGCCAGTGAGTGTATATATATATATATACATATATATATATATACAGCTCTGGCAAAAATTAAGAGACCACCACATCAAAACCCTGTCATGGGCAACCCAGTCTCCAGACCTGAACCCCATTGAAAACCTCTGGAATGTATTCAAGAGGATGATGACTAGTCACAAGCCACCAAACAAAGACAAACTGCTTAAATTTTTGCGCCAGAAGCAGTGTAAAAAACTGGTGGCAAGCATGCCAAGACGCATGAAAGCTGTGATTAAAAATCATGGCTATTCCACAAAATATTGATTTCAGAATTCTTCCTAAGATAAAATATTAGTATTATTGTTTCTAAATTATTATGAACTTGTTTTCTTTGCATTATTGGAGGTCTGAAAGCACTGTTTGTTTGTTTTTTTTTAATTTTGACCATTTCTCCTTTTTGGAAACCAAGAAGCATCATTTCTCCTTGCGGAGAGTGACATGTTAAGCATGTCGAGGTGAGGAGACTTAACCCCTTCCCGACCTGTGACACAGCACATGCGTCATGAAAGTCCGACCTGTGACGCATATGCTGTGTCACAGAATGATCGCGCTCCTGCAGGTCGGGTGAAAGGGTTGACTGTAATTTCACCTGACCTGCAGGGACAGGGGGAGTGGTACTTGAGCCCAGGGGGGGTGGCTTCCCCCGTGGCTATGATCGCTCTGATTGGCTGTTGAAAGTAACGTTTCACTTTCTCTTTCAATCAGAGCAATCGTAGTATTTCACCAATGAAAATTGGTGAAATATTACAATTCAGCCATGGCAGATGCTGCAATATCATCGGCCATGGCTGGAGACCACAACCTGCCCCCGCCACTGCCACCGATCTCCTCTCCTCAGTCCTCCATCCTGTCCTCCGCTTCCCTCTGTCCTGTCCATTCCCCCAATGCTCCGATCCCACCCCCTGTGCTCCGATCCCTCCCCTCATGCTTACCGACCTCCGGTGTCCCTCCCGGTGTCCGTCCGTCTCCTCCATGGGCGCCGCCATCTTCCAAAATGGCGGGCGCATGTGCAGTGCGCCTGCTGAATCTGCCGGCTGGCAGATTTGTTCCAGGTACATTTTGATCGCTGTGATAGGTTCTATCACAGTGATCAAAATAAAAATATAATAAATAACCCCCCCCTTTATCACCCCCATAGGTAGGGACAATAATTCAATAAAGAAAATACATTTACTTTTATTTTTCCACTAGGGTTAGGGCTAGGGCTAGGGTTAGGGCTAGGGTTAGGGCTAGGGTTAGGGTTAGAACCAGGGTTAGGGTTAGAATTAGGGTTAGAACTAGGGTTAGGGTTAGAATTAGGGTTAGAACTAAGGTTAGGGTTGCAATTAGGGTTAGGGCTAGAATTAAGGTTAGAATTAGGGTTAGAATTAGGGTTAGGGTTAGAACTAGGGTTAGGGTTAAAACTAGGGTTAGGGTTAGAATTAGGGTTAGGGTTAGAATTAGGGTTAGAACTAGGGTTAGGGTTGCAATTAGGGTTAGGGTTGCAATTAGGAATAGGGTTGCAATTAGGGTTTGGGTTGCAATTAGGGTTAGAATTAGGGTTAGGGTTGCAATTAGGGTTAGGGTTGCAATTAGGGTAAGAATTAGGGTTGCAATTAGGTTTAGGGTTAGATTTAGGGTTAGAATTAGGCTACGTGCACACAGTACAGATTTGGCTGCGGATTCGTAGCAGTTTTCCATCACGTTTACAGTACCATATAAACCTATGGAAAACCACCCTGCACAAAAAACACTGGAAATCCGCAGGTAAAATGCAGTGTGTTTTACCTGTGGATTTTTCAAAAACTGTGTGGAAGAATCCTCATACGAATCCGCAACGTGGGTATATAGCCTTAGGGATAGGGTTGGAATTAGAGTTAGGGTTGGAATTAGAGTTAAGATTAGGGCTAGGGGTGTGTTGGGGTTAGGCTTGTGGTTAGGGTTATGGTTAGGGTTGGAATTAAGGTTAGGGGTGTGTTGGGGTTAGGGTTGTGGTTAGGGATAGGGTTGGGATTAGGGTTAGGGGTGTGTTGGGGTTAGGGTTGTGGTTAGGGGTGTGTTGGGGTTAGGGTTGTGATTAGGGTTATGGCTAGAGTTGGGATTAGGGTAGGGGTGTTCTGGGGTTAGTGTTGGAGTTAGAATTGAGGGGTTTTCACTGTTTAGGCACATCAGGGGTCTCCAAACTCGACATGACGACACCATTGATTCCAGCCAATCTTGCATTCAAAAAGTCAAATGGTGCTCCCTCCCTTCCGAGCCCCGAAGTGTGCCCAAACAGTGGTTTACCCAAACATGTAGGGCTTAAGCGTACTCAGGAAAAATTGCACAAGAACTTTGGGGTTCTAATTTCTCCTGTTACCCTTGGGAAAATAAAAAAATGGGGGCTAAAAACTTATTTTTGCGGGAAAAAAAAGATTTTTTTATTTTCACAGCTCTGCGTTATAAATTTCTGTGAAGCACTTGGGGTTCAAAGTGCTCACCACACATCTAGATAAGTTCCTTGGGGGGTCTAGTTTCCAAAATGGGATCACTTGTTGGGGAGCTCCAATGTTTAGGCACACAGGGGCTCTCCAAACATGATGTGGTGTCCGCTAACGATTTGAGCTAATTTTTTCAATCAAAAGTGAAATGGCGCTCCTTCCCTTCCGAGCCTTGCCGTGTACTTAAACAGTGGTTTACCCCCACATGTGAGGTATCGGTGTACTCAGGAGAAATTGCCCAACACATTTTACAATCCATTTTATCATGTTGCTCATGTGAAAATGAAAAAATTGAGGCTAAAAAAAATTTATGTAAAAAAAAAGTACTTTTTCATTTTTACGGATCAATTTGTGAAGCACCTGGGGTCCAAAGTGCTCACTATGCTTCTAGATAAGTTCCTTGGGGGGTCTAGTTTCCAAAATGTGGTCACTTGTGTTGGAGCTCCAATTATAGGCACACAGGGACTCTCCAAATGCGACATGATGTCTGCTAAAGACTGGAGCCAATTTTTCATTCAAAAAGTCAAATGGCACTCCTTCCCTTCCAAGCCCTGTTGTATGCCCAAACAGTGGTTCCCCACACATATGGGGTATCGGCATACTCAGAACAAATTGTACAATAACTTTCGGGGTCCAGTTTCTCCTTTCACCCTTGGGAAAATAAAAAATTGTTGCTGAAAGATCATTTTTGTGACTAAAAAGTTAAATGTTCATTTTTTTCCTTCCATGTTGCTTCTGCTGCTGTGAAGCACCTGAAGGGTTAATAAACTTCTTGAATATGGTTTTGAGCACCTTGAGGAGTGCAGTTTTTAGAATGGTGTCACTTTTGGGTATTTTCAGCCATATAGACCCTTCAAACTAACTTCAAATGTGAGATGGTCCCTAAAAAAATGGTTTTGTAAATTTTGTTGTAAAAATGAGAAATTAAATTTTAACCCTTATAACTTAGCAAAAAAAAAATTTGTTTCCAAAATTATGCTGATGTAAAGTAGACATGTGAGTAATGTTATTTATTAACTATTTTGTGTCACATAACTCTCTGGTTTAACAGAATAAAAATGTAAAATTTGAAAATTGCGAAATTTTCAAAATTTTCGAAAAATTTCTGATTTTTTTCACAAATAAACGCAAAAATTATTGACCTAAATTTACAACTAGCATGAAGCCCAATATGTCACGAAAAAACAGTCTCAGAATTGCTAGGATCCGTTGAAGCGGGGACACGTGATTGCCCGGCGGCAGGACCTGCTTGCAGCGAAACTAGATGCTGTGAGGGTGCTCAGGGAAGGATGTTTTTGTTTGTTTTTTTATGCTTTTCTCAAGGGGGCCATAAGTATAAGGATGTGGATAAGGAGCCATGCATACAAGAATGGGTATGAGGAGCCATGCATACATGGATGGGAATAAGGAGCCATGCAGACAAGGATGGGAATAAGGAGCCATGCAGACAAGGATGGGAATAAGGAGCCATGCAGACAAGGATGGGAATAAGGAGCCATGCATACAAGGATTGGGATAAGGAGCCATGCAAATGTGGTACCTCAGAGTCCGGATGCCATGGTGACATTTCCTCCCTCTAAGGGGTGATGTCGTGCCTGGAGGCGGGAGGGGGGTCCCCATGCCAGGTGACACAGTGTACATGTAATTTCCTGTTCCAGGCCAGAAAGGGGAGCTTCTGTCATGTCGGACGCTGTTCAGACCAGGTCGTCCGACAGACAGCGGTAATTCCGCTTTTGACCACTATTTGCTCATTGGCGTCTGCTAGATTTTGTCTAGCTGTTCCGGGGTTAATTTACCTAATCCTCGGATTGGAAGCTGGGCCATTCCCATGGCCTTTAAATAGTTCTCCTGTTCAATGGGCGTCGCCGATTATAGCTTCTGTCTTGTGCGTTGTTATCTCGGTCTGGAGTGGAGAGCTGGTTGTTGGAGATTCGTAGCTGGTGGTGTATTTTCCTCTGTCTTATTTACTCATTCCTATATTTGTATTTATTTTGCCCTGCACATTTATAGTGTATTCCTGAGTGACTGCGGCGTGGTGTATATTTTCCTTTATCCTTGTCTGTGCTAACTGTGGGTATTGGAATATTACCTCTTCACTGGGTGGAGGGCGGAGGTATCAGCCTAGGGTTAAAACAGGAGTCAGGGTGAGGTTTGAGGCCTGGACATGCACACCATCAGTGTAAACTCCAGGTAGAGGGTCAGTCAGGATTTCCCTAGTCTGAGGGAAACTGCAGGGGCCCGAGTTATTAGCTCTCGCTCACCTAGTCTTCCCGTGACAGCTTCCTTATAAATTCTGGCCAGCAGGTGGGGTTAGTGAGTCAGAAAGAAGTCAGCTGAGAGAGTAAACAGGGGACTTGTCATGAAAACTGGAGCTAGCTGGAGCTCGTGTCAGGACAGTGAGAGAGGAGAGTTGGCAGTTGTGTTGTGAACTGTGTTTCTGGGCTCCCTCTTGTGGTCACTAACGGTACTGTGTTTGGCATGTCTTGTTGCAGGCCTGGGCTCCAGCTGGGTCATTAAGCAGCGGGTGTTCCCTATTTAGGTCTCCTCTGGACTCAGTCTCTTTCCTGGCATTGTTGTATCCAGTCCTATAAGGTTTCCTCCTGATTCCTTTCCGTCTGTCTCATGCAAGAAAAGCTAAGTCTGTTTTGAATACTTTGATCATTTGCATTTTTCAGTGTTTTTGTCCAGCTTGCTTGATATGTGATTTTCTGGCTCGCTGGAAGCTCTAGGGTGCTGATATTCCCCCTCCGCACCGTCAGTCGGTGTGGGGGTTCTTGTAATATTCAGCGTGGATGTTTTTGCAGGGTTTTCTGCTGACCGCATAGTCCACTTTCTATTTTCTGCCTATCTAGACTAGTGGGCCTCACTTTGCTGAATCTAGTTCATCTCTACGTTTGTGTTTTCCTCTTGCCTCACCGTTATTATTTGTTGGGGGCTTTCTATATCTTTGGGGTTCAATTTCTCTGGAGGCAAGTGAGGTCTTATTTTCCCTCTAGGGGTAGTCAGTTCTCCGGCTGGCTCGAGACGTCTAGAATCAACGTAGGCACGTTCACCGGCTACTTCTAGTTGTTGTTGTTAGGATCAGATATGCGGTTAGCCCAGTTTCCACCTCCCTAGAGCTGTTCCTATGTTTTCTGTTGACCTTGCCGGAATACCAGAGATCCTCTACCACTGGGATCATAACACAGTTGGTCTGAGGAGAGGGACAGGAGCAGAGACAAGAGCTCAGGAAAATAAAAACTGCGTATAGCTGACCCCAGAGCGGAGTGCTAATAGAAAGGGACGCCAGAGTCCTTGGCTGGGTGGGTGCTGTACGCCTTGACAGCCTAATCTGGAGGGCAGGGGATTGCAAGGTCCCTGTCCACACGGAACACCTGAAGGCACGGTAGCAGACCAAGAGCCCGGGGCTGATGTGAAAAGGACACACTGTCTGCCATACAGGTTAAAATCATCATGCAGGAGAGGGCCGCAGCTTAGCTACAAATCGCAGGGACCCTAAAAGAGAGCGCAGGAGGAAAGTCCCCAACCCCACCTGGCAGGGTGAATCCCCTGAAAACCTCCAGGCAAGCTGGACTCAATCCGTCATCTGTAATTGGTACCCTAGATTGCATCTACTTTCAAGTAAAAGGTAAAGAAAACTGCACCTCTCTGTTTCTTTCACTTATTCTCTGCACCCCAATGTTCACCACCATCTGAACAATAAACTATATTTGCCCTGGGGCCCCGCTCTACCTGTGAGGCGCTGAACCATCTTTGCCCCATCAGCCCCAGTGGACCTAAACCACAGCGTCGACCACCCATTGCCGAACACCACGGGTGGCGTCACGACCAAACACCACATAATTATACTCCAATTTATGACACGGCCAGGGCCACGGAAACAGATCATGGCCTATTTCTGCTTGTGCTGTCTGTGTCTTCCACAACATAGGAAAAATTGTTGAGGTCCCGCAAAGATATAAACCCAAGGCCATTGCACCTAGTCCCGCAACTGCAGAACTATTTTTGACAGTTACCCAATGTAGGCACATAAGATTATGTAATTGTCTGTGTCTCTTTTTTAAGAATGACCCTCGGCCTGGCTCCTTTTGAAGACAACTGCAAAGGCAGCAGACAAGAAGCTGTTGTTGGAAGTAGCACGCCAACCAGATATTTGACAGTTATTAAGAAATAGTGGAACATATTAAAGTAATGAAGGGGTTAATGTATTCAGGCATGCCAAATCTCATAGGGTGTGATTATTCTCATGAGGACACATTGAAAGGGTTTGTGCAGATGGCTGAATATTTGGTCACAGGGCAATCTGAGAAAACATTGGATTGCAGTATCGGATTGCACTCTTCCATGCAAGTCAATGAGTAAATATAAGAAAACTGACTGAACAGCAATATAGTCTGAACTGGTGCATAACCAGAAAAGTCATATAGCAAATAGATCAATGGCTGCACTCAAAATATATGGAAATGTGCAATATATGAAACGTGAATAGCATAATGGCTTGGGAAGTTTATGAAAAAACACATAAGATTCTTAGCACAAGATTTGGCCAAAAGTTGTGAGCCCATCCACCAAACGTCAAGGTAATCTCAAATCGGATGGGTACCTGAGCTGACTGCCTAGTGTGAACACTTACCTATGGCTAATAACATGGTAAAGCCTGCATTTATAGGAAGCTCAGAACCAACTGTGTCTGGCTGTAATTAAAATAACAGCATGGTGAAGGGCGGGGCGTTCAAGCACAGTAAATTTTGAGTGCAGCCATTGATCTATTTGATGCAAGTCAATGAGTACATGGAAAAAAATCGGACTTGATTCAGATGACATCTGAGTGCAGCCCAGTTTTCACGGACTGAAAGAATGGAGCATAAAGAGAATTTTAATTCCATCTTCTCATCCGAGAAAATTGGATAACGCTATAATGACATTCTGATCAAACTATGATCACAGTTTGATCAGCGTGTGATTAGAATGATTAGACCGATTCTATTAGAGGAGAGAAATTACTGTCATGTGACCCTAGCCAAACAAAGAGTTGTTGAAGGGTGTGATTAAACCTGAGGGGTACAGGGAGTGTCTCTACTTATTAAGCAACAATGTATTCTGAAATATGCTATCATGTATGAACCGCCTAAATTTATGCACCGAACACTTATATTCACAAAGAATATAAATTAAAACACACTCTGAGATTTTTATGTCAGTTTATATTTTACTACAATAAATAGTAGACAGGAAAAAAGGAGGATGCAACAACAATTTTTCCAATCTTAGTATGTGAGATGACATGCTATGAGCAAGAGGTGGGGGGAGAAATGGGACCTACCTTTGCTGAGCACAGCCCTTGCATAACACTAGGAAGAATCCATCTACTTTAACCAATTCCCGACATGCGCCGTAATAGTACTGATCTAGTACAACAGTACTAGTACAGAGCACCAATCACTCGGCCTCATGCTGAGCACCTCGGCGATTGGGTGCGGGTGTCAGCTGTAAAGTATGTGTAGTCCCTCTTTTTTTATTTTCATGGCTTAACATTATAAACTTCTGTGAAGCACCTCGGGATTCGAGGTGCTCAATACACATTTTGGTAAGTTCAATAAGGGGTCTAGTTTCCAAAATGATGTCAATTGTGGGGGGGTTTCCACTGCTTAGGGACATCAGGGGCTCTTCAAACGTGACATCGCATCTGCTAATTATTCCAGCAAATTTTGAATTCCAAAAGTCAAATAACGCTCCTTTCCTTCCAAGCTCTGCCATGTGCCCAAACAGTTATTTTCCTCCAAATATTGGGTATCGGCGTACTCAGGAGAAATTGCACAACAAATTGTATGGAGCAATTTCTCTTGTTACCCTTAAGAAAATGCAAAATTTGGAGCTAGTAAAAAATGTATCTGGGAAAAATGTGATTTTTTTTATTTTGACGGCTCTACGTTACAAACTTCTGTGAAGGTCCTGTGGGATCAACGTGCTCAATACACATCTAGATAAGTTCCCTAAATGTCTAGTTTCCAAAATCATGTCAATTGTTAGGGGTTTCCACTGTTTAAGCACATCTGGGGGTCCCCAAACGTGACATGGCAACTGCTAATAATTCCAGCATATTTTACATTGAAAAGTCAAATGGCGCTCCTTTCCATGCAAGCCCTACCATGTGCCAAAACATTAGATTTCTCGAACATATTACAGTGCCTTGTGAAAGTATTGGGAACTTTTCAACCTTTCCTCACATATCATGCTTCAAACATAAATTGCACGCCCCACTATTCAGTTTTTGATTTTCCACAAAAATTTTAAATAACCAATAAATTTGGTTCAACTTCACAATTGCGTTCCACTTGTTGCTGATTCCAAAAATTTACATTTGGTATCTTTATGTTTGAAGCATGATATGTGGGAAATGGTTGAAAAGTTATAGGGAGCCGAATACTTTTGCAAGGCACTGTATAAAACTGGAAAAAAGAGTTATATTTTTGCTATGTTTAATTTCTCACCCATACATTATTCCATCTTTTGGGATACATTTTGTAGTTAAATAACCTTCAAAATACTTGCTCATAATTGTATATATATTGTATTATACTTCCCATCCATACAGTACTGTATTATGTGTTTTTAGGTATTTTCATTGGTATATAACCATCAAAACACGTGTTAAAAAATGTATCGGTATTATATTGCTCATCTTTGAACTTTTACATATTCTTAGGTAGATTTCAGTGGCATTTGAGACTCAAAAAACTTATTTAAAAAATGTATCGGTATTATTTTGCTCACCGATAGACTTCTGTGGTCTGGAGTACATTTTGTTGGTATATAACCCTCAAAAGTGCATACATAGCCTTTATAGGAGTCTAGGAGACCAGTACATCACAATTTGAACAGAATGTGTATGAGCTCCTCCTTTATGTCGAAAAGCAGAGTATATCTGAGTCCCTCTAAGTGCCTAATTTTGGGCGGTTATTGCTTCTTTCACAAATGAAGCTGCAATTTCCTATTTTTTAATTTAAAAAAAATCAATCTTTGTTTACTTAATTTATACCTTTTTATTAAATCCTATTAAAATTTTGCCTTATATACAAGTCATTATACAGGAAAAAAATGTTTTTTTAGCATTTTTTCCCAGTAAAATCCAATTTCTCGTCAATTTGGAATGTTTTATTGTCATTCCTTAATGTGGAGTAAAAGTGTTACACCATTGTTCTCAGCAATGATCTGGAGGTCAGAGATGCTTCCAGGGGTCTTCTCCATGCTGTTCTCCTTCCATTTAGCACTTGTCCCACCCATTTGAACATTTTCTTTGCCCCCCAGACCTCTTTGCAGGGTTTGCCAGATAAAAGCTTGACTTTCCCAATGACGCCCATTATACTCGTTACTCGAAACAAGCATTTGAGTGTTAGAATTGATCGGTTTGTGCAACGAGCACCCGAGTATTTTAGTGCTGTCTAGATATTAGCCTATCTGCACACTCTTAAGGTACCGTCACACTAAACGATATTGCTAGCGATCCGTGACATTGCAGTGTCCTGGCTAGCGATATCGTTGTGTTTGACACGCAGCAGCGATCAGGATCCTGCTGTGATATCGCTGGTTGTTGATTAAAGTTCAGAACTTTATTTGGTCGTCAGATCGCCGTGTATCGTTGTATTTGACAGCAAAAGCAACGATACCAGCGATGTTTTACAATGGTAACCAGGGTAAATATCAGGTTACTAAGCGCAGGACCGCGCTTAGTAACCCGATGTTTACCCTGGTTACCAGTGTAAAATGTAAAAAAACAAACAGTACATACTCACCCTCTGATGTCTGTCACACGTCCCTCGCCGTCCGCTTCCTGCACTGACTGAGCGCTGCAAAGTGAAACCACAGCACAGCGGTGATGTCACCACTCTGCTGTTAGGGCCGGTGCTCACACAGTGCAGGGAAGCGGACGCCGGGGGACGCGAAGGTGAGTATGTACTATGTACTGTTTGTTTTTTTACATTTTACACTGGTAACTAGTGTTGAGCGATACCGTCCGATACTTGAAAGTATCGGTATCGGAAAGTATCGGCCGATACCGGCAAAGTATCGGATCTAATCCGATACCGATACCCGATACCAATACAAGTCAATGGGACTCATGTATCGGACGGTATTCCTGATGGTTCCCAGGGTCCTGGGAACCATATTAATGTGTAAAATAAAGAATTAAAATAAAAAATATTGCTATACTCACCTCTCCGACGCAGCCTGGACCTCACCGAGGGAACCGGCAGCGTTCTGTGCTTAAAATGCGCGCGTTTCCTTCCTTCCGTGACGTCACGGCTTCTGATTGGTCGCGTGCCGCCCATGTGGCTGCGACGCGACCAATCACAGCAAGCCGTGACGTAATTTTGAGGTCCTGGAAGCCTAATTCTAGGCATTCAGGATTTTAAAATTACGTTCCGGCTTGTGATTGGTCGCGTCGCGGTCACATGGGTGACGCGACCAATCACAAGCCGGAACGTAATTTTAAAATCCTGAATGCCTAGAATTAGGCTTCCAGGACCTCAAAATTACGTCACGGCTTGCTGTGATTGGTCGCGTCGCGGCCACATGGGCGGCACGCGACCAATCAGAAGCCGTGACGTCGCGGGAGGCAGGAAACGCGCGCATTTTAAGCAAACAACGCTGCCGGTTCCCTTGGTGAGGTCCAGGCTGCGTCGGAGAGGTGAGTATAGCAATATTTTTTATTTTAATTCTTTATTTTACACATTAATGTTGTATTTTACACATTAATGTTGTTTCGATACCGATACCCGATACCACAAAAGTATCGGATCTCGGTATCGGAATTCCGATACCCGCAAGTATCGGCCGATACCCGATACTTGCGGTATCGGAATGCTCAACACTACTGGTAACCAAGGTAAACATCGGGTTACTAAGCGCGGCCCTGCGCTTAGCAACCCGATGTTTACCCTGGTTACCCGGGGACCTCGGCATCGTTGGTCGCTGGAGAGCGGTCTGTGTGACAGCGCTCCAGCGACCAAACAGCGACGCTGCTGCGATCGGCCTCGTTGTCTGTATCGCTGCAGCGTCGCTTAGTGTGACGGTACCTTTAGTCCAAAAAATGTTTGGGATAATGTGACTCTTTCTCAATGAAAGGGAAGTGGTGGAAGAAGGAAACATGCATTAGGCATGGAGAAGATGACATGATGCAACACTAGCAATGTGCAGTGGCGTAACTATATTGGGCGTAGGCGGTGTAGTTGCACCAGGGTCTCGGAGGTTAGGGCACCCGAAAGGTCCCTTTAAGGCCATATATAGAGACTATTGCTAATACAACCATCTGATAGTTTGGGGCCGTGTTTGATATTTTGCAATGGGGGTCCACCACGACCACGAGCTTCAAGTCATGCCACTGGCAATGTGGCTGGTTAATATTTTTACTTTGCCCTATGAATACTGTATATCTAAAGTACAATATACAATACAGTATATTAAATCTAATTATCTTCCATAACAATGATAGTTAATGATTTATTGTTATTATTAATTTTGCAGAATACTCGTCTCCTCTTTAGTCTCACGCAGCTCCAGATCTTTCGTAAGGACAACCTTACATAATGCAACATTCCCTCTGGTTACAGATTTGTCATTTTTTCCTCTTTCCAGCTGCTTGATCTTGAGGGAAGCCATTAACACAGACATTATCTAGTCTCTTCATCAAACAAACAATGTTCCCATGATGCTGAGTAGAGTCTGACAAGATATCCGATGCTGTGCGTTCTTGAATGAAACAAAATGACAAGTGATGATCAGCCTTTGACAAGCTCGCGGCAGACTAAAATATTACATATAGCGGGAGAAAAATATTATCCGAAGGTTATGTATCAATGTACTTGGATGTATAACATGGCCATGCCTTTAAACCCAATGATATCTGCAACATTCGTTTTATCGTTATCATGAGGGATTTAGTGCTAGAAATCGAGAAGTCAGCACTTTACATAAAAGGCAGGTATGATGAAAAGATTCCAACTCGAATGGAAAAAAACCCCATAAAAAGCCATATGGACACGCAGGAAATGAGAGGATCTTTCCTACATTATAATTACATTTTTGGTAAACAGAATTAATAAACAATGCATACAATCATCATTAACATAGTAACTAACTACTAGCTCCCAAGAATATAAACAGTTAAATCGGATCTGTCATCCGATTTCATAATTCAAATTGCTTACAGTATTAAATAAATCTTTTGCATCTGATGAGTCTGATGCACTTGATTTAAAATTCCATGTCATAACGACTGTGTGACCTTTTTACGAGAAAATCTCAAAAGCTCTGATTTATTTTTGCAATTGGGCAATTATTATATTTTTCATTTGTACTTAATTCTTATTGCAATTTGCCCCTTTTTTAAAAGTCTGCTTTGTATGTGTTCGCTTGTGTTTTCTTATGTCCACCAATTTGGTATTTCCTGATGATTTTGCCTGTTTCATCAAGAATGATTTATTATTAAAAAGTAGCAAAATTTAGTGCAAATGTACAACAGCCCCCTCCGATTTCTCCCGATCTTGAGTGTTTTTTGAGCGCGCCAGCTATTTTGGCCCAATATTTGCAACATTTTGCAAAATTGTTGACTTTTTGCGTTAATGATTTGCAAAAACAGCTAAAGACAGATCAAAAAGACCATTTCTGATTTCATGAACCAGGTGCAGCACTTTTAAGAATTTGAAGCAAAAAAAAAAATGGCAATGAATAACACAAGACAAAAAAAGAAAACTGACTTAATGTAATTTGGTATTGCACATAAATACAATTTTTTCTTTCAGTTTTTCATATTTTTAACTCTTTTTTTAATTTTTGTTTGTAGTGGATGGGGAATGGAAGGGAAGAGCAGATGTAACATTAAAGTCTTTAGTCAATATAAATGAGCAACAGGGAGGGCTATTTATATGGATAAACTGAAATAAAATGGGAATGGTTGGTGATATCAACATCTTGTTTGTGGCACATTAGTATATGGGAGGGGGAAACTTTTCAAGATGGGTTGTGACCATGGCGGCCATGGGAAGAGGGTCATGTGACACATCAAACTTATCGAGAATTTCACAAGAAAAACAATGGTGTGCTTGGTTTTAATGTAACTTTATTCTTTTATCTTTACAAGTTTATGATCACTTATAAAATGTGTTCAAAGTGCTGCCCATTGTGTTGGATTGTCAATGCAACCCTCTTCTCCCACTGTTGACACACTGATAGCAACAACACAGAAGAAATGCTAGCACAGGCTTCCAGTATCCGTTGTTTCAGATGCTGCACATCTCGTATCTTTACAGCATAGACAATTGCCTTGAGATGACCTCAAAGATAAAAGTCTAAGGGGGTCAGATCTGGAGACCTTGGTGGCCATTCAACTGGCCCACGATGACCAATCCACTATCCAGGAAACTGTTAATTTAGGAATGCTCGGACCTGACACCCATAATTGATGGTATGGTGTGGTCTATGGGGTACAAAAAAAGTGGAGCCATTCTTCATCAATGGAAACCTCAATACCACTGGATATCTGAAATTGCTACATGATGGTGTTGCCCTCTCTATGCACTTAAAATGGCACATTCCCTGAATTTTTCCAGCAAGATCGTGCACCACCACATTATGGGTGTCAGGTCTGAGCATTCCTACAAGGAATATGACCTCCTTAGACTAGCATTTCTTCTGTGGTGTTGCTATCAGTGTGTCAACAGTGGGAGAAGAGGGTTGCATTGACAATCCAACACAATGGGCAGCACTTTGAACACATTTTCACGGTATCCCCGCTTGTCTCGAGGTCCAGATATAGGACCGAAACGATTTGGCTACTACGATTAAAATCTCACAAGCATTAAGTTGAGTGCCAGGTACTACGAGTTCATAGACACCAAACATGTCTAGGTTATTGTTTATCTAAGTGGTGAAAAAAAATTTCAAAGTTTGCTAAAAAAAAAAAAAATTGCACCATTTTCCGATACCCGTAGCGTTTCCATTTTTCGGGATCTCGGGTGAGATGAGGGCTTATTTTTTGCGTGCCGAGCTGACATTTTTAATGATACCACTTTTGTGCAGATACATTCTTTTGATCGCCCGTTATTGCATTTTAATGCAATGTCGCGGCGACCAAAAAACGTAATTCTGGCGTTTTTAATTTTTTTATCGCTACGCCTTTTAGCGATCAGGTTAATCCTTTTTTTAATTGATAGATCGGGCGATTCTGAATGCGGAGATACCAAATATGTGAATGCTTGATTTTTTTTAATTGTTTTATTTTGAATGGGGCGATAGGGGGGTGATTTAAACTTTTATTTATTTTATTTTTTTTCATATTCATTAAAACATTTTTTTTTTACTTTTGCCATGCTTCAATAGTTTCCATGGGAGGCTAGAAGCTGGCACAGCCTGATTTGCTCTGCTACATAGCAGCGATCATCAGATCGCTGCTATGTAGCTGAATTACAGGCTTGCTATGAGCGCCGACCACAGGGTGGCGCTCATAGCAAGCGGGCATCAAGGAAACCTCATGTTGTCATGCTGACGCGTCGCTGACCCCCGATCATGTGACGGGGTCGGCGATGTGAGTATTTCCGGCCATGCGGCCGGAAGCGGTAGTTAAATGCCGCTATCTGCGTTTGACAGCAGCATTTAACTAGTTAATAGTGGCAGGTGGATCGCAATTCCACCTGCCGCTATTGCGCGTATATGTCAGCTGTACAAAACAGCTCACATGTTGCGACTTTGATGTGGGCTCAGCGCCGAAGCCCACATCAAAGGAGGAGACATGACATGCACAGTACTAATACGGCGCATGTCGTGAAGGGGGTTAAGGTAAGATGTAGCAGAACTCAGAAAGTTGACCTCGACCACACCACCGATTTGCAGTTTTCTGCGTACATTGCATAGTAAGCTTGTAATCAGTGCTAGAGGCATGCCTGGACCTGGAGGCACGTGAGCAGCTAGTCTGGCAATGATAATCTCCTGCTAATAAAACACTGATTGTTTTGAAACAACAGCACACAACCTAATAAGTGATACATCGCTGGAATCAGAGTCTCTGCCCTTATATCACGCTGTACTCAGATTACATAGCAAGATCCTGCTGACAGAGTCCCTTTAACAGTTTTAGGTGAGAAGTGATAACAAAAAACAGCTGATTGAGGATCTGGGGAGTGTCTTGAGTTGTATTAGGGCCATAGAGGCCTAGAGAGGCTGCGTACCTATAGTTGAAGTAGATCCAGTGGCCACTGAGTTCCAATATTTCTCCGATTTCTATGGCCATATGAATCTGCCTTAAGAACATATTCCAGATCATGTTTATTGCTGGTGTTGATAGCTTTCAGATAACACCTAGCTCAAAGGAACCTTACATCCTAACATATACAGGGTGGGCCATTTATATGGATACACCTAAATAAAATGGGAATGGTTGGTGATATCAACTGGACACAAGCACAGCACCTATCAGCGTGAATAAGTCCATTCTGTGTGCCTAAACCTATCTGCGCAAATACCAGTAACTGATGAAGGTCCAGATATAGGACCGAAACGTTTTGGCTACTACGATTAAAATCTCACAAGCATTAAGTTGAGTGCCAGGTTCTTTCTTTTAGTATCACATGGTGTGGGAACCTACCTGGGCACCACCAGTAGTAGTGCACACAGCTTTATCTATGAACTCGTAGTGACCTGAAGAATCAAAATGGCAGGTCAGTTTTAGCATTTAGTGAACTTAGCAAAAAAAACAAACAAAAAACAAGTGTGGGATTGCACTTTTTTTGCAATTTCACCACACTTGGAATTTTTTTTGCGTTTTCTAGTACACGACATGGTAAAACCAATGATGTCGTTCAAAAGTACAACTCGTCCCGCAAAAGATAAGCCCTCACATGGCCAAATTGACGGAAAGGAGGCTCTGGGAAGGAGGGGAGCTAAAAACAAAAAAAGGGCTGAGTCTTGAAGGGGTTAAAAACTCTGATTGAATCACAACTTTTGCACCCAGTAAACTAAGTGATACATCGTTTGATTTAGTTTACTAACATTATGCTACTCTCAGATGAGGTAGTAAAAACCTGGTGTGACAGACTCTCTTTAAAGGTGCCAGCTACATAGATAATGGGTATGATATACAGTAAAACCTATTCAATCTGCAATACTCTTCACAGTGTAATCATCAGGCAATGACAATGGTGTAATGCAGCATACAATATCAATCACATCTCTTATAAAAAGTTCCCAGCATTTTATCTCTTATAAAAAAAACACATCAATTTCAAGTCTTATTTGAGCCAAAAACATGAAAAAACCAATAAGTTTAGAAATTAAAACCTTGTTTTTCTCATTCTTTGATGGTGGCATAAAGAGAATGGATACTTTTGTTTGTCAATGCAAACTTTCTTTACAAACTGTCCAGAACTTTTGTCCATAATTTTTTTTTTTGCTGATGGAGGAGCATGTGGCCAGAGTTGTCCATTGGCCTCCTCCTGTCATGTCAGGTATTTTAGTTCTGCAAAGTCACCGGGAGTGAGAGCTTCTCCTTGCAGTGGATCTCTCTTCTTCACTTTGGATAAAGAAGGATGAAGTTGGGGTACTCACCCTATGATGTTTTTTTTTTTTTGGGGGGGGGGATAGTTGCCATTAACTTGTATTAAGGAGAAAAATATACTTCCAATGCTTCCAATTTTTTATTATTTAACCCATGGATAAAAAGAATATTGTTCAGAATGTTTACTTTTTCATTTTTGTTGCTTAATGTTTCTTTATACAATGTAACCGTTACGTCTGTCATTGATAGTTGCCAATTTGCTGTACAGGCATAAATCTAATATTCTCAAAAATGCGATTTGATTTTTCGAGTTTCGAGCCCAGGCTGAATGCTTCCTCTTTAGTCAATAGTGGAGAATGATGCATAATGAAGCATCTGCCAATATGGGTACACTTCCTGCTTCCTAGAGATAAGCAGCACATACAATTATAGTATCCTGAAAGGAGGGAGATAGGAGAAAACCTATTCTGGTCATTTCTGGAACGAGATGCAATGAAAATCTATAATGCAGACTGAGATAAAATTATTTGGACCCTCGGAATCTGATAAAAAAATAATTCATAGAAATTGAGAAATAAAATGTTATGAACTCGGGGAAACACACAAAAAGTTCTTTTGAAGAAAATGATTGTACATTTTATTTATTTGCGTTTTTTTCTTCACTATTACAATAGTACGACTTTAAAGCACAATTTGTTAAAAAATGTTTTATTTTTTTAATTCATGTAATTGCAACAATAAAGTGATTTTCCACCACTTTTATACTAATGACTTATCTTTAAGTACCAATCACCGATTAGCCTTTTTCAGCAACGGGAGAGGTCAAATATAAATTTTGTATTGTTATATTATTTAATGGCCGCTGCCGGGTACCGCAGATCTACTTCTATTCAAATTTTGTCATCAACATCATGAAAATGTCTTTCCTAGAGAACATCACACAGGTCCTACTACTGGGATAAAGGTGTGGTGTGAGTGGCATAATACACTGTAGACAGACCCCTCTAGACTTAATTCCAGTTGCTCATCGTTACATAGACTTGGTCGTTGAACCAATGGTATGGCCAGTTCTCCAGAGTGTCCCAAGAGCAATTTTTGAACATGACAACGGTAGGACAAATGTTGCTTGTGCTACTGGAGCAGCCTACGTTACCTAAACGTGCTACCATGGCCTGCAGCATCTCTGGACTTGTCTACCATCAAACAGATCCGGACATCATTGTAAGTGTGTACATCTGAGCATGGCATTTATACTTAATAACTTAAGATTTATTTTAATTGTTTCCATGTTATTAACATGTTTATATACCCTGCGTTTTCCATAATTCCACGACTTTTCCTTTGTAACGTTGCAATTTCAACGTTGAGAACTGTATATTAAGAGGATTGCTCATTGGTAAGGTAGAAACTGGAGGGTTACTGTAAAATTAAAGGAGCTGCGTAACTCAAACTTATTTTGTATAAACTTAAACTTTATTTAGAAAGCATTAGCTGATTATCCAACTGTGCATTTACAAATAAAGTTGAGTTACATGAGGATCGGGCAGTTTTAATTCAATCACTCAATTCATTACTTATGCAGGTAGAACAGCCTATCAAATCGTATTGCTCAGGTGTTCAACCCGAGTAATGAGTATAATGGATGTCAATTGGAAACTCGAGCATTTTTCCTGCAGCCCTCCCTCCCCGAGGTCTGATGGAGGGTCTAAGAATTGCAGAAATCGGTGTAAACAGCGCTGAAATAGTATGGGAATAACATGGGGAAGAACTCGGAATCATTTCTGACGCCCAGATCGGTGCTGAGAACAATGTTGTCAGAGTATTACTCCACTTATAGGGACTGACAATAAAACATACAAAACCGCACTTAAAATGGATTTAACTGGAAAAAATGTTAAGAAACATTCTTTATGAATGACTTGTATATAAGGCAAAGCAAAAAAGAGAAAAAATGCTCCTCCACAACTTGGGCTTTGTTTACACGCACTGTTTTTGCTGCATTTATGCACATTTGCCTTGCTTTCAAAGGTGAAGAAAACATTCAACATGAAATTTAATTTTATAATGTGGTGTGTGAGACATGATCAGACACATTGAAAGTCACAATTATTTTTTCAGGGCCATCAGTCAGCCATCACTATTTGTAGATTGCCATCAGGCGGCCCTTTCTATTGTTAGAGGGCCAGCAGGTGTCTTGAGGACAGATGAGACCAAGATAGAGTTTTTTTGATAAAGCACAAAATTCTACTGTTTGCTGAAAATAAAATGAGGCCTACAAATAAAAGAGCACAGTAGTTACAGTCAAAAATGGTGGAGGTTCAAAGATATTTTGGGGTTGTTTTATTGCCTCTGGCCCTGGGTGCCTTGAAATATGAAGATTCCCAAAGGATTTTGAGTTGCAATGTAGTGACCGTTGTCAGAAACCTGGGTTTGAATAGAAGTAGGTCATGGGTCTTCCTGCAGGACCATGACTCAAAATATTCTTCAAGAACCACCCAGAAATAGATGGAAACAAAGCACTGGAGAGTTCAGAACTGAGATCTCATATCTCGAGATCTTGGTCCAGAGATCACCATCTGTGCATTCGCCTCCACCGGCGGCGGCCATATTCCCGTAGTCCACTGCACACGCACAGGGAACCGTGGAATTAATGGGGTTCTGGCCTGTCGCAAAATATCGGCAGAGCCCCAGGCAGCACCGGACACCCACGCAGCACCGCTGGGCACCAGAGACACCCGCAGCACCGGTCAGCAACCACCGGGCACCTGGAGACACCTGGCAGCAGCACTGGACATGCACCAGCACAAGCCCCCACACCAGCACGCCGCACATCGGAGCCCCCTCATCGTAGCCTGTGGCCTGCAGCATCAGCCCACTCCTACCTCCTCCAGCAGCGACCCTGGGACCCCGCTTCTCCGCACCCACCACCCCCAGTAAGCAATAAGATGCATGGATTATAAGAAGCACCACCATTTTATTAAAAAAAAATGTTTTCTTAATTTTCTCTTCAAAATTTGGGGTGCGTCTTATAATCTGAAAAATACGCTATATATGTGTTGTATTCTGATGGTTCAAGCTGTAAATTTTCTGTACTCAGCTCTTGAAGTGTCAGGTTTCCTATCAAATGGGTGCGTAAGATTTTTTTCTCGCATCCATTGACTTTCATTGGTGAGTCTTGGCCGTTTCATAAAGCCAAACACTGCATGCTACCAATTTTTCCGCAATTTTTTGTCAATTTTCTGGAGGATTTGTAAGTCCTCTTTGTGCGTCTGTGAGCTTTTACTCAATGTTTAGCGTTAGGACCGGCAAAAATGTAAGGACCCTTGACGTGGGTTGCCGGCTTACGTATTGAGGCCCCAATATAAACTAATACCTTACATACACTGATATGAGGTTTTTTTGCACTTTATCTTGCAGGGCACAGTCGGACCAAGATGGCTCTGTAATCTGTAGGCCTCTATTCACACAGCATGCATTTTGTAGCACTGGGCAGCCCGCCTGTATGTGCGTTAGTAATAGGCTGTAAACCAGATGCTCTGCATTGCCTGTGTGAACAATGCCACATACAGACTATTATCGCTTATCCTATTGTGCACTAATGCCAAACAGCCAACACTGGATTGAAAGTGGTTGTTTCATCGGTATTTTTTGCACCTGTGTTTTTGCCATCATTAATCGGGTCCGATGCGCCCTGCTAGTGCATGTGTTTGGAGGCTTCAGCAGGTAACCATCTCTGCTTTTTTCTCTGTAATTTTTTTGTCAATTTTTCTGCACCCCAATTCAAGGAGAAGAAAAATTTGCAGATGAGCACTGCCTCATTGACTAACATTGTGGCTAGCGCAATGCAAGGTTTTCTCACCTTGCTCTCACCAAGGTTAAACGCTGATGTGAGCGCACTATTACGCTAATATGAAATTCTAAGGCTACGTTCACATGATGAGTTTTTAGGTGAGTTTTTTTATGGTGCGTATTTTTGAAAAATTGCAAGTGGCATATTTTACTTAGTGGGTGCAAAAATGGTGCAATAATATCTGCAACATCAAAAACTCACCAAAAGCTTATTGTGGGAACGTAACCTAAGATCCTCAAACTTGAATCTACAATTTACAATTTTGTTTTTCTCCAAAGCTTTATCTTTCCTTAATTTATAAGGATTTCCTTCCATGAGAATAGGCTTTACTATTAAATGACCTTTGATGACTGCACTTACCTCTAAGAAAAAGATTCTAAAACTACTACAACTGCTCATCATCTCCCACTAAAGACAGCGCCAAATTTCAAACAAAACTCACCTTACACCTTATCATCTTTTCACTTGTCACAGTCATCCGTTCTCATGGACCCCCACTGATTCCTTGATTAAAGAGTTCTTAGAGCTTTACAGAGCACCTGAAACCCTTCAGACGGACTAAATTTTTTTTGTAGCAGAAAATCTGTGACAAGATTCATTTTTCTACTATACCATTCATTTCATTGTAACAGTAGGAAATTGGAGAGGTTTTATTTTTTCTAACATTCCACTATGTCAGTTTTTTATAGATAGAAATTAATTGAAAGATTATTTTTGATAATTTTCTGAGTGCTTTTTCAGGTAGCTTTTGGAGTGGTCCTGCTCCAAACCCACCTGAAAAAACACTGTGTGAACATACCCCCATGCAGTGACCCAGTTTTCAATCTAGAGATTATTATATGGATGGTTAGTGCAGTCATCCTGTGCTGACTTAACCTCTTAACAACATTCTGTGATTTCTGAAAACCTTAAAAGTTTTTTTGTTGCGAAAACATCCATAGGATTGGTGACAACTTGTTGATCGGAAGACATCCTGCCACTAGGATCATTGACTGGAAAAATGAGGAAACTTTTACCCCTGTTAGAGCAGTGTGCATGCTCGACCACAGCTCCATGTATTCCCTTTGAGGCTGCTGATCACTTCACTTCGCTTTTCCTGGCAGACCGATAGAGAAAGGATAGAGTGTTGATCGAGCATCTAACCTGATGCTCCATTTTTTAATGGGGATAAAAATAGTCAAAAGCTGAGCTGAGGATCCCAGAAGGTATGAGATTTATGAGCCTCCCATCCAGTGACCAAAGACTAGTGAACTGGCTGATGACCAGAGTCCCGTGAATCGATCCGCCCATCTCTTGGGCCAATACAACCTATTTTTAAATGTACACTGATTTGTAGCTATTACCTCTGCAATCAAGGCTACCAGTCTTCCCTTTACCTTTCTTTCAGATGTATCTAATGACCCTAACTAATGAAACATCCTGCAGTTGGGTTTTGGCACAGCTTAGCTATGCTATGCCATGCTAAAATTCCCACTGACACAAGTGGCATGTGCGCCTAATGACTATGTTTAATTCATGTAAAATTCATGCACTTATGGCTCTGTCTAATAAAACATCATCAGATTCACTCATTGCATCCTTCTTGTCCTGACAACCATACGAATCATAGAATGGTAGAGTTGGAAGGGACCTCCTGGGTCATCTGGTCCAACCCCCTGCTCAATACAGGATTCACTAAATCATCCCAGACAGATATCTGTCCAGCCTCTGTTTGAAAACTTCCATTGAAGGAGACCTCGTCACCACCTCTCATGGTAGCCTGTTCCACTTATTGATCACCCTAACTGTCAAAAAGTTTTTTATAATACCTAATATCTAATCTGTGTCTCCAGTAATTTAGTTTCATCTCATTGCTTCTAGTCTTTCCTTGTGCAAATGAGAATAAAGATGATCCTTCTGCAATGTGACTGCCCTTGAGATATTTGTAGACAGCTATTAAGTCTCCTCTCAGTCTTCTTTTTTGCAAGCTAAACATTCCCAAATCCTGTGAAGTTTCCTCATAGGACATGGTTTTCAGACCAGTCACCATTCTGGTCGCTCTTCTCTGAACTTGCTTTAGTTTGTTGATGTCTTTTTTAAAATGTGGTGCCCAAAACTGGACACAGTATTCCAGATGAGGTCTGACCAAAGAGGAGTAGAGGAGAATAATGACTTCATGTGATCTAGACTGTATGCTTCTGTTAATACATCCCAGAATTGTATTTGCCCTTTTTACTGTTGCATCACACTGTTGACTCATGTTCAGTCTGTGATCTATTAGTATACCCAAGTCTTTTTCCCATGTACTGTTGCTTAGCCCTATTCCTCCCATTCTGTATATGCTTTTTTCATTTTTATTGCCCAGATGTAGTACTTTGCAGTTTTCCCTGTTAAAAATCATTCTGTTAGTTGCTGCCCACTGCTCCAGTTTATTTATATCTTTTTGAATCCTCTTTCTATCTTCTCTAGTATTAGCTATCTCTCCTAGCTTTGCGTCATCAGCAAATTTAATCAGTTTACCTACAACCCCTTCATCTAAATCATTGATAAAGATGTTGAACAATACACGGCCCAGGACAGAGGCCTGTGGTACCCCACTTGAGACATTCTTCCAACGGGATGTGCAGCCATTTATGACCACTCTTTGGGTGCGATCATTAAGCCAGTTATGAATCCACCTAACAGTTGTCTTGTCCATTCCATACTTAGTCATTTTTTCAGTAAGGATTTTGTGAGATAGTTTGTCAAATGCTTTGCTGAAGTCAAGATATACTATATCTACAGCATTTCCCTGATCCACCCAGTCAGTGATTCTGTCATAGAAGGAAATTAAGTTAGTCTGATATGACTTATTAGTTACAAACCCATGCTGACTCTGTTTAATAACTTCATTCTTATCCAGGTACTTACATACTTGTTTAATAATTTGTTCAAAGATCTTTCCTGGTATAGATGTCAGACTCACCGGCCTATAGTTCCCTGGATCCACCTTCTTCCCCTTTTTGAAGATATGAACAACATTTGCTCTTCTCCAGTCTTCTGGGACTTCTCCTGTTCTCCAAGAATTTTCAAAGATTATGGAGAGTGGTTAAAAATGTCTTCTGCTATCTCCTTCAGTACCCTGGGGTATAATTCGTCTGGACCCGGAGACTTCAATTCATTTATGTTAGCTAAGTGTTTCTTCACTATCTTTCTGTTTATAAATATCCTGGATTCTTCTATTCCCTTAATAGGACAGTGAAAATCAGTTGATGTTAGATATTCTTTCTGAGAGTATACAGATGCAAAATAGGAATTTAAAAGTTCAGACTTCTCAACATCCTTTCTTACCATCATTTTCATCCTGTAAAAATCCTATAGCATCTTTGGCTTTTATTTTTTTTAAGTTAAAAGTGCAATAAAGAAACTTAGTGTTGGGCTTGTTTTATTTATTAACCGTAGTCATGCTGGTGATTGTACTGTGTTAGTATTTTGGTAAAAAAAAATTGCCATTGCGTGAATAACTGTTAAAGATATTACACTTTTGTCGAGAAATGATGTCTCAGTTTTCACACCTTACACTTACTGGAGTGTGCTTGCAACTGCTAGCGTTGGCAGGTTGCACTAAATAAAATATAAATTAAAGTGCAACCGTGCAGAGATGTAAAGCTGCTGCTAGTGTGAACAATGGCGGAACAAAGCAATGAGCGTTATCCTAAATCAGACTGCTTTAACTCCAAACAGTATGAATAGAGCGCAAAATACCCAGCTCTGTTAACTTCACAGAGAGGTAGTGCAAAAGGGTTGAACTTGCTCTGTAACTGTACTGTGCTAACCGCACACATGAATGACACAGATGGTAAGTCAAGAGAAACAACTCAAATGATGCTAGGTACAAAACCCTGTTGACTTCACAGCACACAGATTGAGCTTGCTCTATAACTGAACTGTGCTAACCTCACACATGAACGAGACAGATGCTAAGCCAAGCGGAAAAACACATACACACACGTGCAGACAGAGTGGAAGAGTATCCACACACACCAAATCTGAATGATACTAGCGCAACCGCGTGTGCCACTGAGAGCCTTTTAAACCCAAAGCTCCACCCAAACACTCACGCCCAGCCGGTCGAGACATCGCCCATGGGCCAATCCGGAGCTGCCACATCAACAGAGCAGCTAATGTCTGACCACCAATGAGAAGACGCCACATCACGGACATGATCAGTAAGGTGATCTCTGGACTTAGACTCCAGAGCGCAAAGCAGCACCTGCATATCACTGGTTACTATAGACTTGGCTGGAGAACCAGCAGTAACCAAACGAACACCACGGGCCTGAGCAAGATGCTGGGACCGACATCTGTACTGAACAGCAATCATAGTGGCCTTAATGGGAGACCACAGTACCAGGTAACGCTTGGGATCTATCTCGCGCAGCAGGAGAATCCCGATGCCTAACAGCAACTCTTTGAAAAAGTTACAAGTCATAAATCTATCATAAATCTTGTTTGCGTTGTTATCCATGCACACTTTTTAAAGTGGTAAGAGAAGAGTAAAATTGCATTTTTGAAGACAAAATTTAAGACATTTTGAAGGTAGAAAGATATTGATAAATTCTTGATAAATTTCCCCCATGTTTTAACTGTGCTATAAACTGTTATAAAAAATTATCAAATTAGAAAAACATGGGTGATAAGAATCAAAATTCTAATGATTCTTAGGTAGTGGACTGCTTTAAAGGCAAAAGTTAGATTAAACAAACTTTTTTAAACCTTGACAAAACCTTCCTAAAAAACAGACCCCACACTAAACAGCTACTGATTACAGACCCCAAACCTGACCCATTTTTCTTAAAGATATTGTCTGTGGCAGCATTTGTGAATAGAGGGTGGAAAAGGCAGTGAGTATGTGGGTTAGTTGAAAAGATTTGTCTTTATAGGAGTCTCCCAGAAATTTTAGGAGATATTACAATTATTATCTAACAGCGCAAAATAAGGGGAAAACTGAGTAAAAAAAAATGCCAACAAAAAAAATTACCAAAGTTTTATTGCTTCAATTAAATGAACAGCAATTCATATACATAAAAAATAAATAAATACAAGAAACATAATACATGGGTTTTAATCAAAAAAGTGATTAAATCCGTAGGTGTAAAAAGATGGTCGAAGAGAAGGTCAGGATTTTACATGTGATCAGAGTCTGCTCAATGCCACTTGATGCACATTTTTTAGCATTATCTTTGCAACTCACTCAATTGATTTTTTAATCTTTTAATATATAAAATAAAAAATAAATACATGAATACATACACATTTTTAAGTTTTTTTTATTCAGTTTGCATTAAAATTTGTATGCAGTTTAATGCAAGTTTATTTTTTAACTTTGACATGTCATGTGGTTCTCTGGCGCGCCCTCTTTTTTTCTTTTCCAAATATCAACCCAGCTTAGGGTGTCATCATGGTCAAACTTAGCTTAAAGTTCTCTAACGCTCTGGAATTCCTGCCCAGGATCATCTTTTCATCTCTTTACTTAGTCCTGTCTAGGTCCATTACCTTGTGAATTATAAACTCTAGGCCTTTCAGCTAGGCATCCTCTCCCAGGACCCAGCTCTGAACAATCACTCTGTCTCTAAGTCACTTCTACTCTGGATCTCGCTATTTCTTTACTTCAGTCTCCTCTCAATCTAAGGGCACACCAGAATGCAGTACTGGTCACAATGGACCTCTGCTCCTTTGACTATGCACTTCAGGCCCTATCTGACATTCTAACAAGAAATTGTCACTTTTCCTTCAAGTCAGCCCCTCCCACTCTGGGCTAGCCCCAAACATTAACTCTCACTATTCCTATTGTCAAACTACACACATCATTAATGTTATTAACACCTTTAACGCATATCACATTTCACATTACACATTGCATTCCACACTACATCAAATAACATTAAACTTGTTTATTCAAGGGGGAACGCAGGCAGTATGTATATCTCCTTACATATGTGATACATCGGAAGGTGGTGACAATGAGGCCAGCCTTGACTAGCTGCGGGGATCGGGTAACCAGCAGCAGCTTCAGAGGTGTTTTATTATATTACAAGAGGGAAACACGAAGGTTGAGAAGTGTTTTTTTTGAGTAGTGGACAACCCATTTAACTTCTGGTATCTCTGATGCTATTGATGTTAATATCTTGTTACTGATCTGGCTTTATTCTGCTCTTTTCTTACCCGTTATACCTCCTGATCTTGATCCTAGCCTTTTTGACATTGTTTTTGTTTGACCTCCAGGTATCTGACCTGAGATATTTCACTGACTACAGTTTTGTCTTATGATTTTGTCCCTGCTTTGTCCCTCATGATTCTAACTAAGCTTTATTTGACCTTACTTGCCTCAATCATATTTTTCCAGCAAGCTCCCTCTCCATAGACACAACCCAGGGTGCCCCATAGAAGGTTCAGATCCCTGTATAGGGTTTAAAGGATGAAGGACAGGGTTCTTCTGGGATCTACTATGCGAAGTGGCCATACCTATCAAAGATAGCATTGTTGAGCTGAGGGTATCTGACACACTGTACATGCATAAAGCAGTTTCATTAGACATTTACTAAAGGGAACCTGTCACCCCCAAAATTGATGATGAGGTAATCCCACTGTCATCAGGGGCTTATCTACAGCATTTTGTAATGCTGTAGATAAGCCCCCGATGTTACCTGAAAGAGGAGAAAAAGAGGTTATATTATACTCACCCAGGGGTGGTCCTGCTGCGGTCTGGTCCGATGGGCGTCTCAGGTCCGCTCCGGCGCCTCCTATCTTCATTCCATGATGTCCTCTTCTGGTCTTCACACCGCAGCTCCGGTGCAGGCGTACTTTGTCTGCCCTGTTGAGGGCAGAGCAAAGTACTGTAGTGTGCAGGCGCCGGGCCACTCTGACATTTCCGGCGCCTGCGCACTGCAGTACTTTGCTCTGCCCTCAACAGGGCAGACAAAGTACGCCTGCGCCGGAGCTGCAGCGTGAAGACCAGGAGAAGACGTCATGGAATGAAGATAGGAGGCGCCGGACCGGACCGCGATGCCCATCAGAGCGGGACCACCCCTGGGTGAGTATAATCTAATGTCTTTTTCTCCTCTTTCAGGTAACATCGGCGGCTTATCTACAGCATTACAGAATGCTGTAGATAAGCCCCTGATGATAGTGAGCTTACCTCACAATCGATTTTGGGGGTGACAAGTTCCCTTTAAACAATTCATTGACTATACTTGATTTCCTACCAAATGTTTCAGATAAACTGCCTTATTTTTCTTTTCAATCTCATTGGTTTCACTTAGTAGAAAGAAATCAGATGTCTATTTTCATTTTCAAACCTGAGCAAACACAATGATAACTGGAAGTTCATTGGCTCTTATGGGTAATTCCACTGTTTTCTATAGCTGGTGCTCACAAAAAGCGTGAAATGGTTATTAGATGACAATAGCGGAACTGCTTCCCTTAGATTACTTTTAGTAAAAGCTAAATTGAGAGAGGGCAATTATAGTGATGTAGAATGCCATTTTCTACCAGACAATAGTAAAAAAGTACCAAAATAAATTTACATGGGCCATATAATTAATTACATTACAGGCACTTGTATCTACAGCAGAGGAAGACAATGGCGTCACATTTTGCACTAGGAATTTTGTGAAAAATATTATTGACTTTCCAGAAATGGGAAAAAATTAATTCGTAAGAAATGGAGTTCCACTCAAATTTGACAAACATCCATATTCTGTAGAATACGATAAAAAGTCATATGATTTTAAATATAACAATACTGTATATACTCTTCACTTTTCATATTGCTTAGCTAAAATAAATGATATAATTATCAAACACATAAAAATATAATGAAAATAAAAACCATAAAAATCACACTAAATCACAAGTTTGGCAATATACAGTATGTATTTATATGATGCTTGTGCTTCTGTCAGTTTCAAACTTAATTGAAGACTTAAAAAGTGATGGAGGGTAGTTCTTTTGCTAAAACCGGGTTTATAGAATTTTGGCCTGTTTATGAAACAGAGGAATTGGACACATCTTGCACACTTGCTTGAACTGCCCATTTAGAACATTTTTAAGCCAAGATAGATAATGACTTAGTGAGCATTGCTATAGTCAAAATAGCTGTCGACAGCTACAATTTTAAAGAAGGTACTAGTTTCTAGGTGATTGTTGCTGTCAAAGGAAAAACAAAGGTCTAAAAAAAAATAGTAGATGGAGAATAATGGCGTGGTAAGGAGATGCCAAAAGTGTTATGATTGAGGAAGTCTGTCAACTGGCTAGCCTCAGAATCATTCCCTGTACATAAAAAGAGGTCATCAATGTCTCGATACTAAAGCAAAATACTTTGTGGAAAGGGTTATTGCAACAGATGTACTGTTGCTCAAAATTATCTGTATATAGATTGTCATATGATGGTGCAGAGCGACTGGCCATTGTGCAGCCAGGAGTTTGCATATAGAGATGTGAATTGAATTTGTGCACCTAATATGAATGAGATACTCTGCGCTTGGGGAATTTGGATATCAAGTGATCGGTAATAGTCTACAGCAGAGCTGGGCGAAATGTGTCCCGCAGGCCACATCCGGCCTTCTGGCTGTTCCAGTCCGGCCCGCAGATCGAGACAGCTGAAGGGCTGAGGTAGTGGCCCACAGATTGCACCTTGCCTATTGACCGTCGTGTCTGCCACTGCTGCATCCTCTAGATGTAGACAGTAGTTAATATGATGGTGGAGGAGGGGCCGAAGGTGGAGCAGTAAAAGACTACAATAAGTAAACATTGAATATTGGAAATAGGAACTGCACTCTTAGCTATTACATTTTTTGATATTTGCAGTACAGGCCTTATGACTGAGCACGCCTCCCATTAACCTAAGCCAATTTTAAATAGAACTTGATCCTACCTGTCCATATAATTGTAGGCTTTTAGCCTCAAAAGGGCATCATTATTATTATTATTATTTATTGTTATAGTGCCATTTATTCCATGGCGCTTTACATGTGAGGAGGGGTATACATAATAAAAACAAGTACAATAATCTTAAACAATACAAGTCATAACTAGTACAGGAGGAGTGAGGACCCTGCCCGGGAAGGCTCACAATCTACAAGGGATGGGTGAGAATACAGTAGGCGAGGAGAAAGCTGGTCATACAGAGGTTTGGTCGATCGGTGGTTACTGCAGGTTGTAGGCTTGCCGGAAGAGGTGGGTCTTCAGGCTGTTTTTGAAGGTTTCGATGGTAGGCGAGAGTCTGATGTGTTGTGGTAGAGTTCCAGAGTAGGGGTGATGCGTGAGAGAAATCTTGTATATGATTGTGGGAAGAGGAGGAAAGAGGGGAGTAGAGAAGGAGATCTTGTGAGGATCGGAGGTTGCGTGTAGGTAAGTACCGGGAGACGAGGTCACAGATGTATGGAGGAGACAGGTTAGGTTTAGGGTCTCAAAAAAAGAGTATGCCCTTTGTGAAGGCTCATGCTGTATATAAGAGGCTTTAGGGGCCATACTGTATAAAGGAGGCTATGTGGGGCTAAAACTGTATTTAGGAGGCTATTTGAGGACTCATGCTGTATATAGTAGGCTATATCAACTTCATTCTGTATATTGGAGGCTATGGTGGAGCTTTTACTGTATATAGGATGCTATATGAGGGCTCAGACTGTATATAAGAGGCTATGCGAGGGGATAATACTTTGTATACATGCTATGTGGTGGCTCATATTGTATTTAAGAGGCTACATAGGGGCATATACTATATACAGGGGCTACATGGGGGTTTATACTATATACAGGGGCTATGTGAGGGCTCATATTGTATATAGAGAGGCTATGTGGGTGCTTACACTGTATACAGGGGGGTTATGCGGGTAGTCACAGGGATCTTGTGAGGGCTCATATGGTATATAGAGGAGCAATGTGGGGGGGTCACAATATATTCAAGGGCTATTTGGGGACTTATATTGAATGTAGAGGCTGTGTGTGGGTTCTTATGGTATATAGGGAGCTGTGTTTGAGCTCATACGACATATGAGGGGCTGTGTGCGAGCTCATACGGCATATAGGAGGATGTCAGCATACTTAATTATACTCAATATTAAGTTACACAATTAATATTAATATAAAATAATTCAAATTAATATTAATATTAAGCAGAATTAATTTCAGATTATTGGTTCGGCCCTCCATAACAGTCATAGTCTCTAATGTGGCCCTTCTGGAAATTTAATTGCCCATCTCTGGTGTAGAGAGATGAGGGGATCCATCCCTGGAGGATTGAGTTTGCATCAAGTTAATAGAAATTGACACAAATTTGAACATTTTGAAATTTGATTTATGGTTTGCAAAATGAAAAAAAAAAAAAACATGTCCTGCACCATTTCCCACACTACTGAAGCATTAAAGACATCATTTTGATTGCCATGCGGGCTTCCTGCAGCTATGACATCTTACGGATAGAGTGGTGGCAGTACCTGGGCCATCACAGATCAGCTATTGCTAGTGAAGCACAGTTTGTTCATCAAAGTCAATTTCCATCTCCCGAATTACTGGGTAAGTCTCTCTCTTCTGTAGAGTGCAAGCTCTTATGGTCAGTGGGATCCTCTCACTTCTATTAAGTGTAAGTGCTTATTGCCAGAGACGTCCTCTTTCTCTCTCTCTTGCCTGCAAAATATAAGCTGTTTTGATCAGCGGGGGTCCTCTCTCGCCTGCAGAGTGTAAGATTTTATGGTCAGTAGGGTTCCCTCTTCTCTCCCGCTCCTGTAAGTTGTAAGCTCTTGTGATCTGCGTCATCATCTCTCTCTCTCTCTCCTGTAGAGTGTAAGTTTTTATGGTCAGAAATGTCCTCTCTATATCGCTTTCCTCTACAGTGTAAGCTTTTATGGTCAGCAGTGTCCTCTCTTTTCTGTAAGTTGTAAGCTCTTATGATCAATGCTGTTCTCTCTCTCTCTTGTAGAGTGTAAGCTTTTATGGTCAGCAGTGTCCTCTAGCTCCTGTAAGTTGTAAGCTCTTATGATCAGTGCTGTTCTCTCTCTCTCTTGTAGAGTGTAAGCTTTTATTGTCAGCAGTGTCCTCGCTATATCGCTTTCCTCTAAGCTTTTATGGTCAGCAGGGTCCTCTCTCTCCTGTAAGTTGTAAGCTCTTATGATCAGTGCTGTTCTCTCTCTCTCTTGTAGAGTGTAACCTTTTATGGTCAGCAGTGTCCTCTCTCTCCTATAAGTTGTAAGCTCTTATGATAAGTGCTGTTCTCTGTCTCTCTCTCGTAGAGTGTAAGCTTTTATGGTCAGCAGGGTCCTCTCTCTCCTATAAGTTGTAAGCTCTTATGATCAGTGCTGTTCTCTGTCTGTCTCTCTCTCTCTCTCGTAGAGTGTAAGCTTTTATGGTCAGCAGGGTCCTCTGTTGTGAAATTGGATTTTGGGCTCCCCCGGTGGCCACTGGTGGAATTGAACTGGTGTGCATCATCCTCTCTGTTCACCTGTTTCCATTAGGATGTGGGAGTCGCTATTTAGCCTTGCTCCTCTGTCACTTCCATGCCGGTCAACATTGTAATCAGAAGCCTTTCTGTGCATGTTCCTGCTGCTAGACAACTCCCAGCTAAGTTGGACTTAGTCCTTGTTTGTTTTTGCATTTTGTTCCAGTTCACAGCTGTAGTTTCGTTTCTGTGTCTGGAAAGCTCTTGTGATCTGAAATTGCCACTCTGATGTTATGAGTTAATACTAGAGTCTTAAAGTAATTTCAGGATGGTATTTTGATAGGGTTTTCAGCTGACCATGAAAGTGCCCTTTCTGTCTTCCTGCTATCTAGTAAGCGGACCTCAATTTTGCTAAACCTATTTTCATACTACGTTTGTCATTTCATCTAAAATCACCGCCAATATTTGTGGGGGCCTCTGTCTGCCTTTCGGGGAAATTTCTCTAGAGGTGAGCCAGGACTATATTTTCCTCTGCCAGGATTAGTTAGTCCTCCGGCCGGCGCTGGGCGTCTAGGGATAAAACGCAGGCTACGCTACCCGGCTACTGTTAGTTGTGCGGCAGGTTTAGTTCATGGTCAGTTTAGTTTCCATCCTTCCAAGAGCTAGTTCGTATGTTTGCTGGGCTATGTTCTCTTGCCATTGAGAACCATAACAGTTTGACCGGCCTAAAAGGGTTAAATTAATTGACAGAGAAAGGAGAGAAAAGAGAAGTCTGCTGAAGATTTTTTTTTTTTTCTCAGTTCTGAGTGTGCTTGTAATTGAATCTCTTGCAAGTCTGCCTATATTGCAGCCTTTCTCTCTCTCTCTCCTTCTAATCCTGGAATGGCTCTGTGTTCACCTGTTTAAAATGGATATTCAGAGTTTAGCTGCAGGTTTGAATAATCTCACCACGAAAGTTCAAAACTTACAAGATTTTGTTGTTCATGTTCCTATATCTGAACCTAGAATTCCTTTGCCTGAATTTTTCTCGGGGAATAGATCTTGCTTTCAAAATTTCAAAAATAATTGCAAGTTGTTTTTGTCCCTGAAATCTCGCTCTGCTGGAGATCCTGCTCAGCAGGTCAGGATTGTGATTTCTTTGCTCCGGGGCGACCCTCAGGATTGGGCTTTTGCATTGGCTCCAGGGGATCCTGCGTTGCTCAATGTGGATGCGTTTTTTCTGGCCTTGGGGTTGCTTTATGAGGAACCTCAGTTAGAACTTCAGGCGGAAAAGGCCTTGATGTCCCTATCTCAGGGGCAAGACGAAGCTGAAATATACTGCCAGAAATTCCGTAAATGGGCTGTGCTTACTCAGTGGAATGAGTGCGCCCTGGCGGCGAATTTCAGAGAGGGTCTCTCTGATGCCATTAAGGATGTTATGGTGGGGTTCCCTGTGCCTGCGGGTCTGAATGAGTCCATGACAATGGCTATCCAGATCGATAGGCGTCTGCGGGAGCGCAAACCTGTGCACCATTTGGCGGTGTCTACTGAGAAGACGCCAGAGAATATGCAATGTGATAGAATTCTGTCCAGAAGTGAACGGCAGAATTTTAGACGAAAAAATGGGTTGTGCTTCTATTGCGGTGATTCAACTCATGTTATATCAGCATGCTCTAAGCGTACTAAGAAGCTTGATAAGTCTGTTTCAATTGGCACTTTACAGTCTAAGTTTATTCTATCTGTGACCCTGATTTGTTCTTTATCATCTATTACCGCGGATGCCTATGTCGACTCTGGCGCCGCTTTGAGTCTTATGGATTGGTCCTTTGCCAAACGCTGTGGGTATGATTTGGAGCCTCTTGAAACTCCTATACCCCTGAAGGGGATTGACTCCACCCCATTGGCTAGCAATAAACCACAATACTGGACACAAGTAACTATGCGGATTAATCCGGATCACCAGGAGATTATTCGCTTTCTTGTGCTGTATAACCTACATGATGTGTTGGTGCTTGGATTGCCATGGCTGCAATCTCATAACCCAGTCCTTGACTGGAAAGCTATGTCTGTGTTAAGCTGGGGATGTAAGGGGACGCATGGGGACGTACCTGTGGTTTCCATTTCATCATCTGCTCCCTCTGAGATTCCTGAATTCTTGACTGAATATCGTGACGTTTTTGAAGAACCTAAGCTTGGTTCATGACCTCCGCACCGGGAGTGCGATTGTGCCATAGATTTGATTCCGGGTAGTAAATACCCTAAGGGTCGTTTATTTAATCTGTCTGTGCCTGAACATGCTGCTATGCGAGAATATATAAAGGAGTCCTTGGAAAAGGGACATATTCGTCCTTCGTCATCTCCCTTAGGAGCCGGTTTTTAATTTGTGGCTAAGAAAGATGGCTCTTTGAGGCCGTGCATTGATTATCGGCTTTTGAATAAAATCACGGTTAAATATCAATATCCGTTGCCACTGCTGACTGATTTGTTTGCTCGCATAAAGGGGGCCAAGTGGTTCTCTAAGATAGATCTTCGTGGGGCGTATAATTTGGTGCGAATTAAGCAGGGGGATGAGTGGAAAACCGCATTTAATACGCCCGAGGGCCACTTTGAGTATTTGGTGATGCCTTTTGGTCTTTCAAATGCCCCTTCAGTCTTTCAGTCCTTTATGCATGACATTTTCCGTGATTATTTGGATAAATTTATGATTGTGTATCTGGATGATATTTTGATTTTTTCGGATGACTGGGACTCTCATGTCCAGCAGGTCAGGAGGGTTTTTCAGGTTTTGCGATCTAATTCCTTGTGTGTGAAGGGTTCTAAGTGCGTTTTTGGGGTTCAAAAGATTTCCTTTTTGGGATATATTTTTTCCCCCTCTTCCATCGAGATGGATCCTGTCAAGGTTCAGGCTATTTGTGATTGGACGCAACCCTCTTCTCTTAAGAGTCTTCAGAAATTTTTGGGCTTTGCTAACTTTTATCGTCGATTTATTGCTGGTTTTTCTGATGTTGTTAAACCATTGACTGATTTGACTAAGAAGGGTGCTGATGTTGCTGATTGGTCCCCTGCTGCTGTGGAGGCCTTTCGGGAGCTTAAGCGCCGCTTTTCTTCCGCCCCTGTGTTGCGTCAGCCTGATGTTGCTCTTCCTTTTCAGGTTGAGGTCGACGCTTCTGAAATCGGAGCTGGGGCGGTTTTGTCGCAGAGAAGTTCCGATTGCTCCGTGATGAGACCTTGTGCTTTTTTCTCGCGTAAATTTTCGCCCGCCGAGCGGAATTATGATGTTGGGAATCGGGAGCTTTTGGCCATGAAGTGGGCTTTTGAGGAGTGGCGTCATTGGCTTGAGGGGGCTAGACATCAGGTGGTGGTATTGACTGACCACAAAAATCTAATTTATCTTGAGTCCGCCAGACGCCTGAATCCTAGACAGGCGCGCTGGTCGTTGTTTTTCTCTCGGTTTAATTTTGTGGTGTCCTACCTGCCGGGTTCTAAGAATGTTAAGGCGGATGCCCTTTCTAGGAGTTTTGAGCCTGACTCCCCTGGTAATTCTGAACCTACAGGTATCCTTAAGGATGGAGTGATATTGTCTGCCGTTTCTCCAGACCTGCGGCGGGCCTTGCAGGAGTTTCAGGCGGATAGACCTGATCGTTGCCCACCTGGTAGACTGTTTGTTCCTGATGATTGGACCAGTAAAGTCATTTCTGAGGTTCATTCTTCTGCGTTGGCAGGTCATCCTGGAATCTTTGGTACCAGGGATTTGGTGGCAAGGTCCTTCTGGTGGCCTTCCCTGTCTCGAGATGTGCGAGGCTTCGTGCAGTCTTGTGACGTTTGTGCTCGGGCCAAGCCTTGTTGTTCTCGGGCTAGTGGATTGTTGTTGCCCTTGCCTATCCCGAAGAGGCCCTGGACGCACATCTCGATGGATTTTATTTCGGATCTTCCTATTTCTCAGAAGATGTCTGTCATCTGGGTGGTGTGTGATCGTTTCTCGAAGATGGTACATTTGGTTCCTCTGCATAAGTTGCCTTCTTCTTCCGAGTTGGTTCCTCTGTTTTTTCAAAATGTGGTCCGTTTGCATGGTATTCCGGAGAATATAGTTTCTGACAGAGGTACCCAATTCGTGTCTAGATTTTGGCGAGCATTCTGTGCTAGGATGGGCATAGATTTGTCTTTCTCGTCTGCTTTCCATCCTCAGACTAATGGCCAGACCGAGCGGACGAATCAGACCTTGGAGACATATTTGAGGTGTTTTGTGTCTGCAGATCAGGATGATTGGGTTGCTTTTTTGCCTTTAGCGGAGTTTGCCCTCAATAATCGGGCCAGTTCTGCCACCTTGGTGTCTCCCTTTTTCTGTAATTCGGGGTTTCATCCTCGATTTTCTTCTGGTCAGGTGGAATCTTCGGATTGTCCTGGAGTGGATGCTGTGGTGGAGAGGTTGCATCAGATTTGGGGGCAGGTGGTGGACAATTTGAAGTTGTCCCAGGAGAAGACTCAGCTTTTTGCCAACCGCCGGCGTCGGGTTGGTCCTCGGCTTTGTGTTGGGGACTTGGTGTGGTTGTCTTCTCGTTTTGTCCCTATGAGGGTTTCTTCTCCCAAGTTTAAGCCTCGGTTCATCGGCCCGTACAAGATATTGGAGATTCTTAACCCTGTGTCCTTCCGTTTGGACCTCCCTGCATCTTTTTCTATTCATAATGTTTTTCATCGGTCATTATTGCGCAGGTATGAGGTACCGGTTGTGCCTTCCGTTGAGCCTCCTGCTCCGGTGTTGGTTGAGGGCGAGTTGGAGTACGTTGTGGAAAAAATCTTGGACTCCCGTGTTTCCAGACGGAAACTCCAGTATCTGGTCAAATGGAAGGGATACGGTCAGGAGGATAATTCTTGGGTGACTGCCTCTGATGTTCATGCCTCCGATTTGGTCCGTGCCTTTCATAGGGCTCATCCTGATCGCCCTGGTGGTTCTGGTGAGGGTTCGGTGCCCCCTCCTTGAGGGGGGGGTACTGTTGTGAAATTGGATTTTGGGCTCCCCCGGTGGCCACTGGTGGAATTGAACTGGTGTGCATCATCCTCTCTGTTCACCTGTTTCCATTAGGATGTGGGAGTCGCTATTTAGCCTTGCTCCTCTGTCACTTCCATGCCGGTCAACATTGTAATCAGAAGCCTTTCTGTGCATGTTCCTGCTGCTAGACAACTCCCAGCTAAGTTGGACTTAGTCCTTGTTTGTTTTTGCATTTTGTTCCAGTTCACAGCTGTAGTTTCGTTTCTGTGTCTGGAAAGCTCTTGTGATCTGAAATTGCCACTCTGATGTTATGAGTTAATACTAGAGTCTTAAAGTAATTTCAGGATGGTATTTTGATAGGGTTTTCAGCTGACCATGAAAGTGCCCTTTCTGTCTTCCTGCTATCTAGTAAGTGGACCTCAATTTTGCTAAACCTATTTTCATACTACGTTTGTCATTTCATCTAAAATCACCGCCAATATTTGTGGGGGCCTCTGTCTGCCTTTCGGGGAAATTTCTCTAGAGGTGAGCCAGGACTATATTTTCCTCTGCCAGGATTAGTTAGTCCTCCGGCCGGCGCTGGGCGTCTAGGGATAAAACGCAGGCTACGCTACCCGGCTACTGTTAGTTGTGCGGCAGGTTTAGTTCATGGTCAGTTTAGTTTCCATCCTTCCAAGAGCTAGTTCGTATGTTTGCTGGGCTATGTTCTCTTGCCATTGAGAACCATAACAGTCCTCTCTCTCTCTCTACTGTAAGTTGCAAATGGTGAGCTGGGTTCTCTCTCCCACTATCTGGCTTGTAAAATGTAACTGCTATGATCAGTGGGGTCCTCTCTTACTCACCTGTAAAGTGTAAGCTCTTATGATCATTAGAGGGTTCTCTCTCTCTTTCTCTGCACGTACTGTATGTATTTTCTGAGCAATTTTAATCTTTCCAGAATTTTCTTCACCACAAATCAAATTTTTGGTGAAAATTCAGCAAAGTCAGAGAATTCAACTTTCAAAAGATTTGTTCATCTTTAACTGTGTTGAGTATCTCAGACATGATGATTAAAGTGACAATCACCTTTGCAAATGTAGGTCCACATAATGGGCTAAGTTGCTTGTCAGAGATCTGATTATGTGGATCTCAACCCACATAAATAGGTATTATTATTATTTTTTTCTGCATCCCATGACAGCTACTAAAATGTCATATGCATCATCCATTATTTTTACTACTATTGCTATTATCTCCTTTCTTCCCCACACCAATAACAGCTGCCCCATTCCCTCTCCTTACTTACTATGTTATTGTCACAGCATTTGTTCCGCATGACACCGCAGCCTCTTGATATTACCTTTTTAATGCAACAATAGGTATATCACAGCACTTGAGCCATAGTGTCACGTTCTATGTTTATTTTTTTTAACTATTTTAATAATCATATAATTTACTTTAGCTAAGCAATTTGACAAGTGAACTGTATACAATGTTGTATTTATGAGTTGTATACATTTCATTTATTATTCTTATTTGTATTTTTCAGCTCATCATGTCACTGCCTACCTCACTTCTTGCCATTTTGTACCTTTACATATGCATGGATTAACCTTTCACCATATGGTGTCATTGCTGACTTTATTTCCTGACATTTGTACATATTTATACCTGCTCCATTGTGTTTGTATTATACGTTTTGGACTTGAGAAGACATAATTTCAATGTTGAAATGTTGATGTATTTTTGTTTTTTGCTTCTTTGATTTTACTTGTGCTTATTTTAACTAGCAGCACTCGAACTACAGCTCTATTTTTACTGATTAACAGAAAAATGGGGACTTGTTGCAAATTCGTTATGATTTTCAGCTTTGTAATTTGCTCCTCTTTCCTGGAGAACAACATTGTGATGAGCTGAAATTGTATCTCGTATGTATCTCAACAAAACAAGGAGTTAGATACCTAGTCTCCTTAAAACCCACCAACTCACAGGTGATGCTTTCTATGATTTTCTATGCCTTTGTTCTTTATCCAAGTGAAATTGCTTTATAGATCTGTCCTGATGACTGCAGATCTTGCTGCTGATACATCTTTGGCCCTTCACATCTTTAGTCCATCCACAGCTCCTATAAAAACATGAATCCTGTTTGGCCTCATACCAGACTTTTAACCCCTTTCTGACATCGGGCGTATATTTACACAGATGTCGGACACCCTCCCTTTGATGTGGGCTCCGGCGGTGAACCCACATCTTTCCCAACACGTCAGCTGTTTTGAACAGCTGACATGTGCCTGGAATAGCCGCAAGTGGAATCGCGATCCACCCACGGCTATTAACCCGTTAAATGCCACTGTCAAATGCTAACAGCGGCATTTAACTTGCGCTTCCGGCCAGAAACTCGCCCACCGGTGACCCTCGTCATGTGATTGCGTGACAACCAGAGGTCTCCAGGAGACCTCTATGGTTGTGACTGCTGGATTGCTCTGAGCGCCACCCATTTACCCTTTTGACCACAGCTATCTCTCCCAACTCCATACATATTAATGCTTACTCTACTGAGTGCTCTTGTGCTGTCTATGAGAGAACTACTGTTGAAGTCATTTAGTGGCGGCTTATCGTGCTGAGAGCACGAAGATCAGCAGTCTGAAATTGGACCTGCCAAATCTTTTTTCTCAGAAAAAACAGCAAAAAAGCGGAGATGTTTACCTTCCTAGGCCTCCAAAGAAATGCACGGTGGCCATCTTAACCACATGGGTCGACTGCATCCTGATAGGGCATTTGTTTGGAGGCCTAGGCAAGTAAACATCTCTGCCTTTTTGCTGTTTTTTCTGTATTTTTGGAGGATCTCTGAATCCTCTTTTTGTGCTATTCCTGTTCAAATCTTTTTTCTCCCCAACATCATCTGTCAGAGAAAAGTTGTGAGGCCCCAATTCACATTAGATTATTGTTTAAGCCCACCAATGTTGAGTTTAGCCAACATTAGTATATTTTGTATAGGGGCCTCAGAGTTTATGGCCCATGGCAGTTTGGAGACAGCCCACTAGTCATATTAGGAAAGTGCATACATTTGGGAAGAAAAAAAATAATGTTCTTTAAAGGTATAATTCTTAAAATGAAATGTGATGTATTTTTTTCCAAGGTCAATATGGTACCATGAAAAAAACATTGAAGGTGGAAGATCAAATCTCAATATATTAAGCCCCTGTAAAAATTGATTTTAAAACAAAGACTAAACAATCATCAATAGTAATTAAAAAAACAACAACATTTATTTACTGACAAGATACTATTGTTGTTTTCTCTTTTACTATTAATTGATGAACTTTCAGTGGTTAATTATGAGAAATCCCTGTGTAATTTCTCATGTGGATAAACTTTGCAGATACATAGTGAGGGTATTGTATCATTAACCACATGAACCAGAGGACACTGTATTCTAAAGATAACTTATTGACCACTTTGGGAGAGGTCATTGTGCTAAGGGCTATGTCTAGGGTTGAGCGACCTTGACTTTTTTAGGGTCGAGTCATGTTTCACGAAATCCGACTGTTGGAAAAGTCGAGTCGGGCGAAATCGGCCGATTACTGCGCAAAGTCGAGGATCGGCCGGTACACGAAACCCTATGCACGTCAATGGGGATAATTTTATTTATTTTTTTTTCTCTCTCTCTCTCTCTCTCTCCCCCTCCGTCCCAGCACAGAAAATTTCAGTTTTACACATTCCAAATTGCTACTGCGCACAAGCGATAAAATGATGATAGGCGTGCACGTCCTAACCCCTATGTCATCACTCTGCCCACGCTCCTTCATTGGCTGTAAAAATGGCGCTAAACGCGTCATACGAAACGCGACTTTGGCGCCAAGATCGCGTACCGCATGGCCGACCCCACACAGGGATCGGGTCGGGTTTCATGAGACGCCGACTTTACCAAAAGTCGGCAACTTATGAAAATGAACGATCCGTTTCGCTCAACCCTAGCTATGTCACCTAAAAATGATTTCTACAGAACACAATCTTTTTTTATAAAGTAAGTGACACAGAGAATTAAATGCTCAAAGTTGTATTAACAAACTTTGAATCTGTTAATAGATCAGAAAAATATCAGAAACTTTGTAATATATCTTATCAGAGACTTCTGCTTCTTTCTCCACATATAAGTCAATTCTTCCCCCTCCTTCAGTCTCCTGATCTTAACATCCATTCTGAAAAACAGCTCAAACCTGTCTTGGTAAAAACAAGATGGACTGTCAGTACAGTGAGCTGTCAGGTTACACCTCCACTTATACTCTGTGCCAATGCATGAGGTGTCAGGTTACACCTCCTCTTATACTCTGTGCTAGTGCAGTGAGGTTTCAAGTTACACCTCCTCTTATACTCTATGCCAGTGCAATGAGGTGTCAGGTTACACCTCTTCTCATGCTCCATGGCAGTGCAATGAAGTGTCAGGTTACACCTCTTCTTATACTCTATGGAGAGGGGAAGCAAGATGGGGAGGAGTGAGGAGCAGAGTGATAGATAAGTGAGATAGCACACAGACAAACCTGTAGCTGCTTTCTTGCAAGTAATTTAGCTTCTCATAAACTGGATTCACAAGTACTCTGCTTAGTCCTGCTGTATTTTGTCTTCTATGCTGCTGCTGTTTTTGTCTGAGTGCTACATAGGGAATTAAGAGCATCTGTCGTGACTGTGAGTTTTATGTAAGGAAGTCATCATTGCACATAGTTTCCACCAAGGTTCCCAAAGTGAACTAAAAAACGATGATAGAGCCAGCAGAGGGAAAAACTAGTGAAAATTGTAAGATACAAGTCATATAATGGCCAGAAGCAGTGCTACCCCTCATTATTTCTAGTATGATTCCATACTCATGAGTGCATATTCTAAAAAGGTACGATTTGACCACTTCACTCTCCATAACATACAGTGAGGAAAATCAATATTTGATATGCTGCTGATTTTGCAAGTTTTCCCACCTTCAAAAAAATGGAGAGGTCTGTAATTAGTACTGTAGGTACACTTCAACTGTGAGAGACAGAATCTTAAATGAAAACCAGAAAATCACATTGTATGACTTTTAAATAATTAAATTACATTTTATTGCATGAAATAACTATTTGATCACCTACCAACCAGCAAGAATTCTGGCACTCACAGACCTGTTAGTTTTTCTTTAAGAAGCCCTCCTACTCTGCACTCATTACCTGTATTAATTGCTCCTGTTTGAACTCGCTACCTGTATAAAAGACACCTGTCCACACACTCAATCAATCACACTCCAACCTCTCCAAAATGGCCAAAACCAAATAACAGTTTAAGGACACCAGGGAAAAAATTGTAGACCTTCACAAAGCTGGGATGGGCTAAAAGACAATAGGCAAGCAGCTTGGTGAGAAGGCAACAACTGTTGACGCAATTATTAGAAAATGGAAGAAACACAAGATAACTGTCAATTTTCCTTTGTCTGGGGCTCCATGCAATATCTCATATCGTGGGGTAAGGATGATTATGAAAAAGCCCAAAACTACACAGGAAGAACTGTTCAAGGCCTGAAGAGAGCTGGGACCACAGTTTCAAACATTACCATTAGTAACACACTACACCATCATTGATTAAAATCCCAAAGGGTGCGCAAGGTCCCTTGGTCACACCAGCACATGTCCAGGTCCATTTGAAGTTCGCCAATGACTATCTGGATGATCCAGAGGAAGCATGAGAGAAAGTCATGTGGCCACATGAGACCAAAATAAAACTTTTTGGTATCAATTCCACTTGCCGTGTTTGGAGGAAGAATAAGGATGAGTACAACCCCAAGAACACCGTCCCAACCATGAAGCATGGTGGGGGAAACATCATACTTTGGGGGTGCTTTTCCACAAAGGGGACAGGACGACTGCAATTTTGGCCAAAAATCTACTTTCCTCAGTAAGGGCATTGCAGATGGGTAATGGCTGGGTCTTCCAGCATTACACTGTCTCGAAACACACAGCTAAGGCAACTAAGATGTGGCTCCGTAAGAAGCATTTCAATTTCCTGGAGTGGCCTAGCCAGTCTCCAGACCTGAACCCAATAGACAATCTTTGGAGGGGGCTGAAATTAATGTTGCTCAGCCACAGCCCAGAAATCTGAAAGATCTGGAGAAGATCTGTTTGGAGGAAGGGGCCAATATCCCTTCTGCATTGTATGCAAACTTGGTCAAGAAATACAGGAAATGTCTGACATCTGTAATTGCAAACAAAGGTTTCTGTACCAAATATTAAGTTCTGTTTTTCTATTGTATCAAATACTTATTTCATGCAATAAAATGCAATTTAATTATATTTAAATTATACAATTTGATTTTCTGGATTCATTTCTAGATTCTGTCTCTCATGGGTGAAGTGTACCTACAATACAAATTACAGACTGGGAAAACTTGCAAAATCGGCAGTGTATCAAATACTGTATATCTGTCATGGAGCAGGACGGGGTGTGTGGAGTTGGCTCAGAAGCTAAGCATGGCAAGTTGGGCTGGGTTACATAAGCAAAATATGGAGCTTGCCCCTATTATTGCTGTCCTAAATAAAACTGGCAATCACTGACAACTGCATTTGTCATCCTATCATGGCAGTGCATGTGTTCTATTGCCCATTCTCCCTCCCTTGTGACACAAATGCTGAGGTCCAATGGATATTCCTCTTCTATTTCTATTTGTGTGCTAAAGTATTAAGAGCAGGGATCCATCTCTCTTTGTATGTGTTGTGTATGGGAGACATCATAAAAATTAGTCTCATCCTAGTAGCTGATAGTCAATTGCAAGTTGAGGTCTAGCCTGTAGAGACAACTGGTAAAAATGGAGAATACAAGTCATATAATAGCCAATTACCATGTTAGTCCTGTTATACACATAATACAACTTATCCGGAGAAGTTGCTTGAAAGTATAGTTATCCTTTCAGGGGTTCAAGCAAAATCACCAAAAGTTCATAAAATTTTAGCTCAACAATAAAGTTTCATTTTCAGCAGTAGGTCATTGTTTGATGATGTAGCACCTTTAAAATGTTTCAAAATCAGCTTTGATAGAACAGAACAGAATTTGATAAAATTTTGTTTTCAAAGTCTGTTTGCAACTTCGACCAGTGTAATAACCTGCCAGAAAATGCACTTTGCATACATAGCAAAGTGTGCAATTTTGGACCGCTGCCTAAGTATAGTCTACTTTGAGTGCAGTCCAGGTAAATTCTGATGATTTCTTCAAGCTTTAACAAGTACTTTGGCTTGTACAAATTCGGGCATCCCTGGTAAAAATACTGTTATTGTGAACAGTTAAGCAAGTTGAAGATTAAGTGATCTCTAATAGAGCTAAAGATAAAGATGACACATTCATTTGGTATTTTAGGCAAATTTATATATATAGTCTTTTTTTACATTTTAAAAATTACAGTGGAGGTCAAGATAAGGTCTGGAAGATCAAGCAAAATTTCAGTGAGAGCTGCTTGTAGGTGTAGCCCTGTTGCCGGCACCCCTGCAAGGTGTCCTGTTCTCCCTCCATGCAGGGATGCCGGCTTACTCACCTCCCTGGCTGCCGACGCAGTCCTTGGCGTGCTCTTTCTTCCTGTTACTTTTTGGTCTTTGTGTGCGCCAGTGCACCTAGTGCATATGTAACACCCCAGGTAACCAGCTGTTACAGTGGTATTGCCTTCCTCACGGGGAGGGTGATGCCATGCTTGAAAGTAAGGAAAGATCCCTTTAACTGGTAACCAGTACATGCAACACTGTTCTGACTCCAGGCCAGAAGGGGGAGCTTGAGACCCGGATTCAGGGGAACTTCCCTATATATTCTGGCTGAGGAGGAGTTAGAGAGCAGTCTGTCAGAGGGACAGAGGAGAGAGGAAGCAGACAGAGAGAGTCAGAGGGAGGAAAGCAGGGGCCGTGCAGACAAGTGGTGCTGCAGCTCCTGGAAGGAGGAAAGCAAAACAGAGCAGTCTGTAGGAAACTGAAAGGGGAGGAGAGGCAAAGGAGTGTGAAGAGCTAGAGAGAAGCTGCGACTGAGCTTCCTCCATGCTGAAGCACAGGAACCGGTGGCCGGAAGACAAAGGCTGTGTGGGACTGTATGCCCCACAGCAGAAACCGGTGGACAGCAGATTGCAAGTCGCCTGTCCACCATTAACACCCGAAGGCACAGCAGCACATAGAGCCCAGAGTCATCTGAGAGACCCCTGTAAAAGGGCTAAAGTTGCCTGCCATGCGGGTAGTGTCCTACCAAAAGGGACAGAGAGAAAGTGAGGACCTTGTGTGTGAGGCCTAAGGCAGCAAGGGACTATTATACAGCACGTAGTGGAAGGCTTCCAACCCTACCTGGCTAGGGGGATTCCCGAATCACTTCCAAGCTGACTGAACCTCACCAACACCTGTTACCGGGACCCTGGACTGTGGCCGTGAGTCACCAGTAAACAGGTAAAGAGACTGCAACCTTGTGTCATCTGATTATTTCTGGCACCACACTATCTTTGCCAAATATACCGGGAGCCCTGGGGACCCAGCTTCACCTGTGGGAAGCCGCACCATCCTTGCTGCAGTGCCATCACTCCCCAGAGGACCCCTTTAAGCAGCGTCGGTCACCCCTGACCGAATACCACAGGTGGCATCACGAACATACTTATGGCTCTCACAGTCCACTGATCTGAACATCTAGACCTCAAAATAGCAGTACATGCAAGACAACCCAGGAATCTCACAGAACTGTAAGAATTTTAACAGGAAGAATGGATGAAAACCCCTCAAACTGGAATTGAAAGATTCTTCTCTGGCTACAAAAAGCATTTAACACTAAATTAAACAAATAATTATTGTGACTATATATGAGTGAATCAGGCAATACTCAAAATCATTTGTTTGCATCAATTTTCTCAGGAAAATCGATTAGCAGAGAATTTATTCTGCTCGAATTGAATGTCCTTTACTATCCTATGGGGTTTTTCCAGACCCCAGAACATAATAAACGTAACGTGTAAAAAATAAAGAAAATCCTTATACTCACTTTACCCCTCACATCTCTGGCCTCTCCACTCCTTTTTGTCTCCTGCCTGGTCATCATTGCCTCTTCTGATCAATGCTACCAGCGCTGAAATTCCCAGGTTCCTGGCGCAAAGCTGGGACTTCATCAGAACGGGAAGTCAAGCCAAGCATAAAGAGGCCCAGGGATTTCAGCTCTATTGGGGGTGATCAGGAAATGTAGCAAAGACAGTACGGGTGATGTTGAGAACCAGAGGGGTCGGAGAAGTGAGCAGTAACTATAAGGATTTTTTTTAACCTTTTGATGGCCTTCCACGGTTCAGAAACATGGTAATTGTAATTTTGCTAAATCTGCGTCTAATTGAGAAAACATTTGCATTTTGGCGAATGTGAATTTTTCTAAAATTGGAGTAGAATTTAATTCCACTCAAATGCATTCGCTCATCTCTAATTATGACCCTAGTACATACAAGTTATCATTTATGAAAAAAAAAGGCTAAACTTTCCCTTTCAGCCCATCACTCTGCAGCCTTGTACTGTTCTTATCTGCTCCCTCCTGCTATGTTTCGTTATGAGATGTATTCAATGTTCTTTCTCTGTTGTACTGCAATAATTGAACTCTGCAGAGCAGGGAATACCGTATATTCAAAGAGTGGAAGAAGCTGATCTCTTCTACGCCTACCTGCTTTGCTTAGGTTTTAGCCAGGTATCATTTTTATAACTGCTCAGACTGCAACATCAATCTCACTCTAGCTGGTGGGTTATATGAGAGTCTTGGGTTATGGCATCAATCTTTCCATTATTAGTTGTCTTTCTTTCACAGTGAGACAATTAAGATATAGAAGAGACCGGTAAGAACTTAGCAATTTATACAGGACAAAAGACAAAAAGCAGTGTGAATATCTTTCTTTTTCTTGGGAAAGCAAGTTCTCTGCAACCCTTCTATGCTGCTGCAGAAAATTAAGATTATTACAATGCATGGTACATTGATTCTTTCGCTGCCAGCTGTGTACTAGTGATACATGGCTGAGAATGACTCCTAATGAACAAGTCTATTGGAGAAGAACATACTCGCTAAAGGCATTTAATTGGCAATGCCCAAGTGGATATTAGTGGTCGTTCAACTGAGATAAATTGAAATGCTATTTTGTATTAGTGTGACCAGGCCGTGGAGACATCCAAGCACTCAGCAATTCTGTGGTGATAAAACAGACCATACAACATTATTTTCTTTGTAACCTGTAATCATCTAAGACTCGATGATGTTTGGTAATTCCATTGCTGTGGTCCATTATTTGAGTGGATCATTGAAATATATGGCAGTGTCGGATCTGTCACATTACTAATGGCAGAGTGTCCACCAGGTTTTCATCATTGTGTCCTCCACCTTTCTGGACATTTTGGTTCTGTATCTTTATCTGAATCTGAAAAGAAGACTTCAATCTGCTGTCATAACAGGTGGGAACATAGCTTTATTCTCCATTAGCATTTACAGCTATCATTAAAGAAATTGTCCACTACTTGGACAGCTTCTTCTCATACCTCTCACTTGGCCCCCATAAATTAATAAAGCTCATATTCTGTAATGCTGTAGATAAGCCCCCAATGTAACCTGAAAGATAAGAAAAACAAGTTAGATTATACTCACCCAGGGGGGGTCCCGGTGCGGTCCGGTCCGATGGGCGTTGCGGTCTGGGTCCGGTGCCTCCCATCTTCATGCGATGACGTCCTCTTCCTTGCTTCGTGTCACGGCTCCTGTGCAGGCGTACTTTATCTGCCCTGTTGAGGGCAGAGCAAAGTACTGCATTGCGCTGGCGCTGGGCTTCTCGGACCTTTACCGGCGCCAGCGCAATGCCCTCGAAAGGGTAGATAAAGTACACCTGCGCAGGAGCCGTGACACAAAGCAAGGAAGAGGACGTCATCGCATGAAGATGGGAGGCCCCGGACCCGGACAGCGACGCCCATCGGACCGGACCGCATCGGGACCACCCCTGGGTGAGTATAATCTAACTTGTTTTTCTTCTCTTTCAGGTTACATCGGGGGCTTATCTACAGCATTACAGAATGCTGTAGATAAGCCCCTAATGGCGGTGGCCTCAGCTTATATACTAAAAATGAGGTGACAGATTCCCTTTAATCTATATTTTCAGTTTTTAATTAATGAGATTCTCATGCTCCGGTACAGCCTGTGGGGAAGTCTTTATGTGGTGTTCTGCTTAGATATTCATAATGAAAGCTAATGACAGGTCACTGATCCTTCAGTGACCTGCCCCCTATTTCACATACTGAATATAATATGTTTTGAAAAAAAAAATCACATTCAGTAGGCAGACACCGGCACCGCAGCATAATCGCATCTATTATGTCCATTTCATTATTTTATTTGGTGATATAAATTTATTCAGAATACTTCAAGCTGTCATTGATGTTAAAGGGGGCAATACACGGTATTAAGAAATGGGGTATGTGAACTTTTGATTAGATCATTTAGATGTTTTGGGTTGTCATTATGATTTAAAAAGAGAAAGCACAGTAGTTTGACAATAAATGGCTTCACCCAACCACTAACCACGAGTGGAGAAAAAGGACAAAAAAGCAAAAATTCTGCCGGGGTATGTAAACTTTTGAGCACAACTGTATATACAGCTCTGGCAAAAATTAAGAGATCTCCACATCAAAACCCTGTCATGGGCAGCCCAATCTCCAGACCTAAACCCCATTGAAAACCTCTGGAATGCAATCAAGATGATGATAGATAGTCACAAGCCATCAAAGAAGAACTGCTTACATTATTGTACCAGGAGCAGTGTGAAAGACTGGTGGAAATCATGCCAAGACGCATGAAAGCTAGGATTAAAAATCATGGTTATTCCACAAAATATTGATTTCTGAACTCTTCCTGAGTTAAAACATTAGTATTGTTGTTTCTAAATGATTATGAACTTGTTTTTTTTGCATTATTTGAGGTCTGAAAGCACTGTTTTGTTTTAATTTTGACCATTTCTCCTTTTCAAAAAAAAAAATGCAAAATTTATTGCTTGGAAATTTGGAGACATGTTGTCAGAAGTTTATAGAATAAAAGAACAGTTTACATTTTACTCAAAAATATACCTATAAAGAAAAGAATCAGACAAACTGAACATTTTGTACATACATATTGGTCCTCCAATAACCTTAAAACACCAGGTCGTAAGGGAAAAAGGAGTGTATATATCAAAAAATTATTTTATTAAACATATAAATACACATTACTAAAAGGATGCCTCATGTCAAGAAAAAGACTTGACAACAAAGACTGCTCTAAATACAGGAAGTTATTGTATTTCAATATATTAAATTGGTTCAACCAAAAACATTATACATGAGAAAGCACTAAGTACAGAATGAATCAACAAATCAAGTCACTCGTTTGGGAGTTCCCTTGTTATGATAGCTTACACCCGGTAGGTCTGTGGGCCTTTTAAATAGACATCCGAAGAATCGGCGAAACGCACGTTGGGGTGGTAGACACGGCAAACTTCTGCTCACCACTAAGGTAAAAATCTAATTTCTGTTGGTTCCTTCTTTTGCTGCTAGCCCAGATCACTACTTAGCATCTATACACTGAAGCACTTTATGCATTTACTTGAAGAGAGAGGTTTTGTGTTGATTGATCTCTGTACTTCACCATAAGTTTATAGGCACTTTATACATCTATTTGAGAGAGATTTTAAGGTTAACTGATCCCTATTTTCTCCTACCTCTCTGTTTCTATTGACGTAGCATACACATACAGTGACAGAGCTTTTTTTTATATAAATTGATATTTGTTGATTCATTCTGTACTTGGTGCTTAGTGCTCATGTGCAGTAAAGACCAAATGTTTGGACACATCTTCTCATTTAAAGATTTTTCTGTATTTTCATGACTATGAAAATTGTAAATTCACACTGAAGGCATCAAAACTATGAATTATCACATGTGGAATTATATACTTAACAAAAAAGTGTGAAACAACTGAAAATATGTCTTATATTCTAGGTTCTTCAAAGTAGCCACCTTTTGCTTTGATGACCGCATTGCACACTCTTGGCATTCTCTTGATGAGCTCCAAGAGGTAGTCACCGGAACTGGTCTTCCAACAATCTTGAAGGAGATCCCAGAGATGCTTAGCACTTGTTGGCCCTTTTGCCTTCACTCTGCGGTCCAGCTCACCCCAAACCATCTTGATTGGGTTCAGGTCTGGTGACTATGGAGGCCAGGGCATCAGGCATAGCACCCCATCACACTCTTTCTTGGTCAAATAACCCTTACACAGCCTGGAGGTGTGTTTGGGGTCATTGTCCTGTTGAAAAATAAATGATGGTCCAACTAAATGCAAACCGGATGGAATAGCATGCCGCTGAAAGATGCTTTGGTAGCCATGCTGGTTCAGTATGCCTTTAATTTTGAATAAATCCCCAACAGTGTTACCAGCAAAGCACCCCCAAACCATCACACCTCCTCCTCCATTATTCACGGTGGGAACCAGGCATGTAGAGTCCATCCATTCACCTTTTCTGCATTTCACAAAGACATGGTGGTTGGAACCAAAGATCTCAAATTTGGATTCATCAGACCAAAGCACAGATTTCCACTGGTCTAATGTCCATTCCTTGTGTTCTTTAGCCCAAACTAGTCTTCTGCTTGTTGCCTGTCCTTAGCAGTGGTTTCCTAGCAGCTATTTTACCATGAAGACCTGCTGCACAAAGTCTCCTCTTAACAGTTGTTGTAGAGATGTGTCTGCTGCTAGAACTCTGTGTGGCATTAACCTGGTCTCTAATCTGAGCTGCTGTTAACCTGTGATTTCTGAGGCTGGTGACTCGGATAAACTTATCCTCAGAAGCAGAGATGACTCTTGGTCTTCCTTTCCTGGGGCGGTCCTCATGTGAGCCAGTTTCTTTGTAGCGCTTGATGGTTTTTGCCACTGCACTTGGGGACACTTTCAAAGTTTTCCCAATTTTTCAGACTGACTGACCTTCATTTCTTAAAGTAATGATGGCCACTCGTTTTTCTTTACTTAGCTGCTTTTTTCTTGCCACAATACAAATTCTAACAGTCTATTCAGTAGGACTATCAGCTGTGTATCCACCAGACTTCTTCACAACCCAACTGATGGTCCCAACCCCATTTATAAGGCAAGAAATCCCACTTATTAAACCTGACAGGGCACACCTGTGAAGTGAAAACCATTCCCGGTGACTATCTCTTGAAGCTCATCAAGAGAATGCCAAGAGTGTGCAAAGCAGTCATCAAAGCAAAAGGTGGCTACTTTGAAGAACCTAGAATATAAGACATAATTTCAGTTGTTTCACACATTTTTGTTAAGTATATAATTCCATATGTGTTAATTCATAGTTTTGATGCCTTCAGTGTGAATGTACAATTTTCATAGTCATGAAAGGACAGAAAAATCTTTAAATGAGAAGGTGTGTCCAAACTTTTGGTCTGTACGGTATATATACATTATTTAGCAAGCGTTTGCGTGTTGTTTCTCAGTATAAATTCCTATCGCTTCTCGGAGCTGAATGAGTAGTAATGGCGTTTTCAATTGCCGCATTAAACAGTGACAGATGGTGAACAAATGAGGGGTAAACTAACCTGCTAAATAATATGACATTAAATTTAGCATTTAAAATCCCATCTGGATTAGCTTTACAGTCAAATGGTCTTCTGGGGTCTGAGTATGATTTTACGAAACGTGTCACACATATTTCATTCTGGCTATAATGTAATGAAATGCAGCCTGGCAATTGGACTGCAGCACACTTGAATGCTTTGCTGGAGACTGAACCTCTAGGACCCCATAAGGTAGTAATTATATATCCATGCAGGGTGCTCATTGCTATTGGGCTGTGGGCCTGATTAATGTGAGGCATGACAATGTCACACTGCTAACACACATTTCAGAAAGCAGAACTGACGAATGCTAACACTGCTACATCTTGCATTGCTAATATAGCTGACTGCGCACCCAGCAATGTTGAGCTTTGCTGATCTGAAAATATGCATAATCTTTTCCATTGACACAATGCATTTATAATATAAACTGTGTATTGAAATACCTTCGATGATAAAGAAAAATGTACATTCTGGACAAGTAAATTCCTTGCTGAGCACACAGTTCTGTTACAGGCAATTACAGAGGTATTCAAGAGTGAAAGGATGGCATTGTGTGCAAATGGTACCTATTAACGACCAGCAGGAATAAAGAGCTTCATAGGGTGGCGGAGTTTCTCACTCCCCTTTAATTTAGACAGTACTAATGCTACCTTAGCTTCTGTCTTCACTATGCATGCAATTATTACAAGACTGATTGTTTCATGGAATATTGTGTGCAGATTTATAACAAAAACATAGCCAAACTGAAACGGGTGCAATCAAGGCATTAAAGGGAATCTGTCAGCAGATTTTTGCTACCTCATCTGAAAGCAGCATGATGTAAGTAAAGGTGCCCTGATTCCCGCGTTGTATCACTTAGATTATTGGGTTCAGCCGTTCTAATACAATCAGAGGTCTTAGATGTAGAATGCAGCACAGCTGAGAAAGATGACCCTGGGCTCTGTATGTACATTGTCTATTAACAGTGAGCTGCTTATCACAGGAGGGGGCGGAGTCGGACTCGCTGCTGTAACTGCTGTAGTCCAGGCAATGATATTTTCCTGGCGATAAAATCTTCAATGTAAGTAAACTACAAAGCACAGCCTGACGTGTGACACATTGTTCAAATCTGTGTTGTCACCCCTACCTGATGCTGTCCTCAGATTACGTAGCGCAGACCTGCTGACATATTCTCTTTAAATCTGTAATCAAGTTTAAAAAATACATAAATAATAAAAAGATTCCAATCCTGTAAACCTGAAGAAAAACTATAAATTTTTACGATCCACTGCAGATCTAGTGCAGATGCTCAGCGATGACAGCCAAAGCACCCAACAGATCAGTGGCGATAGGAGGGTAGCACAGTTTCATGCTACTTTTATTTTGTTCCTAATTTAATATTTTAATATTTATTTATCTATTTATTTATTTTAGAAACTGGACAATCCCTTTAAGGAATAGTTTGAGCGGCAGTACAAATACAGAGGTACATGAGCATGAAAAGATTAGGGATTACCACGTTTGAATTCCTGTTGCTTCCTGATATTGATAGATATCAGTCTGAGGACATGGGAGTGCCATTAAAGTTGGAGACCATCAACTCGATTACTGACGAATGTAGAGAAAACTGTACATTCCAATTCCTCAATTAAAAACATCCAAATTTTCGTGGTGACATCAGTAATATTACTGTTCTTCACAGTCACCGGGTCTCGCTGAGCACAGTGTGAGCCGGATTTAGGGAGCGTCGTAGGAAGCCCTTGACTATGTCGGACCTGCGCGGGAACATTTTTTAATAATACATTTTTATAATATACTAGCTGAAGAGCCCGGCGTTGCCTGGGCATAGTAAATATCTGTGGTTAGTTATAGTACCTCACTTCTCTTATTTTCCCATCACGCCTCTCATTTTCCCATCACGCCTCTCATTTTCCCCATCACATCTTTCATTTTCCCCCTCACACCTCTCATTTTCCCCCTCACTCCTCTTATTTTCCCCCTCACTCCTCTCATTCCCCCCTAACACTTGTCATTTCGACCTCACATCTGTCATTTTCCGATCACTCCACTATTTTCCCTCACTCCTCTCATTTTGCACTCACACCTTTTCATTTTCACCTCACACCTCTCATTTTCACCTCAGTATATACATGTTTGTCATCTCCCTTATATATAGTATACACCTGTATGTCATCTCCTGTATATAGTATATACCTGTATGTCATCTCCCCTGTATATAGTATATACCTGCTGTGTGTCATCTCCCCTGTATATAGTATATACCTGTATGTCATCTCCTCCTATATATAGTATATACCTGTATGTAATCTCCTCCTGTATATAGTATATACCTGTATGTCATCTCCTCCTGTATATACTATATACCTGTAGGTAATCTGCTCCTGTATATAGTATATACCTGTGTGTCATCTCCTCCTGTATATAGTATATACCTGTATGTCATCTCCTCCTGTATGTAGTATGTACCTGTATGTCATCTCCTCCTCTATATAGTATATACCTGTGTGTCATCTCTCCTGTATATAGTATATATCTGTGTGTCATCTCCTCCTGTATATAGTATATACCTGTGTGTCATCTCCCCTGTAAATAGTATATACCTGTGTGTCATCTCCTCCTGCATATAGTATATATCTGTATGTCATCTCCTCCTGTATTAGACCTCGTTCACACGTTATTTGGTCAGTATTTTTACCTCAGTATTTGTAAGCTAAATTGACAGCCTGATAAATCCCCAGCCAACAGTAAGCCCACCCCCTGGCAGTATATATTAGCTCACACATACACATAATAGACTGGTCATGTGACTGACAGCTGCCGGATTCCTATATGGTACATTTGTTGCTCTTGTAGTTTGTCTGCTTATTAATCAGATTTTTATTTTTGAAGGATAATACCAGACTTGTGTGTTTTAGGGCGAGTTTCGTGTGTCAAGTCGTGTGTGTTGAGTTGCGTGTGGCGACATGCATGTAGCGACTTTTGTGAGATGAGTTTTGTGTGGCGACATGCGTGTAGCAACTTTTTGTGTATCGAGTTGCATGTGACAGGTTAGTGTAGCAAGTTGTGTGCAGCAAGTTTTGCGCATGGCGAGTTTTGCGTGTGGCGCCTTTTGAGTATGTGCAAGTTTTGTGTGAGGCAACTTTTGCATGTGTTGCAGCTTTTGTGCATGTGGCAATTTTTCCGCGTGTGCAAGTTTTGCATGTGGCGAGTTTCCATGAGGTGAGTTTTGCACGTGTGGCGAGTTTTGCATGTGGAGAGTTTTGCGCGTGGCGAGTTTTGAGTGGCGACTTTTGTGTTTCAATTTTATGTGGCGAGGTTGGTGTATGTTTGGTGAAATGTGCGCTGAGGGTGGTATATGTGTTTGAGCACGTGGTAGTGTGTGGCGCATTTTGTGTGTGTATTCATATCCCCGTGGTGGTGTGGTGATTATCCCATGTCGGGGCCCCACCTTAGCAACTGTACAGTATAAACTCTTTGGCGCCATCGCTCTCATTCTTTAAGTCCCCCTTGTTCACATCTGGCAGCTGTTAATTTGCCTCCAACACTTTTCCTTTCATTTTTTCCCCATTATGTAGATAGGGGCAAAATTGTTTGGTGAATTGGAAAGCGCGGGGTTAAAATTTCACCTCACAACATAGCTTTGACGCTCTCAGGGTCCAGATGTGTGACTGTGCAAAATTTTGTGCTTGTAGCTGCGACGCCTCCAACACTTTTCCTTTCACTTTTTCCCCATTATGTAGATAGGGGCAAAATTGTTTGGTGAATTGGAAAGCGCGGGGTTAAAATTTCACCTCACAACATAGCCTATGACACTCTCGGGGTCCAGACGTGTGACTGTGCAAAATTTTGTGGCTGTAGCTGCAACGTTTCAGATGCCAATCCTGGACATACACACACACACATACACACATTCAGCTTTATATATTAGATTGTTGAAGGAAGGACAGGGTTTGGCTTTATTTCTCTCTTTTTATGTTTTTCATGTTTCGATTTGTAGACTTCATTGGATCCCCTGAACTGCATTGGTGTTGGAGAATGTTTATTCAAATAAATAAATGGTTTTTATCCTAAGTGTTGTGACAAGGCTTGTTAACCCCTTAATCCCATATGACGTACTATCCCGTCAAGTTATGGGGTGGGCCCGTATGACCATCGACGGGATAGTACATCATATGCGATCGACCGCGCTCACGGGGGGAGCGAGGCCAATCGCGGCCGGGTGTCAGCTGACTATTGCAGCTGACATCCGGCATTATGTGCCAGGAATGGTCACGGACCGCTCCTGGCACATTAACCCCCGGAACATTGCGATCAAACATGATCGTAGTGTTCTGGCGGTACAGGGAAGCATCGCGCAGGGAGGGGGCTCCCTGCGTGCTTCCCTGAGACCCTTGGTACAAGGCGATGTGCTCACCTTGTGCCGAGCGTCTCCTCCCTGCAGGCCCCGAATCCAAAATGGCCGCGGGGCTACATCAGGGTCCTGCAGGGAGGTGGCTTACCAGCGCCTGCTCAGAACAAGCGCTGGTAAGCCTGCAGCCCTGCATGTCAGATCGCTGATCTGACACAGTGCTCTGCAAAGTGTCAGATCAGCGATCTGACCCTATAACATGATTTCCCCCCCCCCCCCCGGGGCAATGTTATAAAGTAAAGAAAAAATATTCACATGTGTAAAAAACAAAAAAATCCTAAATAAGGAAAAAAAAATATTGTTCCCATAAATACATTTCTTTATCTAAATAATAAAAAAACAATAAAAGTACACATATTTAGCATCGCTGCGTCCATAACGACCCCACCTATAAAACTGTCCCGCTAGTTAACCCATTCAGTGAACGTGGTAAAAAAAACGAGGCAAAAAACAACGCTTTATTATCATACTGTAAAACAAAAAGTGGAATAACACGCGATCAAAAAGACGGATATAAATAACCATGGTACCGCTAAAAACGTCATCTTGTCCAGCAAAAAACGAGCCGCCATACAGCATTATCAGCGAAAAAATAAAAAAGTTATATTCCTCAGAATAAAGCGATGCAAAAATAATTATTTTTTCTATAAAATAGTTTTTATCATATAAAAGCGACAAAACATAAAAAATTACATAAATTAGGTATCACTGTAATCGTACTGACCTGAAGAATAAAACTGTTTTATCAAGTTTACCAAACGTGGGATGGTATAAACGCCCCCCCAAAAGAATTTCATGAATAGCTGGTTTTTGGTCATTCTGCCTCACAAAAATCAGAATAAAAAGCGATCAAAAAATGTTATGTGCCTGAAAATGTCACCAATAAAAACATCAACTCATCCTGCAAAAAACAAGACCTCACATGACTCTGTGGACCAAAATATGGAAAAATTATAGCTCTCAAAATGTGGAGACACAAAAACTATTTTTTGCAATAAAAAGCTTATTTTACTGTGTGACGGCTGCCAATCATACAAATCCGCTAAAAAATTATATAAATAGTAAATCAAACCCCCATCATCACCCCCTTAGTTAGGGAAAAATATTAAAATTAAAAAAATGTATTTATTTCCATTTTCCAACTAGAGTTAGGGCTAGGGCTAGGGTTAGGGTTAGGGTTAGGGTTAGGGATAGGGCTAGGGTTAAGATTAGGGCTAGGGTTAGGGCTAGGCTTAGGGTAAGGGCTAGGTTTAGGGTTAGGGGTAGGGTTAGGGCTAGGGTTAGGGTTAGGGCTAGGGTTAGGGTTAGGGCTAGGGCTAGGGTTAAAGATAGGGTTGGGGCTAGGGTTAGTGTTGGGGCTAGGGTTAGGGTTTCAGTTAGAATTGGGGGTTTCCACTGTTTAAGCACATCAGTGGCTCTCAAAACGCGACATGGTGTCTGATCTCAATTCCAGCCAATTCTGCATTGAAAAAGTAAAACAGTGCTCCTTCCCTTTGAAGCTCTCCCGTGCGCCCAAACAGGGGTTTACCCCAACATATGGGGTATCAGCGTACTCAGGACAAATTGGACAACAACTTTTGGGGTTACATTTCTCCTGTTACCCTTGAGAAAATACAAAACTGGGGGCTAAATATGATTTTTGTGGAAAAAAATGATTTTTTATTTTCACGGCTCTGCGTTATAAACTGTAGTGAAACACTTGGGGGTTCAAAGTTCTCACAAGACATCAAGATAAGTTCCTTGGGGGGTCTAGTTTGTAATATCGGGTCACTTTTAGAGGGTTTCTACTGTTTAGGTACATTAGGGGCTCTGTAAATGCAATGTGACACCTGCAGACCAATCCATCTAAGCCTGCATTCCAAATGGCGCTCCTTCCCTTCTGAGCTCTCCCATGTACTCAAATGGTGCTCCCCCCCCCACGTATGGGGGATCACCAGACTCAGGACAAATTGGACAACAACTTTTGGGGTCCAATTTCTCCTGTTACCCTTGGAAAAATACAAAACTGGGAGCTACAAAATAATTTTTGTGGGAAAAAAAATATTTTTTATTTTCATGGCTCTGCGTTATAAACTGTAGTGAAACACTTGGGGGTTCAAAGCTCTCACAACACATCTAGATAAGTTCATTAGGGGGTATACTTTCCAAAATTGGGGTTGTTTCAATGTTTAGGCACATCAGTGGCTCTCCAAATGCAACATGGCGTCCCATCTCAATTCCAGACAATTTTGCATTGAAAAGTCAAACGTCGCTCCTTCCCTTCCAAGCTCTGCCATGTGCCCACACAGTGGTTTACCCCCACATATGAGGTATCAGCATACTCAGGACAAATTGCACAACAATTTTTGGAGTCCAATTTTCTCTCTTACAATTGGGAAAGTAAAAAATTGGGGTGAAAATATCATTTGTGTGAAAAAATACGATTTTTTATTTTTATGGCTCTGCATTATAAACTTCTGTGAAGCACTTAGTGGGTCAAAGTGCTCACCACACATCTAGATAAGTTCCTTAGGAGGTCTACTTTCCAAAATGGTGTCACTTGTGGGGGGCTTCAATGTTTAGGCACATCAGTGGCTCTCCAAATGCAACATGGCATCCCATCTCAATTCCTGCCAATTTTACATTGAAAAGTCAAACTGCGCTCCTTCCCTTCCAAGCTCTGCCATATGGGGTATTGGCATACTCAGGACAAATTGTACAACAACTTTTGGGGTCCATTTTCTCCTGTTACCCTTGGTAAAATAAAACAAATTGGAGCTGAAATAAATTTTGTGTGAAAAAAAATTAAATGTTCATTTTTATTTAAACATTCCAAAAATTCCTGTGAGACACCTGAAGGGTTAATAAACTTCTTGAATGTGGTTTTAAGCACCTTACGGGGTGCAGTTTTTAGAATGGTGTCATACTTGTTTTTTTCTATCATATAGACCCCTCAAAATGACTTCAAATGAGATGTGGTCCCCCAAAAAAATGGTGTTGTAAAAATGAGAAATTGCTGGTCAGCTTTTAAGCCTCACAACTCTGTTATGACCCCAATGGCGAGGGTCTCAGAGGAACGTGGAAGTCTGCAGAATACAAAAATCCAGCTCATAGGGCAGTGGTAGCTGGGTTGACCATATATCTACTCCTAACGCCAACACTAGAAGTAGCCGGGGATCATTCCTACGTTGATTCTAGATGACACGCTCCAGCCGGAGAATCTAGCTACCCCTAGTAGAGGAAAACAAAAGACCTTTCTTGCCTCCAGAGAAGGGGACCCCAAAGCTGGATAGAAGCCCCCCACAAATAATAACGGTGAGGTAAGAGGAAATGACAAACACAGAAATGAACCAGGTTTAGCACAGAGAGGCCCGCTTACTGATAGCAGAATAAAGAAAGGTAACTTATATGGTCAACAAAAACCCTATCAAAATCCACACTGGAAATTCAAGAACCCCCGAACCGTCTAACGGTCCGGGGGGAGAACACCAGCCCCCTAGAGCTTCCAGCAAAGGTCAGGATATATATTTGGAACAAGCTGGACAAAAATACAAAACCAAAACAAAATAGCAAAAAGCAAAAAGCGGACTTAGCTGATATAACTGGAACCAGGATCAGTAGACAAGAGCACAGCAGACTAGCTCTGATAACTACGTTGCCAGGCATTGAACTGAAGGTCCAGGGAGCTTAAATAGCAACACCCTTAACTAACGACCCAGGTGCGGATAAAAGGAATGACAGAAAAACCAGAGTCAAAAAACTAGTAACCACTAGAGGGAGCAAAAAGTAAATTCACAACAGTACCCCCCCCTTAGTGAGGGGTCACCGAACCCTCACCACGACCACCAGGGCGATCAGGATGAGCGGCATGAAAGGCACGAACTAAATCGGCCGCATGAACATCAGAGGCGACCACCCAGGAATTATCCTCCTGACCATAGCCCTTCCACTTGACCAGGTACTGAAGCCTCCGCCTGGAGAGGCGAGAATCCAAGATCTTCTCCACCACGTACTCCAACTCGCCCTCAACCAACACCGGAGCAGGAGGCTCAGCAGAAGGAACTATAGGCACAATGTACCGCCGCAACAAGGACCTATGAAATACATTGTGAATAGCAAACGACACAGGAAGATCCAGACGAAAAGATACAGGATTAAGGATTTCCAATATCTTGTAAGGCCCAATAAAACGAGGTTTAAATTTGGGAGAGGAGACCTTCATAGGAACAAAGCGGGAAGAAAGCCATACCAAATCCCCAACGCGTAGTCGGGGACCCACACCGCGGCGGCGGTTGGCAAAGCGCTGAGCCCTCTCCTGTGACAACTTCAAGTTGTCCACCACATGATTCCAGATCCGCTGCAACCTATCCACCACAGAATCCACCCCAGGACAGTCAGAAGGCTCCACATGACCCGAAGAAAAGCGAGGATGGAAACCAGAGTTGCAGAAAAAAGGCGAAACCAAGGTGGCGGAACTAGCCCGATTATTAAGGGCAAACTCAGCCAACGGCAAGAATGTCACCCAATCGTCCTGATCAGCAGAGACAAAACACCTCAAATAAGCCTCCAAAGTCTGATTGGTTCGCTCCGTCTGTCCATTAGTCTGAGGATGGAAAGCAGACGAAAACGACAAATCAATGCCCATCCTACTACAAAAGGATCGCCAGAATCTGGAAACGAACTGGGATCCTCTGTCTGACACAATATTCTCAGGGATGCCGTGCAAACGAACCACGTTCTGGAAAAACACAGGAACCAGATCGGAAGAGGAAGGCAGCTTAGGCAAAGGAACCAAATGGACCATCTTTGAGAAGCGATCACATATCACCCAGATAACGGACATGCCCTGGGATAGCGGAAGATCAGAAATGAAATCCATGGAGATATGTGTCCAAGGTCTCTTCGGGACAGGCAAGGGCAAGAGCAAACCGCTGGCACGAGAACAGCAAGGCTTAGCTCGAGCACAAGTCCCACAGGACTGCACAAATGACCGCACATCCCTTGACAAGGAAGGCCACCAAAAGGACCTGGCCACCAGATCTCTGGTGCCAAAAATTCCCGGGTGACCTGCCAACACCGAGGAATGAACCTCGGAAATGACTCTGCTGGTCCACTTATCCGGGACAAACAGTCTGTCAGGTGGACAAGACTCAGGCCTATCAGCCTGAAATCTCTGCAACACACGTCGCAGATCCGGAGAAATAGCTGACAAGATAACTCCATCTTTAAGAATACCAACAGGATCAGCGACTCCAGGAGCATCAGGCACAAAGCTCCTAGAAAGAGCATCGGCCTTCACATTCTTTGAACCTGGTAAATACGAGACAACAAAATCAAAGCGGGAGAAAAACAATGACCAGCGGGCCTGTCTCGGATTAAGGCGTTTAGCAGACTCGAGATACATCAGATTTTTGTGATCAGTCAAGACCACCACACGATGCTTAGCACCCTCGAGCCAATGACGCCACTCCTCAAATGCCCATTTCATGGCCAACAACTCCCGATTGCCCACATCATAATTTCGCTCGGCAGGCGAAAACTTCCTAGAGAAAAAGGCACAAGGTTTCATAACAGAGCAACCAGGGCCTCTCTGCGACAAAACGGCCCCTGCTCCAATCTCTGAAGCATCCACCTCAACCTGAAAGGGAAGTGAGACATCGGGCTGGCACAAAACAGGCGCCGAAGTAAACCGGCGTTTCAACTCCTGGAAAGCCTCCACGGCAGCAGGAGCCCAGTTAGCTACATCGGAGCCCTTCTTGGTCATATCCGTCAAAGGTTTCACAATGCTAGAAAAATTAGCGATAAAACGACGGTAGAAGTTAGCGAAACCCAAGAACTTCTGTAGACTCTTAACTGACGAGGGCTGAGTCCAATCAAGAATAGCTCGGACCTTGACTGGGTCCATCTCCACAGCAGAAGGGGAAAAAATGAACCCCAAAAAGGGAACCTTCTGTACACCAAAGAGACACTTTGAGCCCTTGACAAACAAAGAATTTTCACGCAAAATTTTAAAGACCAACCTGACCTGCTCCACATGCGAATCCCAATTATCAGAAAAAACCAAAATATCATCCAGATAAACAATCAAAAATTTATCCAGATACTTCCGGAAAATGTCATGCATAAAGGACTGAAAAACTGAAGGCGCATTGGAGAGCCCAAAAGGCATCACCAAGTACTCAAAATGACCTTCGGGCGTATTGAATGCGGTTTTCCATTCATCACCTTGCTTAATGCGCACAAGGTTGTACGCACCACGAAGATCTATCTTGGTGAACCACTTGGCACCTTTAATCCGGGCAAACAAGTCAGACAACAGCGGTAAAGGATACTGAAATTTGACAGTGATCTTATTTAAAAGCCGATAATCAATACAAGGTCTCAAAGACCCGTCCTTTTTTGCCACAAAAAAGAATCCCGCACCAAGAGGGGAAGAAGACGGACGAATATGTCCTTTCTCTAGAGACTCCTTGATATATGAACGCATAGCGGTATGTTCAGGTACCGACAGATTAAACAGTCTTCCCTTAGGAAATTTACTGCCTGGGATCAAATCTATAGCACAGTCACAGTCCCTATGAGGAGGCAGTGCACTGGACTCAGACTCACTGAAGACATCCTGATAATCAGACAAATACTCCGGAACTTCCGAAGGCGTAGAAGAAGCAATAGACACAGGCAGGGAATCCCCATGAATACCACGACAGCCCCAACTTGAGACTGACATAGCCTTCCAGTCCAGGACTGGATTATGGGTCTGTAACCATGGCAGCCCTAAAACAACCAAATCATGCATTTTATGTAAAACCAGGAAACGTATCACCTCGCGGTGTTCAGGAGTCATGCACATGGTAACCTGTGTCCAATACTGCGGTTTATTTGCTGCCAATGGCGTAGCATCAATACCCCTAAGAGGAATAGGATTTTCTAATGGTTCAAGAGTAAAACCACAGTGCTTAGCAAATGACAGATCCATAAGACTCAGGGCAGCACCTGAATCTACAAACGCCATGACAGGAAAAGACGACAGTGAGCAAATCAAAGTTACAGACAGAATAAATTTAGGTTGCAAATTACCAACGGTGACAGGACTAACAACCTTAGCTATACGTTTAGAGCATGCTGAGATAATATGTGTAGAATCACCACAGTAGTAGCACAAGCCATTCCGGCGTCTATGAATTTTCCGCTCATTTCTAGTCAGGATTCTATCACATTGCATTAAATCAGGTGTCTGTTCAGACAACACCATGAGGGAATTTGCGATTTTTCTATCACATTGCACCGAATTAGGTGTCTGTTCAGACAACACCATGAGGGAATTTGCGGTTTTGCGCTCCCGCAACCGCCGGTCAATTTGAATAGCCAGTGCCATAGTATCATTCAGACCTGTGGGAATGGGAAAACCCACCATAACATTCTTAATGGCTTCAGAAAGGCCATTTCTAAAATTAGCGGCCAGTGCACACTCGTTCCAATGTGTCAGCACGGACCATTTCCGAAATTTTTGGCAGTACACTTCAGCCTCGTCCTGCCCCTGAGACATAGCCAGCAAGGCCTTTTCTGCCTGAATCTCAAGATTGGGTTCCTCATAAAGTAAACCGAGCGCCAGAAAAAACGCATTAATATCAGCCAATGCCGGATCTCCTGGCGCCAGCGAAAAAGCCCAATCCTGAGGGTCGCCCCGTAAGAACGAAATAACAATTTTTACTTGCTGAGCAGAGTCTCCAGATGAACAGGGTCTCAGGGACAAAAACAATTTACAATTATTCACAAAATTCCTAAACTTAAACCTGTCTCCGGAAAACAGTTCAGGAATCGGTATTTTAGGTTCTGACCTAGGATTACTGATAACATAGTCTTGTATGCCCTGCACAAGAGTAGCCAGCTGGTCCACACTTGTAATCAAGGTCTGGACATTCATGTCTGCAGCAAGCATAGCCACTCTGAGGTAAAGGGGAAGAAGAAAAAAAAAAAAAAAACTCAGAATCTTCTTTCTTATAATCCCTCTTCTGCAATGCATTAAACATTTAATACTGGCCTGGCAAACTGTTATGACCCCAATGGCGAGGGTCTCAGAGGAACGTGGAAGTCTGCAGAATACAAAAATCCAGCTCATAGGGCAGTGGTAGCTGGGTTGACCATATATCTACTCCTAACGCCAACACTAGAAGTAGCCATGGGATCATTCCTACGTTGATTCTAGATGACACGCTCCAGCCGGAGAATCTAGCTACCCCTAGTAGAGGAAAACAAAAGACCTTTCTTGCCTCCAGAGAAGGGGACCCCAAAGCTGGATAGAAGCCCCCCACAAATAATAACGGTGAGGTAAGAGGAAATGACAAACACAGAAATGAACCAGGTTTAGCACAGAGAGGCCCGCTTACTGATAGCAGAATAAAGAAAGGTAACTTATATGGTCAACAAAAACCCTATCAAAATCCACACTGGAAATTCAAGAACCCCCGAACCGTCTAACGGTCCGGGGGGAGAACACCAGCCCCCTAGAGCTTCCAGCAAAGGTCAGGATATATATTTGGAACAAGCTGGACAAAAATACAAAACCAAAACAAAATAGCAAAAAGCAAAAAGCGGACTTAGCTGATATAACTGGAACCAGGATCAGTAGACAAGAGCACAGCAGACTAGCTCTGATAACTACGTTGCCAGGCATTGAACTGAAGGTCCAGGGAGCTTAAATAGCAACACCCTTAACTAACGACCCAGGTGCGGATAAAAGGAATGACAGAAAAACCAGAGTCAAAAAACTAGTAACCACTAGAGGGAGCAAAAAGTAAATTCACAACACAACTCCCTAACAAAAAAAAAAATTGGTTCCAAAATTGTGTTGATGTAAAGTAGATATGTGGGAAATGTTACCTATTAAGTATTTTGTGTGACATATCTCTGTGATTTAAGGGCATAAAAATTAAAATTTGGAAAATTGCAAAATTTTCAAAATTTTTGCCAAATTTCCATTTTTTTTTTACAAATAAACGCAAGTCTTACCAATGAAATTTTACCACTATCATGAATTAAAATATGTCATGAGAAAACAGTGTCAGAATCATCAGGATCCGTTGAAGCGTTCCAGAGTTATAACCTCATAAATGGACAGTGGTCAGAATTGTAAAAATTGTCCCGGTCATTAATGTGCAAACCACCCTTGGGGCTTAAGCGGTTAAAGGATCTTTGTATTTTAGGATTGCTACTTCCTATAAGTGGCACTAGTGTTCTAGTCCTCTTTCTCTCTGAAGAAACAATTTGCATATTTAAAAAAGTATTTATTATGTATGTGCTTTTTTTCATTTCTAGTTTGGTAATGGGGGTGACTGTTAGACCCCTCTCCATTACTAGCACTATGGCTTGATGTCGTCTGTGTTTTTGGACAATAAACAGTTGACATCAACCCAAACAGAGTGATCTATTTCCAGTATTTATTTCTGTTAATGTTGATGATTATGGCTTGCAGCCAATGAAAACCCAAAAGTCATTATCTCAGTAAATTAGAATACTTTATAACACCAGCTTGGAAAATGATTTTAAAATCTGAAATGTTGGCCTACTGAAATGTATGTTCAGTAAATGCACTCAGTACTTGGTTGGGGCTCCTTTTGCATCAATTACTGCATCAACGGTGCGGCATGGAAGTGATCAGTCTGTGGCACTGCTGAGGTGTTATGGAAGCCCAGGTTGGTCTAATAGCATCCTTCAGCTCGTCTACATTGTTGGGTCTGGTGTCTCTCATCTTCCTCTTGACAATACCCATAGATTCTCTTTGGGGTTAAGCTCAGGTGAGTTTGCTGGCCAATCCAGCACAGTGATACTGTTATTTTATACCAGGTATTGGTACTTTTGGCAGTGTGGACAGGTGCCAAGTCCTGCTGGAGAATGAAATTTCCATCTCCTAAAAACTTGTCAGCAGAGGGAGGCATAAAGTGCTCTAAAATTTCCTGGTTGATGGCTGCACTGACTTTGTTCTTGATAAAACACAGTGGACCTACACCAGCAGATGACATGGCTCCCAAAACCAACACTGATTGTGGAAACTTCACACTAGACCTCCAGCAGCTTGGATTGTGACCTCTCCACTCTTCCTCCAGACTCTGAGACCTTGAGTTCCAAATGAAATGCAGCATTTACTTTCATCTGAACCAACACCTTGGACCACTGAGCAACAGTTCAGTTCTTTGTCTCCTTGGCCCAGGTAAGACGCTTCTGGCATTGTCTATTGGTCATGAGTGTCTTCACACAAGGAATGTGACACTTGTTGCCCATGTCCTGGATACATCTGTATGTGGTGGCTCTTGAAGCAATGACTCCAGCAGCAGTCCGCTCCTTGTGAAGCTCCCCCAAATTTTTGAATGGCCTTTTCTTAACAATCCTTTCAAGACTGCGATTATCCCGGTTGCTTGTGCTCCTTTTTCTACCACACATTTTCCTTTCCTTCCTTTTTCAACTTTCCATTAATATGCTTGGATACAGCACTCTGTGAACAGCCAGCTTCTTTAGCAATGACCTTTTGTGGCTTACCCTTCTTGTGGAGTGTGTCAATTACTTACTTCTGGACATCTGTCAAGTCAGCAGTCTTCCCCATGATTGTGGAGCCTACTGAAACAGACTAATGGACCTTTTTAAATGCTTAGGAAGCCTTTGCATGTGTTTTCTTTTGCTAAATATTCTAATTTACTGAGATAATGACTTTTGGATTTCCATTGGCTGTAAGCCATAATCATCAACATTAACAACACGTGAAATAGATCACTCTGTAATAACTTTATATAATATATGAAATTGCATTTTTTCGTGTTGAAGAACTGAAAAAAATTAACTTTTTTATGATATTCTAATTTAGTGAGAAACACTTGTATCTATCATCTAGTTATCATCTATCTATCTATCTATCTATCTATCTATCTATCTATCTTTGCACATCTTTAACATCTAAAAATCTGTAATTTTGTTGTGCATTCTATTCCAATATGTGTCTCACAGACGGCACACAGATGAACACGGATGGCCAAAAGAAAATCACATGGTTAGTTAAATTGGACCATCTCATGAGTATGTTTTTTTAAGTGGATGTGTGAAAGGGACCTAAAACGTAGCGAGTGATAACTAATATATTTTACCTACTTTATTGGGACAGCACAGTGACTTAGGTGGCTCTTTGATTAGCACTGTAGTGTATTTTTTGTGTATTGTATTTTTATTAGTGTATTGAATGAGGCTGCGCCATATTAGACTGGTTCTGCCAAATAATATGCATATCGCATACTTAACCACCATTCCTGGGGCAGACAACAGCGATGCATGTGCTGCGAGGATTCACAAGTCTGCAGTCACACAGAGTGACTGCAGACTTTTCATTTTAGACTGAGCAACCCCTTTAATCTTGGAAGATTGTTATAGCCAATAAATTTTTAATTATTATACATATAGGTATGCACATTTTTTCTGTACTGCTTTTTTCCTTTTTTTTGTCCAAAGGGGACAGTGATGATGATATGGTGATGTCTGTGGCATAAATGGCGCAATATATTAAATCCATGTAAGTCATGTATTTCAATACTGGATTTTACCTTATGTAAACTTTGTAAAACTTTACCATATGCTGTAAAAATATAAATAAATGGAATTTTTTTATTTAAACTATTTGCTCAAATAGAAATACATAAATATATGATTGTCACATTAAACCGATAGATAATTGTTTAAGTACTGCTAGAATATTGAATCCTTCACATAGGCAGGTAGGGGTGAATATAGAGCACCATCTCATTCTTTTATATACTTACTCTCCAAAACTTGGCAGAAAATTGCAAAGTTTCTAAATTGCCATTTGGTGTTCACTTATGGCATATTAACTATATTGAAGTATTTTCAAGAGGAGTACTATAGAACACCAAGCTGAGAAACACTTATTAATTTCAAGTGTAACATCCAATAGCTTCTCATATTTAAGAACGAGAATTGCCACCCTTGACATAATTATAATCAAACTGCTTATTAATGAAGCTTTGGGAGGGGGCTTGTTATTACTATTAAATTATTAAGTCAAAAAAAATATGTGTATAGAGTCTCATTGACAATGCTAGTGTTGAGCATTCCGATACCGCAAGTATCGGGTATCGGCCGATACTTGCGGTATCGGAATTCCGATACCGAGTTCCGATACTTTTGTGGTATCGGGAATCGGTATCGGATCCATATTACTGTGTAAAATAAAGAATTAAAATAAAAAATATTGATATACTCACCTCTCCGGAGGCCCCTGGACATCACCGCTGGTAACCGGCAGCCTTCTTTGCTTAAAATGAGCGCGTTTAGGGCCTTCCATGACGTCACGGCTTCTGATTGGTCGCGTGCCGCTCATGTGACCGCCACGCGACCAATCACAAGCCGCGACGTCATTCTCAGGCCCTAAACTCCTCATTCTAGGAATTTAGGACCTGAGAATGACGTCGTGATTGGAAGTTCCGAGTATTTGTCTGATTATCAGGATGTATTCAGCTAGTCCAGATCCAGTGCTCTGCCTCCTCATAGGGACTGTGACTGCGCCATAGATTTGATTCCAGGTAGTAAATTTCCTAAGGGAAGATTATTTAATCTGTCTGTACCTGAGCATGCCGCAATGCGTTCATATATCAAGGAGTCTCTGGAGAAGGGGCATATCCATCCATCCTCTTCCCCTCTTGGTGCAGGATTCTTTTTTGTGGCCAAGAAGGATGGATCTTTGAGACCTTGTATTGACTATCGGCTTCTGAATAAAATCACTGTTAAATTTCAGTATCCTTTGCCTCTGTTGTCGGACTTGTTTGCCCGGATTAAAGGTGCCAAGTGGTTCACCAAGATAGATCTTCGTGGTGCGTACAACCTTGTGCGCATTAAGCAAGGAGATGAATGGAAGACTGCATTTAATACGCCCGAAGGTCATTTTGAGTACTTGGTGATGCCTTTTGGGCTCTCTAATGCGCCCTCAGTGTTTCAGTCCTTTATGCATGATATTTTCCGGAAGTATCTGGATAAATTTATGATTGTTTATCTGGATGATATTCTGGTTTTCTCTGAAGATTGGGACTCACATGTGGAGCAGGTCAGGATGGTGTTTCAGGTTTTGCGTGAGAATGCTTTGTTTGTTAAGGGCTCAAAGTCTCTCTTTGGAGTACAGAAGGTTCCCTTTTTGGGGTTTATTTTTTCCCCTTCTGCTGTGGAGATGGACCCAGTCAAGGTCCGAGCTATTCATGATTGGACTCAACCCACGTCAGTTAAGAGTCTTCAGAAGTTCTTGGGTTTTGCTAACTTCTACCGTCATTTTATCGCTAATTTTTCTAGCGTTGTTAAACCTTTGACGGATATGACCAAGAAAGGTTCTGATGTTGCTAACTGGGCTCCTGCAGCCATGGAGGCGTTCCAAGAGTTGAAGCGCCGGTTTACTTTGGCGCCTGTTTTGTGCCAGCCTGATGTCTCACTTCCCTTTCAGGTCGAAGTGGATGCTTCTGAGATTGGGGCAGGGGCCGTTTTGTCACAGAGAGGCCCTGGTTGCTCGGTAATGAGACCATGTGCTTTCTTCTCCAGGAAGTTTTCGCCTGCTGAGCGGAATTATGATGTCGGCAATCGGGAGTTGCTGGCCATGAAGTGGGCATTTGAGGAGTGGCGTCATTGGCTCGAGGGTGCTAAGCATCGTGTGGTGGTCTTGACTGATCACAAAAATCTGATGTATCTCGAGTCTGCTAAACGCCTGAATCCTAGACAGGCCCGCTGGTCATTGTTTTTCTCCCGTTTTGACTTTGTGGTCTCGTATTTACCAGGTTCAAAGAATGTGAAGGCTGATGCTCTTTCAAGGAGCTTTGTGCCTGACTCTCCTGGAGTCGCAGAACCAGTTGGTATTCTTAAAGAGGGAGTTATCTTGTCAGCCATTTCTCCTGATTTGAGACGCGTGTTGCAGAGATTTCAGGCTGGTAGACCTGACTCTTGTCCACCTGACAGACTGTTTGTTCCTGATAGGTGGACCAGCAGAGTCATTTCCGAAGTTCATTCCTCGGTGTTGGCAGGTCATCCGGGAATTTTTGGCACCAGAGATTTGGTGGCTAGGTCCTTTTGGTGGCCTTCCTTGTCACGGGATGTGCGGTCATTTGTGCAGTCCTGTGGGACTTGTGCTCGAGCTAAGCCTTGCTGTTCTCGTGCCAGCGGGTTGCTCTTGCCCTTGCCTGTCCCGAAGAGGCCTTGGACACACATTTCCATGGATTTCATTTCTGATCTCCCGGTGTCTCAGGGCATGTCTGTCATCTGGGTGGTATGTGATCGCTTTTCCAAAATGGTCCATTTGGTGCCTTTGCCTAAGCTGCCCTCCTCTTCCGATCTGGTTCCTGTGTTCTTTCAGAATGTGGTTCGTTTACACGGCATTCCTGAGAATATTGTGTCTGACAGAGGATCCCAGTTTGTTTCCAGGTTCTGGCGATCCTTTTGTGCTAGGATGGGCATTGAGTTGTCATTTTCGTCTGCCTTTCATCCTCAGACTAATGGACAAACGGAGCGAACTAATCAGACTCTGGAGGCTTATTTGAGGTGTTTTGTTTCAGCAGATCAGGATGATTGGGTGACCTTCTTGCCGTTGGCTGAGTTTGCCCTTAATAACCGGGCTAGTTCCGCTACTTTGGTTTCGCCATTTTTCTGCAACTCTGGTTTCCACCCTCATTTTTCCTCGGGACATGTGGAGCCTTCTGACTGTCCTGGGGTAGATTCTGTGGTGGATAGGTTGCAGCAGATCTGGAATCATGTGGTGGACAACTTAAAGTTGTCACAGGAGAAGGCTCAGCGTTTTGCCAACCGCCGCCTCGGTGTGGGTCCCCGACTTCGTGTTGGGGATTTGGTATGGCTGTCTTCTCGATTTGTTCCTATGAAGGTCTCCTCTCCTAAATTTAAGCCTCGCTTCATCGGTCCTTACAAGATATTGGAAATCCTTAATCCTGTGTCCTTTCACTTGGATCTTCCTGTGTCGTTTGCCATTCACAACGTGTTCCATAGGTCCTTGTTGCGGCAGTACGTTGTACCTGTGGTTCCTTCTGTTGAGCCTCCTGCTCCGGTGTTGGTTGGGGGCGAGTTGGAGTACGTGGTGGAGAAGATCTTGGATTCTCGTCTCTCCAGACGGAGGCTTCAGTATCTGGTCAAGTGGAAGGGCTATGGTCAGGAGGATAATTCCTGGGTGGTTGCCTCTGATGTGCATGCGGCCGATTTAGTTCGTGCCTTTCACGCTGCTCATCCTGATCGCCCTGGTGGTCTTGGTGAGGGTTCGGTGACCCCTCCTTAAGGGGGGGGTACTGTTGTGAATTAGACTTCTTGGCTCCCTCTGGTGGTTATTAGTGATATGACTCTGGGATTTTCTTTCCTCAGTTTGCACCCACCTGGGTCGTTAGTCCAGGGGTGTTGCTATATAAACCTCCTGGATCCTTAGTCCAGTGCCTGGCATCGTTGTAATCAGATCCTTTTTGTTTGCTCCTATCTGCTGGTCCTGGTTCGTGCAAAATTAAGCTAAGTCCTGCTTCTTTGTTTTTTGGGTTATTTGCTTGCTCTCATTTTTGTCCAGCTTGTACTAAATGTGATTCCTGACCTTGCTGGAAGCTCTAGGGGGCTGGTGTTCTCCCCCCGGGCCGTTAGACGGTTCGGGGGTTCTTGAATATCCAGCGTGGATATTTTTGATAGGGTTTTTGCTGACCATATAAGTTATCTTACTATATTCTGCTATTAGCTAGTGGGCCTCTCATTGCTAAATACCTAGCTCATCCTTACGTTTGTCTTTTCCTCTTACCTCACCGTTATTATTTGTTGGGGGCTTGTATCCAACTTTTGGGGTCTTTTCTCTGGAGGCAAGAAAGGTCTTTCTTTTCCCTTCTAGGGTTAGTTAGTTCTCTGGCTGGCGCGAGACGTCTAGAATCAACGTAGGCACGTTCCCCGGCTGCTGTTATTTGTGGTGCTAGGATTAGATATATGGTCAGATCAGTTACCACTGCCCTATGAGCTGGTTTTTGTGTTTGCAGACTTAGAAACTATTTCTGAGACCCTCTGCCATTGGGGTCATAACAGTTACCACAGTCGCTGTTCAGGCTGCAAGTGTAGCTGCAGCCAGTTTGTCCTCTGCCACCCCTGCTCCAACTTTTTCCCGTCTCCTGCTTCCAGACAAGTTTGCTGGTGCCAGTAAGCTATGTCGGGGATTCGTGAGTCAGTGCTCCATACATCTAGAGCTCCTGGCTGCATGTTTCCTATGGAATGGGCGAAAGTGGGATTTATTTTATCAAGAAGGTGCTTGCAAAGCCAAGCGCAATTACCTTTTACAGCCGGATCCAAAATTACTGTCTGTCGCACCTGGCACACCCGTTACAGTACCCACCTTCTCTGAGTATCCTCCAGAAACGCAGAACCCAGTTTCTCAGGATGAAGGACATAAAATGAACAAATCATCCTAGGGGCATTCACCTTTGATGCTGAAACCCACATCCTCTAGTGCACCAAGTACTGCAGGGAAGGACACTGAAGACGAGAATCAACAATCCTCGAAATCTGGAACTCCAAATTACCATCAACAATGATGGGGGGCGATGGCAGGGGAGTGACTCAAGAGTTTCAACATACTTCTTGAACACACAGTATATCTGTGGAACACATTGTGGATTTTAAGAGCCTGAGGTAACTCAAGTCAAAAAGCTGCAGGGTTAACGACGGCAGTTATTTTATAAGGGCCAATAAGCCTAGGTCCCAGTTTCCAGAAAGGGATCTTCAACTTAATATTCCTGGTAGACAATCAAACAAAGTCATTCATACTTAGGTCCGGACCTGGCAAGCGTTTCCTGTCAACCATACAATTGTACCTGTCTCAAATCTGACCATGTCTGACCATCAAATTGCTCTGAACCTCCTGCCACATAGAAGAGAGCGATGAAGCAATTGTTCCTCCTCAGGAACTCCCGAAGCCCCTCCCCCACAAAAATTACCAAAATGTGGATGGAAACTGTATGCACCAAAGAACGGTAACCTGCCAGTAGATTCTTGGCGGTGATTATTAATAGCAAACTCGGCCAACAGTAAGTAAGATGCTCAATCCTCCTGGTTTTCAGAGACAAAACACCTGAGGTCAATCTCTAAATTTTGATCAACACACTTGGTCTGTCCATTCGACTGAGGATGGAAAGCAGAGGAAAATGACAGCTGCACCCCCAGTCGAGTACAGAAAGCTTTCCAGAACTTAGAAACAAATTGAGTCCTCCGATCTGATATCACATCTGAGTGAACCCCGGGAAGCTTCACAATCTCATTAATAAAAACCTGAGCAAGAGTCTTGGCGCTCGGAAGTACTGGTAATGCGATTAAATGCACCATTTTACCAAACCTATCTACAACCACCGGAGCCACCGTATTGCTTGCCAATACCAGTAGGTCAGTAATAAAAGCCATGCAAAGGTGTGTCCATGGTCTAGTAGGAAGAAGAGGACCAAACGGATGTGTAAGCGATTGTTTAGAACGCTGCAAGCTGCAACCACATCCTGATGCAACCCCGGCCACCAAAAATGATGAAAAAGGAGGTCCGCGGTTGCCTTACCCCCTGAATGACCAGCAAGAACCAAGTTATGATGTTCCCTAATTACTTTATGGCGCAAGTCAGACGGTACAAATAAACTCCCCGAAGGGCAGGAGAAAGGAGCGTCCCCCTGAGCCTCCAACACCTATTACTCCAGGTCAGGGTATAAGGCTGAAATAACTGCACCCTTCTGCAAAATTGTGGCAGGATCCTTATGGTCACCACAACCAGGGAAGCTTCGGGATAAATCATCCGCCTTGTTGTTTATAACTCCTGGATGTAAAGTGACAACAAAATTGAATCTAGTAAAGAACAGGGATCAGTTAGCTTGTCTAGCCGAGGATAATTTTTTGCAAAAGAAGGCACATGGATGCCTTTTACAAGGGGACGGACGCTGAGACAACACAGTCCCACTTCTCCCACCGACGCATCTACTTCTACAATAAAAGGTTGAGAAACATCGAGATGACTTAGTATAGGTGCAGTGTCAAAACAATACTTTAAGGAGGAAAAAGTCAGCTGAGCAGTATTTGACCATTTAGAAAAATCAGACCCCTTTCTTGTCATATCAGTAAGGGGTTTCACCATTACCGAATAATATCGAATAAACTTCAGGTAAAAATTTGTAAAACCCTGAAAGCGCTGTAATGCCTTCAAGGTTCCCAAGATGGTCCCAATCAAGTACAGAATGAATATTCTCCGGATCCATCCAAAAACCCGAAGATGACAAAAGGTACCCCCAAAAATGCACCTCCTGGACGGCGAAAAGACAGTTCCCTAGTTTTACATAAAACTTGTTATTCATTAATATCTGAAGCACCTAGTGTTGAGCGATACCGTCCGATACTTGAAAGTATCGGTATCGGAAATTATCGGCCGATACCGGCAAAGTATCGGATCCAATCCTATACCGATACCCGATACCAATACAAGTCAATGGGACTCAAGTATCGGACGGTATCCCTGATGGTTCTCAGGGTCTGAAGGAGAGGAAACTCTCCTTCAGGCCCTGGGATCCATATTAATGTGTAAAAGAAAGAATTAAAATAAAAAATATTGCTATACTCACCTCTCCGACGCAGCCTGAACCTCAGCGAGGGAACCGGCAGCGTTGTTTGCTTAAAATTCGCGCTTTTCTTTCCTTACGTGAAGTCCCGGCTTGTGATTGGTCGCGTGCCGCCCATGTGGCGGCGACGCAACCAATCACAGCAAGCCGTGACGTAATTTCAGGTCATTCAGTATTTTAAAATTACGCTCCGGCTTTGTGATTGGTTGCGTCGCAGTCACATGGGCGACGCAACCAATCACAGCAAGCCGTGACATAATTTCAGGTCCTTAAGGATTTTAAAATTACGTCCCGGCTTTGTGATTGGTTGCGTCGCAGTCACATGGGCGACGCAACCAATCACAAGCCGTGACGTCACGGGAGGCTGGACACGCGCACATTTTAAAATGCGCGCGTGTCCAGCCTCCCGGCTTGTGATTGGTTGACCGCGACGCAACCAATCACAAGCCGGGACGTCACGGAAGGCTGGACACGCGCGCATTTTAAAATGTCCAGCCTCCCGTGACGTCACGGCTTGTGATTGGTTGCGTCGCCCATGTGACTGCGACGCAACCAATCACAAAGCCGGGACGTAATTTTAAAATCCTTAAGGACCTGAAATTACGTCACGGCTTGCTGTGATTGGTTGCGTCGCCCATGTGACTGCGACGCAACCAATCACAAAGCCGGAGCGTAATTTTAAAATACTGAATGACCTGAAATTACGTCACGGCTTGCTGTGATTGGTTGCGTCGCCGCCACATGGGCGGCACGCGACCAATCACAAGCCGGGACTTCACGTAAGGAAGTAAACGCGCAAATTTTAAACAAAAAACGCTGCCGCTTCCCTCGGTAAGGTGCAGGCTGCGTCGGAGAGGTGAGTATAGCAATATTTTTTATTTTAATTCTCTCTTTTACACATTTTTACATTAATGTTGTTTCGATACCGATACCCGATACCACAAAAGTATCGGATCTCGGTATCGGAATTCCGATACCCGCAAGTATCGGCCGATACCCGATACTTGCGGTATCGGAATGCTCAACACTAGAAGCACCTGTTTAACATACCTCTGATGTATCTTCAAAACAGCTGAATAAATCAAAATATCATCCAGATGGACCACCACAAACCTGCTCACCAAATGATGGAGAATATAATTTATGAAATGCAGGAATACCACTGGTGCATTGGTCTGACCTAAAGGCATTACCAGACTCTTGAAATGTCCCTCAGGGGTATTGAACGCCGTTTTTCATTCATCCCCTTCCCTGATTCTAACCAAGCTATAAGCCTCACTTAAATCCAACTTGGAGAAAATCTTAACTCCCACAATCTGGTTGACTAAATCTGTAATCAGAGGAAGAGAATATGGATTTCAGATAGAAATTATATTAAATTCCTGATAATCTAAACAGTGACGAGGACCGCCATCTTTGATTCTTCACAAAAGAGAACCCTACCACCATGGGCGAAGATGAAGGTCTGATATGTTTCTTCTCAGGACTCTCAGCAATAAAATCTTTCATGGCTTGTCTCTCAGGACCAGAATGATTGTACAATTTGGACTTGATCAGTTTAGCTCTGGAAGTCAGTTTAACCCCTTTCTGACCTCGGACGGGATAGTACGTCCGAGGCCAGAAGCCCCTCTTTGATGCGGGCTCCGGCAGTGAGCCCACATCAAAGCTGGGACATGTCAGCTGTTTTTAACAGCTGACATGTGCCCGTAATAGGTGCGGGCAGAATTGCGATCTGCCCGTGCCTATTAACTAGTTAAATGCCGCTGTCAAACCCAGACAGCGGCATTTAACTACCGCATCCGGCCGGGTGGCCGGAAATGATGGTATTGCCGACCCCCGTCGCATGATCAGAGGTTGGCGATGCTTCAGTATTGTAACCATAGAGGTCCTTGAGACCTCTATGGTTACAGATCCCCTGCAGCTGTAAGCGCCACCCTGTGGTCGGCGCTCACAGCACACCTGATTTTCTGCTACATAGCAGCGAACAGCAGATCGCTGCTATGTAGCATAGCTGATCGTGCTGTGCCTGCTTCTAGCCTCCCATGGAGGCTATTGAAGCATGGCAAAAGTAAAAAAAAAAAAAAAAAAAAAATATAAAAGTTTAAATCACCCCCCTTTCGCCCCAATCAAAATAAATCAATAAAAAAAATCAAACCTACACATATTTGGTATCGCCGCATTCAGAATCGCCCGATCTATCAACAAAAAAAAGCATTAACCTGATCGCTAAACAGCGTAGCGAGAAAAAAATTCGAAACCCCAGAATTACGTTTTTTTGGTCGCCACGACATTGCATTAAAATGCAATAACGCGTGATGAAAAGAATGTATCTGCACCAAAATGCTATCATTAAAAACGCCAGCTCGGCATGCAAAAAATAAGCCCTCATCCAACCCCAGATCATGAAAAATGGAGACACTAAGAGTATCGTAATATGGCGCAATTTTATTTTTTTTTTAGCAAAGTTTGGAATTTTTTTTCACCACTTATCTAAAAAACAACCTAGTCATGTTAGGTGTCTATGAACTCGTAATGACCTGGAGAATCATAATGCCAAACAAAAAACATGTGTGGGACTGCACTTATTTTGCAATTTCACTGCACTTGGATTTTTTTTCCCGTTTTCTAGTACACGACATGATAAAACCAATCATGTTATTCAAAAATACAACTCGTCCCGCAAAAAATAAGCCCTCACATGGCCAAATTGACGGAAAAATAAAAAAAGTTATGGCTCTGGGAAGGAGGGGAGTGAAAAACGAACACGGAAAACGAAAAATCTCAAGGTCATGAAGGGGTTAATAGGACAGTCATAAGCACGTTGGGGAGGCAAATCCTGACACCCCTTCTCAGAAAATATGTCCTCAAAACCAGACAAAAATGCAGGTAAGATCCCCATAGATAATGCAGAAAGGGAAATGTTTACGCAGTTCTCATGGCAGTAATATCTCAATTCCACAATTTCTCTGGGTTGCCAACCACTATCCGATTTTGTTTCACCAACCAGGGTAAACTCAGTAAAATTGGAGTGGGGAGACCCTCCAGGACATAACAAGGAATTACCTCATAAACAAAAGACCCACCCTCAGTCTTATGTTATATATAGTGTTGAGCGATACCTTCCGATACTTGAAAGTATCGGTATCGGATTGTATCGGCCGATATCCAAAAAATATCGGATATCGCCGATACAGATACCCGATACCAATGCAAGTCAATGGGACACAAGTATCGGAAGTTATCCCTTATGGTTCCCAGGGTCGCATGATTGTGATTGGTCGCATGACCGCTCATGTGACCGCTCACGCGACCAATCACAAGCTGCGACGTCATCGAAGATCCTTCACGCGCTCATTCTTAGGAACGGAGGCTGCCGGTTAACGTCTAAGGTCCAGGGGCCGCCGGACGGGTGAGTATATCACTATTTTTTATTTTTATTATTTATTTTTTACATTAATATGGATCCCAGGGCCTGAAGGAGAGTCTCCTCTCCTCCAGACCCTGGGAACCATACACTGGGAACTTCCAATTCTGATTTCCGATATCACAAAAATATCGGAACTCGGTATCGGAATTCCGATACCGCAAATATCGTCCGATACCCGATACTTGCGGTATCGGAATGCACAACACTAGTTATATACAATCTATGTCAAAGCTCTCTGTGCAAGTGGTGATGAGTCGATGGTGTTAACAGGAATGGGCTTAGCTAAGGTAAAGCAAGAAAGCCCATGAGTTCTAGCAAACTCATCATAAACCATGATGACTCCAGCTCCACTGTCTACAAACACAGAAATTCTCTCAGTCCTGATCTCTAGCACCACCTCTGCTGTCAGGACAAACCGAGAATTATAACTTGAAGACGAACATTCCCCTTGATTATCGAACTCCAGACTTCCAAGGGTTAACTGAGTCTCTTTTTGCTTAGAAATCAAAGGACAGACCCCAATAAAATGTTTCTTCCTTTCCCTTTGTGTTCCTATACAGTGAAGTAAAAAAGTGGGACGGTGGTCATACATGCATGTGACTCCTCTAAGAGATTTGCTGACTTGACTTTTTATAACTCCCATAGACTTTAGTAAGGCGGTCCACAGGTATGTGTTACCACCTCTTCCGTATATGACTGCTATACAGCGTTTGGTAGGTTCGTGGTCACAGAGGTAGGACATGGAATCTCCATCAACACTTTTTCCAAGGGTTTTCCATTTACAGATATAGCAGGCTTCTATTTTGTCTTCTTAAATGGACATTCTGGATGCAGAGACGTAATCTACACTGTGCCTAAAGCAGTGTATATAAGACAGTGTACTAATAAAGTGGACTTATAGATTCTGGAGCCTGAGTAATGCTATGTTAGAAAGGTAAAGACAACAAAGTCAATATTAATAATATTTGACCAAATGCCCTTAAGGGAAACGACTTGTGTGAAAGAATACATAAGAAGTTTTCATCCCGTTTTTTTCCCTTCTTATAGCACGATACAATATCCTTCAAATGATTAACATTTAAATTGGATCTTTACAAATATGTCAGAAGAGAAGCTGCTCGCACGGAAATAATTAATAAACAGTTATTTTTTTTTAATCTATAATTTTACCTCAAATCACATTATGGAAAGTGGAATGCTTTTATATTTTACATGCAACATACTGTGCAATAGGAACAAAATGTGATTTGTAATTACTGTCTGTTACATTGGAGAACATTCAGGTAAGACTTATTATTGACTATGATTTCTTTTACACTGTTGAAACTAGGACTCAAAAACAATAGAGCAAAATAGGGTCTTATCCAAATAGAGGGTGGAAAAACAGTGCATATAGGCATGTGCTCACCAGGGAGGGTTGTGATATTACAACACCATAGAAAGCTTAATGAACCAAAGATTTTGCAAGAAAATAGAAAAGGAAGATGTTTTTTTTTTTCAGCACTGCTGATGACCTCAATAGGAGAAAGAAAAGTGTCCAAGAGGCGATGTGTAGAGGACTTCGTTTTTTAATTAGTCAACGCGTTTCGAAGTTCACAGATGTATTCATCAGGACAACTACATTATGTTTTTAGAAAAAGTATGGGCCTGAGCAAAATTAAAAGTGTTAAAACAACAATTGCTGAAATGTAGCAGAGGAAAATAGTCACTTTTAGAGCTCATTCAGATGTCAGATATTTTCGTGCAGAGGCTAAACTTGACAACCATGATAAGGAAAGCCTACAATCTGTATTTTGGCTGCAGAATAGGAGATCAGGACAATAATTGGGCTCCACATATATGTTGCTATAGATGTGAATCACATCTCACCCAGTGGTTGCATGGGAAGAGACAATCTATGCCTCTTGCAGTCCCAATGATCTAGCCATTGCATACCAAGTTGGACCTAATTAAGAACTTTGTAAAGGCAATGGATAAAAATACGAAACATTCAAATATCTCATTGATAAACTTCCAAGGTAGGAAAGGAAGAATAAAAGAAGGAGTCTTTATTGGACCTCAGATTTATAAGCTTCTGTAAGATAAGGAGTTTCTCTGTTTGTTGTAGAGCAAGGAAAAGGCTGCATGGGTAGCATTCACATTGGTGGTAGCTAATTTTTTGGAAAACTCAAGAGCAGATAACTATAAAGAGTAGGTAGAAAGTCTCCTCAAAACATATAAAGATCTTAGCTGTAACCTGTCCTTTATAGATCCATTTCTTACATTCGCATTTAGACTTCTTTCCATCATACTGCGAAGCAGTGAGTGACGAGCACGGTGAGAGATTTCAGCAATATATTGCAGCTTTGGAGAAAAGATATAACGTAAAATGGTATCCATCAATGCAGGACAATTATTATTAAGAGATGATCTGACGCAGGAGTACAAGAGACAAGCAAAAAAGAGTTGTCACTGAATGATGACCAAATTTATAGTGCAATTTCGGTAACTGTTGTATTTGCAATAGTGTTTAAACATGTTTAGTTATTTGAATTGTTGTCAAGTTTTCCTCTAAATAAAGATGGTATCTACAATTCTATAGCTAGTAAGTGCGGAGCTTGGGGTCCTTGTTGCTGTTCCAATGAAATTTACATCTAAAACAGTAGCAAATAAATGTTGCTGTATAGCTCCAGCAAATTTGCCATACTTACCTGTTTATTATCTGTCTAGGATCTGAGAAAAAATGTTAGGTCCTGGATTCATTTTATGCCCTGATCTGTGGCTAATTTAACAGTTTTCTATGGGATCCATCATTTTCCATTATTTTTATATGAATCCTCAGCCACTTGTTGGACACCTATCCCGGGTGTCCCAGGCTTTGCTCCTTACTCCTCAGTCCGCTGCCCTCGGCTGTGTTCTATGTCAAGTTTTGCAGGCTGCCAGGAGTGGATCAATGACATCATCTCCCTAGACCTATTTAAGGCCCATTGATTCACACACCTACCTGTGTTTTGGATCGAGTCTCTAGACTTCTATGTTTGATGTTCATCACCTCCTGTGCATACTGTACTTTACTTGCTTCCATCCCTACTAGGTTCCTTCTGCTCCTGTGATTCCGGAGTGTGCCAACTCATTGCTACCCACGTTCCTTCCAGTTGGCTGCATCAATACCCGGAGTCTGTATGCCCACCTATACCTGGCGCTTAGAGGATCCACCTCACATGGTGAGCCTGATACCACTATTATATTGTCAGTTTAGTGACTAGGGACTTTGGGCCATTCTATAAGTTCAATAAACGGGCAACAAACACAGATGTGGACACAGAGTGAGGAGTATGTGTTATATAGTGGGTGGGGATGAGCTGTACATGGGATCATCTAAGGACAACTGGGCAGCAAGCTCTGCAGTCATTAGTAGAAGTCATCACAACACTTTGGTCGGCATGGAGAAAAAAGGAAAGCGAATGACTCTAATTAGTGAACATGTCGCCTTGGAGTCATTGGATGTAATTGCCGTGTATTCCGACTGAAAATTGTCTGAACAGTGCTACATTCTCTTCTATAATCTGCAGCAAAATGATACTTTACTATCTGTTAACTTCATGGCGTTATTTTTGTTATATTGGTTTGTGCATAGTGGTAACTAGGGTTGAGCGACCTTTACATTTATAGGATCGGGTCAGGTTTCACGAAACGCGACTTTTTCAAAAGTCGGGTCGAGTGAAATCGGCCGATCCTATAAAAAAGTCGGGGTTGGGGTCGGCCGAAACACGAAACCCAATGCAGTGCATTGGGTTTCCAATGGTTCCCAGGGTCTGAAGGAGCGGAAACTCTCCTTCAGGCCCTGCGATCCATATTTAAGTGTAAAATAAAGAATTAAAATAAAAAATATCGCTATACTTACCATCTGATGCGCCCTGGTACTAAGCGGGAACCTTCCTTCCTTAGAATCAGCCTTCCAGGACCTTGCGGTGACGTCGCGGTGACGTCGCGGCTTGTGATTGGTCGCGCGGCCGCCCATGTGACCGCTCACGTGACCAATCACAAGCCGCGACGTCACCGTGACGTCACCGAGGGTCCTGGAAGGGCTGATTCTTAGGAAGGAAGGCTGCCGGAAAGAAGCCGAGGGTGAGTATATTCCTATTAGGTAAATACTCATCCTCAGACGCGCCCTGCTTCTTTCCGGCAGCCTTCCTTCCTAAGAATCAGCCCTTCCAGGACCCTCGGTGACGTCTCGGTGACGTCGCGGCTTGTGATTGGTCGCGCGAGCGGTCACATGGGCGGCCGCGCGACCAATCACAAGCCGCGACGTCACCGCGACGTCACCGCAAGGTCCTGGAAGGCTGATTCTAAGGAAGGAAGGTTCCCGCTTAGTACCAGGGCGCATCAGATGGTAAGTATAGCGATATTTTTTATTTTAATTCTTTATTTTACACTTAAATCTGAATTCCAATACCAATTCCCGATATCTTAAACATATCGGGAATCGGTATCGGAATTCCGATTCCAGATTCAGAAGATCGCCGACTTCATGGCCGACCCCACACAGGGGTCGGGTCGGGTTTCATGAAACCCGACTTTGCCAAAAGTCGGCGACTTCTGAAAATTGCCGACCCGTTTCGCTCAACCCTAGCACTGGTAACAGATAACTTTCCCTGACTGTGCAGTTAGAGGTCTTTGTGCTCCACTTTTATTTCCCTTCTTTATAATATTGATGGTGGGGATTATATATTTAGAGAGTGGTGAGAGAGAAGAACAACATTTTTTTAATAAAATAGTAAATTTGATATTAAAGGGAAGCAATCATCAAACAATTGCTAGTGTTGAATACATATACTGTGTATCTATATATTTTTAATGTGAGCAATACTTTGCTCTTGCAACTTCCACACTTTCCACTGGGACATTTTTAGACTCTTACTTTCTGTTATTTCAGGAAACAACACATGTACATAGCCATAATGGTCATATCCCATCCATATGTTTTTGTTTAGCATCTAAAGAGTGTATGCAAAAGTCATTATGAGGGGAGGTGGGGCAGGGACAGCAGTGACATCGCCTATTTGTGTTGTTAGCTTTGCATAGAGGAGTTACCTGTCATTTAATCTGGCCTCTGATGATAAGGAACCTTGTTGAAAATTATACCTGAAAGGAAAAGAAGTATGAGTCTTTAAAAAAAAACAAAAAACCCTAGTGGTCAGTTTGAAAATTGCAAGATTACTTTTTTTTTATTGCTAATTTAAAAAAATAAAAATACAAATAACACAAAAAATATTTAAGCAATAGGTAATTTTCTGGTGAAAGATTCCATGTGCTGTTTAGCACAATGTAATGTTTAATTTCCCTGGGATTGATGGTTGCTGTGTCACTGATGCTATTCCCTATACTCCCTCTATTAATAATCAGTAAGAACTAAGTAAGCAATTTCGATGTATCAGTCACCTGTGTTACATATTCTTTGACTACATAAAGCACATGAACCATCTTAGTTTTGAACATAGGCTTTGATATAATTAAAAGAATCTTTTTTCTCCTTGAATTCCCTTTACTCCTATCCTATGAACAGTATCATTTAATTAAATACAGGAGTACACTGAGTTTTTGACTTGCGGGTAGAAGAAAGATCATGGTTAAGTGCATTACGCTCTGTTATTACATTCAGATGGAGAAGATATTTCTCTGCATGTGCCTTAAAAGCTCAATTCTTTCTTGTCTGTAATATAGCCCGTCTGTCACTTTAATGGTAGTGATCTAAAACTAATTTTAACATCTGTGCCCTTGGATCATAGCCTTCACTGTATAAGTTTTCTTGTATAATTCAGCCGAGCGTTTTAGCACATTTGTGCTGCTTATTTTAAACTCATTTCCTGGCCCTGCAATAAAAATAACTCACAGAGCAAAACTAGTTAGCAGGAATTGTATTTGCTTACTTAAAAGAGTTTTCCGCTTTAAGAAAAGTGGTCACCAAACAATCGGATACGAGTAGAAATTGTAGTACTCGGCTCGGCAGCTTGTGTCATCTATATCGGTGGAGTAGCTGAGCTCAGTGATTGGCTGCATCGGTAATGTGAGCTGTCAACGTGACATCACTGTTGCAGGCAAAACACATAGATGGGAGCTAGGGTTGAGCGACTTTGACTTTTTTAGGGTCGAGTCGGGTTTCGCGGAACTCGACTATCTCAAAAGTCGGGTCGAGTGAAATCGGCCGATTATCTCGTAAAGTCGGGATCGGCCGAAACACGAAACCCAATGCAAGTCAATGGGGCAGCATAGTCGGCAGTGAGTGGGGACCAGGAAAACACCTAGAGTGCCCATTTTAATGGCAAAAACATCCATTCTTGTTAATGAAGCTTGTCAATCTTAATTTCCCTTATAATAATAGTTAGGCATTGGAAATTGGGGGTCATTTGGCTAAAGTTGTTGGGGGTAGGGCTGGTTCAAGTATTTTGTGGGCCCAGGAAATCTGGACCACGTCACGGCAGTGGCGCAGGGAGAGGTAAGTATTTCACCTTTGCAAGTGCTGTGATCCTGAGCAAGCAGGGGAGGCCCACTCTTTGGCATTGGCACTGGCACAGGGCCCCTCAAAGTACAGCGGTGTGTTTGCACGGCGGGGGCGCCTCCCACCGGCAGCGACACTTTTGCGTACTATGAGGGGCCCTGTGCCAGTGACGTCGCCAACGAGTATTCCCCCCCACCTGATGAAGGAACCAGCACTTTCATCTGCACCTTCCTCTTTGTCCCCGTGTAAGGTGGTATAGTATGCGGGAAGGGGAACCTGACTTTCAGCAGGGACACATTCTGGCTGTGTAGCATGCAAGGGGAATGTAGTGGTCTGGGTCAATGTACCAGCAGACTTATGTAGCACTGGCTGGGCAATGGGCACGATAAGGAGGAAACACAGATATAGGCCCAAACAATAAAGTTGGCTAAATGCAGTTCAAAAGTTTTAACAGGACTAACCAGGCGGCATTGCTTTGTTCAGTGGAGGACAACTGTAATGAGAGGCTGACACAGTGAGTAGGCCCAAATAAGTAAGTAGGCTAAATGCAGTTCAAAATTGGTAACAGTAGTAAACAGGCGGCACTGCTTTGTTCAGTGGAGGCGAACAGCAAGGAGCGGCAGACACCGTTAGTAGGCCCCAACCAAACTAGTAGGCCTAATGCTGTGTTATCTAAACAACTACTTAATGAGAGACTGAAGGTTGAAGCTCAGACAAGGAAACCTGGAGGAGAACACCCAGGAGGAGGAGAACACCCAGGAGGAGGAGAACACCCAGGAGGAGGAGAACACCCAGGAGCAGCAGACACCGTTAGTAGGCCCCAACCAAACTAGTAGGCCTAATGCAGTGTTATCTAAACAACTACTTAATGAGAGCCTGAAGGTTGAAGCTCAGACAAGGAAACCTGGAGGAGAACACCCAGGAGGAGGAGAACACCCAGGAGGAGGAGAACACCCAGGAGCGGCAGACACCGTTAGTAGGCCCCAACCAAACTAGTAGGCCTAATGCTGTGTTATCTAAACAACTACTTAATGAGAGCCTGAAGGTTGAAGCTCAGACAAGGAAACCTGGAGGAGGACACCCAGGAGGAGGAGAACACCCAGGAGCGGCAGACACCGTTAGTAGGCCCCAACCAATCTAGTAGGCCTAATGCAGTGTTATCTAAACAACTACTTAATGAGAGCCTGAAGGTTGAAGCTCAGACAAGGAAACCTGGAGGAGAACACCCAGGAGGAGGAGAACACCCAGGAGGAGGAGAACACCCAGGAGCGGCAGACACCGTTAGTAGGCCCCAACCAAACTAGTAGCCCAAATGCAGTTTCCTATTTTTAAAAATAGCCCAAAAGCCTGAAGATTGAAGCTAGTCGTGTAGGAGAACAGCAAGCAGCGGCAGACACCGCTAGTAGGCCCCAACCAAACTAGTAGCCCAAATGCAGTTTCCTATTTTTAAAAATAGCCCGAAAGCCTGAAGATTGAAGCTAGTCGTGTAGGAGAACAGCAAGCAGCGGCAGACACCGCTAGTGGGCCCCAACCAAACTAGTAGCCCAAATGCAGTTTCCTATTTTTAAAAATAGCCCGAAAGCCTGAATTGAGGACAATTTGAATTAGGGACTGCAGACAGACTTAGTAGGCTGTCCCCTGTGGACCATGCATCCACCACATTAACCCATTGCGCCGTAATGGACACGTAACCTTCCGTGGCCATGCCTACAGGTCCATGCGTCTGTTGTCAGGTGCACCTTTGTACTCACAGATTGCCAGAGTGCATGGACAATGCGGTCTTTTACATGCTGGTGGAGGGCTGGGATGGCTTTTCTCGCAAAAGAAGGGTCGACTGGGTAGCTCGTAGCGTGGTACAGCGTAGTCCATCATGGCTTTATTAATATTAAATAAAATAAAAAAATAGGCTCTATGAACTTTAAAATAGGTTCCAGGGGTACATGGGCAGCATTGGTGTGGTCAGTGGAGGACTATTGGAAGGAGGGACCGCAGACAGACTTACTAGGCCTAAAATAAAAAAGCAGGCTCTATGCAGTTTTAAATAGGTTACATGGGTACACAGGCAGCATTGGTGTGGTCAGCGGAGGACGATTGCAAGGAGGGACCGCAGACAGACTTACTAGGCCTAAAATAAATAAAAATAGGCTCAAGGCACTAAGAGTTATCTCACAGGGGTACACAGGCAGCATTGGTGTGGTCAGTGGAGGACAATTGGAAGGAGTGGTGCAGACTTACTAGGCCTAAAATAAAAAAGCAGGCTCTATGCAGTTTTAAATAGGTTACATGGGTACACAGGGAGCATTGGTGTGGTCAGCGGAGGACGATTGCAAGGAGGGACCGCAGACAGACTTACTAGGCCTAAAATAAATAAAAATAGGCTCAAGGCACTTAGAGTTATCTCACAGGGGTACACAGGCAGCATTGGTGTTGTCAGCGGAGGAAGATTGCAAGGAGGGACCGCAGACAGACTTACTAGGCCTAAAATAAAAAAGCAGGCTATATGCAGTTTTAAATAGGTTACATGGGTACACAGGCAGCATTGGTGTGGTCAGCGGAGGACGATTGCAAGGAGGGACCGCAGATAGACTTAGTAGGCCTAAAATAAAAAAGCCGGCTCTATGTAGTATTAAATAGGTTACATTGGTACACAGGCAGCATTGGTGTGGTCAGCGGAGGACGATTGCAAGGAGGGACCGCAGACAGACTTACTAGGCCTAAAATAAATAAAATTGGCTCAAGGCACTTAGAGTTATCTCGCAGGGGTACACAGGCAGCATTGGTGTGGTCAGCGGAGGACGATTGCAAGGAGTGTCTGACACAGTTAGTACTCCCAAAAAATAAATACAGTGGGGCAAAAAAGTATTTAGTCAGTCAGCAATAGTGCAAGTTCCACCACTTAAAAAGATGAGAGGCGTCTGTAATTTACATCATAGGTAGACCTCAACTATGGGAGACAAACTGAGACAAAAAAATCCAGAAAATCACATTGTCTGTTTTTTTATCATTTTATTTGCATATTATGGTGGAAAATAAGTATTTGGTCAGAAACAAAATTTCATCTCAATACTTTGTAATATATCCTTTGTTGGCAATGACAGAGGTCAAACGTTTTCTGTAAGTCTTCACAAGGTTGCCACACACTGTTGTTGGTATGTTGGCCCATTCCTCCATGCAGATCTCCTCTAGAGCAGTGATGTTTTGGCTTTTCGCTTGGCAACACGGACTTTCAACTCCCTCCAAAGGTTTTCTATAGGGTTGAGATCTGGAGACTGGCTAGGCCACTCCAGGACCTTGAAATGCTTCTTACGAAGCCACTCCTTCGTTGCCCTGGCGGTGTGATTTGGATCATTGTCATGTTGAAAGACCCAGCCACGTTTCATCTTCAATGCCCTTGCTGATGGAAGGAGGTTTGCACTCAAAATCTCACGATACATGGCCCCATTCATTCTTTCATGTACCTGGATCAGTCGTCCTGGCCCCTTTGCAGAGAAACAGCCCCAAAGCATGATGTTTCCACCACCATGCTTTACAGTAGGTATGGTGTTTGATGGATGCAACTCAGTATTCTTTTTCCTCCAAACACGACAAGTTGTGTTTCTACCAAACAGTTCCAGTTTGGTTTCATCAGACCATAGGACATTCTCCCAAAACTCCTCTGGATCATCCAAATGCTCTCTAGCAAACTTCAGACGGGCCCGGACATGTACTGGCTTAAGCAGTGGGACACATCTGGCACTGCAGGATCTGAGTCCATGGTGGCGTAGTGTGTTACTTATGGTAGGCCTTGTTACATTGGACCCAGCTCTCTGCAGTTCATTCACTAGGTCCCCCCGCTTGGTTCTGGGATTTTTGCTCACCGTTCTTGTGATCATTCTGACCCCATGGGGTGGGATTTTGCGTGGAGCCCCAGATCGAGGGAGATTATCAGTGGTCTTGAATGTCTTCCATTTTCTAATTATTGCTCCCACTGTTGATTTCTTCACTCCAAGCTGGTTGGCTATTGCAGATTCAGTCTTCCCAGCCTGGTGCAGGGCTACAATTTTGTTTCTGGTGTCCTTTGACAGCTCTTTGGTCTTCACCATAGTGGAGTTTGGAGTCAGACTGTTTGAGGGTGTGCACAGGTGTCTTTTTACACTGATAACAAGTTTAAACAGGTGCCATTACTACAGGTAATGAGTGGAGGAAAGAGGAGACTCTTAAAGAAGAAGTCACAGGTCTGTGAGAGCCAGAAATCTTGATTGTTTGTTTCTGACCAAATACTTATTTTCCACCATAATATGCAAATAAATTGATAAAAAAACAGACAATGTGATTTTCTGGATTTTTTTTTCACAGTTTGTCTCCCATAGTTGAGGTCTACCTATGATGTAAATTACAGACGCCTCTCATCTTTTTAAGTGGTGGAACTTGCACTATTGCTGACTGACTAAATACTTTTTTGCCCCACTGTAGATGTTAATGTCTCGCAAAACAACAAAACAAAAAAACAAAAGTGTGGCATACTTAGGTACAGGGGTGGGCTCCTCTGCTGAGTTTCAGACATAGTAATTTGGCACTAAGTATTTACTGGTGTAAATATAGGACACTGACCCTGACTATTTTAACTAGCATCATACATGTCAACAAATTGGTATTGTCAGTGCCAGGCATTGAAGGATGTCAGCGCATAGACTAAACATTGTTGGAGCTGTGAGAGATAATTTTGCACATGGTAGAGCACAGTTTGAGCTGGGGGGGGCGGCGGTATAGGCCCAGGGCCCCTCATGTTACAACGGTGTGTCTGACGTTTGTTGCGCGCGTACTATGAGGGACCCAGTGGTTGTGCCCTCGACCAAAAGCGGGCACACCCACCTCTTCAGACAAACGGCACTCTAACGGGTGCTTGCGCCAAGTGGCGAGACCACGGCCCCGTGGGGGGAGTTTTCGCATTGAGGGAGGTGTAAACATGTCGTATGCTGGACAAACAGCTGCTGCAAATTAAGAGATTGGAACACTCAGTAAGACCAGTCCACAAGCAAGACCTTTTTATAGGAAAGCTAGGTGTCAGCCGGGAAAGGTGGGGCAAAATAATTTGAAATCCAGGAGTGGTTCATTTTAATGAAGGTTAGATCATCCACATTTTGGGTAGCCAGACGAGTCCTTTTTTCGGTTAATATTGAACCAGCAGCACTGAATACTCTTTCTGATAGCACACTAGCTGCTGGGCAAGCAAGCTCCTGCAATGCATATTCTGCCAATTCAGGCCAGGTGTCTAATTTGGATGCCCAGTAATCAAATGGGAATGACGGTTGAGGGAGAACATCGATAAGGGATGAAAGATAGTTAGTAACCATACTGGACAAATGTTGTCTCCTGTCACTTTGAATAGATGCTGCAGTACCTGTCCTGTCTGCGGTCATTGCGAAATCACTCCACAACCTGGTCAGAAAACCCCTCTGTCCAACGCCACTTCTGATTTGTGCACCTCTAACACCTCTGCCCTGTAGCCCCCTGCAGCTCGTGTGAGAACCATCACCGGCGCTGTGTGCTGGGATTGCCTGAATCAAACGGTCTACAAGAGTTGCTTGTTTGGTTGCTAATATTTGTTCGAGGTTCTTATGTGGCATAATATTTTGCAATTTGCCTTTATAGCGAGGATCAAGGAGGCAGGCCAACCAGTAATCGTCATCGGAATATGTAAAGCGCTGCGGAATATGTTGGCGCTATATAAATAAAATTATTATTATTATTATTATTATCGGTAGGGTTGAGCGACTTTCATTTTTTTAAGATCGAGTCTGGTTTTGTGAAACCCGATTTAGTCCAGAGTCGAGTCGAGTGAAGTCGGCCGATTTTATCGCTAAAAGTCGGGGATCGACCGAAACACGAAACCCAATGCAAGTCAATGGGGAAGCACAGCCGGCAGTGAGTGGAGGCCAGGAAAACACCTACAGTGCACATTTTACTGCCAAAAACATCCATTCTTGTTTTCTGAAGCTTGTCAATCTTAATTAACTTTATAATAATAGTTGGGCACTGGAAATTGGGGGTCATTTGGCAAAAGTTGTGGGGGTAGGGCTGGTTCAAGGTTTTAGTGGGCCCAGGAAACATGGACTACGTCATGGCGGTGGAGCAGGGAGAGGTAAGTATTTCAACGTTGCAAGTGCTGTGATCCTGAGCAAGCAGGGGGGGCCCACTCGTTCGCATTGGCACTGGCACAGGGCCCCTCAAAGTACGGCGGTGTGTTTGCATGGCGGGGGCGCCTCCCACCAGCAGCGACACTTTTGCGTACTCTGAGTGGCCCTGTGCCAGTGACGTCGCCAACGAGTATTCCCCCCCACCTGATGAAGGAACCAGCACTTTCATCTGCACCTTCCTCTTTGTCCCTGTGTAAGGTGGTATAATATGCGGGAAGGGGAACCTTACATTCAGCAGGGTCAGATTCTGGCTGTGTAGAGTACAAGGGGAATGTAGTGGTCTAGGTCAATGTACCAGCAGACTCATCTAGCAGTGGCTGGGCAATGGGCAGGATGATGAGGAAACAGATATAGGGCCAAAGAATAAAGTAGGCTAAATGCAGATCAAAATTGGTAACAGGACTAAACAGGCGGCATTGCTTTGTTCAGTGGAGTAGCAAACCCAAGAGCAGCAGACACTGTTTCAAGGGCCTAACCACACTAGTAGGCCAAATGCAGTTTAATATCTGATAGTATAGGCCGAAAGCCAGAATGTGGAAGCTCAGCTTTGTTCAGTTGAGGGCAACACCAGGCAGGGGCAGACACCGTTAGTAGGCCGGAACCAGCAATGTGTTTAAAAACAGCAGTTAATCAGAGCCGGAAGGTAGAAGCTCAGCTTTATTCAGTTGAGGGCAACACCAGGGAGGGGCAGAAGCTGTTAGTAGGCCCTAACCACCATTTTGTTTTTTAAAAAACACTTAATGAGAGCCAGAAGGTTGAAGCTCAGCTTTATTCAGTTGAGGGCAACACCAGGCAGGGGCAGACACCGTTAGTAGGCCGGAACCACCATTTTGTTTTTTAAAAAACACTTAATGAGAGCCAGAAGGTTGAAGCTCAGCTTTATTCAGTTGAGGGCAACACCAGGCAGGGGCAGACACCGTTAGTAGGCCGGAACCAGCAATGTGTTTAAAAACAGCAGTTAATCAGAGCCGGAAGGTAGAAGCTCAGCTTTATTCAGTTGAGGGCAACACCAGGGAGGGGCAGACACCGTTAGTAGGACGGAACCACCATTTTGTTTTTTAAAAAACACTTAATGAGAGCCAGAAGGTTGAAGCTCAGCTTTATTCAGTTGAGGGCAACACCAGGCAGGGGCAGACACCGTTAGTAGGCCGGAACCAGCAATGTGTTTAAAAACAGCAGTTAATCAGAGCCGGAAGGTAGAAGCTCAGCTTTATTCAGTTGAGGGCAACACCAGGGAGGGGCAGAAGCCGTTAGTAGGCCCTAACCACCATTTTGTTTTTTAAAAAACACTTAATGAGAGCCAGAAGGTTGAAGCTCAGCTTTATTCAGTTGAGGGCAACACCAGGCAGGGGCAGACACCGTTAGTAGGCCGGAACCACCATTTTGTTTTTTAAAAAACACTTAATGAGAGCCAGAAGGTTGAAGCTCAGCTTTATTCAGTTGAGGGCAACACCAGGCAGGGGCAGACACCGTTAGTAGGCCGGAACCAGCAATGTGTTTAAAAACAGCAGTTAATCAGAGCCGGAAGGTAGAAGCTCAGCTTTATTCAGTTGAGGGCAACACCAGGGAGGGGCAGAAGCCGTTAGTAGGCCCTAACCACCATTTTGTTTTTTAAAAAACACTTAATGAGAGCCAGAAGGTAGAAGCTCAGCTTTATTCAGTTGAGGACAACTTGAATTAGGGACTGCATACAGACTTAGCAGGCTGTCCCCTGTGTGGACCATGCATCCAATACATTAACCCATTGAGCCACAAAGGACACGTAACCTTCCGTGGCCATGCCTACAGGTCCATGTGTCTGTTGTCAGGTGTACCTTTGTCAGTGTAGGCCTATTGGAAGGAGGGACCGCAGACAGGCTTCGAAGGCCTAACACAATAAAATGGGCTGGCTGTAGGCACTTTAAAATTGGTTCCAGGGGTACACGGGCAGCAGTGGTCTGGTCAGTGGAGGCCTAGTGGAAGGAGGGACCGCAGACAGGCTTCGAAGGCCTAACACAATAAAATGGGCTGGCTGTAGGCACTTTAAAATTGGTTCCAGGGGTACACGGGCAGCAGTGGTCTGGTCAGTGGAGGCCTAGTGGAAGGAGGGACCGCAGACAGGCTTCGAAGGCCTAACACAATAAAATGGGCTGGCTGTAGGCACTTTAAAATTGGTTCCAGGGGTACACGGGCAGCAGTGGTCTGGTCAGTGGAGGCCTAGTGGAAGGAGGGACCGCAGACAGGCTTCGAAGGCCTAAAATAACAAACAATAGGCTCATGGCAGTTTTACAGCGGTTACATGGATACACGGGCAGGCAGCTGGTGATGAGTGGAGGAGTATTTAAAGTAGGGACCGCAGACAGGCTATCAAAGGCCTAAAATAACAAACAATAGGCTCATGGCAGTTTTACAGCGGTTACATGGATACACGGGCAGGCAGCTTGGTGGTGAGTGGAGGAGTATTTAAAGTAGGGACCGCAGACAGGCTATCAAAGGCCTAAAATAACAAACAATAGGCTCATGGCAGTTTTACAGCGGTTACATGGATACACGGGCAGGCAGCTTGGTGGTGAGTGGAGGAGTATTTAAAGTAGGGACCGCAGACAGGCTATCAAAGGCCTAAAATAACAAACAATAGGCTCATGGCAGTTTTACAGCGGTTACATGGATACACGGGCAGGCAGCTGGTGATGAGTGGAGGAGTATTTAAAGTAGGGACCGCAGACAGGCTATCAAAGGCCTAAAATAACAAACAATAGGCTCATGGCAGTTTTACAGCGGTTACATGGATACACGGGCAGGCAGCTGGTGATGAGTGGAGGAGTATTTAAAGTAGGGACCGCAGACAGGCTATCAAAGGCCTAAAATAACAAACAATAGGCTCATGGCAGTTTTACAGCGGTTACATGGATACACGGGCAGGCAGCTGGTGATGAGTGGAGGAGTATTTAAAGTAGGGACCGCAGACAGGCTATCAAAGGCCTAAAATAACAAACAATAGGCTCATGGCAGTTTTACAGCGGTTACATGGATACACGGGCAGGCAGCTGGTGATGAGTGGAGGAGTATTTAAAGTAGGGACCGCAGACAGGCTATCAAAGGCCTAAAATAACAAACAATAGGCTCATGGCAGTTTTACAGCGGTTACATGGATACACGGGCAGGCAGCTTGGTGGTGAGTGGAGGAGTATTTAAAGTAGGGACCGCAGACAGGCTATCAAAGGCCTAAAATAACAAACAATAGGCTCATGGCAGTTTTACAGCGGTTACATGGATACACGGGCAGGCAGCTGGTGATGAGTGGAGGAGTATTTAAAGTAGGGACCGCAGACAGGCTATCAAAGGCCTAAAATAACAAACAATAGGCTCATGGCAGTTTTACAGCGGTTACATGGATACACAGGCAGCTTGGTGGTGAGTGGAGGAGTATTTAAAGTAGGGACCGCAGACAGGCTATCAAAGGCCTAAAATAACAAACAATAGGCTCATGGCAGTTTTACAGCGGTTACATGGATACACAGGCAGCTTGGTGGTGAGTGGAGGAGTATTTAAAGTAGGGACCGCAGACAGGCTATCAAAGGCCTAAAATAACAAACAATAGGCTCATGGCAGCTTTACAGCGGTTACATGGATACACAGGCAGCTTGGTGGTGAGTGGAGGAGTAGTGCAAGGAGTGTCTGTCCCAGTACTCCCAAAATATAAATAGATGTTAATGTCTCGCAAAACAACCAAAACAAAAAAAAAGGTGGCATACTTAGGTACAGGGGTGGGCTCATCTACTGAGTTTCTGACATAGTAATTTGGCAGTAACTATTTAATGGTGCCAATATAGGACACAGACACAGACTACTTTAAGTTGCATCATAGATGTCTACAAATTTGTATTGTCAGTGCCAGACATTGAATGATGTCAGCGAATAGACTAAAGATTGGTGGAGCTGTGCGACATAATTTTGCATGTGGTAGAGCACATTTTGAGCTGGGGTAGGGGGGAACTCTCTTGAGGCCGGCGGGACCGCCCCAGGGCCCCTCATGTTACAACGGTGTGTCTGACGTTGGGTGCGCACCACCACCGCCAGAGACACTACATTGTACTATGAGGGACCCAGTAGCAATGCCGTCAACCAAAAGCGAGCACACCCACCTCTTCAGACAAACAGCAGTCTCACGGGTGCTTGCGCCAAGTCGCGATACCACGGCCCCGTGTGGGGAGTTTGGCCATTTAGGGAGGTGTAAACATGTCGTATGCTGTACAATCAGCTGCAGCAAATTAGACATTAGAAAAGTAATTCACAGGCAAGAGCTTTTCATAGGAAAGCTAGGTGTCGGCCGGGCAAGGTGGGGCAAAAGATTTCGAAATCCAGTTGTGGTTCATTTTAATGAATGTTAGATCGTCAACATTTTGGGTAGCCAGACGAGTCCTTTTTTCGGTTAATATTGAACCTGCAGCACTGAATACTCTTTCTGATAGGACACTTGCTGCCGGGCAAGCAAGCTCCTGCAATGCATATTCTGCCAATTCTGGCCAGGTGTCTAATTTGGAGGCCCAGTAATCAAATGGGAATGACGGTTGAGGGAGAACATCGATAAGGGATGAAAAATAGTTAGTAACCATACTGGACAAATGTTGTCTCCTGTCACTTTCAATTGATGCAGCAGTACCTGTCCTGTCTGCGGTCATAGCAAAATCACTCCACAACCTGGTCAGAAAACCCCTCTGTCCAACGCCACTTCTGATGTGTGCACCCCTAACACTCCTAGTCTGCTGCCCCCTGGAGCTCGTGTGAGAACGATCACGTGCGCTGTGTGCTGGGAATGCCTGAAGCAAACGGTCAACAAGAGTTGATTGTTTGGTTGCTAATATTAGTTCCAAGTTCTCATGTGGCATAATATTTTGCAATTTGCCTTTATAGCGTGGATCAAGGAGGCAGGCCAACCAGTAATCGTCATCGTTCATCATTTTCGTAATGCGTGTGTCCCTTTTTAGGATACGTAAGGCATAATCCGCCATGTGGGCCAAAGTTCCAGTTGTCAAATCTCCGGTTGTGATTGGTTGAGGGGCAGTTGCAGGCAAATCTACGTCACTTGTGTCCCTCAAAAAACCAGAACCCGGCCGTGACACGCAACCAATTTCCTGTGCCCCCGGGAAAGGTTCGGCATTAAAAATATACTCATCCCCATCATCCTCCTCGTCCTCCACCTCCTCTTCGCCCGCTACCTCGTCCTGTACACTGCCCTGACCAGACAATGGCTGACTGTCATCAAGGCTTTCCTCTTCCTCTGGTGCAGACGCCTGCTCCTTTATGTGCGTCAAACTTTGCATCAGCAGACGCATTAGGGGGATGCTCATGCTTATTACGGCGTTGTCTGCACTAACCAGCCGTGTGCATTCCTCAAAACACTGAAGGACTTGACACATGTCTTGTATCTTAGACCACTGCACACCTGACAACTCCATGTCTGCCATCCTACTGCCTGCCCGTGTATCCTCCCACAAATAAATAACAGCACGCCTCTGTTCGCACAGTCTCTGAAGCATGTGCAGTGTTGAGTTCCACCTTGTTGCAACGTCTATGATTAGGCGATGCTGGGGAAGGTTCAAAGACCGCTGATAGGTCTGCATACGGCTGGCGTGTACAGGCGAACGTCGGATATGTGAGCAAAGTGCACGCACTTTGAGGAGCAGGTCGGAGAACCCAGGATAAGTTTTCAATAAGCACTGCACCACCAGGTTTAAGGTGTGAGCCAGGCAAGGAATGTGTTTCAGTTGGGAAAGGGAGATGGCAGCCATGAAATTCCTTCCGTTATCACTCACTACCTTGCCTGCCTCAAGATCTACTGTGCCCAGCCACGACTGCGTTTCTTGTTGCAAGAACTCGGACAGAACTTCCGCGGTGTGTCTGTTGTCGCCCAAACACTTCATAGCCAATACAGCCTGCTGACGCTTGGCAGTAGCTGGCCCATAATGGGACAACTGGTGTGCAACAGTGTCATCTGCCGATGGAGTGGTTGGCAGACTGCGTTCTGTGGAAGAGCTGTAGCTTCTGCAGGAGGACGAGGAGGAGGAGGAGGAGGGGGTGCGAACGCCTACAGCCAACTGTTTCCTAGACCGTGGGCTAGGCACAACTGTCCCTAAATTGATGTCGCCTGTGGACCCTGCATCCACCACATTCACCCAGTGTGCCGTGATGGACACATAACGTCCCTGGCCATGCCTACTGGTCCATGCATCTGTAGTCAGGTGCACCTTTGTACTCACAGATTGCCTGAGTGCATGGACGATGCGCTGTTTAACATGCTGGTGCAGGGCTGGGATGGCTTTTCTGGAAAAAAAGTGTCGACTGGGTAGCTCGTATCGTGGTTCAGCGTACTCCATCAGGGCTTTGAAAGCTTCGCTTTCAACTAACCGGTAGGGCATCATCTCTAACGAGATTAGTCTAGCTATGTGGGCGTTAAAACCCTGTGTACGCGGATGCGAGGATAAGTACTTCCTTTTTCTAACCAGAGTCTCATGTAGGGTGAGCTGGACTGGAGAGCTGGAGATCGTGGAACTTTCGGGTGTGCCGGTGTACATGGCAGACTGAGAGACGGTTGGAGACGGTATTGTTTCCGCCGGTGCCCTAGATGCAATATTTCCTCCTACAAAACTGGTGGTTCCCTGACCCTGACTGCTTTTGGCTGGCAAAGAAACCTGCACAGATACTGCCGGTGGTGCGGAAAATGGTGGCCTTACAGTGACGGAAGGGATGTTGCGTTGCTGACTAGCTTCATTGGCCGAGGGTGCTACAACCTTAAGGGACGTTTGGTAGTTAGTCCAGGCTTGAAAATGCATGGTGGTTAAGTGTCTATGCATGCAACTAGTATTTAGACTTTTCAGATTCTGACCTCTGCTTAAGCTAGTTGAACATTTTTGACAGATGACTTTGCGCTGATCAGTTGGATGTTGTTTAAAAAAATGCCAGACTGCACTCTTCCTAGACTCGGATCCCTTTTCAGGGATTGCAGACTGAGCTTTAACCGAATGGCCACGCTGTCCTCCAACAGGTTTTGGCTTTGACACGCGTTTTGGGCCAGATACGGGCCCGGCAGATGGAACCTGTTGCGATGTTGATGCCTGCTGCGGCCCCTCCTCCACCTCCGCTTCTGAACTACTGCCGCCTGCACCCTGTTCCCCCAATGGCTGCCAATCGGGGTCAATAACTGGGTCATCTATTACCTCCTCTTCGAGCTCGTGTGCAACTTCGTCTGTGTCACTGTGTCGGTCGGTGGTATAGCGTTCGTGGCGGGGCAACATAGTCTCATCAGGGTCTGATTGTGGATCTGTACCCTGAGAGGGCAATGTGGTGGTCTGAGTCAAAGGAGCAGCATAGTACTCTGGCTGTGGCTGTGCATCAGTGCACTCCATGTCAGAATCTACTTGTAATGGGCATGGCCTGTTAAATGTTTCACTTTCTAAGCCAGGGACGGTATGTGTAAAGAGCTCCATGGAGTGACCCGTTGTGTCGCCTGCTGCATCCTTCTCTCTTGTTGTAGTTTTTGCTGAAGAGGACAAGGAAGTGACTTGTCCCTGACCGTGAACATCCACAAGCGACGCGCTGCTTTTACATTTACCAGTTTCGGAAGAGGAGGCAAAAGAGCTAGAGGCTGAGTCTGCAATGTAAGCCAAAACTTGCTGTTGCTGCTCCGCCTTTAAAAGCGGTTTTCCTACTCCCAGAAAAGAGAGCGTTCGAGGCCTTGTGTAGCCTGACGACGAAACTGGCTCCACAGCTCCAGACTTAGGTGGAATATTTTTATCCCCACGACCACCTGATGCTCCACTACCACTACCATCATTACCAGCTGACAATGAACGCCCACGACGACCTCTTGCACCAGACTTCCTCATTGTTTTAAAATCTTAACCAAAGTAACTTTATTTGTTGCTGTCAAACAACTTACACGGTGAGCTATAACTTCAGTATGATTTCAATATCCCTTAACAGGTTGGTGAGACCACAAGGAAAATCAGGCACAATGTTACACACTCTGTTTTCTGTGGCACAAAATCACAGAGATGACACACACGCAGGACTGTCACTCAAGCACTAATGTCAATATTAATCTCCCACCTAATTTATTTATTTTTTTTTCTCAGGGAGACTTTAGAAACCAAATAATATTAAAAAAAAACAAAAAAAAAAGGCTTTCTATGGCCCACAATTAGAGAGAGAGAGGTGGCACACCCAGGAGTCAAGACTGGCGCACAAGCTGAAAGGGCAATATTACTCTCCCACTGTTTTTTTAATTTTTTTTATTTTTATTTTCAGGGAGACTTTAGAAACCAAATAATATTAAAAAAACCAAAAAAATAAATAGCCTTTCTATGGCCCACTGAATGAGAGAGAGAGGTGGCACACCCAGGAGTCAAGACTGGCACACAAGCTGAAAGGGCAATATTACTCTCCCACTGTTTTTTTATGTTGTTTTTTTTTTCAGGGAGACTTTAGAAACCAAATAATATTAAAAAAACCAAAAAAATAAATAGCCTTTCTATGGCCCACTGAATGAGAGAGAGAGGTGGCACACCCAGGAGTCAAGACTGGCACACAAGCTGAAAGGGCAATATTACTCTCCCACTGTTTTTTTAGGTATTTTTTGTTTTTTAACCCCTTCACCCCCAAGGGTGGTTTCCACGTTAATGACCGGGCCAATTTTTACAATTCTGACCACTGTCCCTTTATGAGGTTATAACTCTGGAACGCTTCAACGGATCTTGGCGATTCTGACATTGTTTTCTCGTGACATATTGTACTTCATGTTAGTCGTAAAATTTCTTCGATATAACTTGCGTTTATTTGTGAAAAAAACGAATATTTGGCGAAAATTTTGAAAATTTCGCAATTTTCCAACTTTGAATTTTTATGCCCTTAAATCACAGACATATGTCACACAAAATACTTAATAAATAACATTTCCCACATGTCTACTTTACATCAGCACAATTTTGGAACCAAAATTTTTTTTTGTGACGGAGTTATAAGGGTTAAAAGTTGACCAGCAATTTCTCATTTTTACAACACCATTTTTTTTTAGGGACCACATCTCATTTGAAGTCATTTTGACGGGTCTATATGATAGAAAATACCCAAGTGTGACACCATTCTAAAAACTGCACCCCTCAAGGTACTCAAAACCACTTTCAAGAAGTTTATTAACCCTTCAGGTGTTTCACAGGAATTTTTGGAATGTTTAAATAAAAATGAACATTTAACTTTTTTTCACACAAAATTTATTTCAGCTCCAATTTGTTTTATTTTACCAAGGGTAACAGGAGAAAATAGACCCCAAAAGTTGTTGTACAATTTGTCCTGAGTACGCTGATACCCCATATGTGGGGGTAAACCACAGTTTGGGCGCATGGCAGAGCTTGGAAGCAAAGGAGCGCCATTTGACTTTTCAATGCAAAATTGACTGGAATTGAGATGGGACGCCATGTTGCATTTGGAGAGCCCCTGATGTGCCTAAACATTGAAACCCCTAACAAGTGACACCATTTTGGAAAGTAGACCCCCTAAGGAACTTATCTAGATGTGTGGTGAGCACTTTGACCCAACAAGTGCTTTACAGAAGTTTATAATGCAGAGCCGTAAAAATAAAAAATCATATTTTTTCACAAAAATGATCTTTTCACCCCCAATTTTTTATTTTCCCAAGGGTGAGAGAAGAATTTGGACCCCAAAAATTGTTGTGCAATTTGTCCTGAGTACGCTGATACCCCATATGTGGGTGTAAACCATTGTTTGGGCGCAGGGCAGAGCTCGGAAGGGAAGGAGCGCCATTTGACTTTTCAATGCAAAATTGACTGGAATTGAGATGGGACGCCATGTTGCATTTCGAGAGCCCTTGATGTGCCTAAACATTGAAACCCCTAACAAGTGACACCATTTTGGAAAGTAGACCCCCTAAGGAACTTATCTAGATGTGTGGTGAGCACTTTGACCCAACAAGTGCTTTACAGAAGTTTATAATGCAGAGCCGTAAAAATAAAAAATCATATTTTTTCACAAAAAATGATCTTTTCACCCCCAATTTTTTATTTTCCCAAGGGTAAGAGAAGAAATTGGACCCCAAAAATTGTTGTGCAATTTGTCCTGAGTACACTGATACCCCATATGTGGGTGTAAACCATTGTTTGGGCGCAGGGCAGAGCTCAGAAGGGAAGGAGCGCCATTTGACTTTTCAATGCAAAATTGACTGGAATTGAGATGGGACGCCATGTTGCGTTTGGAGAGCCCCTAATGTGCCTAAACATTGAAACCCCCCACGAATGACACCATTTTGGAAAGTAGACCCCCTAAGGAACTTATCTAGATGTGTGGTGAGCACTTTGACCCAACAAGTGCTTCACAGAAGTTTATAATGCAGAGCCGTAAAAATAAAAAATCATATTTTTTCACAAAAATGATCTTTTCACCCCCATTTTTTTATTTCCCCAAGGGTAAGAGAAGAAATTAGACCACAAAAGTTGTTGTGCAATTTGTCCTGAGTACGACGATACCCCATATGTGGGTGTAAACCATTGTTTGGGCGCATAGCAGAGCTCAGAAGGGAAGAAGCGCTATTTTACTTTTCAATGCAAAATTGACTGGAATTAAGATGGGATGCCATGTTGCGTTTGGAGAGCCCCTGATGTGCCTAAACATTAAACCCCCCCACAAGTGACACCATTTTGGAAAGTAGACCCCCTAAGGAACTTATCTAGATGTGTTTTGAGAGCTTTGAACCCCAAAGTGTTTCACTACAGTTTATAACGCAGAGCCGTGAAAATAAATTTTTTTTTTTTTTTCACAAAAATGATTTTTTAGCCCCCAGTTTTGTATTTTCACAAGGGTATCAGGATAAATTGGACCCCAAAAGTTGTTGTCCAATTTGTCTGGAGTACGCTGATACCCCATTTGTGGGGGGGGACCACTGTTTGGGCGCATGACAGAGCTCGGAAGGGAAGGAGCGCCATTTGGAATGCAGACTTAAATGGATTGGTCTGCAGGCGTCACGTTGCATTTGCAGAGCCCCTGATGTACCCAAACAGTACAAACCCCCCACAAGTGACCCCATATTGGAAACTAGACCCCCCAAGGAACTTATCTAGATGTGTTGTGAGAACTTTGAACCCCCAAGTGTTTCACTACAGTTTATAACGCAGAGCCGTGAAAATAATTTTTTTTTTTTTTTTTCACAAAAATGAAATTTAGCCCCTAGTTTTGTATTTTCACAAGGGTATCAGGATAAATTGGACCCTAAAAGTTGTTGTCCAATTTGTCCTGAGTACGCTGATACCCCCTATGTGGGGGGGAACCACTGTTTGGGCGCATGACAGAGCTCGGAAGGGAAGGAGCGCCATTTGGAATGCAGACTTAAATGGATTGGTCTGCAGGCGTCACGTTGCATTTGCAGAGCCCCTGATGTACCCAAACAGTACAAACCCCCCACAAGTGACCCCATATTGGAAACTAGACCCCCCAAGGAACTTATCTAGATGTGTTGTGAGAACTTTGAACCCCCAAGTGTTTTACTACAGTTTATAACGCAGAGCCGTGAAAATAAAAATTATGTTTTTTTCACAAAAATGATTTTTTAGCCCCCAGTTTTGTATTTTCACAAGGGTATCAGGATAAATTGGACCCTAAAAGTTGTTGTCCAATTTGTCCTGAGTACGCTGATACCCCCTATGTGGGGGGGAACCACTGTTTGGGCGCATGACAGAGCTCGGAAGGGAAGGAGCGCCATTTGGAATGCAGACTTAAATGGACTGGTCTGCAGGCGTCACGTTGCATTTGCAGAGCCCCTGATGTACCCAAATAGTACAAACCCCCCACAAGTGACCCCATATTGGAAACTAGACCTCCCAAGGAACTTATCTAGATGTGTTGTGAGAACTTTGAACCCCCAAGTGTTTCACTACAGTTTACAACGCAGAGCCGTGAAAATAAAACATATTTTTTTTCCCACAAAAATGATTTTTAGCCCCCCAAATTTTTATTTTCCCAAGGATAACAAGAGAACTTGGACCCCAGAAGTTGTTGTTCAATTTGTCCCTAGTACGCTGATACCCCATATGTTGGGGTAAACCCCTTTTTGGACGCACGGGAGAGCTCGGAAGGGAAGGAGCACCGTTTTACTTTTTCAACGCAGAATTGGCTGGAATTGAGATTGGACGCCATGTCGCGTTTGGAGAGCCCCTGATGTGCCTGAACAGTGGAAACTCCCCAATTCTACCTGAAACCCTACCCCTAACCTCACCCCTAACCGTTTACTGAACATTTTCTGACAGTCATAAGTGCCACGTATATAAGTGCCACGTATTTAAGTGCCACGTATTTCAGTGCCACGTATTTCAGTGCCACGTATTTCAGTGCCACGTATTTAAGTGCCACGTATTTAAGTGCCACGTATTTAAGTGCCACGTATTTAAGTGCCACGTATTTAAGTGCCACGTATTTAAGTGCCACGTATTTAAGTGCCACGTATTTAAGTGCCACGTATTTAAGTGCCACGTATTTAAGTGCCACGTATTTCAGTGCCACGTATTTCAGTGCCACGTATTTCAGTGCCACGATATTTCAGTGCCACGTATTTAAGTGCCACGTATTTAAGTGCCACGATATTTCAGTGCCACGTATTTCAGTGCCACGTATTTCAGGCACTGAAAAATACGTGGCACGTAAATACGTGGCACGTAAATACGTGGCACGTAAATACGTGGCACTGAAATACGTGGCACTGAAATACGTGGCACTGAAATACGTGGCACTTAAATACGTGGCACTTAAATACGTGGCACTTAAATACGTGGCACTTAAATACGTGGCCTCTGAAATATCGTGGCACTTATATACGTATATAAACGTATATTTCAGTGCCACGTATTTCAGTGCCACGTATTTCAGGTTAGGGGTAGGGTTAGGGGTAGGGTTAGGGTTTTTTGTTTTTTTCTTGTTTTCTTGTGTTTTTCTATAAAAACGCATGTGTTTTACCGCGTTTACATGCATTTTTTCATACGTGGTTTTTTAAAAAAACGCATGCAGATAAAAACGCAAGTGTGAAACCAGACTAAAAGACGCTTTTTATAGCAAAAAAGTTTTTGCGTCTCCACATTTTGAGACCTAGAATTTTTCCACATTTTGGTCCACAGAGTCATGTGAGGTCTTGTTTTTTGCGGGACGAGTTGACGTTTTTATTGGTAACATTTTCGGACACGTGACCATTTTTTATCACTTTTTATTCCGATTTTTGTGAGGCAGAATAACCAAAAACCAGCTATTCATGAATTTCTTTTGGGAGAGGCGTTTATACCGTTCTGCGCTTGGTAAAATTGATAAAGCAGTTTTATTCGTCGGGTCAGTACGATTACAGCGATACCTCATTTATATCATTTTTTTATGTTTTGACGCTTTTATACGATAAAAACTATTTTATAGAAAAAATAATTATTTTGGCATCGCTTTATTCTGAGGACTATAACTTTTTTATTTTTTTGCTGATGATGCTGTATGGCGGCTCGTTTTTTGCGGGACAAGATGACGTTTTCAGCGGTACCATGGATATTTATATCCGTCTTTTTGATCGCGTGTTATTCCACTTTTTGTTCGGCGGTATGGTAATAAAGCGTTGTTTTTTGCCTCGTTTTTTTTTTTTTTTTCTTACGGCGTTTACTGAAGGGGTTAACTAGTGGGGCAGTTTTATAGGTTGGGTCGGTACGGACGCGGCGATACTAAATATGTGTACTTTTATTGTTTTTGTTTGTTTTTTTTAGATAAAGAAATGTATTTATGGGAATAATATTTTTTTTTTTATTATTATTTATTTAGGAATTTTTTTTTATTTTTTTTACACATGTGGGAATTTTTTTTTTTACTTTTTTACTTTGTCCCAGGGGGGGACATTACAGATCGCTGATCTCACAGTGTGCACAGCACTCTGTGAGATCTCCGATCTCACTTACAGCCGTGCAGGCTGCAGCTTTCATCTGCAGCCTGCTCCGACCCGGAAGTGCTCCCTGCAGGACCCGGATACAGCCCCTCGGCCATTTTGGATCCGGGGCCTGCAGGGAGAAGACGTTCGGTACGAGGTGAGTACATCACCTTGTACCGATCGTCTCAGGGAAGCCCGCAGGGAGCCCCCTCCCTGCGCGATGCTTCCCTGCACCGCCGGCACATCGCGATCATGTTTGATCGCGGTGTGCCGGGGGTTAATGTGCCGGGGGCGGTCCGTGACCGCTCCTGGCACATAGTGCCGGATGTCAGCTGCGATATGCAGCCGACACCCGGCCGCGATCGGCCGCGCTCCCCCCGTGAGCGCGGCCGATCGCGTATGACGTACTATCCCGTCGGCGGTCATGGGGGCCCACCCCACCTCGACGGGATAGTACGTCAGATGTCGGGAAGGGGTTAAGGGAGACTTTAGAAACCAAATAATATTAAAAAAACCAAAAAAATAAATAGCCTTTCTATGGCCCACTGAATGAGAGAGAGAGGTGGCACACCCAGGAGTCAAGACTGGCACACAAGCTGAAAGGGCAATATTACTCTCCCACTGTTTTTGTATGTATTTTTTGTTTTTTAAGGGAGACTTTAGAAACCAAATAATATTAAAAAAAAAGCAAAAAAAAAAAGGCTTTCTATGGCCCACAATTAGAGAGAGAGAGGTGGCACACCCAGGAGTCAAGACTGGCGCACAAGCTGAAAGGGCAATATTACTCTCCCACTGTTTTTTAATTTTTTTTTTTTTATTTTCAGGGAGACTTTAGAAACCAAATAATATTAAAAAAACCAAAAAAATAAATAGCCTTTCTATGGCCCACTGAATGAGAGAGAGAGGTGGCACACCCAGGAGTCAAGACTGGCACACAAGCTGAAAGGGCAATATTACTCTCCCACTGTTTTTTTAGGTATTTTTTGTTTTTTAAGGGAGACTTTAGAAACCAAATAATATTAAAAAAACCAAAAAAATAAATAGCCTTTCTATGGCCCACTGAATGAGAGAGAGAGGTGGCACACCCAGGAGTCAAGACTGGCACACAAGCTGAAAGGGCAATATTACTCTCCCACTGTTTTTTTAGGTATTTTTTGTTTTTTAAGGGAGACTTTAGAAACCAAATAATATTAAAAAAACCAAAAAAATAAATAGCCTTTCTATGGTCCACTGAATGAGAGAGAGAGGTGGCACACCCAGGAGTCAAGACTGGCACACAAGCTGAAAGGGCAATATTACTCTCCCACTGTTTTTTTATGTATTTTTTGTTTTTTAAGGGAGACTTTAGAAACCAAATAATATTTAAAAAAAAACAAAAAAAAAAAGGCTTTCTATGGCCCACAATTAGAGAGAGAGAGGTGGCACACCCAGGAGTCAAGACTGGCGCACAAGCTGAAAGGGCAATATTACTCTCCCACTGTTTTTTTAATTTTTTTTTTTTTTATTTTCAGGGAGACTTTAGAAACCAAATAATATTAAAAAAACCAAAAAAATAAATAGCCTTTCTATGGCCCACTGAATGAGAGAGAGAGGTGGCACACCCAGGAGTCAAGACTGGCACACAAGCTGAAAGGGCAATATTACTCTCCCACTGTTTTTTTATGTTTTTTTTTTTTTCAGGGAGACTTTAGAAACCAAATAATATTAAAAAAACCAAAAAAATAAATAGCCTTTCTATGGCCCACTGAATGAGAGAGAGAGGTGGCACACCCAGGAGTCAAGACTGGCACACAAGCTGAAAGGGCAATATTACTCTCCCACTGTTTTTTTATGTATTTTTTGTTTTTTAAGGGAGACTTTAGAAACCAAATAATATTAAAAAAACCAAAAAAATAAATAGCCTTTCTATGGCCCACTGAATGAGAGAGAGAGGTGGCACACCCAGGAGTCAAGACTGGCACACAAGCTGAAAGGGCAATATTACTCTCCCACTGTTTTTTTATGTATTTTTTGTTTTTTAAGGGAGACTTTAGAAACCAAATAATATTTAAAAAAAAACAAAAAAAAAAGGCTTTCTATGGCCCACAATTAGAGAGAGAGAGGTGGCACACCCAGGAGTCAAGACTGGCGCACAAGCTGAAAGGGCAATATTACTCTCCCACTGTTTAAGTTTTTTTTTTTTTATTTTCAGGGAGACTTTAGAAACCAAATAATATTAAAAAAACCAAAAAAATAAATAGCCTTTCTATGGCCCACTGAATGAGAGAGAGAGGTGGCACACCCAGGAGTCAAGACTGGCACACAAGCTGAAAGGGCAATATTACTCTCCCACTGTTTTTTTATGTATTTTTTGTTTTTTAAGGGAGACTTTAGAAACCAAATAATATTAAAAAAAAACAAACAAAAAAAGGCTTTCTATGGCCCACAATTAGAGAGAGAGAGGTGGCACACCCAGGAGTCAAGACTGGCGCACAAGCTGAAAGGGCAATATTACTCTCCCACTGTTTTTTTTATTTTTTTTTTTTTTATTTTCAGGGAGACTTTAGAAACCAAATAATATTAAAAAAACCAAAAAAATAAATAGCCTTTCTATGGCCCACTGAATGAGAGAGAGAGGTGGCACACCCAGGAGTCAAGACTGGCACACAAGCTGAAAGGGCAATATTACTCTCCCACTGTTTTTTTATGTTTTTTTTTTTTTTTCAGGGAGACTTTAGAAACCAAATAATATTAAAAAAACCAAAAAAATAAATAGCCTTTCTATGGCCCACTGAATGAGAGAGAGAGGTGGCACACCCAGGAGTCAAGACTGGCACACAAGCTGAAAGGGCAATATTACTCTCCCACTGTTTTTTTATGTATTTTTTGTTTTTTAAGGGAGACTTTAGAAACCAAATAATATTAAAAAAAACCAAAAAAATAAATAGCCTTTCTATGGCCCACTGAATGAGAGAGAGAGGTGGCACACCCAGGAGTCAAGACTGGCACACAAGCTGAAAGGGCAATATTACTCTCCCACTGTTTTTTTATGTATTTTTTGTTTTTTAAGGGAGACTTTAGAAACCAAATAATATTAAAAAAAAAACAAAAAAAAAAGGTTTTGTATGGCCCACAATTAGAGAGAGAGAGGTGGCACACCCAGGAGTCAAGACTGGCGCACAAGCTGAAAGGGCAATATTACTCTCCCACTGTTTTTTTAAGTTTTTTTTTTTTTTTTTTCAGGGAGACTTTAGAAACCAAATAATATTAAAAAAACCAAAAAAATAAATAGCCTTTCTATGGCCCACTGAATGAGAGAGAGAGGTGGCACACCCAGGAGTCAAGACTGGCACACAAGCTGAAAGGGCAATATTACTCTCCCACTGTTTTTTTATGTATTTTTTGTTTTTTAAGGGAGACTTTAGAAACCAAATAATATTAAAAAAAACAAAAAAAAAAAGGCTTTCTATGGCCCACAATTAGAGAGAGAGAGGTGGCACACCCAGGAGTCAAGACTGGCGCACAAGCTGAAAGGGCAATATTACTCTCCCACTGTTTTTTTAATTTTTTTTTTTTTTATTTTCAGGGAGACTTTAGAAACCAAATAATATTAAAAAAACCAAAAAAATAAATAGCCTTTCTATGGCCCACTGAATGAGAGAGAGAGGTGGCACACCCAGGAGTCAAGACTGGCACACAAGCTGAAAGGGCAATATTACTCTCCCACTGTTTTTTTAGGTATTTTTTTTTTTCAGGGAGACTTTAGAAACCAAATAATAAGAAAAAAAATAAATAAATAAATAGGCTTTCTATAGCCCACTGAATGAGAGATAGCACACACAGCAGTGGCACACAAGCCCTGACTGAGGCCAATATTTTTCTCCCACTGATTGATGTAGTGTTTTTGTGTTGAGGTAGATTTTAGAACACAAATCAAGGAAAAAAAAAAATAAATGCTTTCTATGGCCCACTGAATGAGAGAGAGAGGTGGCACACCCAGGAGTCAAGACTGGCACACAAGCTGAAAGGGCAATATTACTCTCCCACTGTTTTTTTATGTATTTTTTGTTTTTTAAGGGAGACTTTAGAAACCCAATAATATTTAAAAAAATAAATAAATAGGCTTTCTATGGCCCACTGAATGAGAGGGAGAGAGGTGGCACACCCAGGAGTCAAGACTGGCACACAAGCTGAAAGGGCAATATTACTCTCCCACTGTTTTTTTATGTTTTTTTTTTTTTCAGGGAGACTTTAGAAACCAAATAATATTAAAAAAAACAAAAAAATAAATAGCCTTTCTATGGCCCACTGAATGAGAGAGAGAGGTGGCACACCCAGGAGTCAAGACTGGCACACAAGCTGAAAGGGCAATATTACTCTCCCACTGTTTTTTTAGGTATTTTTTTTTTTCAGGGAGACTTTAGAAACCAAATAATAAGAAAAAAAATAAATAAATAAATAGGCTTTCTATAGCCCACTGAATAAGAGATAGCACACACAGCAGTGGCACACAAGCCCTGACTGAGGCCAATATTTTTCTACCACTGATTGATGTAGTGTTTTTGTGTTGAGGTAGAATTTAGAACACAAATCACGGAAAAAATAAATAGGCTTTCTATGGCCCACTCAGTGAGAGATGGCACACACAGGGATGGCACTGTAGCAGAAATGCCAATCTTAATCTCCCACAAAAAAAAAAAAAAAAAAAACAGGGACTGTCCTACAATTACTATCTCCCTGCAGTAATCTAAGCCAGGTATGGCAGGCAGCAATAGGAGTGGACTGATGCACAAATTAAATAAAAAGTGTGGACAAACAAAAAAGATAGCTGTGCAGAAAGGAACAAGAGGATATGTGCTTTGAAAAAAGCAGTTGGTTTCCACAGTGGCGTACACACAGCAATACAGCTATCACGGAGCCTTCTAGGGCAGCCCAATGAGCTACAGCGCTGAGGAAAAAAAAAAAAAAATAGCTTCCACTGTTCCTGCACACCGAAGGTGGTGTTGGACAGTGGAAATCGCTACAGCACAAGCGGTTTGGTGGTTAGTGGACCCTGCCTAACGCTCTCCCTGCTTCTGACGAAGCGACAGCAACCTCTCCCTAAGCTCAGATCAGCAGCAGTAAGATGGCGGTCGGCGGGAACGCCCCTTTATAGCCCCTGTGACGCCGCAGACAGCAAGCCAATCACTGCAATGCCCTTCTCTAAGATGGTGGGGACCAGGATCTATGTCATCACGCTGCCCACACTCTGCGTTCACCTTCATTGGCTGAGAAATGGCGCTTTTCGCGTCATTGAAACGCGACTTTGGCGCGAAAGTCGCGTACCGCATGGCCGACAAGCACAGGGGTCGGATCGGGTTTCATGAGACGCCGACTTAGCCAAAAGTCGGCGACTTTTGAAAATGATCGACCCGTTTCGCTCAACCCTAGTCATCGGTCATCATTTTAATAATGCGTGGGTCCCTTTTGAGGATACGTAAGGCATAATCCACCATGTGGGCCAAAGTTCCAGTTGTCAAATCTGCGGTTGTGCTGGTTTGAGGGGCAGTTACAGTCAAATCTACGTCACTTGTCTCCCTCAAAAAACCTGAACCCGGCCTTGCCACGCCACCAATTTCCATTGGCCCCGGAGAAGCTTCCTCATTTAAAAAATACTCATCCCCATCATCCTCCTCGTCCTCCTCCTCTTCGCCTGCTACCTCATCCTGTAGACTGCCCTGACCAGACAATGGCTGACTGTCATCAAGGCTTTCCTCTTCCTCGGCTGCAGACGCCTGCTCCTTTATGTGCGTCAAACTTTGCATCAGCAGATGCATTAGGGGGATGCTCATGCTTATTATGGCGTTGTCTGCACTAACCAGCCGTGTGCATTCCTCAAAACACTGAAGGACTTGACACAGGTCTTGTAGCTTCGACCACTGCACACCTGACAACTCCATGTCTGCCATCCAACTGCCTGCCCGTGTATGTGTATCCTCCCACAAATACATAACAGCACGCCTCTGTTCACACAGTCTCTGAAGCATGTGCAGTGTTGAGTTCCACCTTGTTGCAACATCGATGATTAAGCGATGCTGGGGAAGGTTCAAAGACCGCTGATAGTTCTGCATACGGCTGGAGTGTACGGGCGAACGGTGGATATGCGAGCAAAGTCTGCGCACTTTGAGGAGCAGGTCGGGTAACCCCGGATAACTTTTCAGGAAGCACTGCACCACCAGGTTTAAGGTGTGAGCCAGGCAAGGAATGTGTTTCAGTTGGGAAAGGGCTATGGCAGCCATGAAATTCCTTCCGTTATCACTCACTACCTTGCCTGCCTCAAGATGTACATTGCCCAGCCATGACTGAGTTTCTTTCTGCAAGAACTCGGACAGAAAATTCCGCGGTGTGTCTGTTGTCGCCCAAACACTTCATTGCCAATACAGCCTGCTGATGCTTGCCACTAGCTGTCCCATAATGGGACACCTGGTGTGCAACAGTGGCAGCTGCGGATGGAGTGGTTGTGCGACTGCGGTCTGTGGACGAGCTCTCGCTTCTGCAGGAGGACGAGGAGGAGGGGGGCGAACGCCTACAGGCAACTGTTTCCTAGACCGTGGGCTAGGCAGAACTGTCCCAATATTGCTGTCCCCTGTGGACCCTGCATCCACCACATTCACCCAGTGTGCCGTGATGGACACATAACATCCCTGGCCATGCCTACTGGTCCATGCATCTGTTGTCAGGTGCACCTTTGTAGTCACAGATTGCCTGAGTGCATGGACGATGCACTCTTTAACATGGTGGTGGAGGGCTGGGATGGCTTTTCTCGAAAAGAAGTGTCGACTGGGTAGCTCGTAGTGTGGTACAGCATAGTCCATCAGGGCTTTGAAAGCTTCACTTTCAACTAACCGGTAGGGCATCATCTCTAACGAGATTAGTCTAGCAATGTGGGCGTTCAAACCCTGTGTACGCGGATGCGAGGATGAGTACTTCCTTTTCCTAACAAGAGTCTCATGTAGGGTGAGTTGGACTGGAGAGCTGGAGATCGTGGAACTAGCGGGGGTGCCGGTGGACATGGCAGACTGACAGAGGGTTGGAGACGGTATTCTTGCCGGTGCCCTACATGCAGTGTTTCCTACTACGAACCTGGTGATTCCCTGACTGCTTTGGCCTAGGGACGAAACCTGCACAGATACTGCAGGTGGTGCGGGAAATGGTGGGCTTACAGTGACGGAAGGGATGTAGCGTTGCTGACTAGCTTCGTTCACCCAGGGTGCTACAACCTTAAGGGACGTTTGGTAGTTAGTCCAGGCTTGCAAATGCATGGTGGTTAAATGTCTATGCATGCAACTTGTATTTAGACTTTTTAGATTATGACCTCTGCTTAAGGTAGTTGAACATTTTTGACAGATTACTTTGCGCTGATCATTTGGATGTTGTTTAAAAAAATGCCAGACTGCACTCTTTCTACTATGGGATACCTTTTCAGGCATTGCAGACTGAGCTTCTTTAACCGGATGGCCACGCTGTCCTACAACTGGTTTTGCCTTTGCGTTTTTGGCCAGATACGGGCCCGGCAGATGGAACCTGTTGCGATGTTGATGCCTGCTGCGTCTCCTCCTCCTCCGCTTCAGAACTACTGCCGCCTTCACCCTGTTCCCCCAATGGCTGCCAATCGGGGTCAACAACTGGGTCATCTATGACCTCCTCTTCTATCTCGTGTGCAACTTCGTCTGTGTCACCGTGTAAGCCGGTGGTATAGCGTTCGTGACGGGGCACCATAGTCTCAGCTGGGTTTGATTCTGGCTCAGTACACTGCGAGGGCAATGTTCTGGTCTGAGTCAAAGGAACAGCATAGTAATCTGGCTGTGGCTGTGCATTCCATGTCCGATTCAACTTCTAATGGGCATGGCCTGTTAACTGTTTCACTTTCTAACCCAGGAACGGTATGTGTAAAGAGCTCCATGGAGTAACCCGTTGTGTCGCCAGACGCATCCTTCTCTGTTGTTCTTGCTGAAGAAGAAAAGGAAGCGACTTCTCCCTGACCGTGAACATCCACTAAGGACGCGCTGCTTTTACATTTACCAGTTCCAGAAGAGGAGGCAAAAGAGCTAGAGGCTGAGTCAGCAAGGAAAGCCAAAACTTTTTCTTGCTGCTCCGGCTTTAAAAGCGGTTTTCCTACTCCCAGAAAAGGGAGCGTTCGAGGCCTTGTGTAGTCAGACGACGAACCTGGCTCAACAACTCGAGAATTAGGTGCTGTATTGCTTTTACCATGACCACCTGATGCTCCACCACCACTACCATCATTACCAGCTGACAATGACCGCCCACAGCCACTACCTCTTCCACCAGACTTCCTCATTGTTTGCAAAACGTAACCAAAGTAACGGTATTTGTTACTGTAAAACAACTTATAAGGTGAACTCAAACTTCTGTAGGATTTATATATACCTTTATAAGTGGCTGACACTGAAAGGAAAATCAGGCCCAATGTTACACACTAAGTTTTCTGTGCCCCAATAATTTGAGACAGATGGCACACACAGGACCGGCACTCAAGCTGAAATGCCAATCTTAATCTCCCACTATTTTTTTTGTTTTCAGGGAGAATTTAAAAAAAAAAAAAAAAAAATTCCCAGTATGACACACTAGGTTTTATGTGCCCCAATAATTTGAGACAGATGGTACACACAGGACCGGCACTCAAGCAGAAATGCCAATCTTAATCTCCCACAATTTTTTTTTTTTTTCAGGGAGAATTTAAAAAAAAAAAAAAAAAAAAGGGACTGTCCTACAATTACTATCTCCCTGCAGTAATCTCAGCAAGGTATGGCAGGCAGCAATAACAAGGAGTGGGCAGCTGCACAAAAAAAAACAAAAGTGTCAACAGGATTTGTGCTTTGAAAAAAGCAGTTGGTTTGCACAGCGGCGTACACACACAGCAATGCAGCTATCAGGGAGCCTTCTTGGGCAGCCCAATGAGCTACAGCGCTGAGGAAAAAAAAATGTAGCTTCCACTGTCCCTGCAAACAAAAGGCGGTGTTGGACAGTGGAAATCGCTACAGCACAAGCGGTTTGGGGGTGAATGTACCCTGCCTAACGCTATCCCTGCTTCTGACGAAGCGGCAGCAACCTCTCCATATGCTCAGATCAGCAGCAGTAAGATGGCGGTCGGCAGGAACGCCCCTTTATAGCCCCTGTGACGCCGCAGAAAGCAAGCCAATCACTGCAATGCCCTTCTCTAAGATGGTGGGGACTGAGATCTATGTCATCACGCTGCCCACACTCTGCGTCCACCTTCATTGGCTGAGAAATGGCGCTTTTAGCGTCATTGAAACGCGACTTTGGCGCAAAAGTCGCGTACCGCTTGGCCGACCCCACACAGGGATCGGGTCGGGTTTCATGAAACCCGACTTTTCAAAAAGTCAGCGACTTATGAAAATGACCGATCCGTTTCGCTCAGCCCTAATGGGAGCAATAGCAGGGAACTGGTTCTGTACCTGGGGAGGGGGAGTACTACGTCTTATTTGTTTACTAGTATAAGATCAAGAGGGACTGCTTTTATAAAAGTGGAAAATCCCTTAAAGCTTTCATATTATAAGATGTTTGTAGTCCCAGAGTACTAGTTCCATTGTTACAAGCTCAGACTGGCCCACAGGAGGAAAGGAGAATCCTCCGGTGGACCCTTCTGCAAGAGTGAGCCACTTAACCCCAACACGAGCAGTAGTTGGCCAATTCATTAATTCACTGTGTGCAGACAAAACATTCATTCAACAAACTACCTAGTTCATTTTTTTATAGAAGCAAATTTGTGAAAGACAGTAATATAATATTTGTATGAATCTGAACAGTGGGTCCCCAAGTCAATGTTACTGGTGGGTCTTTGCCATTCCAGTCCTACACTGGTTACAAATACATAGAGGTGACAAATTCTGCCAAGCCTTAAAGTCATGAAATGCTTTGCCATTTACATGTATTATTTTTTTGCACTATTAAAGGAGTTTTCCAGGTTTGGGATGAAGTACTGCAGTCACTCCATGTGACTGCAGACATCTGAATCCTGACAGTGTGCAGAATGCAAGCTGTCAGGATTGTCCAGTGTTGCCGGTGCGAGCAGGTGGTAATGTGACCACATGTATGTGATTTGCATACTTGTGGTCACTAGGGTTGAGCGAAACGGGTCGATCATTTTCAAAAGTCGCCGACTTTTGGCTAAGTCGGCGTCTCATGAAACCCGATCCGACCCCTGTGCTTGTCGGCCATGCGGTACGCGACTTTCGCGCCAAAGTCGCGTTTCAATGACGCGAAAAGCGCCATTTCTCAGCCAATGAAGGTGAACGCAGAGTGTGGGCAGTGTGATGACATAGATCCTGGTCCCCACCATCTTAGAGAAGGGCATTGCAGTGATTGGCTTGCTGTCTGCGGCGTCACAGGGGCTATAAAGGGGCGTTCCCGCCGACCGCCATCTTACTGCTGCTGATCTGAGCTTAGGGACAGGTTGCTGCCGCTTCGTCAGAAGCAGGGAGAGCGTTAGGCAGGGTCCACTAACCACCAAACCGCTTGTGCTGCAGCGATTTCCACTGTCCAACACCACCTTCGGTGTGCAGGAACAGTGGAAGCTATTTTTTTTTTTTTTTCCCCTCAGCGCTGTAGCTCATTGGGCTGCCCTAGAAGGCTCCGTGATAGCTGTATTGCTGTGTGTACGCCACTGTGGAAACCAACTGCTTTTTTCAAAGCACATATCCTCTTGTTCCTTCCTTTCTGCACAGCTATCTTTTTTGTTTGTCCACACTTTTTATTTAATTTGTGCATCAGTCCACTCCTATTGCTGCCTGCCATACCTGGCTTACATTACTGCAGGGAGATAGTAATTGTAGGACAGTTTTTTTTTTTTTTTGTTTTTTTTTTGTGGGAGATTAAGATTGGCATTTCTGCTACAGTGCCATCCCTGTGTGTGCCATCTCTCACTGAGTGGGCCATAGAAAGCCTATTTATTTTTTCCGTGATTTGTGTTCTAAAATCTACCTCAACACAGAAACACTACATCAATCAGTGGGAGAAAAATATTGGCCTCAGTCAGGGCTTGTGTGCCACTGCTGTGTGTGCGCTATCATTCAGTGGGCTATAGCAAGCCTATATTTTTTTTTTTTTTTTTTTTTTAATATTATTTGGTTTCAAAAGTCTCCCTGAAAAAAAAAAAAAACCTAAAAAAACAGTGGGAGAGTAATATTGCCCTTTCAGCTTGTGTGCCAGTCTTGACTCCTGGGTGTGCCACCTCTCTCCCTCTCATTCAGTGGGCCATAGAAAGCCTATTTATTTTTTTTTTTAAATATTATTGGGTTTCTAAAGTCTCCCTGAAAAAAACAAAAAATACATAAAAAAACAGTGGGAGAGTAATATTGCCCTTTCAGCTTGTGTGCCAGTCTTGACTCCTGGGTGTGCCACCTCTCTCCCTTTCATTCAGTGGGCCATAGAAAGCCTATTTTTTTTTTTTTAATATTATTTGGTTTCTAATTCTCCCTGAAAAAAAAAAAAAAACCTAAAAAAACAGTGGGAGAGTAATATTGCCCTTTCAGCTTGTGTGCCAGTCTTGACTCCTGGGTGTGCCACCTCTCTCCCTCTCATTCAGTGGGCCATAGAAAGCCTATTTATTTTTTTTTTTAAATATTATTGGGTTTCTAAAGTCTCCCTGAAAAAACAAAAAATACATAAAAAAACAGTGGGAGAGTAATATTGCCCTTTCAGCTTGTGTGCCAGTCTTGACTCCTGGGTGTGCCACCTCTCTCCCTTTCATTCAGTGGGCCATAGAAAGCCTATTTATTTTTTCCGTGATTTGTGTTCTAAATTCTACCTCAACACAAAAACACTACATCAATCAGTGGGAGAAAAATATTGGCCTCAGTAAGGGCTTGTGTGCCACTGCTGTGTGTGCTATCTCTCATTCAGTGGGCTATAGCAAGCCTATTTTTTTTTTTTTTTTTTTTTTTTTTAATATTATTTGGTTTCTAAAGTCTCCCTGAAAAAAAAAAAAAACCTAAAAAAACAGTGGGAGAGTAATATTGCCCTTTCAGCTTGTGTGCCAGTCTTGACTCCTGGGTGTGCCACCTCTCTCCCTCTCATTCAGTGGGCCATAGAAAGCCTATTTATTTTTTTTTTTAAATATTATTGGGTTTCTAAAGTCTCCCTGAAAAAAACAAAAAATACATAAAAAAACAGTGGGAGAGTAATATTGCCCTTTCAGCTTGTGTGCCAGTCTTGACTCCTGGGTGTGCCACCTCTCTCCCTCTCATTCAGTGGGCCATAGAAAGCCTATTTATTTTTTTTTTTAAATATTATTGGGTTTCTAAAGTCTCCCTGAAAAAAACAAAAAATACATAAAAAAACAGTGGGAGAGTAATATTGCCCTTTCAGCTTGTGTGCCAGTCTTGACTCCTGGGTGTGCCACCTCTCTCCCTTTCATTCAGTGGGCCATAGAAAGCCTATTTTTTTTTTTTTAATATTATTTGGTTTCTAAAGTCTCCCTGAAAAAAAAAAAAAACCTAAAAAAACAGTGGGAGAGTAATATTGCCCTTTCAGCTTGTGTGCCAGTCTTGACTCCTGGGTGTGCCACCTCTCTCCCTCTCATTCAGTGGGCCATAGAAAGCCTATTTATTTTTTTTTTTAAATATTATTGGGTTTCTAAAGTCTCCCTGAAAAAAACAAAAAATACATAAAAAAACAGTGGGAGAGTAATATTGCCCTTTCAGCTTGTGTGCCAGTCTTGACTCCTGGGTGTGCCACCTCTCTCCCTCTCATTCAGTGGGCCATAGAAAGCCTATTTATTTTTTTTTTTAAATATTATTGGGTTTCTAAAGTCTCCCTGAAAAAAACAAAAAATACATAAAAAAACAGTGGGAGAGTAATATTGCCCTTTCAGCTTGTGTGCCAGTCTTGACTCCTGGGTGTGCCACCTCTCTCCCTTTCATTCAGTGGGCCATAGAAAGCCTATTTTTTTTTTTTTAATATTATTTGGTTTCTAATTCTCCCTGAAAAAAAAAAAAAAACCTAAAAAAACAGTGGGAGAGTAATATTGCCCTTTCAGCTTGTGTGCCAGTCTTGACTCCTGGGTGTGCCACCTCTCTCCCTCTCATTCAGTGGGCCATAGAAAGCCTATTTATTTTTTTTTTTAAATATTATTGGGTTTCTAAAGTCTCCCTGAAAAAACAAAAAATACATAAAAAAACAGTGGGAGAGTAATATTGCCCTTTCAGCTTGTGTGCCAGTCTTGACTCCTGGGTGTGCCACCTCTCTCCCTTTCATTCAGTGGGCCATAGAAAGCCTATTTATTTTTTCCGTGATTTGTGTTCTAAATTCTACCTCAACACAAAAACACTACATCAATCAGTGGGAGAAAAATATTGGCCTCAGTAAGGGCTTGTGTGCCACTGCTGTGTGTGCTATCTCTCATTCAGTGGGCTATAGCAAGCCTATTTTTTTTTTTTTTTTTTTTTTTTTTAATATTATTTGGTTTCTAATTCTCCCTGAAAAAAAAAAAAAAACCTAAAAAAACAGTGGGAGAGTAATATTGCCCTTTCAGCTTGTGTGCCAGTCTTGACTCCTGGGTGTGCCACCTCTCTCCCTCTCATTCAGTGGGCCATAGAAAGCCTATTTATTTTTTTTTTAAAATATTATTGGGTTTCTAAAGTCTCCCTGAAAAAACAAAAAATACATAAAAAAACAGTGGGAGAGTAATATTGCCCTTTCAGCTTGTGTGCCAGTCTTGACTCCTGGGTGTGCCACCTCTCTCCCTTTCATTCAGTGGGCCATAGAAAGCCTATTTTTTTTTTTTTTAATATTATTTGGTTTCTAATTCTCCCTGAAAAAAAAAAAAAAACCTAAAAAAACAGTGGGAGAGTAATATTGCCCTTTCAGCTTGTGTGCCAGTCTTGACTCCTGGGTGTGCCACCTCTCTCCCTTTCATTCAGTGGGCCATAGAAAGCCTTTTTTTTTTTTGGTTTTTTTAATATTATTTGGTTTCTAAAGTCTCCCTGAAAAAAACAAAAAAAACATAAAAAACAGTGGGAGAGTAATATTGCCCTTTCAGCTTGTGCGCCAGTCTTGACTCCTGGTTGTGCCACCTCTCTCTCTCTAATTGTGGGCCATAGAAAGCCTTTTTTTTTTTTTTTTTAATATTATTTGGTTTCTAAAGTCTCCCTGAGAAAAAAAAATAAATAAATTAGGTGGGAGATTAATATTGACATTAGTGCTTGAGTGACAGTCCTGCGTGTGTGTCATCTCTGTGATTTTGTGCCACAGAAAACAGAGTGTGTAACATTGTGCCTGATTTTCCTTGTGGTCTCACCAACCTGTTAAGGGATATTGAAATCATACTGAAGTTATAGCTCACCGTGTAAGTTGTTTGATAGCAACAAATAAAGTTACTTTGGTTAAGATTTTAAAACAATGAGGAAGTCTGGTGCAAGAGGTCGTCGTGGGCGTTCATTGTCAGCTGGTAATGATGGTAGTGGTAGTGGAGCATCAGGTGGTCGTGGGGATAAAAATATTCCACCTAAGTCTGGAGCTGTGGAGCCAGTTTCGTCGTCAGGCTACACAAGGCCTCGAACGCTCTCTTTTCTGGGAGTAGGAAAACCGCTTTTAAAGGCGGAGCAGCAACAGCAAGTTTTGGCTTACATTGCAGACTCAGCCTCTAGCTCTTTTGCCTCCTCTTCCGAAACTGGTAAATGTAAAAGCAGCGCGTCGCTTGTGGATGTTCACGGTCAGGGACAAGTCGCTTCCTTGTCCTCCTCAGCAAAAACTACAACAAGAGAGAAGGATGCAGCAGGCGACACAACGGGTCACTCCATGGAGCTCTTTACACATACCGTCCCTGGCTTAGAAAGTGAAACATTTAACAGGCCATGCCCATTACAAGTATATTCTGACATGGAGTGCACTGATGCACAGCCACAGCCAGAGTACTATGCTGCTCCTTTGACTCAGACCACCACATTGCCCTCTCAGGGTACAGATCCACAATCAGACCCTGATGAGACTATGTTGCCCCGCCACGAACGCTATACCACCGACCGACACAGTGACACAGACGAAGTTGCACACGAGCTCGAAGAGGAGGTAATAGATGACCCAGTTATTGACCCCGATTGGCAGCCATTGGGGGAACAGGGTGCAGGCGGCAGTAGTTCAGAAGCGGAGGTGGAGGAGGGGCCGCAGCAGGCATCAACATCGCAACAGGTTCCATCTGCCGGGCCCGTATCTGGACCAAAACGCGTGTCAAAGCCAAAACCTGTTGGAGCACAGCGTTGCCATCCGGTTAAAGCTCAGTCTGCAATCCCTGAAAAGGGATCAGAGTCTAGGAAGAGTGCAGTCTGGCATTTTTTTAAACAACATCCAACTGATCAGCGCAAAGTCATCTGTCAAAAATGTTCAACTAGCTTAAGCAGAGGTCAGAATCTGAAAAGTCTAAATACTAGTTGCATGCATAGACACTTAACCACCATGCATTCTCAAGCCTGGACTAACTACCAAACGTCCCTCAAGGTTGTAGCACCCTCGGCCAATGAAGCTAGTCAGCAACGCAACATCCCTTCCGTCACTGTAAGGCCACCATTTTCCGCACCACCGGCAGTATCTGTGCAGGTTTCTTTGCCAGCCAAAAGCAGTCAGGGTCAGGGAATCACCAGTTTTGTAGGAGGAAATATTGCATGTAGGGCACCGGCGGAAACAATACCGTCTCCAACCGTCTCTCAGTCTGCCATGTCCACCGGCACACCCGAAAGTTCCACGATCTACAGCTCTCCAGTCCAGCTCACCCTACATGAGACTCTGGTTAGAAAAAGGAAGTACTTATCCTCGCATCCGCGTACACAGGGTTTTAACGCCCACATAGCTAGACTAATCTCGTTAGAGATGATGCCCTACCGGTTAGTTGAAAGCGAAGCTTTCAAAGCCCTGATGGAGTACGCTGAACCACGATACGAGCTACCCAGTCGACACTTTTTTTCCAGAAAAGCCATCCCAGCCCTGCACCAGCATGTTAAACAGCGCATCGTCCATGCACTCAGGCAATCTGTGAGTACAAAGGTGCACCTGACTACAGATGCATGGACCAGTAGGCATGGCCAGGGACGTTATGTGTCCATCACGGCACACTGGGTGAATGTGGTGGATGCAGGGTCCACAGGCGACATCAATTTAGGGACAGTTGTGCCTAGCCCACGGTCTAGGAAACAGTTGGCTGTAGGCGTTCGCACCCCCTCCTCCTCCTCCTCGTCCTCCTGCAGAAGCTACAGCTCTTCCACAGAACGCAGTCGGCCAACCACTCCATCGGCAGATGACACTGTTGCACACCAGTTGTCCCATTATGGGCCAGCTACTGCCAAGCGTCAGCAGGCTGTATTGGCTATGAAGTGTTTGGGCGACAACAGACACACCGCGGAAGTTCTGTCCGAGTTCTTGCAACAAGAAACGCAGTCGTGGCTGGGCACAGTAGATCTTGAGGCAGGCAAGGTAGTGAGTGATAACGGAAGGAATTTCATGGCTGCCATCTCCCTTTCCCAACTGAAACACATTCCTTGCCTGGCTCACACCTTAAACCTGGTGGTGCAGTGCTTATTGAAAACTTATCCTGGGTTCTCCGACCTGCTCCTCAAAGTGCGTGCACTTTGCTCACATATCCGACGTTCGCCTGTACACGCCAGCCGTATGCAGACCTATCAGCGGTCTTTGAACCTTCCCCAGCATCGCCTAATCATAGACGTTGCAACAAGGTGGAACTCAACACTGCACATGCTTCAGAGACTGTGCGAACAGAGGCGTGCTGTTATTTATTTGTGGGAGGATACACGGGCAGGCAGTAGGATGGCAGACATGGAGTTGTCAGGTGTGCAGTGGTCGAAGATACAAGACATGTGTCAAGTCCTTCAGTGTTTTGAGGAATGCACACGGCTGGTTAGTGCAGACAACGCCGTAATAAGCATGAGCATCCCCCTAATGCGTCTGCTGATGCAAAGTTTGACGCACATAAAGGAGCAGGCGTCTGCACCAGAGGAAGAGGGAAGCCTTGATGACAGTCAGCCATTGTCTGGTCAGGGCAGTGTACAGGACGAGGTAGCGGGCAAAGAGGAGGTGGAGGACGAGGAGGATGATGGGGATGAGTATATTTTTAATGCGGAAACTTTCACGGGGGCACAGGAAATTGGTTGCGTGTCACGGCCGGGTTCTGGTTTTTTGAGGGACACAAGTGACGTAGATTTGCCTGCAACTGCCCCTCAACCAATCACAACCGGAGATTTGACAAGTGGAACTTTGGCCCACATGGCGGATTATGCCTTACGTATCCTACAAAGGGACACACGCATTACGAAAATGATGAACGATGACGATTACTGGTTGGCCTGCCTCCTTGATCCACGCTATAAAGGCAAATTGCAAAATGTTATGCCACATGAGAACTTGGAACTAATATTAGCAACCAAACAATCAACTCTTGTTGACCGTTTGCTTCAGGCATTCCCAGCACACAGCGCACGTGATCGTTCTCACACGAGCTCCAGGGGGCAGCAGACTAGGAGTGTTAGGGGTGCACACATCAGAAGTGGCGTTGGACAGAGGGGTTTTCTGACCAGGTTGTGGAGTGATTTTGCTATGACCGCAGACAGGACAGGTACTGCTGCATCAATTGAAAGTGACAGGAGACAACATTTGTCCAGTATGGTTACTAACTATTTTTCATCCCTTATCGATGTTCTCCCTCAACCGTCATTCCCATTTGATTACTGGGCCTCCAAATTAGACACCTGGCCAGAATTGGCAGAATATGCATTGCAGGAGCTTGCTTGCCCGGCAGCAAGTGTCCTATCAGAAAGAGTATTCAGTGCTGCAGGGTCAATATTAACCGAAAAAAGGACTCGTCTGGCTACCCAAAATGTTGACGATCTAACATTCATTAAAATGAACCACAACTGGATTTCAAAATCTTTTGCCCCACCTTGCCCGGCCGACACCTAGCTTTCCTATGAAAAGCTCTTGCCTGTGAATTACTTTTCTAATGTCTAATTTGCTGCTGCAGATTGTACAGCATACGACATGTTTACACCTCCCTAAATGGCCAAACTCCCCACACGGGGCCGTGGTATCGCGACTTGGCGCAAGCACCCGTGAGACTGCTGTTTGTCTGAAGAGGTGGGTGTGCTCGCTTTTGGTTGACGGCATTGCTACTGGGTCCCTCATAGTACAATGTAGTGTCTCTGGCGGTGGTGGTGCGCACCCAACGTCAGACACACCGTTGTAACATGAGTGGCCCTGGGGCGGTCCCGCCGGCCTCAAGAGAGTTCCCCCCTACCCCAGCTCAAACTGGGCTGTACTACGTGCAAAATTATGTCGCACAGCTCCACCAATCTTTAGTCTATTCGCTGACATCATTCAATGTCTGGCACTGACAATACAAATTTGTAGACATCTATGATGCAACTTAAAGTAGTCTGTGTCTGTGTCCTATATTGGCACCATTAAATAGTTACTGCCAAATTACTATGTCAGAAACACAGCAGATGAGCCCACCCCTGTACCTAAGTATGCCATCTTTTTTTTTGTTTTGGTTGTTTTGCGAGACATTAACATCTATTTATATTTTGGGAGTACTGGGACAGACACTCCTTGCACTACTCCTCCACTCAGCACCAAGCTGCCTGCCCGTGTATCCATGTAACCGCTGTAAAACTGCCATGAGCCTATTGTTTGTTATTTTAGGCCTTTGATAGCCTGTCTGCGGTCCCTACTCCTCCACTGACCACCAAGCTGCCTGCCCGTGTATCCATGTAACCGCTGTAAAACTGCCATGAGCCTATTGTTTGTTATTTTAGGCCTTTGAAGCCTTTCTGCGCTCCCTCCTTCCACTAGTCCTCCACTGACCAGACCACTGCTGCCCGTGTACCCCTGGAACCAATTTTAAAGTGCCTACAGCCAGCCCATTTTATTGTGTTAGGCCTTCGAAGCCTGTCTGCGGTCCATACTTCCACTAGTCCTCCACTGACCAGACCACTGCTGCCCGTGTACCCCTGGAACCAATTTTAAAGTGCCTACAGCCAGCCCATTTTATTGTGTTAGGCCTTCGAAGCCTGTCTGCGGTCCATACTTCCACTAGGCCTCCACTGACCAGACCACTGCTGCCCGTGTACCCCTGGAACCAATTTTAAAGTGCCTACAGCCAGCCCATTTTATTGTGTTAGGCCTTCGAAGCCTGTCTGCGGTCCATACTTCCACTAGGCCTCCACTGACCAGACCACTGCTGCCCGTGTACCCCTGGAACCAATTTTAAAGTGCCTACAGCCAGCCCATTTTATTGTGTTAGGCCTTCGAAGCCTGTCTGCGGTCCCTCCTTCCACTAGGCCTCCACTGACCAGACCACTGCTGCCCGTGTACCCCTGGAACCAATTTTAAAGTGCCTACAGCCAGCCCATTTTATTGTGTTAGGCCTTCGAAGCCTGTCTGCGGTCCCTCCTTCCACTAGGCCTCCACTGACCAGACCACTGCTGCCCGTGTACCCCTGGAACCAATTTTAAAGTGCCTACAGCCAGCCCATTTTATTGTGTTAGGCCTTCGAAGCCTGTCTGCGGTCCCTCCTTCCACTAGGCCTCCACTGACCAGACCACTGCTGCCCGTGTACCCCTGGAACCAATTTTAAAGTGCCTACAGCCAGCCCATTTTATTGTGTTAGGCCTTCGAAGCCTGTCTGCGGTCCCTCCTTCCACTAGGCCTCCACTGACCAGACCACTGCTGCCCGTGTACCCCTGGAACCAATTTTAAAGTGCCTACAGCCAGCCCATTTTATTGTGTTAGGCCTTCGAAGCCTGTCTGCGGTCCATACTTCCACTAGGCCTCCACTGACCAGACCACTGCTGCCCGTGTACCCCTGGAACCAATTTTAAAGTGCCTACAGCCAGCCCATTTTATTGTGTTAGGCCTTCGAAGCCTGTCTGCGGTCCCTCCTTCCACTAGGCCTCCACTGACCAGACCACTGCTGCCCGTGTACCCCTGGAACCAATTTTAAAGTGCCTACAGCCAGCCCATTTTATTGTGTTAGGCCTTCGAAGCCTGTCTGCGGTCCCTCCTTCCACTAGGCCTCCACTGACCAGACCACTGCTGCCCGTGTACCCCTGGAACCAATTTTAAAGTGCCTACAGCCAGCCCATTTTATTGTGTTAGGCCTTCGAAGCCTGTCTGCGGTCCCTCCTTCCACTAGGCCTCCACTGACCAGACCACTGCTGCCCGTGTACCCCTGGAACCAATTTTAAAGTGCCTACAGCCAGCCCATTTTATTGTGTTAGGCCTTCGAAGCCTGTCTGCGGTCCATACTTTAAATACTCCTCCACTCACCACCAAGCTGCCTGCCCGTGTATCCATGTAACCGCTGTAAAACTGCCATGAGCCTATTGTTTGTTATGTTAGGCCTTTGATAGCCTGTCTGCGGTCCTTACTTTAAATACTCCTCCACTCACCACCTAGCTGCCTGTGTATCCATGTAACCGATGTAAAACTGCCATGACTGCCTACTGTTTGTTATTTTAGGCCTTTGATAGCCTGTCTGCGGCCCCTACTTGCAATACTCCTCCACTGACCACAATGCTGCCTGGAGTGCCTGCCTGTGTATCCATGTAACCGATGTAAAACTGCCATGACTGCCTACTGTTTGTTATTTTAGGCCTTTGATAGCCTGTCTGCGGCCCCTACTTGCAATACTCCTCCACTGAGCACAATGCTGCCTGGAGTGCCTGCCTGTGTATCCATGTAACCGATGTAAAACTGCCATGACTGCCTACTGTTTGTTATTTTAGGCCTTTGATAGCCTGTCTGCAGCCCCTACTTGCAATACTCCTCCACTGACCACACCAATGCTGCCCGTGTACCCCTGGAACCTATTTAAAAGTTCATAGAGCCTAGTTATATATTTTATTTACTATTAATAAGGCCATGATGGACTACGCTGTACCACGCTACAAGCTAACCAGTCGACACTTCTTTTGCGAGAAAAGCCATCCCAACCCTCCACCAGCATGTAGAAGACCGCATTGTCCATGCACTCTGGCAATCTGTGAGTACAAAGGTGCACCTGACAACAGACGCATGGACCTGTAGGCATGGCCACGGAAGATTACGTGTCCATTACGGCGCAATGGGTTAATGTGGTGGATGCATGGTCCACAGGGGACAGCCTACTAAGTCTGTCTGCAGTCCCTAATTCAAATTGTCCTCCACTGTCTAAATCGGAACTTCCACCTTCTGGCTTTCGGCCTATAGTATCAGAAATTAAACTGCATTTGGCCTTCAACTTTGGTTAGGGCCTACTAACGGCTTCTGCCCCTCCCTGGTGTTGTCCTCAACTAAATAAAGCTGAGCTTCAACCTTCCGGCTCTCATTAAGTGGTTTTAAAAAAAAAAAAATTGGTGGTTAGGGCCTACTAACGGCTTCTGCCCCTCCCTGGTGTTGTCCTCAACTAAATAAAGCTGAGCTTCAACCTTCCGGCTCTCATTATGTGGTTTAAAAAAAAAAAATGGTGGTTAGGGCCTACTAACGGCTTCTGCCCCTCCCTGGTGTTGTCCTCAACTAAATAAAGCTGAGCTTCAACCTTCCGGCTCTCATTAAGTGGTTTTAAAAAAAAAATGGTGGTTAGGGCCTACTAACGGCTTCTGCCCCTCCCTGGTGTTGTCCTCAACTAAATAAAGCTGAGCTTCAACCTTCCGGCTCTCATTAAGTGGTTTTTAAAAAAAAATGGTGGTTAGGGCCTACTAACGGCTTCTGCCCCTCCCTGGTGTTGTCCTCAACTAAATAAAGCTGAGCTTCAACCTTCCGGCTCTCATTAAGTGGTTTTAAAAAAAAAAAAAATGGTGGTTAGGGCCTACTAACGGCTTCTGCCCCTCCCTGGTGTTGTCCTCAACTAAATAAAGCTGAGCTTCAACCTTCCGGCTCTCATTATGTGGTTTTAAAAAAAAAAATGGTGGTTAGGGCCTACTAACGGCTTCTGCCCCTCCCTGGTGTTGTCCTCAACTAAATAAAGCTGAGCTTCAACCTTCCGGCTCTCATTAAGTGGTTTTTAAAAAAAAATGGTGGTTAGGGCCTACTAACGGCTTCTGCCCCTCCCTGGTGTTGTCCTCAACTAAATAAAGCTGAGCTTCAACCTTCCGGCTCTCATTAAGTGGTTTTAAAAAAAAAAAAATTGGTGGTTAGGGCCTACTAACGGCTTCTGCCCCTCCCTGGTGTTGTCCTCAACTAAATAAAGCTGAGCTTCAACCTTCCGGCTCTCATTATGTGGTTTAAAAAAAAAAAATGGTGGTTAGGGCCTACTAACGGCTTCTGCCCCTCCCTGGTGTTGTCCTCAACTAAATAAAGCTGAGCTTCAACCTTCCGGCTCTCATTAAGTGGTTTTAAAAAAAAAATGGTGGTTAGGGCCTACTAACGGCTTCTGCCCCTCCCTGGTGTTGTCCTCAACTAAATAAAGCTGAGCTTCAACCTTCCGGCTCTCATTATGTGGTTTTAAAAAAAAAAAAAATGGTGGTTAGGGCCTACTAACGGCTTCTGCCCCTCCCTGGTGTTGTCCTCAACTAAATAAAGCTGAGCTTCAACCTTCCGGCTCTCATTAAGTGGTTTTAAAAAAAAAATGGTGGTTAGGGCCTACTAACGGCTTCTGCCCCTCCCTGGTGTTGTCCTCAACTAAATAAAGCTGAGCTTCAACCTTCCGGCTCTCATTATGTGGTTTTAAAAAAAAAATGGTGGTTAGGGCCTACTAACGGCTTCTGCCCCTCCCTGGTGTTGTCCTCAACTAAATAAAGCTGAGCTTCAACCTTCCGGCTCTCATTAAGTGGTTTTAAAAAAAAAAAAAATGGTGGTTAGGGCCTACTAACGGCTTCTGCCCCTCCCTGGTGTTGCCCTCAACTAAATAAAGCTGAGCTTCAACCTTCTGCTCCAAATTACCATTTTAAAAAATGCAATAGGCTTTTCCGGCCTACTAAAGGTGTCTGCCCCTCCCTGGTGTTGTCCTCAACTGAACAAAGCTGAGCTTCCACATTCTGGCTTTCGCCCTATACTATCAGATATTAAACTGCATTTGGCCTACTAGTGTGGTTAGGCCCTTGAAACAGTGTCTGCTGCTCTTGGGTTTGCTACTCCACTGAACAAAGCAATGCCGCCTGTTTAGTCCTGTTACCAATTTTGAACTGCATGTAGCCTACTTTATTCTTTGGCCCTATATCTGTTTCCTCCTCATCCTGCCCATTGCCCAGCCACTGCTAAATGAGTCTGCTGGTACATTGACCTAGACCACTACATTCCCCTTGTACTCTACACAGCCAGAATCTGACCCTGCTGAAAGTAAGGTTCCCCTTCCCGCATGTTATACCACCTTACACAGGGACAAAGAGGAAGGTGCAGATGAAAGTGCAGGTTCCTTCATCAGGTGGGGGGGCATACTCGTTGGCGACGTCACTGGCACAGGGCCCCTCAGAGTACGCAAAAGTGTCGCTGCTGGTGGGAGGCGCCCCCGCCATGCAAACACACCGCCGTACTTTGAGGGGCCCTGTGCCAGTGGCAATGCGAACGAGTGGGCCCCCCCTGCTTGCTCAGGATCACAGCACTTGCAACTTTTAAATACTTACCTTTCCCTGCAACACCGCCGTGACGTAGTCCGCATTTCCTGGGCCCACGAAAAACTTGAGCCAGCCCTACTCCCCCCACAACTTTCCCCCAATTCCTTATGCCCAACTATTATTATACAGTTAATTAAGATTGGCAAGCTTCAGAAACAAGAATGGATGTTTTTGGCATTAAAATGGGCACTGTAGGTGTTTTCCTGGCCTCCACTCACTGCCGACTATGCTTCCCCATTGACTTGCATTGGGTTTCGTGTTTCGGTCGATCCCCGACTTTTAGCGATAATCGGCCGACTGCACTCGACTCGACTCTGGACAAAATCGGGTTTCCCAAAACCCTACTCGATCTTAAAAAAATGAAAGTCGCTCAACCCTAGTGGTCACATTCGGACAAGATGTTATCATCCTCTCTCAATAGAATTGCATTGAGATAGGATGAGAACATCTAGTCGACATGTAACTACATGTAAACAAGTCGCATACTTCAAGCAACGTGACCTCCTGCTCGCACCGGCAACACTGGACAATCCTGACAGTGTGTTTTCTGCACACTGTCAGAATTCAGAAGTCTGCAGTCACATATAATGACTGCCGACTTTCATCCCAATCCTGAACAACCCCATTTATTGCATTATGAAATAGAAACCATCAACGATCAGGTTGGCTGCTGCAAATGATTTCCGTTTATTCCACTCTTGTTGTGCACACACAATTATAACACAGGGCACCCCAAAATAACATGCAATATATTATATTATAGCACTAGTCCTCTCTAAAGTGGCTGACTAACTATATGGCTAACTCAGGTATTAAGACGTCTGAAGGCATCTACATACTACTAGCATCATGTCAGAGATAATCAACACAGTAATGTTACTATTAAAGCAGATCTGTCACCAGATTTCAATGTATAAACTGACACATTATTAAATAAATGTCTTAGATGTCTTAGACTCATTGAGGCTCTTGTATTTAGCTAACATAGAAAAAACTCAGAAAAAATACATACAATAAGATACGGCCTTCCAAAAACCCTGTCTCATGACAAATGCACACTTAGCAGGATGCAGCAGGCCTCCACTGATACAGGCTAGGAGCGGCACATGTGCAAACTACTTGATAAGAACAACCACCCCCACCCTCCAAACATTGCAGGGGTTGACTGCCTAGTAGAAAAAATGCACAAAGATATAACTCACATAGGACGCCAGTCACACTGATAAGTGTGGTGCACAGTGTCTGGTATGCAACCTATTAATGACGCCCCTTGTATTAACAGGCGGGCTGCCCAGCACTATAATATGCAGCACACAGTGACAGACGCCCCAGAAAAACCTAACCAACATAGAGGCCTGGCCACATCCTGCAAAAAAGGATATGATATAGTGCAAAAAAAATGCATGCATATGATAAACACATACACTATATGAGGTATTGGTTTAATATTTTGGCCAAAATAAAGTAAGCCCGCAACCCAACGTCAAGGGTCCTCATTATATTGCGGGTCCTACCACTAATATCAAAAAACAGCTAACATAGAAAAAACTCAGAATAAATACATACAATAAGATACGGCCTTCCCAAAACCCTGTCTGATGACAAATGCACACTTAGCAGGATGCAGCAGGCCTCCACTGATACAGGCTAGGAGCGGCACATGTGCAAACTACTTGATAAGAACAACCACCCCCACCCTCCAAACATTGCAGGGGTTGGCTGCCTAGTAGAAAAAATGCACATATACATATACATATTGTATGTATTTTTTCTGAGTTTTTTCTATGTTAGCTGTTTTTTGATATTAGTGGTAGGACCCGCCATATAATGAGGACCCTTGACGTTGGGTTGCGGGCTTACTTTATTTTGGCCAAAATATTAAACCAATACCTCATATAGTGTATGTGTTTATCATATGCATGCATTTTTTTTGCACTGTATCATATCCTTTTTTGCAGGATGTGGCCAGGCCTCTATGTTGGTTAGGTTTTTCTGGGGCGTCTGTCACTGTGTGCTGCATATTATAGTGCTGGGCAGCCCGCCTGTTAATACAAGGGGTGTCATTAATAGGTTGCATACCAGACACTGTGCACCACACTTATCAGTGTGACTGGCGTCCTATGTGAGTTATAGCAATGTGCATTTTTTCTACTAGGCAGCCAACCCCTGCAATGTTTGGAGGGTGGGGGTGGTTGTTCTTATCAAGTAGTTTGCACATGTGCCGCTCCTAGCCTGTATCAGTGGAGGCCTGCTGCATCCTGCTACGTGTGCATTTGTCATGAGACAGGGTTTTGGGAAGGCCGTATCTTATTGTAGGCTCTTGTATTTACTATGAAAATCCATATCAGATATGACTGTATAATCCCAATGTCATGACTCTGTTGTCAGGTATTCCAAGATCAGGAACCGTTGCTTCTTGGTTCCTGAGAAAAAAGTATGTAACTTGAAGTATAGCTTACAGGCCTCCATGAAACCAACAAGCTTGTCACGCCCTCCAGAGAACCAGTCAAGCAAAGCGATCTTGGGCTCCAATAAGGGTTGCCTGGGTATCATGGTCCACAAACCTGATGTGTTATGGTGCTGCAAAACAACAGTGTGTAGATCTGCCACCTCCAGGGTGAGTTACTACAGTTGCCCAGCCAAAGCAGTGATAGGATCCATAATGGATAAAACATGGTTTCGGCCAGAGCGAATGTCACGACTCTGTTAAGGACCAGGGGCTCCTGTCTCTGTTCCTATCCCTAGAGGCACTCTAGTCACCCTGTTTCCCAGATTACTTCTGATGGTGAAGATGCTGGGGCCACGTACCTTTCCTTAGCTGCTGAATCCACCCTCAGTCTGTACCCTTCCCCCACCCAGGGAAGAGGGGAGTAGTGGTGTACCGTAATACACCAACCAGATTAACAAGGTAATTTAAAGGAAAATGCCAACCATAAAAATATACTCACACAAACAAGAGAGGTAGACACCAGGAAATAGAGGATGGGGTAAAACCAAAGCTGGAGAATGAGGGGATTAGCACACAACCAAAACTTAACAAGAGTCTCAGATAAATCCACCAAACACCTTCTTAAACAACAACAAACCACCATCTCCCAAACCATGCAGCATGAAGCTATATCTGGCAATGAGTGCTTGCCAGGGTCCAGAATATATAGGAGAGGGGAGTGGCCAATAGTGAACAGCTGAGAGCCTTAATGCAGGAAAGCTTCCAAGAGCTCTCAACTGAGCAGAATAACCCATGCACTTCTAAAAGAAACAGGCACCATTTAATATGAAGGTGAAGTGCTTCTATTCAGTGCAGGAATAGGAGAAATCAGATACGGTGGTCTTCTGGCCCCTCTGTTGCTGTAAATCTGTGACACCTAAACTAAAAATATAAAAATAAGCCTTTCAGCTTTAAGAAAGTTCAACTTAGTTTTAGGCAGGGAAACTTTGGAAAAGGATTTTACAACCATTATTACATGAATTTAGAAAATAAGTACACCATCAAGTCAAAGAGATCTATTTAATAATGCATGCCTTTTGTATTGTGAAATCTGGCAACTGCAGCATTTTAAAGACAGGGAAGAGACAGTGAAGCAGTGATGTCAAAGCTATGGTATAGGGAACATAGTGATGTGATAGCGCAGTGGAAATGACCAAAGAGAAGGAATAGAACAGGAAACATGGGCATATCAATTTTGCGGTACAGAATTAATGCACAAGGAAATGTCATAGTACAGAATAGTACAGAAATAATGGTCAGAGAGGATGCAGAGATGTCACAGTAAAATAACCATAGTTAAAGTTTACTACAATACACGTGTAATGCAAGTCACGTCCCAAGCCAGGAATAACAAACTCCAGTACAAAGAGTTTCTCAGAAAAAGGTAATAGTAAAAGGTTATTGTACACTGTGATAGTTTCAGAATTGTAATAATGTCCACAAAGATGTCAAAGACCAGGAATATTATATATTGGTACTTCACAGGTAATTAGACAACATGTAACAGATTAAAATAATGTTCCATCATCCTCTTACAAAAAGTACATGGATACCACTGTTATATTGTGGGACTATTGGGCCTAGGGTGGCCCAAAAGGTGCACTTGACCCATATGAAAAGGCCATTACTATTAAAGACTTGCAATAGTTGAGGACCCATTTGGAGATTTTGTATTGGGGCCCATGAGCTTCAAATTACACCACTGGTGAAGTGTCTGCAGTATGGTATAGTTAAAGGGGTATTCCCATCTCCAAGATCCTATCCTAATATGCAGGAAGTGTAATAATAATAATATTGGCAAATAACTGCAATTAGAAATGTAGTATAGTTCTTGTGATTCGTTTTGTCTCTTTCCTCATGTGCAGGCATAGCAGGACCTTAGGGATCCATGGTTACGATCACTGTCATAGTAACTGTTAGCTAGTTGCTAGTGGTCGTAACCATAGATAACTAAGGTCCTGCAATGCCTGCAGATGAGGAAAGAGACATAGTGAATCAGAAGAACTATGCTATGTTTCTAATTGGAGGTATTTCCTATTATTATTATTATTATTATTATTATACCCACTACATATTGGGATAGGATCTTGCAGGTAAAAATGTCCCTTTAAAGTGAACCTGTCAGCAGTTTTAGCCGATATAAGATGCGGCCACTGCCTTTCAGGGCTTATCTACAGCATTCTATAATGCTGTAGATAAGCCTCCGATCTGACCTGAAAGATAAGGAAAAATAAGTTTATTATACTCACCCTGGGGTGGTCCGGTCTGATGGGTGTCGCAGGTCCAGGTCCGGCACCTCCCATCTTCTTATGATCACCGCCCTCCTGCTTGCCTCATGGCTCCCTGGCATCACACTCCTGCGCAGGCATACTTATCTGCCCTGTTGAGGGCAGAGCAAAGTACTGCAGTGTGCAGGTGCTGGGAAAGGTCAGAGAGGCCCAGCACCTGCTCACTGCAGTACTTTACTCTGCCCTCAACAGGACAGATAAGTACACCTGTGCAGGAGCGCGATGCCGGGGAACCATGAAGCAAGCAGGAGGGTGGCATTACAAGAAGATAGGAGGCACCGGACCCGGACCTGCGACACCCATTGGACCAGACCGCCCCAGGGTGAGTATAATAAAACTTATTTTCCTTATTTTTCAGATCGGATTGGGGGCTTATCTACAGCATTATAGAATGCTGTAGATAAGCCCTAAAAGGCGGTGGCCGCATCTTATATCGGCCAAACCTGGTGACAGGTTCCCTTTAAGTAGTGTTAAATCCTTCACGACATGTGCCATACTAGTACGTCGCATTTCATGTCTCCCCCTTTGATGTGGGCTCTGGCTGTGAGCCCACATCTTTCCCGGGACATATCAAGCTGCTTTGAACAGCTGACATGTGCCCGGAACAGCCGTGGGTGGAATCGCGATCCACTCGCTGCTATTAACCCGCTAAATGCCAAACTCTGACAGTGGCATTTAACATGTACTTCTGGCAATCTTGCTGGAAATCCCGCCCATCGGTGACCCTGTCACGTGATCGCGGCTCACCGATGGGTTGGCATGACAGCCAGAGTTCTCCTGGAGACCTCTATGGTTGTCACTGCCGGATTGCTATGAGCGTTGCCCTGTGGTCGGCGCTTATAGCAAGTGATTATTCTGCTACATACAGGAGATCTGATCATGGCCTGCATCTAGCAGAGCTGATCAGGTTATGGCAGCTTCTAGTCTCCCATGGAGACTATTGAAGCATGCCATAAGTAAAAAAAAATTGTGACGAAGGACCTTTGCAACGTCACGCTCGCGTGACCGTGATGTCATCTCAGGTCCTTCGTGTAATGCATCCCTGGGAACGGATGCACCGCTGAGAGCGGAAGAACTCCGGGGGCCATCGGAAGGTAAGTATATCCCTATTTTTTATTCTTTTTTTTTACATGAATATGGATCCCAGGGCCTGAAGGAGAGTCTCCCCTCCTCCAGACCCTGGGAGCCATCCTGGACCACTCCCTGCACCATATGCGGCGACCTCAGAGCTCCACACACGCCATATAAGACGACACCTGGCGTATAAGATGACCCCCGTCTTATACGGCGAGTATATCCCAAACTCTATATTTTAAATGGAAAAGTTGGGGGTCGTCTTATATGCCGGAAAATAAGGTAACTATTTCTATTCTTATTTTTGGCTAATGTTTGACTAATAATGTGAGTCTGAAAAACTTTTGTAGCCAAGATCCGTGTCATTTTTGTTTCTAACAAATTTGATTTTCTGAAGAGATATCTAACAACCAAACTAATATCCAAAAATTAAAAAGAGCCCAAGCAAAGAGCAGTGATGTGATTGCTCCTGATTGTTCCAATTGTTGTCAGTTTTCCATAACATAACTCCTTAGCCACATTGCAGGAAATAGCATACCTTTAATACAAGCTTAGCTTACTGACAGATCTGGGTCTCTATGAGGACTCTTATATTCTTTTGTAACCAGTTTATCCGTTGCGTGAATCAATATGAATGGAACATTTTTTTTTTGGATTTGATAATCCTATAAGCCAACCATGCCCGTTGTCATAGAAACTGTATTCGCCGTCCTTCAAGGGTTTAAAGCCTTTTCTTATTTTCAATTACAGTCCTGTCCTACATTTCAAGCATGTTCTTCTTGGGTATCCATGTTCTCAGTGTACTAGGCATACAACAATCACACAACACAAATCGTAGTTACAACAATAAGATTTTTATTTTATTTTAGGAATTGATCAAATTTAGGGATTGATCTACATACATGGATTCATATTTTTTAAGTTATTGTTAAAATGACAAGTGTGGATCTAATTGTTAACTGCCCCTGTCCAGAAGTGTTTTTTGTTTTTTTCTGCTGGCTTTGGATAATGAAATGCGATGACTTTGTAACGGATGATTTCCTGGAAACATCAATTCTTGGGTGGTCTTTTATCATACCACCGCCTTTTGTACACTCCTCAACATTGAAATTGCAATGACAAGGACACAAATTCATGGCATTATGGAAATCACTGGATGGATAGACATGTTAATGATCTGCAAATGATGACAAAAATGGAAACAAAATTTTCAAGACATCTCAATTTATTCAGTATTGAGAGTAGGTTCCGCATGCATAAATCCTCGCACTTACTGACTTGGCTGCTATCAATGAGGTTATTAACAGTTATTTGAGGAATGTTTTGCCGCAATGGATTTAATTAGGCATATCATCAAGATGCACTGCTGGCAGCTCTCTTTGCGATTGCTGACCAATGATGTCTTTTAGGCCACGTAAGCTGCTAATAGTATCATGAGAAACATATGGCCAAAGCTATTGTGTTGAAAAAATGCCTCCTGTGATACTTTGAAGAAATGCATGCACCATGACCGAATCAATGTTACCGATGAAGTTACCAGGCTTCTTGCTTCTTCTCACACTACTACCTCCACCAGTGACCCTATTCCCTCTCACCTCCTTCAGTTTATCTTCCTGGCTGTTACTACCCACCTGTCAAAAATATTAAATCTCTTACTTCCATACAATATTTTTACATACTATTTTAAATATGCTGTCATAACCCCTCTACAAAAAAATCCCTGAATCAGAACTGCTTTGCAAACTACTGCACAGATTTTTTTTAAATCTCCCCTTCATTTCTAAACTCCTAGAATGCTCAGTCTATGCTCTGTAATTTGCTATCTCTCTTCCTGACCCTTTACAACTCAGTTTCAACTCTTTATATTCTACAAAAAATTACCTTATTAAAGTTTCTAATAGTCTAGTAACAGCTAAATCTAATAGTTACTACTCCCTTCTTATTTGATTAAGCAGCATTTGACAATGTGTATTGGCAGCTCCTCCTCACTATGCTCCGCTCTATCGGTCTCATGATACCGATCTCACTTGGTTCTCCTCTTACCTTACTGAGCTCTTCTTCAATGTGTCATTTGCTTCCTCTTCTTTCACTCGTCTTCTCCTTACTGTTGAGGTTCCCCAGGGTTCAGTTATAGGTCCCCTCCTCTTCACTTCTCTATATACACTGCCCCTATTGAAGAAACCATCAGCAGATTTGGCTGTCAGTTCAATGTCTATGCTCATGAAACAAGATTATACACTTATTCTCCTGACACAACCCCACATTACTACAAAATACAAGTTCCAGTTTGTTTGCTGTCTCTAACATTATGTCTTCCCTCTATCTGAAAATGAATCTTTCCTCCCTCTACTAACCTACCTAAACCCAATATTATTATTTATGTGGGTAGTGCTACTACAGCTTCCAAGCAGCACGCTCTGTGAATTGGGGCTTTATTTAACTTAGATCTTTCCTTCACTCTTTATACTCAATCACTTGCTTGTTCATATCACCTGTACTTCAAAAACTCCACCCCTGAAGCTACCATTGAATCTACAAAAGATTCTACTTTCACTCTTAATCATCCTCGCCTTGAGTACCACACCTCTCTGCTAGTCAGTCACCCATTAGTAAACTCTCTTCTCTCCTATTTATCCTGACTGCAGCAACCTGGGTCATATTTATATCCAACCATTACACCGATACCTCCAATCCATGCCAGTTATTGCACTGGTTGCCCATCCACTACAGAATCCAATATAAACATCACTCTCACTCACAAAGCTCTGTACATTTCCCTATCACATTATATCTCCTCCTTCATCTCCTTCACTTCCTTCAGGGAGTGGCCATTAAAGGATTTTGATCATTTACCCAATCCCTGCTAGCACCGGAGATCTCACCGAGGTCACGGCAGTTCAGCCTGGCCGGGAACACAGCCTCAGTGACCGGAAGTAACCTTGATGACATCACCGCCGGTCACTGAGTCTGTGCTCTCCGCAGTACATTCACCAGTGGTTCTCAGACTGGATGGTCACATTTTGGCACCTTCCAGGTTGAAAACTTTATCCTCCAGACATGAATTATGGCTTAGGACAGAACAACAGAGAGGTGAGGTATATTGTTGTTTTTTATTTTTGTTTTATTACAGGAGAACAAGGGCTTTGGTGGAATTAGTCGTTAGATGAGTATAACTGTGTTTGTTATTTTTAAATAAAAAAGTAAAAGTGTATTTTGTTTTATTTCTAAAAATCACAGTGTGACAAACACCTGGTGTTTGGACAGCTGAACCCAAACAGTAACACGGACTTCGGTGTCCATGCCCGAACAGTAGGTGTTCGGTATGGACGCCAAACTTTACTGGTCGGGTTCGCCCATCTCTAGTGCTGATGCGTCACACACAAATCAGATTATAAAAAACATTTAAAAACAGCTTGTAATGTTATGTAATGTTAAAAAATAGGTAAAAATGCTTTCTCAAGTGACTGTATTTCATCTCACCAAGGAATTCCTAACAAAGTATAGTTTGTTAAGGGCTTCGGTAATCCCTACTTTTGATCATGGATTTTTATTGAATGATAGAGAGGTTTGGTAATGGAGCATGTCAAAACCCTTCCTGGCCTAGTTTTCTCTTAAGCCTCAGTCAGTCCAGGTGTTGAGCTAAATTAATTACTGGGTTTAAAAAGGTATGCACTTTAGATGTGGTGAAACAGTCTGAAGAAGCAGAAGACGTCTGTTTAAGAAACTTTCAGGCTAGGGTAACACAACTGTTTTTCTGTCATCTGAGAAAATCGGTCTGATTGTGCTAATCAGATTCTGATCAGAATTTAATCAGAGTGTGATCAGAGTGTGTTCCAATTTTCTCAGAGGTGGAGAAATAAAAAGAAATTCTCCTCCTTCTCTAAATTGTCTGTCCGTGAAAACTGGACCACACTCTGATGTCATCCAAGTGCTGTCCAATTTTTTCCACGGACACATAGAGTTGAATGGGTGAGTGCCCGACAATTTTTGAAAAGGTAAGTTGTGCATTATGTGATTTTTTCCTCAAAATGTTCTATCCATCAAAATGACAGATAACACTTGTCCGATTTTTATGGTGGTGTACATGAGCCCTAACACTGCTATCTTCCATTTAGTGCTAATTTTGCATAGTTACACGTAATTTTTGTTTCTTTTTCTGGTTGTTGTTAGTAGGCCATCTGTATAGTCAGAGAAGGTAATGTCTTATTAGTGCTCTGCCGAACAGGGGGTTATTTGTGTTTTGTGCTTGATTGTAAAAGTTATACATTTATTTTGTATGCCAATGAATAAAGAACAGGAAATCTGTTAGAGCCGAACTTGTGTGTAACTGTCTCTGACATCAATGATCCCATTTTGCTTACTGATACTCAGCTAATCTTCCACAATATTCACATTACGCTATGACCTATTTTCTCTTTTCTACATCAAATGCTAGTTTCATGTCTTACCATTTGAAAGATTTTTGAAGATTCTTCTGATGAAGATTAGTAACCTGCAATGCCCTGAAACTTTTTAGATGTCATAGTGGTTCTGGTCATTGTAGTCACAAATCGGCACTCACAAAGAAAGAACTTACCGGGGGATTTAGGAAAATTGTGTAAAAAAAAAAATTCTTGTTCAAGTCACGGGACACATTTTTGCTTTTAAGAACACTAGTAAAAAAAACTATATTTCCTAGCAATTGACTGAATTGACATTTTGCAACCCTGTGCATGTTTAGAAAAGTCTAGAAGTAAATGCTTGGAATAATGGAAGATGAGCCATTGGTCAGTAGGAGGTCATGGAAAAGGCATAGATAAAATTTAGAATTTTATTCTATTATTGAAAGTTGTTCATTCTTTTTGATGACAAATGGCAGAAAAAGAGGCCACAATTAGGGTAGCCATATGTAATCAAAGGTTAGACAATAAAGGGGTTGTCCGATTTTAAGCTACAAGTCTGCAGTTACTGTTTGTTACTGCAGACTTGTGAATTCTCACAAGTCTGCAGTCACATAGAGTAACTGCAGACTTGTGTGCTGTGAGGATTTTGAAAGACTGGCGCCAGGTCATGTAACCACAAGAATTTGATTTGCATACTTCTTGCCACATTCCCACTAGATTGCATCTGACCTCTCTCAATACACTTTCATTTTCAAGTGAGGCCGCTCCCATCTATTCAGCACGTAACCACACGTATGCAAATAACATACTTGCGATCAGGCTGGCACCAGAGAATATCTGGTGTCATGATTAAGAGTACCTGCTGGACTCAAAACACGCAAACCCGGTGTCACTATCCTACCTAATTCCAAATAATTAGAACCGTAATGACCCCTTTCAACATGAGTCTTTGAGGATCAAGAAGTGTCTTACAAATATGCAGCATATAAAACTAAATCACTTATTAATTAATTAGAATAACACAATACATATGAATAAAATAATAAAAAGGTGCCTAAAGCCAAGAGGGAACCCAGCTCCAGAATCGTAACAATAAATCTAAATTATAGAGCATTTATTTGATTGTTATAGCTGGGTTCCCTCTGAGCTTGAGGCACTTTTTTATTATTTTATTCATATGTATTGTATTATTCCAATTAATTAATTAAGAAATTAAGTTTTATATACGGAATTTTTAGATTATAAGATTCACTTTTTTCCCAAAAAATTTAGGCGGAAAATGTGGGTATGTTTTATGATCCGAATGTAGCTTACCGGAGGGGGGGACAGGGTAGTGGTAGCTGAAGTGGAGCAGGGTCACAGGAGGCAGGCTGCTGCAGGAGGCCAACGGTCGCAGCAGGAGTGGGAGGTCCTGGCACTCCGAGGCTGTGCACCCTGGATTGTCAGAAAATGTAGAGCGGAGTGGAGTCTTCTCACTTTCCCATTGATTTCCCTGTGGTGAGCTTCAGGAAATGGCTGCCGAAGGCGGTGCATGTGCAGATTGAGATCTCGGTTGTAGGATTGGGGCCCACAGCATTGCTCCAATCCTGTCGCTACTGCCAACTTCCTGTAGCAGCAACTCTGCCGCCTGTGACCTCAATACACAGCAGCGCCATCTTCTCCTGTAAGCTACCATAAAATCGGACTATAAGACGCACCCTTATTTTATTAAAAGAAATATTTTTCCTATTTTCCTCCCAAAAAATTGTCGGCGAGAACACTGTGACCATTGGTTGCCATTATGTGCCGGCTCGGTGGAGTCTGACCCAGATGGACACATCACCTACATCGCTGGAACGGGACCAGTCTGGGAGGTAAGACGATATAGTAAAGGCAGCAGCAAATCAGCAACCACCGAGAGGCACAGAACTTACATCACTGGAACGAGCCAGTTTGGGAGATGAACCAAAAGTGCAAAGGCTGCAGCCAATCATCGGCCACTGGGAGGCACAGCACTGACATCTCCAGACAGCGCCAGTTTTGGGGCTTTGCATTTTTTTAATTTTGCTATCTGGGGCACTTTGTCTAGAGTTGTTCAGTAGTGGATAACCCCCTTTAAGAATATGCATATGACAGTCAAAAGTTCTTTTTGTACCATTTTTTTTTCCACAAACACGCCGAATTTGACCCATGTGGAGCCTCCACGTTTGTGGGTATGAAAGGCCTATGTTGGAGGTCTTCTAATGTACTGTATACAGCTAGTGTTTTATAGCAGGAAAAACATGACTGCTATATTTAAGATCGATTGAAGAGGAGCTAGTTAGGTTAATGGATTATTAATGTATAGATTAATTAATAGATTGACAATCTTCTACACACAGCACTTATCACCAGAACAGCTTTTGGCAGGCAAGATATATCTTCATTTGAGCTGAAAGCAAAATCACCAGACAGCTCATCACTTCCTAAATACTAATCATATCTGAATTTAATATGACTTGAATTTACTAGTACAAACTGACAAGACAAGCGCTGCCCATCAGACCGGAGGATTTGGGGTTTGAGAATTCAAGCATGTCTTTCGGAGTATTTGGGGGAAAAAAAATAATGAAATCTGCTCTAATGTTGAATTACAATATAAATGCACACTATGCTAATTATTTAAATTGGAGTAAGCAGGGAGAATAATGCATGCTATTTCTGGATTATGATTATCCGAGTTTACTTCTTACAATTCCGCTCCCATTGTGTCACATTCATGCAGCGTTGTAAGTGACATTTTTGAGTTATTTTTAAGGAAACAGAGTAATAGAAATGTGGAAGTAATATACATCATGTGCTGCATCAAATTTTCTGCAAAGGTCATAGAAAATCATTGTCACTACTGCCTGTACAGGACACACAGTCTCGCTCTTCATTTACCTACATCATTTACTACGGAAAAGAAAAATATTTTCAGCTTGATGTTATTAAAACTTACCTCCAGTGACCCATATAAAAACCTCTGATGGTATCCATTGGTGTAAATTCAAGTTTGTAATGTAGTATTTAATATTGAGTGGTCATTGCTGCTTGGTAGCTTCATTCGCTTCCGGACTACATAGTTCATCCATTTCAATACAAAGCACAATATTTTTGGCATGCGTTTGCGCATGCAGATGATGTGCTGCGCACAGAAATGCTAATGTGAGCCTAGTCTTAGACATGTGATTACAGCAGCATCTGCACTATCTGATGTCTATATTCCATTAATTTATCAACAACTGGAAGGCAATTACACCTTAGATAGACACTACCACACCAATAACTAGACATAAGTAGTTTCTTTATCTTTTTAGCTTAGATGAAATCATATAATGTTATCGTCTTTTGTAGATTTCGATTTATTTTTACATTTATGTTTTACAGATACCATTGTAACTACACATGTGAAAGAACCCAGACGACCACTACAATGAAAATAATTATGTTCCAACAATAAGCTTTCTCGTAGATTCAGGTTGCTATTTTCTAGTAAATGTTTATCTCACCTTAGAACTGGATTCACAGTTACATTGCTCAGTACTATGCTCTCCATTTTCAGCATTCCACTGTTATTGAAAATTTGATACAAAAATATAACAACTGGAATCCATCATGTCTCTGTGTACTGTGTGTGGGAGACAATAACTCCATCAACTGAAAATTAGAGAGAGAATACAAATGGTCAACTGGTGAAAAATGACAGATACAGTTCTTAGTGGTCAGAAATGGTGTTATACCATGAGAGGGAGCATCAGGGCCGTAGTCCTGATCTCCCATCACATACAAACCATGTCCTTTAGTTGGTGTACTTGCCTGTCTGCTCTCTGCACCTTCAAGATCTCCTCTGGGTGGCTGAGGGCCTTCTCCATACATTTGCGCACAAACAGAGACACAGTCCAATTGTAACTTAAATCATAGAACTTTACTTTTTCCACTTTGCAGCACATTCTTATTAGATGCAACATCAGCATAGGGTTCCAAACAGTTCATATTCTCCACTTTCCTATGGCCTTCAGTATGTGCCTGGGTCCTACCGTCTCTTGCAATACTGCAGCATCCTCTCTGTTCAGACTCACTACGCTCAGGGGCAGGTGTTCCCTCGTCTGTTTCGCCTCGGATCTGAGGGAGTCTGCCCATGCAGTGAGCTTCCACATTACAGAGCCACCTGCATCCCCGTACTGTTGTGACTTCTGCTGTAGCTTCGTTCCACCACTGCTGTCACACTGCTGCTAAGGCTGTGCTTCTGGCCCATTGGGCAATGGATGGCTGGGTTCCTAGCTTAGAACATTATGGAGCTACTGGGTAGCTAGGGCTCTAAAGCCAACCCGAGCTGTCCAGGCTCTCTAGCCTGTTGTGATCCTAGTGGTAGAGGATCGCAGAAGTTCCAGCTAAGTCCGCAAACACAAAATCAGCTCATGGGGAGGTGGTAACTTGGCTGACCGTATATCTGATCCTAGCACAACAACTAAAAGTAGCCGGGGAACGTACCTACGTTGATACTAGACGTCTCGCACCAGCCGGAGAACTAACTAACCCTTTCAGAGAAAATAAGACCTCACTTGCCTCAAGAGAAAGGACCCCAAAGTTATAATACAAGCCCCCAACAAATAATAATGGTGAGGTAAGAAGAAAAGACAAACATAAGTATGAACTAGATTTAGCAAAGTGAGGCCCACTAATTAATAGCAGAAAATAGGAAGAGGACTTATGTGGTCAGCAAAAACCCTACAAAAATATCCACGCTGAATATCTAAGAACCCCCGCACCGACTAACGGTGTGGAGGGAGAATATCAGCCCCCTAGAGCTTCCAGCAAAAATCAGGAATCACATTGTAACAAGCTGGAACAAAATAGCAGTAATGCGAATAAACAAAAATAGGAAAGCAGGACTTAGCTTATCTTGCAAAAAGCAGGAGACCAGGAGAGAGGAGCAAACAGACATAGACTGACTACATCGATTCCAGGCACTAGACTGAGTTTCCAGGAAGTCTAAATAGGAACACCCAAGGCCTAACGTACCAGGTGGGTACCAACCTGGAGAAAGACAATCCAAGTGTCATACCGCTAGTGATCACAAGAGGGAGCCAAGAAATACAGTTCACAACAGTACCCCCCCTTTAAGGAGGAGTCACCGAACCCTCACCAAGACCACCAGGGCGATCAGGATGAGCAGCGTGAAAAGCACGAACCAAATCGGCCGCATGAACATCAGAAGCGACCACCCAGGAATTATCCTCCTGACCATAGCCCTTCCATTTGACCAGATACTGAAGCCTCCGTCTAGAGAGACGAGAATCCAAGATCTTCTCCACCACGTACTCCAACTCGCCCTCAACCAAGACCGGAGCCGGAGGGTCAACAGCAGGAACCACAGGCACAACGTACCGCCGCAACAAAGACCTATGGAACACATTGTGAATGGCAAACGACACCGGAAGATCCAAACGAAAAGAAACCGGATTAAGGATTTCCAAAATTTTATAAGGACCAATAAAGCGAGGCTTAAACTTAGGAGAGGAAACCTTAAGAGGGACATACCGAGAAGACAACCACACCAAATCCCCAACACGAAGTCGGGGACCCACACCGCGGCGGCGGTTGGCAAAACGCTGAGCCTTCTCCTGTGACAATTTCAAGTTGTCCACCACATGATTCCAAATCCGCTGCAATCTATCCACCACGGAATCCACCCCAGGACAGTCAGAAGATTCAACATGACCCGAGGAAAAACGAGGATGAAAACCAGAGTTGCAGAAAAATGGCGAAACCAAAGTAGCGGAACTAGCCCGATTATTGAGGGCAAACTCAGCCAATGGCAAGAAGGTCACCCAATCATCCTGATCCACAGAAACAAAACATCTCAAATAAGCCTCCAGTGTCTGATTAGTTCGCTCCGTTTGGCCATTAGTCTAAGGATGAAAGGCAGATGAGAACGACAAATCAATGCCCATCTTAGCACAAAAAGATCGCCAGAACCTGGACACAAACTGGGATCCTCTGTCAGACACGATATTCTCAGGAATGCCATGCAAACGAACCACATTCTGAAAGAACAAAGGAACCAGATCGGAAGAGGAAGGCAACTTAGGCAAGGGCACCAAATGGACCATCTTGGAAAAGCAATCACACACCACCCACATTCCTTGAGACACCGGAAGATCTGAAATGAAATCCATGGAAATGTGTGTCCAGGGCCTCTTCGGGACGGGCAAGGGCAAAAGCAACCCGCTGGCACGAGAACAGCAAGGCTTAGCCCGAGCACAAATCCCACAGGACTGCACAAAAGAACGCACATCCCGCGACAAGGAAGGCCACCAAAAGGACCTAGCTACCAAATGTCTGGTACCAAAAATTCCAGGATGCCCTGCCAATACTGAGGAATGAACCTCGGAGATAACTCTGCTGGTCCATTTATCAGGAACAAACAGTCTATCAGGTGGGCAAGGGTCAGGTCTACCAGCCTGAAATATCTGCAACACACGTCGCAAATCAGGAGAAATGGCCGACAAGATTACTCCCTCTTTAAGAATACCAGCTGGCTCTGAGACTCCCGGAGAGTCAGGCACAAAACTCCTAGAAAGAGCATCAGCCTTCACATTCTTCAAACCAGGCAGGTATGAGACCACAAAGTCAAAACGGGAGAAAAACAATGACCAACGAGCCTGTCTAGGATTCAGGCGCTTAGCAGACTCGAGATACATCAAATTTTTGTGATCAGTCAAGACCACCACACGATGCTTAGCTCCCTTGAGCCAATGACGCCACTCCTCAAATGCCCACTTCATGGCCAACAACTCCCGATTACCAACATCATAGTTCCGCTCCGCAGGCGAAAATTTCCTAGAAAAAAAAGCACAAGGTCTCATCACAGAGCAAGCAGCGCCTTTCTGCGACAAAACAGCCCCTGCACCAATCTCAGAAGCGTCCACTTCAACCTGAAAGGGAAGTGAGACATCAGGCTGGCACAAAACAGGCGCCGAAGTAAACTGGCGCTTCAGCTCCCGGAAAGCCTCCACGGCTGCCGGAGCCCAATTAGCCACATCAGAACCTTTCTTGGTCATATCCGTCAAAGGTTTAACAACGCTAGAGAAATTAGCAATAAAACGACGGTAGAAATTAGCAAAACCCAAGAACTTCTGAAGACTCTTAACAGACGTGGGTTAAGTCCAATCATGAATAGCTCGGACCTTGACTGGATCCATCTCCACTGTAGAATGGGAGAAAATGAAACCCAGAAAGGAAACCTTCTGCACTCCAAAGAGACACTTTGAGCCCTTCACAAACAAAGCATTATCCCGCAAAACCTGAAACACCATCCTGACTTGCTTTACATGAGAATCCCAATCATCAGAAAAAACCAGAATATCATCCAGATAAACAATCATAAATTTATCTAGATACTTCCGGAAGATGTCATGCATAAAGGACTGAAACACTGAAGGAGCATTAGAGAGCCCAAAAGGCATCACCAAGTACTCAAAATGACCTTCGGGCGTATTAAACGCAGTTTTCCATTCATCTCCCTGCTTAATGCGCACAAGGTTGTACGCACCACGAAGATATATCTTGGTGAACCACTTGGCACCCTTAATCCGAGCAAACAAGTCCGACAATAGTGGCCTGGAATACTGTTGTGATCCTAGTGGTAGAGGATCGCAGAAGTTCCAGCTAAGTCCGCAAACACAAAATCAGCTCATGGGGAGGTGGTAACTTGGTTGACTGTATATCTGATCCTAGCACAACAACTAAAAGTAGCTGGGGAACGTACCTACGTTGATACTAGACGTCTCGCACCAGCCGGAGAACTAACTAACCCTTTCAGAGAAAATAAGACCTCACTTGCCTCAAGAGAAAGGACCCCAAAGTTATAATACAAGCCCCCAACAAATAATAACGGTGAGGTAAGAAGAAAAGACAAACATAAGTATGAACTAGCTTTAGCAAAGTGAGGCCCACTAATTAATAGCAGAAAATAGGAAGAGGACTTATGCGGTCAGCAAAAACCCTACAAAAATATCCACGCTGAATATCCAAGAACCCCCGCACCGACTAACGGTGTGGAGGGAGAATATCAGCCCCCTAGAGCTTCCAGCAAAAAACAGGAATCACATTGTAACAAGCTGGAACAAAATAGCAGTAATGCGAATAAACAAAAATAGGAAAGCAGGACTTAGCTTATCTTGCAAAAAGCAGGAGACCAGGAGAGAGGAGCAAACAGACATAGACTGACTACATCGATTCCAGGCACTAGACTGAGTTTCCAGGAAGTCTAAATAGGAACACCCAAGGCCTAACGAACCAGGTGGGTACCAACCTGGAGAAAGACAATCCAAGTGTCATACCGCTAGTGATCACAAGAGGGAGCCAAGAAATACAGTTCACAACACTAGCCCCTCTGTGTCTAACTAGGAAACTGTTCCTGTCTTACCCCAGTTAATTCCTCCTATGTTAACTATTTAGTCCTAATGTGCCCCCTCTAGTGGTCTAAATTGGTACTGCACTTCACTTTCCCTATTAAAACTGTACAAATATCAGAGCAGTCAAATATATATATACAATAATATGTACAAGGCAATATATGAGGAAAAGGAAGGGAGCATCACATGGTCTTGGTACATCCCTTTCAACCACATGACAATTTATTCTGAATAGTCACCTAATATGATAGGTATGTTTTAAGGATTTTCTGTGTATGCTGTTCTTTAATACATTTTTAAAGCTCCTTACCTTTTATTGAAAAATAAAGCAAGTAAATTGCACTCAGATTTAACAATGGGATTTTTAACTCTGATAAATATACATTACCTTGTCTTTCAGCCTTAGATGCATGACCTATGCCAGGACTAAATCAAGATATATCAGATAGCATTGCTCCAAACAGGATACATTGATCTTCTTTTACAGACAACGAGAGGCTTTCTATTAATTCTCCACTCAATAATTTCATGTAATTTACTGCAGCAAGTATTTCTCACACAATAAGATGCCTACTGATATCCTTCAATTTATACAGTTCTAGCATGTATATCCTGAAAAATTCTGCACTATATATACATAAAGTTGTATAATGCTGTTCGATCCTTGACTAGATGTCTCAAATGTTAGGTGCATTTAAAGGTAATGAAAAAGTTACATGTCCATGAATTGTAAGATTTCAGTTCAGAAAAGAAAACAACATTCCCCTCTTCCTCGCTTCTATAAATGTATGAAATTCTGCTCTATAACAAGTGGCAATACATATAAATTACAGATGATCTGTAATCAATAGAATCATTTATTATGTTGCCGGAGCCTTGATTGACTGAGGACCTTCTGACCCTTTAGTGTTAGTTAAGAATATGACCTTGTATGACTATTATTGGTCAGTGTATGGGAAGATATTTTTGCACCCCAGTGCACAAGCTTGTTTGTATACTCATTGGAACAAAGAAATGGCTACTTGTCTGGCTGACCTTAAGAATTCTGCTACCAGAAGTATTTCATAAACCAAGATAATGATGTCACATGCAGGAGTTGCATTGATCTTTGATTTTCCTGCACTCCAGGTATTCCTCTTACAGCGTGCACTGACAGTGCACTCTCTTGCAGGCTCATTACTTCTGATCTGAGCCAGGGAGAAAGCGCATTGTCACTATGCATAGTGCACAATTACAAGATCTTACTAAGCATCCATGCCACAATTCCACAATGTCTGTCCGCTATTTCATCTTTCTTTTCTGCTAGATTTCTAAAACTTAACATGAATAAAACAGAATTCATCATCTTTCCCCCATCTTACTCAACCTCCCCAACAAAACTATCCACTAAAGTCAATGACTGCTCACTCTTCCCAGTCCCGCAAGCTCGCTGCATCAGGGTAATCCTTGATTCTGATCTCTTCTTCAAACCACATATCCAAGCCCTTGCCACTTCCTGCCGACTACCACTGAAAAATATTTAGCAGATCAGTGCATTCCTTAATTAAGAATCTGCAAAAACACTAGTGCATGCCCTCATCATCTCACACCTTTACTACTGCAACCTCCTACTTTGTGTCCTCCCCTCTAACACTCTTGCACCCCTCTATTCCCTGGTCTTTCCTCTCTGTCAATCCCTTCACTCTCCATTGACCATAGATTCCAGTTCAAAACCTTAACCATATCTTACAAAGCCATCCACAACCTCCGATCCTCACAAGATCTCTTTCTCTACTCCCCTCTTATCTCCTCTTCCTACAATCGCATACAAGATTTCTCCAGTGCATCCCCCTACTCTGAAACTCTACGTCAGCAAATCATACTCTTGCCTACCATGGAAACCTTCAAAGGAAACCTGAAGACCCACCTCTTCCGACAGGCCTAAAACCTCCAGTATCCATTAAGAACAAACAATAAACACACTGGGACTCACCCACCACAAATACCCCTCAGAAGCTGGAATCAAAACAAAAAGGGTGCCGGTTCTGTTAGTGAAAAAGCTAAAATATAATGAATGATACCGCGCTTGAGGGTAAGAAATCTAGAAAAACGCCTGGAGTGATGCAAATGGGGTAATGCAATGTAGCTCACCCCGATATGGACCCCAGGTTATAAAGTCAGTGATTCTAATGGCAGGGTTGCACAAAATAGTCTGACAGATAAATAGATAAATAAAACAAGTCCACTTAAGGCTAATAAACAAAAGGTACTACTCAGGATGTGTCGAAGGAGAACAAAAAGAATTGACTGTGTGGCAGTATATAGTAAATGTGTACCTGCACCCCCTACTGGGATCACTGCAGGGAGCCGATACCCACCTGTGTGCAGGTGAGCCCCTGACACCAAGAGACCAAGCTTTCTGACACTGGGCAGCACATTTCTCTTTGGAATCCCTTGATAGTCTTGACTAGGGTTGAGCGAAACGGGTCGATCATTTTCAAAAGTCGCCGACTTTTGGCTAAGTCGGCGTCTCATGAAACCCGATCCGACCCCTGTGCTTGTCGGCCATGCGGTACGCGACTTTCGCGCCAAAGTCGCGTTTCAATGACGCGAAAAGCGCCATTTCTCAGCCAATGAAGGTGAACGCAGAGTGTGGGCAGCGTGATGACATAGATCCTGGTCCCCACCATCTTAGAGAAGGGCATTGCAGTGATTGGCTTGCTGTCTGCGGCGTCACAGGGGCTATAAAGGGGCGTTCCCGCCGACCGCCATCTTACTGCTGCTGATCTGAGCTTAGGGAGAGGTTGCTGCCGCTTCGTCAGAAGCAGGGAGAGCGTTAGGCAGGGTCCACTAACCACCAAACCGCTTGTGCTGTAGCGATTTCCACTGTCCAACACCACCTTCGGTGTGCAGGAACAGTGGAAGCTATTTTTTTTTTTTTTTTCCCTCAGCGTTGTAGCTCATTGGGCTGCCCTAGAAGGCTCCGTGATAGCTGTATTGCTGTGTGTACGCCACTGTGCAAACCAACTGCTTTTTTCAAAGCACATATCCTCTTGTTCCTTTCTGCACAGCTATCTTTTTTGTTTGTCCACACTTTTTATTTAATTTGTGCATCAGTCCACTCCTATTGCTGCCTGCCATACCTGGCTTAGATTACTGCAGGGAGATAGTAATTGTAGGACAGTCCCTGTTTTTTTTTTTTTTTTGTGGGAGATTAAGATTGGCATTTCTGCTACAGTGCCATCCCTGTGTGTGCCATCTCTCACTGAGTGGGCCATAGAAAGCCTATTTATTTTTTCCGTGATTTGTGTTCTAAATTCTACCTCAACACAAAAACACTACATCAATCAGTGGTAGAAAAATATTGGCCTCAGTCAGGGCTTGTGTGCCACTGCTGTGTGTGCTATCTCTCATTCAGTGGGCTATAGAAAGCCTATTTATTTATTTATTTTTTTTCTTATTATTTGGTTTCTAAAGTCTCCCTGAAAAAAAAAAAAAAAAAAAAAAAACAGTGGGAGAGTAATATTGCCCTTTCAGCTTGTGTGCCAGTCTTGACTCCTGGGTGTGCCACCTCTCTCTCATTCAGTGGGCCATAGAAAGCCTATTTATTTTTTTGGTTTTTTTAATATTATTTGGTTTCTAAAGTCTCCCTGAAAATAAAAAAAAAAAACTTAAAAAAACAGTGGGAGAGTAATATTGCCCTTTCAGCTTGTGTGCCAGTCTTGACTCCTGGGTGTGCCACCTCTCTCATTCAGTGGGCCATAGAAAGCCTATTTATTTTTTTTAAAAAAATATTATTGGGTTTCTAAAGTCTCCCTTAAAAAACAAAAAATACATAAAAAAACAGTGGGAGAGTAATATTGCCCTTTCAGCTTGTGTGCCAGTCTTGACTCCTGGGTGTGCCACCTCTCTCATTCAGTGGGCCATAGAAAGCATTTTTTTTTTTTCCTTGATTTGTGTTCTAAAATCTACCTCAACACAAAAACACTACATCAATCAGTGGTAGAAAAATATTGGCCTCAGTCAGGGCTTGTGTGCCACTGCTGTGTGTGCTATCTCTCATTCAGTGGGCTATAGAAAGCCTATTTATTTATTTATTTTTTTTCTTATTATTTGGTTTCTAAAGTCTCCCTGAAAAAAAAAAAAAAAAAAAAAAACAGTGGGAGAGTAATATTGCCCTTTCAGCTTGTGTGCCAGTCTTGACTCCTGGGTGTGCCACCTCTCTCTCATTCAGTGGGCCATAGAAAGCCTATTTATTTTTTTGGTTTTTTTAATATTATTTGGTTTCTAAAGTCTCCCTGAAAATAAAAAAAAAAACTTAAAAAAACAGTGGGAGAGTAATATTGCCCTTTCAGCTTGTGTGCCAGTCTTGACTCCTGGGTGTGCCACCTCTCTCATTCAGTGGGCCATAGAAAGCCTATTTATTTTTTTTTTTAAATATTATTGGGTTTCTAAAGTCTCCCTTAAAAAACAAAAAATACATAAAAAAACAGTGGGAGAGTAATATTGCCCTTTCAGCTTGTGTGCCAGTCTTGACTCCTGGGTGTGCCACCTCTCTCATTCAGTGGGCCATAGAAAGCATTTTTTTTTTTTCCTTGATTTGTGTTCTAAAATCTACCTCAACACAAAAACACTACATCAATCAGTGGTAGAAAAATATTGGCCTCAGTCAGGGCTTGTGTGCCACTGCTGTGTGTGCTATCTCTCATTCAGTGGGCTATAGAAAGCCTATTTATTTATTTATTTTTTTTCTTATTATTTGGTTTCTAAAGTCTCCCTGAAAAAAAAAAAAAAAAAAAAAACAGTGGGAGAGTAATATTGCCCTTTCAGCTTGTGTGCCAGTCTTGACTCCTGGGTGTGCCACCTCTCTCATTCAGTGGGCCATAGAAAGCCTATTTATTTTTTTTTTTAAATATTATTGGGTTTCTAAAGTCTCCCTTAAAAAACAAAAAATACATAAAAAAACAGTGGGAGAGTAATATTGCCCTTTCAGCTTGTGTGCCAGTCTTGACTCCTGGGTGTGCCACCTCTCTCTCATTCAGTGGGCCATAGAAAGCCTATTTATTTTTTTGGTTTTTTTAATATTATTTGGTTTCTAAAGTCTCCCTGAAAAAAAAAAATAAATAAATTAGGTGGGAGATTAATATTGACATTAGTGCTTGAGTGACAGTCCTGCGTGTGTGTCATCTCTGTGATTTTGTGCCACAGAAAACAGAGTGTGTAACATTGTGCCTGATTTTCCTTGTGGTCTCACCAACCTGTTAAGGGATATTGAAATCATACTGAAGTTATAGCTCACCGTGTAAGTTGTTTGACAGCAACAAATAAAGTTACTTTGGTTAAGATTTTAAAACAATGAGGAAGTCTGGTGCAAGAGGTCGTCGTGGGCGTTCATTGTCAGCTGGTAATGATGGTAGTGGTAGTGGAGCATCAGGTGGTCGTGGGGATAAAAATATTCCACCTAAGTCTGGAGCTGTGGAGCCAGTTTCGTCGTCAGGCTACACAAGGCCTCGAACGCTCTCTTTTCTGGGAGTAGGAAAACCGCTTTTAAAGGCGGAGCAGCAACAGCAAGTTTTGGCTTACATTGCAGACTCAGCCTCTAGCTCTTTTGCCTCCTCTTCCGAAACTGGTAAATGTAAAAGCAGCGCGTCGCTTGTGGATGTTCACGGTCAGGGACAAGTCGCTTCCTTGTCCTCCTCAGCAAAAACTACAACAAGAGAGAAGGATGCAGCAGGCGACACAACGGGTCACTCCATGGAGCTCTTTACACATACCGTCCCTGGCTTAGAAAGTGAAACATTTAACAGGCCATGCCCATTACAAGTATATTCTGACATGGAGTGCACTGATGCACAGCCACAGCCAGAGTACTATGCTGCTCCTTTGACTCAGACCACCACATTGCCCTCTCAGGGTACAGATCCACAATCAGACCCTGATGAGACTATGTTGCCCCGCCACGAACGCTATACCACCGACCGACACAGTGACACAGACGAAGTTGCACACGAGCTTGAAGAGGAGGTAATAGATGACCCAGTTATTGACCCCGATTGGCAGCCATTGGGGGAACAGGGTGCAGGCAGCAGTAGTTCAGAAGCGGAGGTGGAGGAGGGGCCGCAGCAGGCATCAACATCGCAACAGGTTCCATCTGCCGGGCCCGTATCTGGCCCAAAACGCGTGTCAAAGCCAAAACCTGTTGGAGGACAGCGTGGCCATCCGGTTAAAGCTCAGTCTGCAATCCCTGAAAAGGGATCCGAGTCTAGGAAGAGTGCAGTCTGGCATTTTTTTAAACAACATCCAACTGATCAGCGCAAAGTCATCTGTCAAAAATGTTCAACTAGCTTAAGCAGAGGTCAGAATCTGAAAAGTCTAAATACTAGTTGCATGCATAGACACTTAACCACCATGCATTTTCAAGCCTGGACTAACTACCAAACGTCCCTTAAGGTTGTAGCACCCTCGGCCAATGAAGCTAGTCAGCAACGCAACATCCCTTCCGTCACTGTAAGGCCACCATTTTCCGCACCACCGGCAGTATCTGTGCAGGTTTCTTTGCCAGCCAAAAGCAGTCAGGGTCAGGGAACCACCAGTTTTGTAGGAGGAAATATTGCATCTAGGGCACCGGCGGAAACAATACCGTCTCCAACCGTCTCTCAGTCTGCCATGTACACCGGCACACCCGAAAGTTCCACGATCTCCAGCTCTCCAGTCCAGCTCACCCTACATGAGACTCTGGTTAGAAAAAGGAAGTACTTATCCTCGCATCCGCGTACACAGGGTTTTAACGCCCACATAGCTAGACTAATCTCGTTAGAGATGATGCCCTACCGGTTAGTTGAAAGCGAAGCTTTCAAAGCCCTGATGGAGTACGCTGAACCACGATACGAGCTACCCAGTCGACACTTTTTTTCCAGAAAAGCCATCCCAGCCTTGCACCAGCATGTTAAACAGCGCATCGTCCATGCACTCAGGCAATCTGTGAGTACAAAGGTGCACCTGACTACAGATGCATGGACCAGTAGGCATGGCCAGGGACGTTATGTGTCCATCACGGCACACTGGGTGAATGTGGTGGATGCAGGGTCCACAGGCGACATCAATTTAGGGACAGTTGTGCCTAGCCCACGGTCTAGGAAACAGTTGGCTGTAGGCGTTCGCACCCCCTCCTCCTCCTCCTCCTCGTCCTCCTGCAGAAGCTACAGCTCTTCCACAGAACGCAGTCTGCCAACCACTCCATCGGCAGATGACACTGTTGCACACCAGTTGTCCCATTATGGGCCAGCTACTGCCAAGCGTCAGCAGGCTGTATTGGCTATGAAGTGTTTGGGCGACAACAGACACACCGCGGAAGTTCTGTCCGAGTTCTTGCAACAAGAAACGCAGTCGTGGCTGGGCACAGTAGATCTTGAGGCAGGCAAGGTAGTGAGTGATAACGGAAGGAATTTCATGGCTGCCATCTCCCTTTCCCAACTGAAACACATTCCTTGCCTGGCTCACACCTTAAACCTGGTGGTGCAGTGCTTATTGAAAACTTATCCTGGGTTCTCCGACCTGCTCCTCAAAGTGCGTGCACATTGCTCACATATCCGACGTTCGCCTGTACACGCCAGCCGTATGCAGACCTATCAGCGGTCTTTGAACCTTCCCCAGCATCGCCTCATCATAGACGTTGCAACAAGGTGGAACTCAACACTGCACATGCTTCAGAGACTGTGCGAACAGAGGCGTGCTGTTATTTATTTGTGGGAGGATACACGGGCAGGCAGTAGGATGGCAGACATGGAGTTGTCAGGTGTGCAGTGGTCTAAGATACAAGACATGTGTCAAGTCCTTCAGTGTTTTGAGGAATGCACACGGCTGGTTAGTGCAGACAACGCCGTAATAAGCATGAGCATCCCCCTAATGCGTCTGCTGATGCAAAGTTTGACGCACATAAAGGAGCAGGCGTCTGCACCAGAGGAAGAGGAAAGCCTTGATGACAGTCAGCCATTGTCTGGTCAGGGCAGTGTACAGGACGAGGTAGCGGGCGAAGAGGAGGTGGAGGACGAGGAGGATGATGGGGATGAGTATATTTTTAATGCCGAACCTTTCCCGGGGGCACAGGAAATTGGTTGCGTGTCACGGCCGGGTTCTGTTTTTTTGAGGGACACAAGTGACGTAGATTTGCCTGCAACTGCCCCTCAACCAATCACAACCGGAGATTTGACAACTGGAACTTTGGCCCACATGGCGGATTATGCCTTACGTATCCTAAAAAGGGACACACGCATTACGAAAATGATGAACGATGACGATTACTGGTTGGCCTGCCTCCTCGATCCACGCTATAAAGGCAAATTGCAAAATATTATGCCACATGAGAACTTGGAACTAATATTAGCAACCAAACAATCAACTCTTGTTGACCGTTTGCTTCAGGCATTCCCAGCACACAGCGCACGTGATCGTTCTCACATGAGCTCCAGGGGGCAGCAGACTAGGAGTGTTAGGGGTGCACACATCAGAAGTGGCGTTGGACAGAGGGGTTTTCTGACCAGGTTGTGGAGTGATTTTGCTATGACCGCAGACAGGACAGGTACTGCTGCATCAATTGAAAGTGACAGGAGACAACATTTGTCCAGTATGGTTACTAACTATTTTTCATCCCTTATCGATGTTCTCCCTCAACCGTCATTCCCATTTGATTACTGGGCCTCCAAATTAGACACCTGGCCAGAATTGGCAGAATATGCATTGCAGGAGCTTGCTTGCCCGGCAGCAAGTGTCCTATCAGAAAGAGTATTCAGTGCTGCAGGTTCAATATTAACCGAAAAAAGGACTCGTCTGGCTACCCAAAATGTTGACGATCTAACATTCATTAAAATGAACCACAACTGGATTTCGAAATCTTTTGCCCCACCTTGCCCGGCCGACACCTAGCTTTCCTATGAAAAGCTCTTGCCTGTGAATTACTTTTCTAATGTCTAATTTGCTGCAGCTGATTGTACAGCATACGACATGTTTACACCTCCCTAAATGGCAAAACTCCCCACACGGGGCCGTGGTATCGCGACTTGGCGCAAGCACCCGTGAGACTGGTGTTTGTCTGAAGAGGTGGGTGTGCTCGCTTTTGGTTGACGGCATTGCTACTGGGTCCCTCATAGTACAATGTAGTGTCTCTGGCGGTGGTGGTGCGCACCCAACGTCAGACACACCGTTGTAACATGAGGGGCCCTGGGGCGGTCCCGCCGGCCTCAAGAGAGTTCCCCCCTAACCCAGCTCAAAATGTGCTCTACCACGTGCAAAATTATGTCGCACAGCTCCACCAATCTTTAGTCTATTCGCTGACATCATTCAATGTCTGGCACTGACAATACAAATTTGTAGACATCTATGATGCAACTTAAAGTAGTCTGTGTCTGTGTCCTATATTGGCACCATTAAATAGTTACTGCCAAATTACTATGTCAGAAACTCAGTAGATGAGCCCACCCCTGTACCTAAGTATGCCACCTTTTTTTTTGTTTTGGTTGTTTTGCGAGACATTAACATCTATTTATATTTTGGGAGTACTGGGACAGACACTCCTTGCACTACTCCTCCACTCACCACCAAGCTGCCTGTGTATCCATGTAACCGCTGTAAAGCTGCCATGAGCCTATTGTTTGTTATTTTAGGCCTTTGATAGCCTGTCTGCGGTCCCTACTTTAAATACTCCTCCACTCACCACCAAGCTGCCTGTGTATCCATGTAACCGCTGTAAAGCTGCCATGAGCCTATTGTTTGTTATTTTAGGCCTTTGATAGCCTGTCTGCGGTCCCTACTTTAAATACTCCTCCACTCACCACCAAGCTGCCTGCCCGTGTATCCATGTAACCGCTGTAAAGCTGCCATGAGCCTATTGTTTGTTATTTTAGGCCTTTGATAGCCTGTCTGCGGTCCCTACTTTAAATACTCCTCCACTCACCACCAAGCTGCCTGTGTATCCATGTAACCGCTGTAAAGCTGCCATGAGCCTATTGTTTGTTATTTTAGGCCTTTGATAGCCTGTCTGCGGTCCCTACTTTAAATACTCCTCCACTCACCACCAAGCTGCCTGCCCGTGTATCCATGTAACCGCTGTAAAGCTGCCATGAGCCTATTGTTTGTTATTTAAGGCCTTTGATAGCCTGTCTGCGGTCCCTACTTTAAATACTCCTCCACTCACCACCAAGCTGCCTGTGTATCCATGTAACCGCTGTAAAGCTGCCATGAGCCTATTGTTTGTTATTTTAGGCCTTTGATAGCCTGTCTGCGGTCCCTACTTTAAATACTCCTCCACTCACCACCAAGCTGCCTGCCCGTGTATCCATGTAACCGCTGTAAAGCTGCCATGAGCCTATTGTTTGTTATTTTAGGCCTTTGATAGCCTGTCTGCGGTCCCTACTTTAAATACTCCTCCACTCACCACCAAGCTGCCTGCCATTGTATCCATGTAACCGCTGTAAAGCTGCCATGAGCCTATTGTTTGTTATTTTAGGCCTTTGATAGCCTGTCTGCGGTCCCTACTTTAAATACTCCTCCACTCACCACCAAGCTGCCTGTGTATCCATGTAACCGCTGTAAAGCTGCCATGAGCCTATTGTTTGTTATTTTAGGCCTTTGATAGCCTGTCTGCGGTCCCTACTTTAAATACTCCTCCACTCACCACCAAGCTGCCTGTGTATCCATGTAACCGCTGTAAAACTGCCATGAGCCTATTGTTTGTTATTTTAGGCCTTTGATAGCCTGTCTGCGGTCCCTACTTTAAATACTCCTCCACTCATCACCAAGCTGCCTGTGTATCCATGTAACCGCTGTAAAGCTGCCATGAGCCTATTGTTTGTTATTTTAGGCCTTTGATAGCCTGTCTGCGGTCCCTACTTTAAATACTCCTCCACTCACCACCAAGCTGCCTGTGTATCCATGTAACCGCTGTAAAGCTGCCATGAGCCTATTGTTTGTTATTTTAGGCCTTTGATAGCCTGTCTGCGGTCCCTACTTTAAATACTCCTCCACTCACCACCAAGCTGCCTGCCCGTGTATCCATGTAACCGCTGTAAAGCTGCCATGAGCCTATTGTTTGTTATTTTAGGCCTTTGATAGCCTGTCTGCGGTCCCTACTTTAAATACTCCTCCACTCACCACCAAGCTGCCTGTGTATCCATGTAACCGCTGTAAAGCTGCCATGAGCCTATTGTTTGTTATTTTAGGCCTTTGATAGCCTGTCTGCGGTCCCTACTTTAAATACTCCTCCACTCACCACCAAGCTGCCTGCCCGTGTATCCATGTAACCGCTGTAAAACTGCCATAAGCCTATTGTTTGTTATTTTAGGCCTTTGATAGCCTGTCTGCGGTCCCTACTTTAAATACTCCTCCACTCACCACCAAGCTGCCTGCCCGTGTATCCATGTAACCGCTGTAAAGCTGCCATGAGCCTATTGTTTGTTATTTTAGGCCTTTGATAGCCTGTCTGCGGTCCCTACTTTAAATACTCCTCCACTCACCACCAAGCTGCCTGTGTATCCATGTAACCGCTGTAAAGCTGCCATGAGCCTATTGTTTGTTATTTTAGGCCTTTGATAGCCTGTCTGCGGTCCCTACTTTAAATACTCCTCCACTCACCACCAAGCTGCCTGCCCGTGTATCCATGTAACCGCTGTAAAACTGCCATAAGCCTATTGTTTGTTATTTTAGGCCTTTGATAGCCTGTCTGCGGTCCCTACTTTAAATACTCCTCCACTCACCACCAAGCTGCCCGTGTATCCATGTAACCGCTGTAAAACTGCCATGAGCCTATTGTTTGTTATTTTAGGCCTTCGAAGCCTGTCTGCGGTCCCTCCTTCCACTAGGCCTCCACTGACCAGACCACTGTTGCCCGTGTACCCCTGGAACCAATTTTAAAGTGCCTACAGCCAGCCCATTTTATTGTGTTAGGCCTTCGAAGCCTGTCTGCGGTCCCTCCTTCCACTAGGCCTCCACTGACCAGACCACTGCTGCCCGTGTACCCCTGGAACCAATTTTAAAGTGCCTACAGCCAGCCCATTTTATTGTGTTAGGCCTTCGAAGCCTGTCTGCGGTCCCTCCTTCCACTAGGCCTCCACTCACCTGACCACTGCTGCCCGTGTACCCCTGGAACCAATAATAAAGTGCCTACAGCCAGCCCATTTTATTATGTTAGGCCTTTGAAGCCTGTCTGCGGTCCCTCCTTCCACTAGGCCTCCACTGACCAGACCACTGCTGCCCGTGTACCCCTGGAACCAATAATAAAGTGCCTACCGCCAGCCCATTTTATTATGTTAGGCCTTCGAAGCCTGTCTAAGGTCCCTCCTTCCACTAGGCCTCCACTCACCTGACCACTGCTGCCCGTGTACCCCTGGAACCAATAATAAAGTGCCTAGAGCCTATTTTTTTATTTAATTTAATATTAATAAAGCCAGGATGAACTACGATATACCACGCTATGAGCTACCCAGTTGACAATTCTTTTGCGAGAAAAGCCATCCCACCCCTCCACCTGCATGTTAAAGACCGCATTGTCCTTGCATTCTGTCAATTTGTCAGTCCAAAGTTATACCTGACAACAGACACATGGACCTGTAGGCCTGGCCACGGAAGGTTACGTGTCCTTTGTGGCTAAATGGGTTAATGTATTGGATGCATGGTCCACACAGGGGACAGCCTGCAAAGTCTGTCTGCAGTCCCTAGTTCAAGTTGTCCTCAACTGAATAAAGCTGAGCTTCTACCTTCTGGCTCTGATTAACTGCTGTTTTTAAAAAAATTGGCTGTTCCGTCCTTCTAAAGGTGTCTGCCCCTGCCTGGTGTTGTCCTCAACTGAATAAAGCTGAGCTTCAACCTTCTGTTCCAAATTACCATTTTTAAAAATGCAATTGGCTGTTCCGGCCTACTAAAGGTGTCTGTCTGCCCCTGCCTGGTGTTGTCCTCAACTGAATAAAGCTGAGCCTCAACCTTCAGTTCCAAATTACCATTTTTAAAAATGCAATTGGCTGTTCCGGCCTACTAAAGGTGAATGTCTGCCCCTGCCTGGTGTTGTCCTCAACTGAATAAAGCTGAGCTTCAACCTTCAGTTCCAAATTACCATTTTTAAAAATGCCATTGGCTGTTCCGGCCTACTAAAGGTGTCTGTCTGCCCCTGCCTGGTGTTGTCCTCAACTGAATAAAGCTGAGCTTCAACCTTCTGTTCCAAATTACCATTTTTAAAAATGCAATTGGCTGTTCCGGCCTACTAAAGGTGTCTGTCTGCCCCTGCCTGGTGTTGTCCTCAACTGAATAAAGCTGAGCCTCAACCTTCTGTTCCAAATTACCATTTTTAAAAATGCAATTGGCTGTTCCGGCCTACTAAAGGTGAATGTCTGCCCCTGCCTGGTGTTGTCCTCAACTGAATAAAGCTGAGCTTCAACCTTCAGTTCCAAATTACCATTTTTAAAAATGCCATTGGCTGTTCCGGCCTACTAAAGGTGTCTGTCTGCCCCTGCCTGGTGTTGTCCTCAACTGAATAAAGCTGAGCTTCTACCTTCTGCCTCTTACTAACTGCTGTTTTTTTAAAAAATTGGCTGTTCCGGCCTACTAAAGGTGTCTGTCTGCCCCTGCCTGGTGTTGTCCTCAACTGAATAAAGCTGAGCTTCAACCTTCTGTTCCAAATTACCATTTTTAAAAATGCAATTGGCTGTTCCGGCCTACTAAAGGTGTCTGTCTGCCCCTGCCTGGTGTTGTCCTCAACTGAATAAAGCTGAGCTTCAACCTTCTGTTCCAAATTACCATTTTTAAAAATGCAATTGGCTGTTCCGGCCTACTAAAGGTGTCTGTCTGCCCCTGCCTGGTGTTGTCCTCAACTGAATAAAGCTGAGCCTCAACCTTCTGTTCCAAATTACCATTTTTAAAAATGCAATTGGCTGTTCCGGCCTACTAAAGGTGAATGTCTGCCCCTGCCTGGTGTTGTCCTCAACTGAATAAAGCTGAGCTTCAACCTTCAGTTCCAAATTACCATTTTTAAAAATGCCATTGGCTGTTCCGGCCTACTAAAGGTGTCTGTCTGCCCCTGCCTGGTGTTGTCCTCAACTGAATAAAGCTGAGCTTCTACCTTCTGCCTCTTACTAACTGCTGTTTTTTTAAAAAATTGGCTGTTCCGGCCTACTAAAGGTGTCTGTCTGCCCCTGCCTGGTGTTGTCCTCAACTGAATAAAGCTGAGCCTCAACCTTCTGTTCCAAATTACCATTTTTTAAAATGCAATTGGCTGTTCCGGCCTACTAAAGGTGAATGTCTGCCCCTGCCTGGTGTTGTCCTCAACTGAATAAAGCTGAGCTTCTACCTTCAGTTCCAAATTACCATTTTTAAAAATGCAATTGGCTGTTCCGGCCTACTAAAGGTGTCTGTCTGCCCCTGCCTGGTGTTGTCCTCAACTGAACAAAGCTGAGCTTCCACATTCTGGCTTTCGCCCTATACTATCAGATATTAAACTGCATTTGGCCTACTAGTGTGGTTATGCCCTTGAAACAGTGTCTGCTGCTCTTGGGTTTGCTACTCCACTGAACAAAGCAATGCCGCCTGTTTAGTCCTGTTACCAATTTTGAACTGCATTTAGCCTACTTTATTCTTTGGCCCTATATCTGTTTCCTCCTCATCCTGCCCATTGCCCAGCCACTGCTAGATGAGTCTGCTGGTACATTGACCTAGACCACTACATTCCCCTTATACTCTACACAGCCAGAATCTGACCCTGCTGAAAGTAAGGTTCCCCTTCCCGCATGTTATACCACCTTACACAGGGACAGAGAGGAAGGTGCAGATGAAAGTGCAGGTTCCTTCATCAGGTGGGGGGCATACTCGTTGGCGACGTCACTGGCACAGGGCCCCTCAGAGTACACAAAAGTGTCGCTGCTGGTGGGAGGCGCCCCCGCCATGCAAACACACATCGCTGTACTTTGAGGGGCCCTGTGCCAGTGCCAATGCGAACGAGTGGGCCCCCCCTGCTTGCTCAGGATCACAGCACTTGCAACGTTGAAATACTTACCTTTCCCTGCAACACCGCCGTGACGTAGTCCGCATTTCCTGGGCCCACGAAAAACTTGAGCCGGCCCTACTCCCCCCACAACTTTTGCCAAATGACCCCCAATTCCCTATGCCCAACTATTATTATAAAGTTAATTAAGATTGACAAGCTTCAGAAACAAGAATGGATGTTTTTGGCATTAAAATGGGCACTGTAGGTGTTTTCCTGGCCTCCACTCACTGCCGACTATGCTTCCCCATTGACTTGCATTGGGTTTCGTGTTTCGGTCGATCCCCGACTTTTAGCGATAATCGGCCGACTGCACTCGACTCGACTCTGGACAAAATCGGGTTTCACAAAACCCGACTCGATCTTAAAAAAATGAAAGTCGCTCAACTCTAGTCTTGACATTTCATTGTACCCTGCACAGATTCTAGACACCCTGTGCCAGATGCAGCGAAGCAGCACCAGAACATAACAGAGCCTCCTCCATGTTTCACAGTAGGGACAGTGTTTTTTCTTGATATGCTTCATTTTACCATCTGTGAACATAGATCAGATGTGCCTTGCCAAAAATTTCCATTTTTGTCTCCTCTGTCCTTAGGACATTTTGCCAGAAGCTTTGTGGCTTGTCAACATGTAGTTTGGCAAATTCCAGTCTGGCTTAGTTTATGATTTTGTTTCAACAATGGTGTCCTCCTTGGTCATCTCCCACTTTGGCCCATGCAATGACGGATGGTGCGATCTGACACTGATGTTCCTTGAGCTTGAAGTTCACCTTTAATCTGTTTAGAAGGTTTTCTGGGCTCTTTTGTTACCATTCATATTATCCATGTCTTTGATTTGTCATCAATTTTCCTCCTGCGGCCATGTCCAGGGGGGTTGGCTACAGTCCCATGGATCTTATATTTCTGAATAATATGTGCAACTGTAGTCACAGGAGCATCAAGCTGCTTGGAGACGGTCTTATAACTTTTACCTTTAACATGTTTGTCTATAATTTTCTTTCTAATCTCCTGAGACAACTCTTTCCTTGGATTCCTCTGGTCCATGTTGAGTGTGATACACACCATGTCACCAAACAGCACAGTGAGTATCTGTAGCCCTATATAAAGGTCCACTCACTGATTCCAAGATTGTAGACACCTGTGATGCTAGTTAGTGGACACACCTTGATTTAACATGTCCCTTTTGTCACATTATTTTCAGGTGTACAATCATTTCTGTCCAGGCCTATTTCATGAGTTTTATTTCTTTAAAAATTCTGTGGAAGCATGGTTGAAAAGCAATGTCTGACTTTCATTTGTTCATTTTCATAGATCTTTTATTTATTATTACTTTTGTCAGATTCAAGTTAAATTCTGTAACTATTGTGGGTTTTTCTGTCATTAAACAAGGGTTTTTCTTTAGGTCATCAATGTTTGATCGGGTGGGGTCCAACACCCGACACCCCCACCGATCAGCTTGTATTGTTGTTAGCAGAGTCGGCAGCTGGCCAGAAGTATTCACTTGCCGAACTGCTCCATCTATTTATAGTGGGCAGGGCTTGTACTGCCCACCCGCCTCCTATTCAAATTAATAGGATGTGTAGTACCCTGCAGTGGCCACTACAAGTAGACAGATCAGCTCGACAAGTGAGTACTTCCGGCCAGTGGCAGCAAATAACAGCTGATCGGTGGGGGTGCCTGGTGTCGGACCCTGACTGATTTGACATTGATAAGGTATCCTAAGGATAGGTCATCAATGTAAAAGTAGTGGACAACCTCTTTAATTCTATTTTTCCTTGGAGTAATATTTATACTTTATTTTCTGAAAAGCATTGAAATCATATTTATCATTAATATTCCCTATGTGTGCACATTTTTCACAGGTTATGCTACAGTCACTTGCAGCATCAGATTTTAATTGAGTTGGTGCGGTTGAAATGATCACTATTAGGGCAGAGACAGACTGCCGTATAACTCGTGGGAGAATCGCATCGCACTGCAGGGACTGGCCTGGCACCTCTGCTGACCTGAGCAAGACAGTATGATGTATTTCTATGCAGCTGTCAAGCTCAGGTCAGGTGGGCCGACAGCCAGTACGAGGTTTGTGATGCGATTCTCGCACGAGAAATACGGCAGTCTGTCTCTTCCCTTAATGCTCTACAGGCAACATACATGTAAAGGGAAATGATTCCTTCATCCTTCAGAGTGTGTATTGTTATACAAAATAAATCTGTGTTGCTGATTTTACACTAATTGAAATTTTATATTTGGATAAATCATATAAATCACCTCTGGGGGATACAAAGGTAAATGTATTCAAACAGTAATGTGATTGACGGGAAATGGTATCGTCCAAAATGGAACACAGACATGATATTCCGTCTGGGAGTACAGATGTGTGTGAGGAATGAGAGGTGACAGGAACTCACCAACATTCATTGAACCTGACACGTCTGACAGATTGATATGTCTGTTTTCCCAAGAGGCGAAAGCATCATTCGGCTGCCTACCTCGTGGTCGCTAACCTCATCTCACATCTGCACTTCTTTACAAACTTGCTAGAAATAATCTTTGGTTAAAAAAATGACACTTTCTTTTTCTAAATGTTGGAATTTCACGTGGAACACAATACAATAGGTTTACCAACTCCTGGCACCATAAGGGTAAGTGCACACGTTGACTTTTTGCATTAAATTTTTATGCACCAAAGCCAGAGTATTGGCAGGAAAAATACTGAGTACACACATTCATTAGAATGGGTGAAAAATGCTGAAAAAACACTGAAAGAACTGACATGCTGCAGATTTGAAAAAAGAAAACCTTTAACCCGTTCAGCACCTTGGGTTTCTCCACTTTTGAGTTTCTGTTTTTTGCTCCCCTTCTTCCCAGAGCCATAACTTTTTAAATTTTTTCCATCAATTGCCATTATGATTCTCCAGGTCATTATGAGTTCGCAGACACCATATATGTTTAGGTTCTTTTTTATTTAAGTGGTGAAAAATAAATCTAAGGTTTGTAAAAAAAAAAAAGTTTCCATTTTCCGAGACCGGTATCGTCTTCATTTTTCATGATCTAGAGTTGGGTGAGGGCTTATTTTTTGCACACCGAGCTGACGTTTTTATTGATACCATTTTGGTGCAGATATGATCTTTTGATCACCCGTTATTGCATTTTAATACAATTTTGTGGAGAGCAAAAAAACTTAATTCTGGCTTTTCAATTTTTATTCTAGCTACGTCATTTACCAATGGGATTAATTATGTTTATATATTGATAGATCGGATGATTCTGAATGTGGAGATATCAAATATGTGTATTTTTTTATTTTTTATTTTGAATGTGGCAAAAGGGGGGTGATTTATAGTTTTTTTTTTTATATTTTTAAAAACATTTTTTTTAGCTTTTCCTAGCTTTAATAGTCTTCATGGGAGACTAGAAGCTGCGATGATTTTATCGTTTGTGCTACTCACACCCCTGTTGTGTGTAGCATAAATGTTCACTTGCTATGAGAGCTGTCCACTTGCTATGAGAGCTGTCCACTGGGCGGTGCTCTTAACTCTCAGGCCATGACAACAACAGGGGTCTCCTGCAGACTCCGGGTTGTCATGCCAAACTATCGGCTACCTGCAGAAATGTGAAACGGGCACCGATAAGGCTACGTTCACATTTGCGTTGTGCGCCGCTGCGTCGGCGACGCAACGCACAACGCAAACAAAACATCAACAAAACGCATGCTAAAACGCTGCGTTTTGCGACGCATGCATCCTTTTTTGCCGAAAGTTGGACGCAAAAAAAATGCAACTTGTTGCATTCTCTGCGCCCAACGCTTGCGGCCATGCGTCGCAAAACGCAGCACAACGCATGTCCATGCGCCCCCATGTTAAATATAGGGGAGCATGACGCATGCGGCAACGCTGCGGCGCCCGGCGCTGAACGCTAATGTGAACGTAGACTAAGTGAGGTTTGTGACATGCTTCCGACGCGATCTTGTTAAATGCCGATGTCAGAGATTGACATCGGCATTTAACATGTTAGCAGCCGTGAATGGATCGTGACTCCACCTGCTGCTGTTAGGGGCACATTTTATCAGCTGACATATGCTGGAAAAGTTGCAAGCACATTGCAGGAGCCCGGAGCAAACAGGGGGAGGCGACCTTGGACGTACTTATATGTCCAAGGTCGTAAAGGGGTTAATGGTTCAAATCTGTATGGAAAAATAAGCAAGTTTCAGAAATCTAATTCATTTTCCTAGTACTGTAAAATGTTGTTTATTTTATCAAAATGTGTGGGGAAAAACACAACGTGTGCACAGACCCTAACTTTTAAGCTTAATGAAGAGGCTGTAGCACTCTATTAATGACCCAGGCACAAGGTAATACATTGCACACTGCATCTACATGCCTATAATATACACTGCATCCACATGCCTATAATATACACTGCATCCACATGCCTATAATATATGGAGTGCCCGCATGGGGCCGTGGGGTACTCGGTACCGGGTCCTGCGGTTCACAGGGGGATGTCACGGTGGCTGACCCGGTCTGTGGCCCTGGGATGTCCGTATTAAAGGGAAAGGTCTTTAAGGGGAATGTTTGTGATGCCACCTGTGGTATTCGGTCAGGGTGACAGGCGCTGCTGTAAGGGGTCCGCTGGGGTGAAGTTATGGCAGCTAGATGGTATACCTTCCCACAGGTGAAGTATGTCCCCAGGGCTTCCCGGTGTGTAGATGATGAATGGTGAATGGCGCAGTGAAGAACGAGGACACAAGGTTGCAGTCTCTTTACCTTTACTGAAGACTTCAGCATCCACAGTCCAGGGCACCAGATCACAGGGCAGGCAGAGTCCGGCCAGTTTGGAGGCAAGTCCAGAGTCCCCTTTGTCCAGGTGGAAATCAGTAGCCTTCCCTTGTGCTGCAGTGGTGTAGTCCCTTACTGCCTATGGCTTCACATAAGGTCCTCACAGATGTAATGTCTCTCTCTCTGTCCCCCGTAGTCAGATAGGACAATACCCGTATGACTGGTGGCTTGAGGCTGTTTGTAGGGACTCTAGCACGCCCCGGCCTTTGAGGGGTGCCACCGTGCCTCCTGGGTGTAGGTGCGGACAGGTAACCTGCAATTAGCTGTCCTGCCGGTCTCTGAAGTAAAGCATAAAGGTCCTTACTCCCTCGGTGTGCCGGCTACCGGGATTCTGCGCCCCAGAAGGAGGCAGCCTGTGCAGGGCTGGTCCCCTTCTGGTATCCTCTCCTTTGCTCTGACTTCCTTCATGCTCTCTGCAATCTGTTCGGCTTTCTATCCATCTGTTTCCTATAAGCTGCAGCACTTAAGGCCACAGGGCTCCTCTCCTTCCTTTCCCTCTGTCTCTCTGACAGGAACTGAACCCTTTCCCTCCAGATCAGGATGTTCTTATAGGGGAGTTCACCTTAAACAGGCTTAGAGCTCCCCCTTCTGGTCTGGATTGTGAACATGTTGCATGCATTGAGTTACCTGACAAAGAGTTCTCCTTTATTGCCTCCAAACGTAATATCACTTTCCCCGAAAGGAAAGCAATACCACTGCGACGACCAGGACCCTGGGGAGCCGCATATACACTGCATCCACATTCCTATAATATATACTGTATCCACATGCCTATAATATACACTGCATCTACATGCCTATAATATATACTGCATCCACATGCCCTTAAGGTCGGGATCACACATACGCGAGATACGGCTGAGTCTCGCAGGTGAAAACCCAGCTCTGGCACCGGCACTCTGGAGTGGAGCGTGCAGCCACATAGCAATACATGGAGCTGCACGCTCCGCTCCGGGGTGCCGGCGCCAGAGCTGGGTTTCCACCTGCGAGACTCGGCCGTATCTCGCGTATGTGTGATCCTGGCCTAATACAGTATATACTGCAGCCACATGCCTATAATATACACTGCATCCACATGCCTATAATATAAACTGCAGCCACATGCCTATAATATACATTGCAGCCACATGCCTATAATATACAGTACACTGCAGCCACATGCCTATAATATATACTGCAGCCACATGCTTATAATAATAATAATTTTATTTATATAGCTCCAACATATTCCACAGCACTTTACATTATAGAGGGGATTTGTACAGACAATAGACATTACAACAATAAACACAGATTAAAACAGATACCAAGAGGAGTGAGGGCCCTGCTCACAAGCTTACAAACTATGAGGAAAAAAGGGGAGACACGAGAGGTGGATGGTAACAATTGCTTTCGTTGTTCCGACCAGCCATAGTGTAAGAATCAGGTGTTCATGTAAAGCTGCATGAACCAGTTAACTGCCTAAGTATGTAGCAGCACAGACACAGAGGCTATTAACTGCATAAAGTGTATGAGAACATGATGCGAGGAACCTGGTTATGGTTGAAGTTTTTTGAATGGGCAACAAAGGGATAGTTAGGTTAATGTGTTGAGGCGGTAGGCCAGTCTGAACAAATGCATTTTTAGGGCACGCTTAAAACTGTGAGGATTAGCGATTAATTATATTAACCTGGGTAGTGCATTCCAAAGAATTGGCGAAGCACATGAAGTGTCTTGGAGACGGGAGTGGGAGGTTCTGATTATTGAGGATGTTAACCTCAGGTCATTAGCAGTGTGGAGAGCACGAGTAGGGTGGTAGACTGAGACCAGGGAGGAGATGTAGGGTGGTGCTGAGCCATGGAGCGCTTTGTGGATGAGGGTAATAATTTTGTACTGGATTCTGGAGTGGATGGGTAGCCAGTGTAATGACTGGCACAAGGTAGGGGCACCAGTATAACGATTGGTGCGGAATATAATCCTGGCTGCAGCATTCAGGACAAATTGGAGAGGGGAGAGTTTGGTAAGAGGGAGGCTGATTAGTAGAGAGTTACAATAGTCCAGACAGGAATGAATAAGTGAAAAAGTAAGAGTTTTTGCAGAGTCGAATGTAAGAAAAGGGCGAATTCTAGAAATGTTTTTGAGATGCAGATAACAAGAGCGAGCCAGTGATCGGATGTGGGGGGTGAATGAAAGCTCGGAATCAAGTATGACCCCAAGGCAGCGGGCATGTTGCTCGGGACTAATGGTGGAACCACACATGGAGATGGCAATGTCAGGCAAAGGCAAAAGCGCGGCCTGTGATTGGTCGCGTGAGGGGTCACGTGACCGCCACGCGACCAATCACAAGCCACGATGTCATCTAAGGTCTTTCAAGCGCTCATTCTTAGGAACGGAAGCTGCCGGTTACATCGGTAAGGTCCAGGCTGCGTCGGAGAGGTGAGTATATCAATATTTTTTATTTTTATTCTTTATTTTACACATTAATATGGATCCCAGGGCCTGAAGGAGAGTTTCCTCTCTTTCAGACCCTGGGAACCATACAGGATACCTTCCGATACTTGGTGTCCCATTGACTTGTATTGGTATCAGGTATCGGTATCGGCGATATCCGATACTTTTCGGGTATCGGCCGATACTATCCGATACCGATACTTTCAAGTATCGGACGGTATCGCTCAACACTAATCATGAGGTCAAAGGAACTGGCCAAGGAGCTCAGAGACAGACTTGTGGCAAGGCACAGATCTGGCCAAGGTTACAGCAGAATTTCTGCAGTACTCAAGGTTCCTAAAAGCACAGTCACCTCCATAATCCTTAAATGGAAGAAGTTTGGAACCACCAAAAGTCTTCCTAGACCTGGCCGTCCAGCCAAACTCAGCAATCGTGGGAAAAGAGCCTTGGTGAGAGAAGTAAAGAAGAACCCCTAGATCACTGTGGCTGAGCTCCAGAGATGCAGTAGGGAGATGGCAGAAAGTTCTACAAAGTCAACTATCACTGCAGCCCTCCACCAGCAAGGCCTTTATGGCAGAGTGGCCATACGGAAGCCTCTCCTCAGTGCAAGACATATGAAAGCCCACACAGAGTCTGCTAAAAAAACATGAAGGACTCCCAGACTATGAGAAATAAGATTCTCTGGTCTGATGAGACGCAGATAGACCTTTTTGGTGATAATTCTAAGCAGTATGTGTGGAGAAAACCAGGCACTACTCATTACCTGCCCAATACAATCCCAACAATGAAACATGGTGGTGGCAGCATCATGGCAGCTGCATGGACAGGACGACTGGTTGTCATTGAAGGAAACATGAATGCTGCCAAGTACAGAGATATTCTGGATGAAAACCTCTTCCAGTGTGCTCTGGACCTCAGACTTGGCCGAAGGTTCACTTTCCAACAAGACAATGACCATAAGCACACAGCTAAAATAACCAAGGAGTGGCTTCAGAACAACTCAGTGACCATTCTTGACTGGCCCAGCCAGAGCACTGACCTAAACCCAACTGAACATCTCTGTAGTGACCTGAAAATGGCTGTCCACCAACGTTAACTGTCCAACCTGACAGAACTGGAGAGGATCTCAAAGGAGGAATGGCAGAGGATCCCCAAATCCAGGTGTGAAAAACTTGTTGCATCATTCCCAAGAAGACTCATGACTGTACTAGCTCAAAAGGTGCTTCTACTCAATACTGAGCAACGGGTCTGAATATTTATGACCATGTGATATTTCAAAAATAGATCAATGGCTACATTAGTCTGTGCTAAAAACTAAGGAAAATGTGAAATATGTGAAATAGGAAATAGCATACTGGCTTATGAACTTTATGAACAAACACATGAGATTTTTAGCACAAGATGTGATATTTCAGTTTTTCTTTTTTAATAAATTTGCAAAAATTACTACATTTCCGTTTTTTTTCAGCCAAGATGCGGGGTGCAGAATGTACATTAATGAGAAAAAAATATATATTTTTTTAATTTACCAAATGGCTGCAATGAAACAAGGAGTGAAACATTTAAAGGGGTTTGAATACTTTTCACACCCGCTGTATAATATACAGTACATTGCTGACACATGCCTATAATATACACTGCTGACACATGCCTGTAATATAAATTGCATCCACATGCCTATAATATACACTGCAGTGGAGGCTAATGCCTAAAATAAACATTGTAGTCACATGCCTATAAAAACTTGGCAGCTAAATGTCCTCAATAAATATTGCAGCCACTTGGCCATAATAAACAATTCAGCCCTATGCCCCTAATAAAGATTGCAGTCACAAGCCCATAGTAATTTGTGCAGCCACATGCCCATAATAATCAGTGCTTCCATAATCATGGCAGCCACTTTCCTCCATAAACAGTGCAGCCACATATCCCCAATAAATAGTGCAGCAACCTGTTTCCCTATAAATATTGATGCCAATGCCTTCAGGTAACTTGAAAAACTATAAGGTTGCACCATGAATAAGAATGATTATTCTACAACATTGAAACTGCATTTGGAGCGCCCTACCAGGGCCGTGGGTGTTATGAACTGGTGGCCTAGGAGCAGCATGGACGAGCTCTGGAGTAGGTGGCCTCTATACTGACCGCAGACCCTGATCTTAACACAAACTAGAAATAGCCGTGGGATGTTCCTGTCACTCCCTAGACACCTCGTCACGGCCGGAGGACTAATTACACCTAAAGAAAAAACAGGAATACTATCTTGCCTCAGAGAAAATTCCCAAAGGAAAGGCAGCCCCCCACAAATATTGACTGTGAGAGGAGAGGGAAATTACAAACGCAGACTGAAAACAGAATTTAGCAAAGGAGGCCACGCTACCTAGAAAGAAAAGACAGGAAAGAGTACTGTGCGGTCAGTATAAAAAATACTACAAAATCCACCACAGAGAATGCAAAAATCTCCACACCTAACTAAAGGCATGGAGGGTAACTCTGTGACTCCAGAGCTTCCAACTTGGCTGAGTTAATCTTAACACAGACAAAGCTGGACAAGAAAAAACATAGCAATTCACAGAACTATTAAGTCCACCGCATGTGGACTGCAAAAACCGAGCCAGGACTTATCTTTGATGATTTGGACAATCCAGAAGGAGAAACCAAGCAGAGATGTGGATCCCTAGAAAACAATGGACAACTGGCACTCAGTAAAGGAAGGAGCCAGACTAAATAGCCCCGTCCAAAGTGGAAGCAGCTGATGACTGTTGTGAAGGACAAACAGCAGCACTACCACTTATAACCACCGGAGGGAGCCTAAGAGCAGAACCCACAACAGAATTCACAACACGTGGGGTACTCGGCACTGGGTCTGGTCTTAAAGTGGATGTCACGGTGGCTGCAACCCAGTCTGTGGCCCTGGGCACCCAATAAAAGGAAAGGTCTTTAAAGGGATTTGTAATGTCTATGTTCGGGACGCCACCTTTGGTGTTCGGTCAGTAGGGACCAGCGCTGCTTAAAGTGGTCCTCTGGGGTGATGTTGTTGCAGCAAGATGGTAACGCTTCCCACAGGTGAAGCGGGGTCCCCAGGGCTTCCCAGGTGTATGGCAAGATGGTGTAAGCCGATAAATGCACAAAGAATGAGGACACAGGTTTGCAAGTATTTACCTGGTTTACTGATGGTAGTAGTAGTCCTCAGTCCAGGGTACCAAGTGCAGGGTAGCTGTGGTCCGGCCAGCTTGGAGGCAATAAGAGATCCCATTACCAGGTGAGGTCCATAAGCCTTTCCTTCAAGCGCCGTTTAGTTAATTAGGTCCCTGCTGCTTGAAGCTCAGTGCAAGTCCCATCTCTCCTGTCTTAAGACAGATGTCTGTACGATAGGCAGTTTGAGCCTGTTTATGGGATCTCTTAGACGACCTGGCTCTTAAGGTCACTGCTTCACCTCAGACTTGTTACAGGCAATTGACATATAGTGCTTTGCCCTCCGGTTCTGTCGCGCATCCTGGAGAACAACACGACCTCGGGCTCCCGGTACCCAGCTTCTGCGCTTTGACTCTGAGGGTGTCCTTCTGCTGTTCTCCTACTGAGCCCTTTCCTCCTATATGCTTCTTTCTTCTAAGCTCCTCCACAATTCAGCTCTCCTTCTGCTTCTCTTTCCAGGTGTAGCAGCTCCCTCATGGCTACTCGGCTCCCACGTCTGCTCCAGACGTCCTTCAGCTACTGGAAACCAACTGTCTCCCTCTACTCTCTCTCTCATACTCCCTGATACTGACTGGCTCCTCTTCCAGACCAGGATACATAAAGTGTAAGGGAGCTCCCCCTCCTGGCCTAGATTCAGATGTGTTGAATGTAGGTGCCTTACCTGATAGAAAGAACCCCCCTTGCCTCCAAGCGTGACATCACCCTCTCCGAAGGGAAGGCAACATCACTACAGCAACCGGTTACCTGGGGGTGCTGCACATTACTGCCATAGAAAATGGGAAAAAAGGAAAAACGCCATATTCCGTATGTATGAAATATTAATCTGCAAAATTGCTATAAAAAATTACAGTAAAAAAGAAGGTACTTGGTGCATAGATGGCCAATATATGTGAGCCCAACTGCCAAAGTCAAGGCGTCCTTCAAAGTTGGGTCCCTGCCCTGATATGTCACCTCTCCTGGGAAAAAAAAACCTCCAGGTATGCAGCACTTTTTGCTCTGTTATATAAAAATGGGTATATAACAGAAACCAGACAGATCCAATTACATTCACAGGGTTCCGCCTGCTTCAGTTTGCATCAGTTATGTAATAAATCCTTTTTGGATGTGAATTTTCTTTCTATGTTCCTGGAATGGAACCATGGAATGGAAATAAAAAATACAGATGTGAACAGAGCCTAACTCATTCTTCAGCTACCTACAGTATGTAGATGTCAAAATTCTTAATTCAACCCAAATAAAAAAAGTGTTTTTTAGCATTTAAGTTAAAAAATAAAGAAGAATCCCCTGAAGAATCTTTATCCATGAAGCCAAAATTCATAACCTCTAAAATAGCAAAAAATAACAACAACAAAATGATGCACCCAAACATTAGGCAAAATATTCACACTTACTATATTTTTATATTTTTTATCTGCAGAAGATTGCCAGGCCAGAACAAAGTATTCACTAGGATTGTTAAATAGCGGAGTAAATGTTGACATTTCCTCTTATCTCCTAGCTGTGTTCCGGGCTCGTACAATATTCCCGTGTGGTTTATTTAGTATGAGAAAGCAAGTTAAGACACATAGAATATGAATGATTTCTTTTATGTTTCAACTACACAGTAGATGGCGCCGCAAGACCAATAATGATAAATGCTTTTTTTCCAGCACATTAGACAAATCACATTACAGATAAAATCTTATTTTATCTTTGAAGAGTTACTTAAAGATGACAAGGTCAGTTTAACAATTTAACGACTTGATCAAATACAGAATAAATAGAGCGGCCGCCTTTTTTTAATTTCTTTTTGCATAAAAATTAATTTAGCGATTTAAGAAACAAAGTTAATACTTGTAAAATGTCAAAAAAAAGTTAAAACATAGGTTAACGCACAAAATGAAAGGCAAAATCTTTTTAGTCGTGAAACAATATGGAAGTGGAGAATACAGAACCGGACATTTGTAGAAGTAAGTTGACACCTTCGGGTTTTCTTGAAGGAAATCTCAGTTATCATCCCACTTTTCCAGGATAGATAAGACTAGGGGTATATTCACATGTAGAGGGTTTGTTGCAGAATTTTCTAGACATTTTGAATTTTGGGTTGTTTCTGTAGCTTGTTCATGCATTTTTACAAGCCTAATTAAAGAGGACGTCCGTTTCTGAATAACCCCTTCTAAATTGACCCTAGTTACAGCATAAACTTAAAAAAATGCAATGCTTACCTTACAGACTGGTACGACAACGTCAGCACTTGTTTCTCCCCAGCGGTTATGACATTGTTACTTCACATGACTGCTGCAACAAATCATCTGCAGCCTTTATGTCACGCTCCACCAATGAGCCAGACAGCACATGGCGAGATGGAGGAGAAGGGCAGCACTGCAACTAGGGCAAGATTAGAGGGACACCCCTGAATCTTGCCCTGGGCAACTCTGAGCTCCCTGATGTCCCTAGAAGGGTTCTTTCACCCCATGCGGCTAAGCAAGGACCTGGCCAGTGCGTTGGGCACCAAGAATGCTAGTTCTATATAACACAGACACAAAGGGAAACATATAAGCATAAAAGAAAACAGCAATCATTCTCAGTCTAAGGAATGGTATATAACAGAAGAGGAAGGGAAAGGCAAACCAAAAGGGAGATAAGAAGAAGGAAGAAACCAGACAAAATTCTAAACAGCAATCTCCAGAGATGAATACTAAATGACTTCTCTTTCCACGGTTCACAGCTCCAAACCAATTCCAAGGCATAGCAAGCTATCACAGGCAACTACCCAAGCTAAGAGGTGAGTGCTTATACCAGAAGTGAGTGGAGAAATTCAGAATAGCTGATAACTCAGGAAGGTAGGGTTTAGGTGACAATCAGGAGAGTTTAACACTTGCAACCAACGAACAAGGGAAATCTAACTGGGAAGCAAAGCAGATCCAACCAGTGCATGAATGTAGCCAAATGCTGCAACCTTCTGACCCCCGAAATAGAGGAAACAACTCTCTGTTGTGGTATCCCCATGACACTTTACTATTCCAACAGAGTGACTATCTGCTCTGATGGAATGCTAAAAATCTAAAGCCAAACAGTAGCAACTGATTGGCTGCAGTGGTCATGTGAGATGATAATGGTATGTGACTGACAGGAAGTCACAGCACAATTTTTTTTATTATTGTTATGCTGTAACATGGAAAGATTTAGAGAGAGTTGTTCAATAGTGAACAACTCCTTTAAGATAGAAATGGAAAAATTACAAAGTATGCTTTCTAGAAATCAGCCGCACATGAGCATCCTAATGGTTCCTTCACACTGGCACAGTCCCTGTCTACAGCAGTGCACAGACCTTGTATTCATTTTACTTACTGGTATAGCGCCCCATTGGGGATCAAAATCAAAATTTCCTATCAGTATGTCTTTGGAGTGTAAGAAGAAGCCTACACAAACACACCGACAACATACAAACTCTTCGGAGATATCGTCCTAATTTAAAACCAAGACTCAGTGGGACCCCACCTGCATATTCCTCAAATGTATAGGCCCTTGTAGCGTTCTAAATCCAGTGAAGACATATTTTTGCCCTCTCATGTAACAATGTTCCCCATCCTGTAATAATGTTCCCAATCTTAGAACCCTGATCTAATAATGCCCCCATCCTGTGCCTTTTTCCTGTAATAATATCCCCATTCCTACAATAATATTCCCCCATCTTGGGCCCCTTCCAAAGTATAATGTCCACCATCCTGGGCATTCTTCTGGTTTAAAGTCCCCCATACTGGGCCCTTTGCCGTAATAATGCCCTACATCCTGCTACAATTTCTCCATCCTTGTCCACTTCCTGGTAAAATGTCTCCCTTTCATGGTATAATTCGAGAAAATAGGGGGGAGAAAAGGGCAGATAGGGTGATATGAAAGATACAGATGAGAAGGGAGTTATGGAGTTGTTCAGGTAAGGAGCTATGTAGCTTGATTTTGAAAAAGGGGTAAGTTCCTCCACTCCCACGACATGTGGTGCCCTCTTCTATGGCCGGGAGGTGACTTCAGCATGCAAGAAACGGGCAGCACATGCCATGTGCCGAAAGAGACTTTCACATCAACGTCAGATGGCTGCCTCTGATTGGCCAATGACATGTATTGCAGTGCAGGGATCTGTTCCTCTGCCAGGACTCCAGTGCTGCAAAGCGTCAGTTCTAACCACTGAGCCACCGTTCTGCTTGTATAACTTCTGTACTATTTTAGCCATACAGTCTCCATGCACTGCCAATCAGGCTTCATCCAGGAATTTGTATAGGTGTAACTAGAGTCCTATGATCCACGATGCAAAATTTGGAGATGGACCACCAACAGAATTTTTGTCAGCTGTATGTCCCCTGTAGCATATAAAGACATGTGTTTGCCCCCACCCCATTAAAAAAGTAATACTTCTAAATAGTAGTTATATAGTTACAAAATAAAAAAATATCATCATACCCTGTGTGAATTTCCTTGGGCCAAGTGGTACACAGAAAAGCATGAAGACTTGTTCCATATTAATCCGAATGTTGGATCAAACTCGTCAATGCAAGTCTATGGATCAACGAAAGAAATCGGACATCACTCAAATGCCATCGATGTGCCGTCTGTTTCTCATGGACTGTTTGATAGGAAAAGCTTGAGAAAACAATGTGAAAAAACACTGATGAAACTGGTGCTGATTTTTGTGTATGAGAAAAATCACTGAAGTCTTTATGAACCTGTAGAGTAGAATTTTACCTATTCCACAGAACAGGTGAGTAACCCCAAAATTTCTTTAAACAGATAGCTGGAGTTGGCAGCCGCATAAGGAGCCTTTGAAAAGTTTCAAAATGTATGAATTACAGGAAATAACACAATGCACTGCTACTTTGTGCTACAGCCGCTGGGTCTTCACTGCTAATAGTACTGTTTCACATAACCATATCCATTCATACCAGACTGCCCTATTTTTGGCAGGATTGTCCTGCGGAACAAGAATTCGAAGATTTGCCTATAAATCTTCCCATTGAGGGTACTAGTTTCATAGGACGATTCTACCAAAAATAGCACAATTGGGAGAAATGTATATGGTTGTGTGAAACAGTATTATTAAAGGGAGTATCCAGAACTATTTTATTTTTTTTATTACAGACCTTAAAATGACAGGCCTTTTTTATCCGGTGTCGGCAAAGAGCAGTCTTTGACCACTCCTGCCAGTGATTCAGCTGTGTCAAGTCAACAGAGCAGCTCTTCCTCTTCCAGGGTGTTCTTTTGATGGGGCATGATAGCTGATGTTGTGCTGATTGACAGCCAGCTCCCTGTAGTTAAGCAGTGGGGAGCTGGCTGTTAATCAGCATGATGTCTGCAGTCACGCCCTGTCAACAGAGCAGAAAAGAAGCCGCTACTCTGTTGACGTGATGTCAGTGGAAGCTGCAGAATTGCAGGCAGGAGCGGTCTGTGACCGCTTTGTGGCAGCAGAGATCAGACATGGGTACAACAGGCAGGTTGGATAGCAACTACCTACCTGTTAGTTCTTAGACCCAGAGTATAAATAATGATTAGTCCTATATAAACTCTTTAACTGCGTTAACCCCACTTGCTGTAGCATAAAATAGCCAGTACATTGTGTTATTTTCCTTTAATTCATACATGCTGAACTTTTTCAGTGGCTCTCTATGTGGCTGTTATCTCCGGCTACCTGAGCAAATTAATCTTTGAGATTAAAGAGGCTCTTCTTTCCCGTAAAATTGGTAAAGTTGTATTTTTCTATTGGTCAATGTTATTATAGCACTTATACACGGAATAAACTTTGATTTCTCATACTTTACAGTTGTCAGAGTTTAAGTGAGTAAAACAACCTTATGTAATCAGATCAAAAGGGCGACTTCACTCCTCCTGATGCGAATAAACACTACTGTTAACTTGGATAAGTGGAGGAAGTAATTTCAAATCATTTCCAGGACATTAACAATCTTGTCAAAGGAAAAAAGAATACTTAAAAAAAACAGATGTTCCTAAAAGAGAATCTGTCACTAGGTTTTTGCTATCCCATGTGAGTGCAGCAGGATGTAGGAGCAGAGGCCTGGATTCCAATAATGTTTTGCTTGGTTTATTGGGTGCAGCACTTATAGTTTATTGGGTGCAGCTCAGAATGCTGAGCTCTGCATAACCCCGCCCATACCACTGATTGACAGCTTCCTGTGTACACTGTGCATAGGCAGAACTCTGTATTCGGCATGAGGAAAAATTGGCCGCATATCAGGCAAGACTCGCCAATGCAAGTCTGTGGGTGTTAAAATCAAATCAGACCATCTGTATAGCATCCGTATAGCATCCATAGTATAGACACCTATGTCCAAAGATCTAGGCTAGCACAGAAAGTTCAGCAATTCTGACAAGTGATGTGAAGATCTAAAAAGAAAAAAAAAACACTCCACAACAGAAACCAACAAAATGGAACATAATACGAATGTTGAAATGTTGCTTGTCCTGGTTCAACCAAGGCTCGAATTGTGGGACGTTACAGATGCTGGCAATGTGGACCGCAGTTGCAGGCAGGCAGCATGAGTGTATACAATATATGCAGCCAACTGGAAGCTCATTTCGCAACACAACATCCTACATTTCTAAGGCCTTAACAAAGTTGGACCACCTTCCATAATTTGCTAAGACCAATGCCTCAGGGAGCGCCAACAAAGTAGCAGGAGTGGCGATGTGGCCATAAAGAAAAGGCCAGACCTATATTATGATCTGCTCCAGTTTTTGGCTCCAGTCCTCGATATTCATCCGTAAGTGCATACCTCTTTTGATTGAATGTTGCAATGTTTTGATTAATTATCTCCCTGTTTCCTGTATATTTTCCTCTCCTCTTGTTGGCAGTGTGTTGCGACTTTCCCTCTTGTTCCTCAGAAAGTACAAGAAACTCCTTGATGGCCTTTTAGGCAGCCAAGTCCGAAGTGGTGTTTTTGAGTTGTGCAGTTAGAGTCTTCTAGTCTGTCCAGGGACTAGTTGGGTGTGGGTTGGGAATCTTCCTGTAGTAGGACTTCCCTTTTTTTCGTTACCCATGAGTGAGCGTGTGTTACGTTCATAATAGCTTCCTCTCCAACGTATTCTGATTTGTAATCTTTTACAATTTTTGGTCTCAGCTTAATTTGTTATTTTATCCCATGAATGTGTGTTTTGTGTTTGTCTCTGGATTGCCTTTAGCCACAAATATGGCTTTGTTGGTCTTATTTTTTTGGTGAAAGAATAAGTTATTTTTGTTGAATATTATTTTAATTTTGTACAGAAACGCAAATTAGGATGAAATGTAATGTCAATACATATTGGATTATGTAGATGTTTATGTAGGTTAACTCACATTTTAATATTGTTTGTGAAGGGGACATAACATCCATAACTTTGCCAAACCAACAGAAGACTTTGGCCTTGAAGTTGTTCCCTCTGCTTGTCCCCAACCTTAACAATACTTTTCACATCCTTTGATGGGCAAATGATCACATTGTCAATGGCCAACATGAGGGGCTGGGCCTGGATTTGGCAATGGCCCACCATATTCAATCACATTACAAAATGGATTTGGGGATCTAGATGTGGTTCGGAAGTATCCAACGCGCCTTATAACTTACATTGTAAGTTTGGTCTATTAATTTGTGGGCACCCTTCTGTTACATCCATTTTTCAACGCTCAAAATCGCACACACATTTCTGTATTTGCCGACCACAGTCAAGCCTGTAGTTGAATGTTCGGCAACAGTGGACCAGCTCAATGTTCCTCCAACATACGGTCTACTGTCTGAAGGCACATCCAGCCGTATTTGGTAAAATTATCAGAATGACTGCGTAGACTCACAGTCAGCCGGAGTAGGCGGCCCATTGGGGCCCATTGCATGATAGGCCCATAGTCAACTTAGGTTCACAATAACTGGGTAGCATACACAAAATTTGCGGATCAGCACACAGTTAAAAACAGCATTTTCAATCTGTTGTAAAAACAAATTATAGGGCATATTTGCTGTGAGATTAATGTCAATAAGCAGCAAGGATACTATTATATGTGAATGTCCAAAAACTGCGTATGTGTTCCCTACATATGACTTTTGGAAGTGTGTTTTTATAGGGTTAGCAATCAAACAGACCTTTTAAGTTACACATAGGATTATAGTATAATGTTGAAGATTCTGTAAAAAACACATTGCATTCCAGGGGCGCACATACCACCGATGCAGCCAGTGCAGCTGCATTGGGGCCCGAAGGTGGAGGGGAACCCTTGCAGGCAGGAGAGTACTGCCCACAGCAGCCATAATGACAGGTCAATTTTAGCATTTAGTGAACATGGTGAAATAGCAAAACAAAAAACAATTGTGGAATTTTTTTTTCCCATTTTCTAATACATTTTATGGCAAAACCAATGGTGTTGTTCAAAAGTACAACTCGTCCCATAAAAAACAAGCCCTCACATGGCCATACTGAAGGAATAAAGGGAGCAAAAAACGGAAACTCAAAAATGGAGAAACCCAAGGTCGCGAAGGAGTTAAAATACTGATCACCTATCTTTAGGATTAGTCATCAATAGGAGATTGATGGGTATTTAAACCACCATGCCCATCACCTGTTTACAGCTGCAGTGAAGATAAAGTATACTTGGAACAGCATCACTCAGTACACTGTTTAGTGGTCATTTTCAGGTTTTCAGCTTAGCTTCTATTGAAGGGAATAGTGGCTGGACTGTAGTACTCAAGAATGGTCACTACACGGTCTACTGAGCCACCTAGGTCTGGCTACATTCACAATATCAGTATAGCTTTCATGATTATTTGAAACCATATAAAATAGTCAAATACATCTTATAACACCAACTGAACACAAACTGTAGTTTTAGTTTTCCATGCAATAATCAGGAAAATGAGAAATAATTTCATCTTTGTTTTGTTGTTTACGCAGCTGTACTAGAGATTATTTTTGCATGGCGAGATGTCGTTTTTTATTAGTACCATTTTAGGGTACAATGTTTTAAATAGTAGGCAGGTATTAACATTTTTGTTCTCTTTTTTATCTTTTCACAATTTTTTTAGGGTGTTTTGACCTTACTATTGCTAGATTGTTCAATATACTTCAAAACTATATATCATGATATTGCCATTTTCCTGTGAAATCCGGCCTTCATTGCAAAGCCAAAGTGGCAGAGACAATGATCTTCAGCTGGAGTCTTCATTCCTCCTGCCTATTAGTACCCCACTATCATAACTTGGAGTGTTAATGGGGGCCAGTTCACGTCGACCTGGCTACCAAACCATTTAAAGGGGACCTGTCAACATTTTTTGAGCCTATGAACAAATGTCAACACCTTTAACTGCTCCTGTGCTGCGTTCGACAAACGTGTCTGTTAGCTCCTGACTCCCCATGTATGCCCCCAAAAATACCATTTGATATGCTCCCTGTATGTAAATAAGAGTGGTCCGGTCCGATGGGCATCTTTGCTGCAGCGCACGTCCCTCCTCTGCTCCTAATCGCGTCCTCTTGCTTTGATTGATGTGATGCATCATCCACATAGCAAACCTAAAGCTCGCGCCTGCGCAATAGCCTCTCAAGACCGCACAGGTGCACTGTGCTCTGCCCTACTGTGAGCAGAACATTAAACATCGCTGTACAGGCGCATAGTTGTGATTTATGTGAATGGCGAACCGAGATCTCGTTCCTGTGCAGTAGCTTCATTCAAATGATGTCACAATGCGCTTGCGCAGTGATGTTTAATGTTCTGCTCACAGTAGAGCAGAGTCACTAATCCGATTTTTTCACTCACGAGAAAAACAGACCGATTATTCTGATCAGATTTTGATCAAAATTTGATCAGAGTGTGGTCCAAGTGTCATCAGTTTTTCTCATATGTAGAGAGAAAAAATAGTTTCTAGTGATGAGCGAGTGCACTCGTTGCTCGGGTTTTCCCTAGCACGCTCGGGTAATCTCCGAGAATTTGTAAGTGCTCGGAGAATTAGTTTTTGTCACTTCAGCTGAATGATTTATGGCTAAATCTCCGAACACTTACAAATACTCGGAGATCACCTGAGCGTGCTCGGGAAAACTCGAGCAATGAGTACACTCGCTCATCACTAATAGTTTCTCCACTGGAGAGATGTCATCCAAGTGTGGTCTGATTTTTTTCATGGACCCATATTCTTGCTGTCACAGTTCAACCCCTCAGTGTATCTGGGATGCAGTTACTGAAAGCTCAGCCGTCCAATCTGGTACAGGGGTGTGCTGAAGCTATTAGTACTTTAAATGATAATTCAGTTGTCCAGTCTGGCAATGGGATGTGCTGAGCTGTCCATGTGTTGATTGACAGTTCGGCTATCCAGTCTGAGACTGTGAGGCGCTGGCTGTCTCCGGCTGTACATTATCCCAGGTGATTGCCAGACTACTTAACTGGGCTGCTTCTCCCAGACCTTTGACAAATGTACATTCAGCTACTGTGTGGTTTGTCTCTCTGTGCCTTGCATTCTGTTTGTAGATCTTTCATTGCCTGATCTATTACCTCTTTCTGGCCATCCATCTGTTTAACCCTTTCTGCTCTGAACTCACATCCTCCTGGTATTCTTTGACTAAGCCTTTGTCTCTCTTCTGTTTATGATGCACCCTCATGGGCTCTGACCTTGAACTCCTTGACTATCCTGACGGCTGGCCATGAGAAGTGATTCAGTGTTACACTTGCATTGCCAAAAATCAAACATGTCTTGATATTTTCTGCCTACCTTTTGGTCGGAAGAAAGAACTGGACTGAGCCCCATAGAATATCATAGCTACAAGTACTCTCCGTGAAAACTATGCATAACACTCACACGAGAAAATCGAACGTGTGAACATGTCCATAGGCTGTAAGTCGGGGTTGTGCACTACATATAAGTTGCAGTTGTAATACTAAGCAGCCACCCCTCTCGCAGATGATAGTGACTGCTCAGTACTTTGCTCCTGTGAGATCGCCCTCATATAGCATTTTGATTTTTTGTATACTGCTGTAAAGGTGAGGACAGCAAGATTGAGTCTCGAGTGTTTTATTGTGTGTGTGAATTAACCGATTTGTTATAGGTCCTGGATTGCCGCAGATGGCAATCATTAAAGAAGGGGGGGATGTAAAGGTGGAGAAGATAGCGTAGCAAACCTCTGAAGTTCCCTGTTGTTTAATGTGTAGAAAATGTACTGTATTACGTGTTTTATCCTCCTGGAGGCTGCAGTTCCCGATAGTTAGCGGTCTCCGACAGGGGCATACAAGTAAGGTGATAGCTAGTGAGAGCTCCCTTATACTGTTTCACAAGAGGGCAGCTAGGGTGCAGTGGTCTCAGAAAAATGCAGTGACCCCTGTGAGCCTGCACCAAGAAGATGGAGTTACCCAATTCGTCCTGTTGTTCATCTTTAGTGTTCACCACAAGTGTTGTGCCGCCGTCCAGAACAAATAAGAATGTGCCTCTGTAATGTGCAGAAGAAAACAGCAAGCTTATTTCCTGCTACCCTCTGTACATATGTTTTATTGCCAGAAAAAGGACTTTATTTTTACAAACTTGTCAGGTTTAAAGGTTTAAATGTTCCGGAGCCTCACAAATTGTGGCAGAGCTGAACCTGCAGGTGTGCACACCAGCATTACAACCACACACATCCAGCCAAGACCTCCATTTTCATGTAGTGTGTCGGAGTGTGAAACATGAATACCTCGCCCACGGCTAACACCCTACGCCACGTTATACTGGGAGCAATTGGTTCCTGTCATTTTAAGCAAAATTTCAATCCTATTTTTCTAGATTTATTTCTATTTCTACAATATGATGCTCAAACCAGGAGCTACACTTTGAAGCACATGAATGAAATGTAATTAATCTCATTCCGAAATGTGTTAAATATATGGCTGTATTCCAGACTCTGTACATAAAGGTTATCATGTATGTTTCCCAATTCTAAGTTTTCCAATTTCACTGCAAGAATAACTATTTTCGTAGAAGCTTCTCACATGATTTATTGGCTATGCTCGAAAAATATAACCTAGAGGCTAAACTGTCAGATTGGAAAGAATGGTGTCGCTGCCTCGCTGTTAATGCCACCATGCAGAGAACGGAGCCAGAAGCGTGCATGTCCCTCAATGTGAAGCCAAAGATTATCCCATCCCATATAGTCATTTCTTACACAGAGAAATGAGGGTCAAAAGAGGACAGCAAGTGGAGCATGCCCCTGCTATTCATTTTAGCTGTCAGCTTCTTTTTTTCTACTCTGATGCATATTCAGTACACAATATAGCCAGAATTCATTCAATGCAGTTAATTGTTTTTAGAAAAAGAGATTGCAAAAAAATTTTGTGTACAGTAATATTAGTCATATTCTAAGGTGGAATCATTTGACCTCTTGGCAACATCCACTGTACACCACAGGCGCCGCCAGCGAGGGGAGAATAGTACACTGAAATGGCCAGGATCGGACATAACACCTATGTCAGTCATTTAATCCTTTAGAAGCCATAGTCACTTGATTATGGAGATTTGATTGATTGTCATGGCGACCAGAGGCCTAATGGATTTTTCCAGATCTCCCAACTTTACACTTGAGCTACCCTGCGATGCTTAATACACTGCAATAAAGAAAAGGAAACATAAAAAAAATGGTTTCCCAATGAATAATGCTTTCTTTTTTATCTAAAAAAGATTATTGGTTGGTGTCTATGTACCCATAACGACCCAAACTATAAATTGATCATGGCATTTAATGGGTTGTTGTGGCATCCGGGCCTGTGTGTCTACCATATTAGCAGTTCTATTAGGCCTTGCCTGTGGTATTGTGAACGACAATAGACAGAAATTTATCAATGCATTGTACCTACAGACAAGAAATCGCAGGGTCAGATTCTCTTAACTTCTCCTCAGAGATCATTTCATACAATATTATCTCCTCAGCTCTTGGGAGTGAGGTGAAAATCTAGGTATCACAGCCGTAATACTGGATATGGAGGTGGTCCACAAGATCTTGACTTTGGAGACAAAGTTAGGATACATAGCTTATGCAGCCTAATGGTGAAAAAATGTAGGCATACCAAGAGAATAAAAAGACTTCCCTCTAAAAAAAATGCCAGTAATAATAAGGCTTATAAAATGCTGAATTTAAAGGAATGGTCTGGAACTAAAATGTAATTTTATCCTAAATGCCTTTTTAATGTCATAATCTAGTCTCTGTTCTAAAATACTGTAATTAAAAAGTCCCTATTGTTCCTGCCTTACTCAAGGTGAAACAAGTCGGCATCAAGTGGCAGAGACTTTTCCTGCAGGTATTTTTCTTCTAATGCACACTGACAGTGCGCTCTCCTACTTCTGTTCAAAGCCGGCGAATGAGTGCACTGTCACTGAGCACATAGCACAGTGACATGAATCTACTGAGCATCCATCGAAATTGACAAATGACTCATGCTCAGTAGAGCAGGGACTATACCTGCTCCTGAAATGAGCATCCACTAATGAAACTTCATTTAAGGGAGGGGCAGAGGCTTCCTCTTTAGTGATGACTTGATTGACTATCTCAGCATGCACTGGAAGCATCAGTGTAAACACCATTAAAATGGAAGTAGTAAAAAAAACAGAGGGGATAGGAAAGGATTTGTAGGAACTTTTTAATTAAAGTATGTTAGAAAAGAGATTAGATTGTGACATTAAATGGTTAGGTATTTACGATTAAAATAAACTTTAGTTCCAGACCACCCCTTTAATTTGAAGGACCCTGATGTCTTCGTTCAAGCATAGTTATAACATGTGCATCAGCCATCTGAGACTTGTATTGGAAGAAGGTAAGTTGCGAATGGTACTTAGCTGATCAGTGGTCGTTTAGCGCCATCATTGACCAGTGTAAAGAAACCCCTAGACCTTATTCTGACATCTGTAACGAACATGTTCTATCACTATTTTTAATGGATAAAACATGTATGATGTGGAGACATGGGGGGTCGTGATTAACGCTGGTGATATTGTAAGGTTCTTTGCAAAAAGGCCTCTGCGACCTGGGATTCACAGCACTGAAGTGATCGTTTGCACATTCATCAAACAGCGAGGGCTAGATCAGGGGTGATTCATCTCCCTCCATAGTAAACCGCTCTATATCTCCACCGATAGTAAACCCTTCCACTGACTCATCGGGATTAGAGCTGTTTCCAGTGACGAAAACTCTCACCAGTGGCTCCTCACCTTTGGTGGGCCCCCACAGAGAGGAGGTAACGACAATCTTAGGAAGCTAACCAAGAGCAGTAAGGTATGTGGCCAGGTGACCCAGTTGTCCCAACCTGGATTCTTTAAGACGTCTCTGGGGTTTCAGTGAAGGTCAATGAAGCAGAAGAAAAAGTCTCTTTATATAGTTCACAACTGGCCTTCAACCAGCATCCAGAGGTCAGAGAGAGATGTAAATGAGGCCAACCTGCATTGTTTGATTATGTAATCTATTTGCATAGTTTTTCCTCCTCTGTTAGGGAATACCAACAAACTGTCTAGTATGGACATTGTATGTAATCAACATATCAGCAAACATCATTGTTCAGTGGCCATGCATTACTGTTTTGCAAGGACAACAGAAAATAATAAACTGTAGGAGATAATAGTGGAGGTAAATTATCATCCTACAAGAAGAGTAAATACTTCAGACAACAGTTTATGATTCTGGGCCTACACAATTTACTTCTGACATAATTAAGAAGAAATGCTGTGTCGTCACATACCCATTATTGGAAGCATCGTGTTAAGATATCCGATTAAGATACAAAGCATGAATCAAAATCACCCACACAAGTCTATGAGTCTGTGTATGCCACCCGCAAGAAATCCCTGTGCTGCCCTTTTAAACATTGTGATGAGAAGGACAAGCTTTACAATTTTTTTGGGGGGGGGTTTGCATACAAGAAAATAACAGATGGTAGAAACTGAAAAACTGACCACACTGATGAAAAACTGATCCAAGACACTGATGGAAATTGGACCATTTTTTTGCACATGAGAAAAATCACTGACGACTCAATGAGCAAATAGAGAACTAAAAGTTTGCAATGTTGCCTCATGACCTCATAAAGAAATGCAAGTGCTCCTTTGTGTATATTGTGACATCAGTATGTGCTCTTTATTTTAATGGAGTATTTTTTATCCCTGCTCTAATATGCAATAGCATCAATCTGCACTTTTTTATACTATGACATCATAGTGTACAATAACCAATAACTTTTCATTGCTCTTCATTTAAAACTTTTCGTGCAGTACCACCACCTGTATGGTTTTTTTTCAAGATGAAATGCACAGATTACAATATTATTATTAGAAATTTCATGTAAGGTTGAGAGCCCCCTTGTAGATTTTGTATTGGAGCCCAGTATTTTATAGCTTCACTTCTGCTAATAGGTCGCATGAACATGGATTGTCCTGTTAGAACATTTCATTCCAAGGAGTTACACCAAGATATCAACTTATTACCTATACACAGGATAGTTTATAAATTGTTGATCGTCGGTGGTCCCACCAATCATGCAGACCCAATTCCCCCATTTGAATGGAGTAGCATGTGGGCAATCAACCTTCAGCTCCATTTAAAGTCAAATAGCCAGTGGCACTGCACATGCTCAACCATCGCTGCAATCAAACAGGACACACGGGCACCATACCTTGTGACTAGTAGATAGTGGGACTCCCAGCAATTCGCAACTTATCACCTTCCCAGTGGATGCTGTAGTTGATGAGTTGCATTCTTGGTAAATCCTCATTGAGTTTAAAAGAGGTTGTCCAGTACTTTTATTTTGCTGGACTATCCTTAGAAAAGGTCATCAATATCAGATTGGAGGGGGTGCAACACGTCTGCCGATCAATTACTTCTGGTGCCGACGTAAATCAAGTGTGATGAGTTGCAGAGTGGAACATCATAGCTCCGCCACCTGTATAGTGGCCACAAAGAAGTACTGCAGATCCACCCCTTTTCATTCCATATTTGCAGTTCCCAGCCGCGGCCACTATACAGTTGACGGCGCTGTGCAGCTACACAACTCATCACTGCTGGCGCTGGGAACCGCGGATTGCCAGCGGTGAGGGTGTCCTACCCCTATCAATTTGATATTGATGACCTATCCAAAGGATACGCATCAACATAAAAATGCTAGACAACCCCTTTAATAAATAAGTGAACCTTTTAAAATAAGCAAACTAATGGATTTTTTAAAATCCTTCTCCAGTTTCCCAATGGGATGATTTACAAGCATATATTGTGCTACGGTCTTTCTTGTCTTTTAAAGGCCCCGTAAAAAAAAACATGCAGATACTGTGGAGGTTAAATAGGCGCTAAGAGTGGTTCATGTAAATCTCCAGTTTAATGTTGCACTTCAGTGCTACTTTGACGCGTCCATTGATTTCTGTCTTACAAATAGCCCTAAAACACCCTAACAGTGCCTCAAAGTAGATTTTTCTTCGCAGTCTCTCTAAAACACTCTAATGGCAGAAAATTTTATGTATAGCACAACTTATTTCTGTACCGCAATCAAGCTGTTTCAATCAATTATGCTCCGAGCATCAGTTGCTGAGCAACCAGAGGAGCAATCGCAGTACTCGTTCCTGCCCTTTTCATGGTGCCAGCTCAGAAAAAGTCAAAGAGAACAATAACCCTTTACAATGCAGAGAGAAATATTGATTTACCATTATCGTAATGTCACTGGTGCCGCTGAAAAGACATTAATTTCCTCGCGCAGGGTAATGTTCTTCAAAGTAACATTAATGGGCAGTGAGAATAATTAATATACAAACCATTAATGGTATGATATGCACCAAAGGGTAAGTTATGAAATATGAGAATTATTGCCTGACAAATCAATAGTAATGTATAGCAATGACTAACGATTTATTTTGAAAGACGTCAAAAAATAATGTAGGTCAGGAAAAATGCATATTCTAAACATCAATACAATAAATAAAAATATATATACCATATATATTAAATATTATCTTCATAGCATTAAGTCAAAGTACTACATATAATTCATGGAAAGTGCCAAGCTAGAGTAAGGAGACTTATAGGCCTTGCAATGCTTATCTGGGAATTTGAATATGCAAATATCGTCTTCAGCTGGAAATTTAGTGCCACCTATTGGATGTAACAATCCTAAAAGTCAATATCGAACCCTTAACGAACCTTGCAGTAATGACTTAGGATAAGAAGCCAAACCAGACACTCCATTTTCAGACGTGTTTAAGAGTGTTTGCCCCTCATCAGTGCTAAGCAAGAGATCTGATTTGGGTAGGTGATAGGCCTTTGATTGTAGTTCTAAGAGAGAATGCTTCTACTTATGGAAAGTGCCAAGCAAGCGTAAAGAGACTTACAGGCCATGCAATGCTGCTCTGAGACTGTAAATGTGCAAAGAACATCTTTACAGAGGTATAGGACTTGAACTCTAGTGCCACCTATTAGGGGTAGTAATCCTAAAAGTCAACACTGACCCTTTATAGAAGATCAGTTACCAAATGTTTCATGTTGAACTGGACAGAAAATGTATTATTGGATTCAGAGCAGAATAAAATGTTTTCTTTTTTTATTCCTCCTGTTAGTAAATGAGTCACACTTATGTCTGTTGTGCTCAAAATTCCCTTTGAGCACCACAAACATAACTTTGACTTATCTCTCAACAGTGTCTGTGGGTGAGAAAAGCAGCACAAGAAACGTGGCAGTACTATGTGCGGAGAAGAGCTGATAGAAGGGCTTGTAATTTGACACAGTTAAACTCAGTTGTGCTGTTTTTCTCCTCACGAGGACCTTATCTGAAAGGTGTGAGTCATCTGTGAGCTAATCTCCCAGCACTTTCTAATCATGCTAGAGGTGACGCCAGGAGATTAGAATATAGACTCTTACATGTCACACATTGAGAAACCTAAGGTATGGTTGGAGTGTTTTATTTTTCTGCTTTGTTTATGATTGGGCAACTCGTACAGAGAGAAGAAATACTTGCCCACAGTCCATTTGAACTTAACAAAGGTTAAATTATTAGGTGCAAAATATTTTCATTAATAACATTTCCGCAGCTGAGAGGCGAAATTAAAATAACAATTGAAAAAGTTTTATTAAACTCTCCAGCTACTATTACATCATATGTCCAGTTTAACATGAAAAATTTGAGAAAAGGTGATATTTAATGAACCTCGCTATATGACTATTTAAATTCCAAGAGGAAAGGCGCATAGCCTATAAGTCTCCTTACACCGGCTTGGCTTTCACCATAAGAAGAGATCTTCACCTTTTGATGTTCCCTCTGTCAGAAGCTTCTCATCCAGCCACAAAAGACCTCCTGCTGTGCACTGGTGAAGTTCCAACACCCTGAAACCTTGCATACACATAGCTTGGATTACAAGACCGATCCAGTGTCAGATTGGGGTTTCTTCAACCCACCAGAGGAAATAATTTTTAGGGTCTACCCTTCACTTTGCATAGAACATGTGCCCATCCATTTGCATCATAATTTAGTTAGATATTATCAATCGGGTCTAATATAGTAGGTTATTTTTTTATTTTCATACTTAATGTGATAAATAGACAATCTACAAACCATTTTATTAATAATGATGTTATCCAACCTAAAATCACTTTAAACTAGTGGCTGCTGCTAGATTTGTCCCTTCGGTAAATCTGTCTTTTTACTTTTTACTGACTATTGTCAGGTCTAATGGGAGAGAGATTACAGAAAGTGAGATCGGACTTTGTCTCAAGTCTTCTGTTTTTTATATCTGTCAAAACTGTCAAATTGGATACAGACATAGCAGAAAATGGATTTAAGTTCAGGGCAGACAAATAATTGGACAATATAAGGCAAATATATTCTGTCAAGTGAGGAAAAGGAAGTTTGGTGCCTATAGTGCTGGTAGAATGGTAATGAGGAAGAACGACATACTCCAAATTATGTAGCAAAAACCTGCTGACTGATCCCCTTTAAACTTTGTTGGCCCCATTCAATGGGAGGCAGATTTCAAATTCCATGTAGATTTTAGCACTGAATATACAGTGGGTACGGAAAGTATTGAGACCCCTTTACATTTTTCACTCTTTGTTTCATTGCGGCCATTTGGTAAATTCAAAAAAGTTCTTTTTTTTCTCATTAATGTACACTCTGCACCCCATCTTGACTGAAAAAAAAGAGAAATGTAGAAATTTTTGCATATTTATTAAAAACATCTGTTTGGAAGTAACACAGCATGTGAGAAAAGGAACATCATACCAAAAGTAAAATATGGTGGTGGTAGTGTGATGGTTTGGGGCTTTTTTGCTGCTTCAGGATCTGGAAGACTTGCTGTGGTAAATGGAACCCCAAATTTTGCTCTCTACCAAAGAATCCTGAAAGAGAATGTCCGGCCATCTATTCATGACTTCAAGCTGAAGCACACTTGGGTTATGCAGCAGGATCTAAAATACACAAGCAAATCCACTTCTGAATTGCATAAGAAAAGCAAAATTAAGACTTTGGTGTTGCATGGTCAAAGTCCTGACCTTAATCTGATTAAATGGTGTGGCGTGACCTTAAAAAGGTGATTCATGCTCGGAAACTCTCCAATGTGGCTGAATTACAACAATTCTGCAAAGATGAGTGGGCCAAACTTCCTCCAGAATGTTGTAGACTCATTGCCAGTTATCACAAAATGATTGATTACAGTTGTGGCTGCTAAGAGTGGCCCAACAAGTTATTAGGTTTAGGAGGCAATCACTTTTTTTTTTTATACAGGACGATGTAGGTTTGGATTTCTTTTTTACTTAACAATAATATAGACCTTCATTTAAAAACTACATTTTGTGTTTACTTGTGTTATCTTTGTCTAATATTTAACCCCTTAACGACCACCAATGCGTCTTTTAACAGCGATAGTTAAGGGTACTTAAACCACAGCGCCGTTAATTAACGTAAAAAGTGAATAGCGCCCCCCAGAGTCGGATTTTATCCAGGGTCTCGGCTGCTGGGGGTAGCTGAGACTCCAGAGAACATGATTCGAGTTGGTTTTTACCGAATCCCAGGTTGCGATCACTGTTATTAACCGTTTAACGGCGACCGCAAAAAAAGCGTGATTTGCCATTTAATTTCTCTGTCCTTCGATGTGACCGCATATCAGAGAACAGAGAAATAGGGTCTCCGATTGATCCTTGATACTTACCAGTGTCTCCCGGTGTCCCTGGGTCCTCCTGCTTTTCCCCACGACCGTTGGCGTCTTTTTCCGGTAAGAAAATGGCGGGGGCATGCGCAGTGCACCGCCAAGATCTGCCGGCAGCACCTGGCAACAATAGGAAGATTTTTCCTATTAGTTCATTTTGGTCACTGTGATAGACTCTATCACAGTGATCAAAATAAAAAAATAGTAAATTTTATCTTCATCACCCCCCTAGTTAGGGAAAATAGTAAAATGAAGAAAATGCATTTATTCCCATTTTCCCATTACAGTTGGGCTAAGGTGAATTGGGCTAAAGTTAGGGTTAGGGTTGGGGCTAAAATTAGGGTTAGGGTATGTTTCCACGTTAAGCATTCGTTCAGGATTTGTTGTGGATTGGACACTGCATACAGCTGCAGCGTCCAATCCGCAGCATCCAGATGTTACAGCATAGTGGAGGGGATTTTATGAAATCCCATCTCCACTATGCATGCAGGGCTGCACCTGGCGGCCCTGAGTAACCAGACATGTGGCACGTCTTTCCAGACCGCAGCATGTCTATTTGTCTCGCGAATAAATGGGAAGAAAAAAGCTACAGACCATGACAACAGGGATCACCAAACAAATAACTAAATATTTTATCAGATATGAGAAACATCACCACATTAAAAACAATTAAAAGTCAAGAAATAACATAAATATAATTTTTTTTGCCCAAAATTGCCTTGTTTTGTGTCCTTATGTCCTTGGTTTTAAAACTTTTTTCATCACTGTTTTTGGTGTTTATTCGGCAGCATTTACTGTATGTATTTTCATTTGACATTTGGTCTGAGTTTTCTTTGCACCACCATATTGTGTACTATTGGTATGGTTACATATTAATAGACTCCAGGTACCTGTGGGGCATAACATATACTGTAGCTTGTGACCATACTCCTTATTGTTTACATTGTAACTGTTTAGATTTATGGTGATAATTCAGTCCATTGATACAATAAATTTTTTCTTCACTCGCGAGTCGCTGACCATATCCAACCTTTATTGTATAGGGGCATATCATTGTATTTTTTCAACATGTGGGTTTAATGATCCCTTTTTCAGGGGGGATTGTGGCTCTATTTTGGGCAAATGTTGTTGTACTTATTTCATTTCTTGACTTTTAATTGTATTTAACCCCTTTCTGACCTCGGACGGGATAGTACGTCCAAGGTCAGAAGCCCCGATTTTGATGCGGGCTCCGGCGGTGAGCCCGCATCAAAGCCGGGACATGTCAGCTGTTTTGAACAGCTGACATGTGCCCGTAATAGGCACAGGCAGAATCGCGATCTGCCCGTGCCCATTAACTAGTTAAATGCCGCTGTCAAACGCAGACAGCTGCATTTAACTACCGCATCCGGCCGGGCGGCCGGAAATGATGGCATCGCCGACCCCGTCACATGATCGGAGGTTGGCGATGATTCAGAATAGTAACCATAGAGGTCCTTGAGACCTCTATGGTTACTGATCCCCGGCAGCTGTGAGCGCCACCCTGTGGTCGGCGCTCCCAGCACACCTGATTTTCTGCTACATAGCAGCGAACAGCAGATCGCTGCTATGTAGCAGAAGCGATTGCGCTGTGCCTGCTTCTAGCCTCCCATGGAGGCTATTGAAGCATGGCAAAAGTAAAAAAAAAAAGTTAAAACAAAGATAAAAAAAATGTGAAAAAAATAAAAAAAAATATAAAAGTTTAAATCACCCCCCTTTCGCCCCAATCAAAATAAATCAATAAAAAAAAAATCAAACCTACACTTATGTGGTATCACCGAGTTCTGAATCGCCCGATCTATCAATAAAAAAAAGCATTAACCTGATCGCTAAACGGCATAGCGAGAAAAAAATTTGAAAAGCCAGAATTTTTTTGGTCGCCGCGACATTGCATTAAAATGCATTAACGGGCAATGAAAAGAACGTATCTGCACCAAAATGCTATCATTAAAAACGCCAGCTCGGCACGCAAAAAATAAGCCCTTAACCGATCCCAGATCATGAAAAATGGAGACGCTAAGAGTATTGGAAAATGGTGCAATTTTTTTTTTTTTTTTTAGCAAAGTTTGGAATTTCTTTTCACTACTTAGGTAAAAAATAACCTAGTCATATTAGGTGTCTATGAACTCGTACTGACCTGGAGAATCATAATGGCTGATCAGTTTTAGCATTTAGTGAACCTAGCAAAAAAGCCAAACAAAAAACGAGTGTGGGACTGCACTTTTTTTGTAATTTCACTGCACTTGGAATTTTTTTCCCGTTTTCTAGTTACACGACATGGTAAAACCAATGATGTCGTTCAAAAGTACAGTGAAAAACGAACACGGAAAAACAGAAAATCCCAAGGTCATGAAGGGGTTAATGTGGTGATGTTTCTCGTATCTATGTCTCGTGACATATTGTACTTCATGTTAGTGGTAAAATTTCTTCGATATTACTTGCGTTTGTTTGTGCAAAAAATGGAAATTTGGCGAAAATTTTTAACATTTTCCAACTTTGAATTTTCATGTCCTTAACCCCTTCAAGTCGCGGCCCTTTTTCGTTTTTGCGTTTTCGTTTTTCACTTCCCTCCTTCCCAGAGCCATAACTTTTATATTTTTCCGTCAATATGTTCATGTGAGGGCTTATTTTTTGCGGGACGAGTTGTACTTTTGAAAGACACCATTGGTTTTACCATGTCTTTTACTAGAAAATGGGAAAAAAATTCCAAGTGCGGTGAAATTGCAAAAAAAGTGCAATCTCACACTTGTTTTTTGTTTGGCTTTTTTGCTACATTCACGAAATTCTAAAACTAAACTGCCGTTGTGATTCTCTAGGTCATTACGAGTTCATAGACACCAAACATGTCTAGGTTATTTTTTATCCAAGTGGTAAAAAAAATTCAAAACTTTGCTTAAAAAAAAAAAAAAAAGTGCCTTTTTCCAATACCCGAAGCGTCTCCATTTTTCGTGATCTGGGGTCGGGTGAGGGCTTATTTTTTGCGTGCCGAGCTGACGTTTTTAATAATATCACATTTGTGCAGATACATTATTTTGATCGCCCATTATTGCCTGTTAATGCAATGTTGCAGCGACCAAAAGAACGTAATTCTGGCTTTTCAATTTTTTTTTCTCGCTACGCTGTTTAGGTTAATGCTTTTTTTTATTGATAGATTGGGCAATTTTGAACTCGGCAATACCAAATAATTTTTTTATATTGTTTTATTTAGGATGGGGCGAAAGGGGGGTGTTTAAAACTTTTATATTTTTTATATTTTTTTCATATTTTTAAAAACATTTTTTTTACTTGTGCCATGCTTCAATAGCCTCCATCATCAGATCGCTGCTATGTAGCAAAAATGCAGGCTTGCTATGAGCGCCGACCACAGGGGGGCGCTCACAGCTACCGGCGATCAGTAACCATAGAGGTCTCAAGGACCTCTATGGTTACTGTCCTGACACATCGCCGACCCCGATCATGTGACAGGGTCGGCGATGCGCTCATTTCCGGCCGCGCGGCCGGAAGCGGTAGTTAAATGACGCTGTCAGCATTTGACAGCGGCATTTAACAGGTTAATAGTGGCGGGTGAATAGCGATTTCACCCGCCGCTATTGCGGACACATGTCAGCTGTACAAAACAGCTGACATGTCGCTACTTTGATGTGGGCTCACCGCCGGAGCCCACATCAAAGGGGGAGACACGACATGCGCCGTAATAGTACGGCGCATGTCGTGAAAGGGTTGTAAAACACAGATATGTCACACAAAATACTTAATAAGTAACATTTCCCACATGTCTACTTTTTGTCAGCACAATTTTGGAACCAAATTTTTTTTGTTAGGAAGTTATAAGGGGTAAAAGTTGACCAGCGATTTCTCATTTTTGCAACACCATTTTTTTAAGGACCCCATCACATTTGAAGTCACTTTTAGATGTCTATATGATAGAAAATACCCAAAAGTGACACCATTCTAAAAGCTGCACACCTCAAGGTGCTCAAAACCACATTCAAGGAGTTTATGTGCTGCACAGGAATTTTTGGAATGTTTAAAAAAAAAATTAACATCAAACTTTTATCCACAACAAAATTACTTCAGATCCAATTTGTTTTATTTTCCCAAGGTTAACAGGACAAATTGGACCCCAAGAGTTGTTGTACAATTTGTCCTGAGTACACAGATACCCCAAATGTGGGGGGGGGGCACTGTTTGGGCACATGGCAGAGCTTCGAAGGAAAGGAGCGCCGTTTGACTTTTTAATGCAAAATTGGCTGGAATTGAGATAGGACTCCATGTCGCATTTGGAGAGCCCCTGATGTGCCTAAATAAGTGGAAACTCCCTACAAGTGACACCATTTGGAAAGTAGACTCCCTAAGGAACCCAGCAGGAAGTGCAGCGGCGTCTAAAAATCACTAAAATTGACAAATCTCCGGGCTCGGATGGGATACACCCCTGAGTACTGTAGGAATTAAGTACAGTCATTGATAGACCATTATTTTTAATCTTTAAAGAGTCCATAATAACAGGGTCTGTACCACAGGACTGGCATATAGCAAATGTGGTGCCAATATTCAAAAAGGGGAGAAAAACTGAACTCAAAAATTATAGACCAGTAAGCTTAACCTCTACTGTGGGTAAAATCCTGGAGGGCATTCCAAGGGATGCTATACTGGAGTATCTGAAGAGGAATAACCTCATGACCCAGTATCAGCACGGGTTTACTAGGGACCGTTCATGTCAGACTAATCTGATCAGCTTCTATGAAGAGGTAAGTTCCGGACTGGACCAAGGGAACCCAGTGGACGTAGTGTATATGGACTTTTCAGAAGCTTTTGATACGGTGCCACACAAAAGGTTGATGATACATAAAATGAGAATAATGGGGATAGGGGAAAATATGTGCAAGTGGGTTAAGAGCTGGCTCAGGGATAGGAAACAAAGGGTGGTTATTAATGGAGCACACTCGGACTGGGTCGCGGTTAGCAGTGGGGTACCACAGGGGTCAGTACTGGGCCCTCTTCTTTTTAACATATTTATAAATGACCTTGTAGGGGGCATACAGAGCAGAATTTCAATATTTGCAGATGACTCTAAACTCTGCAGGGTAATCAATACAGAGGAGGACAATTTTATATTACAGGATGATTTATGTAAACTAGAAGCTTTGGCTGATAAATGGCAAATGAGCTTTAATGGGGATAAATGCAAGGTCATGCACTTGGGTAGAAGTAATAAGATGTATAACTATGTGCTTAATTCTAAAACTCTGGGCTAAACCATCAATGAAAAAGACCTGGGTGTATGGGTGGATAACAAACTCACATTTAGAGGCCAGTGTCAGGCAGCTGCTACAAAGGCAAATAAAATAATGGGATCCATTAAAAGAGGCATAGATGCTCATGAGGAGAACATAATTTTACCTCTATACAAGTCACTAGTTCGACCACACTTAGAATACTGTGTACAGTTCTGGTCTCCGGTGTATAAGAAAGACATAGCTGAACTAGAGCGGGTGCAGAGAAGAGCGACCAAGGTTATTAGAGGACTGGGGGGGTCTGCAATACCAAGATAGGTTATTACACTTGGGGCTATTTAGTTTGGAAAAACGAAGGATAAGGGGTGATCTTATTTTAATGTATAAGTATATGAGGGGACAGTACAAAGACCTTTCTGATGATCTTTTTACTCATAGACCTGAGACAGGGACAAGGGGGCATCCTCTATGTCTGGAGGAAAGAAGGTTTAAGCATAACAACAGACGTGGGTTCTTTACTGTAAGATCAGTGAGACTATGGAACTCTCTGCTGTATGATGTTTTAATGAGGGATTTATTACTTAAATTTAAGAGGGGACTGGATGCCTTTCATGTTACAGGTTATATATATATATTAGATTCATTGATAGGGCTCTTAACCCAGGGAACTAGTCTGACTGCCGCATGTGGAGTCGGGAAGGAATTTTTTTTCCCAATGTGGAGCTTACTTTTTGCCACATGGGTTTTTTTTTACCTTCCTCTGGATCAACATGTTAGGGCATGTTAGGTTAGGCTATGGATTGAACTTGATGGACTTAAAGTCTTCCTTCAACCTTATTAACTATGTTACTATGTTATCTAGATGCGTGGTGAGCACTTTAAAGGGAACCTATCACCCCGTTTTTTAAAGATTAGATAAAAATAGTGTGAAATAGGGGCAGAGCTGGGCTTTACATTAGTGCCTTTTTGGTGCCTTTACACCCCCGTTAGGCTGCCGAAATACCTTTGTGAAGTGGCTGTTTTGTCCTGTCACTCAAGTTGGTCAGGTCGGATGGGCGTGGTCACAGCGCTGTTTGTCCCCCAGGATCCTGCTCATCATTACGTTGGTGGCGTAGTGGTGTGCGCATGTCCAGCAGGCGAATCCACTGCCCAGGAGATGAATAACAGCGCGGTCTTCGCTATTCAGCCATTTACCGGTGGGTGCGGCCATCTTTCCTGTGGCCGCGCCTGCGCAGATGGAGCGCTCTGCTGCCCGGGGCTTCAGGAAAATGGCCGCCGCGATCTCCATCTGTGCACGCGCTGAATCCCGCGGCCATTTTCCTGAAGCCCCGGGCAGCAGAGCGCTCCATCTGCACAGGCGCGGCCACAGGAAAGATGGCCGCGCCCACCGGTAAACGGCTGAATAGCGAAGACCGCGCTGTTATTCATCTCCTGGGCAGTGGATTCGCCTGCTGGACATGCGCACACCACTACGCCACCAACGTAATGATGAGCAGGATCCTGGGGGACAAACAGCGCTGTGACCACGCCCATCCGACCTGACCAACTTGAGTGACAGGACAAAACGGCCACTTCACAAAGGTATTTCGGCAGCCTAACGGGGGTGTAAAGGCACCAAAAAGGCACTAATGTAAAGCCCAGCTCTGCCCCTATTTCACACTATTTTTATCTAATCTTTAAAAAACGGGGTGATAGGTTCCCTTTAAACCCCCAAGTGCTTCACAGAAGTTTATAATGTAAAGCCGTAAAAATAAAGAAATTAAAAAATATTTTTTTCCACAAAAATTAATTTTTAGCCCCCCAATTTATTTTTTTCTCCAAGGGTAACAGGAGCAATTGGACTGCAAAAATTGTTGTCCAATTTCTCCTGAGTACGCTGATACCCCATATGTGGGTGTATACTACTGTTTGGGCGCACGGCAGAGCTCGGAAGAGAAGGAGCACTGTTTTACTTTTTCAACGCAGATTTGGCTGCAATTGAGATTGGACACCATGTGTCGTTTGGAGAGCCCCTGATGTGCCTAAACAGTAGGAACCCCCAATTCTAACTCCAACCATAACCCCAACACACCTAACAGTAATCCCAGTCCTAACTATAACCCTAACCACACCCCTAATCCAAACAGGACCCTAGCTCTAGTCCTAACCTGTTATGATCCGGTGACTTTAGAGCCGCATGAGACTTTCTCAGGAGAGGTGGAATCTATACTAACCGCAAACCCTGAACTTAACACTGCAACTAGAAGTAGCCGTGGGGTGTGCCTAACAAAACCCTAGACACCTCGAGACAGCCGGAGGACTAAATACCCCTATAGATGGAAGTAGGAATACTAACTTGCCTCAGAGCAGAACCCCAAAGGATAGGCAGCCCCCCACAAATATTGACTGTGAATAGGAGAGGAAAGACACACACAGGCAGAAAACAGATCTCAGCAAAAGAGGCCACTCTAGCTAAACAGGGAAAGATAGGACAGAATACTAAGCGGTCAGTATTAAAACACTAAAAATATCCACAGCAGAAAATACAAAAGGTTTCACAATCTAACTAAAGACATGGAATGTATATCTGCCACTCCTGAGAATCCAGAAAGACTGAGGAATTACTGATACAATCTAAGCTGGACAAAAAAACACTGAATAGCGCTAAATCATAAGCACACAGCATGTGTGCACAAAAACCAGACACTTATCTTTGCAGATTTGGTAGCAAGGCAGAAGGAACCAGGCAAGGACAAAACCTCCAAAAACAATGGACAACTGGCAAGGACTAAAGAATCCTGCTAGCCTAAATACCCCAGTCAGGACTGCAATCAGCAGATCCACCTGACCAGGGCTGCAGCCCAGAGACAACTGCATTACCACCTACAACCACTGGAGGGAGCCCAAAAGCAGAATTCACAACACTAACCCTAACCACACCCCTAACCCCAACACACCCCTAACCCTAATCCCAACCCAAACCATAACCCTATCACACCTCTAACCCTGACACATCTCTAACCCTAATCCCAACCCTAATCCCAACCGTAAACGTAATCCAAACCCTAAAACCATCTCTAGCCCCAACCCTAACCTTAACTTTAGCCCCAACTCTAACCATAACTTTAGCCCCGACCCTAACCCTAACTTTTGCCCCAACCCTAACTCTAACTTTAGCCCCAACCCTAACCCTAACTTTAGCCCCAACCCTAGCCCTAACTTTAGCCCCATCCCTAACTTTAGCCCTAACCCAACCGTAACCATAAGGCTTCTTTTACACATACCGGGTTTTTTGCCGCCCGTTATTGCGGGCCTTTTTTGCTGGCAGTCTGCTGCAATAACGAACAGCAAAAACTTGCAGATCGCTGTTTTTCGGGTTTCCTATACTGGAAGTCATGGTGCACCACAAAAGCAAACAAACTTCCGTTGTTTTTGCGACCCCATTGATTTTCAATGGGGGCCGTGTCCGTAAACCGGGAAAAAGAGTGAGCAGGCTCGATCTTTTTTCACGGCCATAAATACGGCCCTCTTGGCCATACGGTGCATAGAAATCAATTGGGGCTGCAAAAACGAGCCGCAAACAACGGTATGTGTAAAAGAAGCCTTACGCTATTGGGGAAAATAGAAATAAATACTTTTTTTAATTTTATTATTTTTCCCTAACTAAGGGGGTGAAAAGGGGGGTTTGATTTACTCTTTATTGCGGGTTTTTATGTTTACAGCTGTCACACGCTAAAAGACGCTTTTTATTGCAAAAAAGTTTTTGCATCACCACATTTTGAGAGCTTGTTTTTAAAGAAATTTATTTATTGGAACAATATTTTTTTTTCTTTATTTAAGAATTTTTAAAAATTTTTTGTAGACATGTTAATTTTTATTTTTTTACTTTGTTACATTGTCCCAGGGTGGGACATCACTATATAGTGTCAGATCGCTGATCTGACACTTTGTACAGAACTGTACAAACAGCGATTACCCAGAAGGACCCCGTGGCCATCTTGGATCCGGGGGCCTGCAGGGAGGAGACCCTCGGAACAACGTGATCACATCTTGTTGTTCTGAGGGTCTCAGGGAAGCAGGCAGGGAGCCCCCTCCCTGCGCGATGCTTCCCTATGCCACCGCAACTTTGGGATCAAGTATGATCGCAGTGTTGCGGAGGTTAAAGTGCCGGGAGTGGCCCGTGACTGCTCCTGGCACATAGTACTGGGTGTCAGCTGTGATAATCAGCTGACACCTGGCAGCGATCGGCCGCGCTCCACCCGTGAGCATGGCTGATCGTGTTGGACGTAGTATCCCGTCCATGGGAATTAAGTCCCAGGTCACATGGATGGGATAGTACGTCCGATGGCAGAAAGGGGTTAAGGTGCAAATTGGCTCCATCAGTAAGGGGTTAAATTTGTTTAGTGATATGAAACATTTAAAGGGAACCTGTCACCCCCAAAATCGAAGATGAGCTAAGCTCACCCGCATCAGGGACTTATCTACAGCATTCTGTAATGCTGTAGATAAGCCCCCAATGTATCCTGAAAGATGAGAAAGAGAGGTTAGATTATACTCACCAGGGGGGGGGCAGTCAGATCCAATGGGCATCGCGGTCCGGGTCTGGGGCCTCCTATCTTGATAGGATAATGTCCTGTTCTTGTCTTCACACTGCGGCTCCAGCGCAGGCGTACTTTGTCTGCCCTCTTGAGGGCAGAACAAAGTACTGCAGTGTGCAGGTGCCGGGCCTCTCTGACATTTCCCATGAATACAAGAAGAAGACGTCATCGTAAGAAGATGGGAGGCGTTGGACCGGACCGTGATGCCCATCAGACCGGACCGCAGCGGGACCGCCCCTGGGTGAGTATAATCTAACTTCTTTTTCTCATCTTTCAGGATACATCGGGGGCTTATCTACAGCATTACAGAATGCTGTAGATAAGCCCCTGATGTCGGTGAGATTAGGTCATCTTCAATTTTGGGGGTGACAGGTTCCCTTTAAGTGTGACAAACATGAAAAAGGATAGGAAATCAAGAAGAGGGAAAACTTTTTCACTCAACTGTAGGCTAAAGGTACCATCACATTAAGCGACGCTGCAGCGATATAGACAATGATGCCGATCGCTGCAGCATAGCTGTTTCGTCATTGTGTGGTCGCTGGAGAGCTGTCACACAGACAGCTCTCCAGCGACCAACAATGCCGAAGTCCCCGGGTAACCAGGGTAAACATTGGGTTACTAAGCGCAGGGCCGTGCTTAGTAACCCGATGTTTACCCTGGTTACCAGTGTAAATGTAAAAAAAACAAACACTACATACTTACATTCTGGTGTCTGCCGCATCCCCCGCCGTCCTCTTCCCTGCACTGTGTAAGCGCCGGCCCTAAAGCAGAGCGGTGACGTCACCGCTGTGCTCTGCTTTACGGCCGGCACTGACACAGTGCAGGGAAGCGGATGCCGAGGGATGCGACAGACATCAGAAGGTGAGTATGTAGTGTTTGTTTTTTTTACATTTACAATGGTAACCAGGGAAAATATTGGGTTACTAAGCGCGGCCCTGCGCTTAGTAACCCGATGTTTACCCTGGTTACCAGTGAACACATCACTGGATCAGTGTCACACACACCGATCCAGCGATGACAGCGGGTGATCCAGCGACGAAAAAAGGTGCTGGCCTTCTAGCTCCGACCAACGATATCACAGCAGGATCCTGATCGCTGCTGCGTGTCAAACACAATGATATCGCTATCCAGGATGCTGCAACGTCACAGATCGCTATCGTTATCGTTGTTAAGTTGTTCACTGTGAAGGTACCTTTAGTCTTATGACCTAAGATAGGCAGGATTAGATAATGACTGTAGTTAGATAGTGAGCCACCTTAGGGAAAGGATAGTGTTAATGTTCGGGACTAGGGTTGAGCGACTTTCATTTTTTTAAGATCGAGTCGGGTTTTGTGAAACCCGACTTTGTCCAGAGTCGAGTCGAGTGCAGTCGGCCGATTATCGCTGAAAGTCGGGGATCCACCGAAACACGAAACCCAATGCAAGTCAATGGGGAAGCATAGTCGGCAGTGAGTGGAGGCCAGGAAAACACCTACAGTGCCCATTTTAATGCCAAAAACATCCATTCTTGTTTCTGAAGCTTGTCAATCTTAATTAACTTTATAATAATAGTTGGGCATTGGAAATTGGGGGTCATTTGGCAAAAGTTGTGGGGGGAGTAGGGCTGGCTCAAGTTTTTCGTGGGCCCAGGAAACGCGGACTACGTCACGGCGGTGGAGCAGGGAGAGGTAAGTATTTCAACGTTGCAAGTGCTGTGATCCTGAGCAAGCAGATGGGGCCCACTCGTTCGCATTGGCACTGGCACAGGGCCCCTCAAAGTACGGCGGTGTGTTTGCATGGCGGGGGCGCCTCCCACCAGCAGCGACACTTTTGCGTACTCTGAGGGGCCCTGTGCCAGTGACGTCGCCAACGAGTATGCCCCCCCCACCTGATGAAGGAACCTGCACTTTCATCTGCACCTTCCTCTTTGTCCCTGTGTAAGGTGGTATAACATGCGGGAAGGGGAACCTTACTTTCAGCAGGGTCAGATTCTGGCTGTGTAGAGTGCAAGGGGAATGTAGTGGTCTAGGTCAATGTACCAGCAGACTCATCTAGCAGTGGCTGGGCAATGGGCAGGATGAAGAGGAAACAGATATAGGGCCAAAGAATAAAGTAGGCTAAATGCAGTTCAAAATTGGTAACAGGACTAAACAGGCGGCATTGCTTTGTTCAGTGGAGTAGCAAACCCAAGAGCAGCAGACACTGTTTCAAGGGCCCAACCACACTAGTAGGCCAAATGCAGTTTAATATCTGATAGTATAGGCCGAAAGCCAGAAGGTAGAAGCTCAGCTTTATTCAGTTGAGGGCAACACCAGGGAGGGGCAGACACCGTTAGTAGGCCGGAACCACCAATTTTTTAAAAAACAGCAGTTAATCAGAGCCAGAAGGTAGAAGCTCAGCTTTATTCAGTTGAGGACAACACCAGGCAGGGGCAGACACCGTTAGTAGGCCGGAACCACCAATTTTTTAAAAAACAGCAGTTAATCAGAGCCAGAAGGTAGAAGCTCAGCTTTATTCAGTTGAGGGCAACACCAGGGAGGGGCAGACACCGTTAGTAGGCCGGAACCACCAATTTTTAAAAAAACAGCAGTTAATCAGAGCCAGAAGGTAGAAGCTCAGCTGTATTCAGTTGAGGACAACTTGAATTAGGGACTGCAGACAGACTTAGCAGGCTGTCCCCTGTGTGGACCATGCATCCAATACATTAACCCATTGCGCCACAAAGGACACGTAACCTTCTGTGGCCATGCCTACAGGTCCATGTGTCTGTTGTCAGGTGTACCTTTGGACTCACAGATTGACAGAATGCAAGGACAATGCGGTCTTTAACATGCTGGTGGAGGGGTGGGATGGCTTTTCTCGCAAAAGAATTGTCAACTGGGTAGCTCATAGCGTGGTACAGCGTAGTCCATCATGGCTTTATTAATATTAAAAAAAATAAAAAAATAGGCTCTATGCACTGTAAATTAGGTTCCAGGGGTACACGGGCAGCAGTGGTCTGGTCAGTGGAGGCCTAGTGGAAGGAGGGACCGCAGACAGGCTTCGAAGGCCTAACACAATAAAATGGGCTGGCTGTAGGCACTTTATAATTGTTTCCAGGGGTACACGGGCAGCAGTGGTCTGGTCAGTGGAGGCCTAGTGGAAGGAGGGACCGCAGACAGGCTTCGAAGGCCTAACACAATAAAATGGGCTGGCTGTAGGCACTTTATAATTGTTTCCAGGGGTACACGGGCAGCAGTGGTCAGGTCAGTGGAGGCCTAGTGGAAGGAGGGACCGCAGACAGGCTTCGAAGGCCTAACACAATAAAATGGGCTGGCTGTAGGCACTTTATTATTGTTTCCAGGGGTACACGGGCAGCAGTGGTCTGGTCAGTGGAGGCCTAGTGGAAGGAGGGACCGCAGACAGGCTTCGAAGGCCTAACACAGTAAAATGGGCTGGCTGTAGGCACTTTATAATTGTTTCCAGGGGTACACGGGCAGCAGTGGTCTGGTCAGTGGAGGCCTAGTGGAAGGAGGGACCGCAGACAGGCTTCGAAGGCCTAACACAATAAAATGGGCTGGCTGTAGGCACTTTATAATTGTTTCCAGGGGTACACGGGCAGCAGTGGTCTGGTCAACGGAGGCCGATTGTAATGAGTGTCTGCCAGTTAGTAGTCAAAAACAACAATTAAATGTGAATGTCTCGCATTAAAACAAAACAAAAACACTAAAGGGTGCAATCATTAGGTTCAGGGGTGGGATCCTCTGCGTTGTTTCAGACCTACTAATTTAGCGCAAAGTATTTACTGTGGTAAATAGAGGACACTGCCCCTGACTATGTTAAGTACCATCATACATGTCAACACAATGGTATTGTCAGTGGCAGGTATGGAAGGATGTCAGCGCATAGACTAAACATTGGTGGAAGTGTGAGAGATAACTGTGGAAGTGGTAGAGCAATGTTTGACCTGGGGGTGGGTGAACTCTCTTGTGGCCGGCGGTACAGGCCCAGGGCCCCTCATGTTACAACAGTGTGTCTGACGTTGGGTGTGCACCACCACCGCCAGAGACACTTTATTGTACTATGAGGGACCCAGTAGCAATGCCGTTGACCAAAAGCAAGCACACCCACCTCTTCAGACAAACAGCAGTCTCACGGGTGCTTGCGCCAAGTCGCGATACCACGGCCCCGTGTGGGGAGTTTGGCCATTTAGGGAGGTGTAAACATGTCGTATGCTGGACAATCAGCTGCAGAAAATTAGACATTAGAAAAGTAATTCACAGTAGTCCACAGGCAAGAGCTTTTCATAGGAAAGCTAGGTGTCGGCCGGGCAAGGTGGGGCAAAAGATTTCGAAATCCAGTTGTGGTTCATTTTAATGAATGTTAGATCGTCAACATTTTGGGTAGCCAGACGAGTCCTTTTTTCGGTTAATATTGAACCTGCAGCACTGAATACTCTTTCTGATAGGACACTTGCTGCCGGGCAAGCAAGCTCCTGCAATGCATATTCTGCCAATTCTGGCCAGGTGTCTAATTTTGATGCCCAGTAATCAAATGGGAATGACGGTTGAGGGATAACATCGATAAGGGATGAAAAATAGTTAGTAACCATACTGGACAAATGTTGTCGCCTGTCACTTTCAATTGATGCAGCAGTACCTGTATTGTCTGCGGTCATAGCAAAATCACTCCACAACCTGGTCAGAAAACCCCTCTGTCTAACGCCACTTCTGATGTGTGCACCCCTAACACTCCTAGTCTGCTGCCCCCTGGAGCTCGTGTGAGAACGATCACGTGCGCTGTGTGCTGGGAATGCCTGAAGCAAACGGTCAACAAGAGTTGATTGTTTGGTTGCTAATATTAGTTCCAAGTTCTCATGTGGCATAATATTTTGCAATTTGCCTTTATAGCGTGGATCGAGGAGGCAGGCCAACCAGTAATCGTCATCGTTCATCATTTTCGTAATGCGTGTGTCCCTTTTTAGGATACGTAAGGCATAATCCGCCATGTGGGCCAAAGTTCCAGTTGTCAAATCTCCGGTTGTGATTGGTTGAGGGGCAGTTTCAGGCAAATCTACGTCACTTGTGTCCCTCAAAAAACCAGAACCCGGCCTTGCCACGCAACCAATTTCCAGTGCCCCCGGGAAAGCTTCCGCATTAAAAATATAATCATCCCCATCATCCTCCTCGTCCTCCACCTCCTCTTCGCCCGCTACCTCGTCCTGTACACTGCCCTGACCAGACAATGGCTGACTATCATCAAGGCTTTCCTCTTCCTCTGGTGCAGACGCCTGATCCTTTATGTGCGTCAAACTTTGCATCAGCAGACGCATTAGGGGGATGCTCATGCTTATTATGGCGTTGTCTGCACTAACCAGCCGTGTGCATTCCTCAAAACACTGAAGGACTTGACACATGTCTTGTATCTTCGACCACTGCACACCTGACAACTCCATGTCTGCCATCCTACTGCCTGCCCGTGTATGTGTATCCTCCCACAAAAACATAACAGCCCGCCTCTGTTGGCACAGTCTCTGAAGCATGTGCAGTGTTGAGTTCCACCTTGTTGCAACGTCTATGATTAGGCGATGCTGGGGAAGGTTCAAAGACCGCTGATAGGTCTGCATACGGCTGGAGTGTACAGGCGAACGTCGGATATGTGAGCAAAGTCCACGCACTTTGAGGAGCAGGTCGGAGAACCCAGGATAAGTTTTCAATAAGCACTGCACCACCAGGTTTAAGGTGTGAGCCAGGCAAGGAATGTGTTTCAGTTGGGAAAGGGAAATGGCAGCCATGAAATTCCTTCCGTTATCACTCACTACCTTGCCTGCCTCAAGATCTACTGTGCCCAGCCACGACTGCGTTTCTTGTTGCAAGAACTCGGACAGAACTTCCGCGGTGTGTCTGTTGTCGCCCAAACACTTCATAGCCAATACAGCCTGCTGACGCTTGCCAGTAGCTGGCCCATAATGGGACAACTGGTGTGCAACAGTGTCATCTGCCGATGGAGTGGTTGGCTGACTGCGGTCTGTGGAAGAGCTGTAGCTTCTGCAGGAGGACGAGGAGGAGGAGGAGGAGGGGGTGCGAACGCCTACAGCCAACTGTTTCCTAGACCGTGGGCTAGGTACAACTGTCCTGAAATTGATGTCCCCTGTGGACCCTGCATCCACCACATTCACCCAGTGTGCCGTGATGGACACATAACGTCCCTGGCCATGCCTACTTGTCCATGCATCTGTAGTCAGGTGCACCTTTGTACTCACAGATTGCCTGAGTGCATGGACGATGCGCTGTTTAACATGCTGGTGCAGGGCTGGGATGGCTTTTCTGGAAAAAAAGTGTCAACTGGGTAGCTCGTATCGTGGTTCAGCGTACTCCATCAGGGCTTTGAAAGCTTCGCTTTCAACTAACCGGTAGGGCATCATCTCTAACGAGATTAGTCTAGCTATGTGGGCGTTAAAACCCTGTGTATGCGGATGCGAGGATAAGTACTTCCTTTTTCTAACCAGAGTCTCATGTAGGGTGAGCTGGACTGGAGAGCTGGAGATCGTGGAACTTTCTGGTGTGTTGGTGTACATGGCAGACTGAGAGACGGTTGGAGACGGTATTGTTTCTGCCGGTGCCCTAGATGCAATATTTCCTCCTACAAAACTGGTGATTCCCTGACCCTGACTGCTTTTGGCTGGCAAAGAAACCTGCACAGATACTGCCGGTGGTGCGGAAAATGGTGGCCTTACAGTGACGGAAGGGATGTTGCGTTGCTGACTAGCTTCATTGGCCGAGGGTGCTACAACCTTAAGGGACGTTTGGTAGTTAGTCCAGGCTTGAAAATGCATGGTGGTTAAGTGTCTATGCATGCAACTAGTATTTAGACTTTTCAGATTCTGACCTCTGCTTAAGCTAGTTGAACATTTTTGACAGATGACTTTGCGCTGATCAATTGGATGTTGTTTAAAAAAATGCCAGACTGCACTCTTCCTAGCATCGGATCCCTTTTCAGGGATTGCAGACTGAGCTTTAACTGGATGGCCACGCTGTCCTCCAACAGGTTTTGGCTTTGACACGCGTTTTGGGCCAGATACGGGCCCGGCAGATGGAACCTGTTGCGATGTTGATGACTGCTGCGGCCCCTCCTCCACCTCCGCTTCTGAACTACTGCCGCCTGCACCCTGTTCCCCCAATGGCTGCCAATCGGGGTCAACAACAGGGTCATCTATTACCTCCTCTTCGAGCTCGTGTGCAACTTCGTCTGTGTCACTGTGTCGGTCGGTGGTATAGCGTTCGTGGCGGGGCAACATAGTCTCATCAGGGTCTGATTGTGGATCTGTACCCTGAGAGGGCAATGTGGTGGTCTGAGTCAAAGGAGCAGCATAGTACTCTGGCTGTGGCTGTGCATCAGTGCACTCCATGTCAGAATCTACTTGTAATGGGCATGGCCTGTTAAGTGTTTCACTTTCTAAGCCAGGGACGGTATGTGTAAAGAGCTCCATCGAGTAACCCGTTGTGTCGCCTGCTGCATCCTTCTCTCTTGTTGTAGTTTTTGCTGAAGAGGACAAGGAAGCGACTTGTCCCTGACCGTGAACATCCACAAGCGACGCGCTGCTTTTACATTTACCAGTTTCAGAAGAGGAGGCAAAAGAGCTAGAGGCTGAGTCTGCAATGTAAGCCAAAACTTGCTGTTGCTGCTCCGCCTTTAAAAGCGGTTTTCGTACTCCCAGAAAAAAGAGCGTTCGAGGCCTTGTGTAGCCAGACGACGAAACCGGCTCCACAGCTCCAGACTTAGGTGGAATATTTTTATTCCCACGACCACCTGATGCTCCACTACCACTACCATCATTACCAGCTGACAATGAACGCCCACGACGACCTCTTGCACCAGACTTCCTCATTGTTTTAAAATCTTAACCAAAGTAACTTTATTTGTTGCTGTCAAACAACTTACACGGTGAGCTGTAACTTCAGTATGATTTCAATATCCCTTAACAGGTTGGTGAGACCACAAGGAAAATCAGGCACAATGTTACACACTCTGTTTTCTGTGGCACCAAATCACAGAGATGCCACACACGCAGGACTGTCACTCAAGCACAAATGTCAATATTAATCTCCCACTGTTTTATTTTTTTTTTCTTTTTCAGGGAGACTTTAGAAACAAAATAATAAAAAATAAATAGGCTTTCTATGGCCCACTGAGTGAGAGATGGCACACACAGGAGTCAGGAGTGGCACACAAGCAGAAAGGGCAATATTAATCTCCCACTGTTTTATTTTTTTTTCTTTTTCAGGGAGACTTTAGAAACCAAATAATAAAAAATAAATAGGCTTTCTATGGCCCACTGAGTGAGAGATGGCACACACAGGAGTCAGGAGTGGCACACAAGCAGAAAGGGCAATATTAATCTCCCACTGTTTTATATTTTTTTTCTTTTTCAGGGAGACTTTAGAAACAAAATAATAAAAAATAAATAGGCTTTCTATGGCCCACTGAGTGAGAGATGGCACACACAGGAGTCAGGAGTGGCACACAAGCAGAAAGGGCAATATTTTTCTCCCACTGATTGATGTAGTGTTTTTTTTCAGGTAGATTTTAGAACCCAAATCAAGCAAAAAAATTAATAGGCTTTCTATGGCCCACTGAGTGAGAGATGGCACACACAGGAGTCAGGAGTGGCACACAAGCAGAAAGGGCAATATTAATCTCCCACTGTTTTCTTTTTTTTTTCTTTTTCAGGGAGACTTTAGAAACAAAATAATAAAAAATAAATAGGCTTTCTATGGCCCACTGAGTGAGAGATGGCACACACAGGAGTCAGGAGTGGCACACAAGCAGAAAGGGCAATATTAATCTCCCACTGTTTTCTTTTTTTTTCTTTTTCAGGGAGACTTTAGAAACCAAATAATAAAAAATAAATAGGCTTTCTATGGCCCACTGAGTGAGAGATGGCACACACAGGAGTCAGGAGTGGCACACAAGCAGAAAGGGCAATATTAATCTCCCACTGTTTTATTTTTTTTTTCTTTTTCAGGGAGACTTTAGAAACAAAATAATAAAAAATAAATAGGCTTTCTATGGCCCACTGAGTGAGAGATGGCACACACAGGAGTCAGGAGTGGCACACAAGCAGAAAGGGCAATATTAATCTCCCACTGTTTTATTTTTTTTTCTTTTTCAGGGAGACTTTAGAAACAAAATAATAAAAAATAAATAGGCTTTCTATGGCCCACTGAGTGAGAGATGGCACACACAGGAGTCAGGAGTGGCACACAAGCAGAAAGGGCAATATTAATCTCCCACTGATTGATGTAGTGATTTTTTTTCAGGTAGATTTTAGAACCCAAATCAAGCAAAAAAATTAATAGGCTTTCTATGGCCCACTGAGTGAGAGATGGCACACACAGGGATGGCACTCTAGCAGAAATGCCAATCTTAATCTCCCACAAAAAAAAAAAAAAAAGAAACTGTCCTACAATTACTATCTCCCTGCAGTAATCTCAGCCAGGTATGGCAGGCAGCAATAAGGAGTGGACTGATGCACAAATTAAATAAAAAGTGTGGACAAACAAAAAAGATAGCTGTGCAGAAAGGAAGGAACAAGAGTATATGTGCTTTGAAAAAAGCAGTTGGTTTGCACAGTGGCGTACACACAGCAATACAGCTATCAGGGAGCCTTCTAGGGCAGCCCAATGAGCTACAGCGCTGAGAGAAAAAAAAAATGTAGCTTCCACTGTCCCTGCACACCGAAGGTGGTGTTGGACAGTGGAAATCGCTACAGCACAAGCGGTTTGGTGGTTAATGGACCCTGCCTAACGCTCTCCCTGCTTCTAATGAAGCGGCAGCAACCTCTCCCTAAGCTCAGAGCAGCAGCAGTGAGATGGCGGTCGGCGGGAACACCCCTTTATAGCCCCTGTGACGCCGAAGACAGCAAGCCAATCACTGCAATGCCCTTCTCTAAGATGGTGGGGACCAGGACCTATGTCATCACGCTGCCCACACTCTGCGTTCACCTTCATTGGCTGAGAAATGGCGCTTTTCGCGTCATTGAAACGCGACTTTGGCGCGAAAGTCGCGTACCACATGGCCGATGCAACGCTGGGATCGGCTCGGTTTCATGAGACGCCGACTTTGCCAAAAGTCGGCGACTTTTGAAAATGAACGACCCGTTTCGCTCAACCCTATTCGGGACTAGAGAGAGATTGTGCAGTTCCTTTATCCTTTTTCAACTTAACTTTCTGGGTGACAATACCAGCTAACTAACCCAGAACCTTGAAAGGGTTCATTGGACTTATGATATTAATAACATGTGAATATCAGATTGTTGAGGATCCAACACCTATCACCCTAACTAATTAGCTATTTTCAGCTCTGGCGGTTGCCAGATGTAAACAGTAAGTGGACAGCAGAATGCTATTCAATATATAGGTTCTGCTGCTGAGAACTACAGCTTAGCTTCAATACCAAAAGCTGAACTGCACTTCTCAGCAACGACCACTAGACGACAAAAAATAGCATACTGGCAAGTTCATAAAGATCCCTTATTATTCTGAAAATGGCAGCAGTAGGATGATGCACTGGGCTGTAAAGTCCATTATGCATTAAATGATTGCAGGACCTGAGCTGTAGTTCTGGACACACAGTTGACCAAGCTCTGTGTTCACTGCTTAGTGCTTTTGGATGGGGGCACCAAGTGTCCTACGGATAGGTCATCATCAACATAATTTTTGTGGACAACCTCTTTAACCTGAAAAGCATATTGAAAGTCATTTATTCCAAATCAAAAGTACAACACTGTAGAAGAACCTGGTCCTTAAGAAAATGACCGTTATCAAAGCAGCACTGTGCAGAACCCACCAGTCGCTGAATAGGAGCCAAGTTTTATGTAAAATTAAGTAGTCCTTTATAATGGGCAAGGATGTGCAAATTTGCCTCCCAATGTGGTGCCCAACAGGGGAAGATGGAACCAAACCATGACTTTGCAGGGAAAGCTTCTTTAGACTGGTTGAAAATTTACAGGATTATGGGTCACGAAAAGAGACCTGTGTGAGTCCTTGACTGAAAGAGAAGCAGTGTCACAATAGAACAATGAGAAGGCAACCAACAAGAAGGTGTTCCCTGATCAGTTCAGAGAGCAAGAATAGTTCAGTGAGTACTATGGAGAGTCACTGCAAGCTGCAGTCACATTATAGAGCCAGACCCCTACCGGTGTACCAGCCCAGTAACAGAGGAGTCAATGTAAAAGAGAGCAGCATAGGAATGAGAAGTAAATTAAAAGCCAGAGTTCAAATTATGGTGTATATTGACTTTCTACATTGCTGTCGCTGTCCTGCACAATCAAAATTTATTGATAGAGGCTGTCCACTTACGGTATATACTAATTAACAAGATTTTCAGTTTGTGTGTTGGCTGTACCAAAAACAAATATACTGTATGGTATAAGTCACAACTAGAGATGGGTGAATCATTAGAAATTTGAATTCTCCAATTTGCAAAATTTTCACCAAAAATTTGATTTGCAGCAAATAAATGTTCTGCCTATCGCAATACTAAAAAGTCTCTGAGTTCTTGTAAGAGTGAATTGAACCTTTTTTGAATACTTTTCTGCAAACACTGCCTTATTAATGCCCAAGTGAACTCAACCAATCTGGCTAGAGGAAAACAGATGGTAATCAGTTGTAGTTGACTGTGGTATTTTGGTGGCATTTACAGGTCTAATATTGGACTATTACAGCAAGGAAGTGTTATAAAAAAATTACAGCAAACACTCTTTGTGAAGTAGACAATTTCATTTAAATTTCTAGATTATGGAGATTTTTCTTATGGTGTTAAAAACAAAAGATATTTACAATACTCCCATCCGGCATTGGAGTTCATTTCTATCATAATTTGGCATAAATTCTGATGGTCTTGCCATGCACTCTTCTCCAGCTAAGCTTCTCCTACTTTTTAAGAAGTAGACTGATCTTGCTGAGACACAAAAGTCATAAGGTTTTGCAAAACTTTCGTATTGCGAAAAAAAAAGTGACATTTCAAGCAGTTTTACAGAAAACATGCAAAAACTGCTTGATGAATCAAGGCCAGTGAGTTCTTAAAGGGACTGCATGTGACGTGAGCTGCAGTTCCCCGTAATGGTCACTACACAGGGAAAAGAGCAGTTCACTGTTTTCATTTGGCATCCAGAGCTTATATCTGCTGATTGCTGGGGGTGTCAGTTGTCAGAACCCCAATGATGGGATATTGATGATTTATCCTAAGAATCCTAGGGATAGTTCATCAATACTACTTGCCCATACTTGATACTTCTTTGTAGTCATCATAAAAGTAGTATAAGCATTTTAGGTATGAGGTTGAGTATTGAAGAAGCTCCTCATCAGTACACAGTATATATGGTGTCTGTCAAGTAGGAGGAGGATTATGGGACATGGCTAGTCATCTAGAGGTCAACTTTTGCTCACAAATGTGCTTCTGTGATTAGAATCTATGATCTCACAAAAATTAGATACATAATGTTTGACCAAATCACAACAGGCTTGATGGAGTGGTCGGGAAGATGCCATGAAAGTATGATCATGATTATCCTAGATTGATTGGGAATTTGATAGATTTAGCTACATTGTCCTTTCGATGAAATCTCTTAATTTGGACTAAATAGAAATGAATCTTCCAACTGTTTGCTGCCATCTAATGACTCACAATGGGTAGTTCAACTGTATGTTGGAACAATCAGCGTTGAAATCTATCAATTGCTAAGAATTTTGAAGCTTTTGATTGTAACTACAGTTAGGAAGCTTCACTTTTTACCAAAGCGCCTTTTCCTAACTAGATTCAAATCACAAGCTTCAAAATTCTTAGCAACTGATAGCTGTTAACAGATAAAAAAATAATAAATTTATCTACAACCTTTAAGAACTCTAACAGCCTTAAAGTGTATTTTATTATACAAATAATATGACTTAAAAAAATATAAAAATAATAGATCATGTCTTTATTGCTGTAACTGTAACAACCCAAACTAAACAGTTAATATGCTTGTGAATGTTGGATTAAGTAAATATAATAAATAAAAGAGTAGTAGTTAAATTACCACTATGAACAAAATAATCCTTCAAATATTTACAAACTATTACACAAAAATAATCTCATAAATAGATCTATAGCAACGAAAAGTAAAAAAGGCATAGGTATCACAAAGCAAACAAGCAAAAGCAAAAATGTTACATATTCCTGAAAGTAAAACAAAGGAAAATGGACCCTAAATATACAGCATTTTTCTGTGCACTTTCAAAACTGCGTATCAGAATCCATCACTTTTTAATTTTTCTGTTGTGAGTCCTGTGACCAAGTTCACCATATAAAGGCTTCTGACTTTTATTTGTATAATGATATACATGTCTTATGTGTGTGTATGTACAGTTGTGTGGAAAAGTGTCTACCCCGTTCCTGATTTCCTATCATTTTGCTTGTTTGTCACCCTTAAATGTTTCAGATCACCAAACAAATTTAAATATTAGACAAGGATAACACAAGTAAACATAAAATGCAGTTTTTAAATGAAGGTCTTTATTATTAATAGAAAAAGAAATCCAAACCTGCGGGGACCTGTGTAAAAAACTGATTGCCCCCTCCTTAAAATATTAACTAACTTTGGTTTATCACATCTTTGGGAAGCTGAATTCACATTCTTTAGCCACACCTAGGCCTGATTACTGCCACTCAAGTTCTCAATCAAGAATTAATTTTAAAAGGACAAGCCTGACAAAGTGAAGTAGACCAAAAGATCATCAAAAGCTAGACATCATGCTGCAATACAAAGAAATTAAGGCTTGTTAAAGGGCCGACATTGACTGTTAGGATTGCTACTTCCAATAGGTGGCACTAGAGTTCTAGTTCTCTTCCTCTCTGAAGAGACAATTTGCATTTTTCCCAAAGGAGCATTGCGGCTTTAAGCCTCCTCATCTTGGCATGCTTAACATGCCACTCTCCGCAAGGAAAAATTATACTTCTTGGATCCCAGTCAGACGCCTCTCACACAGCCAAACAAGATCTCACACTTTGCACTGACGAGGGTCAGTACCCCCAAAACACAGTGTCTGCAAATTGATATTCTGGTTTGGCTTTTATCATAAATCATGTGACAAGGCTCGTTAAACGGTCGACATTGACTGTTAGGATTGCTACTTCCAATAGGTGGCACTAGAGTTCTAGTTCTCTTCCTCTCTCAAGAGACAATTTGCACTATATACCGTGAAAATTCTTTAACATACATGTGTGTCCTTTGTTCACAGTAGTCTCCCCAGTAACTATTCTTTTTATCTAGACCTGTGTAGATGTTAGTGTAGTGTATTTCTGTTAATATACTTGCCGATTGCTGTCTTCTCTGGTATCCAGTGCGATTCCAGTCCTCTTCTGAGTTACGCAGTGGCAATTCAAACTCTGTGGATCACACTGGGGTCTATGTATGAACCAAAAATCACTTTCACAGAGTAGGCCTGTTAGGGTTAGCAGATTGCACTAAATAAAATAATAATGATAAAGTGTGATCGCAACCTGGGGTCCACTGTGCAGAGATGTAAAACTGCAGTTAATGTGAACAATGGCGGAACACGCACCAAGCGATTGCTTGCATTCACAGAGTTAAACGTCACTCAGTGAACTGCAGAAGAAGCTGTGTCACTCGCACACAAAACGGAATATATGCTCTGTACTAGAGCTGTGTCACTCGCACACTGTAACATAATAAATGCTCTGTTATAGAGCTTTGTCACTCGCACACAGAAACAGAATAGAAATGATGCTAGATACGATCCCTGTTGACCTCACAGGGGATCAAAGCCCGCTCATGAGGTAAGAAGCAAAAAGTGGTCACACAGTTACATAAGCACTGAACAACTCCTCTCTGGTGGTGCCGGAATTCTAATGGCTAGATGCCAGCCCTGAATCCATACAAACTCCTTTCCGGAGGTGGCAGAATTCTAATGGCTTAGGCTACTTTCACACTAGCGTCGGAGGACGCACGACGAATTGCGTCGTTGCGACGTACCGACGCTAGCAGTGAATGCGCCGCACAACGGGGGCAGCGGATGCTGTTTTTCAATGCATCCGCTGCCCCATTGTGAGGTGCGGGGAGGCGGGGGCGAAGTTCTGGCCGCGCATGCGCGGTCGGAAAAGATGGGAACGAAGCACCAAAAAACGTTACAAGCAACGTTTTTTGGTGGCGACGGTCTGACGCAACACGGTGTGGCAATGCGTCGCACTGCATCGCTAATAAAAGTCTATGGAGGAAAAACGCATCCTGCAAGCACTTTTGCAGGATGCGTTTTTTCTGCAAAACGACGCTAGTGTGAAAGTAGCCTTACCGCTGACCATGAGCACATGCTGACACAGACCTCACTGTTGCAATGTCTCATTTACTCACAGAAAGAGGTTGATACTAGCGCACCAGCGTGCACCATTGAGAACCTTTTATACCTTAAGCGCAAGTCCAGTCAGACAGGACCTTCCCTGTGGACCAATCTGAAGCTGCCACATCACCAGAGCAGCTGATGTCCAAGCACCAATGAGAAGGCGCCACATCATGGACATGCTCAGTAGGGTGAAATATGGACTTAGGCTCCAGAGTATAATGCTGATGGATGGAGAGCCAGCAGTAACTACACATACAGCACGAGCCTGGGCAAGGTGCTGGGCCCAGAGTCTGTGCTGAGCAGTCATCCCAGCGGCTGAGCCAGCATGGGAGACCACAGCACCAGACAAGGCTTGGGATCTATCTCGTGCAGCAGAAAAATCCTGGGTCTAACAAAGCCTATGGAACATTGTAAAAGATACTTCTGAGTCACACAGAGCACAGTGTGGTCCAGAGAGTCTCAAACACTGTCACGTGATTCTCTGGAATGGCACTGGATACAGAAGAAGATGGTCCCTGGATGAGTGAAGTAAGTTGACCAGCTTGATTTAGTGGTATTCTATTGGAAGTTATTTATGGTATATTTAGCTAATCAAGAGGTTGTGCTGTGAATTGCAGCTTGCTAAAGGGAACCTGTCACCATATTTGGCCGATAAGAGATATGGCCATCAGCTTTTAGGGCTTATATACAGCATTCTACAATGCTGTATATATACCCTCAACCCAACCTGTAAGAGAAGAAAAATAACTTTTTATTATACTGACCTGTGGGGCAGTCCGGTCCGGTCCAAGGGGTGTCACTCTTCTTTGTCCGGCGCCTCCCTCGGCACAGTGCTCCTACGCAGGCGTACTTCTCTGCCCTTTTGAAGGCAGAGCAAAGTACTGCAGTGAACATGTGTCGGGCTCTTTTAAAATAGATGTTTTAAAAAATCTTGGATTTCCTGGGATCATTCGTCCAAAGAGGCACTGGATGCTAAATATTTGACACTACTAATATATTGAAATTGTCATATTATATGACTCTGTGTTCTTACAATTGCTCAATTTGCCCTTATACTCAGTAAATTATTCTCTTTTCCAGTAGGTCTATGACATCACATGATTAAAACAGACTAGCTGAATCATTTTAAGTTCTATGTAGAAAATGGAAGTCTCTTTTCCCTGCATGAGTCATGATTAAAAATTGATATTGCATTACCGCTCTAAAAAATAGGAAAAACGAAGATATTTTGCGCATAAATTGGCCAATTCACGTATGTCCAGCAGGTGTCTCCTGTCATGGGCTGATAGCCTACATTTTTATTGGTAGATAGGATCCCTCTGGGATTAAAACCGCCATAGGCTGATGGGTGGAGTGGTCGGTCAGAGGGCCTATGTATACAATTATCAAAGACTGACCATCACTTCAAAACAGAGAACTGGTGTGTAAAAGTAAAGGTGCATACTAAGAGTAGCCATCTCCATATGTAACTAACAAATAAGGCAGCACTCTGTAACGCTATAGCATGCAAACATGAAATATATGAAATTTGAATTGCATTACTGCTCTAGATAATAACAAAAAACGAAGATACTTAAAACATAAATTAGCCAATTCAAGTATGCCCAGCAGCAGGCTAGTTTATGTCATTGTTTTTTCCTATTTCCTATTAGCATATTAGCACTATCTACATACATAGTATATGCTAGCTATGGTCTATTTTTGCACTATTCCTCCGGTATACCTCTTGGGTGCTAATTTTGACAATTCCAAGTAGCCTGGTTCGAATTTGACCTCATATTTACACTACCACTACTTGGATTTATTATCCTGTGCACAACTCTCCAATTAATAGACTTAACCTCTTTTTGTTCTGGTTATCAGGCTGGTGTCATTTTCTATACATTCCTTTTCTGCTACAGCAGTTTGTATGCAGCTCATGTGTATAAAGGGATCAGCTATACTGCGGAGGTACAGTTCTATATTGATTGTTTTCTAGAACTACAATTCTACTTCACTGCAAAGTCCCTAGCTGGAGGGAGGAACAAGCAGATGACATGGCTCCCCAAACCATCACTGATTGTGAAAACTTCACACTAGACCTCAAGCAGTTTGGATTGTGGCCTCTCCACTCTTCCCCCTGACTCTGGGATCTTGATTTCCAAATTAAATGAAAAAATTTGCTTTAATCCGAAAACAACACCTTGGACCACTGAGCAACAGTCCAGTACTTTTTCTCCTTGGCTTACCCTCCTTATGGGGTGTGTCAATGACTGCCTTCTGGACATCTGTCAAGTCAGCAGTCTTCCCCATGATTGTGGAGCCTATTGAAACAGACTAAGGGACCTTTCTTAATACTTAGGAAGCCTTTGCAGGTGTTTTTTGGTAATTATTCTAATTTACTGAGATAATGACTTTTGGGTTTTCATTTGCTGTAAGCCATAATCATCAACATTAACAGAGATAAACACTTGAAATAGATCACTCTGTTTGTAATGACTCTATATAATATATGGGTTTCACTTTTTGTATTGAAGAACTGAAATAAATTAACTTTTTGATGATATTCTAATTTAGTGAGAAGGACTTGTATACTCTACTCAATGACGGGAGAACATTTCTCACTCTTGCACATTGGGGGTATGCCTCTTAATGAATTTGATGCATCCTACTCCAGTAGTTCCTGAATTAGGCTAGCATAGAAAATGCAGATATTGATGAATTCCCCCCTATGTACTTACAGTAAAAGGTTACATTTAACTAAATGATATACACTGTATATATTAAACATATGAAATTTTGTTTGGAAAGTGAGATTTATCGTATTTGTTTTGTATTCTCTACATCACCATCATTGTAATCCCCGGAGCGTACATAATAGTCAGTATAGTATGCATCTAATAATAACATGCTCTATGAGTAATTAGCTATTTGCAGTGACTAAATGTCAACTGTCAATCTTCTGTGCTGATTCATGTCAAAACATAATTGTTTATTCCGCACCAGGTTCGCCAACATGTCTAACTCACCCAGGGCTGCTCCTTAGAATAAAACCTAAATAAAGAAGGGTGCATGCATTTTCTTGAGTGGGAAGCTTGTCCAAGGGAAAAGGTTTTATACCTGCCACTTGTTGCCATAGGGCACATTAGTCATCTTTTACTTTAGGAACTGAGATAATTGTGAAATAATACTTTGAAACTGTTTACAATTGTAATTCCCCTAGAAAATCAGTTTTAAAAGGGTGCTATGGTGCGTTTTTACTGTGTCTGACAACAGTATTATCTGCTTGCTTCCATAAACTTAGTTCAGGAGTGGTCATTTCATTGGTGTAGGGGCCCACTACTACCTCCAAAGTTGATGAACTTGTGATTGTTATGAGGTATTGGACTGCAAGGGCCCGTGTATTGATTTGCAACACATTCATTCAATGTAAATGGAATATGTCTTATGCTCTAAGGTTTCCTCGGGTCCAGAGCGTAATAAACATAGAGTGAAAAGCATAAATAAATTAAATCTCACCACACTTTGTCAATGCAGTTCCTCTTTTGGTCATTCTGGTCTGGTCTATAATCACAGGCCGCCCATCTTGCTCCAATCGTCTAACAAAATTTATGACTGGGCATAAGACCTAGTCGGTCAAGGCCTCACATGACATCATGATGTGCGTAAAGCTGCAAAGTCCTGGAAGGACACGTGGGTGTGAAGAAAACTGTTGGTCTGTGAATGGAGACGATATTGGAACACCCAAAAAGGGAATTGAACTAACAATGTGAGGTTTGGGTAGAGGCGACTTTTAAGTCATGATTAATGGAGCTTAGTCTCCAGAAACATGTTGAGATTCACACCCACATGGTTTGTGCTGAAGTTTGTACCCTCTATGTCACAAGTTTGTGAATAAAGAAATGTTGTCTTCACGGATTCGGTGGAGCTGGACGTTTTTCTTCTTTTGGACTTTTAAGTCAACCAACATTGTAATGGAGTTGCATGAATTAAATTGATTTTGTTGTGAAATTCTAGGGAAATTTAATGTCTGAAAAATCTTCCTAAGGCATGCCAGGATTTTGAATAAATGTTTGTAAACCAAAACCAGGAAAAGGTTCCAAACATGGAAAATTTCACTCTCCTTTTTTCTGCTTATGTTGCACTTTTCATTTCTGCTTACAAATACAGATGCAAAATACTGAACAAAATGCTGCTAGGTCAAAGTGCCATAACACTGATCCATCAATATTGCTTATCTTACAGAAGGTTACAGGTGGCCATAACCATGAGTGATGTGATTATTGCTATTATTGGAACTGAGATCCAGGATACCAGGATATTTACGGAACTGCATCCACTTCAATGCTTGTATCATTAAGGTGTGATGCTACTGAATCGTCTTGATTGTACATGGCAGATTGTTGCAGTTACTTGTAGGATGCATTTTCAAGGAAGAAAAAGTATTATATTTGTAATATTTCTATCAGTTCCTTAAAGAAGCCCTCCCATGATTTTTTTCACTGAATCTGTGGATATATGTTTATGTAGAGTGTGTGGGAATATACTCACCTACCACGATTTTCTCGGGTATCTAACACCAATCACATCCTCTTCTAAGTGACATCTTAGAAGGTCACACTGCATGCTCCGTGACCCAATCTAAGCCTATGGAGACTCCAAACGAGCATAGAGTGAGCCAGATAGTGTTAATACCGGTGATGTTCCTTAGAAGAGGAGCTGAACGGCTCTGGATAACGGTGAAGACAGTAGTAGGGAAGTATATTAACACATTGACACTACATACACATACACTGATTTAGTGAACAAAGAAAAACTTCATGGGAGTGCTTCTTCGTCATGGTCATTTCAACAACTTTTGCATAAATCAATAGTACAAACAAGTATAAGTACTTTGTAATATATCTTATTAGAGAAATCTGCTTCTACACATAGAAATAAATTACAAACACTTTACAATCAAATTTGTTTTCTTTAATATTTTCAAATACATCAGAAAAGGGCATGTTGTTTCTACCACATATCAAAAAGTCAATACAATGACAAGATATTTTCACAGTTTGCATAAAAAAAAGAAATTTCTAGTAGGAATTTTGAAAAAAAAAAACATCTTAAAAAAATCAGTAAAGTGTTAAACAGGTAAGTCATAAAATTGGCACATGTACAAGAACAGTACATTTCACAATTAGTAAGTATTACACTTAGACCATACCTAACCTCATGTATGGGTGGAAATTTACATTATACAAAGGACGTAGAAAAGAGGTTGTGGAATCACTGCTACTAGTGACTAGTGTAGTGTCGAAGAGCAAAGTGTAGACTCGCGGTGAAAGCTTCACAATGGTAAACTAGTAAGAAACATTTGATATGAAATATAAAACTCCTTGAAAGGTTTCATAAATTTTGGACTTTCTTTTTGTAAAAATTTTAATTATTTGTAAGAAACACATTTTAAAAGATACAATGTTAAAAATGACAATAATAAAGTAACATCTCATTGCAGTTAATGTTTCAGAAAGTTTTTTGGATATAAATTGTATGTCAACAAATCCAATTTATTTTATTATATTTATCTGATAGGTTGCAGAAATGTATTTTGTTAACATTTTAATACATTTTAAAAGTATTTACTATAATTTTATTCTTAACGTGTTAATGTCTATCTCTTTTTAAATAATCTATAGTGGTTTATATTTTGCTATTAAAACATTTTTTTTCTTTTGATTAATTTACAAATTTAAGCAAATTAAGCTATAGTTTCAAAAAGTTTAATTGGTGCAATATTTGCAAATTTTTCAAGAGAATGTGTTATCAGAAAGTGACCTATTGATAAAATGTTTTTAGAAAAATATAACATAATAAATGTATTTTGGAAAAATGTTTTAGAATGTTTTTTGAAACCTTCCATATCACTCTCTTTATTAAAGAGGTTGTCCACTGCTTTAGAATTTATGACCTATCCTTGATGACGGAATAGTGGCTGGGGCCGGGTGCTGCACATTTACACCCTATTGATTTGAATATGGGATGGATGTGTTTTACCCGGTTGTGGCCATTATACAGTAGACGGTTGGGTCCATTATACAGTAGACAGAGCTGCACTGTGCAGCTCCGTAACTGAGCAGTTCTGGATACTGCGACCGAAAACAACTTTTTGGCGGGGGTGCTGGGTGTCACACTCACCGATCAGACATTGATGACCTATCTGAAAAGAAAGGTCATCAATGTTAATTTAGAGGACAAACTCTTTAAAGAAAAAATTGAAAATCTTGCAATTTTCACCCTGCGCACTACGCCTAATATTAGACTCACAGTTCCTTTTCTTTACAGAAGCTTTTTCAGTTATCTCATTATCATTACAGACATGATTACAACTAAAGGTAACTCATCTATATAGAGCAGAAAGCTCAGGATCTCATTCTAATGAACAATGTAGACTTGTACAAACTTGTACAACAGACTTCTGCACAAGTCAATAAGGACAGAGTCAGTCTATTGCTACATATGTCCATGTGGCTGCTGAAAATAGCTGAACTATGTGGCTACGGCGGGGTCACACTTGTGAGAAACTCGCATCAATACTCGGCACTGCCGCCGGCACTCGGGACCGGAGCGTTCAGCTGCATAGAAATACATGCAGCCGCACACTCCGTTCCTGAGTGCCAGCGGCAGTGCCGGGTATTGAGGTGAGAGACTCTCGCATTGCACTCGGAAGTGTAACTCCGGCCTAATATTTAGTCTAGTGATCAGAGTGTAAATTGAAGAATTTTTTTTCTATAGATAGTGATGTGGAAAAGTGATAAAAACAACAGCAAAAATATAAAAAAATAAATTTTAACATAAAAACCTGATTTAAACAATAGGTCATTTTCTGATGACAGTGACTTTGCGCCCTCCTTTATAGACACCATGCTAGTTTCCATGAGCCATGAATGGTCATTAAAATTACATTTGCACTGCTGGTATGCCTCCATTAAAAGGCAGAGAAACACTTACATTGAGCAAATACATAAAGAAACAAGAAGGGACATTTCGTCAGCCACAGTAAAGTATCACAGAGAAAACAAAATCACAAAGATCCAAATTACACTGAAACATTTTCCGTACTAAAATAACCATTTTTTTGTAACCAAGTGTGAGATTTGTCATTTATAAGTTATTGCTCGATCATTCATATTAGACACTTTAAAGTAAAATCTATGAGTTACACTTTAACAGTCCGAGACAAATTACATTAACAGCTTCTGTGTGTAGTGATAATGATGGCCAAGATAATACAAAGAAACCAAATATGTGGGTTCAATTGGATTACAGCAACGTACTGCATAAGGAGAACTTAAGAGAAAAATAAAAATTAAGAACGAGGATACAACCTTATGCACATGGGTCTATTTCAGACTACTTTGAACCATAAATAATTACTTATCACTAGAGTTGGGCAGACTTTTTATAGTGGAATTAAATTCTATTCCAATTTTACAAAAAAAAATCAATATTTGCTAGAGTACGAATTTTCTGTAATTGACTCTATGTGAATTCAGCAAAATGGCATCATTTTGCTGAACCTTAGAGAACCAACAAAGTTTAAAAACAAAAAATATATCTTTATTTTTAGTTAGAAAAATGAGGGAAATGGTGCACAATTCTAACATTTTTGCTCAAATCTTTAAAAAGTATTTTTTGTTACTTTTGACTGTATTTTGTAGTCCCCTTAGGGGACTTGAACCTGTGATCAACTGGATCAACACTATAGCAAAAATCATTGTTTCCTATGAATATCCACAGACTGGATTTCATAGGACTACCATCATAGCAGATACAGGGATCTTTAGCAGACCCCCTAGTCATCATGGTACCCCATCAGTGCCCTGCGATGGGTGGTTAGAACACCATGGACCCAGGCCACGCATTGTAATTGATGCTACCATAGATGAGCAGCAGCATTTAACAGGTTGACAACAGTGGGTGGAGATCTGTTGCATGTGCAGCTGTCAGAGGCAGATGATTGTTAAATAACACAACCATCATATGCCGGTAAAGATGCCGACTCAGGAAGTGAAAGGAAACACAGGGAGCTGATGTAAGATGTACCAATATGTCACATGTCAGTAAGTGAGTAATTTTTCCAATATTTCAGAAAAATTAAACAAGTTAAAAACTGATGGCTGCATTGACGTCAGCTCCGAAGAGACTTTTTTCTTTAATGATCGTGTGCAAAAACAAAACTAGACCCTTGGATGCATTTCCAATTTAAAATACATTAAAAAAAAGAAATAAAGGAGCCCTAATGTCATTTAGACCCTGTTAATGCCAAATTTTTAATTCACCTGTAACATTTAAAGTTAATTTTTACTCTACAAAAGTATGACATTTCAAAGCTTTTTTTTGCCTATGTCTTTAACTTACAGGCATACGTTTGCCACTTTTATATATGTTTTTACAATTCAAAAATAGTAAAAAAACCTATATTTAGCATATATGTAAAAATAAAGCATTACCTTTCCATATGCTAACCATTAATGCTGAAAATATGCTTACATTGAATATATGTTTTAGGATGTGGTTGTAGAGTTCACTCGAAAGCATATGCTGAAATAAAGGCAGTAAAGGATACTAATTTACACTATGTTTGGCCCATTACAGTTAATGGAGCCTTCTCTGCATTCCATTACCTTTTTTGCTATTTAACCAGGTAGGGGGTGTAATCTTTATGTAAACAGGTGTTTAATGCTAGCTCCTTTATATCTGAGAGCCTTAAGGAAATTATCTACAAATCAATGTTTCAAGTAATATGCCCAGTCTGCAGAATATAAAATATTTTTGAGTAATATTAGGCTACAAGTTCAACTTAAACTTAAAAAAGTATTAAATCGTTTTTATTAGTTTAGACAGTATGAAAATAAGAAAGCTTGCAATTGACTTGCTTTTTCTATCTGCTGTCATTCTACTGCAATGAGAGCTTTTATCTTTTATAGTATATAGCTGGTTTCCATGGAGTTCATCCACTAGCGCCTGTCCAGAATCTGAATGAGTGTTCACAGCAGATACATTCAAGGAAAAGAGTCAACTTCTAACATACCAGCAACCTCTCTCCACCTAAATGGTTTCTATATAGCAGTTAGCTGCTCATCTTCCTCCTCCTTCTTCCTAGCTCCTGACATGCTGCTGTTATAAACGTTGGAAAGTCACCAGCATGCAGCAACCCCTCTCACTGTCTGGAGCTATTTGCTTGTTCAACTGCCCTGTTATCTCAATGTGTAAATACAGTGATAGCCCTGCAGCCTCAGAACAAACCACTGTGATTGTGTTACAGCAGAACTTGTGCTGAGCTTTACAGTTCTACTGATACTACAGTTCTGCTACTCTCCAGAACTGTCACTCATTGTCATGAGCTATTCAACTTAATAATACCTCTTTAATTCCATAGACTTTTCCTACACAGACTTCTTGGACTGTAGTGAAAATGGGGTAAATCTGTGTCGCCAACAGATGAATGATGAGGAGTCAGGAATCCAGAAATGTGGTCTATCAGTCAACGCATTTCGAAATGTCACACTTCTTCATCAGGACAAACCACTGTGATGTCAAGGTGGTTTGTCCTGATGAAGAAGTGTGACACTTCAAAAATTGTTGACTAATAAATCGCTTTCCTGGATTCCTGACTTTTTCATTACTCATCCGCCAGCCTCATTCTCACGCCAATCCTTGATGTTCTCATGGCTGTGGGTGTGCAGCAGCCTAAGCCTTTTTAGAGGTTGTGATCACACAACCCTACCAGGTGAGCACCATTGCCCACATTTTATTAATTTTAATTCAGATAAATCCTTCCAGCTCTACATTCTATATGAACTTCTTAAACATTTTATCCTTTTTTTACAAGTAGTCATCACGTATAATTAATATAAATAAATGGCTAACTGCTAGAGATAAGCTCATTTGTTCGAGATCTGTAGAATTTGCCTCTAATTTTACAAAAAAAAACCTCTGATTCTTCTGAATCCAAATTATTTTGTGATTCGTTTTTTGCGAATAAAGCAAAATGGTGGCCAAGAAATGGCTGAACAAAAAAAATATACTCGCCATTCACCTATACCACTGCAGCCTCAGTTCACCTTACGGTACTTTGCACAATTTTGTAATATCATGAAGAGCATCATCAGAGACATAATTAGCTCCTCAAGCAAATTATCATGACATTAGAGGTCTAATTGGCACTGGATTCCCACCGGTGCAGAGTGAAAATACTCAAAGAGGAAGTTGGAGGCCCAGATGGAATAGAGGATCGGATGATGGGTTATGATGTTGGATGGACTGGTAAGAGGCAAGATGATTTTTTCTATACCCTATGTTTATAATGATTTGGGATCTGTGGAGTTACTCTAAAGCATTATAAAATAATTGACTCACATTAAGTAATTTCAATTCAAATTATATTTTCTTGCCAAATTCAAGAAAACTACTGAATTTCGAACTTTGGCAGATTTGCTCATTTCTAGACACTAGATTTAGTTGCTACAATGGCAAATTGATTGATAGTTAAAAATTAGTAGGATTATTCTGATACCAAGTTCATTTCAGGCATTCGTTATACCTTCCAACATCCAAAAGATATCTTCACAGACTTTCACATATGATTAGCGATCACTTAATTTTTTTGTTTGACTAATATTTTTTTTTAATGTCAACTTTTTGGACTTTTGGGGAACAAAAATGGACTATATATTTCAATGTTTATAAAGTTAGAATACGAATATTATCAGAAATCACATAATCCTTCTGGTTCATTGTATAATCACAGTAAATTTGTTTCTACCCGAGACCACCACTTTAGTTATTGTTAATAAAAGTGAATCTAACAAAACCGAAAAGAACACGAGATGTTTATTTTTATGTTATGTGCAAATCTCATATTGATTATTCGATCGTCTGTTCTGATTTATTAGTTTTATTACTTTATGTCTGTAAAATATATTTGTATTACTCTAAAGACATCCAATGTCTTACATTTTTTAACCTATTAGAATTCAATGTTCTTTTATTAAGCGTTTACGATGTAGGCACGGTTGGTATAATATTTGATGTGAGGCCTATTCATTTAGGCACTATGAATACAGTATCATTAAAATCCTTACTTTATCTTCATTGTCCAGGTAGAGTCTTAATTATGCTGTTTGCTTGGATAACTTTATTATTTTCCACATAGTATCCCCACATGGATTCTAGTTAGGTTGGGTACAGATGGACATCATGACCACAACTCATCAAGACTGGCATTTTGAATGTGCACCTTTTAGGGTGCTTTCACATTGCATTTGGGGACCCACTTGATGGTCCCATCGGGGTATATGTCTGAACCTACCACAAAATGGGATATGGACTTATGTGCCAAATGAGCCATAGACTGTAATGGTGCTATCTACTACATCTGCGTGTCTGCCTCCAGTAGTCATATACTGCCAAAAATTATGAACACCAGAGTGCATGTTCACTCTGCTGGCACCATTACAGTCTATGGCCCCTCTTGCTGCTTACATGTGGATCCCATTGGGCAGGGTGTCGGACAAATGCCCCGACAAGACCATCTGAATGCAATGTGAAAGCACCCTTACAGAAATAGGTGCATCTTTCAGGTTCCGTATGCCACCACAAGAAATGTTCTCCATTCAGTGACCGGAATACATTTCAGTCGTAATTGACCCTTTTTTTTCTTAAATTGGTATGAATTTGTGACAATTGCAATTATTTTAACACTTCGGGATTTATTTTTTACATTTGGCAAGTCAACTCCTTTACAATGTTTTATTTCAGCTAAATTTGGATCTATTTTATTAATGTTTGTAGTTTTTATTATTTGTTTTAATTTTAGCCAAGAATCATCGATCGAAAACTGTATGTTGAAAAGTTGCTCCTAAGATTTCACGGATGCCCAATAAATTTATCAATTTTTTTTTCTATGAAATTTGAAAAGAAAAAGATCATGGCTCATTAGGAATATATTTACACTGAAGATGCTCCCAACACATACATATTGTCCAGGTCATCCAACAGAGATTGAAATAATGTATTTTTGGATTTCTGTTAGACAGTTACATTTTGACTTAACCTTATGCAACTGTATTTAAAACCATCATCTGCTGTGTTTTTCTGTATAGAGGCATCTGGTTAAAAAAAATGTGCCTTTATATGTTAAAAATCATATTTTAAAAAATCCCTTTATATGAAGTACAGATTCACGAAAGAGGGAATGTATAAATCAATCTAGTCGAGCACACACATATTATTCTCTTAAATTCTCTAGTATTTCATACTTTGGACATCTGGCTTGAGACCATAGCCAGAACCAATCAAATCTGACTTCGGCTTTTCCTGGCGTTGCAGCAGGTAATTAACAGGTTTCTCCCTTGCATGTACATAGATAAAGTCTTGTTAATCTGCAGCAATGCTGGGAAGAGCCGGCCAAGGGTGGAGCCGGACTAGTTTAATCTCCGGCTATGATTTTCAAAGAATATAATAGTAAACCAGTTTCGGTAGCATGAATCACCTGACAGTTTTCCTTTAAACTGATATATATATATATATATATATATATATATATATATATATATATATATATATATATATATATATATATATATTAATATATGTGTGTGTGTGTGTGTGTGTGTGTGTGTGTTATATGTCCTTTACTGTTTATTCCTGTTGCTAAGCTATCTCTAGTTTTTGTACAGTATATTATGCTGGTTACACACTCATGCCGGTCATAGTTATAAAATTAATGTATTTATTTGAAAATATAATGTTTAACTTAGTAATAACTTATTTCATTTTTCTATGTATTTACAATATATTATGAATATATAGCTTTATAATCTAGATTTTTCTCTATTTATCTGTTTTTAGATGACTCAATTTTTTTATTGCCTATATATAACACGTGAAAATTAATTTGTACTATGATTCATTATAATATTCTTTTGTAATCATAAAAATAATTATTAAATATATGAAAAGGTTATAGAATTCTGAACCTGAGAGCCCTGCTGCCAGGAGGAAATGAACTGTATTCTTCCTGACAACCTGAGGCTTTGAGTCACTTGGGTGAGATGGCACATGTCACTAATGTGCTGCATCCTGTTGAGACTGTTGGGGTATGTGGAATCAGAAGGTCACAGTGATTGGAAGATCACGGGTCCTCTTTGTGTTCTGCTCAGGAATTAACTTTAATAGAGGAGATTGATTTTCACTTAGTGTGGAAGGGGTTAAGAGTTCCTTTATGATCCTGCTGGGATTCCATATGGCTCTAATCTCAGCTGCTGCATCTTACTGCCGCTCCATTCCATTATTTAAACTCACTCCTAGCTCTCTCCTGTGCCGGTTATAGGTTTTCTATGCTGACCTCCCTGGAGAAGTTGTTCCAGTTTAAGCTGTGATGTTCTAGTTGCTGTTTGACTTCTCCATGTTTGTCTCCCTGCTTGTGCTTCCATACTTTAGTAGTGAGACTCACTAGTTAGGGCTAGCTCAGGGCCAGCCAGGGCTTAGGCATGTTCATGGAGGGAAGGACCCATCTAGGGACGATAGGGAGCTCATGGTGCAGTATCAGGCGAATGTTTTTAGATGACCTTTTTCTCCTTTCCCTATCATCAGGGCTCTCTTTTTCCTTTCTTTCCCTCTCTTGCGCCACATGCCTGGCATTTCCTTGGTCCAGCATGACAGCTAGGCAGCCTAATATTGTTTTTTTACATGACAGGTTTTCTTTAATGTCACCCATAATCTTGTTCAATCCAGTTGAAAAAAATAAACTGAAATTTATCCTGATGGTAAAAAAAGAAAAAAAAGGTAAATTATGTGGTTAAGTATGCACACCCTTAAATTAATACTTTGCTGAAGTCCTTTTTGAATTTATGACAGCATTCAGTGTTTTGGGTAGAAGGCTATCAGCATGGCACATATAGAATTGGAAATTGTTGCCCATTCATCCCTGCAGTATCTCCAAATCTGTCAATGCAAGGGCATTTCCTGTGTACAGCACCCTCTTCAGGTCAAATCACAGATTTTTAATTGGATTCAGATCTGGGCTCTGGCTGGGCAATTCCAAAGCTTTGATCTTCTGGCAAAGCCATTGTTTTGATGATTTGGAGGTATGCTTAAGGTTGTTGTCATGCTGAAAGGTGAAACTCCTCTTCAACTTTTTAGCAAAGGTCTGAAAGTTTTGTTTAAAAAATGTACTCATATTTGGAGTTGTTCATAATGCCCTCCACTTTGACTAAAGCCCGATTTGTAGCTACTGAAAAACAGCCTCAAGGCATAATATTGCCTCCAATTTGCTTCACTGTGTGTATGGTGTTCTTTTGGTGATGTGCAGTGTTGGCTTTGTGAAAAACATACCTTTTTCAACTATAGCCAAATAGGTTCAGCCTTTGTGTCATTAGGCCTTAACATGTTTTCCCACAAGCTTTTGGGAGAAAGGTGTGTATGTAGGCTTTGTCAATACATAGACGGGTTTGGATGTTTTTATTTATCACTGCACATGATGGCAGCTGTGTACTGACCATTATTTCTCTTGAATTTAAATGTGATTAGCTAATTCTGAACAAAACCACATCCCTACTTATAAGAGAAAGTTCACTCTTATGCAACCACATTATTTTAGTTATTATTGTTATTTTTATTTTACTCCTCAAAATGATTTCAGTTTGTTTTTCAAGATTATGAGTGATATTAAAAGTGGGAAAAAATTAATTTATTTACTGTTTCAAAATTTAAAGGGGTTGACTTGTCTGGTCACAAGATGTTAATGGCCTATCCATAGAATAGGTCATCAGTATCAGATCTGTGGGGGTACGACACCTGATATCCGCACTGATCAACTTGTAGCACCTCTGGCAGTAGCCAGATATAAACATTGAATGGAGAATCACTGCATAGTGGTCGATCAGCTACTATTAGCTTGAAAGAGCAGATTTGCAGTGCTCACCCAAATGCCAAAATTTACCCCACAATTATAAATAAATCAACATACACAATCTATAGAAAATCTTTGTGATATTAATATTGGCAATCCAACCTTTGGTTTGCTGCCAAGTTTAAAAAATTAATTTTCATATACCGTAATAGGGAATTCTGAGTTGATAGGGAATTCTGAGTTGATAGGGTGGGGGGGGGGGGCTCTGTGAAGGATTTTCATCTCTTGACCAGATCGGGGTACAAGGAGCATATTTTGATCTTGGGGACCTATCCTGTCCTACATTAGACAGACAAGCTGTGAAATTGAATGGTAACTGTGTAATGCTTTATTTCTCCCCATGGTCGCACTACAGTAAAATTAAAGTCTTCCCACAAATTAACTGATTACTAGGGGGCTCAGAAGGATACTTTGTGATCACCCTTTTGTGAATGGACTCTACTAACGAGCATGGATTATCAAAAGCAACAAACCCTTTAAATGTAAAAGTCACAGCAATGCTAACTTTCTTGTTAAATATCACAAACTTTTCATCCTGTCAAATCATATAAAAATCTACTTGTAACCCAAAAGTTAGAGAGAAATTAATATGAAAAGCAACGCTTTAGTAAAAGCCTAAAATGTTTGAATTTTAGCCAGAATGTGACATCAGAAAAGTGGCCTATTGTTTCTATCAAGTTTTCTTCTTAAATATATTCTTTAACAGAAAATATTTTTTTTCCAATTTTCTTATCACTGTGTTTATATAAAGAAATTTCAACCAGGCCACTAAACCTAATACTACGCTCATACTTCCTGTTCTGTATATAAAACTTTTCAGCAGTCTCGTTATCATTACATACAAGACGACCATGAAGGATAAAACACATCTAGTTATAGTAGAAAACATATGATCCACCATGCTCAACAAGTAATGACACAGCTCCCCTACTCCCCCTTCCTTCATTTTGACCTTAGTCAAGGTCAGAGCATGCCCAGAAGGACAATGAGCTGTAGCCAATCTACTGTGACTCAATGCAGCCTAAGTGTGTGTCTAGATTTTATATTTTTAATGTAGATTGTGATTTGACAACGTAAAATAGAGTTACCATTGTTTTTTTCTATTTTAGTAATTTAATATGACAGATTGAAACAATATAGTCATTTTAGCTTTGGTTCAATGTCAACTATGATTTCCCAACACAAAAAAATTACTCACATTTAACAATAGCAGCTTAGCTGAGCGGTTAGAGGACTTCATCTATGTAAACATGATCTCTGGCAGTTCTAGCTGGCTGTATAAGTTGAAGAAGATCTCCAACCGAAATATTTATATACATATGAATCCATTGCTTAAGTTGCACAGTGCTAAAAAAGATTCCGATGTTAAGCTACTCGCCTTTGCAGGAGCGGCAACATTCTTCTTCTTCCAGATTTATTGCCGGGAGAAAATGGAGCATAATTTACATACAAAAAAGAATACTTGGTTTATGGATTTCTTCAGTTAAGAGTAAAAAGGATTTTCTGAAAAGCCAGAAATACTGTATTTTCTGGCGTATAAGACTACTTTTTAACCCCTGAAAATCTTCTTAAAAGTCGGGGGTCGTCTTATACGCCGGGTGCCGTCTTGTACGCCGAGTGCAGACACCAATGTGTATATGGTTGGTGGGGGGGAGTGGTCCCGATGACGAAGAGGGGGCGTCTCACAGGAAAGTGTGAGTGGAGTATCCCCCATTACCTCATTGTAGCTGCAGCATGGGGTCTCTGTGCTGGGGAGAGGCGGCAGCTGCTGCTCCTCTTTGTGCCGCATGGGTGCTGTGCTGTGGGGCGGTGGCCGCCGCCGCTCCCCAGCACCCCACACTGCAGCTACAATGAGGTAATGGGGGATACTCCACTCACACTTTCCTGTGAGATGCCCCCTCTTCGTCATCAGGACCACTCCCCCTCAAAAGGCACATTAGTCACCGGCCCTATAAGACGACATACGGCGTATAAGAAGACCCCCGACTTTTAAGAAGATATTATATTTTAACTGGAAAAGTTGGGGGGTCGTCTTATACGCCCAGTCGTCTTATATGCCGGAAAATACGGTACATACTGTAATCCAATTCCTAATATAGTCTCTGTAAGGCCGGGGTCACACTTTCGAGTGCAATGCCAGAAACTCACATCAATACCCGGAACTCGGGACTGGAGCATTCAGCTGCATAGAAATACATGCAGCCACACACTCCACTCCCGTGTGCTGGCGGCGGTGCCGGGTATTGATGTGAGAGACTCGCGCGAGTTTCTCGCATTGCACTGGCAAGTGTGATTCTGGCCTAATGCTCATTTCCTGGACCAATCAGAGGGTCACTAACTTTATATTTCCATATTTTTATGGTCTTTGGTTTGTACAGATATTTTGCAAACAAATGAGATTTAAAGTGGTTTCATGAGTTTACCGTTCCTTGGTGGAGACCATCCATATCTGATGGTTGAAGCTCTGACTCTACGAACTTCTCAATGAGTCTCTGACTCTGTAAGGTTAGTATGCTTTACAAATGCTGAGTTTTTTTCTGCTATGTTGGGTTACCTGTACACCATCTACACAGTAATTGCTGTAGTGGAAATTATAGCATGGTCATATTGACTTCAAGGGAACAAGTCTGCAATACCAAGTATAGCCGATACTATATAGATGGAGTGTAGATAAACAAAGCAGAGGAGGCTTCAGCATCAACCAAGCACCATGGCATCTTCAAATAACTGATTTGTGGAGTGCTGAGAGTCAGACCCCACTGATATCAGATGTTAGGCTACGTTCACATTTGCGGTCCTCGCCGCAGCGTCGGGCGCCGCAGCGGCGCCGCATGCGTCATGCGCCCCTATATTTAACATGGGGGCGCATGGACATGCGGCGCACTTGCGTTTTGCACCGCATGCGTCGCTGCGGCGCCCGCGTCGGTGCGCAGAGGACGCAGCAAGTTGCATTTTTGCTGCGTCCAAATTCAATGAAAAAAACGACGCATGCGGCGCAAAACGCAGCGTTGTGCATGCGTTTTGCTGCGTTTTTATTTGCGTTGTGCGTTGCGGCGCCGACGCTGCGGCGCACAACGCAAATGTGAACGTAGCCTTAATGGTCTTTCCTATTAGCAGAAAATCAATATTCTCATTCCTAAAACCTCTTTAGGTAAATAGAAAAATATAGAAAATACAGAGAATAGATAATAGAGAGAAGAGCAAAACTTCTATCAAGTTTGCCATCTCAATGCTATCCTTTGCGACAAGCACAGAATCACATGAAAAGATACTATAAGGCCTAAATGTCACCTATTGAACGCTAAAGTGGTATGTAGTTCAGTGCCATATAATATTGTCCAAACGGACAGAAAAAATTTACTCTTCTTCAACAATATCCTCTAGCTTTATTGAAACATCACTTTTATTATGTATTATTGAAAAACAATGACGTGATATACCCAATACTGAGACCACCAGTTGTCTTTTAGTAATTTACTAGGTCCCTAATGATGGAAACTCCAATATTTCTCTTGAATCAAGAACACTATTTTTTTAAACACTCCTATTGTTGGTTGGGTGTCCGCAGTACACACCATATATCACTTTGTCTCAAAAGGGACAGCCACCACAATTGTTAAAACCTAATACACCAAATTGTTTTGCCACTAATCCAGCTTCATCAGGGGTCCCTACTGCAAGGATTTTCCAATAGATCTTTCTAATTGAGAGCACTATTTCTCAGCTGTCCTATTGTTGGTGGCGTGTCTGCAATGCACACTAGACACCACTTACTTGTGCAAGGGGCAGCCACCACAATTGTTAAAACCCAACACATCAACATGTTTAGCTTTTATCCAGTTTCATCAGGGGTTTATAGCCATCAGCTCCTGTGCTCCTAATGAAGCCAGATTATTGGCTATCTCTGGCACAAGTAAGGTGGCGTGTATGGCAGACATGCCACTGACAACTTTTGCTGCAATAGGAGAGTTGTGAAATAGTGCTCACAATTAGACAGAGTTATTGGAAAATCCACATATTAGGGATTTAGACCAACAGTTGTACTTTAGTAATCTAGTTAGTTTTGGGTATATCATTGTGTTCATTTGAAGTAATACCTAATACAAATTTTAATAAGTAATAAGTAATACCTATTAAAAGTTTTAATAGTGTAAGTGGATATTTTGGAAGAAGGGTAAAGCTTTTCTGTTCATTTGGACAATTGTATATGCATCCTATATACCACCATTTCAGGTTACGTACCCTGTTTTTGTAGGAGTTCAGTGCCAAACCCTTTTCAATTATGTAGTAACTAGTGTGCACATTGGCTGTAGTCTAGGTCTAGGAAATGAGCTTTTATATGGTAGGAGACAAATACAGTATATTAGGAAATGAGACAATGTTTTCTTCTTTTCTGTTATTAAAATGGTTGTCCACTACTAGGAAAAGCCCTTCTTGATTAAAATGTTTGGCGCCGTTAAAATAATAAAGCCTATATTCACCTTCCAAGCCGGCGCTGTTCCCGCGGTGTCAGCACTCGCTCTCGCCGGGGTTCCCGTGCAGTTGTTGTGATATGTGACGTTGGCTCCCAATCAGCTTTGGCGTCACTGTCTCCGTCTTTGGACAAATCGAACATAAAGAGGAAGTCCGGACTGCAGATGATCTCAGACTTTCTCTTCCTGTTCAATTCGACAGGAGGTGGGGACAGTGACTCCAGCGTTGATTGGGCACCGGCGTCATGTATCTCAACAACTGCACTGGAGCCATGGGAGAAGAAGTGCCAACACCGCGGGAACGGCGCTGGCACGGGAGGCGAGTATAAGCTTTATTATTTTATGGGGGCCAGGGTAGGGGTATGAGAAGAAGTTGTCCAAGTAGAGGACAACTTTTGTAATGATTATTTAGTGACCGAGAATCCTCATTAAATTCTCCCAATTCAGAACTTACTTAAAGGCCAATGTGGAGAATTCCATGAGGCATCGAAGGAAATGTAATTACTTAACATTTTCATTAAATACATGTATTTTCTTTAGTATAAACAAGTAATATCACAATGCCAAAAAACTGTTTAGTCATATAGAAACATACAATACAAGAATTCACCATGTATTAGCAATTAAGTCTTTTTTTCCCTTGGCTAAAAGAAAACAGGTAAATCTATTGGCCATTATATGGATAGGTCATAAACAAGGAAAATGAGCACAAAACAAGAACTACATAATAACAAGCATTTTCATAGACATACATTACCAGCTGGAATGGTCATAACTGTGTACATTAGATGAAAAGAATATCCTATAGAAACACCATGCTTCATAAAATCCAAGGTATAAAAATTTTACAACACGCTATACATGTGTCTAGAGAGCTATAAAACATGAACCAGAATCACAACATTACATAAACTTGGCACTAAAAAAAAATCTCATACAATACTGTTTTTATAATCAGTCACTTATAGAATATAATAAAAAAAAAAATCACTTGGAGCATAATACAGTGTACACTTTAAAATTAAACATGTTAAAATTTGTGCGAAACAGGTGAGCCTCTATTAATTGAGTGAAATAATATTCTTTTCATATTCTTATTTTACAAAACAACAACTTTCCAAATAAAATATCCCTTAGAAGTGCGTTTCTTTTTCTGTAATGGCCGATATGGTTCCATCACCTTTAAGCTGGGCGTCACAGTCGTGTACGGCATTTGTACAAGCGGCGGCTCTTAGATTCCCTCTCATTTTTAAATCTGGGCTGGGTAATATTAAAGATTTAAATCGCTGCAAAAAAAAGGAAAGTGTTACATTAGGTTAGGGGCAAGAAAATTATACAAAGAAAATTGTACAATTTTTCATGCAAATATGAACAAATGCAGCTCTACAACTTTGTTTCCCTTTGTAAATTAATAGATTTAAAATGCTTACTACCTTACTCTTCTACTACATATAGCGCCCTGTCATGGCGCAGTGTACCACCCCTACTATCACCAGTTGTTCCTTCCAGCCTTCGTTCTTCCATTAAGGTCCTCAGTGCTCGACTTCCTGTTCCCCGATGCTACGCTTTGTTCTGGTCCTTGCACATTTGGCCTCTTACATAGTCCCGCCACGGTGCCGCACTTCTATTGGGTCTCCTGTTGAAGCTGCACTTGCGCTCTGCAGATTTCCGGCTTCTTGAATGGCTTCTTGAATAGTCATACTTTATCATAAATTAAAATAGAGCTATTTCGGCACCAGTCCTTCCCAATAATAGCATAAATTATTGCCACATGTGGAGCAGTTTGCCATATTCAGAAAATATTGGTGGTGCTCACGTTGGAAATAACTCAATGTCATCCATGAAAAAGTGAAACGCGGCACTCACCAGGTTCTGTGGTAAAATCCTTTATTCCATTAATGTAGCAAAAAAGGGGTAGGCAGGGAGTGAGCGGACTGTGAAGGACGACGGACATTTTCAAGGTGCTTCTACGGGGCCAAACCATGCACTGACGTAATACTACTTCCTTTTTAGTGGTGGGTATGTACTTTCAGTCACTACATCATTATTAAAAACATCTAAAAACAATCAGACTATGGATATATCTAATCTATTATTTAATCCTAAAGTAAATTGGCCATTGTTTTTTAGGATCCACCTGCCTTAATTTTTTTAACAGCAATTGATTGTGATTACAACCTTGCCCGGTTTTTAGGAAACACAATACAAGACCCCTTTTTGCTCGTTTGAGGGAGATTTTTAGATGAATTATTACTGGTAAAGGATCCCCCCCCAACTCATTAAACATACACAGGAGCATCATAATGCTAATCGTAGAACTTTTGCAGGGATTTAAAAAGTTAGGTATCCCATGCAAGGTGGTAATCACAACCAATTACTGTTAAAAAATGAAGGAAGGTGGATCCTAAAAACTGATGCTCAAGGTCCTTTAGCTTTAAATGATAGATTAGATATGTCTGTATTCTTGTAATTGATTGTTTTTAGATGTTTTAATAATGTTTGTATCATATGCACATAACAGATGTAGTGATGGATATTACGTACCCACCTTTAGAAAGGAAGTTGTATCACGTCAGTGCATGGACCCGTAGAATCACCTTGACAGCGCAAAACCGCCTTTGTCCTTCACAGTCTCCTGCTCACTCCCTGCCTACCATTTTGTTTGCTACATTGATTGAATAAAGTATTTTACCATAGAACCTGGTGAGTGCTGCATTTCACTTTTTCTTGGATGACATAAGCATAGGTTACAGGCCATTCCATTATTACCTAATGCCTGAATTAATATAAAGCCCTGTCACAATGCATTGTACTACACTTGCCATCGCCTGATGCTCCTCTTCCAGCCTTCACTTTTGTCAGGGTCCTTTGTGCTGAGATTCCTGTTCTCACTGGTTCTCCTTACTTCGGCCCTTGCACATTTGGCCTCTTGCTCAACGCTGCTGCCCTCCCGTCAGGTTCCCTGTGGATGCAACACTTGTCCTATACTCTCCAGATATCTGACTTCTTGAATGGCCAATGCATGTCAATACACTCCTTCAGTCAATGCGTAGTTGTCATAGGCATAGTTTATAGGCCATTCAAATACCACCTAATACCTGAGTGTTTATATAGTGCCTTGACACAACGCATTGTACTAGACCTACCACTGCCAGTCTTCACACTTCGGTCAGGTTACTCAAAGCTCGGCTTTCCATTTCTCGATGCTAGTCTTTGCTTTGGCCCTTGCACATTTCACATCTGTCTCAATTCCACTGCCCTCCTGTAGGGTCTCCTGCAGATTTCTGGCTTCTCAAAGGGTTAACGCATGTCAAAGTGCAATACCCGCTAGGGCTGTGGGGTACTCGGAACCGAGTCAGATGATTCTTAAAGGGGTGCTCAAGGCAGCAGTGACTCGGTTTGTGGCACTGGGCATGCAATAAAAGTGATGAGGGGATTAAAGTTTATATAGGAAAGGGGATTGTTCGTGACTCCACCTGTGGTACTCAGCTAGGGTTGGCTGATGCTGCTTAAAGGGACTGCTGGAACTGATGGTAATGCAGCTGGGATGGTTCTGCTCCCCACAGGTGGAGCGTGGTCCCAGGGTTACCTGTACAGTTTTGTAAGGGGATTGTGGATGTTGGAATGCAGGACTGAGGGTGCGGGAAAGGAATAGAGGACACAAGGGCTACAGTATTCTTTACCCTTAATCCTTGGTTGAAGGTGCAGTCCAGAGCACAGGTAACAGGTGGTAATGGAGAACCAGGCAGCCTGGAAGTATTTCAGGGTCCCCCTAGCCAGGTGGATTTGGAGGCCTTCCCTCTGCATTGCTCCCTAGGTCCTTGGTTCCTTAAGCTCCCCACAAGTCCCTATTACAGTCTCTCCATTAAATGGAACATTTTCCTGCATGGCAGGCAGCTTGAGCCTGTTACAGGTGTCACTCCCTTGTGGTGACTCGGGGCTCTAGTATGCTGCTGTGCCTCAGGGTGCCAGATGGGGCAAAGAGACCTGAAATCTCCTGCCTCCAGATTTAGTTGCAGGGCCTGTAGTTCCCACACGACCATGGAGTCCGGTGTCCGTTTTTTGGCTCTCAGTTCTGGGGTGAGCTCAGTCGCAGCTCCAATCCCCCAGGTTCTCCTCACTTGCCTCTTCCTCCTTCACTCTCTCAGACTCTGACTGAAATGGACTAACTCCAACTCCAGGCCAGAATTGATAGGGAAGCTCCCCTGAAATCAGGTGTTAGAGCTCCCCCTTCTGGTCTGGAGTAGGAAAGGTGTTGCATGCTGATGTACCTGGAAAGGGGATCCCTCCTTGCTTCCAGGCATGACATCACCCCATGTGAGGGAGGCAATGCCACTGTGGCAAACCAGACTCCTCGGGTGCCACAAAAGCACTCCTTCAGCCAATGCCTAATAGTTATAGGTATAGTTTACTGGCCATTCCCTTTCTACCTAATACCTGAGTAATAAGAATATCCTGTGGGAAATTCCAAATCTCCTTAAAGGGGTTAGGCGTGAAGAACTCAGAATTTCTCACACTTTTCTTCCTGGTTTGTCATCTGTTAAATGTGTTAGCAATCCAATGGGTCTATCCCATCCCAGGAAGGACTTGCGACATTCATTGAGCACAATAGTAAGTCAAGTTAGCACAATGCCTCCCTGCTGAAGCTAGAAACACAGACTGGTACATATTTTTCAGAGCACACGCCATGCCTATACAGCCCTGTAGCCCCTAAACCTAGTACCACCAGTATATAATCCAAAAATTATAGGTAATAATACACTGGCAGCATATGAACATCAATGGATAAACCAGAGAGATTGGTAGTGATCTTGTACTCATAGTTTAGTCTCCTGTCTCAACTTTTTCTTAACGCACAGTATTTCTATCTGAGGGTAATGGATGGGCTATGGTTTGTGGTTGTACCCATTTTCTTTCTAATTGAACTACCAGGTGCTTCATAATGATATAGTCGAGGCAATTACTGGAATAATCTGCTGCCAACTAATTAGCTTTACAAGATTTTCCGAGCAGTCTTGCACTAGAGGTTCAGTATAACAATTTAGGAGTCTTTACAGGTGTAAATCATGCCCCTTTTTGTGATTTTGGCTCATGTTTTGGTGGGTACTAACCAATGAGCCAGCGAGGCACAACTAACTGCAGTGTTTTAGAAGACCATTTTCCACTTCAGTTCATCAACCCACTCACTGAGAAAGATTCACTTTACTAATATTAAGTATTTTGCACATTATTCTATTAAACCCCCCAAAACCTCACTGTCATGGTTCCACCCCTCGGAGTGTCTGGGATGCAGTTACTGACAGCTCGGCCGTCCAATCTGGCATAGGGGTGTGCTGAAGCTTTCAGTACGTTGATTGACAGCTTGGCCATCCAATCTGGTACAGGGACATGTTGAGCTGTTAGTGTGTTGATTGACAACTCAACTATCCAATCTGAGACTGTGAGGCGTCTGCTGTCTCATGTGTTCACTATTCCAGTTAATTGCCATGCTTCTTAACTGAGCTGTGTCTCCCAGAACTCTGCCAGATATACATTCAGCCTGTGAGGTTTGTACTGTGTTCTCTGTGCCTTCAGTTCTGTTTGTTTGATCTGTTGCCTGACCTTGGACTTTGTTCTGACCATCCACCTGTTTACCCCCTTCAGCTCTGATCCATTATCCTCCCGGTACTCTGACTTCGGTACGTTATCTGACTCCATGAAATACAGAATAATTCTGAAAATTTGTATTTTATCATCGTGAACATTTGAGAACTTTTACCTCTGATATTGTCCCTTCGGTCTTCCACACCTTTACTATTATCCACAGTGGAATGCAGACCATCGATGACAGCGCCATCATCCACCCTATACCATAACCCCATGTCGGGTAGGTGTATACATTATTGTACTTTAGTGGCTTGTACTTCACCAAGAAAAATATAAAGATGCTCTGTAATAAAAGTGAAAAGCAAAATAAATTATAAAAACACTTCATTGGTAGTTTTTTTTAATCAACTTTGATACACACAGCCCAGACTCCTAAGCATAGGAAAAACAGGGATTTCAAGATTTCAGTCATTGCATCACTTGTTACATTAAATCTTTTCCCATTAAGTTTATCGAAAAGTGCTGCAATACTTTTTATTTCGCCTAAGCAAATAAATATAGATAAAACCTTAAAGTAGTTTTCTGGTTTTACTGTACATAAAAACTAAAAACAGAGTTATCACAGTCATGCTTTACAACTAATTAAAAAAGTATTGCTTGGTAAATGGTTATAATTACTGACAATTAGATCGTAAATTGTCATCAACAATTAACACTAGATACGAATGCTTAGTCAATATTATAAAAAAAAAAAAAAAACTATACTAAAACTTACAGCACAAATTCCAGGGGTGAAAACCATCCAACACCATTTAATTAAGAAGAATGGACGGTGCCCAATCATGTCTTCAATATTGTCGTAAAACCGATTGCTTCCTAAAAATACGAATGGTAATATTAAGGCAACATATCAGCCTCCCATTATCAATACTACCTGAAGAAAAACGTGGTTAAAAGACTGGCTTCAATGCACATCAATACTACATAGCATAAAATGTCTAATCTGTCAAAGTTCAATTTTCTAAAGCATATGCTCATTAGACTAGTGTTTCCCAAATTGCAGTAATCGGTGCCCCCACCAGATCTTGTTTTCAGAATTTCCTTAGTTTTGCACAGGTGCATGTTTCAAGTCCACAGAATGTCAATTTCTCCTGGGGGTATGCTGAGTTTTCCTTGTGGAATGTCCCCATAGACTTGTGTTAAGTGCGGAAATTCCACAGGTAAAAAACGCACATGCATTTTAAGCGTGTTTTCATGGCGGAAAAGCATAAAAAACGCATGTAATTCGCACCTAAGTGAATAAAAGTTTTGTCAAAGCAAAAAAACTGAAAATATTTTTTTAAAAAAGCAGCTTTATTCAAAGCATGACACTTCCAAAAGTCAAATCGTGATAAAATTGCACGTTAAAAAATTCACACAAAAACACGGTGAAAAAAACGCAAAGTAACATAATTTAACCCGCTACTTGCCAAATTAGAAATTTCCATTTTACGGATTTTTCAGAAAAGGGCGTCCCAATATTCAATTAAAAATGTCAATGACATGATTTCCTATTTTGAAAACATTCATTTTACAAACACAACACAAAAAATTGGACCTAATTATAAAAATTATAAAATCATAGCTGCTAGAAGCTAAAGATTAGGTGTCCCAAAAAAGGACATTGGTAGATAATGGCTTAATTAAGCAATAGGTGCAGAAAACGAACAAGGTGCAGAATGTAGGTTAGCCTCCTAAAGAGAATCTTTCAACAAATGTTACGTTTTGAACTGGACACAAGATAATGATGGCTGCTGAACTGAATCAAACTTTTTTTTTTAACTTAATTTCTCCGTTGTGGCGATAGTAGAAATCAAAGTATTTCGCTAGTAATGAGTTAAATTTTGTTAAGCCAAAGTGGGTGTTATCAAATAACTGACATAAGGAGAAGTAGGCACCCCCAATGAAAACACCCCCTTCGATGTAAGAAAAGTTAACTCGTTAGGTGCCAAATACTTTGATTTCTGATATCTCCGCAACAGAGGCGAAACGTAAAAAAAAATAAAGAAAAAATGATTCTGCTCTGCAGCCGCTATTCCATCATGTGTCCGGTTCAACATGGTAAAAAAAAATCTTTATTTGATCCACACATACTGGATTGTATTCTTTAAAATAAATGCTAAAGAACTTACCATAAATCCAACCTATGCAGATACATTCAAACACGGCAACGAACAGAAGACACATTCCACTGGCAGCATACGAGTCAAAGAGCTGAAAGACATACATTCCACCCTAGGAGACAAAAAGAACTATTAATGGAATATATTTTTACGTTTCATGCAATATGATGTAATAATAACGGAATATAGCTAAACAATTATTCCACTTTCATTTATAAAACAGTTAAATCACAATAATAAAACATCCCACAGGGCCCTAGGGCTGCAGCCTCCCAATAATAATATTTAAAATTGGCAAAGGACAACTATGACTATTGCAATGATCTCAATCAAGCTCGGGAATAACCCTTACGCTATGTGCAGATGACCGTATGTTTTCTAATCTGAGAAAATCAGGTCAATTATGCAAATCACACTCGGAACAAACTCTGATCAGGATATCAGCATAGTGTGATCCAAATCTCTTGGATGAGGAGAAGATGGGGAACAAAAATGTGTCCATCACCTCCATTGTGTCAGTTTGTGGAAATCAGACTGCACTCAGATGTCATCTGAGTGCAGTTGGATGGTTTCTACAGGCTTACTGACTTATATGGCCGAGTGCCTTCTAAATATTGCATAAAACTCATGCATACTATGATTTTTTCCCCCAGAGGAAAAAATAGGACATGTGCATGACTGTTGTGAATTTGGATTCTGGGCTCCCCCGGTGGCCGCTTGTGGAATTGGACTTGTCTTCCTCTTTCCTGTTTCACCTGGTTCCATCAGTAGTGGGTGTCGCTATTTAAGCTCATTTCTCTGGTGGTTTCTTGCCGGTCAACAATGTTATCTGATGCCTCTCAGTGCTTGTTCCTGCTTCTAGACAACTACTAGATAAGTTGGACTTTTGTCCATGTTTTGTTTTGCCTATTTGTTCCAGTTCACAGCTGAAGTTTTGTTACTGTGTCTGGAAAGCTCTCGTTGATCAGGGATTGCCACTCTGGCGTTATGAGTTAATGCCAGAGTTTAAGGTAATCTCTGGATGGTGTTTTGTTAGTGTTTTTCTGCTGACCATGAAAGTATACTATCTGTCTTCTGCTATCTAGTAAGCGGACCTCAAATTTGCTAAGACTATTTTCCTGCTGCGTTTGTTGTTTCATCTGAACTCACCGTCATTATATGTGGGGGGCTACTGTCTTCTTTGGAATATTTCTCTAGAGGTGAGCCAGGTCTTATATTTCCCTCTGCTAGCTATTTAGGTCTTAGGCCAGAGCTGGGCATCTAGCGATAAATAGGAAATGCTACCTGGCTATTTCTAGTTGCGCGGCAGGCTTAGTTCATGGTCAGTATAGTTCCATCTTCCGAGAGCTTGTCCCTCTATAGGCTTGCTATGATCTCTGCCTGCAGAGATCATGACAGTTTGACCGGCCAATAAAGTGTTAAAGACCCAGGTTGAGAAAGGAGAGTTATAAGAAGTCTGCTGGAATTTTTTTTTTTTTTTCCTCCAGTCTGCCTTGCTGCAGTCTTTTTTCTCTCTCTCCTCCTAATCTCTGTATGCTCTGTGTGCACCTGACAATAATGGATCTCCAGAGTGTAACTGCGGGTTTGAATAATCTCATCACGAAAGTACAAAATTTACAAGATTTTGTGGTACATGCTCCGGTATCTGAGCCGAGAATTCCTTTGCCGGAGTTCTTCACAGGGAATAGAGCTAGCTTCCAGAATTTCCGAAATAATTGTAAGCTTTATTTGTCCCTGAAGTCTCGTTCAGCTGGAGACCCTGCTCAGCAGGTTAGGATTGTGATTTCCTTGCTCAGGGGTGACCCTCAAGATTGGGCCTTCTCATTGCCAGCAGGGGATCCTGCGTTACGCGATGTGGATGCGTTTTTTCTGGCCTTGGGCTTGCTTTATGAGGAACCTCATTTGGAACTTCAGGCAGAAAAAACTTTGATGGCACTATCTCAGGGGCAAGACGAAGCTGAAGTTTTCTGCCAAAAATTCCGTAAATGGTCTGTGCTTACTCTGTGGAATGAGTGCGCCTTGGCGGCAACTTTCAGAGAAGGTCTCTCTGATGCCGTTAAGGATGTTATGGTGGGGTTCCCTTTGCCTGCAGGTCTGAATGAGTCCATGACAATGGCTATTCAGATTGATAGGCGTCTGCGGGAGCGCAAACCGGTGCACCATCTGGCGGTGTCTATGGAAAAGACGCCAGAAAGTATGCAGTGTGATAGAATTCTGTCCAGGAGCGAGCGACAGAATTTTAGACGGAAGAATGGATTGTGTTTCTATTGTGGGGATTCTACTCATGTTATATCAGCATGCTCTAGGCGTACAAAGAAGCTTGATAAGTCTGTTTCCATTGGCACCATTCAGTCTAAGTTTATTTTGTCTGTAACCCTGATTTGCTCTTTGTCATCCATTGCCACGGACGCCTATGTTGACTCTGGCGCCGCTCTGAGTCTTATGGATTGGTCCTTTGCCAATCGTTGTGGTTTTGATTTAGAGCCTTTGGAGACTCTTATTCCTCTGAAGGGGATTGACTCCACCCCATTGGCTAATAATAAACCACAATACTGGACACAAGTAACCATGCGTATCAATCCGGATCACCAGGAGATTATTCGTTTCCTGGTGCTGTATAATTTACATGACGATTTGGTACTGGGATTGCCATGGTTGCAGTCTCACAACCCAGTCTTGGACTGGAGAGCAATGTCTGTGTTGAGCTGGGGATGTAAGGGTATTCATGGGGACGTACCTTTGGTTTCTATTTCGTCGTCCATTCCCTCTGAAGTCCCTGAGTTCCTCTCTGATTATCAAGACGTCTTTGACGAACCCAAGCTTGGGTCGTTACCTCCGCACCGTGAGTGCGATTGTGCCATAGATTTGATACCGGGTTGTAAATATCCAAAGGGTCGTTTGTTTAATTTGTCTGTGCCGGAACATGCTGCTATGCGGGAATATATAAAGGAGTCTTTGGAAAAGGGACATATTCGTCCATCTTCTTCTCCCTTGGGAGCTGGGTTTTTCTTTGTCTCAAAAAAAGACGGCTCTTTGAGACCATGTATTGATTATCGGCTTCTGAATAAGATCACTGTTAAGTATCAATACCCATTGCCATTGCTTACTGATTTGTTTGCTCGTATAGAGGGTGCTAAGTGGTTCTCTAAAATTGATCTTCGTGGGGCGTATAATTTGGTGCGGATCAGGCAGGGGGATGAGTGGAAGACCGCATTTAATACGCCCGAGGGCCACTTTGAGTATTTGGTCATGCCTTTTGGTCTTTCTAATGCCCCTTCAGTTTTCCAGTCTTTTATGCATGATATTTTCCGCGATTTTCTGGATAAATTTATGATAATATATCTGGATGATATTCTGATTTTTTCTGATGACTGGGACTCTCATGTCCAGCAGGTCAGGAGAGTTTTTCAGGTTCTGCGGTCTAATTCTTTATGTGTGAAGGGGTCTAAGTGCGTTTTTGGGGTCCAGAAAATTTCCTTTTTGGGGTATATTTTTTCTCCCTCTTCCATTGAGATGGATCCCGTCAAGGTGCAAGCTATTTGTGACTGGACTCAGCCCTCCTCTCTTAAGGGTCTTCAGAGATTTTTGGGCTTTGCCAACTTTTACCGCCGATTTATTGCTGGTTTTTCGGATGTCGTTAAACCACTGACTGATTTGACCAGACAAGGCGCTGATGTTGCTAATTGGTCCCCTCATGCTGTAGAGGCCTTTCAGGAGCTTAAGCGCCGTTTTGCCTCTGCCCCTGTGTTGCGTCAGCCTGATGTGAATCTGCCTTTTCAGGTTGAGGTTGACGCTTCGGAGATCGGAGCTGGGGCAGTGTTGTCGCAGAAAGGTTCCGACTGCTCCGTCATTAGGCCTTGTGCCTTCTTTTCTCGCAAATTTTCGCCCGCAGAGCGGAATTATGATGTTGGGAATCGGGAGCTTTTGGCCATGAAGTGGGCGTTTGAGGAGTGGCGCCATTGGCTCGAGGGGGCTAGGCATCAGGTGGTGGTATTGACTGACCACAAAAATTTGATTTATCTTGAGACTGCCAGACGCCTGAATCCTAGACAGGCGCGCTGGTCTTTATTTTTTTCTCGCTTTAATTTTGTGGTGTCATACCTACCGGGTTCTAAGAATGTTAAGGCAGATGCCCTTTCTAGGAGTTTTGACCCGGACTCTCCTGGTAATTCTGAACCCACAGGTATCCTTAGGGAGGGAGTAATTTTGTCGGCCGTTTCTCCTGATCTGCGGCGGTCCTTGCAAGAGTTTCAGGCGGATAGACCGGATCGTTGTCCGCCTGATAGACTGTTTGTTCCGGATGATTGGACCAGCAGAGTCATCTCTGAGGTACATTCTTCTGCATTGGCAGGTCATCCCGGAATTTTTGGTACCAGGGATTTGGTGGCAAGATCCTTCTGGTGGCCTTCCCTGTCACGAGATGTGCGAGTCTTTGTGCAGTCATGTGACGTTTGTGCTCGGGCCAAGTCTTGTAGTTCTCGGGCTAGCGGACTGCTGTTGCCCTTGCCTATTCCTAAGAGGCCTTGGACACACATCTCGATGGATTTTATTTCAGATCTGCCTGTTTCCCAGAAGATGTCTGTCATCTGGGTGGTCTGTGACCGTTTCTCTAAAATGGTCCATTTGGTTCCTCTGCCCAAGTTGCCTTCTTCTTCTGAGTTGGTTCCTCTGTTTTTTCAGAATGTTGTCCGATTGCACGGTATTCCTGAGAATATTGTTTCTGACAGAGGTACCCAATTTGTGTCTAGATTTTGGCGGGCATTCTGTGCTAGGATGGGCATAGATTTGTCTTTTTCATCTGCTTTTCACCCTCAGACTAATGGCCAGACCGAGCGGACTAATCAGACCCTTGAGACATATCTGAGGTGTTTTGTCTCTGCTGACCAGGATGATTGGGTTGCTTTTTTGCCATTGGCAGAGTTCGCCCTCAATAATCGGGCCAGTTCTTCCACCTTGGTGTCCCCGTTTTTCTGTAATTTGGGGTTTCACCCTCGATTTTCCTCCGGTCAGGTGGAATCCTCGGATTGTCCTGGAGTGGATGCGGTGGTGGAGAGATTGCATCACATCTGGGGGCAGGTTATGGACAATTTGAAGTTGTCCCAGGAGAAGACTCAGCGTTTTGCCAACCGTCATCGTCGTGTTGGTTCTCGGCTTTGTGTTGGAGATTTAGTGTGGTTGTCTTCTCGTTTTGTCCCTATGAGGGTCTCTTCTCCTAAGTTTAAACCTCGGTTCATCGGCCCTTATAGAATATTGGAGATTCTTAATCCTGTTTCTTTCCGTTTGGACCTCCCTGCGTCCTTTTCCATTCATAACGTTTTTCATCGGTCGTTATTGCGCAGGTATGAGGTACCTGTTGTACCTTCAGTTGAGCCTCCTGCTCCGGTGTTGGTTGAGGGTGAGTTGGAGTACGTTGTGGAGAAAATTTTGGACTCTCGTGTTTCCAGACGGAAACTCCAGTATCTGGTCAACTGGAAGGGTTACGGCCAGGAGGATAATTCTTGGGTCAATGCATCTGATGTTCATGCTTCTGATCTTGTTCGTGCCTTCCATAGGGCTCATCCTGGTCGCCCTGGTGGATCTGGTGAGGGTTCGGTGCCCCCTCCTTGAGGGGGGGGTACTGTTGTGAATTTGGATTCTGGGCTCCCCCGGTGGCCGCTTGTGGAATTGGACTTGTCTTCCTCTTTCCTGTTTCACCTGGTTCCATCAGTAGTGGGTGTCGCTATTTAAGCTCATTTCTCTGGTGGTTTCTTGCCGGTCAACAATGTTATCTGATGCCTCTCAGTGCTTGTTCCTGCTTCTAGACAACTACTAGATAAGTTGGACTTTTGTCCATGTTTTGTTTTGCCTATTTGTTCCAGTTCACAGCTGAAGTTTTGTTACTGTGTCTGGAAAGCTCTCGTTGATCAGGGATTGCCACTCTGGCGTTATGAGTTAATGCCAGAGTTTAAGGTAATCTCTGGATGGTGTTTTGTTAGTGTTTTTCTGCTGACCATGAAAGTATACTATCTGTCTTCTGCTATCTAGTAAGCGGACCTCAAATTTGCTAAGACTATTTTCCTGCTGCGTTTGTTGTTTCATCTGAACTCACCGTCATTATATGTGGGGGGCTACTGTCTTCTTTGGAATATTTCTCTAGAGGTGAGCCAGGTCTTATATTTCCCTCTGCTAGCTATTTAGGTCTTAGGCCAGAGCTGGGCATCTAGCGATAAATAGGAAATGCTACCTGGCTATTTCTAGTTGCGCGGCAGGCTTAGTTCATGGTCAGTATAGTTCCATCTTCCGAGAGCTTGTCCCTCTATAGGCTTGCTATGATCTCTGCCTGCAGAGATCATGACACATGACCCCATGGAATAACATTGGTCCGGGTATGATCTGATGTTTTGTAGGATCACACTCTGACCAAGAAACCACTTGTCTGCATGAGTCCTTACCCCAATCAGATAGGATTCAGTCTTCTGTCAGATCTTACAGTATCAAAGGTGTATTCATTATATATTTAGGGTTCTGTTCCAACTTCCTAACTTTGTTGTAATTGATTACTGCATCAACTTTTCTCACAATATATTCTTGATCGATTCTGCAGAATACAAATCCTTATCATTCTCTGTGAATTCTGTTATTGCTAGTTGGAGATGGCTTGAACTCCTCAGAATTGCAGAAGTCCAAATACGGTTATTTTGCAACTTGTTTTGCGAAAAGCCATCTGGTCCTCTGCACCTTTCATTTTTGCCCTTCCCTATTGTACGGATCTTCTTCAGTCTACTTTACTTCAGATCGACTAGACCTTTGGCTTCCTTGTGTTTCATACCATCATGGTGCATGTTCATGACGTACGTCGCCCGAGCCATGGCTCGAAAGGATGTCAGAGACCTAATTCACTGGAGGATGCCACCCAGATTTAAAGTGAATCTGTCAGCAGGATTTTGCTCAGTAAACTACAGACACTGTCAGGTTATCGCTGTTATACTGATTAAAATGATACCTTGGTTGATGAAATACGTCTTGTGGTTGTTGTTTAATCTGTATTTGTAGTTTTCAGTTAAAGAGATTCTCGAGCTTTGGGCGGGGCTGTGGGCGGGACAATGTGCAGCCTGTGGGTGGGGCTTTATGTGGCGCTCTGCTTAGATATTCATCTGTATGGGCTTATGACAGGTCAGTAATCGTTCAGTGGTCTGCCCCCTATTTTACAAAATGCACATAATATTATGGGGTTAGAAAAAAAATGCATTCAGAAAAATGGCGCCAGCACAGTAGGATGTATCACTTTATGTATATAATATTGTCGGGTAAAAAAAAAGTAAAGTAATCAAAGTGGTGCCGGCGGTTCATGCGCAGTAGCATCTATTGTGATGCAATAGATGTTACTGTGCAAGCGCCTCCACCATTTTGCTGCAGACCTTTTTTCTTCAGCAAAATGGCAACAGCGGCGCATGTGCAGTAGCATCTATCGGAACGTGATAGGCTCCATTTTAATGAACTTAATTTAACGAATTAAATTTTTTTTTTACCAGACAATATTATATGCGATATATGCTACTGTGAAGGTATCGCCGCCATTTTGCTGAATTTATTTATTTTTTTCTAACCCCACAATATTATTTGCATTGTTTAAAATAGGGGGCAGGTCGGATTTCATCACCCAGGTATCATTTTAGTCAGTATAATGGCACCAACCTGACACTGTCTGTAGTTTACCGAGCACAGTCCAGCTGACAGGTTTGCTTTAATCAGGTCGGAGAAGATCCGTGAGATGGAGTAAGGCAGAAAGAGGAGGAGGTGCAGAGGATTTAACGGTGAGTTGCAGGGTTCTGAAAAGATCTCCGAGCATAATAAGGAACATTCTGAAAGAATAAGGCTGCCGTCACACATTCAGTATTTGGTCAGTATTTTACATCAGTATTTGTAACCCAAAACCAGGAGTGGAACAAATAGAGGAAAAGTATAATAGAAACACATCACCACTTCTGTATTTATCACCCACTCCTGGTTTTGGCTTACAAATACTGATATAAAACACTGCCCAAATACTGATAGTGTGATGGCAGCCTTACTGTGATGTAGCTCAAATCTGTCTGATAAATTTTCAGGATTTCCCAAATTCAAACCTCCGACATATGCGCTCACCTCTAGTAATTGTCGTTAGCCGTAGATAATCTTACCTCAGTTAACATGATGAGTCCAATAAAATAGGATGCAATTGAAATTGCTAATATTAATAATTCTCTGCGGTATCCTCTTCGGAAAATCTTCGGATACATGTCCACCACTGCAGTGACCAAGCTTTCCACGCACACAAACTGCAAGTGTAAGATGACATTTGATAAGTAACATTCTAAAGTAATAATGGGGTTGTCCACTACTAGGACAGCCCCTTCTCATTCCCCAAGATTACCCACATTCAAATAAAAACACTTATACTCACCTCCTATAAAGTCCCTAAAATGTTGGCACCTGCATTCCTGGGGCCCACGTGAGGTTGTAACTTCACGTGACCCCGGTGTCCAATGAGCACTGGTGTCGCTGTCTCCTCCTTTGAATGTATAAGTAATCAATAGGACGTGAGAGTCGTAGCTGGCCAGTCATTTCCTCTTGATTACTTATACTTTTAAAGGCGGAGACAGTGACTCCAGCGTTTATTGTGCACAGGGCTTAATGTAGCGTAACAACCTCAAGCGAGTCCCAGTAGAGCAAGTGGCGGCACCGCTGGATTGCCACCGGCACAGGAGATGGGCATAAGTGTTTTTATTTTAATGGGGGCAAACAATCAGCGTGAGAAGGGGTTGCCTTAGTATTGGACAACCTCTTTAAAAGAAATGTATACAAAAATTACATATTTTAAATTAAGATTTATGATGAAGCAATCTTTTTATAACATTTTATGATTTGTTTATGTGAGTATCCATATTTTAATACAAGTATTTAATCCATCCTTTTTAATTTTACTATTAATATTTGTCACTAGATCAGACAGCATAGATCGATACTTCCTATCCTGTGTCTGTCACTTGACAGCTTTGCTGTATAGATTGGGACAGGTTGATCTAAGGTACAACAAAGCAAGTACAACAACCATATAAATTATCTGTAACAAACTTACATTTAATTATTGAGGAACTTTTGATTACTTCTAACTCTTAATTTTTGATTAATCTAAGTATGCTTTTTTTTTGATGATTTGATGATTTTTTTATGTACACAAAAATGTACATTTATAATAAGTTGTGTCATTTTTGATGATGCATTAACTTATAGAAAATTATCTCTGGTGTCAGTGGCTATAAGCATTAATGATTCACGTTTCATTTACTTTTTTAGTTTTGATTTAAAAAAAAAAAGTAAAGTCATACAATCGGGTAGTCTGTTTATCTAAGTATGGTAAAAGTAGCTTAAAAAATATATAAATACAAATCTAAAAAAACTAGTAAGGGTATATTTAAAAATATAATATGCTCTCCTGTGTCACCAATTGTTATTAAAAGTAAAAAAAAAAATTTAGACAGTTCCAGCAAAGCTTCCTTTAAAAAAAATGAATAAATAACTGCTTGCACAGAGTGGATTGTTTGGTCAGGAATCATGGGGAGACGAGAAGTGGCTCATAAGTGGAGAAAGAACATATACTGTATTTCTGTATCTTTCGGTATATTAATAAGTCTCGTAATTCACTCGTGCTATTGATTTATGCAAAGTTTGTCGTAATTAGTGTCCATTTAATTATCATACATTTAAACCACATCAGGAGGAGTTTTTATTTTTTTTACCTGACTGTCAAGTCCAAGGAATATAAGCATCATGAAAAACAAGGCTGCCCACAGCGGGGCCAAAGGCATCATGGTGACAGCTTTTGGGTATGCGATGAAAGCCAGACCAGGACCTAAAAAAATAATAGTAAACACAGTATATTAGCAAAATGCACTGAACCCATAATTCCCTGTTTATCCAAGTAGGGGGGCCTTTATGTGGTGCTCTGCTTAGATATTCATCTTCATGGCTTATGATAGGTCACTGATCCTTCACTGACCTGCCCCCTATTTTACATACTGCATAAAAATGTGTGGAAATTTTTTTTTTACATTCATCACGCAGGCACCGGCGGCGACGCATGTGATGTAGCATGATACAATGGATAGAATGCACATATTCATTTATGATTTAGTCATATACTATTGTGGGGAGAGAAAAACATTTTCCTGATCAAACTGGTGTCGACAGTTGCACCTGCGCAGTAGCATCCATCACGTTCCCATAGATGTTACTGAGCAAGCGCTGCCGGCACTATTTTGCTAGAGAAAAAAAAATGGCTCCATCAAGATGGCGCTGGCATATTGTCCATGGTATCATCCTGCAGCCTAAGTGATGAATGTTATTTTTTTCCCACACATTATTCTGTGCAGTATGTAAAATAGTGGGCAGGTTACTGAAAGATCATTGACCTATCAATAAGTCATACAGATGCATATGTAAGCGGAGCGCCACATGAAGCCCCGCCCAAAGCTCCGCCCACAGGTCCGCCCCAGAGCACGAGAATCTCATGCACTGAAAACTACAAATAGAGATTATAAATCAGCCACAAGATGGATTTCATTAACCAAGGTATCATTGTAATCAGTGTAAAGGCACCAACCTGACAGTGTCAGTAGTTTACTGAACACAATCCTGCTAGCAGGTTCCCTTTAAGTTATATATGTATATGAATGCCTGTACATTTGACATTTAGACCAACTGACCTTCTTTGTTATTGATCAGTATTAAGGAGCTGATCTAGAAATTCATCCGCATTGCCTTCAAGATATTCAAACTCTACCAGTGCTTCTCAAAATGCCTGGTGGGCATCACCAGTTGACCTTCAAATAGGATAGGTTATTAATTTTGTTAAGTCTTTTTTACGAAACACATTTTCAGTGGTTTAGTAATTGAAGGGTAAAGTTTACATTCACGCTTGGTAAAACAAATGCCTGGGGTTTCTCAATGTTTCCTCTATCACAGATAAGGATACCAATACTGTGAATTGCATGTAAAGTTGATAGGCCCTTCTATAGGTCGATCGCCAAAATTGTGCACTTTCCAATGCAGCATGGGAGGAGTGTATGGGCACTGAAGCTGGCCAAATCCAATGATCTCCAAAAGCCAAAAGAAACAAAAATAAACGGCATGCTGACCTGTAGAAGTGCAAGCACAGTGCGAAACGGCCGTCGTTTGCTCCTGCTCACAAGAGCTCTGTTCCTCACTCTCCCGGCCATGGAGTTTTAAATGAAGATGAAATAAAGTTGGGAATTTTAGATCGGCGAGTCCCTTCTCCTCTCACATATACCAGTGAAATCCAATGATCTGGCAAGCTTCAGAGCAGAGCTTAGAAGCCTTACTGGAAAAAGCTTGTACATTTTGTGCTCCTTAGCTTAGGAGAACAGCCACTGCTAATAGACTGAGGAGGTGGACAGTAACCTAGGCAATGAGCAGTACACAATAGAATTCCTACCGTTCTTAAGAATAAAGAGGAAATTTAATAACAAGCTGCTTGTTTTTACAAGTACTTTGTAATTTTTCCTAATAAAGAATTTGAGAATAACCTTTAAAGTAAGTATACAGCATTTAGACTTGTTCGCCTAAAGTGCTGGAAGCCACACAGTGGTAATCAGTTGATCACCATAATGGCTGCTTTCTGCAAGGGGTTAACTCCGATAAGGCTGTATCCATCCCAATACTTAAATGAATTATACTGGGACTATACTGTTGGAAGAGGTGCTGCGTTGATATTCCCTGACTCCCAATATTCTTTTCTATGGGGGACATTATTGGTCTCCAGTCCTTCTGCATTTCCAGAATTCACTATATTCTCAATGATAAAATCATTCCTAAGAGAAGTCATATATTCTACATATAGAGAATTCATACCACAAATAAGACCTGAATGGTTGAACCGCATCAGTTTGGACCACCAAGGACCCCGTTTTCCCAATGTATGTAGCCCAACATTAGTTTTAAAATACGCCTCCAATAAATTTAATGTTTTAATTCCATGAAAATCCACGCTGGAGACTTCTCTCTTTTCACTATTTGCTATGGACAATGTCTCTCATCAGGGTGGCTCCGTGCGTGAACGAATATTGGATTTCTTCTGAGACTGGTGAGCTGACTTTTTTTCCCATTTTTTTCCCCTATCCTCAACGTATATCATATTCTACATATGTAACAATCAACACATCCACTTTAACCACTACTAAAATTAAAACGCTTTTAGATAAAGTCATAACTTTTTTATGAGATTTTTGAAAATCCCATGAAATAAATATCTTGATTTTTGCCCAAGGCTAAGACAAGATTTTACAGTAAGAATTCCAGGGTGAATGTTCTAAATAAAGAACTGGGAATTTTAGGTCAGCAAATTAACTAGATTTTCAACCAGAACAAACTGGGTAATTGCATGACAAAACAGTCCTACTTGTTGATAAATTAATTGTGCTTTTTTTGGGGTCAAGGAAAACAACTGGTAATCACTCAAAAAATATACAGGGTCAGATTTAGGACCAACTTTTTCTTTTTCCTAATTTCAAACCATACAAAGATGTCAGACTACAAAGTGTCCTGATATTGCCTTTACAAAAGGGCTGTAAATGAGTGAAGAAGCTGTGGACACCCACCTTGAAGATCTTATAGTTATGTTGCGTTGTGCTATTTTGAATGTTGTTTTATCTATTTTGTGGCCTGTAGCACTTAGCAAAGCAGTGGGTAGGGTTAACTATTCGGGCCAGGCAATGTGGAGAAGTTCCTATTAGGCAGGAAGAGTATTGAATAGGGTTGAGCGACCTTGACTCATTTAGGGTCGAGTCATGTTTTGCGAAACCCGACTGTTGGAAAAGTCGAGTCGGGCGAAATCGGCCGATTACTGCGCGAAGTCGAGGATCGGCCGGAACACGAAACCCTATGCACTTTAGTGGGGATATTTTTTTTTTTCTCTCTCTCTCTCTCTCTCTCTCTCTCTCTCTCCCCTCCGTCCCAGCACTGAAAATTTCGTTTTACACATTCCAAATCGCTACTGCGCACAAGCGATAAAATGATGATGGGCGTACACGCCCTAACCCCTATGTCATCACTCTGCCCACGCTCCTTCATTGGCCGAAAAAATGGCGCTAAACGCGTCATACAAAACGCGACTTTGGCGCCAAGATCGCGTACCGCATGGCCGACCCCACACAGGGATCGGGTCGGGTTTCATGAGACGCCGACTTTACCAAAAGTCGGCAACTTATGAAAATGAACGACCCGTTTCGCTCAACCCTAGTATTGAAGGGAGAAGGACCTATTGCCTAATGTTCGCAGACCTGCATTGAAAAGGATGGTTGTGTGCAAAGAAGGGAGAACATACTCGGATATCATGTTCTGAAGAAAACAAAGATTGAGTGGCAGAAGGATTCCTTTTCTCGGGCAAGTAGGGCCTAGAGCAAACGTTATCTATACCATATAAAAAGTAGAAGTGTAGACAATCCTCAAGGTCGTAGAGGAGAAGATGGCCAGGCTGGAGCTTAAATTTTCCTATGGGGAATTGAAGATGTGGCACACCAAGGAGCATGTGTTCTTCATAAAAAGAAAAGTAAAGAAAAGTTTATTACTGGACTCCTTCATTAATTTTTTTCGATGCGTCCTGGCCTGCCATGTCAAGTGGTATCATGCAATCTGCAGTGGCATAATGTTAAGGTAGTAGCGCACACACCCAGCCAGAATCCTCCTTTGTCTGTACCATGATTGAGTGTGGATGCGACCCTCTGCCACAGCGGACCATTATAGGGCTCTAAAAAATTGTATATATGCATTAGAGATGAGCAGATAGCTGTGTGGATCGCAGAGTCCAAGTCCTTAGCCTAGAATCATGGACAAGAACTAAGCAAATTTCCTTACCCTCTGGAATCTCAGGCTCAGCTTGTGCAATCTGTTCATCGGTAATCAGCATCTATAGATCAAAAATGCATTCAAGACGAGCATTCAAGTACTCTGACTCTGGCTGTTACAGGCGGGTGTACTTGTCAATTAGAGCTTCCCTTCAACTGTGAAGAGGTTTTCCCATATCCGGTATCTATGCCAGATTCTCATAATACCTGTTTGGTGCTCATTGAAATCAGTGTAATTCATAGATGTTTTGAGCTCACTAGACCTTTTTGTAGCCATTCTTAGGGGCCGATTCATAATTAACATATTTTTAAGTCACTTTTCTTTTTTGACTTGTGGTTTTGACTTACTTTTTTGCATTACATTTTTTAAAATTGTGCATGCCATTCAAGAATTTTGTGCAAAGCCTAAAAAAAGCCTAAAATTATATTTTTTACAGTCTTTAACCTTTTTTGTTACCTTTTAGCGCAAAAAGTCAAACATTTTGCAAAATATCTCCATTAATGACATTTTTTTATTTCGTACACATAAAATCACTCCTAATGGAGATGGGGATTGGAGTACAGTTGTGATAAATTTTATCACTTTTTAACCTTCAATTAGTCACTAGGGATGAGCAAACATGATCGGTGATACTCGAATATCTGGGTTCTTGGATCTGCTCGGCACTTGACGAGCATTAGCTGGTGTTCGATTTCAAACTCGAATACCAGCCCCGCATTTTTGGCACCTGTTACACAGCCAATAAGCATGTGGTGATTTTGGCACATCACTTTAATGCCATAGCCATCTTGGTAGCGGAATTACTGGGATTTTCTGGCCAAGTGACATCATCAGGGGTTATAAAAGAACAGGTGCCACTGGAATCGGCAATTCCACAGCTTTGTGACAGCTGTATTTGAAAGAGAGAGTGCTTGTCCAGGCGAGTGTGTACATTAGAAAAGGAACACTTGTTTTGAAGGCTTCAAGAGCTGATGGCTGGAACATGAGTCACTTTCCTCAAAATGGAGGTGCAAAATTGCAGGTGGGTGCGATCCAAGAAGGAAGGGAGCAGGGTGAACCCTTCTTGAGAAATGAATGGGCCTGAGAAAGGCTACTTGAGGTGGATCCAGACAGAGATACCACCCCCAAGAGATCATACTTTTCTTGGGGTTCCCCACCTCCTATGTTGTAGCAGGCAATGGTGCAGGTGACACAAGGTGCTGTCTCCCATTTCTACATGTTGGGAGTTCGGGAAATACCAGAAGTCGGGTCACTTAAAGCCAAAGCCCTGGGAATTGGGCTCCAGGAAACAGGTGGAGGCAGGTAGGAGAAGAAAAAGCGGACATCTGAAGATGATCACTGTATTACCCTCCTTATAATTTTTTCCTGGCTTTGCACTTTCTGCAAAGTGTTTATGAGTGTAGGAATACATCAACTACACTTTCAAAATATTTATGTTCATAATTTCTGGATTCAATTAGTTATTCATACAATTTAATACAGTTATTGCTATATTACGGAGCTATCTAAAACAAAATACATTCAAATTTTTTTTTCTAGATTCAATTAGTCATCCATACAGTTTAACGTGCTTTGTGTAAAATTATGGTGGGTTAAAATTTTGCAAAACCTCTCAGCCTGTTACAGTTTACAAAGTATTTTTGTTCCCAAAATTGACCATCGTCATACATACTGTAGAGCCTGCTTTATTTGAAATTTTGTTTGTTTGAAATAAACCCAAAAATTGTCCTGCTGCAGGTGTAGAAATGTGATTGCTCAAATATTGACTATTGTCATGTGTACTGTTGAAATTGGTTTGTGTAAAATTTTGCTGGCTTGAAATGAAAAACAAAAATTGTCCTGCTACAGGTGTAAAAATGTCATCCACCGGCACTTGGTCCCCAGCCGCCACTATTTCACCCAATGTGGCGTCCGCGCCTTGTACCAACATGTGTCCAGGAACAGCACCTATGCCTTTACAAACTATTAGTCACGTGGGGTCCATTGAACCCTAAGCAAGTTTGCTTGCATCATATTTCTACAGGTATGGAAGGAAAGTAACTGTTCATTTTGGTAGCTTCCTAGCTTGAGCGTCCCTCCCTCCTCCTGTATTAAACAAACACAACAGTGACAGCCTATGGTATTATATAGAAATTTTCAATTTACTCAAAGATTATATATAAAAAAAGGAATAGTTAGATACTATGGAACCACTGTGGTATTCAAAAGGATAAGTGGAATCCACTTAAAGGACAAAAACTAATCCGTGCTCCAAATTAGATAAGATCAAGAACTATCAAAGCAGAGAATATATAATAAAAAGCAATATTTGTATTTAATTATATATTAAGTAAACACAATAGAAAAGCTATTATGTATTATGTATCAAGATATGCATAAAATTAAATTTAAAAAAAGAATGTTTGTATATAAAAAAGACCAATTTTGCTTATGGCGGATAAGGTATATTTACTAAAATAAATATATACATATTTTATAATATTACGCCTAACAATTTTAAGCACCATAAATGAGAAAAATAACAGTGTGTATATATAATGACTCCAATACACAAACAAGAAAAAAATGGGTCACACCCATGGGCTAAAAAATCAGTGTAGAAATTAAATTATTATATATTCATATATTAAGAACATCCACATAAATAATTTTTCTAACTCACAAGGTATCTACAAGCCAAAAAGTATATGTGTATATACATACGCATATGAAACTAAGTGATCAGTGTGACAAAATAAATGTGTTCAGCTATAGACACTATCAACCAAAGAGAGCACAAAGGATAAAGTGCATGTGTGTTAGGCCGGCGTCACACTAGCGAGTATTACGGATGTATGAGAGGTGCAGAAAATACGGATTGCATACGGTACAATGATTCTCTATGGCCCAGCTCCTACCTGCCGTATTTTACTGATCCGTATTATACGGTCTTGTACGGCCGTTGAAAATCGCAGCATGCTGCGTTTGTCATCGTATTGTGCAAAAAAATCGCCAATGAAAGTCTATGGGGGCGAGAAAAATACGGATTACACACGGACCATGCGTGTGACTTGCGAGAAATATGCACCGGTGTTATAGAGAAAAGCCAGCAATTCAGTGCGGTGTACAGTAAAATCACACTGACAGAATAGAATAGAATAGGTAGAATAAATGTCTACACATAGAATAGGTATATATATATTTCATATAGCGCTAGATATCATAAAAGCCGGTAATTCAATTGCCGGCTTTTGATATCTCCTTCCCAAACCCGACAGGATATGAGACATGATTACATACAGTAAACCATCTCATATCACTTTTTTTTTGCATATTCCACACTACTAATGTTATTAGTGTGTATGTGAAAAATTTGGGCACTGTAGCTATTAAATTAAAGGGTTAAATCGCGGAAAAAATTGGCGTGGGCTCCCGCGCAATTTTCTCCGCCAGAGTGGTAAAGCCAGTGACTGAGGGCAGATATTAATAGCCAGGAGAGGGTCCATGGTTATTGGCCCCCCCGTGGCTAAAAACATCTGCCCCCAGCCACCCCAGAAAAGGCACATCTGGAAGATGCGCCTATTCTGGCACTTGGCCACTCTCTTCCCACTCCCTGTAGCGGTGGGATATGGGGTAATGAAGGGTTAATATCACCTTGCTATTGTAAGGTGACATTAAGCCAGATTAATAATGGAGAGGCGTCAATTATGACACCTATCCATTATTAATTCAATAGTACGAAATGGTTAAAAAAACACACACGCATTATTACAAAGTACTGTAATGAAATAAAGACACAGGGTGTTGTAATATTTTATTATTCTCTTAATCCACCTGAAGACCCTTGTTCTGTAAAAAAGGAAAAATAAAAAATCAACAATATCCCATACCTTCCGTCGTTCAGTCAGTCCCACGATGTAAATCCATTCCAGCCTTTTCTGGGGTGGCTGAGGGCAGATGTTTTTAGCCAGGGGGGCCAATAACCATGGATCCTCTCTAGGCTATTAATATCTGCCCTCAGTCACTGGCTTTACCACTCTGGCGGAGAAAATTGCGTGGGAGTCCATGCCAATTTTTTCCGCGATTTAACCCTTTAATTTAATAGCTACAGTGCCCAAATTTTGCATACACACACTACTAACATTAGTAGTGTGGAATATGCAAAAAAAAGGGGGATATGAGATGGTTTACTGTATGTAACCATGTCTCATGTCATGTCGGGTTTGGGAAGGAGAAATGAAAAGCCGGCAATTGAATTACCGGCTTTTCTGCAATCTAGCGCTGAATTAAATATAAATACAGTATATATATATATGTGTGTCTCAATGACATATATATATATAGACTGTATATATGTTTTAACGAACATTTGAGCACATAAATCCATTAGATGTCGGTTTTGCAAGCCTGCGAGAAAATCTCGCAGTACGGATGCCATACGGATTATATACGGAGAATGCCATGCGCAAAATACGCTGCCACACCCTGCCTACGGATGACATACGGACCACTATTTTGGGAACATTTCTGCGTATTACGGCCGTAAAAAACAGACCGTATTTTCACACGCTGAGTGTGACGCCGGCCTTAGAATAAGCAAGGTGCTATATGGTATGCATTATAAAGTGACATGTGCATGATGCTCATAAATAATTACAGATACTGCGCAGATACCCAGTGCATATAGCACCTTGCTTATTCTGGTTTCCATTGTGTCTATGGCATCACATGATGAAAAACTGACTAATTACAAAATCACTAATTGAGAGATATTTATGCAAAAAAAACTTGCTTAAATGTATTGATATATTGGATGCTTAGTTTTTACTCTGGCTACTAAGAATTCTCTAAATTGTTTAATTTTGCTGCTGTTATCGACAAATCCTTTAAAAGTAATCTGCATATTTTTGTTATTTACTATGAGAGCAGTGTAATGTAGAGGCAGAGAGCCTAATTCCAGGTATGTGTCACTAAATAGATTGTGTGTTGAAGTTCCAATACAATCAGGGTTTTATCATCAGCAGATTATCAATGTTGGACTAGATCTCAGTGCAATCCAGTCCTGCTAATTTTTGTAACCCCACCTCCACTAGTGATTGGCAGCTTTCTGACAGCATACAGTGTACACAGTAAGCTGCCAATCAGAGGAGTGGGCGGGGTTACATACAGATCAGTATTGTGACTACTGTTGGATCTGCAGCAGAGTAAAACACTGATTCTATCAAAACTGCCCAAGCAGCCCAGTAAGTGATATTGCTTGAATCAGGCTCTCTGCTCATATATCATGCATCTCTCAGATTCCATAGCAAAAACCTGCAGACAGATCTCTGTTCCTTGGGCCAAGTTTTACCCCCAAATACAATACACAGTAATTTACTAAATACACAAAGGTAAATTTGAGAAATAAGTTGTACATACCTGATTCTGCAACTTCTGCAATTGGAACCCCTTGTTCGTAAGCCATAAAACCAAGCACAGAAAATATAGCAAAACCGGCCACAAAGCTGGTGCCGCTGTTCAAACAGCAGAGCAAGATACAGTCCCTGCAAAGACAAGCAGAGATTATGCAATCAGTTTATATGCAGTAACATTTCGCTAGATTTAATTACGCTTCTAACATTTATCCGATGACTGTTCATCGCTGCAGACAATTGACCATGAAAGCGAACAGCTGTGACCAACCAGTGAACATATTGCTGAGCATTCCACTCAACTGACTTTTTAGGAACAAATATCAACAGCTTTGAAAACAGTTTGTGCAGTATTGAAATCCTTGGACACAAAAAAAGTGATGGTAGGGACCCATGTAGGAGCCGATGTGTGACCAAAATGCAGCAATGATACGGCACGACACAATGCAGACATCATGGCAAGCCTGTGAACCTGTCACCAAGTTTGGCCGATAAGAGATACGGCCATCATCTTTCAGGGCTGATATACAGCATTTTATATAATAGTATTTTAATAATATAATTGTATAATGCTGTATATCTGCCCCAACCTGAACTGTAAGAGAAGAAAAATAACTTTTATTATACTCACCTGCGGGGCGGTCCGGTCCGATGGGTGTCGCTGGTCTTGATCCAGCGCCTTCCATCTACTTACGATCCCCGTCCTCCTTCTTGCTTCATGTGGTTGACGCATCCTTTCGTCATCCACACAGTCTCCTTGGCACAGCTTTCCTGTGCAGACGTACTTCTCTGCCCTGTCGAGGGCAGAGCAAAGTACTGCAGTGCGCATGCTTCGGGGCTCTTTGACCTTTCCTGGAACCTGAGCACTGCAGTCCTTTGCTCTGCTCTCAACAGGGCAGAGAAGTACGCCTACGCATGAGCGTGGTGCCGAGGAGACGCGTCATCCACGTGAAGCAAGCAGGAGGGCCGCAACAAGAAGGGAGGTGCCGGACCAAGAAAAGCAACACCCATTGGACCGGACCGCCCCACAGGTGAGTATAAAAAAGTTATTTTTCTTCAATTGCAGGTTGAGTTGGGGGCAGATACACAGCATTATAGAATGCTGTATATCAGCCCAGGAAAGGTGATGGTCGTTTCTCTTATAGGCCAAACCTGGTGACAGGTTCACTTTAAATGGACTTTATTTTTGATTGATGATTTCCATGTGGTTCTCTGGGTATTGTGTGGCCATTATAAGCCAACACTCAAATAATTCATTTTTTATAATCCCACTTAAAAATGACATATATATTGAGTTGGATGATTGGAACGTGGTCTTAGACACCTGATGGCAAGCCCTGTATTGGCCTTTTTTTAAATTAAGAAATAGATAAATTGAAACTTGACAGAAGAAGACCAAGATTGGAATGCAATGCTTGGACTGGCCAGTGGTTCTCCCAAACCGATCATGACAGCTTCATATATTTCATGTCTCTATCCTGCTCTCACTGGTTCATTGGTTGGAATAGTTCAGTAAATTGATTTGTATCAAATGCAATGTTATGAAAAAGAATTACCGTATATTCACCAGACATCTACATTTCTGATTTGATTCTCATGAATGCTGCAAAATGGCGGCAGTGAGTTGCCATTTTGCTGAACTTTTATGATGACCAGTAAGGGGTTAAAGTAAAAAAAGGATTACTCTAATCTGTCCTAGGCTTTACCCTTACCTGCCCTGCCACCGTGGCTCTTCCAAATAAGTCTCATATGATCATGTGAGAAAGGACCCAAGTCATCAATTTTAATGATGACTTGTATCATGTGACCGCCTGATGTATAGCATGTCATTGACATGTGTCGCACCCCACGAGACCATGTTTGGCCTCGTCAGGGCCAGAAGATCCGAAGACTAGATGGTGCTACTGGAGAACTTGGTGAGGAGCTGAGGAGTAGGTCTCAGACAAGAGAGTATTATTATTTTTAAGCATAAATGTATTTTCAGGTTGCTAACAATTTACAAAGAATTTGTGGAAATTCACCCAACTTTAAATTTGACACAGAGGACATAATGGTGAGAAAATCTCCCATCTTTATTTATGTTAAAGTTGTACAAGGACACTTTTTAAAAGAGGGAAGCCATCCTTATAAAAGAGAAAAATAACCCATACCAGTGGACTCCCTCCCTTTCCTTTGCTGTAGTGCTGCCTCTCCGACAGTCTCTACCAGACCGGAAGTGCTGCTGACCAGCAACCTGACTGCTGAAGTCACTGATTAGCTTCAGGGTTAGGTGATTGATAGTCGGAACATCACTGCTTCCTGTCTGGTGGAGACCATTTGAGTGACAGCGCTGGAACAGGGTAATGGTTTCCAGTTTTTGGAATTATTTTTTTTATTATATGGAAAACAGGAAAACATTTTATATAAAGTAAGATAAATAAATACCACTGGTGATTTTATTACCATTAAGGAGGTTCTCTCATTAACAAAGTACATGTTAACCAATATATCTTGGATTAGTAATAAGTTCCACAATTGATTTCTTTTTAAAAATCATATTCCTGTGCTGAGATAATCTTATATATGTGCCCCTGCTATGTATTGTGTTATTTGCTATGTCTGCCGCTGTTGCTGCTCATGGTTGCGCATACAGAGCTTCAGATTAGGGTAGGAAACATGTGACAATATTGGCGACATAGGAGCAACTCTCAGCTGCTAGTTTTTGTGAGGGAACACATTCACTGCCTGTTTGTTTTATCATAGGAGTGATTGTCTCTGCTGTATCACTAGACATTCACTGCCTGTTTGTTTTATCATAGGAGTGATTGTCTCTGCTGTATCACTAGACCTGTGATCTCATCATAGATCAAATGACATAAGAACTCACTAGTCAGAGCTTTTGTCCTTCCCTTCATTAAAGTCAATGAACCAAACAATGAGAATAGAATAGATAATAATGATTTATCCTTATGGATAGGATAATATGCTTGTGTAACTTAAGGGCCCCATACACATTAGATGGCTGTCAACTGAATAATATTCTCATTTGGTTTACACTCCTGTGTTTTCTATGAGAGAGCTACTGGCTGGTGACTTACCTCCTGGAGAACAATACGATTAGCACTCCCAAATCGGACATGCCTGATCGACATCTCTCCTGACCATCAATTGGCCAGCACCCACATACACATTAGGATTTCAGCCAAACCAGTCAATATCGACGTGTTGGGCCCACAGTGATCTAATGAGCATGGGGTTCTTTAGGGCTTAAAAGTTCAAACGTTTCTATTAAAAAGTATTGCGACAAAAAATATAGTAATATAGTCCTTTCAATCGGACAGATAAAAACATTATACCAGTGGTAAGCCCCTGAAAATATCTGTGTGATGCATGTACTGAGCGCTGGTCTCCTGACCTGGACTTGGCAAGCCCATATATTCTTATGAGACTGTCAAGTTCAGGTCAGGAGACCTGCGACCAATCCGTTCATCATGGTCAGTGCATGGAGAGTGTTCACGAGAATCCAAATTTAGTTTTAGAGACATTTGCCTCAACACAATTGGAGTTTCCCTATATGGACATTAGACAAGTGACCATGGAGTGCAATATAAAGTCAAGTGTTTGTGGCTTGGTTTCAGTGGAAATCAACATAAGGGAAAATTAAGTGATCTGAATGACTTCAAAAGAGACATAGTGCTAGACTAACCCACTTTATTGGGCTGCAACATGAAGTATTATTGAGAGTATATTGGAAATTCTGTGACAAGGGGGAAATATCCAGAAAAAGCGAATCATGTGGATTTAAATAACTCTCCATCCTAATGGGATAATGGGATTATTGGGAAATATCAAGAATTGTTCTAGTGAACAGGTGATGCAGAGTCAAGCAAATTGAAACCAAATGCAATGTTGGTGCTTCTACCAATGTGTCCGAATGCACAGCTCAGTGTAAAGATAAACAGAAAGACAAGACAAAAGAGGTGAATCAATTACTTTGAGATTAATCAAATTTGCCTTGAGTTTCACAAAGTTCCTGAATTCAATTTTTTTATCATTCGAATTTCACAAAAAAGGGCTGGTAAGGGGGTAAAAAAAAATACTAGCTTGGTCCTCATTAGTGATGGGCAAGTATACTCGTTGCTCGGGTTTTCCCGAGCACGCTTTGGGGATCTCCGAGAATTTGTGACTGCTCGGAGATTTAGTTTTCCTTGCCGCAGCTGCATGATTTGCGACTGTTAGACAACTTGATTACATGTGGGGATTCCCTAGCAACCTGGCAACCCTCACATGTACTCAGGCTGGCTAGCAGCCGTAAATCAAGCAGCTGAGTCAACAAAAACTAAATCTCCGAGCAGTCACAAATACTCGGAGATCACCTGAGTGTGCTCAGTCCTCATCTAGTCCTCATCTGTCCTGCCATGAAGCCATGCCTTGGTCATCTTCTCGGGCCACACTGGGCTATTTCTGTGTCTTACAAAACCCTTGGTTTCTCCTGAATTGACTAGGAAATGACATCACAGTGTCATCCAGTGCATGCCACATGACAAAATTATATTGTGGCCTAGATAGCAATGAAGATACTAAAGATGCCAGGCACCGTAAGATCTCAAAGAGATCAAACCAGTGAATGAACTAAACAAGACAACTAGGCCAGATAAGGAGTGCATGATGGAAAAGGGAAGGACCACGTGATTATAACTTTTTTATTACATTTTTACATACTGTTTGTTTATCATAGTCTGGTGTCTGAGGAGATCTCAGACCATTATAATGTATACTTGAATTACATGCAAGTCCCATATTTGAGTGAACAGCTAATTAAAAAACAATGCAAAATCATTGCCTGGTCAGATTAATTCAGCTCTGTTGTGCACCAGGCTAATGGGAGGGTCAGAATTTGGTACAAGCAGCATGAATAGATAATCACTTCCAGTAAGGTGTCAACAGATCAGGATTGTGTCGGTGTAGTAAAGGTGTGGTGGTTTACCTAGCACATCCTAGGTCTTCAGATACATTTAGCTAGACATTTGGACAATAGGGCTTACCCATGTGTTGTGACCCAACTGTGATGCATTGACCCCTGTAACAGGTGGGGGGCGCTGCATGGTCTCCCCGGTATGTGCATGGAGTCGTATTGAGGCCGTGAGGATCGACCTGCAGTGATGTCAGGATCACGTGACCAGCCCATGTGATCCATTACTGTGGGTGTGGTTACAGGTACATAACGTGACCAGGGTGTGGGTCACAGGGGGTTCCTGAGGGCCTGTGCATGGGCTGTGTATGCTCCTGTGTTGGAAGCCCTGTGAGGAGGCTTCCTGGAAAGCACATGGTTTGGACCTGGTGGCCTGGGTGTTGGACTAAGTCCTGAATAGCACCCAGACAGGCCACATGCCTCTGTGATGGACGGTCCCAGGTGGGATGGACGTTCTGAAGACCACAGTGTGATCATGGTCCTGGACAGTCTGTGTTAGAAGCTCCTGTGAGTGGAGTCTTCTTGGAGCACCTGAGAGACTGTGGACCTGGATAATCGGTGTTGGGGAAGCTACCGGCCTTCGGCGGCCCTGGACTGACTGATATGTGCCGGCCAGGCAAGTTGGTGAACCCCGTAAGGCAGTTTCCCCAGGAGAGAGGACTGACAAGGAGTCAGCAGATGGAGCAGGAGCTCCCATAAGGTACCTCCATAAGCTGTTGGTGCTTGTAACATGAACTGTGTGGTAACCCACGGCAACTGGTCAGTGAGGACCAGTGTGTTTAGTTGCCACAGAATAAGGGTCTGAAACTTGAAGTGATATCCTGGTTCAGTATGTAAATGGACTGCTCATGGTATGGTTTATGAGGCATAATAAACCGTATGGACTGTTTTGTTTTAAAAACCCGTGCCCGTGTGCTGAATATCGCGGCCAAGCGAGTGTCCCCCAATACACTCAGTAAGAGTAGTCTTACACAACCAATTTTATCCCTTTACGACAGCTGTTGTTTGGTAGGAATATACTTTCAGTAGGACAATGCACCATGCCATGAGGCTCACATAGTCATGGATTGGTTCTAAGAATATGACATCTAGTTCTCCTTACTTCCCTAACCTTCAGAGTTACAAGTCCCTTATTCAATAGAACATCTGTGGGACAAGGTGGGATGATATAATGGGCTCTTGAGGGCATGTTAGTATCTCCATCTAATTTGTAGCAAAAGCAAGAAGGTACCAGGTCAACCTGGGCCAAATTTCTGCCGAGTGATTTCAACACACAAGTGGAATTTCTTTCACAAATAATTGCTATGGTTCTGAAGGTTATAGGAGGTCTGCTGCGCCACTAGATTGGTGTCATTCATAAAGTAGTCATGAAATGTATAGATAAATGTATATATTGGGAGCTTTGATTTGCTAAATGTTCAAAACATTGTGAAACCAAGCGAAACCACAATTCATCAACAGCCTCTTTATATCTACAAGTCAATGTACCTGTAGCAATTATTATTGTAGTTATTGTAACTTCCCAGAGCGGTCAAACATCCCAAGCAGATGGCATAAGAGAAGAAGATTTGAGTACCTGCATCTACCCAAACCTGAGAACACAGAAAGAAACATTCAATATGTAATATGTGAAGGAGAATACTAACAAGAACATTTTTTACAGCTCTCAAAATACATTTTTTTTCTTAATTATCCACATATTTTAGAGGTTGGGTACATTTTGACCTACGTACTGAACAAAAACAAGTTTTGGTGAATACAATGAGATGTCCTTGTTTCCCTTGTGCTTCCACCATGTATTATTAGGACGGAGAAATGTAATAGATGCACAAATATAACAGGGACCATGAGCCACCTGATGCCTCACATCAATGAGCACAACACACTGGCGTAACAGCTTGTGCCATGTTGTAAAATACTGCACTTGTATTTTACATATAATGCTGCATATACAGTATTACCTCTCATACTCAATAGCTACCATGTTTAGTTATACACTGCAGTATGAACCTGTTGACTCACTGACATGTTATCTCAGACTAATATATGCAGCATTATTATCTGGCCAATATTTAGAACACCAAGAAAACATTAAAGTGTTTATCTCATCTTCGGTCATAAGGAGTGCACCACTTCCATGTCTCCTGGCTTACTGATTTCCGAGGACAGCTCACTCCCGATAACTGACATTTCAGACCAGTTGCATGCCTGAAGTACTGTTCTGAAGTGCAAACTCATCCATGCTGCAAGCAGAGGCCACTTGTAGCACTGTTCTCCTTGCCTAGGCGATCGACCACTACTGAGAGACTTCAGAGGTCGCTAGTGAACTACCCAACAAACAGTATACTATAAAATTAATTCATTTTTTTCATTCTCTCCATTCCATTCTTGCACAGTTGTTTGGTTTCACAAGCACTTTTCAAGTTATCCACTTATGATGATAAAAAAGCCACTTTAACATGACCTGAGTTTTACTTTCCACAGGTGCATGAAAGAACACTTTTCAGTTTTCCAGCTTTCAGAAATAAGTAGGGTTCAGGTTATTTAAATCCTAAAAAATGAGGCCATTTTGGGTTGTAATCAGTTCACACAAGTCTATTTTAGTAAATCCTTGTATTCTGCATAAAATAGAATTTTTAAACATCTTCTCTTTAGACCTCTTTTCTGTTATTCCTCTTAGAAATGTGTAAGTTCATAAGAGGATGTTTCCAGTTGGGGGTGTATCCCTACACAGTATGACAATGTCACTATATGCAGTGAATGGTAATGCCCAGTTGTCAATTTAATTCATGCATTTCTAGGAGAAATAGCAGAGGAATGGAATAATTGCCATTTTTACAAGTAGTACAAGAATTTATTAAAGTGCACAATTCAGTAGTGGTGACAGATGAAGGGTGCCTGTATAATCACTTTCTCTATTCAGGCCGTTATGTGAGATTCCATCTTCAGTATGTGGTATCCATCTTGTCTTTTAAGTCCTTTGTCGTGGATCTCAAATAACACTGATGGGTGAGGAAATTTCACATATCTGTTACTATTGGATCATACTTTGGAGAAAACTTTTTCTTTGCCAGTGACACCATTTAAGCAGCTTGCATGTGCTTTTAAAAGTGAAAACCTAGGTACACCATACGAGACTGTGCTGTATTGATTTCCTCAGTGCTCCTAAAATGAATCTTATTGACTTGGAGTTCTAAAGGCATTGAAGACTGTTTTTCGCTCACAGAGTTTGGTGCCGAAACCTGGGAACAGACCTGCACTATACATTTGGATCTTAAGTGAGAATGGACCATCCAGTAAAAGTAAATTCTAATGCTGCAGGATATGGTAAAAGACTTATTCTTACATTTATAATGTACTTTTACTGAGAGTTGGTCTGCCTACATTTTGGGTGAGTAATTTTGCATAAAATTGTCTGGTCCAAGAATTTTTTGATCTGTCTGCTTGTGATGGGTTCAGTGTATAAGTGTGAAATGCTTGTACTTGTAGGATTGCTAGTGTTACTGTGTCTTTCTAGACTGTTGAGAAGGATCAACCCAATAGAGGGGTATCTTGTAGTCCAAATACTGTGTTTTTGTAGGGATTTTAAGTGTCTTTGGTGCCTTCCTACATATGTGAAAAAAAGTGTGCAATCACTGATACAAGCCTCTAGGGTGTTAAGTGTCTAGAACCAGACCTGAGTAGCTTGGGAGTAAATAGATACATATACATTTAAATGTGGGACTGCTCTCCTAAAAGACTATGACAGAGTATAAGTCCTGAATAGTGTTGAGCGATACCTTCCGATATTCAAAAGTATCGGTGTCGGATTGGATCGGCCGATATCCAAAAAATATCGGATATCGCCGATACCGATACCCGATACCAATACAAGTCAATGGGGCACAAATATCGGAAGCGATCCTGGATGGTTCCCAGGGTCTGAAGGAGAGGAAACTCTCCTTCAGGCCCTGGGATCCATATTCATGTAAAAACTAAAGAATAAAAATAAAAAATATGGATATACTCACCCTCCGACGGTCGCTGGCTCTCAGCGGTGCAACCGGCAGCCTCCGTTCCTAAGAATGCAGTGAGTGTAGGACCTGCGATGACGTCGCGATCACGCGACCAGTCACAAGACCGCGACGTCATCGCACGTCCTACACTCACTGCATTCTTAGGAACGGAGGCTGCCGGTTGCACCGCTGAGAGCCAGGGGCCGTCGGAGGGTGAGTATATCCATATTTTTTATTTTTATTCTTTATTTTTTACATGAATATGGATCATAGGGCCTGAAGGAGAGTCTCCTCTCCTCCAGACCCTGGGAATCATATGCACCGCACACACCGAAGATGACTGGGAACTTATAGGAACTTCCGATTCCGATTTCCGATATCACAAAACTCGGAACTCGGTATCGGAATTCCGATACAGCGAATATCGGCCGATACCCGATATTTGCAGTATCGGAATGCTCAACACTAGTCCTGAAGATTAAGAGATCAGTTAATTATTCTAAAATAGTTTACTAAAATGATAAGAAGCCTGTTTCCTTTGTCAGACATTCAACAGATGAAAGTCAAATATAACTGTACTGGTTGAAGACCTTAAGGCATTGGTGACTGCACATACTTATAAGCAGCCAACAGGACAGTATTTAATATGTAGGTAAGGGAAAGAGTATTCTCAGACATTAGACGTAGTGGAAGGGTTGTGGTTATACAGCATGAGGTAACAAAAGCTAAACAACTCCCTCCTCACCTGTGCCTAACAGGACGCACAGCTAAAAGCACTCACTGAGGCCTGTAGAGCGACAAAGAGTAAGATGGCCAATGTACATTTAGACAGAAGATCTTTTCTAACATCTCATGAGAAACCTATACAAATTGCAGAGAACGTACAGGCCCTGATGGAGGCTCTCCTGTTATTGAATAAGCTTGACATAGCGAAAATAAAGCTCACATCTGAGTTGATAACGATGAAGCCAGAGTAATTCCTCATGCAGACACAGCCGTCAAGGAAGCAGCAAAGATGCCTACAGTCGAGAGTCAAGTACTAATGTGGACCATGACCTCTGTGGCATCTGTCACTCCTGATATTCTTAAATACCTGCAGGAGTAAGAGATGCAGGGAGCCCAGCTGGCTGTGCAAAATTTGTGGAATAAGGGCGGTAAGCTTTGTCTGCTAACGAGCCCTCTACTAAGTGATAGCCCAGATAACACATGGACTTACACATTTGTCATAGAAATCTATGTGTGTAGTTTGGTGAACAAGGTATGGGTAATGCCAGGATTCAGTACCCAGGAGGTCAGGTTCAATCAGTCTTGTATGACACGTGCTGACACAATGTAGAAAAAACTGTAAAGACCCTGCAGAAACACACCCCTCGTCTGCTCTACTCATTCCAGAGATGGCAGATTGACTATGTGCAGCTATCATGAGTAGGTGTATAGGAGCTTGTGCTTGTATGTATGTGTAGATATCTTTTCAGGATTGGCCTGAGACATATCTAGTGCAGAAAGCTATGGCTAAGGTTACAGATCAAAAACTCATGAAGGAGGTGGTATGTAGATATGAGGTTCCAGAAGTGATTGAAAATGATACAAGTTCACATTTTACAAGATAGATCATGAGGGAGCTTTTCTAGTCTCTGTGAATTGAGCAGGCTTTCCACAATCCTTACTATTCACAGAGCAGTGTAAATGTAGGAAGACTAAATGGGACATGAATGGTAAAAATTGAAAAAAAAAAGTAGGAAACTGGCAAGTCATGGACCGTATGCTTGCCTTTATCCCTTCAGGTAGAATTTTTTTGGGGGTTAAGCACCTAGAACAAGATTATATATCCCACAGTTCCTTCAGCTGCAGCATGATAACTTGACAAGCGATGTGCAAATGTTGCATAATGAACTAAACAGTGCGATAAACAGGTATATTCTTCCATTCCAGACCCTGAATCGGTGTCAGGAGCACAACTACAGCCACTTTGGTGAAGGCTTGAGGGAAAACCGACCTGGATAGAGCCCAGACAATGTAAAGAGTCACATCAATAGCAGAATTAGGATTTCGGGTGCCTCTCAGGGAGCACATAAACCTGTATGCAGCTGTGATTGAGATATATGATCAGTGATTTGTCCATGTAGCTTACTGTACATGTATTTCATTAATAAATAAATTATTTTCTGAAAAAATGGCATGGAGTCCCATGAAATTTGTTTTAACTAGCAGAGAGAAAGCGGACAGCTGGGGGCAGATGTTTATAGCCTGGAAAGGAGGTAATACCCATGTAACTTCCCAGGCTATTAATATCAGCTCACAGATGCATACTAAGCCTTTACTGGATATTAAAATGGGGACCCCCCAAAAAAGATACATCGTTGAGTCCCCCTACAATTAATAGCCAGCAAAGGCTAGGCAGACAGCTGGAGGTTGTCACCTCATGCTCTCATGCTCACGGTGCCATTAGAAAGGTAATTGGAGTTTGCCTCTCACGCTGACGTCATTGAGATGAACTGAGTTAATTGGCTCTGAACTCCGATGACCTTTCTAATGTCACCACATGGCACTCAGCTTAGCAAGCATGTGCAGCTCAGTGTCTCTGCTGGATGTCAGGCTGTATGGTCCCACCATGCAGCAGTGCAGCCTGCCATCTAGAAGAAACAGAGCTAGATGCATCACAGGACAATTGGATTATTATCTTCTTGGTGGAAAGATGAGGAATTTGTTTTTTTTTCATTATTTTAATTCTTTTACAGGGAACATTGGCTTCAGTGGATTGGGAGCAAGGTGAGTATAACTGTGGTTGGTTTATTCAGAATCAATAAGCGAGTCTGTGTCATTTGTTCAAATAAAGTACTTTATTCTGAGTATTATTTTTTCACAATTTGAATATGGGGTTAGTAATGGAGACATCTTATAGACACCTCTCCTTTACTAACACCCAGGCTTGATGTCACCTGACAACACAAACGTGACATCAACCCCAATGCTATCACCGCACTTAACACCACACCAGGGCAAGTCAGAAGGCTAAGTGCGAGATTTGACTCATCTTATAGACACGCCATTTCTGAGGCAGCTGAGAGCTGAAACCAGCCCCTGAAAAAGATGTCACTGATAAGGTCAAGAAGGATACCTCTGTTTTAGGGGAGACCCTGGGCTGCAGCATCTTAAACTTCCAGCAAAGTGGGTGAGATTTATAGAAATCTCATGCCCACTGTGCAATTTTTTACATTGCCGTCAACTGACCTGCGGTGCAAGTTTGAAATCCGCAACATGTCATTTTCTCTTGTGAGTACACTGAACTTTATGTGCGGAATTTTCCCCATAGAATCATCAGATGCTGAAAATATGGAGGTAAATAACAAAATATGAGTTTTTTAGTGTCATTCCTTGCTTTAAAAATACATGTAAACAATATATGACTGTATCAAGAAAGTCCTGTCAAAACTAAATACCAGAAAGTATCCAAAACAAAGCAGCCTTATTTAAAATATGAGATATCAAAAAGTGTAAAAAAATGCAATATCAAAGACAATAAAATGCAAGCAAAAATACACAACATCAAAAACTCACCAAATACACATTGTGGGAATGTAGCCGTAGGGCATGTGCATATGGTGCGTTTTAGATATCAGACTACTTACTGAGTTTTCCGAGCAGTAGATGTTTCAGAAAAATGTCAGCTGTGTTTTTACTTAAACCCCTTTTTTTGGGTGTTTTTTTCCCATTGTTTGTGCTGCAGCTTAGACTCTGGTGTCTTTTATTTTTCATTTAAACCTCAAAAAGAGAGCACTTTCCAAGTTCAAGCCGTAAAAGAATTAACATGATACTTCTTTGCTTCCCAGCTTCCAAAGCTTGAAACAGCTAAAAGAAGTGACAATAGATGATACATATGCACAGCAAGTTGTTTTTACATTACTGTGCATTTATGTTCATTTTATGTAGCATTTTAGTGCTTCTTCAGGCAGATTTCAGGTGGAATTCCCTTGAAAAGAAGGCATCTGTACATACAGTACCCTTAATATATGCACATAACAGCTTTTTGAGGTGGATTCTATTTGGAATCCACCAGAAAAAGTGCAGCAAAGGTGCAGAAAACTGTACATAATGCACAACAATATAAAACCGATATGTTCAGTATTTTGTTACTTCTTTTAACCACTTCAGGATTTGGAAACAATGGAGTGGTTAAAAGACGTAACTTGTTCATTCATTGGATGACTTCTGCTTGGAAGCATCTCACTTTTTTAATAGAGGACACAGTAAAAAGATGCAGGCCAAGGATCCAGAGCAAAAACAACAGCAAAACCACTGTCGAAGCTGCTTCAGGAATAAGGTCGCCTGATTCTGTGAAAAAGAACTGGATTGAAGACTGTGGAGACACGGGGGTCTGCGGGTGCGTCAGTTCGCTAGCCAAAACTGCATGGACAGGGCTCATCCCACCGAACGCCCACTCTACTTTTACCGTGAGTAAAATACTACCCAGACATAACTCGGTGAGGGTGAAACTTTGTGGCAATACTTTATTGAACCACAAAATAGGCAAATAACACATAAAACACCCTTCTGCTGGCACACCGGGATAAGAGCAGCTGTCATTTCAGAGCTTCCAAGGCCGACTATCCCCAACTGTGGCACACACAGAGAGGAGGTAGCAACAATCTTAGAGAGCTGACAGTGGATTGACAAGGCCAGGTGATCATAGGGACAAAACCTGGCTTTCTCGAACATCTCCAAAGAGTCAGGTGACTGGTGGTTCCCAATCTTGGCTATCCCAAATGTATCCATAGGGCTCAAGTGATCGGGGGCCCAAATCCTGACTAATTCAAACTTATCTATGGGTTCTGTGATGGCCAATGGAGCAGATCTGTATGCTTTCAGCCAAGGCTGTGGTCCCCTAAGCTGACATCCTGTAGAATGTCAAATTTGTGTTCCTCGTACTGGAGCCAGGATCTGGCAGCTAGCATGTAGAGTGTACCTGGCTGTGGCTTTGTAAAAAAATCTATGGTTCTTTGGATCTCTGGATATCTTGGATGTATATTGTTACAGAGGCATATCCCCTTCTTATAGTTTACAACTGTTCTTCAAACCATTATTCACAGGTCAAGGGGATGGGATGATGAGAATAACTCACATTGTTTGATTATTTATTTTATCCTTCAATGTTTGCAAGTAAACAAACTGCATGGCCTGTTAAAATGTGTAATCAGCATATCAGAAAATATCATTGTTCAATGACCCTGCATCCCTGTTTCGCAAAGATAACAGTACAATTAGCCAAAGGTGATGATATAAGAGGTAAATAACAACTATTCATCAATTTACAAATATCAATTTAACCTTCAAGAAGAGTCAATATTTCAGACTCTTTACCAACCGAAGAAAGAAACACAAACTCAAAAGTCAACATATAGATAAGTAAGCTTTATATAGATAAGTAAGCCTCCTGGCTTACTGAAAATAGATGTCTGGATAATTAAGATAAAAATGCTGTGTCATCTGTTATGACCCCAATGGCGAGGGTCTCAGAGGAACGTGTAAGTCTGCGAGATGCAAAAATCCAGCTCATAGGGCAGTGGTAACTGGATTGACCATATATCTACTCCTAACGCCAACACTAGAAGTAGCCGGGGATCATGCCTACGGTGATCGCTAGATGACTCGCGCCAGCCGGAGAATCTAACTACCCCTAGAAGAGGAAAACAAAGACCTCTCTTGCCTCCAGAGAAAGGGACCCCAAAGCAGGATAGAAGCCCCCCACAAATAATAACGGTGAGGTAAGAGGAAATGACAAACACAGAAATGAACCAGGATTTAGCAAAGAGAGGCCCGCTTTACTAATAGCAGAATATAGCAAGTAACTTATATGGTCAACAAAAACCCTAACAAAATCCACGCTGGAAATTCTAGAACCCCCGAACCGTCTAACGGTCCGGGGGGAGAACACCAGCCCCCTAGAGCTTCCAGCCAAGGTCAGGATACAGATTTAGAACAAGCTGGACAAAAATACAAAACAAAACAGAAGCAAAAAGCAAGGAAGCAGACTTAGCTTTGAAAAGCAGGAACCAGGATCAGAAGACCAGAGCACAAAAGATTAGCTCTGAATTCCACGTTGCCAGGCATAGAACTGAAGGTCCAGGGAGCTTATATAGCGACACCCCTGAACTAACGACCCAGGTGAGGATAAAAGGAATGACAGAAAAACCAGAGTCAAAAAACTAGTAACCACTAGAGGGAGCCAAAAAGCAAATTCACAACAGTACCCCCCCCTTAGTGAGGGGTCACCGAACCCTCACCAAGACCACCAGGGCGATCAGGATGAGCGGCGTGAAAGGCACGAACCAAATCGGCCGCATGTACATCAGAGGCGACCACCCAGGAATTATCCTCCTGACCATAGCCCTTCCACTTGACCAGGTACTGAAGCCTCCGCCTGGAGAGACGAGAATCTAAGATCTTCTCCACCACGTACTCCAGCTCGCCCTCAACCAACACCGGAGCAGGAGGCTCAGCAGAAGGAACCACAGGCACAACGTACCGCCGCAACAAGGATCTATGAAACACGTTGTGAATGGCAAATGACACAGGAAGATCCAGGCGAAAGGACACAGGATTAAGGATTTCCAATATCTTGTAAGGACCAATGAAGCGAGGTTTAAACTTTGGAGAGGAGACCTTCATAGGAACAAAGCGAGAAGAAAGCCACACCAAATCCCCAACCCGAAGTCGGGGACCCACACCGCGGCGGCGGTTGGCAAAACGCTGAGCCTTCTCCTGTGACAACTTCAAGTTGTCCACCACATGATTCCAGATCCGCTGCAACCTATCCACCACAGAATCCACCCCAGGACAGTCAGAAGGCTCCACATGACCCGAGGAAAAGCGAGGGTGGAAACCAGAGTTGCAGAAAAATGGCGAAACCAAGGTAGCGGAACTAGCCCGATTATTAAGGGCAAACTCAGCCAACGGCAAGAAGGTCACCCAATCGTCCTGATCAGCAGAGACAAAACACCTCAAATAAGCCTCTAGAGTCTGATTAGTCCGCTCCGTCTGTCCATTAGTTTGTGGATGAAAAGCGGACGAAAACGACAAATCAATGCCCATCCTACCACAAAAGGATCGCCAGAATCTGGAGACGAACTGGGATCCTCTGTCTGACACAATATTCTCAGGGATGCCGTGTAAACGAACCACGTTCTGGAAAAACACAGGGACCAGATCGGAAGAGGAAGGCAGCTTAGGCAAAGGAACCAAATGGACCATCTTGGAGAAGCGATCACATATCACCCAGATAACAGACATGCCCTGAGACACTGGAAGATCAGAAATGAAATCCATGGAGATGTGTGTCCAAGGTCTCTTCGGAACTGGCAAGGGCAAGAGCAACCCGCTGGCACGAGAACAGCAAGGCTTAGCTCGAGCACAAGTCCCACAGGACTGCACAAATGACCGCACATCCCTTGACAAGGAAGACCACCAAAAGGATCTGGCCACCAGGTCTCTGGTGCCGAAAATTCCCGGGTGCCCTGCCAACACCGAGGAATGAATCTCGGAAATGACTCTGCTGGTCCACTTATCAGGCACAAACAATCTGTAAGGTGGACAAGAATCAGGCCTACCAGCCTGAAATCTCTGCAACACACATCGCAGATCCGGAGAAATAGCAGACAAGATAACTCCCTCCTTAAGAATGCCAACAGGTTCAGTGACTCCAGGAGCATCAGGCACAAAGCTCCTAGAGAGAGCATCGGCCTTCACATTCTTAGAACCTGGTAAATACGAGACCACAAAGTCAAAACGGGAGAAAAACAATGACCAGCGGGCCTGTCTAGGATTAAGGCGTTTAGCAGACTCGAGATACATCAGATTTTTGTGATCAGTCAAGACCACCACACGATGCTTAGCACCCTCGAGCCAATGACGCCACTCCTCAAATGCCCACTTCATGGCCAACAACTCCCGATTGCCCACATCATAATTTCACTCAGCAGGCGAAAACTTCCTAGAGAAAAAGGCACAAGGTCTCATAACAGAGCAACCAGGGCCTCTCTGCGACAAAACGGCCCCTGCTCCAATGTCTGAAGCATCCACCTCAACCTGAAAGGGAAGTGAGACATCAGGCTGGCACAACACAGGCGCCGAAGTAAACCGGCGTTTCAACTTCTGGAAAGCCTCCACGGCAGCAGGAGCCCAGTTAGCTACATCGGAGCCCTTCTTGGTCATATCCGTCAAAGGTTTCACAATGCTAGAAAAATTAGCGATAAAACGACGGTAGAAGTTAGCGAAACCCAAGAACTTCTGAAGACTCTTAACTGACGAGGGCTGAGTCCAATCAAGAATAGCTCGGACCTTGACTGGGTCCATCTCCACAGCGGAAGGGGAAAAAATGAACCCCAAAAAGGGAACCTTCTGTACACCAAAGAGACACTTTGAGCCCTTGACAAACAAAGAATTTTCACGCAAAATCTTAAAGACCATCCTGACCTGCTCCACATGCGAGTCCCAATTATCAGAAAAAACCAGGATATCATCCAGATAAACGATCAAAAATTTATCCAGATACTTCCGGAAAATGTCATGCATAAAGGACTGAAAAACTGAAGGCGCATTAGAGAGCCCAAAAGGCATCACCAAGTACTCAAAATGACCTTCGGGCGTATTGAATGCGGTTTTCCATTCATCTCCTTGCTTAATGCGCACAAGGTTGTACGCACCACGAAGGTCTATCTTGGTGAACCACTTGGCACCTTTAATCCAGGCAAACAAGTCTGACAACAACGGCAAAGGATACTGAAATTTGACAGTGATCTTATTTAAAAGCCGATAGTCAATACAAGGCCTCAAAGATCCGTCCTTTTTTGCCACAAAAAAGAATCCCGCACCAAGAGGGGAAGAAGACGGACGGATATGTCCTTTCTCCAGAGACTCCTTGATATATGAACGCATAGCGGTATGCTCAGGTACCGACAGATTAAACAGTCTTCCCTTAGGAAATTTGCTGCCTGGAATCAAATCTATTGCACAGTCACATTCCCTATGAGGAGGCAATGCACTGGACCTGGACTCGCTAAAGACATCCTGATAATCAGACAAATACTCCGGAACTTCCGAAGGCGTAGAAGAAGCAATAGACACAGGCAGGGAATCCCCATGAATACCACGACAGCCCCAACTTGACACTGACATAGCCTTCCAGTCCAGGACTGGATTATGGGTCTGTAACCATGGCAGCCCCAAAACAACCAAATCATGCATTTTATGTAGAACAAGAAAACGTATCACCTCGCGGTGTTCAGGAGTCATGCACATGGTAACCTGTGTCCAATACTGCTGTTTATTTGCTGCCAATGGCGTAGCATCAATACCCCTAAGAGGGATAGGATTTTCTAATGGTTCAAGAATAAAACCACAGCGCTTAGCAAATGACAGATCCATAAGACTCAGGGCAGCACCTGAATCCACAAACGCCATGACAGGATAAGACGACAGTGAGCAAATCAGAGTTACAGACAGAATAAATTTAGGTTGCAAATTACCAACGGTGACAGGACTAACAACCTTAGTTATACGTTTAGAGCATGCTGAGATAACATGTGTAGAATCACCACAGTAGTAGCACAAGCCATTCCGGCGTCTATGAATTTTCCGCTCATTTCTAGTCAGGATTCTATCACATTGCATTAAATCAGGTGTCTGTTCAGACAACACCATGAGGGAATTTGCGGTTTTTCTATCACATTGCATCGAATTAGGTGTCTGTTCAGACAACACCATGAGGGAATTTGCGGTTTTGCGCTCCCGCAACCGCCGGTCAATTTGAATAGCCAGGGCCATGGAATCATTCAGACCTGTGGGAATGGGAAAACCCACCATAACATTCTTAATGGCCTCAGAAAGGCCATTTCTAAAATTAGCGGCCAGTGCACACTCGTTCCAATGTGTCAGCACGGACCATTTCTGAAATTTTTGGCAATACACTTCAGCCTCGTCCTGGCCCTGAGACATAGCCAGCAAGGCCTTTTCTGCCTGAATCTCAAGATTGGGTTCCTCATAAAGTAAACCGAGCGCCAGAAAAAACGCATCAATATCAGCCAATGCCGGATCTCCTGGCGCCAACGAAAAAGCCCAATCTTGAGGGTCGCCCCGTAAGAACGAAATAACAATTTTTACTTGCTGAGCGGAGTCTCCAGATGAACAGGGTCTCAGGGACAAAAACAATTTGCAATTATTCCTGAAATTCCTAAACTTTAACCGGTCTCCGGAAAACAGTTCAGGAATCGGTATCTTAGGTTCTGACCTAGGATTTCTGATAACATAGTCTTGTATGCCCTGCACACGAGTAGCCAGCTGGTCCACACTTGTAATCAAGGTCTGGACATTCATGTCTGCAGCAAGCATAAGCCACTCTGAGGTAAAGGGGAGAAGAAAAAAAAAAAAAAAAAAAAAATGAGAGAGGGAAAAAAAAAACTCAGAATTTTCTTTCTTATAATCCCTCTTCTGCAATGCATTACACATTTAATATGGGCCTGGCAAACTGTTATGACCCCAATGGCGAGGGTCTCAATGGAATGTGTAAGTCTGCGAGATGCAAAAATCCAGCTCATAGGGCAGTGGTAACTGGATTGACCATATATCTACTCCTAACGCCAACACTAGAAGTAGCCGGGGATCATGCCTACGGTGATCGCTAGATGACTCGCGCCAGCCGGAGAATCTAACTACCCCTAGAAGAGGAAAACAAAGACCTCTCTTGCCTCCAGAGAAAGGGACCCCAAAGCAGGATAGAAGCCCCCCACAAATAATAACGGTGAGGTAAGAGGAAATGACAAACACAGAAATGAACCAGGATTTAGCAAAGAGAGGCCCGCTTTACTAATAGCAGAATATAGCAAGTAACTTATATGGTCAACAAAAACCCTAACAAAATCCACGCTGGAAATTCTAGAACCCCCGAACCGTCTAACGGTCCGGGGGGAGAACACCAGCCCCCTAGAGCTTCCAGCCAAGGTCAGGATACAGATTTAGAACAAGCTGGACAAAAATACAAAACAAAACAGAAGCAAAAAGCAAGGAAGCAGACTTAGCTTTGAAAAGCAGGAACCAGGATCAGAAGACCAGAGCACAAAAGATTAGCTCTGAATTCCACGTTGCCAGGCATAGAACTGAAGGTCCAGGGAGCTTATATAGCGACACCCCTGAACTAACGACCCAGGTGAGGATAAAAGGAATGACAGAAAAACCAGAGTCAAAAAACTAGTAACCACTAGAGGGAGCCAAAAAGCAAATTCACAACAGTCATCACAAAGACATTATTTACACATAGTCACTGAGCAGAAACTTTGTAAATCCTCCTCTAAATTTCAAAACTCCATAACAACTTTGCGTTTTTGAGTTTCTGCTTAGTTTTTGCTCCAAAAACTAAGCAAAAAGACTCAGTGTGCAAACAACTAAAAGCATATACCTATCTTCTAAAAAATGTTTGACCCAGTGTTTAAATTTTTTTTAAATAGCTCTGCCAACTACAAAGCTTTTTTCATTGTATCTTTCCCTCAACTTCAATTGAATTCATTTAACATATAGCTAAGAGAATTAGATACCATTGAGACAAAGTCTGTGATACCTTAAGTCATACAACGCATGTTGCATTTTGTTAACCTGATGACTACCGAAACTCTGTGTTTTATTGATAATGTTTTCTTTCTTTCCTTTTATAATTTACTTGTGTTTTTATTTCAAAAGAGCATTAAAACTGCATTTAAGTCTGCCTCAGTGACCTAAATGGTTCCAGTGCTGTCATTCTGAATAAGACACAGCTGATTACATCTTCAAGATTCACCACTTGCTGGAGAACGGAACGTCTTCTGACAGACAAGCTTTTTAATGGGAGCAGAAGCCAGCAGAAATCATAGGTCAAGTGAAAATGAAGCCTCTTCTCAAGGCTTAAAAATACCAAAGAATGGTGAAATGCTACAAAAGGGATGTAATAGATGCTCATACTGTAACAGTAAACTTCCAGCAGAGGGTGCTGAGAGCTTCTGTATTTCTTTCTGCAGAAGGTTAAATGCACCTGTCATTAAATACCATGATAACATATTTGTGGCAGGATCATTTAGAATGATTGATTTGGTTGAAAATCTGCTAAACATTTGTTTCTTGAGAATCGTAAATTTTTCATTTTTAAGCTGCAGGTCGAATGAAGAATTTGACAGTGCTTGGCTTTTTTTCAATTTCTCTCCTTGGAGAATAGAGAATACAGAAATGCTGGAGAACATACAAATCAGCAAGTGACTGGCACCGTAGCTCCTTTCCTAAATGATGAAGGAAACAGTACAATGAAGGAATGGAAGTGCTCTCCTTCCAATGATCTTAAACGATAGTTTGAGGGGATCCGTAAGAATATATAAGGACTTTTTAGGTTATAAGAGCAGGTACAGAGTATGATTACAAACAGTTTAAAGGGAATCTGTCAGTAAGATCCACCCTCCTAATCAGTTTATACAAGGCATGTAGGTCATAGGAAGCTGAATAAAATGATACCTTGGTCCCTGCAATCCGATATTTTATTTCAGAGAAATCCACGTTTTTTTGTTAACCCCTTTCTGACATCAGACGTAATAACCCTATGTATTACTCTATGTAACCTGGCCTATTTGACCACAGACGGATTATTACGTCTGCGCAATTGCCCACGCACACGGGTGTGGTGCGGGCGATTGCTGCCGGGAGTCAGCTGTCAGAATCAGCTGACACCCTGGCACTAAGTGCCAGGAGCGGTCATGCACCAGTTCCGGCACTTTAACCCCCAAAATTCTGCGACCGAACTCGATTGCATTCTGAGTGCCGGAAGAGGGCTGACAGCCCCTCTGCCTTTGTATCGGAGACCCTGCGGCATGACACGGGATCCCGATCATTGCCATGGTGACCGGATGTCGTCATGATGACATTCAGGTCACCAGAGCTAGGAAACTTGCTGATTATGCGCAGTGCATGATCAGCAACTTTCCCTGTCACTGCAGAGCTGACAGTTTGTACAGCATGGGGATGCTGCTGCATCCCCATGCTGTAGAAGCGATCAGCCTGCAAAAAATGATTGTTCCATAGTGGGACAAAGTAAAAAAGTAAAAAAAAGTAAAAAAAAATTGTTTTTAAATAATTGTAAAAATATCTAAAAAAAAAAATAAAAATAATAAAAAAATAAAAAGATATTGTATCTTTAAATATTTGAATGAAAAAAAGTATATAAACAATAAAAGTACAAATATTTGGTATCGCTGCTTCCACAATGACCCACTAGTTAACCCCTTTAGTGAACACCATAAAAAATATATAGAAAACAAGGCAAAAAAATGCTTTATCATCATGCCGCTGAACAAAAAGTGGAATAAAATGCAATCAAAAAGACAGATATAAATAAACATGATACCTCTGAAACGGTCATCTTGTCCCGCAAAAAAACAAGCTGACATACAGCTCCATCAGCGGAAAAGTTAAAAGTTATAGCTCTCAGAAAAAAGCGATGCAAAAATAATTGTTTCAATAAAATAGTTTTTATTGTGTAAAAGCTCCAAAACATAAAAAAGATATAAATGGTGTATCGCTGTAATCGCACTGACCGAAAGACAAAACGACCTTCTCAATTTTACCACACACGGAATGGCTTAAACCCCCCCACAAAAAAAATTCCTGAATTGCTGATTTTTGTTCATCCTGCCTCCCAAAAATCGGAATACAAAAAGCGAACAAAAAATCTCATGTGTCCAAAAATGGTACCCATAAAAATGTCAACTCGTCCGGCAAAAAACAAGCCATCGCATGACTCTGTGGGCCAAAAAAAGGAAAAAAATTATAGTTCTCAAAATATGGTGATGCAAAAACTATTTTTTGCATCTTTTATAATGTGACAGCAGCCAAACATAAAAACCTGATATAAATCTGGTATCGCTATAATCGCACCCAAAGAATAAAATATTCTAATCGCTTATACCGCACGAGGAAAAGCGTAAAAAATAAATAAAACCAATTCTTCACCTACTGTTAATTTTTTCATTCTGCCTCCCAGAGATCGCAGTAAGGCTCAGTGCACATTTATCCTGCACTCTGCGTTGAGCCCTTACACCATGGTTTCCGTGCAAATCTCTGAAATACGTGATTCAGACGGAACCTCTGGTGGAATATTCCCTATAATGAGGCAAATGGAGGCACTGTGGATACGGCGGTGTCCAACTTTTTAGGATTGCATAAAAGTACCATATGCCACAGTTTTGAGCACTTCTGAAAAAGACACGGCTGAACAGAGGCCAGACGGAATCCAGAGTAACTCTGCTGCCTCATTATAGTGAATGGATCCCACAGGGGTTTCATCTGAATCATGTCATTCAGAGATTTAAATAGAAACCCCAATGTAGGTACTTAACGTAGTGCGCTGGATAAATGTGATCCCAAAGGTTATGTAAAATGTTCCCAATAAAAGCTGTAAATCAATCCACAAAAAAAGCAAGTCCTCACTCAGGTCTGTCATCTGTTAACGGAAATATAGGAGCTTCCATGTTACTGGTAGCACAAAGGCTCTAGAAAGGCGAAATGGCTCCATAACTAGGGTTGAGCGACTTTCATTTTTTTAAGATCGAGTAGGGTTTTGGGAAACCCGATTTTGTCCAGAGTCGAGTCGAGTGCAGTCGGCCGATTATCGCTAAAAGTCGGGGATCGACCGAAACACGAAACCCAATGCAAGTCAATGGGGAAGCATAGTCGGCAGTGAGTGGAGGCCAGGAAAACACCTACAGTGCCCATTTTAATGCCAAAAACATCCATTCTTGTTTCTGAAGCTTGCCAATCTTAATTAACTGTATAATAATAGTTGGGCATAGGGAATTGGGTGAAAGTTGTGGGGGGAGTAGGGCTGGCTCAAGTTTTTCGTGGGCCCAGGAAATGCGGACTACGTCACGGCGGTGTTGCAGGGAAAGGTAAGTATTTAAAAGTTGCAAGTGCTGTGATCCTGAGCAAGCAGGGGGGGGGCCCACTCGTTCGCATTGCCACTGGCACAGGGCCCCTCAAAGTACGGCGGTGTGTTTGCATGGCGGGGGCGCCTCCCACCAGCAGCGACACTTTTGCGTACTCTGAGGGGCCCTGTGCCAGTGACGTCGCCAACGAGTATGCCCCCCCACCTGATGAAGGAACCTGCACTTTCATCTGCACCTTCCTCTTTGTCCCTGTGTAAGGTGGTATAACATGCGGGAAGGGGAACCTTACTTTCAGCAGGGACAGATTCTGGCTGTGTAGAGTACAAGGGGAATGTAGTGGTCTAGGTCAATGTACCAGCAGACTCATTTAGCAGTGGCTGGGCAATGGGCAGGATGAGGAGGAAACAGATATAGGGCCAAAGAATAAAGTAGGCTACATGCAGTTCAAAATTGGTAACAGGACTAAACAGGCGGCATTGCTTTGTTCAGTGGAGTAGCAAACCCAAGAGCAGCAGACACTGTTTCAAGGGCCTAACCACACTAGTAGGCCAAATGCAGTTTAATATCTGATAGTATAGGGCGAAAGCCAGAATGTGGAAGCTCAGCTTTGTTCAGTTGAGGACAACACCAGGGAGGGGCAGACACCTTTAGTAGGCCGGAAAAGCCTATTGCATTTTTTAAAATGGTAATTTGGAGCAGAAGGTTGAAGCTCAGCTTTATTTACTTGAGGGCAACACCAGGGAGGGGCAGAAGCCGTTAGTAGGCCCTAACCACCATTTTTTTTTTTTAAACCACATAATGAGAGCCGGAAGGTTGAAGCTCAGCTTTATTTAGTTGAGGACAACACCAGGGAGGGGCACACAGACAGACACCTTTAGTAGGCCTGAAAAGCCTATTGCATTTTTCAAAATGGTAATTTGGAGCAGAAGGTTGAAGCTCAGCTTTATTTAGTTGAGGGCAACACCAGGGAGGGGCAGAAGCCGTTAGTAGGCCCTAACCACCATTTTTTTTTTAAAACCACATAATGAGAGCCGGAAGGTTGAAGCTCAGCTTTATTTAGTTGAGGACAACACCAGGGAGGGGCAGAAGCCGTTAGTAGGCCCTAACCACCATTTTTTTTTTTAAAACCACATAATGAGAGCCGGAAGGTTGAAGCTCAGCTTTATTTAGTTGAGGACAACACCAGGGAGGGGCAGAAGCCGTTAGTAGGCCCTAACCACCATTTTTTTTTTTAAAACCACATAATGAGAGCCGGAAGGTTGAAGCTCAGCTTTATTTAGTTGAGGACAACACCAGGGAGGGGCACACAGACAGACACCTTTTGTAGGCCTGAAAAGCCTATTGCATTTTTCAAAATGGTAATTTGGAGCAGAAGGTTGAAGCTCAGCTTTATTTAGTTGAGGGCAACACCAGGGAGGGGCAGAAGCCGTTAGTAGGCCCTAACCACCATTTTTTTTTTAAAACCACATAATGAGAGCCGGAAGGTTGAAGCTCAGCTTTATTTAGTTGAGGACAACACCAGGGAGGGGCAGAAGCCGTTAGTAGGCCCTAACCACCATTTTTTTTTTAAAACCACATAATGAGAGCCGGAAGGTTGAAGCTCAGCTTTATTTAGTTGAGGACAACACCAGGGAGGGGCAGAAGCCGTTAGTAGGCCCTAACCACCATTTTTTTTTTTAAAACCACATAATGAGAGCCGGAAGGTTGAAGCTCAGCTTTATTTAGTTGAGGACAACACCAGGGAGGGGCAGAAGCCGTTAGTAGGCCCTAACCACCATTTTTTTTTTTAAAACCACATAATGAGAGCCGGAAGGTTGAAGCTCAGCTTTATTTAGTTGAGGACAACACCAGGGAGGGGCACACAGACAGACACCTTTAGTAGGCCTGAAAAGCCTATTGCATTTTTTAAAATGGTAATTTGGAGCAGAAGGTTGAAGCTCAGCTTTATTTAGTTGAGGGCAACACCAGGGAGGGGCAGAAGCCGTTAGTAGGCCCTAACCACCATTTTTTTTTTTTAAACCACATAATGAGAGCCGGAAGGTTGAAGCTCAGCTTTATTTAGTTGAGGGCAACACCAGGGAGGGGCAGAAGCCGTTAGTAGGCCCTAACCACCATTTTTTTTTTTTAAACCACATAATGAGAGCCGGAAGGTTGAAGCTCAGCTTTATTTAGTTGAGGGCAACACCAGGGAGGGGCAGAAGCCGTTAGTAGGCCCTAACCAAAGTTGAAGGCCAAATGCAGTTTAATTTCTGATACTATAGGCCGAAAGCCAGAAGGTGGAAGTTCCGATTTAGACAGTGGAGGACAATTTGAATTAGGGACTGCAGACAGACTTAGTAGGCTGTCCCCTGTGGACCATGCATCCACCACATTAACCCATTGCGCCGTAATGGACACGTAATCTTCCGTGGCCATGCCTACAGGTCCATGCGTCTGTTGTCAGGTGCACCTTTGTACTCACAGATTGCCAGAGTGCATGGACAATGCGGTCTTCTACATGCTGGTGGAGGGTTGGGATGGCTTTTCTCGCAAAAGAAGTGTCGACTGGTTAGCTTGTAGCGTGGTACAGCGTAGTCCATCATGGCCTTATTAATAGTAAATAAAATATATAACTAGGCTCTATGAACTTTTAAATAGGTTCCAGGGGTACACGGGCAGCATTGGTGTGGTCAGTGGAGGAGTATTGCAAGTAGGGGCTGCAGACAGGCTATCAAAGGCCTAAAATAACAAACAGTAGGCAGTCATGGCAGTTTTACATCGGTTACATGGATACACAGGCAGGCACTCCAGGCAGCATTGTGGTCAGTGGAGGAGTATTGCAAGTAGGGGCCGCAGACAGGCTATCAAAGGCCTAAAATAACAAACAATAGGCTCATGGCAGTTTTACAGCGGTTACATGGATACACGGGCAGGCAGCTTGGTGGTCAGTGGAGGAGTATTTAAAGTAGGGACCGCAGACAGGCTTCAAAGGCCTAACATAAGAAAATGGGCTGGCTGTAGGCACTTTATAATTGGTTCCAGGGGTACACGGGCAGCAGTGGTCTGGTCAGTGGAGGAGTATTTAAAGTAGGGACCGCAGACAGGCTATCAAAGGCCTAAAATAACAAACAATAGGCTCATGGCAGTTTCACAGCGGTTACATGGATACACGGGCAGGCAGCTTGGTGGTCAGTGGAGGAGTATTGCAAGTAGGGGCCGCAGACAGGCTATCAAAGGCCTAAAATAACAAACAATAGGCTCATGGCAGTTTTACAGCGGTTACATGGATACACAGGCAGCTTGGTGGTGAGTGGAGGAGTAGTGCAAGGAGTGTCTGTCCCAGTACTCCCAAAATATAAATAGATGTTAATGTCTCGCAAAACAACCAAAACAAAAAAAAAAGGTGGCATACTTAGGTACAGGGGTGGGCTCATCTACTGAGTTTCTGACATAGTAATTTGGCAGTAACTATTTAATGGTGCCAATATAGGACACAGACACAGACTACTTTAAGTTGCATCATAGATGTCTACAAATTTGTATTGTCAGTGCCAGACATTGAATGATGTCAGCGAATAGACTAAAGATTGGTGGAGCTGTGCGACATAATTTTGCACGTGGTAGAGCACATTTTGAGCTGGGGTAGGGGGGAACTCTCTTGAGGCCGGCGGGACCGCCCCAGGGCCCCTCATGTTACAACGGTGTGTCTGACGTTGGGTGCGCACCACCACCGCCAGAGACACTACATTGTACTATGAGGGACCCAGTAGCAATGCCGTCAACCAAAAGCGAGCACACCCACCTCTTCAGACAAACAGCAGTCTCACGGGTGCTTGCGCCAAGTCGCGATACCACGGCCCCGTGTGGGGAGTTTTGCCATTTAGGGAGGTGTAAACATGTCGTATGCTGTACAATCAGCTGCAGCAAATTAGACATTAGAAAAGTAATTCACAGGCAAGAGCTTTTCATAGGAAAGCTAGGTGTCGGCCGGGCAAGGTGGGGCAAAAGATTTCGAAATCCAGTTGTGGTTCATTTTAATGAATGTTAGATCGTCAACATTTTGGGTAGCCAGACGAGTCCTTTTTTCGGTTAATATTGAACCTGCAGCACTGAATACTCTTTCTGATAGGACACTTGCTGCCGGGCAAGCAAGCTCCTGCAATGCATATTCTGCCAATTCTGGCCAGGTGTCTAATTTGGAGGCCCAGTAATCAAATGGGAATGACGGTTGAGGGAGAACATCGATAAGGGATGAAAAATAGTTAGTAACCATACTGGACAAATGTTGTCTCCTGTCACTTTCAATTGATGCAGCAGTACCTGTCCTGTCTGCGGTCATAGCAAAATCACTCCACAACCTGGTCAGAAAACCCCTCTGTCCAATGCCACTTCTGATGTGTGCACCCCTAACACTCCTAGTCTGCTGCCCCCTGGAGCTCGTGTGAGAACGATCACGTGCGCTGTGTGCTGGGAATGCCTGAAGCAAACGGTCAACAAGAGTTGATTGTTTGGTTGCTAATATTAGTTCCAAGTTCTCATGTGGCATAATATTTTGCAATTTGCCTTTATAGCGTGGATCAAGGAGGCAGGCCAACCAGTAATCGTCATCGTTCATCATTTTCGTAATGCGTGTGTCCCTTTTTAGGATACGTAAGGCATAATCCGCCATGTGGGCCAAAGTTCCAGTTGTCAAATCTCCGGTTGTGATTGGTTGAGGGGCAGTTGCAGGCAAATCTACGTCACTTGTGTCCCTCAAAAAACCAGAACCCGGCCGTGACACGCAACCAAATTCCTGTGCCCCCGGGAAAGGTTCGGCATTAAAAATATACTCATCCCCATCATCCTCCTCGTCCTCCACCTCCTCTTCGCCCGCTACCTCGTCCTGTACACTGCCCTGACCAGACAATGGCTGACTGTCATCAAGGCTTTCCTCTTCCTCTGGTGCAGACGCCTGCTCCTTTATGTGCGTCAAACTTTGCATCAGCAGACGCATTAGGGGGATGCTCATGCTTATTACGGCGTTGTCTGCACTAACCAGCCGTGTGCATTCCTCAAAGCACTGAAGGACTTGACACATGTCTTGTATCTTAGACCACTGCACACCTGACAACTCCATGTCTGCCATCCTACTGCCTGCCCGTGTATCCTCCCACAAATAAATAACAGCACGCCTCTGTTCGCACAGTCTCTGAAGCATGTGCAGTGTTGAGTTCCACCTTGTTGCAACGTCTATGATTAGGCGATGCTGGGGAAGGTTCAAAGACCGCTGATAGGTCTGCATACGGCTGGCGTGTACAGGCGAACGTCGGATATGTGAGCAAAGTGCACGCACTTTGAGGAGCAGGTCGGAGAACCCAGGATAAGTTTTCAATAAGCACTGCACCACCAGGTTTAAGGTGTGAGCCAGGCAAGGAATGTGTTTCAGTTGGGAAAGGGAGATGGCAGCCATGAAATTCCTTCCGTTATCACTCACTACCTTGCCTGCCTCAAGATCTACTGTGCCCAGCCACGACTGCGTTTCTTGTTGCAAGAACTCGGACAGAACTTCCGCGGTGTGTCTATTGTCGCCCAAGCACTTCATAGCCAATACAGCCTGCTGACGCTTGGCAGTAGCTGGCCCATAATGGGACAACTGGTGTGCAACAGTGTCATCTGCCGATGGAGTGGTTGGCAGACTGCGTTCTGTGGAAGAGCTGTAGCTTCTGCAGGAGGACGAGGAGGAGGAGGAGGAGGGGGTGCGAACGCCTACAGCCAACTGTTTCCTAGACCGTGGGCTAGGCACAACTGTCCCTAAATTGATGTCGCCTGTGGACCCTGCATCCACCACATTCACCCAGTGTGCCGTGATGGACACATAACGTCCCTGGCCATGCCTACTGGTCCATGCATCTGTAGTCAGGTGCACCTTTGTACTCACAGATTGCCTGAGTGCATGGACGATGCGCTGTTTAACATGCTGGTGCAGGGCTGGGATGGCTTTTCTGGAAAAAAAGTGTCGACTGGGTAGCTCGTATCGTGGTTCAGCGTACTCCATCAGGGCTTTGAAAGCTTCGCTTTCAACTAACCGGTAGGGCATCATCTCTAACGAGATTAGTCTAGCTATGTGGGCGTTAAAACCCTGTGTACGCGGATGCGAGGATAAGTACTTCCTTTTTCTAACCAGAGTCTCATGTAGGGTGAGCTGGACTGGAGAGCTGGAGATCGTGGAACTTTCGGGTGTGCCGGTGTACATGGCAGACTGAGAGACGGTTGGAGACGGTATTGTTTCCGCCGGTGCCCTAGATGCAATATTTCCTCCTACAAAACTGGTGATTCCCTGACCCTGACTGCTTTTGGCTGGCAAAGAAACCTGCACAGATACTGCCTGTGGTGCGGAAAATGGTGGCCTTACAGTGACGGAAGGGATGTTGCGTTGCTGACTAGCTTCATTGGCCGAGGGTGCTACAACCTTGAGGGACGTTTGGTAGTTAGTCCAGGCTTGAAAATGCATGGTGGTTAAGTGTCTATGCATGCAACTAGTATTTAGACTTTTCAGATTCTGACCTCTGCTTAAGCTAGTTGAACATTTTTGACAGATGACTTTGCGCTGATCAGTTGGATGTTGTTTAAAAAAATGCCAGACTGCACTCTTCCTAGACTCGGATCCCTTTTCAGGGATTGCAGACTGAGCTTTAACCGGATGGCAACGCTGTGCTCCAACAGGTTTTGGCTTTGACACGCGTTTTGGGCCAGATACGGGCCCGGCAGATGTAACCTGTTGCGATGTTGATGCCTGCTGCGGCCCCTCCTCCACCTCCGCTTCTGAACTACTGCCGCCTGCACCCTGTTCCCCCAATGGCTGCCAATCGGGGTCAATAACTGGGTCATCTATTACCTCCTCTTCGAGCTCGTGTGCAACTTCGTCTGTGTCACTGTGTCGGTCGGTGGTATAGCGTTCGTGGCGGGGCAACATAGTCTCATCAGGGTCTGATTGTGGATCTGTACCCTGAGAGGGCAATGTGGTGGTCTGAGTCAAAGGAGCAGCATAGTACTCTGGCTGTGGCTGTGCATCAGTGCACTCCATGTCAGAATATACTTGTAATGGGCATGGCCTGTTAAATGTTTCACTTTCTAAGCCAGGGACGGTATGTGTAAAGAGCTCCATGGAGTGACCCGTTGTGTCGCCTGCTGCATCCTTCTCTCTTGTTGTAGTTTTTGCTGAGGAGGACAAGGAAGCGACTTGTCCCTGACCGTGAACATCCACAAGCGACGCGCTGCTTTTACATTTACCAGTTTCGGAAGAGGAGGCAAAAGAGCTAGAGGCTGAGTCTGCAATGTAAGCCAAAACTTGCTGTTGCTGCTCCGCCTTTAAAAGCGGTTTTCCTACTCCCAGAAAAGAGAGCGTTCGAGGCCTTGTGTAGCCTGACGACGAAACTGGCTCCACAGCTCCAGACTTAGGTGGAATATTTTTATCCCCACGACCACCTGATGCTCCTCTACCACTACCATCATTACCAGCTGACAATGAACGCCCACGACGACCTCTTGCACCAGACTTCCTCATTGTTTTAAAATCTTAACCAAAGTAACTTTATTTGTTGCTGTCAAACAACTTACACGGTGAGCTATAACTTCAGTATGATTTCAATATCCCTTAACAGGTTGGTGAGACCACAAGGAAAATCAGGCACAATGTTACACACTCTGTTTTCTGTGGCACAAAATCACAGAGATGACACACACGCAGGACTGTCACTCAAGCACTAATGTCAATATTAATCTCCCACCTAATTTATTTTTTTTTTTTTCTCAGGGAGACTTTAGAAACCAAATAATATTAAAAAAAAAAAAAAAAAAGGCTTTCTATGGCCCACAATTAGAGAGAGAGAGGTGGCACACCCAGGAGTCAAGACTGGCACACAAGCTGAGAGGGCAATATTACTCTCCCACTGTTTTTTTATGTATTTTTTGTTTTTTCAGGGAGACTTTAGAAACCCAATAATATTTTAAAAAAAAAATAAATAGGCTTTCTATGGCCCACTGAATGAGAGGGAGAGAGGTGGCACACCCAGGAGTCAAGACTGGCACACAAGCTGAAAGGGCAATATTACTCTCCCACTGTTTTTTTAGGTTTTTTTTTTTTTTTCAGGGAGACTTTAGAAACCCAATAATATTTTAAAAAAAAAATAAATAGGCTTTCTATGGCCCACTGAATGAAAGGGAGAGAGGTGGCACACCCAGGAGTCAAGACTGGCACACAAGCTGAAAGGGCAATATTACTCTCCCACTGTTTTTTTATGTATTTTTTGTTTTTTCAGGGAGACTTTAGAAACCCAATAATATTTAAAAAAAAAAATAAATAGGCTTTCTATGGCCCACTGAATGAGAGGGAGAGAGGTGGCACACCCAGGAGTCAAGACTGGCACACAAGCTGAAAGGGCAATATTACTCTCCCACTGTTTTTTTAGGTTTTTTTTTTTTTTTCAGGGAGACTTTAGAAACCAAATAATATAAAAAAAAAAAAAAAAAAAAAATAGGCTTGCTATAGCCCACTGAATGAGAGATAGCACACACAGCAGTGGCACACAAGCCCTGACTGAGGCCAATATTTTTCTCCCACTGATTGATGTAGTGTTTTTGTGTTGAGGTAGAATTTAGAACACAAATCACGGAAAAAATAAATAGGCTTTCTATGGCCCACTGAATGAAAGGGAGAGAGGTGGCACACCCAGGAGTCAAGACTGGCACACAAGCTGAAAGGGCAATATTACTCTCCCACTGTTTTTTTATGTATTTTTTGTTTTTTCAGGGAGACTTTAGAAACCCAATAATATTTAAAAAAAAAAATAAATAGGCTTTCTATGGCCCACTGAATGAGAGGGAGAGAGGTGGCACACCCAGGAGTCAAGACTGGCACACAAGCTGAAAGGGCAATATTACTCTCCCACTGTTTTTTTAGGTTTTTTTTTTTTTTTTCAGGGAGACTTTAGAAACCCAATAATATTTAAAAAAAAAAATAAATAGGCTTTCTATGGCCCACTGAATGAGAGGGAGAGAGGTGGCACACCCAGGAGTCAAGACTGGCACACAAGCTGAAAGGGCAATATTACTCTCCCACTGTTTTTTTAGGTTTTTTTTTTTTTTTCAGGGAGACTTTAGAAACCCAATAATATTTAAAAAAAAAAATAAATAGGCTTTCTATGGCCCACTGAATGAAAGGGAGAGAGGTGGCACACCCAGGAGTCAAGACTGGCACACAAGCTGAAAGGGCAATATTACTCTCCCACTGTTTTTTTATGTATTTTTTGTTTTTTCAGGGAGACTTTAGAAACCCAATAATATTTTTAAAAAAAAATAAATAGGCTTTCTATGGCCCGCTGAATGAGAGGGAGAGAGGTGGCACACCCAGGAGTCAAGACTGGCACACAAGCTGAAAGGGCAATATTATTCTCCCACTGTTTTTTTAGGTTTTTTTTTTTTTTTCAGGGAGAATTAGAAACCAAATAATATTAAAAAAAAAAAATAAATAGGCTTTCTATGGCCCACTGAATGAGAGGGAGAGAGGTGGCACACCCAGGAGTCAAGACTGGCACACAAGCTGAAAGGGCAATATTACTCTCCCACTGTTTTTTTAGGTTTTTTTTTTTTTTTCAGGGAGACTTTAGAAACCAAATAATATTAAAAAAAAAAAAAAAAAAAAAAAAAAATAGGCTTGCTATAGCCCACTGAATGAGAGATAGCACACACAGCAGTGGCACACAAGCCCTGACTGAGGCCAATATTTTTCTCCCACTGATTGATGTAGTGTTTTTGTGTTGAGGTAGAATTTAGAACACAAATCACGGAAAAAATAAATAGGCTTTCTATGGCCCACTGAATGAAAGGGAGAGAGGTGGCACACCCAGGAGTCAAGACTGGCACACAAGCTGAAAGGGCAATATTACTCTCCCACTGTTTTTTTATGTATTTTTTGTTTTTTCAGGGAGACTTTAGAAACCCAATAATATTTTTTAAAAAAAATAAATAGGCTTTCTATGGCCCACTGAATGAGAGGGAGAGAGGTGGCACACCCAGGAGTCAAGACTGGCACACAAGCTGAAAGGGCAATATTACTCTCCCACTGTTTTTTTAGGTTTTTTTTTTTTTTCAGGGAGACTTTAGAAACCAAATAATATTAAAAAAAAAAAAAAAAAATAGGCTTGCTATAGCCCACTGAATGAGAGATAGCACACACAGCAGTGGCACACAAGCCCTGACTGAGGCCAATATTTTTCTCCCACTGATTGATGTAGTGTTTTTGTGTTGAGGTAGATTTTAGAACACAAATCACGGAAAAAATAAATAGGCTTTCTATGGCCCACTCAGTGAGAGATGGCACACACAGGGATGGCACTGTAGCAGAAATGCCAATCTTAATCTCCCACAAAAAAAAAAAAAAAAAAAAAAAAAAAACTGTCCTACAATTACTATCTCCCTGCAGTAATGTAAGCCAGGTATGGCAGGCAGCAATAGGAGTGGACTGATGCACAAATTAAATAAAAAGTGTGGACAAACAAAAAAGATAGCTGTGCAGAAAGGAAGGAACAAGAGGATATGTGCTTTGAAAAAAGCAGTTGGTTTCCACAGTGGCGTACACACAGCAATACAGCTATCACGGAGCCTTCTAGGGCAGCCCAATGAGCTACAGCGCTGAGGGGAAAAAAAAAAAAAAATAGCTTCCACAGTCCCTGCACACCGAAGGTGGTGTTGGACAGTGGAAATCGCTGCAGCACAAGCGGTTTGGTGGTTAGTGGACCCTGCCTAACGCTCTCCCTGCTTCTGACGAAGCGGCAGCAACCTCTCCCTAAGCTCAGATCAGCAGCAGTAAGATGGCGGTCGGCGGGAACGCCCCTTTATAGCCCCTGTGACGCCGCAGACAGCAAGCCAATCACTGCAATGCCCTTCTCTAAGATGGTGGGGACCAGGATCTATGTCATCACGCTGCCCACACTCTGCGTTCACCTTCATTGGCTGAGAAATGGCGCTTTTCGCGTCATTGAAACGCGACTTTGGCGCGAAAGTCGCGTACCGCATGGCCGACAAGCACAGGGGTCGGATCGGGTTTCATGAGACGCCGACTTAGCCAAAAGTCGGCGACTTTTGAAAATGATCGACCCGTTTCGCTCAACCCTATCCATAACCTTCCAAAAGAAATTCAGCAAATTCTGCACTACCAAATTCAAATGCCCCGCTCCCTTCTGAGCCCCACAGTGTACGTAAACCACATATAGCGTCCACGTTTGGCATTTCTGAAGCGGTGAGAACCCACCTAACTTACAGGTGCGTGCCTCCAGGAGCACGGGTTGGGCAAAACATACTGGTGACTGCAACCTACTGGTCACTACAGCTTACTGATCACTACAGTGGCAGTGTACAATTTTCAATTAGCATCTTCCATTGCTGCTTGTTTCTGGAAAATACCCATGGAGTCAAAATCAGCACTACGCCTGTAGATAAATTCCCAAAGGGTATAATTTACAAAATGAGGTCTCTTGAGGGGGGATTCTGCCTTTCTAGCAATTAGGGTCTCTGTATATGGAGTCCACAATCTCTTCTAGGAAAATCTGCATTCCAGGAGGCAAATAGCGCTCCTTTCCTCCCTAGTCTGTCCGTAAGGCTAAGTAGTAATGCACAACCACATTTGGGGTATTGTCACGTTCAGTAGAAATTGTGGGACAAATGTTTGTGCCATTTTACACACTTCTTATGTGAAAATTTAAAATCTGGGGCTAAAGCTAAATTTTGATGGTAAAAATGTAGTTATTTTTTCTCCACTGCTCAATGGTATAAAATTCTGTGACACACCTGTGGTGTTAATATGATCACTGCACCCCTAGATGAATTCATTGAGAGGTGTAGTTTGTAAAATGGGGTCACTTATGGGGGCTTCTTCTGTTCTGGCACCTCATGGGCTCTACCAGTGGGTCATGGCACCTGCAAACCATAACAGTAAAATCTGGTGTTCTTGCCTTCTGAACTTTGCACTGTGTCTGAAAAATATTTCCTGATTACATGTAGGGTATTGGCGCACTCAGGAAAAAATGGACCTCTGTTGTAAAAAAAATTTCCTATTAGCTTTTAGAAAAATTCAAAACTTGGGGCTAAAACAATATTTTTGTGAGGAAAATGGGATTTTATTATTTTCACGGCTCAACCTTATAATGTGAAGCATCTAGGGGTTCAAGGTGCTTACCATACATCTAAATACATTCCTTGAGGGGTCTAGTTTCCAAAATGGGGTCACTTGTGGAGGATTTCCACTGTTTTGGCACATCGGGGACTCTTCAAATTGAACATGATGTCCACTAGTGATTCCAGTAAATTTAACATTCAAAAAGTCAAATGACACTCCTTTCCTTTTGAGCTCAGCCGCGCACCAAAACAGTAGTTTTCTCCCTCAAATTGGGCATCGGCGTACTCAGGAGAAATTGCACAACAAATTGTATGGTACAATTTCTCCTGTTACAGTTATGAAAATTTAATATTTTGGGATTAAAACATATTTGTGGGGAAAATTTGATTTTTGTTATTTTTATGGCTCAACATTATAAACTTCTGTGAAACACCTGAGGGTTCAATGTGCTCACTACACATTTAGATCAGTTCCCTGTGGGGTCTAGCTTCAAAAATTGTGTCCCTTGTGGGGGATTTTCACTGCTTAGGCACATCAGAGGCTCTCCAAATGCAACATGGAGTCCGCCAATTGTTCCAGCAAATTTTGCATTCAAAAAGTGAAATGGCGCTCCTTCCCATCTGAGCTCTGCACCCAAAACAGTGGCTTTCACCCTCATATGGGGTGCACCATATTATGGGTGTAAGGTCCGGGCATGCCTACATAAACAGTTTCCTGGAAAGTGGATTGGTCTTCGTGGGCCAGTTGAATGGCCACCAAGGTCTCCCGATCTGACCCCCTTAGACTTTTATCTTTGGGGCCATCTGAAGGCAATTGTCTATGCTGTGAAAATACGAGATGTGCAGCATCTGAAACAATGGATACTGGAAACCTGTGCTATCATTTCTTCTGTGGTGTTGCTATCAGTTTGTCAAGAGTGGAAGAAGAGGGTTGCATTGACAATCCAACACAATGGGCAGCACTTTGAACGCATTTTATAAGTGGTTATAAACTTGTAAATAATCATGAAAGCATAAAGCTATGCTAAAACCAAGCACACCAATGTTTTTCTTGTGAAATTGTCAATAAGTTTGATGTGTCACATGACCCTCTTCCCATTGGAAAAAATAAAGTTAGTTCCAAAATGGCCGACTTTAAAATGGCCGCCATGATCACCACCATCTTGAAAAGTTTTCCCCCTCCCATATACTAATGTGCCACAAACAGGAAGTTGATATCACCAACCATTCCTATTTTATTTAGGTGGATCCATATAAATGGCCCACCCTGTATTTTGAGTGGCGTATCTCGTTATTTAAGGGCATGAAAATTCTAAGTTTGAAAATGCAAATATTGTCGCCAAATTTTCATTTTTTTTTTCACAAATAGCAAGTCATACTGAAGAAATTTTACCCCTATAATGATGTACAATATGTCATGAAAAAAAAACAATCTCAGGATCACTGGGATCCGTTGAAGCGTTCCAGAGTTATAACCTCATAAAGTGACAGTGGTCAGAATTGTAAAAATTGGCCCGGTTATTAACATGCAAACCACCTTCGTTGGTAAAGGGGTTAATATGCAAATGAGATGTTAAGATATATGGGCCAGACATAAATCTCGGTAAGAATCTGACTCCAGAGCTTATTTTAAATGAACAGGGGGCCTACCAGTAGAAAATCCAAAATTCCAAGGCACCAGAGAAATTTTCTATTGTTTTGTAACCTTGTGGAAGGTGTGAGTGGGGGGGTCATGCTAAGTCAGCAGTGAGCTACCAATGATGCATTAGAATTAGTCACAAGACAAAGAAAGGGGGCTTTACCAGTCTGAGACATGAGGTGGTCTCTAATTCGAGTTGTCCATGGTTCAGGCAACTTGAACCAGCTAAAAGGTCTAATTAGCTCCCCAGTCAGTGTTTAAACGTTAATCAGAATGTATCACCACTTCTTTGTTTATTAAATTAACCAACTATAAATTTTCTTTTTTGTTGTTGTTGTTAAAACTCTGCAATTTTGAAATTTTCTTAGTGTCAAAAAACCTGCCTAGGTTACCAAGCATTAATACAGTTTGTCAAAGATAGCGGGTCTTCTAGATACAGATCGCAGCGCTTGCAAGCTCTTTGCTATAGAAATTACAAGCACTGCTCTACAGATGGCCAAATTACTCATCTTTTGTGCCACTGAGTTTATTCAAAGAGGCAAAGGTACCCCTGCTAGCATTCCCATGATAAACTTTTGGTAAGTGCTTGAAGCTGGAGAATTTCTGCACCTATTATTTGAATTAGGGTACCTGCGTTTTTTTTCCATTTTATTTTCCTGTGCATTTTTTAACATGTGTTTTTATTGCATTTTTGACAGTGCCTTTTTTTTTGTCTCTTTTTGGCGTGTCATGCTATAAATAAAGCTGCTTTGTTTTTGATACCTCTGGTATTTTTCATTGACAAAACTTTATTGATACACCCTATTTTTCAGACTTTAAAGGGAACCTGTCACCCCGTTTTTTCCGTATGAGATAAAAATACCGTTAAATAGGGCCTGAATTGTGCATTACAATAGTGTATTTTGTGTACCCTGATTCCCCACCTATGCTGCCGAAATACGTTACCAAAGTCGCCGTTTTTGCCTGTCAATCAGGCTGGTCTGGTCAAATGGGTGTGGTGACATCGCTGTTCCTTCCCCCAGATCTTGCTTATTTTTCTGTTGGTGGCGTAGTGGTTTGCGCATGCCCAAGGCCAGAATCCACTTCATAGGTGTTGAAAAAGAGCGTGATCTGCGCTATTCCCCTGGTGATCGGTGGGGGCGGCCATCTTCCTGTGGCTGCGCGTGCGCAGATGGAGCGCTCTGCAGCCCGCGGCTTCAGGAAAATGGCCGTGGGATGCCGCGCGTGCGCAGATGGAGATCGCGGTGGCCATTTTCCTGAAGCAGAGTTCGCATCTCGCCACCCTCCCCACGCCCATAGTCCCTCCCACTTCTACGCACTGAAACCGGCAACAAAGGAGGAGAATGAAGGAGTATATAGGTATAAAATACATATACTTTATTAATACTAGTAAAGTGACATAAAGCTTATTAGTGCATAATGAGCAATGTTTACCAATAATAGTAGCAGGCAAAAGGCATTGGGTCGGGTCCTAGTATTGATATTACCTATTATATTGAGCAACTCTCTGCCCATATTTTTACTTATTAGGCTGGCAACTGACACTGGGGGTCATTCTTTTTCCATCCTTGTGCACCTTATTACTGATTTTTTGTATTTTTTCTGTGATGTTTTACTACGTGTAATTAATAAAGTATATGTATTTTATACCTATATACTCCTTCATTCTCCTCCTTGTTATTGGATATGGAGTTGGTAATTTCCCTGGTTTTGGGGTCTTTTTGCACTATTTAGTGTGATTTCCAATTTATGAAAATATTACCTGGTATTGTTCGCACTGAAACTGGTGTCTAGCGGTGGGAGGGACTATGGGTGTGGGGAGCGGTGAAAATTAATTTTCTTTAAAAGCAGGTACACTGTTATAAGCAGCTGCCTGCTTCCTGCAGCGGCTGGGCGGTCATGTGTGACCGATGTTACAGAAATGTAATATTTACTGCTCCCCATGCCCATGGGAGTCCACATATCTGCAGAGAATTGCAATTGTTGCTGTGATATTCGGTCAAAGTTGCTATGTGTAGAAGTAGCCCCACTGCCTCTTTGTATTTCTCATTGATAGGTCTTCTTCCAACTTTAAGTAAATGTATTAAAAAAAATATTCCAAAGAAATATTGAAAGATGCATTTGAAATTACAGCAAAATTGAATCAGGCAGATTGTTTGAATGAGGAAGGGATTGCTAAAAACAATGTAATGATATGGCCAAAATAAAAGCTAAGAGGAAGTGGACTTGAATTAAAAAAAATAGAGTTTTATAAAACTAAATATAGTTTTTTAGCCATGATCAATCAATCTCATGATTTTATAAGAAGTGCCTTGACAAAATATTGGACAATTTTAACCTATGGCCTATTCTTTTAGGGACTATAATAAACAAACCCAATATCATTTTTCATAGAAGTATGAACTTGATGGTGGTTTATTCTATGCGTTTCAAAGTACAAAAGATTTCTTCATCAGAAAAGACCACAAGTATATTTTGAGACTTGTGGTCTTTCCTGATGAAGAAGTCTTTTGTACTTTGAAAAGCATAGAATAAACCACTATCCATTTGACAATCTGGGATATGCATCTCATCATTGATCAGCAAGCGCGAAAATCATTCACAAACCTCTCCTTTCTTTCCTGGATATCGTTTGGTCATTTACTGACCCGTGGATCTCCTGCATCTGATGTACTTTATTATATGCTTTATAGATATTTATTACATGCTTTATAGATACTCATAAAAGGTAAGTACCGTATATACTCGAGTATAAGCCGACCTGAGTATAAGCCGACCCCCCTAATTTTGCCACAAAAAACTGGGAAAACTGAATGACTCGAGTATAAGCCTACAGTGGAAAATGCAGCAGCTACCGGTAAATGTCAAAAGTAAAAATAGATACCAATAAAAGTAAAATTAATTGAGACATCAGTAGGTTAAGTGTTTTTGAATATCCATATTGAATCAGGAGCCCCATATAATGATCCATAAAGTTTATGATGGCCCCATAAGATGCTCCATATTAAAATATGCCCCATATAATCCTGGATAAAGGTTAATAATGGCCCCATAAGATGCTCTATAGACATATTTGCCCAATATAATGCTGCACAAATGTTGATTATGGCCCCATAAGATGCTCCATACAGACACTTGCCCCAGATAATGCTCCACAAACGTACATTATGGCCCCATAAGAGGCTCCATAAAGATATTTGCCCCATATAGTGCTGCACAAACCTTGATTATGGCCCCATAAGATGCACCATACAGACACTTGCCCCATATAATGCTCCACAAACGTTAATTATGGCCCCATAAGATGCTCCATAAAGATATTTGCGCCATATAGTGCTGCACAAATGTTGATTATGGCCCCATAAGATGCTCCATAAAGATATTTGTGCCATATAATCCATAATTCTGCAAAGACGTTGATTATGGGCCAATAAGAGGCTCCAGACACTTGCCCCAGTTGCTGTTGCTGTGATAAAAAAAAAAAATCACATACTCACCTCTCCGTCGCTCAGGCCCCCGGTACTTTCAATATTCACCTGCTCCTCATTCTGGCGCTGCTCCATCTTCAGCATCTTCGGCACTGATGTTCAGGCAGGGGGCATGCACTAACCATGTCATCGCGCCCTCTGACCTGAGCATCACTGCAGAAGACGGAGTGGTGCTGGAATGAGGAGCAGGTGAATATCGAGCAGTGTTGCGCTCCACTCCCCATTATACTCACCTGCTTCCCCGATGCCGCAGCTTTTTCATGTATTGAGCGGTCGCCCTTACCGCTCATTACATAAATGAATATGTGGCTCCACCCCTATTGGAGGTGGAATCGCATATTCATTACTGTAATGAGCGGTACCATGTGACCGCTCAGTACAGGAAGAAGCTGCGGCACAGGGGAAGCAGGGACCTGCAGGGACTGTGCCAGGAGCAGGTTGAGTATAAGTAGACAGCCCCAGCTCCCCCTCCCCTGCCAACCCCTGGGTATGACTCGAGTATAAGCCGAGAGGGGGACTTTCAACCCCAAAAAATGGGCTGAAAATCTCGGCTTATACTCGAGTATTTACGGTAATTTTATTTTTTTTGCCTGCCATACTCCTCATATAAGACCCTATGTTGCATTGATCTCTCTGACAGATCTGCGACGATTTAAAATTTTAGTCTTCTTTGCAATTTCTGTTTCCCCTTGATGAATCATAATCACATTGTTCACATATAAGAGAATATACATCCACCTTCTGTCTGTGCAGTTTGTGTATAAAAATGGATGTGGATGACCTCTTTTAACCCCTTCACCCCAAAGCCTGTTTTCACCTAAGTGACACGGCCAATTTTTACAATTCTGACCACTGTCACTTTATGAGGTCATAACTCTGAAACGCTTCAACGGATCCTGGTGATTCTGAGATTGTTTTCTCGTGACATATTGTACTTTATGATAGTGGTAAAACTTCTTCGATATGACTTGCATTTATTTGTGAAAAAAACAGAAATTTGTCGAAAATTATGAAAATTTAGCAATTTTCAAATTTTTCGTTTTTATGCCCTTAAATTAGAGAGTTATATCACATAATATAGTTAATAAACAACATTTCCCACATGTCTGCTTTACATCAGCACAATTTTGGAAACATAATTTTTTTTTGTTAGGGAGTTATAAGGGTTAAAAGTTGACCAGCGATTTCTCATTTTTGCAACAAAATTTGCAAAACCATTTTTTTTACGGACCACCTCACACTTGAAGTGACTTTGAGGGGTCTATATGACAGAAAATGTCCAAAAGTGACACCATTCTAAAAACTGCACCCCTCAAGGTACTCTAAACCACATTCAAAAAGTTTATTAACCCTTCAGGTGCTTCACAGGAATTTTTGGAATGTTTAAAAAAAATTGAACATTTAACTTTTTTTTCACAAAATTTTTACTTCAGATCCAATTTGTTTTATTTTACCAAGGGTAACAGGAGAAATTGGACCAAAAAAGTTGTTGTACAATTTGTCCTGAGTACGCCGATACCCCACATGTTGGGGTAAACCATTGATTGGGCACATGGCAGAGCTCGGAAGGGAAGGAGCGCCATTTGACTTTTCAATGCAAAATTGGCTGGAATTGAGATCGGAACCCATGTCGTGTTTGGAGAGCCCCTGACATGCCTAAACAGTGGAAACCCCCACAAGTGACACCATTTTGGAAAGTAGACCCTCTAAGGAACTAATCTAGATGTGTGGTGAGCACTTTGAACCTCCAAGTGCTTCACAGAAGTTTATAATGTGGAGCCGTAAAAAAAATTAATATTAATTTTCACAAAAAATGATCTTTTTGCCCCAAATTTTTTATTTTCCCAAGGGTAGCAGGATAAATTGGACCCCAAAAGTTGTTGTGCAATTTGTCCTGAGTACGCTGATACTTCATATATGGGGATAAACCACTGTTTGGGCGCATGGCAGAGCTCGGAAGGGAAGGAGCGCCATTTGACTTTTCAATGCAAAATTGGCTGGAATTGAGATCGGAACCCATGTCGTGTTTGGAGAGCCCCTGACGTGCCTAAACAGTGGAAACCCCCAGAAGTGACACCATTTTGGAAAGTAGACCCTCTAAGGAACTAATCTAGATGTGTGGTGAGCACTTTGAACCTCCAAGTGCTTCACAGAAGTTTATAATGTAGAGCCGTAAAAAAAAATTAATATTAATTTTCACAAAAAATGATATTTTTGCCCCAAATTTTTTATTTTCCCAAGGGTAGCAGGATAAATTGGACCCCAAAAGTTGTTGTGCAATTTGTCCTGAGTACGCTGATACTTCATATATGGGGATAAACCACTGTTTGGGCGCATGGCAGAGCTCGGAAGGGAAGGAGCGCCATTTGACTTTTCAATGCAAAATTGGCTGGAATTGAGATCGGAACCCATGTCGTGTTTGGAGAGCCCCTGACGTGCCTAAACAGTGGAAACCCCCACAAGTGACACCATTTTGGAAAGAAGACCCCCTAAGGAACTTATTTAGATGTGTGGTGAGCACTTTTAACCCCCAGTTGTTTCACTAAAGTTTAGAATGTAGCGCTGTGAAAATCAAAAAATCATTTTTTCTTTCCACAAAATGATGTTTTAGCCCGCAATTTTTTTTCCCCCAAGGGTAACAGGAGAAATTGGACCACAAAAGTTATTGTCCAATTTGTCCTGAGTACGCTGATACCCCATACATTGGGGGGAACCACTGTTTGGGCGCACGGCAGAGCTCGGAAGGGAAGGAGCGCCGTTTGAAATGCAGACTTAGATGGATTGGTCTGCAGGTGTCATGTTGCATTTGCAGAGCCCCTGATGTACCTAAACAGTAGAAACCCCCCACAAGTGACCCCATATTGGAAACTAGACCCCCCACGGAACTTATCTAGATGTGTTGTGAGAACTTTGAACCAACAAGTGTTTCACTACAGTTTATCACGCAGAGCCATGAAAATAAAAAATTTTTTTTTTTCCACGAAAATTATATTTTAGCCCCCACATTTTTATTTTCCCAAGGGTAACAGGAGAAATTGGACAACAAAAGTTGTTGTCCAATTTGTCCTGAGTACGCTGATACTTCATATATGGGGATAAACCACTGTTTGGGCGCACGGCAGAGCTCGGAAGGGAAGGAGCGCCGTTTGAAATGCAGACTTAGATGGATTGGTCTGCAGGTGTCATGTTGCATTTGCAGAGCCCCTGATGTACCTAAACAGTAGAAACCCCCCACAAGTGACCCCATATTGGAAACTAGACCCCCCACGGAACTTATCTAGATGTGTTGTGAGAACTTTGAACCCCCAAGTGCTTCACTACAGTTTATAACGCAGAGCCGCGAAAATAAAAAATATATTTTTTTCCACGAAAATTATATTTTAGCCCCCATGTTTTTATTTTCCTAAGGATAAGGCTGGTTTCACACTTGCGTTTTTTTAAAAAACGCATATGTGAAAAAACGCATGTAATCGCGGTAAAACGCATGCGTTTTTTTAGACGCATGCGTTTTTATAGAAAAACACAAGAAAACAAGAAAAAAACAAAAAACCCTAACCCTACCCCTAACCCTACCCCTACCCCTAACCTGAAATACGTGGCACTGAAATACGTGGCACTGAAATACGTTTATATACGTATATACGTATATACGTATATAAGTGCCACGATATTTCAGTGGCCACGTATATAAGTGCCACGTATATAAGTGCCACGTATATAAGTGCCACGTATATAAGTGCCACGTATATAAGTGCCACGTATATAAGTGCCACGTATTTCATGTACATGCCACGATATTTAAGTGCCACGTATTTAAGTGCCACGTATTTAAGTGCCACGTATTTAAGTGCCACGTATTTAAGTGCCACGTATTTAAGTGCCACGTATTTAAGTGCCACGTATTTAAGTGCCACGTATTTCACGTAAATGCCACGATATTTCAGTGCCACGTATTTCACTGAAATACCGTGGCACTGAAATATCGTGGCACTGAAATATCGTGGCACTGAAATATCGTGGCACTGAAATAACGTGGCACTGAAATACGTGGCACTGAAATACGTGGCACTGAAATACGTGGCACTGAAATACGTGGCACTATGACTGTCAGAAAATGTTCATTAAACGGTTAGGGATGAGTTTAGGGGTAGGGTTAGGGTTTGGATCCCTTTATCACCTTGATGGTGGTGGGTGACTTTTCAGTGTGTTCTGTTTTTTTTCTATAAAAACGCATGCGTTTTTAACGCAAACAAACGCGTTGAGATCGGACGCCATGTCGCGTTTGGAGAGCCCCTGATGTGCCTAAACAGTGAAAACTCCCCAATTCTAACTGACACCCTAACCCCAACCCTAACCCTAGTCCTAACCCTAGCGCTACTTTCACACTAGCGTTTTTTTGCATACGTCACAATGCGTCGTTTTGGTGAAAAAACGCATCCTGCAAAGTCATCTGCAGGATGCGTTTTTTCCCCATAGACTAACATTAGCGACGTATTGACACACGTCGCAAGCGTCGTGCGACGGTTGCGTCGTGTTGTGGCGGACAGCCGGCAGCAACAAACGTTACATGTAACTTTTTTTGTGCTGACGGTCCACCATTTCCGACCGCGCATGCGCGGCTGGAACTCCGCCCCCACCTCCCCGCACCTCACAATGGGGCAGCGGATGCGTGGAAAAACAGCATCCGCTGCCCCCGTTGTGCGGCGCTTGCACAGTATGCGTCGGTATGTCGGGCCGACGCAGCGCGACGGCCCCGTACCGACGCTAGTGTGAAAGTAGCCTAACGGGAAAATGGAAATAAATATATTTTTTAAAATTTTATTATTTTTCCTAACTAAGGGGGTGATGAAGGGGGATTTGATTTACTTATATAGCGTTTTTTGGGCGGATTTTTATGGTTGGCAGCCGTCACACACTAAAAGACGCTTTTTATTGCAAACAATAGTTTTTGCATCACCACATTTTGAGAGCTATAATTTTTCCATATTTTGGTCCACAGAGTCATGTGAGATCTTGTTTTTTGCGGGATGAGTTGACGTTTTTATTGGTACCATTTTCGGGCACATGACATTTTTTGATCGCTTTTTATTCCGATTTTTGGGAGGCGGAATGAACAAAAACCAGCAATTCCTGAAATTCTTTTAGGGGGTGCGTTTATACCGTTCCGCGTTTGGTAAAAAGGATAAAGCAGTTTTATTCTTCGGGTCAGTACGATTACAGCGATAACTCATTTATATAATTTTTTTATGTTTTGGCGCTTTTACACAATAAAAACTATTTTATATAAAAAATAATTGTTTTTGCATCGCTTTATTCTGAGAGCTATAACTTTTTTATTTTTCTGCTGATGATGCTGTATGGCGGCTTTTTTTTTGCGGGACAAGATGACGTTTTCAGCGGTACCATGGTTATTTATATCCGTCTTTTTGATCGCGTGTTATTCCACTTTTTGTTTGGCGGTATGAGAATAAAGCGTTGTTTTTTGCCTCGTTTTTTTTTTTTTTTTTTTACGGTGTTCACTGAAGGGGTTAACTAGTGATATAGTTTTATAGGTGGGGTTGTTACGGACGCGGCGATACTAAATATGTGTACTTTTATTGTGTGGTGTTTTTTTTATTTAGATAAAGAAATGTATTTATGGGAATATATATATATTTTTTTCTTTATTTAGGAATTTTTTTTTATTTTTTTTTTACACATGTGGAAAAATTTTTTTTTTACTTTTTTACTTTGTCCCAGGAGGGGACATCACAGATCGGTGATCAGACCGTGTGCATAGCACTCGGTCTGATCACCGATGTGCCAGGCACATTGCAGGGGCTTGCCGGCGCCTGCTATGAGGATTCTCAGCAGACGCCGGCAAGCAGGGTCATCTTATGACCCGGAAGGAGTCCTGCGGCCATCTTGGATCCGGGGACTCCTTCCAGGTCACCGGAGCAGCGCGATCTCATCGCGCTGCTCCGGTGGGAGAGCGCAGGGAGCCCCCGTCCCTGCGCGATCCCCCTCTATGCCGCTGTCACTATTGACAGCGGCATCAGAGGGGTTAAATGCCCGCGATCGGCGACAGCGCTGATCGTGGGCATTGCTGCGGGGTGTCAGCTGTCATATACAGCTGACACCCGCACCCGATCACCGCGGCGCTCAGCGTGAGACCGCGGTGATCGATGCGCCGTACTAGTACTGCGGCTGGCACTAATGCAGTGCCGGCAGCGCCGTACTAGTACGGCGCATGTCACGAAGGGGTTAAATTCTTCTTTCAAAAATTCATTTATTTTTGTGCTCCATGCTCTTGCTGATTGCTTAAGATTAAGACCATTAAAAGGTTTTTGTAAAAAAAAGGAAGAAAATTATCCACATGGCTGTATGAATAAAAAATATGCAACTTTATTTCACATGGTTAAAAAAAAGTTATCCAGGAAATTAAAAAAAAATTGCCCATTCTGATGTATGTTTCTGGCTGAAGCCCTTGAATTTCCAATATTGGTTGTTCTGGTTAGTCGGATTTGGCAATGTGAACTTCACAGAGTTGCTGCTGGCAGCCATCTTTGCTTTTTCTTCTTCTCTGTTGTTCTCTTTCCTCTGAGCTATTCTCTTGGGATCTGGGCCCACTACCTGTAGGCAGCAGATTATTCCCTGTACTGTTCAGTGGCTCAACAGTGAATGAATGTTTATTCAGGAACAAAGATAACACAGCTTACAACTGGTATTTTTTATAGCTTAGGATCTTAGCATCTTGTCTGTCAGATTGCAAAGTCAAAGTGAAACTACTTCAAATACACACTGAGTGAACAGGAACTTCCTGTTTTTTGGGTTTTTTTCAACAGTGCTTAACTGGCAATATAACACTAATACTGGAGACATACACTCATGCACTATTAAACAGTAGTAAATAGTAGTTGATACAATACATACAATAATAAGCATTACTCCAACAGTAATATTATAGGTTAGCCACTACTGGATAACAACTATTCAAGGTCCCGAATATGCTTAGTAAAATAAATAAAGTATACTTAAATCCTGGACCAGTAAGGCTCTTCAGCTCCGAACCCAGTGTCCCCCAGTGATCTTGTGACAATGTTAAATCAGCAATATCATGATAGCACTCGGAGCATCGGAGAGGTGTTGGTTCACAAGATAAGTATGCAATTTTCTTATTTTCCTAGCACATTAGGAACATTGGAAAAGAATTGCTCAGTAGTGGAAAACTCCTTTAAATCTTAAATATATACTTTATTTCCAGTTGTTTATACAGAGTGGCTTAGTGGTTAGCAATGTTGACTCGCTGTTGACTTAGTTGACAGCACTGTTGACTCGCTGTTGACTTAGTGGTCAGTACTGTTGACTCGCACTGTTCAACTCCATTTGCATGGAGTTTGTATATTCTTCCCAGTTTCCATAGGTGAATCCTAGTTTCCTCCCACACCCCAAAGATATTAATTGGCTTCTTCTGAAATTGATTCAAGTTTGTGTCTCAAATAGAAAAACACGTAGATTGTAAGCCCCATTGAGACAGGAAATAAACTGTGATTCAGTACAGTTCTACAGATTATGTTAGCGCTGTATGATAACCGACATATTCCTCGCCTGTGCGAAGCACCTTGCCAAATTTAAAGATAATTTACTAACAAATCAAATCTCCCAAAATCTTATCTCCATGGGTTCCAGTGATGTAGAAATCCGAATGTTTAACCCTTCCTGTTCAATTTGGATCTCAAGACCCCTTAAGAACGTATTTGATTTGCAATTCGATGTTAACGAAGCAACAAATTAGCATTTTTTTGTCTCTAAGTTTTCCAAGAAAATATTTCATCGATACATTTTTTTTACAATAACACGAGGTTGAGAATCTTTTTTCTTTTTAATACATATTCTAATAAAATGAAAAATCACTGTCCTACCTGTGGATCTGAGAGTCTTGATAAATCAGGATACAGGTAAAATTCTATCCCCTGAGCGGCTCCAGGTAATGTAACCCCACGGATCAGGAGAATAATCAGCATAACATAGGGGAAGGTAGCCGTGACATAGACAACCTGTAAAAAGGAAATATCTTATGTATTATTACAATATGTACAAAAAATGTGAAATACCATTCTAAAATAGGGCGCATAAAAGCTGTATATGCGATACTTGTCACACCGAGGTACTATCTTCCTCCAAAACCTACAGTGGGACTTTCTCCAATTCTTTGGACTGATAGAGATAGTATGACCCTTCTCCATCTGTACCAAATATTGGTCAGACCCTTAAATTGGGATGAAACATCACAACATAAATGGCCACCTTAAATCTTTACTGCTATACAATTTAAAGGGGTTTTCTATCACTTTAATATTGATCCATAGATCATTAACCCCTTCATGACCTTGGGATTTTCCATTTTTCCGTGTTTGTTTTTCGCTCTCCTCCTTCCCAGAGCCATAACTTTTTTATTTTTCTGTTAATTTGGCCATGTGAGGGCTTATTTTTTGCGGGACGAGTTGTACTTTTGAACGACATCATTGGTTTTGCCATGTCGTGTACTAGAAAACGGGAAAAAAATTCCAAGTGCAGTGAAATTGCAAAAAAAGTGCAGTCCCACACATGTTTTTTGTTTGGGGCTTTTTTGTTAGGTTCACTAAATGCTAAAAATAACCTGCCATTATGATTCTCCAGGTCAGTACGAGTTCATAGACACCTAACATGAATAGGTTATCTATATACACTCACCGGCCACTTTATTAGGTACACCATGCTAGTAACGGGTTGGACCCCCTTTTGCCTTCAGAACTGCCTCAATTCTTCGTGGCATAGATTCAACAAGGTGCTGGAAGCATTCCTCAGAGATTTTGGTCCATATTGACATGATGGCATCACACAGTTGCCGCAGATTTGTCGGCTGCACATCCCAAAGATGCTCCATACAAGGCAGGATGGATCCATGCTTTCATGTTGTTTACACCAAATTCTGACCCTACCATCTGAATGTCGCAGCAGAAATCGAGACTCATCAGACCAAGCAACGTTTTTCCAATCTTCTACTGTCCAATTTCGATGAGCTTGTACAAATTGTAGCCTCAGTTTCCTGTTCTTAGCTGAAAGGAGTGGTACCCGGTGTGGTCTTCTGCTGCTGTAGCCCATCTGCCTCAAAGTTCGACGCACTGTGCGTTCAGAGATGCTCTTAGGCCTACCTTGGTTGTAACGGGTGGCGATTTGAGTCACTGTTGCCTTTCTATCAGCTCGAACCAGTCTGCCCATTCTCCTCTGACCTCTGGCATCAACAAGGCATTTCCGCCCACAGAACTGCCGCTCACTGGATTTTTTTTCTTTTTCGGACCATTCTCTGTAAACCCTAGAGATGGTTGTGCGTGAAAATCCCAGTAGATCAGCAGTTTCTGAAATACTCAGACCAGCCCTTCTGGCACCAACAACCATGCCACGTTCAAAGGCACTCAAATCACCTTTCTTCCCCATACTGATGCTCGGTTTGAACTGCAGGAGATTGTCTTGACCATGTCTACATGCCTAAATGCACTGAGTTGCCGCCATGTGATTGGCTGATTAGAAATTAAGTGTTAACAAGAAGTTGGACAGGTGTACCTAATAAAGTGGCCAGTGAGTGTATATAAGAGGCATTGTGATTACTCGCTAATCCCGCCCCCTGAACAGTAGCTCCGCCCCCACATCACCACATATAATCCCGCCCCCACCCAATTAACACACAAAATCTCACCCCACCACATTACCACACACAATCCCCACCACATCACCACACATAATCCCACCTGCCCACCACATCACCACACATAATCCCGCCCCCCACCACATCACCACACATAATCCCACCCCCCCACCACATCACCACACACAATCCCACCCCCCACCACATCACCACACACAATCCCGCCCCCCAACACATCACCACACATAATCCTGCCCCCCACCACATCACCACACACAATCCCACCCCCACCACATCAATACACACAATCCCACCCCCAACAAATCACCACACATAATACCACCCCCACCACATTACCGCACACATAATCCTGCCCCCCAACCCATCACCACGCATAATCCGGCCCCTACCCCAATACCACACATAATCCCACCCCCACCACATTACCACAAATAATCCCGCCCCCACCACATCACCACACATAATCCTGCCCCCAATACATCACAACACATAATCCCACCACCCCACCCCATCACCACACATAATCCCGCCCCCCTCCACATCACCACACATAATCCCGTCCCCCACCACATCACCACACATAATCCCGCCCCCCACCACATTAACACAGATAATCCCACCCCCATACCACATTACCACACATAATCCCGCCCCCCACCACATTACCACACATAATCCTGCCCCCCACCACATTACCACACATAATACCGCCCCCCCACCACATCACCACACATAATCCAGCCCTCCCAACACATCACCACACATAATCCCGCCCCCCACCACATTACCACACATAATCCCACCCCACCACCACATTACTACACATAATCCCACCCCCCAACACATCACCACACATAATCCCGCCCCCCAACACATCACCACACATAATCCCGCTCCACCACCACATTACCACACATAATCCTGCCCCCCACCACAACAACACACATAATCCCACCCCCAGCACATCACCACACATAATCCCACCCCCCACCACATCACCACACATAATCCCACTCCCCAACACATCACCACACATAATCCCGCCCCCCAACACATTACCACACATAATCCCGCCCCACCACATCACCACACATAATCCGGCCCCCACCACATTACCACGGAAAATCCCGCCCCTCCACCACATTGCCACACATAATCCCCCCACCACATTACCACACACAATCCGCACCACATCACCACACACAATCCCACCCGCCCACCACATCACCACACATAATCCCGCCCCCCCAAAACATTACCACACATAATCCCACCCCCCAACACATCACCACACATAATCCCTCCCGCCAACACATCACCACACATAATCCCGCTCCACCACCACATTACCACACATAATCCCGCCCCCCACCACAACAACACACATAATCCCACCCCAGCACATCACCACACATAATCCCACCCCCCACCACATCACCACACATAATCCCACTCCCCAACACATCACCACACATAATCCCGCCCCCCAACACATTACCACACATAATCCTGCCCCACCACATCACCACACATAATCCTGCCCCCACCACATTACCATGGATAATCCCGCCCCTCCACCACATTGCCACACATAATCCCCCCACCACATTACCACACACAATCCCACCCCCCACAACATTACCACACACAATCCGCACCACATCACCACACACAATCCCGCCCGCCCACCACATCACCACACATAATCCCACCCCCAAAAAACATCACCACACATAATCCTGCCTCCATCACATTACCACACACAATCCCGCCCCCCACAACATTACCACACACAATCCGCACCACATCACCACACACAATACCGCCCGCCCACCACGTCACTATACATAATCCTGCCCCCCAAAACATCACCACACATAATCCCATCCCCCCAACACATCACCACACATAATCCCGCCCCCAACACATCACCACACATAATCTCGCCCCCCAACCCCATTACCACACATAATCCTGCCCCCACCACATCACCACATAATCCCACCCCCAACACATCACCACACATAATCCTGCACCCCCACCACATCACCACACAAAATCCCACCCCCCACCACAGTACCACACATAATCCCACCCCCACCACATTACCACACATAATCCTACCCTCCAACACATCACCACACATAATCCTGCCCCCACTCCATTACCACACATAATCCCGCCCCCCACCACATCACCACACATAATCCCACCCCTTACCACATCACCACACAATCCCGCCCCCCACCACATTACCACAGATAATCCCGCCCCCCACCACATTACCACACACAATCCGCACCACATCACCACACACAATCCCGCCCACCCACCACATCACCACACATAATCCCGCCCCCCAAAAACATCACCACACATAATCCTGCCTCCACCACATTACCACACACAATCCCGCCCCCCACAACATTACCACACACAATCCGTACCAAATCACCACATACAATCCCGCCCGCCCACCACGTCACTATACATAATCCTGCCCCCCAAAAACATCACCACACATAATCCCATCCCCCAACACATCAACACACATAATCCCGCCCCCCAACACATCACCACACATAATCTCGCCCCCCCAACCCCATTACCACACATAATCCTGCCCCCCACCACATCACCACATAATCCCACCCCCAACACATCACCACACATAATCCTGCACCCCCACCACATCACCACACAAAATCCCACCCCCCACCACAGTACCACACATAATCCCACCCCCCCACCACATTACCACACATAATCCCACCCCCCAACACATCACCACACATAATCCTGCCCCCACTCCATTACCACACATAATCCTGCCCCCCACCACATCACCACACATAATCCCACCCCTTACCACATCACCACACAATCCCGCCCCCCACCACATTACCACAGATAATCCCGCCCCCCACCACATCACCACACATAATCTTGCCCCCCACCACATTACCACACATAAACCCGCCCCCACCACATCACCACACATAATCCTGCCCCCCACCACATCACCACACATAATCCTGCCCCCCACCACATTACCACACATAATCCCGCCCCCCACCACATCACCACACATAATCCCGCCCCTTACCACATCACCACAGATAATCCCGCCTCCACCACATTACCACAGATAATACCACCCCCCCACCACATCACCACACATAGTCCCGCCCCCCACCACATAACCACACATAATCCTGCCCCACTGTAATGAGCTGGCCGGCTCTGACTGTTCTGTTATCATTGACATAGAAGAATCTGTGACAGACACTGCCCCCGTGTGGCCAGAAGTTATACCTACGCCGAATGTGATTACAGAGAAACAAACTGTATTGGCTAAGCTCCCCCCTGTTATGTCATGTGACCAGGAAGGAGGGAGAGAGGAAGAAGAGCCCGGGAAATCAGTCTGTGCAGAGAGAAGTCTGTGTATGCTGGTGCCCTCCTGTGAATGCGATATAACAGATTGTCTGGATGATCCCTCTCCCTTGAAAGCTGACTTCCAGATCCTGAACCCACGAACTGTAAGCGGGTCCTCTGTTGAGAGGCCGAATATTCACTCAGCGGTGACATCTCCACAGATCCTGAACCGAACTGTAAGCGGGTCCTCTGTTGAGAGGCCGAATATTACACCCCTACCTGCCGTACCCCAAGGACTACAGTCTGGACCTGAGAGACGGAGCTTTGTTTAATCCCTGCAGAGACAGACAGGCCTGCGACGTGGGAAGATAACCTCCTGGAGTAAAGAGACTGGTAACGTGTGGATAGGGAAAGTCAGGGATAGTTTATATTACACATTATTTCTGTGAATAGGCATTTTTTTTGTATTATCTACAATTGTATTCCGCTGTGTTAAGAAAATGTACAACAGTAAAGATATGTTTGTTAAAATGGAATCTGGGTGTGGAAGTTTTGCTGAGCCAGATCATGGATATACATGGGCGAACTTGCCCTCGGTCACTTCATCTGGCGTAGTCGGCAGGATCTGTGCCCAGCAGGATTCCCACCCATGTCCAGTATACAGTCAAAAACCGCCGCCGGTGTCCATTGTAAACCAGGTCAGGAAATTTGGCGGGCGAAACTACCCCGTACCAGAGTGGGCGGAACAAGTGCGGATACTGGGAGAAATGTATAATATTGACCCTAAGACCTTGGCAGAAATAGCGGTACTGACACTAGAGGGGGAGGCATGGACGACAGTCAGACTGGAGACGGTCAGGGGGCAGCGTGTGTTGGAGGATTTGGTGCGGGTGCTGGAAAAGACCTATGGACCTACTACGTACCAGGGAACACTGCGGTACCTATTCTTCAGACGGACACAGCTTGAATGGGAAGACATTCCCCAATATGCAAATGCCCTTCAGGTACTCCTTGAACAAGTCTGTGCAAAAGGGGAACAACTGGCTACTATAGCTCCTCGTGACCTGGTACTGAGAGACCAATTCGTTATAGGGCTGAGAGACCAGTATCTTAACCGTACGCTACAGGACTTGATTCGGATGACGCCGACTCTCACCTTCGCTGAAGTCCAGCAGGAAGCCATAGAACGTTCTAGGGGACCCGTCATGGATGTGGGGACTCAGAGCGCTGCGTGCAGATCCATATTAAACAGTAAACAGCCCAACAGTGACACCGAAGAGCTGAAACAGATGGTAGCAGATTTACAGCAACAGGTGTCACAGTTAATACTAGAACGACAGAGAGACCAGCGGATACGACCTAGCCGTCCCGCGGGACCGTGTTGGTCATGTGGTGACCCCCGTCATAGGGCGAATCGTTGTCCTCAACGAACAAACCATCAATTACCACGACGAACCGAATATCAGCTACACCCACGAGCAGAGCCACCACGCCAGGTCTCACCACAATGGCCGCCGTTAAACTAGACACCCCTGCAGCTGAGGTTCGAGCAGCAGGGGGGGACAGAGAACGGGGTGTAGAAAAACAGAACCAGCGGCTGATAAGAAGAATCTGGGAGGAGATTGAGAGTCTGGGGAAAGCCCTTACTGCCGTTCTGGGGACCAGCGGCCTATCCCAAGATAACATGCGGAAGCCGCCAGAAAGAGTTAAAGGAGAGGTACGCAGCATGAAGGCGGTTTCGGTGGTGACCCCAGAGTGTAACTCCGTATCCTGGGGTGAAGAACAACCGCAGATGACAGATGTCCCCTACCGAGGTCGACGATACAGGCTGAAGCGCCCTCCAGACAGACGCAGACGTGAGTGCTGGACGTGCAGAAAGATGGGACACATGTCCAGAAATTGCCCTACCCGAGAAGAGCGGTGGCAGAGATCCGCTCACCCCTCTGAGGGTCCTGCTAACTGGAAGGAACGACGCCCCTGGAGGGAATGGTACGGCTGGAAGAGAAGAGTTCCACCTAGGACAAGACAGCACCGCAACATGTTGCGCCCCTGCCGTTCTCAGCCTGACTCCTCTCCTGTGATACCTAGAGAGATGGATATCACTAATACTGTGGGAGACACCGACACCGGGGATGTAGAGGTAGAAGACATACCTACCCCTGCTCGCCTGACTGACACGTCTGATACCCTTACCTCCTCGACTGACTTACCGACTGGGGCGGAGAGTGGAGTGACTGATCGGGGACAGAGACTAGCACCCGTTAGGCGGACAGCTAGGACCAACGCAGGAGTGCCCCCGGGACAGTCCTACAGAGACCAATATGTGTGGCCCTCTTCACAGCCGGGTCCTGCAACCTCCACAGCCATCGCCGCCCTGGAGTCAGTCGTTGACAGGGACTGCCAACCTTCAAGTGGGGGGGCGTGTAATGAGCTGGCCGGCTCTGACTGTTCTGTTATCATTGACATAGAAGAATCTGTGACAGACACTGCCCCCGTGTGGCCAGAAGTTATACCTACGCCGAATGTGATTACAGAGAAACAAACTGTATTGGCTAAGCTCCCCCCTGTTATGTCATGTGACCAGGAAGGAGGGAGAGAGGAAGAAGAGCCCGGGAAATCAGTCTGTGCAGAGAGAAGTCTGTGTATGCTGCTGCCCTCCTGTGAATGCGATATAACAGATTGTCTGGATGATCCCTCTCCCTTGAAAGCTGACTTCCAGATCCTGAACCCACGAACTGTAAGCGGGTCCTCTGTTGAGAGGCCGAATATTCACTCAGCGGTGACATCTCCACAGATCCTGAACCGAACTGTAAGCGGGTCCTCTGTTGAGAGGCCGAATATTACACCCCTACCTGCCGTACCCCAAGGACTACAGTCTGGACCTGAGAGACGGAGCTTTGTTTAATCCCTGCAGAGACAGACAGGCCTGCGACGTGGGAAGATAACCTCCTGGAGTAAAGAGACTGGTAACGTGTGGATAGGGAAAGTCAGGGATAGTTTATATTACACGTTATTTCTGTGAATAGGCATTTTTTTTGTATTATCTACAATTGTGTTCCGCTGTGTTAAGAAAATGTACAACAGTAAAGATATGTTTGTTAAAATGGAATCTGGGTGTGGAAGTTTTGCTGAGCCAGATCATGGATATACATGGGCGAACTTGCCCTCGGTCACTTCACCACCACCACATTACCACACATAGTCCTACCCCCACTACATCACCACACATAATCCTGTCCCCCCAGCACATCACCACACATAATCCAGCCCCCCACCCTATTACCACACATAAACCCGCCCCCACCACATCACCACATATAATCCTGCCCCCCACCACATTACCACAGATAATCCCGCCCCCACCACATCACCACACATAATCCCGCCCCCCACCACATCACCACACATAATCCTGCCCCCACCACATTACCACAGATAATCGCACCCCCACCACATTACCACACATAATCCCGCCCCCCACCACATTACCACACATAATCCCGCCCCCACATTACCACACGAGGCTCCATCCCCCCACATTACCACACGAGGCTCCGTCCCTCCACATTACCACACGAGGCTCTGTCCCCACACATACCACACGAGGCTCCATCCCCCCACATTACCACACGAGGCACTGTCCCCACACATTACCACACGAGGCTCCATTCACACACATTACCACACGAGGCTCCATCCCCCCACATTACCACACGAGGCACTGTCCCCACACATTACCGCACGAGGCTCCGTCCCCACACATTACCGCACGAGGCACTGTCCCCACACATTACCGCACGAGGCTCCATCCCCCCACATTACCACACGAGGCACTGTCCCCACACATTACCACACGAGGCTCCGTCCCCACACATTTCCACACGAGGCTCCGTCCCTGCACATTACCACACAAGGCTCCGTCCTCACACATGTGATTGTGTTTACAGAGAAATTTTAACTTAATTTATGTTTCGTTATGAAATTTGTTTAGATGCTGGAATAAATAAAAAACGCACATCTTGCTGAATCCAGTTTGTTTTTTTATTTTACACTGTGAATAAAATGCATTATTAGTATTATTCAGATTTTTAATGATTATTATTGTTATTAACTTCATTTTAAGTTAATTTACCACCTGCGTAAGCACTATTGAATGTTGTCATTATTCACTTTAGTTTAATCACCAGCAGCGTTAATTACATAGCAATGAGCGTGCCGAGCGTTAGCTGGCTGGAAACAGCTAGTTTTTATCTAAGTGGTGAAAAAAAATTCCAAACTTTGCTAAAAAAAAAAAAATAAATTGCGCCATTTTCCGATACTCGTAGCGTTTCCATTTTTCATGATCTGGGGTTGGTTGATGTCTTAATTTTTGCGTGCTGAGCTGGCGTTTTTAATGATACCATTTAGGTGCAGACACGTTCTTTTGATCACCCAGTATTGCATTTTAATGCAATGTCGTGGCGACCAAAAAACGTAATTGTGGCGTTTCGAATTTTTTTCTCGCTACGCCGTTTAGCGATCAGGTTAATGCTTTTTTTATTGATAGATCGGGCGATTCTGAATGCGGCGATACCAAATATGTGTAGGTTTGATTTTTTTTTATTGATTTATTTTGATTGGGGGATGATTTAAACTTTTATATTTTTTTTTATTTTTGTTCACTTTTTTTTAAACTTTTTTTTTACTTTTGCCATGCTTCAATAGCCTCCATGGGAAGCTAGAAGCAGGCACAACTCGATCGCCTCTGCTACATAGCAGCAATCATCAGATCGCTGCTATGCAGCAGAAATGCAGGTGTGCTGTGAGCGCCGACCACAGGGTGGCACTCACAGCTACCGATGATCAGTAACCATAGAGGTCTCAAGGACCTCTATGGTTACAATGCAGAAACATCGCTGACTCCGATCATGTGACGGGGGTCGGCGATGCGCTCATTTCCGGCCGCCCGGCCAGAAGCGCCAGTTAAATACAGCTGTATGCGTTTGACAGCGGCATTTAACTAGTTAATAGCGGCAGGTGAATCGCGATTTCACCCGCCGCTATTGCGGGCACATGTCAGCTGTTCAAAACAGCTGACATGTCCCGGCTTTGATGCAGGCTCACCGCCGGAGCCCTGCATCAAAGCGCGATATCTGACCTCGAACGTACTATCCCGTCCGATGTCAGAAAGGGATTAAAGGGGTATTCCCATCTCCAAGATCATATCTCAATATGTAGTAGGTGTAATAATAATATTAGCAAGTACCTCCAATTAGAAATGTAATATAGTTCTTCTGATTACCTATTTTTTTCCTCATATGCAGGTATTGCAGGACCTTAGGTATCCATGGTTATTATGACCACTAACAACTAGCTAACTAAGGCTACTTTCACACTAGCGTCGGGAACAACCCGTCGCCGTGCGTCGGGCCGACGTTCCCGACGCTAGCGTGGTCTCCGCCGCACAACGGGGTCAGCGGATGCATTTTTCCCACGCATCCGCTGCCCCATTGTGAGGTGCGGGGAAGTGCGGGGAGGTGGGGGCGGAGTTCCGGCCGCGCATGCGCGGTTGGAAAAAGCGGACCGTCGGGAGCAAAAAACGTTACATGTAACGTTTTTTTCTCCCGACGATCCGCTACCACACGCCCAAGCGTCGCAAAACGGACGCACCGTTTGGCAATGCGTCGCAAATGCGTCGCTAATGTTAGTCTATGACGAAAAAACGTATCCAGCAAGAACTTTTGCTGGATGCGTAGTTTCGGCAAAACGACGCATTTGCGACGTATTGCAGTTAACGCTAGTGTGAAAGTAGCCTAACTGACACTTTATCAGTGGACGTAACAATGGATAATCCAGCTCTGCTCTTTAAAAAAAATAAAAAAATGAAAAATATATAAAAGCTCAAACAACCTTTTTTCTCAATTAAAAAAAATACACATTTGGTAATACTAAGTTCATAAAAGTCATAAATGGTCTAACAAGAAAAACAATGAATACGGCAAAATTTTTGGTTTTGGGCTACCGCAACAACAAAAAATAAAATAAAAGGCGATTAAATCATTGCATCTACGGAAAAATTATATAAATAAAAACATTGTCTAGAAGTGCAACAAACAATCTCTCACACATCTCCATGTCTTCAAAATTGAAAATATTTTGCAAAAAATTTAAAAATAACTACAAGATTTTTTTTTTTTTGCACACAAATTTCAGATTTTTTTTTTTCGACACCTGAATAAAACAAAAATGATGCATTTTTGATATCTCCATAATCATACTGTCCTTGACAATCATATTGCCAGGTCATGTTTACCGTAAAATGAGGGCTGTAAATAAAACACCCAAAAAACTATTGCGTAATTGTGCATTTTTTTTTTTGCTATTTCATCACACTTGGAATTTTTTTTCAGGTGATAAAATGGATGGTGTAATTCAAAAGTACAACTCGTCCTGCAAAAAAATAAACTCTCAGAACAGCTATACTACATTTCTAATTGGAGGTATTTGCTAATATTATTATTATTACACCTACTACATATTGAGATAGGATCTTATTCGCCCCATGTGCATTTCTAATGTCTGATATACTCGTAGATTACTGTTGTATTGTATGTTTGATTTTATGCTTAATGTGAATAAAATCTAGGTTTATGTTATGTTTATATCTTGTTTGGCATCTTTGGGTTTTTTTTCGTTCCTGCTCAGAAAAACACTAATCATAACTGGGACTGTTAGGCGTAGATTGCCCTTAAGTGGGCGTATTTAGGCTCCATGCCTGGAGCAGCGTGAGCGGTAAACATGACCATGATTAGTATCTTTATGGCTTGTGAAGCCTCCTGATTTGTGTCATACGCTTAATGTATATCATTGTAGCAAAGAATATCTCAAATCCAATGATGTGTTGTTGCTCAAGGGGGGGAAAAACTTTTACTTAGTCAGATCTGCCATCTGTCTGTTATTGAGACAAAATCTGTTCATGCGTGCATGTATTCCTTGACTGCTGTGATAGTATTTAAGATATGGATTCATTTGATAATCAGCCGTGTCTTTCAAGGAAATCAGCAAAAAAAAAATTTGTGCAGCTTATAAAAAAAAAAAATCACTGACTGACAATATTTTTTTACATTGGAAACACTGGACACATTGGAAAACCATAAATTCTGATTGTAAGTGATCCACATCTACAGCCCATAATTCTGATTTGAAGACATCAGTTGCATTCATTGTAAGTTGTAAAATGATGATAGTTACAGTCCAAATAATCTGCAGAAGTTTCTTCAGCTTAAAAAATAAAATGTACGGACAGGGCAAAAATAGTTCCCTTATTTTACGGACTATCTTGGAATTTCTGGACAGTTGGCAACCCTAGATCCACAAAAATATGGTGAATATACAAAGTAGGGTCAGATAGCAATTTAAAAAAATAATTACCTTTGATATCTATTTAAAAAGATTTCTTAATTTTTTGAGTCTGCGTAGATAGCTTATTCAAAATCAAAAGAAGAAACCTCATCTGGTGCTGATGTGTTTTTGGAAAGCACAAAATCTGAAGCCAAAACTAAGGTAAGAATCTTAGAAAAAAAAAGTTATTTAGGAGAAGGGCTTAAAGGAGTTATGCTTAGTGATGGGCGGCCTCGTGAATGTTCGAGTCTGTTGGATTTGGACGAACAGTAAAAAAAATGTTTGTTTTTGGTACCAGAATGGGACCTGAACTCGAACAGGAACCCGGACCCTATTCAAATGAACTGGGTCCCGAACATCCAGCATTTCCCATGGTGTCATCTGTGTAATAGTGTGAGAAACACCATCTCTGATTGGCGGTAAGTTCATTACCGCCGGTCAGAGCACTGTGTTTCCCACACTGTCACACAGATGACACCATGTGAGCCAGCAGCTGTGACCAGCAGTAAAAAGATTACCACCAGTTACAGGCATTGGCTGATGAGAGAACTACTAATGAATGAGCCTTTCTGGGATGGCTGTGGGCAGGTATTTTTAGGCTGGGTGCCAATATTCATGGCTCCTTACCAGTCAGAGAAAACAAGCCCCCTGCTGTCTCCTTTAGCTTGGCTGGTGTTAGGTGTCGAGTTCCTGCCGCTGAACAAGGGGAATCTCAAACCATGTCCGCTGTGGTCTCCCATTCTTCTCCAGCCACAGTGGAACATGCTTAGCGGAGACATCAGTCCCAGCGCCTGGCTCAGACAGATACTGCACATTTGTTTACTGCTGCCTTTCCAGGTTCAGCCAGTATAACCAGTACTGTTCAGCGGCAAGCAGGCGCTCCTGGGACTAAGTCCTGCTTTTCTCCTTCTGAGCATGCCCAAGGGAAGACCTTTCATTGGAGGTCGGGGGGTCACTCGCTCAGGTCCTGTAGCAGCTCCTATTGGTCCACTAGGAAGGTCCTGGAGAGCTACAACTATAAAAGGTTCGCATGGCCCCACGGCCATGCACTAGTATCATTTGTGTTTGGCTGTTGTCAGTGGATACTCTACCACTCAGTTCATATGTGGTGTGAGTCTGTTTTGCTTTGCGGTTGTACACTCAGGCAGGCAGCTAGCATCAGTGGGGGCAATTAGCCTTGGCTTAGCATCTGGTTCCTTCATGTGTGCAGTTAGCACAGAAGAGTTCCAGAGCAAGCCCAACCCTTAGTTAGGGTATTATTCCATGTGCACAGCGCGACTCTGTGAGGCAACAGAGCTCGCTTTCATTTCACATGGGGTGAAGTTTAACCCACGTGTGAGCTCAGTGTCCATCCGCCATTACTTTGCAGCAGGTATCTCTGCATGGTGGACCCCGGGCTGCGAACTCACCTCATATCAACCTCTCTATTACTTTGTGCGTTCCGCTAGCCCTAACAGCTGGTTGTCAAAAATTGGGTGGACCTCATGCCGTTTTTTTAATTATTTATTTTAAAAAATTAAAAAATATTGTGGGGACCCCTCTATTTGATAACCAGCCAAGATAACGCTGACAGCTGAGGGCTGCTGCCCGCAGCTGTCAGTTTTGCCTGCTCTGGTCATAAAGAATAGAGGTGACCCATGCAAATTTTTCTATTTTATTTATTTATTTATTGCACAAATGCCGGCTGATGAATACTCTCATCATCATATGCCTGCTCTTGTTTCTATCAGCGAGACCAGGAGCACAATGATAACAGAAGTACTCTTATCAGCCAATGCTTGTGACCAGCGGTAACCATTTTACCACGGGCCACAGCTGCTGTCTTACACGCTGTCATATGTATGACAGCATGGGAACCACAGTGCTCTGACCAGCGGTAACGAATTTACCACTGATTAGAGATGGTGTTTCACGTGATGCCACACATATGACAGAATGGGAAATTCTGGATGTTCAGGCTGCCGGACCTGAACATTAACACAGACTCCAGGGAGAAGTCCGTGTTTGGGGTCACGATTACGGAGACCTAGTCCTGCAGTAATAATCTCCTGCTGATAAAACACTGATTGCACTGAATCTACAAAACACAGCCTACGAAGTGACACATTGATGGAATTAGGCCCTCTGACCCTCAGATTAAATAGCAAAAACCTGCTGACAGATCCCATTTAAAAAGTAACCATCATCTTAATTTGTTTTCATAAATCAATCTTACAATTGAAATTAAGACATTTTGTAATATATCTTATCAGAGTTATCTGCTTTCTCCTTTGCGACTGATCACTCATTTGTATTACTATCAATTCACAGGTAAAATGTGTCTCAGTGAAAACAGATTTTCATGTTGCAGAGATAGGAGATGACAGTTGGTGCTCATAAATTTACAAAAATATTTAGAATTGAGAGTCCTCAGTGGTTGATACCATTTCTGTCTACTGGCTAGCATGGTACAAAGATACAGTATATATCTTTCCTGTATAATAAATTTACACGAAGAAGTGTAACTGTAATTTCAGGAGAACTTGCAGCAGAATTTTAAAAGCACCAATTGCCGTCTCCTATCTCTGTAATTTGAAATCTGTCTTCACTGAGTTCAGATTTTACCCATCAATTGAAAGTGAAAAATCAGTCCAGGAGGAGAAAGAAGTCGATTTCTCTGATAAGACATATTACAAAGTTGCTTATTATTATGTGCGCTATTGATTTATGTCAGAATTTAAAATGACGCTGACAATGTAGAAGTAAGTTAAAATTCTATAATAAAAAATGAAGTAGGAATTTTACATTGCCATAATATTATAGTGTTGAGATTTAACAAAATAGAAACTAAATGCCCATAAATCATATTAATTTATGTGTTAGCCGGAGAAGAACTAAAAGACTTTTATTACTATTTGCCGCTAAACATTTTCTTTATTAGACTGCAAATAAAATTGTGTTAAAGTGTTTTCTTTCATTGCATTGTTTGTATCAGTCGATCTCCCCCCAGAGGCATCTAAACACTAGAGAGACCCTGTAGAACAGGCAGAATTCATTATGTTACTCAAAGGAGACATCTCTCTTGCTGTTTTACAGCTTCTCCCTGGAAGTTTTATGAGTTGGAACTTTGTATTCAGGCCCTGGATCCTCAAGATTTTCTTGCTGAATACAGAGATCACTGTTCGGTGGACTGTTAACGTTTTTGAAAGACTATCATTTGCCTTTACTTTAAGCTGAAACAAATGCCACTTCGATAGATAAAATTGTTGCTCCTGAGTTCCTTTTCCTGCACCTTCGCTAGGCTTTTCCTTGCACTTCGTTATTTTGCTCACTCATTGTTTTCTATGCTCTTCGCCTCATTTACTCCATTAGGTGCAGTGTTGCTAATTAAAATACATTTTGCAAAAAAAACAATTAGGACATAGATTGTGCAATCTTACCGACCTGGAGAATTATATTACCATGTCAGTTTGCACTTTTTTTTTGCAATTTCAACACACTTGGAATTTCACATGATAAAACGAATGGTGTTATTCAAAAGTATTACCGTATTTTCCGGCGTATAAGACGACTGGGCGTATAAGACGACCCCCCAACTTTACCAGTTAAAAAATAAAATCTTCTTAAAAGTTGGGGGTCTTCTTATACACCGTATGTCGTCTTATAGGGCCGGTGAATATGTGCCTTTTGGGGGGGGGGGGGAGTGATCCTGATGAGGACGAGGGGGCGTCTCACAGGAAAGTGAGTATCCCCCATTACCTTATCATAGCGCTGCAGCGTGGGGTCTCTGTGCTGGGAGCGGCGGCTGCTGTGCTGTGGCGGCTCCTCTTCTGCAGTGTGGGGCCTCTGGTGCTGTGGGGCAGTGGCGGCGGCGTATCTTCATGCAGTCGGGGCTCCTCCGGCATCTCAGCCTGGAAGCCCCGCCGGCAACTCCATCGGTACAATGCGGTCAGGTGGCCTCCGGGAAAATGGCCGCTGCTCAGATTCAGATCTCGTCCCGAGATCTCGGGAGACGAGATCTGAATCTGAGCAGCGGCCATTTTCCCGGAGGCAGCTCAATAGGTGCGATGCGGTGGCCCGGCCGCTGGGGGCTGTGCATGCTCAGATTCAGATCTCGTCCCGAAATCTCGGGACACGAGATCTGAATCTAAGCAGCGGCCATTTTCCCGGAGGCCAGCGCATTACACCGATGGAGTTGCCGGCGGGGCTTCTAGGCTTTGAGATGCCGGAGGAGCCCCGACTGCATGAAGATACGCCACCGCTGCCACCGCCCCACAGCACCAGAGGCCCCACACTGCAGAAGAGGAGCCGCCACAGCACAGCAGCCGCCGCTCCCAGCACAGAGACCCCACGCTGCAGCGCTATGATAAGGTAATGGGGGATACTCACTTTCCTGTGAGACGCCCCCTCGTCGTCATCAGGATCACTCCCCCCCCCACCCACCATATACACCCGGCGACGGCGTACAAGGCGATTCCCGGCGTACAAGACGACCCCCGACTTTTAAGAAGATTTTCAGGGGTTAAAAAGTCGTCTTGTACGCCGGAAAATACGGTACTTGTCCCACAAAAAACAAGCTCTCATATGGTTATGTGGACTGAAAAATAAAAAAAGCAAAGGCTCTTGGAAGATGGGGAGGAAATAAACTAAAACGTAAAAATGAAAAATTTCCAGAGGTAGAAGAGGTTAAAGATGTAAGAATAATGACATGAACCCTTTCTCACCTGACCCGAACCCTATATAGAACTCGTGGGCCCTTCTTAATTGGTAGATATATGGTTAAGGAAAACAGTGACCTCTCTGAACAGAGTCTGGGGGACTGGGGTTGGTGCTGCCCAAAAAGTTGATCTCCAACAGATTAAGGCCTCCTTCAGACGTCAGTGTCTCTGGTACATGTGGTGACAGTTTTTTCATGTAATGGAGACACTTACACACGTGGATCTAATCAAATGAATGGGTCTGCGCACATGTCAGTGTGTTTCCTTCGAACGTGTGTCCATGGGCAAAACAAGCTGATATGTCCAATTTTTATCAGCAGCACGGCCCGCGAATACATCCCCCCACGTGTACACTGATGACACATGAATGACATCAATATGGTCTCCCTGGTAACTTTCATAACCAACAAAGGAAAAGCCAATCGCTGGGAGCTGATGTTAATAATCTGGGAAAGGGGACAATATCCTCAAAGGTTCCCAGGCTATTAATAACAGCTCACAGGTGTTTGCTTAGCCTTTACTGGTTAGCTTACTGGGGACCCCAGAAAAAAAACAAAACATATGTTCCCCCTATAAATTCTAACCAGCAAAGTCTAATTAGACAACTATGGGCTGATTTCTCATGGTGCTAGCGATGAGGAGTTTTTCGTTGGACAAATGAATTGTCGGCAGACACGTGAGGAATATAGTGTTTTATTATTCTTTATTTTACAGTAGTAAATGGGAAAAAGTTGGTGGGGAGTATTTATAGGAGTCTGTATCGTTCTTTCAATTACAGGACTTTATTCTTGCTGTGTATTTTTTATAGTATGACTATGGGGTTTGTAATGGTGGTGCCTTATAGATACCTATCCATTGCTCTCCTCTGGGCTTGATGTCAGTGGCCATAAAACAGCTGCCATCAACCCCAACCCTATTACACCACTGGCCACCACTTCAGGGCAAGTGGGAAGAGCAAGACTAAGCTCCAGATTTGTGTCGTTTCTGTGGCGGCAGAGGGCTGATGTCCTCAGCCTGGGGGTGCAATATCCCTGGTCCCTTACCAGGCTATTAACATCAGCCTACAGTTGTCTGTTTAGCCTTTGCTGGTTACAATTTATAGGGGACCCTATGTAATTTTTTGGGGGGCTCCCCCGTAAACCAGTAAAGGCTAAGCAAACACCTGTGAGCTGTTATTAATAGCCTGGGAATTTTTTCAGATATTGTCCCCTTTCCCAGATTATTAACATCAGTGTTGTGAATTCTGTTTTTGGGCTCCCTCTGGTGGTTACTGGTGGTACTGGCTGACTTTTGTCTTGCACCTGTTCCCATCAGGAAACTGGGAGTTTCCTATTTAGTCTGGCTTCTCAGTCATTCTAGTGCCGGCAATCAATGTTACCAGAGCACCTCTGTTGCTTGCTACCTGCTCCAAGTCTGCAACTCAGCTAAGTTGGATCTTTGGCATTTTTTGTGTTTGTTTGTCCAGCATACCTTTATATTTCTCTTGCTGCTGGAAGCTCTAGTGATCTGAAATTACTACTCCGGTGTCATGAGTTGATAACGGAGTTAAAGTAATTTCAGGATGGCTGTTTAGGGTTTTGAGGTGACCGCGAAGTCCTCTTTTGTATTTTCTGCTATCTAGTCAGAGGGCCTCTCTTTGCTGAATCTATATTCATACTGCGTACGTGTTTTCCTCTTACCTAACCGTTATTATATGTGGGGGGCTACTATCACTTTTGGGGTTTCCCTGGAGGCAAGCCAGGTCTGTGTATTCCTCTACTAGGGGGTAACTAGATCTCCGGCTGGTGCGAGGTGTCTAGGGATAATCGTAGGCACACCCCCTGGCTACTATTAGTTGCGTGTTAGGTTCAGCGTCGCGGTCATCTGAGATTCCATAATTCCTAGAGCTAGTCCGTTTTTGCCTGAGTCCCTGCCATTGGGAACCATGACAGTATTGCCGGCCACAAATGTATTAAAGGTATTGGCTGAAGAAAGAGAGAAAAGAAGAAGTTTCTGACACTTTTTTTTTTTTTTTTACTCAGAAGTTCTGTCTAGCCATAATTGCAATCTGCTGCTTTTTTCTCTCCTCTTAACCCCTGAATGGCTCAGATCTCAGCTGTTGAGAAATGGATATTCAGAGTTTAGCTACAGGCCTGAGTGCTCTTGCTTCTAAGGTTCAAAATATCCAAGACTATGTTATACATGCTCCTATGTCAGAACCCAAGATTCCTATACCTGAGTTCTTTTCTGGAGATAGATCTCGTTTTTTGAATTTTAAGCACAATTGTAAATTGTATCTTTCTCTGAGATCTCGCTCCGCTGGAGACTCCGCTCAGCAGGTTAAAATTGTGATTTCCTTGTTGCGGGGTGACCCCCAGAATTGGGCATTTGCATTGGCACCAGGGGATCCTGCGCTGCTCAATGTGGATGCGTTTTTTCTGGCACTGGGGTTGCTCTATGAGGAACCTAATTTGGAGATTCAGGCTGAAAAGGCCTTGATAGCCCTCTCTCAAGGGCATGATGAAGCTGAAATATATTGTCAAAAATTTCGAAAATGGTCTGTGCTTACTCAGTGGAATGAGTGCGCCCTGGCGGCGAATTTCAGAGAAGGTCTCTCTGACGCCGTTAAAGATGTCATGGTGGGGTTTCCTACGCCCACAGGTCTGAATGAATCCATGACTATGGCTATTCAGATTGATCGGCGTTTACGGGAGCGCAAACCTGTGCACCATTTGGCGGTGTCTTCTGAGCAGACACCGGAGATTATGCAATGTGATAGAATTCTGTCCAGAAGTGAACGGCAGAATTATAGGCGTAAAAATGGGTTGTGATTCTACTGTGGTGATTCTGCTCATGTTATATCAGCATGCTCTAAACGCACAAAAAAGGTTGATAAGTCTTTTGCAATTGGCACTTTACAGTCTAAGTTTATTTTGTCTGTAACTTTGATCTGTTCATTATCATCTATTACTGTGGATGCCTATGTGGATTCTGGCGCTTCCTTGAGTCTTATGGATTTGTCCTTTGCCAGACGCTGTGGGTTTAGCCTAGAGCCTTTGGAAGTTCCTATCCCTCTGAACGGTATCGACTCCACACCATTGGCTAGGAATAAACCACAATACTGGACACAAGTGACTATGTGTATGACTCCTGACCATCGGGAGGTGATTCGCTTCCTTGTGTTGCATAACTTGCATGATGTCTTAGTGCTTGGATTGCCATGGTTGCAAACTCATAATCCAGTCCTTGACTGGAAAACAATGTCTGTGTTAAGCTGGGGATGTCACGGGGCTCATGGGGAAGTACCTTTGGTTTCCATTGCTTCATCTACTCCCTCTGAAATTCCGGCATTTTTGTCTGACTATTGTGATGTTTTTGAGGAGCCCAAACTTAGTTCTCTCCCCCCTCACAGGGATTGTGATTGTGCTATAGACTTGGTTCCGGGCAGCAAGTTTCCCAAGGGTCGCTTGTTTAATCTGTCTGTGCCTGAGCATGCTGCTATGCGGGAGTATATTAAGGAGTCCTTGGAAAAGGGACATATCCGTCCATCCTCATCCCCTTTAGGAGCAGGTTTTTTTTTCGTGGGTAAAAAAGATGGCTCCCTGAGGCCCTGTATTGATTATCGCCTGTTGAATAAGATTACAGTCAAATACCAGTATCCTTTGCCACTATTGACTGATTTATTTGCTCGTATTAAAGGGGCAAAGTGGTTCTCTAAGATTGATCTTCGGGGTGCGTATAATTTGGTGCGGATTAAGCAGGGAGATGAGTGGAAAACTGCATTTAATACGCCCGAGGGCCATTTTGAGTATTTGGTAATGCCTTTTGGTCTTTCTAATGCTCCTTCAGTCTTTCAGTCCTTTATGCACAATATTTTCCGTAAATACCTGGATAAATTTATGATTGTGTATTTGGATGATATTTTGATTTTTTCGGATGACTGGGAGTCGCATGTTCAACAGGTTAGGAAGGTTTTTCAGGTTTTGCGGGCCAATTCTTTGTTTGTAAAGGGTTCAAAGTGTATTTTTGGGGTTCAGAAGATTTCCTTTTTGGGGTATATTTTTTCCCCTTCTTCTGTTGAGATGGATCCTGTCAAGGTTCGGGCTATTTGTGATTGGACGCAGCCTACTTCCCTGAAGAGTCTTCAGAAGTTCTTGGGCTTTGCTAATTTCTATCGTCGATTTATAACTGGGTTTTCAAGTGTTGCTAAACCTCTGACTGATTTGACTAAGAAGGGTGCTGATGTTGCCAATTGGTCCTCTGCGGCTGTGGAGGCCTTTCGGGAGCTTAAGCGCCGCTTTTCTTCCGCCCCTGTGTTGCGCCAGCCTGATGTTTCGCTCCCTTTTCAGGTCGAGGTTGATGCTTCCGAGATTGGAGCGGGGGCGGTTTTGTCGCAGAGAAGTCCCGATTGCTCAGTGATGAGACCATGTGCATTCTTCTCTCGAAAGTTTTCGCCCGCCGAGCGAAATTATGATGTCGGTAATCGGGAGCTCTTGGCTATGAAGTGGGTATTTGAGGAGTGGCGTCATTGGCTTGAGGGTGCTAGACATCAGGTGGTGGTCTTGACTGATCACAAGAATCTGATTTACCTTGAGTCTGCCAGGCGTCTGAATCCTAGACAGGCGCGCTGGTCATTGTTTTTCTCCCGGTTTAATTTTGTGGTTTCATACTTGCCGGGTTCAAAAAATGTGAAGGCAGATGCCCTTTCTAGGAGTTTTGAGCCTGACTCCTCTGGTGATTCTGAGCCTACGGGTATCCTTAAGGATGGGGTGATTTTGTCTGCTGTCTCCCCAGACTTGCGACGTGCTTTGCAGGAGTTTCAGACTGATAGGCCTGATCGTTGTCCGCCTGGGAGACTGTTTGTTCCAGATGAATGGACCAGTAGAGTCATCTCAGAGGTTCATTCTTCTGTGTTGGCAGGTCACCCTGGAATTTTTGGTACCAGAGATTTGGTGGCCAGGTCCTTCTGGTGGCCTTCCCTGTCTCGGGATGTGCGTGCCTTTGTACAGTCTTGTGATGTTTGTGCTCGGGCCAAGCCTTGCTGTTCTCGGGCTAGTGGATTGTTGTTGTCCTTGCCTATTCCGAAGAGGCCGTGGACGCACATCTCTATGGACTTTGTCTCGGACCTCCCGGTGTCTCAGAAAATGTCCGTCATTTGGGTGGTGTGTGACCGTTTTTCTAAGATGGTTCATTTGGTACCCTTGCCCAAATTGCCTTCTTCATCTGAGTTGGTTCCTTTATTTTTTCAGAATGTGGTTCGTTTACATGGTATCCTGGAAAACATCGTTTCTGACAGGGGGTCTCAATTTGTGTCTAGGTTCTGGCGAGCGTTCTGTGCCAGGATGGGCATTGATTTGTCTTTTTCGTCTGCATTCCATCCTCAGACTAATGGACAGACGGAGCGAACTAATCAGACCTTGGAGACTTATTTGAGGTGTTTTGTGTCTGCTGATCAGGATGATTGGGTCGCCTTTTTGCCGTTGGCAGAGTTTGCCCTCAATAATCGGGCCAGTTCTGCCACTCTGGTATCTCCTTTCTTTTGTAATTCAGGGTTTCACCCTCGTTTTTCATCTGGCCAGGTGGAATCTTCAGATTGCCCTGGAGTGGACACGGTGGTGGATAGACTGCACCGAATTTGGAGTCATGTGGTGGACAATTTGAAGTTGTCTCAGGAGAAGACTCAGCAGTTTGCTAATCGTCATCGTCGTGTGGGTCATCATCTCCGCGTTGGGGATTTGGTGTGGTTATCTTCTCATTTTGTCCCTATGAAGGTCTCTTCTCCTAAGTTTAAACCTCGGTTCATAGGTCCTTATAAGATTTTGGAGATTCTTAATCCTGTATCTTTTCGTTTGGACCTACCAGCATCTTTCACCATTCATAATGTCTTCCATCGGTCGTTGTTGCGGAGGTACGAGGTACCGGTTGTTCCTTCTGTTGAGCCTCCTGCTCCTGTGCTGGTGGAGGGTGAATTGGAGTATGTTGTGGAGAAGATTTTGGACTCTCGCTTTTCCAGACGGAGACTTCAATATTTGGTTAAATGGAAGGGATACGGTCAGGAGGATAATTCTTGGGTGACTGCCTCCGATGTTCATGCCTCTGATTTGGTTCGTGCCTTTCATAGGGCGCATCCAGATCGCCCTGGTGGTTCTCATGAGGGTTCGGTGCCCCCTCCTTAAGGGGGGGGTACTGTTGTGAATTCTGTTTTTGGGCTCCCTCTGGTGGTTACTGGTGGTACTGGCTGACTTTTGTCTTGCACCTGTTCCCATCAGGAAACTGGGAGTTTCCTATTTAGTCTGGCTTCTCAGTCATTCTAGTGCCGGCAATCAATGTTACCAGAGCACCTCTGTTGCTTGCTACCTGCTCCAAGTCTGCAACTCAGCTAAGTTGGATCTTTGGCATTTTTTGTGTTTGTTTGTCCTGCATGCCTTTATATTTCTCTTGCTGCTGGAAGCTCTAGTGATCTGAAATTACTACTCCGGTGTCATGAGTTGACAACGGAGTTAAAGTAATTTCAGGATGGCTGTTTAGGGTTTTGAGGTGACCGCGAAGTCCTCTTTTGTATTTTCTGCTATCTAGTCAGAGGGCCTCTCTTTGCTGAATCTATATTCATACTGCGTACGTGTTTTCCTCTTACCTAACCGTTATTATATGTGGGGGGCTACTATCACTTTTGGGGTTTCCCTGGAGGCAAGCCAGGTCTGTGTATTCCTCTACTAGGGGGTAACTAGATCTCCGGCTGGTGCGAGGTGTCTAGGGATAATCGTAGGCACACCCCCTGGCTACTATTAGTTGCGTGTTAGGTTCAGCGTCGCGGTCATCTGAGATTCCATCATTCCTAGAGCTCGTCCGTTTTTGCCTGAGTCCCTGCCATTGGGATCCATGACACATCAGCCCCAGCAGTCTGCTTTCCCTCTGCTGGTTATGAAAATTATCCTGTAGTCCACGCTTTTTTTTATATTTATTATTTTACGCACAATGTCCACTGCGGGTGCTGAATACAACTGCCATCATTGTCAGGTGGTCGCGCTGATCTCAGTGAGACAAAGGGACAATAATGAGAGCTACCTTCAGCAGCCAGCACCTGGGATCAGCACGAACTGTACAGCTTTTCCCAGGTCCCGGTACGTGTCACACTGTTGCGGCACATAGATGGCACACGGATGCCACACGTATGCCACATGCATATAACACATGGACAAACGGACACTGATAGCTTTGGTATTAGTTTTTCCAGTACCGGAAATATCAGTACATGTTAAGGGGGCCTAAGAAACTGGCAGACTCCATGGATGGAAGGTTTATTGCTGTGATCCAAAAGAAGGCAGCTATATTGGTCATTGATATTTTTATGACAAAAAATGTAATTTTTTACATAATGAGACGTTTGGTTATTATTCTATCTTTGTAAGATGAAAATAAACAATTGAGATTGGAAAATGTACATTTTACATTGAGTTACATAATTATTGTGCACACTAATAATTGCCCAATAATTCTGCACAGAGATATTCTCCTAAGAAAGATAAAATGTCACTTTTACTTTCTTAAATCTTCAGGTTTCAGGTTTATTAACCTTTTGGAATATCTGCCAGCTCTGTAGACATTGAATAATATACAGTAATTCATTGTTAAAAACACTAATTGCTGTTTTTATAATTCTTCGGTGTTCTGAGCAGAAATTGCTCAGCTATACTTATCTAACAATGCAAATTAGTAGAGATGATGAATCTTTTCGAGATTCCAATTCACAAACTTTTGGCAAAAGGGGTTTGTAGGTTTACAATCAACAAGGAAAGTTATTGATTTTATAAAATGTACTTAAAGCATAATAGTTGTTTTCATTTTTATTTAACAAATCAATAGTACACCTGAAAATAAACAGCTTTGTAATATATCTTATCAGAGATCTCTGCTTCTTTTTCTGCCAAAATTGATCAGTCATTATCAAAATTCTCAATTTTGAGCTAAAATCTGTCTTCAATGAAGACAGATTTTCCCATTACTGAGATAGGAGATTGCAGCTGCTACTGATGAGATTCTATGCAGACAGAAGGAGGGAGGAGCTAGAGGCAGAGCTCCTCCCTCATCCTCACCCTCCTATCTAGATAGAAACTTTTTTTTGGTCCGAGGGCCACATCGCAGATTGAACTAACCACATGGTTTGCAATAAAACATCATAATTAACACAACATAGATATCTAATAGGTGCTGATTTCATTTTTAGGACACTGACCTACCGGGAGGATAGAGGTCCTTTTATCTCTTCTTCCCAACCAGAAAGAAAGAAACCTCGTTTACAGCTTTCTCCATTGTAGATTTTGCGAGATACACACAATCAAGTGTTTCTCTTCTCCCATAAACTACAAACAATAAGGCATCTGTATTCTTCATCTACTCATAACCTAGATGATGACGTGGTAATAAACATGGTCACACAGTGCTTTATTAATAGTTACCCAGCCGTATGGTGTTGCCTGACAATCCTCTACTCCCTAATATGGTGCCATCACCAGATACTGGAAGACATTTCTGTGACCAAACAGTTGAGTGCCACACAGAATGGCATAGAGGGTCGTATGTGGTCACTCGGCCACATGTTGTGCACCCCTGGCCTAGATAACCCCTTAGGCTATGTGCATTTAGTACAGCTATTGAAAGCCTGACAATCCTTTACTCCCTAACATGGTGCCCTCACCAGATACTGGAAGACACTTCTTTGACTAAACAGTTGAGTGCCACACAGAATGGCATTGAGGGTCATATGTGGTCACTCGGCCACATGTTGTGCACCCCTGGTCTACATAACCCCTTAGGCTATGGGCATTTAGTACAGCTATTGAAAGCCTGAAAATCTTCTACTCCCTAAAATGGTGCCATCACCAGATACTGGAAGATGTTTCTGTGACCAAACAGTTGAGTGCCACACAGAATGGCATTGAGGGTCGCATGTGGTCACTTGGCCGCATGTTGTGTACCCCTGGTCTACATAACCCTTGCTATGTGCGTTCAGTACAGCTATTGAACGCATTACTGATATTATTATTTTAACTTACTAAATGTTCATAATCTGCTTTTTCCACAATTCTGTTTCCTGATATATGACTATGAGTGGTTATTTTTTCTATTGCTTTAGAATGAAAGAGATCATGAACAGATGGAACACTATTGCTCATCCCTGGATATAATTATCTCAGCTGGCTCTTCCATAGCTTAATGGGCCACTAATGAACCATTAAGTAAAAAACTGGACTATTAACGGGTAATATCAAGCTGAGCTTGCTTCCAAAGAATTAAAATGAACAAATTAAATATATAGAACCAGAAACATAACTTGAGGTCTTGGGTCTCAGTGCAAAATATGTCATGAAATTTCCCACCACAGTACCATATACCATTTGTTATGTCAATTGCTTTCTATGTAGAAAATAAGATTTTGGGCTTACTCAGGCACCAAGGTCTGAGTGTAACTGCTATCCCCGCACAATATAAACCGTTTCTTCTCAAACTATGAGGATAGCCTCATCAGTGAAGCACCACCATATTTGATGGTGATGCTCAACTGGGAAGGTAGTATATGCAGAAGCTTGACACGTTTTTGAGTAGCTGTAGTTATGTTTGGTTTAGTAACATCAACTAATTTTTTTTACTTGTTCTATTGCTTTACTATATACAATTGAAAGACAAAATTTAGTTGTAATTTTCATTTTAATGTACTGTAGAAGCAGGTGATATTTTTAAAACTTCTAATATTGTGGCCCTACATGCGCCATGATTACTTACTTTAGAAGGGCAGTCCACAGTTTAGCCTGGTTTGCCTTAGATAGCCTTGGGTGCCTTTGGGTTGAGGCAAAGCTGTGGACTGCCCTTGTAAAAGCATGAGTCTCGGGCATGTAGGACCACTGTCTTGACCCATTAGGTATAATACGGCTACCCTGCCTCTTCCCTTTCTAGACCTGATGAAGATTCTTCTTTCTTGTTATACCAGATGATAAAGATCATTCTGTTCACCCCCATGGACTACTGGGTGAGAGAGATTTCCTTTTTTTCCATCCAATTTAGGTTAACAAGTTGATATTTCCTCTTACACTTCACATGCACCATATATGACCACTGTCATTTTCATGAATTTTCTGTGAAGGCTTTCTAGAAGGGTCTAGTGTGTATACAGATATACTGTCCACCACTGTGATTGCCTGTTCATTTGATCTATGTTTTTATAAAAATGGAGATGTTTTTTCATTTTTTATACTACCTCGTTGTTTTTATAATTCATATTAAAAGTTATGTTTTATGACTTTCACCTGTTGCTACATTTCTATGATTATGAGAGTTTTGGAAAATGCGAGACCGACTACTGTGGGTGTGAGAGCCACTTTGCCTTGTGACACGTTTAATTTTCATTTTAGCATAGACCTCTAGCACTATTTATTATAGCCCAGACATCACACTGGTCTGTGTGGTGAGGTCCAAACGTGATCTCGATCTATCAAACAAGGCCTAGGAAGAAAAAAGTTCGAGAAGCTGTGCTATACACACTTGGTACACCTATGTATGGAACCACATGTCAATTGAATAAATGGCGCAGTTGGTTATTAACCATGAATGGGTTATTTCTTGTCCAAAATTAGAAAAAAATATGTGATTGTGTTTTAGAAAAAGTTCTACACACTTGAACACAGCAGATCTATGATACTGAATGAGGTCCAAGAATGTCAGACATCAGTGAGTCAAACTAATGGGGTCCTTATAATTTACAAAAACAAGTCTTCCATATGCAATCTTTGCAGGAGAGTGATGGTTAACTCACATATACCAATTAGAGAGTGTGAATACCGTAAGTATATGTGGCCACTAGAGATAAGCGGCTACATTGAAATTCAAATTCTCCGACTTTGCCAAATTTTTTACTAAAAATTAAATTTGATTTTATTTGATTTGATTTGCATATTCCATTTAACCATTGGAATCTGGAGATGGAAATCCCAGACTTTGCTATACAACCTGCCAGTCCTGTGTCCAATTGTGCTCCCATGGGAACCACTGATCTGTGATGGCCAAGTTACTGACCACCACTGTACAAAGTATGATTATCCGCTAAATTTCATAGATGCAGGACATAATGGATAAGCTGTTGGAACTGTGCTTTTTTTTAACTCCCTTCAATACAGTGTGCTTATCCTGTCCCCTTTTCAGAAAAGCACCTTCAAAGTATGATGTTTCTCCACCATTCTTGACAGTTGGGACAGTGTTCTTAGGGTTGTACTCACCCTCCTTCTTCCTCCAAACATGACGATTGGAGTTGATATAAAAAAATTATATTTTGGTCTCATCTGACAACATGACCTTTCCCCATGTCTCCTCGGGATCATCCAGATGGTCATTCTTAAAATTCAAATGGGCCTGGATATGTTCTGGTGTGAGCAGGGGGACCTTGCATGCCCTGCAGGATTTCAATCCATGATAGCGAAGTGTGTTACTTACGGTAATGTTTGAGACTGTGGTCCCAACTCTCTTAAGGTCATTGACCAGGTCCTCCCATGAAGTTTTGGGCTGATCCCTGATCTTTATCAGTATCATTCTCACCCCACAAGGTCAAATCTTGCAAGGAGAACCAGATCAAGGAAGATTGACAGTCATCTTGTTTTTCTTCCATTTTCTAATAATTGTGCCAATAGATGTTGCCTTCTCACCAAGCTGCTTGACTATTGTCCTGTAGCCCTTCCCAGCTTTGTGCGGGTCTGGAATTTGCTCCTGGGGTTCTTTAACAGCTCTTTGATCTTGACCATGGTGGAGAGGTTAGAGTGTAATTGATTGTGTGGACAGATGTCCTTTATACAGGTAACGAGTTCAAACAGGTGCAATTAATACAGGTAATGAGTGCAGAGTAGGAGACTTCTTAAAGAAAAACGAACAGGACTGTGAGAGCCTGAAATCTTGCTGGTTGGTAGGTGATCAAATACTTATGTCATGCAATAAAATGCAGTTTAATTATTTAAAAAATATAAAATGTGATTTTCTGGTTTACCTACTATAAAAATTACTGACCTCTCAACGCTTTGTAGGTGGACACTCACATATATTTATATACTTATAATATATATATATTTTTTTTTTCTTTTTTTTTTTTCTTTTGTGAGTTTTCTTTTCAGTTTTTGAGATGCAAAATTGAGAGAAACCTGCTAAAAATTGACTTCTATAACCCTCTAATCAGCATTGTGCTTATCTTTTGCATCTTTCATTTTGTAGGAACATGCAAATGAATTCAAATGAATTGCTAAGAGAAATACCCATGTAGCTTCCCATTAAATTGAATCCTAAAAATAGCATTTTCACAGAGCTTTAACCAATTATAAAAGCACTGCGAAGTGTGAAGGTAAGTGATAATGTTCATGAGAGACTGATATGCATATTTCGTGTGTGGTGCTTACATAAAGGGGAGTAAAGGCGGACTCACAGAAATAGAATAGATGAATATCAAATCTGGGACCTACAGGTAAAAACTACTAATGGCTACAATACCCAGAAATGTCATAACCAATAAATCTCACTCGAGACATGATAGATTAAAGGGTTTTACAAAAATAAGAAAGGATCTGGTAATTCCTGTAAGGAGTCTCCAAATCCTCCTATTACCTTTACTTTTCCTTTTTAGATCCCCTTCAGCCCCTTGTTGCCATGAATTCTGTTATTGTTTACATCCTGACATTTCCATCGGTTATCATACAGTGATGATGCGCCATGCATGCACACATGACCACTGCAGCTAATCACTGGCATCAGTCATCTTGTGCCATACGTGCAGGTGTCTCTGCTGAGGTCAGTGATTAGCTGCAGTGGTCAAATGCACATACATGGCATGTTATTACTAGAAGACAACATAGGGACCAACAAAGTGGCAGCACTAGAGTAGCAACAAATTAGCAGGAGGTAAGTAATGATTTTTTAAATATTTTATTACAACTCTAGCTCCATCTATTTAATTCCGGAAACCCTTATGATTATTCATGGCGCGCACATAAAGACTTCAAAAACAATGAATAATGCAACCGACTCCGATAAGTAATTGCTCATACTGTAGTAGAACATCAAGGGTTTTGTTCACTTTTATTTATCACTTTGAAGTCCACTGTATTATACGTGGTGGATGCAAGACACACTGAGGTTATATCCCAACACCTCATCACAAAGTTACAGGGAGGATTGCCTAGCGCTTCCTGAAACATCCCTTAAATATTACAAAAGGCATATACGGCACTCCTGGTGAGGGCCTCTGGTGCCCACATAGGGTTCCAACTAGTAATGAGCAAGTGTCGTCGTTACTCGAGTTTTCCGAGCATACTCGGGTGTGTTGTGAGTATCTTTTGGGCGTGCTCGTAGATTGTGTTTTAGTCCCGGCAGCTGCATGATTTGCAGCTGTTAGACAGCCTGAATGCATGTGGGTATTCCCTAACAAACAGGCAATCCCTGCATGTGTTCAGGTTGTCTAACAGCTGCAAATCATACAGCTGCAGGGACACAAACATAATCTACGAGCACGCCCAAGATACTCGGAGAACACCCGAGCATGCACGGAAAACTCGAGTAACGAGCACATTCGCTCATCACTAGTTCCAACCCATAATCCAATAGTAGCCATAAATCTGGCACTCAGCTGACAGGTTTATTGCTATTGCATCCCTTAAATAGGTTCTGTGAATGTTAGTTTTCTATTTACCTAGAATATTTTGAACAGTTTGTAAAACTGCTAAATAAAACATGAAAGCGGACAAACAACTAAAATTTCACTGTATAAATACTATATATGCTAATGAGAAGCCTGGCTGAAGACTGATTAGAGATGCACATAAATTACATAATGATAATAATATATAACATCTACCAAAGATAGAAAAAATATAACAGATAATATTTATCTGTACAGCATTAGTAGTGCTATATGGAGTGATCACCTTGTGGCTCTTGTGAGGGCTTATGTTTTGCACAGTGAGCTGACATTTTTATTGATAGAATTTTGGGGTCGATGTTATATTTTGACCTCCTCTTATTGCTTTTTATTTCAGTATTGTTGCAACCCAAAAAAATTATAATTCTGGTGTTTTCGATTTTCATCTCATTACACTGTTTACCTGTCTGATTAATTTATTTGATATTTTGATTGGACTTTCATGGATGTAGCGATACCAAATATATGTATTTTTTTTTATTTATTTATTTTTATTTAGGCAAAAGAAGGTGATTTGAAATTATTTTTTTTTTCATTTATTACAGTGTATCAACAGTATCAACAGTTACAGGCTGGTTTTCATAGGAGTACAGTAATGACAAACACAACAAAAACTGAACGTTTCAGCAGAAATATAAATGCTGTGTGTGTTGAGCTAATTTGTGGTGAGGAAATACCATAGTAAGATACTGTCTGCATTACCCATTGTCATCAGAGATACCGCTGATGATGCCTTGTTCCAGTCACTTGAGCACCACAGCCAATCACAGGCTTCAGTGGTCAGCTGAGTGAAGAATGCGATGTCATTGACACTTCTGATGATGCGCTGTTCCAGTCACTTGACCACCGCAGCCAATCACAGGCCTCAGTGGTCAGGTGATTGAAGAATGTGACATCATTGATACTTCTGATGATACATTGTTCCAGTCACTTGACCACTGCAGCCAATCACAGGCCTCAGTGGTCAGGTGACTGAAGAATGTGACATCATTGATACTTCTGATGATGTGTTGTTCCAGTTACTTGACCACTGCAGCCAATCACAGGCTTCAGTGGTCAGCTGAGTGAAGAATGCGATGTCATTGACACTTCTGATGATGCGCTGTTCCAGTCACTTGACCACCGCAGCCAATCACAGGCCTCAGTGGTCATGTGACTGAAGAATGTGACATCATTGATACTTCTGATGATGCATTGTTCCAGTCACTTGACCACCGCAGCCAATCACAGGCCTCAGTGGTCATGTGACTGAAGAATGTGACATCATTGATACTTCTGATGATGCATTGTTCCAGTCACTTGAGCACCACAGCCAATCACAGGCCTCAGTGGTCAGCTGAGTGAAGAATGCTATGTAATTGATACTTCTGATGATGTGTTGTTCCAGTTACTTGACCACCACAGCCAATCACAGGCTTCAGTGGTCAGGTGTGACATCATTGCAACACAGACCACCCACAGTGATAGGTTCTTAATCCACACGAGTAGAGCAAATGTGTATGGCTCATTTATCATTTTATTATTTTTTTGTAATTTGATGTGCCTTATATCCCCTTACGTTTTTGTAACATTATTTTTTGGGGTTACCACCTAGTCTTGTCTTTTGGATAAAATTCCCAAATCATCTTAAAATCTCAAAGCCAGCAAATTATGTCATCATATGTGAAAAAAACCTTTTTACCCTTGTATCACCATTAGCCAAATATTGATTTTAAAAACATATTATTGACAGATATTAATAGTATTTGGTCTCACAATTTTTTCTATAATGCCGAGGTCACACTTGCGAGTGTGATGCGAGAAACTCATGCGAGTCTCTCGCATCCATACCCGGCACTGCCGATGGCACTCGGGAGCGGAGCGCGCGGCTGCATAGAAATACAGACTCACGCAAATTTATTGCATTGAACTCGCAAGTGTGACCCCAGCCTTATTGTAAAAATAACAGTAAGAAAAATCCTGCTGTGAATAAAAAATCCAATTGTGTAGCAAAGAAATAAAGCTAAAAACCTTTGACAGGATATGTACTAAACAAGGGCGATAATTTGAATCTAACCTTTCCAGTGGATTTTGTCCCTTTCCAAATGCAAAAATAGCAAACAGTCCATGCAGCGAGAAGACAAAGTGCTAATTCCCAGCGGAGGTCTCCAATGTGTTCAATTCCGTCTGATATGGCCAAAACACGGCGTCTGTAAGAGTGGAATAAAAGTTTGTGAACACAACGGACAGATGTAGACAATATTTTAAGAACATCATTTTATTATTAATTCCTAATATTATTATAGTGTTTGCAAAAACCAACAAATACTGGCTTGCTGTATCTTAAAATGGTCACTGTCCGTTCAACAAACTTTTCATACATCTTGTTTAATATGCTTCTTTCTTGATGTATGAGCCACTTCTTCTCGCCACCCTTGCCTTCTGAACTTATCATTCACTTATAAAATCAGCTAAAACCGATCTTGCTTACTGAAGGATCAGGTTACAGCTTCCCAAGATTATGAACTGTGGACAAGGAATTAGTGCTGTGCAGTCTACCTGATCTCACAGTAGGGGGCCAGACACTGTGCATCACACATAGGGGGCATCACCAATAGGCTGTAAGCCAAACACTGTGCATTATACATCTGTGTGACTGGGGTCCTAAGCAAGCTCCATCTGTGTGCATGTTAATACTACACAACCCCCCCTCAATAAATTGGTAGGATACAGTTTGGATCAGTATTTTGCAGCTTTGGTGCCCCCCGTCTTTATAATGGGGGACTGCTGCATCCTGCTGGTGCATTGGTAATATGATCTGGTTTTGGTAAGGCTGTATCTTTTTGTGTGATTTTTTTTTACTGGGGCAAAGGAGCAAGGAGCCGCAGAGCGATATCGATGGTGCCGCTGATCCGCTGCTGAATTTACAGGCAACCCACTCATTACTGCTATATAATGTTCTTTGTGTCCATCTATGATCCTTCTGCTTTTAAAAATTGGCTACATAAAAATAGGAGAGCAGGAATCCTTCATGTCTTTGTGTGCAGTGTATGCAAGACATCAGAGCAGCTAGTCTCCACCCACCAGCTCAGAGACAATTGAAAATCGAGACAGAGAGGAAGCTTGCAGAGGAGAAAACTGGAGAAAATGTAGAACACAAGTCACATCTCCTGAAATTGCTATGAACAGTAAAGTATACACACTTAACAGCTGGCATTGTTGTTTAGTGGGGATGTATCATATTTATACTTCTCTGGAGATAGTAGTAAGAGCAATAAGGCAAATGGGAAATTTTTAAATTACTCCATAACAATTTTTCTATTTTCTTTAAGCCTCACTAAGACTTAAGGTACCGTCACACTAAGCGACTTTGCAGCGAGAACGATGATGATCTGTGATGTTGCAGCGTCCTGGATAGCGATCTCGTTGTGTTTGACACGCAGCAGCGATCTGGATCCCGCTGTGATATCGCTGGTCAGAGCTAGAAGTCCAGAACTTTATTTCGTCGCTGATCACCCGCTGTCATCGCTGGATCGGTGTGTGTGACACCGATCCAGCGATGTGTTCACTTGTAACCAGGGTAAATATCGGGTTACTAAGCGCAGGGCCACGCTTAGTAAACCGATATTTACCCTGGTTACCATTGTAAAAGTAAAAAAAACCCACTACATACTCACCTTCTGATGTCTGTCACGTCCCCCGCCGGCGGCTTCCCTGCACTGAATGTGTCAGCGCTGGCCGGCCGTAAAGCAGAGCACAGCGGTGACGTCACCGCTGCTGCCGGCACTGACACATTCAGTCAGTGCAGGAAGCTCTCGGCAGCAGCGCGTAACCCTGTGGACGCCGGGGGACGTGACAGACATCAGAAGGTGAGTATGTAGTGTTTTTTTTTTACTTTTACAATGGTAACCAGGGTAAATATTGGGTTACTAAGTGCGGCCCTGCACTTAGTAACCCGATGTTTACCCTGGTTACCCAGGTGCTGCAGGGGGACTTCGGCATCGTTGAAGACAGTTTCAACAATGCCGAAGTTGTTCCCCTGATCGTTGGTCACTGGAGAGAGCTGTCTGTGTGACAGCTCCCCAGCGACCACACAACGACTTACCAACGATCGCATCGCTGGTCGTGATCGTTGGTAAGTCGTTAAGTGTAACGGTACCTTTAGTCAGGCTATAAGTCTGCACCCACTGAGATCTGGGGATCACATCCTAATTAGTCATGCATGCTTAACCTCCTGCTGTGCGCACACAAACACCTCACACAGTGCTAGCCAGAGGAACCTATTGTCCTGCTTGCAGAAACATGCTTTTCCCATTGAAGTAACTTTATCTCCAAAAATAAAATATATTGATGTTCTGATGACTCTGTTTGTTACCCCTTCATGGTTAAAGGGAATCTGTCACCCCAAAATTTGCCTATAAACTAAGGGTACCGTCACATTAAGCGACGCTGCAGCGATATAGACAACGATGCCGATCGCTGCAGCGTCGCTGTTTCATCGTTGTGTGGTCGCTGGAGAGCTGTCACACGGACAGCTCTCCAGCGACCAACGATGCCGAAGTCCCCGGGTAACCAGGGTAAACATCGGGTTACTAAGCGCAGGGCCGCGCTTAGTAACCCGATGTTTACCCTGGTTACCAGTGTATGTAAAAAAAAAAACACTACATACTTACATTCCGGTGCCTGTCGCGTCCCCCGGCGTCCGCTTCCCTGCACTGTGTAAGCGCCGGCCCTAAAGCAGAGCGGTGACGTCACCGCTGTGCTTTGCTTTACGGCCGGCACTGACACAGTCAGTGCAGGAAGCTCTGAGCAGCAGCACGGACGCCGGGGGACGTGACAGACATCAGAAGGTGAGTATGTACTGTTTTTTTTTTACTTTTACAATGGTAACCAGGGTAAATATCGGGTTACTAAGCGCGGCCCTGCGCTTAGTAACCCGATATTTACCCTGGTTACCATTGTAAAACATTGCTGGCATCGTTGCTTTTGCTGTCAAACACAACGATACACGCCGATCTGACGACCAAATAAAGTTCTGGACTTCTAGCTCCGACCAACGATATCACAGCAGGATCCAGATCGCTGCTGCGTGTCAAACACAACGATATCGCTATCCAGGACGCTGCAACGTCACGGATCGCTATCGTTATCGTTGGAAAGTTGGTCAGTGTGAAGGTACCTTTAGGCCACCGGCATCAGGGGCTTATCTACAGCATTCTGTAATGCTGTAGATAAGCCCCCAATGTAACCTGCAAGATAAGAAAAGCAGGATATATTATACTCACCCAGGGGCAGTCCCGGTTCGGGTCCGATGGGCATCGTGGTCCGGGTCTGGTGCCTCCCATCTTCATATGATGACGTCCTCTTCTTGTCTTCCTGCCGTGGCTCCTGCGCAGGCGTACTTTGTCTGCCTTGTTGAGGGCAGAGCAAAGTACTGCAGTGCGCAGATGCCGGGAAAGGTCAGAGAGGCCCAGCGCCTGCGCACTGCAGTATTTTACTCTGCCGTCAACAGGGCAAATCAGTATACCTGCACAGGAGCCGCAGCAGGAAGAAAAGAAGAGGACATCATCGTATGAAGATGGGAGGCCCCGGACCCAGACCTGTGACGGCCATCGGACTGGACCACGTCAGGACTGCCCCTGGGTGAGTATAATCTAATCTGTTTTTCTTATCTTGCAGGTTACATCGGGGCTTATCTACAGCATTATAGAATGCTGTAGATAAGCCCCTGATGCCGGTGGCCTTAGCTTATAGGTGAATTTTGGGGTGACAAATTCCCTTTAAAACGGCACCCTTTGTGGACCTCATAAAGTAATACTGTCCTCTGTTCTGGCCCCCCTTACAGTAACTATGTAGCCCTCTGTGGCCTCATATAGTATTAAGTGGTTTGTGTTGGCATTGAGGGGCAAGGAGTTAGTGGCTCTCTGTTCCACAATACTTTTCAACTGGATGTGCTTTCGAAGACGCACATCCAGTTGAAAATAGTGCTTGCACTTTCAGGCCTCACTACTCCCATGTCTGAAATGTTATGACTGGTCTCAGTCTGAGAGGAGAGATCCCCCCCACTGTCATACAGCTCAGACTGCCACCTTAAGCTCAATCCGCAGCATGATAAGAGTGGCCCTGTGTATGTGTCTATATGTGTCTGTGTCTATATATTTCTGGGACGTAAATTGCAGTCTGTCATGGGTTTTAATAGCATGTTGCGATAATGCATTGAATTTGCATTGTTAGAAATTTATGTCTTTAACAAAGGTTGCATAAAGGTAAAGGGGAATATGTCTGTAATTTACATAGATGTATACTTATCCATATCAAGTGAGAAAAAAAACATGACATTGTACACGAGTTTCTGGGTGATGCATATTTTTGGATTTTTAGCATTAGAGCAAAAGCCAGTAGACATGCTCACAGCAGAGTTATCCTGAAGTTACATTAATGTTTTAATGCAGTTTGTGTCAGTTCTGATTGAGTTACCATGTTGTGCATCACTGCGTATGGCTCAGAGAGGGGTCACTTAGAACCAAATGTTTCCAATTCAATCAGCATCATTTTCCTTCTTTTAACTCTCAGCTTTGTGAGAAAAGCAAAAATTTATTTCATTTCTTTATTTCTTTCAGTTTTTATATTTTTTAATTGAAGCTGTAAACATATAAAATCCATTTCCTTATAATTTATACATAGAACATTCCGATCTTTGTGAATAAAAGCAATTATTTAAGAAACTAATCTCTGCTTCTAATCTTTGTATAATCCACAGGAGGGAGCGCTGTGAAAGGAGAAGAGTTTCCTTGAGAAAGAAGTTCATGGAGGACCAGAAGGAGACAATGGTTAGTATTTGGTATACTCCTGTATGTAGTCTGTGTCCAGCACAGGAGTAGCAGCAAAGCAGAGATGGGTGAAAGTTGCAGAGAGGCAAAAACAGTAGAAAGGTTTAGAAAAGTCTTGGTGGATGAGACGAACCAGTGGACGAGCAGTCAAGCGTCCAGGTCCTCACCAATTGTACCCAAGATTCACAAAATATTTGCAGCAGCACAACCAAGTTGGCCGAACCCTTGTTATTCCCCCCAAAAGTAGCGACAAGCACTTGCCGAAAGGCCCAGCCATGCCCTGCAAAAATCTGGTGAGCAGAGCAGCACGGTGGCTCAGTGGTTATCATTGTTGCTTTGCAGCGCTGGGGTCCTAGGTTCAAATCCCACCAAGGACAACATCTGCAAGGAGTTTGTATGTTCTCCCTATTTTTGTGTGGGTTTCCCGCACTTCAGAGACATAGTGATATGGATTTAAGATTGTGAGCACTGAAGGGGACAGTGAAGATTATGTCTGTGAAATTAAATGTGCTATATAAGGGATTAAAAAACCCACTGACACCGGATTAAGATTATTGACTGTTACTTTTTTGTTATTATCCAAGATTGTTCCCAGAGACATCTAAGCTAACATCTCTGCTAAAACAAAAGAGATGGTTTACTGTTGTGAATTCTGCTTTTGGGCTCCCTCCGGTGGTTGTAGGTGGTAATGCAGTTGCCCCTGAGTTGCAGTCCTGGTCAGGTGTATCTGCTGATTGCAGTCCTGAATGGGGTATTTAGGCGTGCAGGATTCATTAGTCCTTGCCAGTTGTCAATTGTTGTTGGGAGGTGTTGGACCTCTGCTTGGTTCCTCCTGCCTTTCTGCCAAATCAGCAAAGATAAGTGTCTGTTTTTTTTTCCTGTGGCACACATGCTATGTGCTTCACAATTCAGTGCTATTCTTTGTGTTTTCTTGTCCAGCTTAGATTGTGTCAGTATTTTCTCAGTCTTGTTGGATTCTCTGGAGTCGCAGATATACATTCCATGTCTTTAGTTAGATTGTGGAACTTTTTGTATTATCTGCTGTGGATATTTTTGGAAGGGTTTTAATACTGACCGCCTAGTAATCTGTCCTATCCTTTCCTATTTAGCTAGAGTGGCCTCTTTTGCTAAATCCTGTTTTCTTCCTGCGTGTGTCTATTCTTCTCCTACTCACAGTCATTATTCGTGGGGGGCTGCCTATCCTTTGGGGGTCTGCTCTGAGGCAAGGTAGCATTCCTATTTCCATCTATAGGGGTATTTAGTCCTCCGGCTGTGTCGAGGTGTCTAGGGTATGATAGGCACACCCCAAGGCTACTTCTAGTTGCGGTGTTAGTTCAGGATTTGCGGTCAGTACAGGTTCCACCGACTCCAGAGAAAGTTTCATGTGGCTCCAAGGTCACCAGATCATAACAGTACAACTGGCCCATAATAAGTTAAATGCATCTCAGAAGAAGGGAAGAAAGGTGTTGAGCCATTTTTTTTTCTGTAGTCTGTTTTGTCTTTTCTTCCCTCTTTATTTATGGCTGGCTGAGGAGTCTTGTGCCAGCATGGATGTTCAGGAATTAGCTTCTCGTGTAGACCAGCTTGCTGCTAGGGTACAGGGTATTTCTGATTATATTGTTCAGACTCCTGCTTTATAGCCGAAGATTCCTACTCCTGATTTGTTTTTTGGTGATAGGTCCACATTTTTGGGTTTTAAAAACAATTGTAAACTGTTTTTTGCTCTGAGACCGCGATCCTCCGGTGATTCCATTCAGCAGGTTAAAATTGTCATCTCCCTGCTGCATGGCGATCCACAGGATTGGGCATTTTCCCTGGAATCTGGGAATCCGGCCTTGTTTAATGTAGATTCCTATTTCAGGCTTTAGGATTATTATATGATGAACCGAATTCTGTGGATCAAGCGGAGAAAACCTTGTTGGCCCTGTCTCAGGGTCAAGAGGCGGCAGAATTGTATTGTCAGAAATTTAGAAATGGTCTGTGTTGACTAAATGGAATGATGATGCTTTGGCGGCAATTTTCAGAAAGGGTCTTTCTGAATCCGTTAAAGATGTTATGGTGGGTTTTCCCACGCCTTCCGGTCTGAGTGATTCTATGTCTCTGGCCATTCAGATTGATCGGCGCTTGCGGGAGCGTCAAACTGTGCACGCTGTGGCGTCGTCCTTAGAGCAAAGTCATTGTGGCGACGCTTCTCATGTCATTTCAGTCTGCCCTAAGCGGACAAAAAGGATCGTTAGGTCATTTACTATCAGTACTGTACAACCTAAATTTCTGTTATCGGTGTCCTTGATCTGCTCATTGTCATCATTTTCTGTCATGGCATTTGTGGATTCAGGTGCCGCCTTGAACTTAATGGATTTTGAGTTTGCCAGGCGTTGTGGTTTTCCCTTGCAGCCTTTGCAGAACCCTATTCCTTTAAGGGGGATTGATGCTACACCTTTGGCTAAAAATAAGCCTCAGTTTTGGACACAGGTGACCATGCACATGGCGCCAGCCCATCAGGAAGATTGTCGATTTCTGGTGTTGCATAATTTGCATAATGTTATCGTGCTGGGTTTCCAGTGGTTGCAGGTACATAATCCTGTGTTGGATTGGAAATCTATGTCTGTGACTAGTTGGGGTTGTCAGGGGGTTCATAATGATGTTCCTTTGATGTCAATCTCCTCTTCTTCCTCTTCTGAAATTCCAGAGTTTTTGTCTGATTTTCAGGATGTATTCGTTGAGCCCAAGTCCAGTTCCCTCCCACCGCATAGGGACTGTGATTGTGCGATTGACTTGATTCCAGGCAGTAAGTTTCCTAAGGGCCGACTTTTCAACCTGTCTGTGCCTGAACATACCGCCATGCGGAGTTATGTTAAGGAGTCTTTGGAGAAAGGGCATATTCGGCCATCTTCTTCACCGTTGGGAGCAGGTTTTTTTTTGTTGCTAAGAAGGATGGCTCCTTGAGACCTTGTATTGATTATCGCCTCTTGAATAAGATCACGGTCAAGTTTCAATACCCTTTACCTTTGCTTTCCGATTTGTTTGCTAGGATTAAGGGGGCTAGTTGGTTTACGAAGATTGACCTTCGGGGGGCATATAATCTTGTTCGTATTAAGCAGGGTGATGAATGGAAAACTGCATTTAATACGCCCGAAGGCCATTTTGAATACCTTGTGATGCCATTCGGGCTCACTAACACTCCATCTGTTTTTCAATCCTTCATGCATGATATCTTCCGGACTTATATTGATAAATTCTTGATTGTATATTTGGACGATATTTTGATTTTTTCCGATGATTGGAAGTCTCATGTGGAACAGGTCAGGATGATATTTCAGATCCTTCGTGACAATGCCTTGTTTGTGAAGGGGTCTAAGTGTCTCTTTGGGGTGCAAAAGGTTTCTTTTTTGGGCTTTATTTTTTCTCCCTCATCTATGGAGATGGATCCGGTTAAGGTTCAGGCCATTCATGATTGGATTCAACCCACATCCGTGAAGAGCCTTCAGAAATTTTTGGGTTTTGCAAATTTTTATCGCCGTTTCATTGCTAACTTCTCCAGCGTGGTTAAACCCTTGACTGATTTGACAAAAAAAGGCGCTGATGTGGCGAATTGGTCCTCTGTGGCTGTCTCTGCCTTTCAGGAGCTTAAACGCCGATTTACTTCTGCTCCGGTGTTGCGCCAACCAGATGTTTCTCTTCGGTTTCAGGTTGAGATTGATGCTTCTGAGATTGGGGCAGGGGCCATTTTGTCTCAGAGGGATTCTGTTGGTTCTTTGATGAAACCGTGTGCCTTCTTCTCCCGCAAGTTTTCGCCTGCTGAATGCAATTATGATGTCGGCAATCGGGAGTTGTTAGCTATGAAGTGGGCGTTTGAGGAGTGGCGACATTGGCTTGAGGGAGCTTAGCACTGTATTGTGGTCCTGACCGATCATAAGAATTTGATTTACCTCGAGTCTGCCAAACGGCTGAGTCCTAGACAGGCTCGATGGTCCTTGTTTTTTTCCCGTTTTGATTTCGTGGTTTCGTATCTTCCGGGTTCTAAGAATATTAAGGCTGATGCCCTTTCTAGGAGTTTTTTGAATGATTCTCCTGAGGTCCTTGAACCGGTCGGCATTCTGAAAGAAGGGGTGGTCCTTTCTGCCATTTCCCCTGATTTACAGCGGGTTCTTCAGGAATTTCAGGCTGATAGACCTGACCGCTGTCCTGTGGGGACATTGTTTGTTCCTGACAGATGGAGTAGTAGAGTGATTTCTGAGGTTCACTGTTCTGTGTTGGCTGGTCATCCTGGTATTTTTGGTACCAGAGATTTGGTTGGTAGGTCCTTTTGGTGGCCTTCGTTGTCACGTGATGTGCGTTCTTTTGTGCAGTCCTGTGGGACTTGTGCGCGGGCCAAGCCTTGTTGTTCCCGTGCTAGTGGGTTACTTTTGCCATTGCCGGTCCCTGAGAGGCCCTGGATGCATATTTCTATGGATTTTATTTCTGATCTTCCGGTTTCCCAGAGGATGTCGGTTATCTGGGTTGTTTGTGACCGGTTTTCTAAGATGGTTCATTTGGTGCCTTTGCCTAAATTGCCTTCCTCTTCAGAGTTGGTTCCGTTGTTTTTTCAGCATGTGGTTCGTTTGCATGGTATTCCGGAGAATATTGTGTCCGACAGAGGTTCCCAGTTTGTTTCTAGGTTTTGGCGGGCCTTTTGTGCTAGTCTGGGCATTGATTTGTCTTTTTCTTCTGCATTTCATCCTCAGACAAATGGCCAGACCGAGCGAACTAATCTGACTTTGGAGACTTATTTGAGATGCTTTGTGTCTGCCGATCAGGATGATTGGGTGGCATTTTTTGCCATTGGCCGAGTTTGCCCTTAATAATCAGGCTAGTTCGGCTACTTTGGTTTCGCCTTTTTTTTGTAATTTTGGTTTTCATCCTCGTTTTTCTTCTGGGCAGGTTGAGCCTTCTGACTGTCCTGGTGTGGATTCTGTGGTTGACAGGTTGCAGCAGATTTGGGCTCATGTGGTGGACAATTTGGTGTTGTCTCAGGAGGAGGCTCAACATTTTGCTAACCGTCGTCGGTATGTTGGTTCCCGGCTTCGGGTTGGGGATTTGGTTTGGTTGTCTTCCCGTCATGTTCCTATGAAGGTCTCTTCCCCTAAGTTTAAGCCTCGGTTTATTGGTCCTTATAGGATTTCTGAGATTATTAATCCGGTGTCTTTACGATTGGCGCTTCCGGCCTCTTTTGCTATCCATAATGTCTTCCATAGATCTTTATTGCGGAAATATGTGGTGCCCATTGTTCCCTCTGTTGATCCTCCGGCCCCTGTTTTGGTTGATGGGGAGTTGGAGTATGTGGTTGAGAAGATTTTGGATTCTCGTTTTTCGAGGCGGAGGCTTCAGTACCTTGTCAAATGGAAGGGTTATGGCCAGGAGGATAATTCTTGGGTTTTTGCTTCTGATGTCCATGCTCCTGATTTGGTTGATGCTTTTCATCTGGCTCGTCCTGATCGGCCTGGGGGCTCTGGTGAGGATTCGGTGACCCCTCCTCATGGGGGGGGGTACTGTTGTGAATTCTGCTTTTGGGCTCCCTCCGGTGGTTGTAGGTGGTAATGCAGTTGCCCCTGAGTTGCAGTCCTGGTCAGGTGTATCTGCTGATTGCAGTTCTGAATGGGGTATTTAGGCGTGCAGGATTCATTAGTCCTTGACAGTTGTCAATTGTTGTTGGGAGGTGTTGGACCTCTGCTTGGTTCCTCCTGCCTTTCTGCCAAATCAGCAAAGATAAGTGTCTGGGTTTTTTTTCCTGTGGCACACATGCTATGTGCTTCACAATTCAGTGCTATTCTTTGTGTTTTCTTGTCCAGCTTAGATTGTGTCAGTATTTTCTCAGTCTTGTTGGATTCTCTGGAGTGGCAGATATACATTCCATGTCTTTAGTTAGATTGTGGAACTTTTTGTATTATCTGCTGTGGATATTTTTGGAAGGGTTTTAATACTGACCGCCTAGTAATCTGTCCTATCCTTTCCTATTTAGCTAGAGTGGCCTCTTTTGCTAAATCCTGTTTTCTTCCTGCATGTGTCTATTCTTCTCCTACTCACAGTCATTATTCGTGGGGGGCTGCCTATCCTTTGGGGGTCTGCTCTGAGGCAAGGTAGCATTCCTATTTCCATCTATAGGGGTATTTAGTCCTCCGGCTGTGTCGAGGTGTCTAGGGTATGTTAGGCACACCCCACGGCTACTTCTAGTTGCGGTGTTAGTTCAGGATTTGCGGTCAGTACAGGTTCCACCGACTCCAGAGAAAGTTTCATGCGGCTCCAAGGTCACCAGATCATAACAGTTTACATCATTACATTAGTTACATCTGACTTCAGGCCTTTTTAGAGAATATTACTTTCTCATTTTCACAAAACGATAATAAAATTGTACCAGTGGTTGTGATTTCCACCAGTCTCCATTCTACATATGAGTTTTTCCACACTTTGCTTCTTTTTCGTTTGTTGAACTCTCCTCTAAACAATTTGAAACTGTTAACACTGGCTCCAAGTTTCCCTTCTCTCCTCATCATCGGCACATACTCTCAGTCTTGTCCCCTTTCACCAAAGTTCCACAAACTTTTCAAAAAGTTGTCAAAGCTAGCCAAAATTGATGTAAAAATGGCAAAACTTGCTAAATTTTTTGCCCAACTACAAGCTGCGGAAAACTTTTTGCCTACCTACTACCACTTCATGTAAAACAGCTCTGGAGGCAGAGTTATCATCCAGACAACATCCTCACCAGAGCCTGGAATAGGTCATTTACATAAAGTGATAAAAATTGATTTCTCAATAACAACACATCTAATAAGAGACACACAGGTAGGACTGTTTTCACTATTCTATAACCTGTATGTCCATACTAATAGTTTAGATAGGTCCATTGTGGTGACAGATTCCCTCTAAAGGGTTATGGATGGAGTTACTCTGCTATTTTCTAGATGTAGTGACTACCGCTATGTATGTCCAAGGAAGACTTTCTTGAGCTAATGGCCTCAGATAGACTTTACAGTATAACAATACATAATTTAGATGTATTAGATCAATACAAAATGGCTTGAAATGTCATACTTTAAAGGTCATGGTCTACATCTGGTTTTACATTTTATATTTTCTTTTTAGATTTTTTGTCCTTTGTGTCTAGACAGCGTTACCATAATATATATTATGCATTTATTTTATTCTGTGTCTTTCAAATTTGATCTACACCTTTAAACTGAGCACGGTAGCAAATTGCCGGGATGAGATAGGTTTTGAAAGCTGTGTGGTCTTGTTATTTCACTTTCCGAGAGTGCTGTTCTCAAACTGTCTCTAGTATGTAGTTCCCAGCGGCTTGAAGAGCTTAGATTTCTCCTGGGAAGAAAAACGCTTTACTAACTGGGTTTTTCATTTGTAACTAAAAAACATGTTCCTCAAGAGCCCATTTTCTTCTACACAAACTGGAAGACAATGCAATTTGGATTACTGCACAATTTATCTGGGGGCATTCTGAACATTTAAGTTTTCACACAATTATTTGGATGGAATATTTAATATTATGAACAGAATGTAGAGGGAATTCAAGAAATTCAACACTCAGCAAATTGAATGCACATTCGGGTCCAAATTCCATTACAGTTTTTAACATTTCATTTAAGGTATATCATTTGTTAGGAGTTTCTGAAAAAGTAAACAAAACAAGAGAATAAAAGTTAGTTAAAAATATGATGAGATAATGCTGCAGATTTGGGAAAAAAAATTACAATTCTTAGATTAAGAAATCATAACACTTACTTTTTCATCTTTACCAAAAGAAATTACTGACTCTGCCGAAATTCGAATTAGGTAGATTCACTCAATCTTGAATGAAAAATTCTATTTTTTTTGTTGCAAATCAAAGTTGCTTTATTATGTTCGAAGGTTTTTCCAACCATTAAAGTTCAAAGTGTACCTGTCGTTATTTTAGATAACGTTTAAAAAAAAGTTGACATTTGCATGTACAAGAGGAATAACACTGTTTGTGGCAATTATCTGATCTGTGTCATGCATTTTTTACCAGTTTTCCACTCTGCAGGCTCTAGTTATTAACCCCTTCATGACCTTGCCGTTTTTTGCAATTCTGACCAGTGTCCCTTTATGAGGTAATAACTCAGGAACGCTTCAACGGATGCTAGCGATTCTGAGATTGTTTTTTCGTGACATATTGGGCTTCATGTTAGTGGTAAATTTAGGTCGATAATTTCTGAGTTTATTTGTGAAAAAAACGGAAATTTGGCAAAAATTTTGAAAATTTCGCAATTTTCACATTTTGAATTTTTATTCTGTTAAACCAGAGAGTTATGTGACACAAAATAGTTAATAAATAACATTTCCCACATGTCTACTTTACATCAGCACAATTTTGGAAACAAATTTTTTTTTTGCTAGGAAGTTATAAGGGTTAAAATTTGACCAGTGATTTCTCATTTTTACAACAAAATTTACAAAACCATTTTTTTTAGGGATCACCTCACATTTGAAGTCAGTTTGAGGGTTCTATATGGCTGAAAATACCCAAAAGTGACACCATTCTAAAAACTGCACCCCTCAAGGTGCTCAAAACCACATTCAAGAAGTTTATTAACCCTTCAGGTGTTTCACAGCAGCAGAAGCAACATGGAAGTAAAAAATGAACATTTAACTTTTTAGTCACAAAAATGATATTTTAGCAAAAAAATTTTTATTTTCCCAAGGGTAAAAGGAGAAACTGGACCACGGACGTTGTTGTCCAATTTGTCCTGAGTACGCTGATACCTCATATGTGGGGGTAAACCACTGTTTGGGCGCACGGCAGGGCTCGGAAGGGAAGGAGCGCCATTTGACTTTTTCAATGAAAAATTGGCTCCAATCTTTAGCGGACACCATGTCGCGTTTGGAGAGCCCCCGTGTGCCTAAACATTGGAGCTCCCCCACAAGTGACCCCATTTTGGAAACTAGACCCCCCAAGGAACTTATCTAGAAGCATAGTGAGCACTTTAAACCCCCAGGTGCTTCACAAATTGATCCGTAAAAATGAAAAAGTACTTTTTTTTCACGAAAAAATTATTTTAGCCTCAATTTTTTCATTTTCACATGGGCAACAGGATAAAATGGATCCTAAATTTTGTTGGGCAATTTCTCCTGAGTACACCAATACCTCACATGTGGGGGTAAACCACTGTTTGGGCACATGGTAAGGCTCGGAAGGGAAGGAGCGCCATTTGACTTTTTGAATGAAAAATTATCTCCATCGTTAGTGGACACCATGTCGCGTTTGGAAAGCCCCTGTGTGCCTAAACATTGGAGCTCCTCCACAAGTGACCCCATTTTGGAAAGTAGACCCCCCAAGGAACTCATCTAGAGGCATAGTGAGCACTTTAAACCCCCAGGTGCTTCACAAATTGATCCGCAAAAATGAAAAAGTACTTTTTTTTCACACAAAATTTCTTTTAGCCTCAATTCTTTCATTTTCACATGGGCAACAGGATAAAATGGATCCTAAAATTTGTTGGGCAATTTCTCCTGAGTATGCCGATACCTCATATGTGGGGGTAAACCACTGTTTGGGTGCACGGCAAGGCTCGGAAGGGGAGGCGTGCCATTTGACTTTTTGAATGGAAAATTAGCTCCAATCGTTAGCGGACACCATGTCGCGTTTGGAGAGCCCCTGTGTGCCTAAACATTGGAGCTCCCCTTCAAGTGACCCCATTTTGGAAACTAGACCCCCCAAGGAACTTATCTAGATGCATAGTAAACACTTATAACCCCCAGGTGCTTCACAGAAGTTTATAACGCAGAGCCGTGAAAATAAAAAAATAATTTTTCTTTCCTCAAAAATGATTTTTAGCCCAGAATTTTTTATTTTCCCAAGGGTAATAGGAGAAATTGGACCCCAAATGTTGTTGTCCAGTTTGTCCTGAGTACGATGATACCCCATGTGTGGGGGTAAACCACTGTTTGGGCGCACGGCAGGGCTCGGAAGGGAAGGCACGCCATTTGGCTTTTTGAATGGAAAATTAGCTCCAATCATTAGCGGACACCATGTCGCGTTTGGAGAGCCCCTGTGTGCCTAAACATTGGAGCTCCCGCACAAGTGACCCCATTTTGGAAACTAGACCTCCCAAGGAACTAATCTAGATGTGTGGTGAGCACTTTGAACCCCCAAGTGCTTCACAGAAGTTTATAACGCAGAGCCATGAAAATAAAAAATAATTTTTCTTTTCTCAAAAATGATTTTTTAGCCCACAATTTTTTATTTTCCCAAGGGTAATAGGAGAAATTGGACCCCAAAAGTTGTTTTCCAGTTTCTCATGAGTACGATGATACCCCATATGTGGGGGTAAACCACTGTTTTGGCACACGTCGGGGTTCGGAAGGGAAGTAGTGACGTTTTGAAATGCAGACTTTGATGGAATGCTCTGCGGGCGTCAGGTTGCGTTTGCAGAGCCCCTGATGTGCCTAAACAGTAGGAACTCCCCACAATTGACTCCATTTTGGAAACTAGACCCCCAAGGGAACTTATCTAGATGTGTAGTGAGCACTTTGAACCCCCAAGTGCTTCACAGAAGTTTATAACGCAGAGCCGTGAAAATAAAAAATGTGTTTCCTTTCCTCAAAAATATTTTTTTAGCCCAGAATTTTTTTATTTTTGCAAGAGTAACAGGAGAAATTGGACCCCAAAAGTTGTTGTCCAGTTTCTCCTGAGTACGCTGATACCCCATATGTGGGGGTAAACCACTGTTTTGGCACACGTCGGGGTTCGGAAGGGAAGTAGCGACGTTTTGAAATGCAGACTTTGATGGAATGCTCTGCGGGCATCAGGTTGCATTTGCAGAGCCCCTGATGTGCCTAAACAGTAGGAACTCCCCACAAGTGACTCCATTTTGGAAACTAGACCCCCAAGGGAACTTATCTAGATGTGTGGTGAGCACTTTGAACCCCCAAGTGCTTCACAGAAGTTTATAACGCAGAGCCGTGAAAATAATAAATGTGTTTCCTTTCCTCAAAAATATTTTTTTAGCCCAGAATTTTTTATTTTTGCAAGAGTAACAGGAGAAATTGGACCCCAAAAGTTGTTGTCCAGTTTCTCCTGAGTACGCTGATACCCCATATGTGGGGGTAAACCACTGTTTGGGCACACGCCGGGGCTCGGAAGGGAAGTAGTGACGTTTTGGAATGCAGACTTTGATGGAATGGTCTGCGGGCATCATGTTACGTTTGCAGAGCCCCTGATATGCCTAAACAGTAGAAACCCCCCACAAGTGACCCCATTTTGGAAACTAGACCCCCCAAGGAACTTATCTAGATGTGTGGTGAGCACGTTCAACCCCCAAGTGCTTCACAGAAGTTTACAACGCAGAGCCGTGAAAATAAAAAATCATTTTTCTTTCCTCAAAAAAGATGTTTTAGCAAGCAATTTTTTATGTTCACAAGGGTAACAGGAGAATTTGGACCCCAATATTTGTTGCCCAGTTTGTTGTGAGTACGCTGATACCCCATATGTGGGGGTAAACCACTGTTTGGGCACACGTCAGGGCTCGGAAGGGAAGTAGTGACATTTGAAATGCAGACTTTGATGGAATGGTCTGCGGGCGTCACATTGCATTTGCAGAGCCCCTGATGTGCCTAAACAGTAGAAACACCCCACAAGTGACCCCATTTTGGAAACTAGACCCCCGAAGGAACTTATCTAGATGTGTGGTGAGCACTTTCAACCCCCAAGTGCTTCACAGAAGTTTATAACGCAGAGCCGTGAAAATAAAAAATAATTGTTCTTTCCTCAAAAATTATGTTTTAGCAAGTAATTTTTTATTTTTGCAAGGGTAACAGGAGAAATTGGACCCCAACAGTTGTTGCCCAGTTTGTCCTGAGTACGCTGGTACCCCAAATGTGGGGGTAAACCACTGTTTGGGCGCACGTCGGGGCTTGGAAGGGCGGGAGCACCATTTGACTTTTTGAACGCAAGATTGGCTGGAATCAATGGTGGCGCCATGTTGCGTTTGGAGACCCCTGATGTGCCTAAAACAGTGGAAACCCCTCAATTCTAACTTCAACACTTACCCCAACACACCCCTAATCCTAATCCCAACTGTAGCCATAACCCTAATCACAACCCTAACCCCAACACACCCCTAACCACAACCCTAACCGCAACACAACCGTAACCCTAATTCCAACCCTAATCCTAACCCTAATCCCAACCGTAACCCTAATCCCAACCCTAACCACAACTGTAACCCCAACACACCCCTAACCCTATCCGTAACCCTAACCACAAGCCTATTCTTAACCCTATTTCCAACCCTAGCCCTAATTCCAACCCTAACCCTAAGGGTATGTGCCCACGTTGCGGATTCGTGTGAGATTTTTCCGCACGATTTTTGAAAAATCTGCAGGTAAAAGGCACTGCGTTTTGCCTGCGGATTTACAGCAGATTTCCAGTGTTTTTTTGTGCGGATTTCACCTGCGGATTCCTATTGAGGAACAGGTGTAAACCGCTGCGGAATCCGCACAAAGAATTGACATGCTGCGGAAAATACAATGCAGCGTTTCTGCACGGAATTTTCCGCACCATGGGCACAGCAGATTTGGTTTTCCTTAGGTGTACATGGTACTGTAAACCTGATGGAAAACTGCTTCGAATTCGCAGCGGCCAACCCGCTGCGGATCCGCGGCCAATCCACTGCCAATCCGCTGCGGATCCGCGGCCAATCCGCTGCAGATCCGCGGCCAATCCGCTGCGGATCCGCTGCAGATCCGCGGCCAATCCGCTGCGGATCCGCGGCCAATCCGCTGCGGATCCGCTGCCGATCCGCTGCGGATCCGCGGCCAATCCGCTGTAGATCCGCTGCGGATCCGCGGCCGATCCGCTGCGGATCCGCGGCCGATCCGCTGCGGATCCGCGGCCGATCCGCTGCGGATCCGCGGCCGATCCGCTGCGGATCCGTGGCCGATCCGCTGCGGATCCGCTGCGATCCGCGGCCGATCCGCTGCGGATCCGCTGCGATCCGCGGCCGATCCGCTGCGGATCCGCGGCCGATCCGCTGCGGATCCGCGGCCGATCCGCTCTGTGTGCACATGCCATAACCCTACCCCTAACCCTAACCCTACCCGTAACCCTAACCCTACCCCTAACCCTACCCCTAGTTCTAACCCTAACCCTAGTGGTAAAAGAAAAAAAAATATTTTCTTTATTTTATTATTGTCCCTACCTATGGGGGTGATAAAGGGGGGGGTTTATTTATTATTTTTTTATTTTGATCGCTGTGGTAGAACCTACCACAGCAATCAAAATGTACCTGTAACGAATCTGCCAGCCTGCAGATTCGGCGGGCGTACTGAGCATGCGCCCGCCATTTTCCAAGATGGCGGCGCCCAGCGAGGAGACGGCCGGACACCGGGAGGATCGGTAAGTATGAGGGGGTGGTGGGGGGGTGGATCGGAGCACAGGGGGGGGGATCGGAGGACGGGGGGAGCGGACAGGAGCACGGGGGAGCGGACAGGAGCACGGGGGAGCGAACAGGGGGACGGAGAGGACCGGGCCACATAACGGACGACTGGGGAGGAGATCGGGGGCGGTGGGGGGGGCCAGTACATGATTTCCAGCCATGGCAGATGCTATTGCAGCATCGGCCATGGCTGGATTGCAATATTTCACCATTTTCATAGGTGAAATATTGCAAATTGCTCTGATTGGCTGTTGCACTTTCAACAGCCAATCAGAGCGATCGTAGCCACGTGGGGGCAAAGCCACCCCCCCTAGGCTGAAGTACAACTCCCCCTCTCCCTGCAGATCGGGTAAAATAGGAATTAACCCTTTCACCCGATCTGCAGGGATGCGATCATTCCATGACGCCGCATAGGCGTCATGGGTCGGGAAGGGGTTATTATTATTATTATTTATTATTATAGCACTATTTATTCCATGGCGCTTTACAAGTGAGGAGGGGTATGCATAATAAAAGCAAGTACAATAATCTTGAACAGTACAAGTCACAACTGGCACAGGAGGAGAGAGGACCCTGCCCGCGAGGGCTCACAATCGACAAGGGATGGGTGAGGATACAGTAGGTGAGGGTAGAGCTGGTCGTGCAGTGGTTCGGTCGATCGGTGGTTACTGCAGGTTGTAGGCTTTTCAGAAGAGGTGGGTCTTCAGGTTCTTTTTGAAGGTTTCGATGGTAGGTGAGAGTCTGATATGTTGTGGTAGAGAGTTACAGAGTAGGGGTGATGTGCGAGAGAAATCTTGTATACGATTGTGGGAAGAGGAGATAAGAGGGGAGTAGAGAAGGAGATCTTGTGAGGATCGGAGGTTGCGTGCAGGTAAGTAACGGGAGACTAGGTCACAGATGTATGGAGGAGACAGGTTGTGGATGGCTTTGTATGTCATGGTTAGGCTTTTGTACTGGAGTCTCTGGGTAATGGGGAGCCAGTGAAGGGATTGACAGAGGGGAGAGGCCAGGGAATAGCGGGGGGACAGTTCTGATTTTCAGTTGTCTATGAGCTGGTGGGTAGAGAGGTGGTTGCTGCTATGATATCTCCCTTACAAAGTACACAGAAATAGAGGAAACCCTGATCTTCTTTCTCTGTGTAGCGCTGTGACAAAATTTGTAGAAACATGGAAGAAATTACACTGCAGGACCAAGCTTAGTGGCTGTAAATCCAACACTTAATGAGATAAAACAGTTGTTTGAAGCTGCAGCACAATCTCAATGTCTCTCACTAGGGTTGAGCGACTTTCATTTTTTTAAGATCGAGTCGGGTTTTGTGAAACCCGACTTTGTCCAGAGTCGAGTCGAGTGCAGTCGGCCGATTATCGCTAAAAGTCGGGGATCGACCGAAACGCGAAACCCAATGCAAGTCAATGGGGAAGCATTGTCGGCAGTGAGTGGAGGCCAGGAAAACACCTACAGTGCCCATTTTAATGCCAAAAACATCCATTCTTGTTTCTGAAGCTTGTCAATCTTAATTAACTTTATAATAATAGTTGGGCATAGGAAATTGGGGGTCATTTGGCAAAAGTTGTGGGGGGAGTAGGGCTGGCTCAAGTTTTTCGTGGGCCCAGGAAATGCGGACTACGTCACGGCGGTGTTGCAGGGAGAGGTAAGTATTTCAACGTTGCAAGTGCTGTGATCCTGAGCAAGCAGGGGGGGCCCACTCGTTCGCATTGGCACTGGCACAGGGCCCCTCAAAGTACGGCGGTGTGTTTGCATGGCGGGGGCGCCTCCCACCAGCAGCGACACTTTTGCGTACTCTGAGGGGCCCTGTGCCAGTGACGTCGCCAACGAGTATGCCCCCCCACCTGATGAAGGAACCTGCACTTTCATCTGCACCTTCCTCTTTGTCCCTGTGTAAGGTGGTATAACATGCGGGAAGGGGAACCTTACTTTCAGCAGGGTCAGATTCTGGCTGTGTAGAGTACAAGGGGAATGTAGTGGTCTAGGTCAATGTACCAGCAGACTCATCTAGCAGTGGCTGGGCAATGGGCAGGATGAGGAGGAAACAGATATAGGGCCAAAGAATAAAGTAGGCTAAATGCAGTTCAAAATTGGTAACAGGACTAAACAGGCGGCATTGCTTTGTTCAGTGGAGTAGCAAACCCAAGAGCAGCAGACACTGTTTCAAGGGCCTAACCACACTAGTAGGCCAAATGCAGTTTAATATCTGATAGTATAGGCTGAAAGCCAGAATGTGGAAGCTCAGCTTTGTTCAGTTGAGGACAACACCAGGCAGGGGCAGACACCTTTAGTAGGCCGGAACAGCCAATTTCATTTTTAAAAATCGTAATTTGGAACAGAAGGTTGAAGCACAGCTTTATTCAGTTGAGGACAACACCAGGCAGGGGCAGACACCTTTAGTAGGCCAGAACAGCCAATTTCATTTTTAACAATCGTAATTTGGAACAGAAGGTTGAAGCACAGCTTTATTCAGTTGAGGACAACACCAGGCAGGGGCAGACACCTTTAGTAGGCCGGAACAGCCAATTTCATTTTTAAAACTCGTAATTTGGAACAGAAGGTTGAAGCACAGCTTTATTCAGTTGAGGACAACACCAGGCAGGGGCAGACACCTTTAGTAGGCCGGAACAGCCAATTTTTTAAAAAAACAGCAGTTAATAAGAGGCCGAAGGTAGAAGCTCAGCTTTATTCAGTTGAGGACAACACCAGGCAGGGGCAGACACCTTTAGTAGGCCGGAACAGCCAATTTTTTAAAAAAAAGCAGTTAATAAGAGGCAGAAGGTAGAAGCTCAGCTTTATTCAGTTGCAGCTTCTTGGCAATAATATAAAGAAGACGCGACAGGACAACACTCGGTGGATGCCATATCTGTGTTTTCAATGGAAAAAAACCTTTCAGTTAACTACTTGCAGGAGAAAGTTTTTGTAGCTGGTGGCCAATTTTTTTTAAAAAAAGCAGTTAATAAGAGGCAGAAGGTAGAAGCTCAGCTTTATTCAGTTGCAGCTTCTTGGCAATAATATAAAGAAGACGCGACAGGACAACACTCGGTGGATGCCATATCTGTGTTTTCAATGGAAAAAAACCTTTCAGTTAACTACTTGCAGGAGAAAGTTTTTCTAGCTGGTGGCCAATTTTTGTACTGTACCAGTTTTTTGTTGTATGTGTTTTTGTTTTTAATGTTAAAATGTCTGCATTTGATATCTCTCCAGTATTTTCTTTTTTATAAGCAAAATACTGCAGTTTTACATCGGTTACATGGATACACGGGCAGGCAGCTTGGTGGTCAGTGGAGGAGTATTTAAAGTAGGGACCGCAGACAGGCCATCAAAGGCCTAAAATAACAAACAATAGGCTCATGGCAGTTTTACATCGGTTACATGGATACACGGGCAGGCAGCTTGGTGGTCAGTGGAGGAGTATTTAAAGTAGGGACCGCAGACAGGCTATCAAAGGCCTAAAATAACAAACAATAGGCTCATGGCAGTTTTACATCGGTTACATGGATACACAGGCAGCTTGGTGGTCAGTGGAGGAGTATTTAAAGTAGGGACCGCAGACAGGCTATCAAAGGCCTAAAATAACAAACAATAGGCTCATGGCAGTTTTACATCGGTTACATGGATACACAGGCAGCTTGGTGGTCAGTGGAGGAGTATTTAAAGTAGGGACCGCAGACAGGCTATCAAAGGCCTAAAATAACAAACAATAGGCTCATGGCAGTTTTACATCGGTTACATGGATACACAGGCAGCATTGTGGTCAGTGGAGGAGTATTGCAAGGAGTGTCTGTCCCAGTACTCCCAAAATATAAATAGATGTTAATGTCTCGCAAAACAACCAAAAAAAAAAAAGGTGGCATACTTAGGTACAGGGGTGGGCTCATCTGCTGAGTTTCTGACATAGTAATTTGGCAGTAACTATTTAATGGTGCCAATATAGGACACAGACACAGACTACTTTAAGTTGCATCATAGATGTCTACAAATTTGTATTGTCAGTGCCAGACATTGAATGATGTCAGCGAATAGACTAAAGATTGGTGGAGCTGTGCGACATAATTTTGCACGTGGTAGAGCACACTTTGAGCTGGGGGAGGGGGGAACTCTCTAGAGGCCGGCGGGACCGCCCCAGGGCCCCTCATGTTACAACGGTGTGTCTGACGTTGGGTGCGCACCACCACCGCCAGAGACACTACATTGTACTATGAGGGACCCAGTAGCAATGCCGTCAACCAAAAGCGAGCACACCCACCTCTTCAGACAAACAGCAGTCTCACGGGTGCTTGCGCCAAGTCGTGATACCACGGCCCCGTGTGGGGAGTTTGGCCATTTAGGGAGGTGTAAACATGTCGTATGCTGTACAATCAGCTGCAGCAAATTAGACATTAGAAAAGTAATTCACAGGCAAGAGCTTTTCATAGGAAAGCTAGGTGTCGGCCGGGCAAGGTGGGGCAAAAGATTTCGAAATCCAGTTGTGGTTCATTTTAATGAATGTTAGATCGTCAGCATTTTGGGTAGCCAGACGAGTCCTTTTTTCGGTTAATATTGAACCTGCAGCACTGAATACTCTTTCTGATAGGACACTTGCTGCCGGGCAAGCAAGCTCCTGCAATGCATATTCTGCCAATTCTGGCCAGGTGTCTAATTTTGATGCCCAGTAATCAAATGGGAATGACGGTTGAGGGAGAACATCGATAACGGATGAAAAATAGTTAGTAACCATACTGGACAAATGTTGTCTCCTGTCACTTTCAATTGATGCAGCAGTACCTGTCCTGTCTGCGGTCATAGCAAAATCACTCCACAACCTGGTCAGAAAACCCCTCTGTCCAACGCCACTTCTGATGTGTGCACCCCTAACACTCCTAGTCTGCTGCCCCCTGGAGCTCGTGTGAGAACGATCACGTGCGCTGTGTGCTGGGAATGCCTGAAGCAAACGGTCAACAAGAGTTGATTGTTTGGTTGCTAATATTAGTTCCAAGTTCTCATGTGGCATAATATTTTGCAATTTGCCTTTATAGCGTGGATCAAGGAGGCAGGCCAACCAGTAATCGTCATCGTTCATCATTTTCGTAATGCGTGTGTCCCTTTTTAGGATACGTAAGGCATAATCCGCCATGTGGGCCAAAGTTCCAGTTGTCAAATCTCCGGTTGTGATTGGTTGAGGGGCAGTTTCAGGCAAATCTACGTCACTTGTGTCCCTCAAAAAAACAGAACCCGGCCTTGCCACGCAACCAATTTCCAGTGCCCCCGGGAAATTTCCAGTGCCTTCCGCATTAAAAATATACTCATCCCCATCATCCTCCTCGTCCTCCACCTCCTCTTCGCCCGCTACCTCGTCCTGTACACTGCCCTGACCAGACAATGGCTGACTGTCATCAAGGCTTTCCTCTTCCTCTGGTGCAGACGCCTGCTCCTTTATGTGCGTCAAACTTTGCATCAGCAGACGCATTAGGGGGATGCTCATGCTTATTACGGCATTGTCTGCACTAACCAGCCGTGTGCATTCCTCAAAACACTGAAGGACTTGACACATGTCTTGTATCTTGGACCACTGCACACGTGACAACTCCATGTCTGCCATCCTACTGCCTGCCCGTGTATGTGTATCCTCCCACAAAAACATAACAGCCCGCCTCTGTTGGCACAGTCTCTGAAGCATGTGCAGTGTTGAGTTCCACCTTGTTGCAACATCTATGATTAGGCGATGCTGGGGAAGGTTCAAAGACCGCTGATAGGTCTGCATACGGCTGGCGTGTACAGGCGAACGTCGGATATGTGAGCAAAGTCCACGCACTTTGAGGAGCAGGTCGGAGAACCCAGGATAAGTTTTCAATAAGCACTGCACCACCAGGTTTAAGGTGTGAGCCAGGCAAGGAATGTGTTTCAGTTGGGAAAGGGAGATGGCAGCCATGAAATTCCTTCCGTTATCACTCACTACCTTGCCTGCCTCAAGATCTACTGTGCCAAGCCACGACTGCGTTTCTTGTTGCAAGAACTCGGACAGAACTTCCGCGGTGTGTCTGTTGTTGCCCAAACACTTCATAGCCAATACAGCCTGCTGACGCTTGCCAGTAGCTGGCCCATAATGGGACAACTGGTGTGCAACAGTGTCATCTGCCGATGGAGTGGTTGGCCGACTGCGGTCTGTGGAAGAGCTGTAGCTTCTGCAGGAGGACGAGGAGGAGGAGGAGGAGGGGGTGCGAATGCCTACAGCCAACTGTTTCCTAGACCATGGGCTAGGCACAACTGTCCCGAAATTGATGTCCCCTGAGGACCCTGCATCCACCACATTCACCCAGTGTGCCGTGATGGACACATAACGTCCCTGGCCATGCCTACTGGTCCATGCATCTGTAGTCAGGTGCACCTTTGTACTCACAGATTGCCTGAGTGCATGGACGATGCGCTGTTTAACGTGCTGGTGCAGGGCTGGGATGGCTTTTCTTGAAAAAAAGTGTCGACTGGGTAGCTCGTATCGTGGTTCAGCGTACTCCATCAGGGCTTTGAAAGCTTCGCTTTCAACTAACTGGTAGGGCATCATCTCTAACGAGATTAGTCTAGCTATGTGGGCGTTAAAACCCTGTGTACGCGGATGCGAGGATAAGTTCTTCCTTTTTCTAACCAGAGTCTCATGTAGTGTGAGCTGAACTGGAGAGATGGAGATCGTGGAACTTGCGGGTGTGCCGGTGGACCTGGCAGACTGAGAGACGGTTGGAGACGGTATTGTTTCCGCCGGTGCCCTAGATGCAATATTTCCTCCTACAAAACTGGAGATTCCCTGACCCTGACTGCTTTTGGCTGTCAAAGAAACCTGCACAGATACTGCCGGTGGTGCGGAAAATGGTGGCCTTACAGTGACGGAAGGGATGTTGCGTTGCTGACTAGCTTCATTGGCCGAGGGTGCTACAACCCTAAGGGACGTTTGGTAGTTAGTCCAGGCTTGAAAATGCATGGTGGTTAAGTGTCTATGCATGCAACTAGTATTGAGACTTTTCAGATTCTGACCTCTGCTTAAGCTAGTTGAACATTTTTGACAGATGACTTTGCGCTGATCAATTGGATGTTGTTTAAAAAAATGCCAGACTGCACTCTTCCTAGCATCGGATCCCTTTTCAGGGATTGCAGACTGAGCTTTAACCGGATGGCCACGCTGTCCTCCAACAGGTTTTGGCTTTGACACGCGTTTTGGGCCAGATATGGGCCCGGCAGATGGAACCTGTTGCGATGTTGATGCCTGCTGCGGCCCCTCCTCCACCTCCGCTTCTGAACTACTGCCGCCTGCACCCTGTTCCCCCAATGGCTGCCAATCGGGGTCAACAACAGGGTCATCTATTACCTCCTCTTCGAGCTCGTGTGCAACTTCGTCTGTGTCACTGTGTCGGTCGGTGGTATAGCGTTCGTGGCGGGGCAACATAGTCTCATCAGGGTCTGATTGCGGATCAGTACCCTGAGAGGGCAATGTTGTGGTCTCAGTCAAAGGAGCAGCATAGTACTCTGGCTGTGCATCAGTGCACTCCATGTCAGAATCTACTTGTAATGGGCATGGCCTGTTAAGTGTTTCACTTTCTAAGCCAGGGACGGTATGTGTAAAGAGCTCCATGGAGTAACCCGTTGTGTCGCCTGCTGCATCCTTCTCTCTTGTTGTTGTTTTTGCTGAGGAGGACAAGGAAGTGACTTGTCCCTGACCGTGAACATCCACAAGCGACGCGCTGCTTTTACATTTACCAGTTTCAGAAGAGGAGGCAAAAGAGCTAGAGGCTGAGTCTGCAATGTAAGCCAAAACTTGCTGTTGCTGCTCCGGCTTTAAAAGCGGTTTTCCTACTCCCAGAAAAGAAAGCTTTCGAGGCCTTGTGTAGCCAGACGACGAAACAGCCTCCACAGCTCCAGACTTAGGTGGAATATTTTTATCCCCACGACCACCTGATGCTCCACTACCACTACCATCATTACCAGCTGACAATGAATGCCCACGGCCACGACCTCTTGCACCAGACTTCCTCATTGTTTGAAAAACTTAACCAAATTAACTTTATTTGTTGCTGTCAAACAACTTACACGTTGAGCTATAAGGGTACCGTCACACATTGAAATTTCCATCGCTACGACGTTACGATTCGTGACGTTCTAGCGATATCGTTACGATATCGCTGTGTCTGACACGCTACTGCGATCAGACACCCTGCTGAGAATCGTACGTCGTAGCAGATCGTTTGGAACTAAGCAGGGCCGCGCTTAGTTACCCGATGTTTACCCTGGTTACCCGGGGACTTCGGCATCGCTCCAGCGCCGTGATTGCAACGTGTGACCGCAGTCTACGACGCTGGAGCGATGATTATACGACGCTGCGACGTCACGAATCGTGCCGTCGCAGCGATGAAAATTTCAATGTGTGACGGTACCCTTACTTCAGTATGATTTCAATATCCCTTAACAGGTTGGTGAGACCACAAGGAAAATCAGGCACAATGTTACACACTCTGTTTTCTGTGGCACCAAATCACAGAGATGACACACACGCAGGACTGTCACTCAAGAACAAATGTCAATATTAATCTCCCACCTATTTTTTTTTTTTTTCTCAGGGAGACTTTAGAAACCAAATAAGATAAAATGTTTTTTTCAGGGAGACTTTAGAAACCAAATAATAAAATAAAAAAAAAGGCTTTCTATGGCCCACTGAATGAGAGATGGCACACACAGGAGTGGCACACAAGCCCTGACTGAGGCCAATATTTTTCTCCCACTGATTGATGTAGTGTTTTTTTTAAAGGTAGATTTTAGAACCCAAATCAAGCAAAAAATAAATAGGCTTTCTATGGCCCACTGAGTGAGAGATGGCACACACAGGAGTCAGGAGTGGCACACAAGCCCTGACTGAGGCCAATATTTTTCTCCCACTGATTGATGTAGTGATTTTTTTAAAGGTAGATTTTAGATCCCAAATCAAGCAAAAAATAAATAGGCTTTCTATGGCCCACTGAGTGAGAGATGGCACACACAGGAGTGGCACACAAGCCCTGACTGAGGCCAATATTTTTCTACCACTGATTGATGTAGTGTTTTTTTTTCAGGTAGATTTTCGAACCCAAATCATGGAAAAAAATAAATAGGCTTTCTATGGCCCACTGAGTGAGAGATGGCACACACAGGAGTGGCACACAAGCCCTGACTGAGGCCAATATTTTTCTCCCACTGATTGATGTAGTGTTTTTTTGTTAAGGTAGATTTTCGAACCCAAATCAAGGAAAAAAATAAATAGGCTTTCTATGGCCCACTGAGTGAGAGATGGCACACACAGGAGTGGCACACAAGCCCTGACTGAGGCCAATATTTTTCTCCCACTGATTGATGTAGTGTTTTTTTGTTAAGGTAGATTTTCGAACCCAAATCAAGGAAAAAAATAAATAGGCTTTCTATGGCCCACAATTTGAGAGAGAGAGGTGGCACACCCAGGAGTCAAGACTGGCACACAAGCTGAAAGGGCAATATTAATCTCCCACTGTTTTTTTTTATTTTTATTTTTTTTCAGGGAGACATTAGAAACCAAATAATAATAAAAAAAAAAAAGGCTTTCTATGGCCCACTGAGTGAGAGATGGCACACACAGGAGTCAGGAGTGGCACACAAGCCCTGACTGAGGCCAATATTTTTCTCCCACTGATTGATGTAGTGATTTTTTTAAAGGTAGATTTTAGAACCCAAATCAAGCAAAAAATAAATAGGCTTTCTATGGCCCACTGAGTGAGAGATGGCACACACAGGAGTGGCACACAAGCCCTGACTGAGGCCAATATTTTTCTCCCACTGATCGATGTAGTGTTTTTTTTAAATGTAGATTTTAGAACCCAAATCAAGCAAAAAATAAATAGGCTTTCTATGGCCCACTGAGTGAGAGATGGCACACACAGGAGTCAGGAGTGGCACACAAGCCCTGACTGAGGCCAATATTTTTCTCCCACTGATTGATGTAGTGATTTTTTTAAAGGTAGATTTTAGAACCCAAATCAAGCAAAAAATAAATAGGCTTTCTATGGCCCACTGAGTGAGAGATGGCACACACAGGAGTGGCACACAAGCCCTGACTGAGGCCAATATTTTTCTCCCACTGATTGATGTAGTTTTTTTTTAAAGGTAGATTTTAGAACCCAAATCAAGCAAAAAATAAATAGGCTTTCTATAGCCCACTGAGTGAGAGATGGCACACACAGGAGTCAGGAGTGGCACACAAGCCCTGACTGAGGCCATTATTTTTCTCCCACTGATTGATGTAGTGATTTTTTTAAAGGTAGATTTTAGAACCCAAATCAAGCAAAAAATGAATAGGCTTTCTATGGCCCACTGAATGAGAGATGGCACACACAGGAGTGGCACACAAGCCCTGACTGAGGCCAATATTTTTCTCCCACTGATTGATGTAGTGTTTTTTTTAAAGGTAGATTTTAGAACCCAAATCAAGCAAAAAATAAATAGGCTTTCTATGGCCCACTGAGTGAGAGATGGCACACACAGGAGTCAGGAGTGGCACACAAGCCCTGACTGAGGCCAATATTTTTCTCCCACTGATTGATGTAGTGATTTTTTTAAAGGTAGATTTTAGATCCCAAATCAAGCAAAAAATAAATAGGCTTTCTATGGCCCACTGAGTGAGAGATGGCACACACAGGAGTGGCACACAAGCCCTGACTGAGGCCAATATTTTTCTACCACTGATTGATGTAGTGTTTTTTTTTTCAGGTAGATTTTCGAACCCAAATCAAGGAAAAAAATAAATAGGCTTTCTATGGCCCACTGAGTGAGAGATGGCACACACAGGAGTGGCACACAAGCCCTGACTGAGGCCAATATTTTTCTCCCACTGATTGATGTAGTGTTTTTTTGTTAAGGTAGATTTTCGAACCCAAATCAAGGAAAAAAATAAATAGGCTTTCTATGGCCCACTGAGTGAGAGATGGCACACACAGGAGTCAGGAGTGGCACACAAGCCCTGACTGAGGCCAATATTTTTCTCCCACTGATTGATGTAGTGATTTTTTTAAAGGTAGATTTTAGATCCCAAATCAAGCAAAAAATAAATAGGCTTTCTATGGCCCACTGAGTGAGAGATGGCACACACAGGAGTGGCACACAAGCCCTGACTGAGGCCAATATTTTTCTACCACTGATTGATGTAGTGTTTTTTTTTTCAGGTAGATTTTCGAACCCAAATCAAGGAAAAAAATAAATAGGCTTTCTATGGCCCACTGAGTGAGAGATGGCACACACAGGAGTGGCACACAAGCCCTGACTGAGGCCAATATTTTTCTCCCACTGATTGATGTAGTGTTTTTTTGTTAAGGTAGATTTTCGAACCCAAATCAAGGAAAAAAATAAATAGGCTTTCTATGGCCCACTGAGTGAGAGATGGCACACACAGGAGTGGCACACAAGCCCTGACTGAGGCCAATATTTTTCTCCCACTGATTGATGTAGTGTTTTTTTGTTAAGGTAGATTTTCGAACCCAAATCAAGGAAAAAAATAAATAGGCTTTCTATGGCCCACAATTTGAGAGAGAGAGGTGGCACACCCAGGAGTCAAGACTGGCACACAAGCTGAAAGGGCAATATTAATCTCCCACTGTTTTTTTTTATTTTTATTTTTTTTCAGGGAGACTTTAGAAACCAAATAATAATAATAAAAAAAGGCTTTCTATGGCCCACTGAGTGAGAGATGGCACACACAGGAGTCAGGAGTGGCACACAAGCCCTGACTGAGGCCAATATTTTTCTACCACTGATTGATGTAGTGTTTTTTTTTTCAGGTAGATTTTAGAACCCAAATCATGGAAAAAAATAAATAGGCTTTCTATGGCCCACTGAGTGAGAGATGGCACACACAGGAGTCAGGAGTGGCACACAAGCCCTGACTGAGGCCAATATTTTTCTCCCACTGATTGATGTAGTGATTTTTTTAAAGGTAGATTTTAGAACCCAAATCAAGCAAAAAATAAATAGGCTTTCTATGGCCCACTGAGTGAGAGATGGCACACACAGGAGTGGCACACAAGCCCTGACTGAGGCCAATATTTTTCTCCCACTGATTGATGTAGTTTTTTTTTTTAAGGTAGATTTTAGAACCCAAATCAAGCAAAAAATAAATAGGCTTTCTATGGCCCACTGAGTGAGAGATGGCACACACAGGAGTCAGGAGTGGCACACAAGCCCTGACTGAGGCCATTATTTTTCTCCCACTGATTGATGTAGTGATTTTTTTAAAGGTAGATTTTAGAACCCAAATCAAGCAAAAAATAAATAGGCTTTCTATGGCCCACTGAGTGAGAGATGGCACACACAGGAGTGGCACACAAGCCCTGACTGAGGCCAATATTTTTCTCCCACTGATTGATGTAGTGTTTTTTTTAAGGTAGATTTTCGAACCCAAATCAAGGAAAAAAATAAATAGGCTTTCTATGGCCCACAATTTGAGAGAGAGAGGTGGCACACCCAGGAGTCAAGACTGGCACACAAGCTGAAAGGGCAATATTAATCTCCCACTGTTTTTTTTTTTATTTTTTATTTTTCAGGGAGACTTTAGAAACCAAACAATAAAAAAAAAAAAAAAAAAGGCTTTCTATGGCCCACTGAATGAGAGATGGCACACACAGGAGTGGCACACAAGCCCTGACTGAGGCCAATATTTTTCTCCCACTGATTGATGTAGTGTTTTTTTGTTAAGGTAGATTTTAGAACCCAAATCAAGCAAAAAATAAATAGGCTTTCTATGGCCCACTAAGTGAGAGATGGCACACACAGGAGTGGCACACAAGCCCTGACTGAGGCCAATATTTTTATCCCACTGATTGATGTAGTGTTTTTTTTAAGGTAGATTTTCGAACCCAAATCAAGGAAAAAAATAAATAGGCTTTCTATGGCCCACAATTTGAGAGAGAGAGGTGGCACACCCAGGAGTCAAGACTGGCACACAAGCTGAAAGGGCAATATTAATCTCCCACTGTTTTTTTTTTTATTTTTTTTTTTTCAGGGAGACTTTAGAAACCAAACAATAAAAAAAAAAAAAAAAAAGGCTTTCTATGGCCCACTGAATGAGAGATGGCACACACAGGAGTGGCACACAAGCCCTGACTGAGGCCAATATTTTTCTCCCACTGATTGATGTAGTGTTTTTTTGTTAAGGTAGATTTTCGAACCCAAATCAAGGAAAAAAATAAATAGGCTTTCTATGGCCCACTGAGTGAGAGATGGCACACACAGAAGTGGCACACAAGCCCTGACTGAGGCCAATATTTTTCTCCCACTGATTGATGTAGTGTTTTTTTGTTAAGATAGATTTTCGAACCCAAATCAAGGAATAAAATAAATAGGCTTTCTATGGCCCACTGAGTGAGAGATGGCACACACAGGAGTGGCACACAAGCCCTGACTGAGGCCAATATTTTTCTCCCACTGATTGATGTAGTGTTTTTTCTTTAAGGTAGATTTTCGAACCCAAATCAAGGAAAAAAATAAATAGGCTTTCTATGGCCCACAATTTGAGAGAGAGAGGTAGCACACCCAGGAGTCAAGACTGGCACACAAGCTGAAAGGGCAATATTAATCTCCCACTGTTTTTTTTTTTTTTGTTTTTTTTCAGGGAGACTTTAGAAACCAAATAATAATAATAATAAAAAAAAGGCTTTCTATGGCCCACTGAGTGAGAGATGGCACACACAGGAGTCAGGAGTGGCACACAAGCCCTGACTGAGGCCAATATTTTTCTACCACTGATTGATGTAGTGCTTTTTTTTCAGGTAGATTTTAGAACCCAAATCATGGAAAAAAATAAATAGGCTTTCTATGGCCCACTGAGTGAGAGATGGCACACACAGGAGTCAGGAGTGGCACACAAGCCCTGACTGAGGCCAATATTTTTCTCCCACTGATTGATGTAGTGATTTTTTTAAAGGTAGATTTTAGAACCCAAATCAAGCAAAAAATAAATAGGCTTCCTATGGCCCACTGAGTGAGAGATGGCACACACAGGAGTCAGGAGTGGCACACAAGCTGAAAGGGCAATATTAATCTCCCAGTTTTTTTGTTTGTTTTTTTTTTCAGGGAGACTTTAGAAACCAAATAATAAAAAAAAAAAATAGGCTTTCTATGGCCCACTGAATGAGAGATGGCACACACAGGAGTGGCACACAAGCCCTGACTGAGGCCAATATTTTTCTCCCACTGATTGATGTAGTGTTTTTTTGTTAAGGTAGATTTTAAAACCCAAATCAAGTAAAAAAATAAATAGGCTTTCTATGGCCCACTGAGTGAGAGATGGCACACACAGGGATGGCACTCTAGCAGAAATGCCAATCTTAATCTCCCACAAAAAAAAAAAAAAAAAAAAACAGGGACTGTCCTACAATTACTATCTCCCTGCAGTAATCTCAGCCAGGTATGGCAGGCAGCAATAGGAGTGGACTGATGCACAAATTAAATAAAAAGTGTGGACAAACAAAAAAGATAGCTGTGCAGAAAGGAAGGAACAAGAGGATATGTGCTTTGAAAGCAGTTGGTTTCCACAGTGGCGTACACACAGCAATACAGCTATCACGGAGCCTTCTAGGGCAGCCCAATGAGCTACAGCGCTGAGAGAAAAAAAAAAATTTTAGCTTCCACTGTCCCTGCACACCGAAGGTGGTGTTGGACAGTGGAAATCGCTACAGCACAAGTGGTTTGGTGGTTTATGGACCCTGCCTAACGCTCTCCCTGCTTGTGACGAAGCGGCAGCAACCTCTCCCTAAGCTCAGATCAGCAGCAGTGAGATGGCGGTCGGCGGGAACGCCCCTTTATAGCCCCTGTGACGCCGCAGACAGCAAGCCAATCACTGCAATGCCCTTCTCTAAGATGGTGGGGACCAGGACCTATGTCATCACGCTGCCCACACTCTGCGTTCACCTTCATTGGCTGAGAAATGGCGCTTTTTGCGTCATTGAAACGCGACTTTGGCGCGAAAGTCGCGTACCGCATGGCTGACAAGCACAGGGGTCGGATCGGGTTTCATGAGACGCCGACTTAGCCAAAAGTCGGCGACTTTTGAAAATGAACGACCCGTTTCGCTCAACCCTATCTCTCACTGAACATTCTTAACTCATTCTCCTACTGCCCCTTTTCATGTAGTATTAAGGAGGTTTAAGGATCTGTTCACATATCCATTTATTCTTTCCGTTTGTCTGTTCCGCTTAGAATTGACAATTGGAAAAGATAAATGAAGTTAGAATACTGTGAATTCCAGAGGAGTCCTTTTGATTTATATAGAGGAGTCCTCTTGATTTATGTGGAATCCATCTGATTTTCATTTGATGTTGATTGTTAGATTGGAAGAAAATATTCTACATGCATGTATTATTAGTATTTGTACTTAATTGTACTATTATGTTTTCCAAATGGTTACACAAAAGGTTTGCCTACTTACTTACATGTATGGCAGAAATAAGACCATTTAGACAATACTATTCAAAATTCTTAGAGATTGTTGGGATCATGCACGCAACGGTTCATATGAAATCTGTTTTTTGGGGGAGCAGGAATGTAAAACACATAGGAATGTTTGGGGTCCTAAGAAAAAACTATTTGCCTCTGGTTTCATATGATTTTTATATGGCACTTTCCTTCACATTCCACCTCATTGAATAATTTTTCGTGAAAATATCTCTATAATACAACGTCAATTGGTGGCATCGTATGGGAGCACAAAGAGTATCTATAGTCTTAAATGGCCTTATGCTCCTGTGTAACTGTAGACAGACTTCATGCAAGCCGTTTTGGCATGTAAATGAGCCTCTATTCTCCAACACAAATCTGACCTACAATATGGGCTAAATCATTGGATTTTAGCTCTGAAGACAATGAACACAATCACATATATTTCTATTATCTTTATTATCCCAAGAAATGCTGATTATGTAGGCTTACATGAAATTCATTTAAAAGGCAACTTTGCTAGGGAAGACTGGCATTTAAGTTATATTCTTAAAGTGGAATGAATGGCAAAAATGGAAGCTGGCACATTTAGGAGGGCTGCACTGCAAAAAGGAAGAGCCTTGGGATTCCAAAACAATTTTTATTAATGCCAATGCGTTTCTGCGCTGGACCTGTGCCTTTCTCAAGGTATAAATCAAGTGGAGGCTTTAATTAAGAGAAAATGGCTCCAAAAAGCATAAGAAATGACTCTAAAGGGGAGGGAGAGGAAATAAAAGAAGAAAAAAAGGTGTTGACACAGAGACTATACAATGGTTAAGAAAGTAGAGAGCAAGGAAGAAAGTTAAAACTTAGTCAAGCAGATTGATATGTAAGAAATAGAGAAAAAAGTGATAGCAAGATATGAATGTTAAGAATCGTGAAGGGATATAAATATAAAGAGTAATTAAAAAAAGAAGAAAAAAATTGGAAAGTGAGACAAGCAAGATTACAACTTGTCTCACAGTAAAATGGATTTAACCAAAGTCAATAGATTCATGAGTATGGCTACATGAGAATCCAACACGAAGTGGATAAGAGAAAAGGAAAAAAAATATTCAAAATCCATCCCACCACGTCAAGGTTACTCTGATCGGGACAGTCCTACACTTTCTAATATTAAGACCTTACCATGTGTCAATGTTGACCTCAGGGTGAATAAGGGCAGACAAAAGGACTGGGTCCAACCAGTGAAACACCAGACTGGGGAAGCCTTATATACAATTTCCAGCTCAGGAGAGGGGAAGGCCACACCCCGGCTTGCACAGAATGCAGCAATAGAAAAAAAAATAACACAAAAATTGAGCTTAACTTGAGTTGGTAAACATGCAGAAGTCAAACGCATGTTAACATTGGCCACTGTTGGGGCTCGAGTTCCCACCTCTGCACAGGGGGAATCTCGAGCCATCTCTGCTGCGGTCTCCCATTCTTCTCCAGCCACAGTTGAGCCTTCTCAGTGGAGACGTCGGTCCCAGCGTCTGGCTCAGGCAGATACTATGCATCTGGCTACTGCTGTTCTTCCAGGCTCTGCCATTATATCTAGTACTGGTCAGCGGCGAGGACTCACTTCTGGGACTAAGTCCTGCTTTCTCCCTTCTGAGCATGCCCAAAGGAAGACCTCCCATTGGAGGTCAGGTGGCACATGCTGAGGTCCTGAAGCAACTCCCATTGGTCCTCTAGGAAGGTCCTGAAGTTGCTGCAACTATAAAAGGTTTGCATGGCCGCACGGCCATGCGCTAGTATCAATCTTTGTTATGAGCTTTGCGCCAGTGTGGTCATGTATGCTTTTGGTCAGGGCTCGGCTGAAATAAGCCACTAGAATACCGGCACCTCCGGTGAGGAGTTTGTTCACATGTATTCAGGGCCTGGCTGAAATAAGCCACTAGAATACTGGCACCTCCGGTGAGGAATTGTTTGTGTGCTTCTCTGACTGCATGACCACTGACTGCTATCAGCTCAGCAGTTAGTTTTTTACAAGGAATCCGTGGCCATAGGCCACATGGAAAACCCAGCCAGGGAGGAAACGGACCGCCCCACTACCTTCCTGTAGTTCATTTCAAAAATAAAAGCCCATGCTGGGTTTTCCTAAATCTGCCTTGGACAAGTAGTTTGCCCAAGGCCAACACTCACTTTTATTCTGCATTGCTATCACAGCTATGCCTGTCACTGCAACACACTCCCATTGCCTCAATATGCATCATGGAGGACACATAGCGACCCTTGCATATGACCCTCATCACTGCCTCACAGTGTAGACAGGAATATCAAAAAGAACCGCAATGAAAACTGTAATGGTAGAAGTGGATCAAGATTGATGTAAAAGATTGTCAAAAAAGTGAGAGGGGGGAAAAAGAGAAAACTTATACTTTAAGGGAGTAAAGAACCAGCAGTGTATAGAGAAAATGTTTCAATCCTGACTCAGGATGCACACAATACCTTTAGGTGAGTGCATCGTTTATCCCTTACCAGACAGTATTGCCCTATTTTATGTGCGTTTCTGTACCTCTCCAGCATTTTTTAAAGGGAACGTGTCTCTTGCTCAAAAAGTATTGTTAAATACTATAACAGAATGGTTGGCTATAGTATGCTGAACATCTATATAAAATCCCTCAGCTCCCCGGATTCTAACAGTTTTTTTCCATTTTGCGCTATGCTATTCCATTGCAGATATATTCACATTTGTTTCTTCTAGAGCACACAACATGATGACATTTAGGCATAATCTGGTCTTTATTCACAGTCTCTTTTGGGTGTGTACAAAGATTGCATAAAACATATGGGATCAGTTCTGGCCTCAGTTTCCCTCTGATGTTTTTAAACCACATCAGAGGAAAAAGACAATGGATTGCCAAACTAAAGGAAAGAAACAAAGTGCTACAGCAAAATTTCAAACTGAACCAACTTAAATCTAGTATCTAGTACTGTCAAACGCAAGCCAACGAGGTTGTTCTTTTTAGTACTGTCCTACTGGATAGGTACCAAAGGGAAAAAATGAGGTTTTCATGTTCCTCATACAATATTGGGTTGTTCAACCATGGAAAAGTGGAAAAATTATTGTAATATGTAGAATCATAAAATAATATCCGAAGCCTAGTACTTTTCTAATTTAGTTATTCTCACAGCTGATTTTCTTCATATCAAGCATGTTAGTGAGTTTATAAAGGACACAAATTACACAGTAACTGCTTTAAATGATTGGAAAAAAAACTCTCTGGGTGGGTTTTCCAAGGACATCAGAGAAAAAAAAACAAGTCCATATCATTCACTACTGAGCACTGCTAATTGAAATGCTAATGTACCTCAACACAAAGATTCAATTTGTTTTCATGGATTCAGGACTTAAAAAGCAAAATGGAACAATCGTCCCATTAAATTAATTTACTGACTGGAAAAATCTGCCTGCAGGAGTTGCTCTTTAAAGAAGGTGAGCATTCAATGATTTATTTCAGGCCTCCAGTATTTGACGACAAAACCTTCTACGAGTCCCTGATATAGGGAACTATGTTGTTAATTGGCTACTATAAATGTTTCTAAAGCCTCGTTTTCTCACAAAAAGCTTCTGATTGAGACATGTCCCGCGTTGCAATTATTTCATTGCTTGATGTACAACAGAGAAAAAGAAATAGCCAAAATTCTACGATCCGGCAGGAGAGGCAGTGAACCTAGTCATGTTGTGACCAGCTTGCAAGTTCCATCAACCTATTTGTTTGTCTAACTATACTCCAGCTGGCATCAAAGTGGATGAAGAAAAATAATAATTATTCTTCAAGATGACCACCCAAAATTGATGTTAAAATGTTCTTGAAGAAGCAGACGAAAACAAGTACACGTAGGTTATAATGAGAATGAAATTCTGTCATGGAAAAACCTGGTCTTCAGCAGGGGTGGTCTCTTGTAGAGGTTTCAAAGTATATTGGCATATATTAGACAGCGACATATCAAGTGTGCAATATTTGACACAAATCAATTTAAAGTGCTCCTGTCCCTTCATTAAAAGACAACCAGTAGAAATGCAAGATTGGGTAACATATCAGTGTGATATGCCCAAAACTGGACATCCTCTGTAATTTTCTATCCAACTTGTTGGAGTGGTCTGTTACTCTTCATCAGTATTTTCCCTAACTTTTCCATATGCACGACTACCGCCATTATTCAATTGGTTGCCTGTCCTCAAGCTAATTTGTTATGACTGTAGACCTCTTTACTGATAGAATATGATCAAAAAACAGAGATCCATCTCAAATTCTTCCATGTTGTCTAAAAGCCTCTGACATATTATTTAAAGCAAGGAAGGGACATTGGATATTACATGACAACATTTTTTTGCCCAACTCCTACTCTACTGCTATGTATTGTTATTTCCTGTGTCTGACCAGGCAGAACCGCTCCAGTTCATTGCTGGCACAAACCACAGCTCCTGGCCAGGGGAGGAAGCATAAGTCACTTATGAAAATTGAGTATTAAGATATCATATAGCAGGGGCTTGCAGCTGTTTGTTTCTGAGATAAAACATTGCTCTGCTTGTTTTATCACAGGAGCAAGTATTTCTGTGGCTTCTCCAACCCTTTGAGTTCATCATAAGTTAAGTCCATGAGGTAGGAGCTCTGGTAGTTGCTGAATTGATATGTCACTGACTTGATTTATAATGAGCTCCCAACACAGAAACAATCGCTCCTGTGATAAAACAGGCATGGAAATGTGTTACCTCAGAAGACCACAGCTGCGATCCCCGATGTGTTTTATCTGCAAACTTAATTGTACATTTAGGAGATTACCCTCTCACAGGAACAATTTTGTTAGCACATCCAATTGTGGAACTTACTATTATTTCAAGATCTATTAAATAAAATGTATTTTTTTTTGTGGTAAACCCAGAGAATCTATTTTGATAGGCTTTCGGCTAATTTTCTTATTATGGTACTGTAGTTCTCTCATACAATAAAAAAGAATTTAATATGAATAATTGACTGTTCTAATCTCTACCATTTTATATGCTTCAAATAGGGCTCTGTATCACTAAATTTACCTTTTGCCATAATCTCTTTTAAAGTACCAATCCATCAGGGTTTTTTTCAGTAGTGAAATAGTGCTATAAATTTAAGTCCCTTGTCTCCGGTCATATACTCACCCTCCGGAGTCTCAACAGTTATTTTGGTGCTGTTCTGGTCCCGCGAAGCCATATTGTGAGCACAACTTCTGACTGGTCGGAAGTCAGAAGCTAATTCATAAGCTCTCAATGCAAGTCAATTAGAGCCAGAAGAAGGATCTTATAAACTTGTATTGAAAAGTGACCTCTGCGCAGACACATGAAACACTGGAGCAACCTGACAGGCCACTTTTTACTGGAGACCAACGCTGGAAAACAAGGAAGGCTGCAGCGGGTGAGTATAGGCAGGAGGTAAAGGAATTATATTTAAAGCATCATTCCAGCAGAGCAATAAAAAAAAATACTGGAGTGGTGGTGGTGCTTTAAGTAAATTTGTACTACACAGTGAAAATTTAAAGAGACATACGCTGGCGAATGTGGGCAGCACAGGTGCTCAGTTGTTAGCATTGTTGCTTAGTAGTGCTGGGGTCCTATGTCCATATCCCACCAAGGACAACATCTGCAAGGAGTTTGTATGTTCCTCCTCTGTTTGCATGGGTTTCCTCCAGGTTCTCAGGTTTCATCCCACATTCCAAAGACATACTGATAGGTAATGTAGATTGTGAGCCCCAATGGGACAGCTATTATAATGTACAGTATGTAAAGTAATGCAGAATATGATGGTTCTATATAAGCAAAGCATAATCCTAATAATAAAAACAGGGGGTTATCCAGCAGTTCTCTCTTCCACATTGGGTGGTAGGGTTGAGCGAAACGGGTCGGCCATTTTCAGAAGTCGCCGACTTTTGGCAAAGTCGGGTTTCATGAAACCCGACCCGACCCCTGTGTGGGGTCGGCCATGAGGTCGGCGATCTTCTGAATCTGGTATCGGAATTCCGATACCGAGTTCCGATATGTTTGCGATATCGGAAATCGGTATCGGAATCCACATTTAAGTGTAAAATAAAGAATTAAAATAAAAAATATTGATATACTCACCTCTCCGACGCAGCCTGGACATCGCCGCTGGTAACCGGCATCTTCCGTTCCTAAGAATGGCGCTTGAAAGACCTTTCGATGACGTCACGGCTTGTGATTGGTCGCGGCCGCCCACGTGACATTCCTAGAATGAGGAATTTAGGACCTGAGAATTACATCACGGCTTGTGATTGGTCGCTGAGCGGTCACGTGGGCCGCCGCGACCAATCACAAGCCGTGACGTCATCGAAAGGTCTTTCAAGCGCCATTCTTAGGAACGGAAGATGCCGGTTACCAGCGGCGATTTCCAGGCTGCGTCAGAGAGGTGAGTATATCAATATTTTTTATTTTAATTCTTTATTTTACACTTAAATATGGATCCCAGGGCCTGAAGGAGAGTTTCCTCTCCTTCAGACCCTGGGAACCATAGTATCCCATTGCACTGCATTGGGTTTCGTGTTTCGGCAGACCCCGACCCCGACTTTTTTATAGGATCGGCCGATTTCACTCGACCCGACTTTTGAGAAAGTCGGGTTTTGTGAAACCCGACCCGATCCTATAAAAATAAAAGTCGCTCAACCCTATTGGGTGGTACTGCTATTTTTGCATGGACAGCCAAGTTTTATAGTTGTCCATTTGGCAAGTAACATGCACACATTCTATTCTAGTTAATAGGACATATGCACAAAATCTGCCTGGGATGCATGAAATCTGCCAATACCTGGCAAGTGGCTACGTCAGCCTCTTCTCCCGATGTGGAAGTGGAACCCCTTTAAGGCATAATGAGAACATGAACATTAAAGCAACTTATTGTCTCCCGTCCCCTACATTTTTTTAAAAGTCTGTAGAGTTGTCATCACTCACAAAAGTCCCTGCCCTCATTAGGGTAACAATATTGACTCCCTATTTCAGGCTCATACACTAGAGCCTGTTTCTTTATTGGATAATTTGGAAGGATTTTCTTGTAACTGCGATATTGGAGCATAAGTTTCCCCAATGTTACCATGTTAAATGACCGTTACTATGGTAAGCAATTTCAGTCTATGACAAGCAATCTGGAAAATGATTCCACAGTGTGCCGAGAATACGTTATGTGTGATGGCCACCAGGAATTATGTATCTGTCAAGCTCAATTTGTTATCAAGGAACCAATTAATCAGAGAATCTGACCTACATTACATGACATACATATAATTAGAATAATGGCACCAATACATAACTGACAAGGTTGCCCATCATAGAAAACTATGATCAAAATCGTTGACCTAAGTATTCACTTATTGTATTTAATTAACATATTAGTTACCAGACATAAAGGGAAGGTGAAAACCAGGGCAGGAACGAGGAGTATTGTCTAAGCATAGACAGCAAACCCTTTTACTTGCCCTTACATTGCAGCATACAGAGTCCAATGGAATGAGCCCAGAGGTTGGACAAGTTCTGTTCAGTACAGGGTAGAGTTTTCTAAAACCCTCATATCAACCATGATGCTTCACACACTGTGAAAGTCTATTCCCTCACTAATGCACTAAAATGAAGAGTTCTTCAGATCCTGGCATGATTAGATATACTGCTAAGTCAGTTATACCACTTGGGGGAGAAGGACATAATGCTACCAGTTTGGGGTCCGGACGCAAGTTTGTGTCATCTCCAGCCCCAAACTTAAACTTTACAAAAAACTCGGGCAAACATGCCAATCCTGAACATCGGCGGGTTCGCCCATCACTACATTTTAAGTGTGTTTATGATGTGGAAACACAACAAAAAACTCATGTAATCTGCACCTAAGTATATCAGAAAAATTTTGTCAAATCCAAGAACCAGGTATCAAAAACAAAGCTCCTTTATTTAAAGCATGGCATCTAAAAAAGAGACAAAAAATGCAGAGTCAAAAACACGGTAAAACGCCTGTTAAAAATTGCACACAAAAATGCAATAAAAACTTCAAGAAACCTAATTTAAATAGCAGGTGCAGAAATTTTGAAACATCAAGAACTCATCAAATACTCATCATGGAAACGTAGCCTAAGGGTTTCTTGCATTTTATTACAACATAGTATACTCTAGGTATGGCCTTTTTTATCTATTTTCCCCTAGGGTTTTCGATATGTAAAAAACTAATTTCATGTATGTATAAAAAAATTGGTAAATCTGTAGAATGAAGGTCTCAACATATCCTGCCTGACTGAATCAATGCAATAAAATAGACATTAGATTAGTGTTATACAAACACAAGATCCAAAATAAAAATAGGAAAAAATGCATAAACATATCACAACAGGTGGAGCAACATTATTATATACTAGATAGAGGCCCGATGCTACAGCATCGGGAGGGTGGTAATGTCACGATGGGGGCAGGCTTTGTAGCATTGAGAATCTCTCCCCCCCATGTGCTCACCCACCTATCCACTCTCTCTTTCCCTATGTGCTGACTTCTCCTCTCATGTAATCTCTTCTTTGACCTGTCTACCCATGTGCTCTCATACACGGTCAGACACGGGCAATTTTTAAAATGAACTTTCGTTCATGGGAAAACCCCTCTAATGTGACTGACTTCCTCTGCCTGTAGACATGTCGCGCATCTGCCACTGGGATCAGCCGAATGATTCACTGGTCCTGCGCGGAATTTACGCAGGTGCAGTAAATCAGACCGTCGCCATCTTTGTGCAGACAGATAGCGGTGGCCACATTAAAACTTTGCATTAACTCCTCCTGTACAAAGATGGCGGCGGTCAGTGAATCATTAGGCTGATCTCAGCAGCAGCGTGTTTGCGATGGTGTTCCGCTGGTGGTACCGTGCAAGAGTATGCATACGGCGTATACAGTGTGTGAGTGTGTGGTGCGTACGGCGTATACAGTGTGTGTGTGTGTGTTGCGCTGGGCATATATAGTTTGTGTTTGTGTGTGTGTGGTGCATACGGCGTATACAGTGTGTGTGTGTGTGTGTGTGTGTGTGTGAGATGTGTTCCGCTGGTGGTACCGAGCAAGAGGCTGGTACCACCAGCAGTTTCCATATTGAGACACCCATCACTTGGGTGTCCCAATATGGCGGTCGGTGAACTTCCGCCGCTTGAAATTCTGGGATCTGGACACATCTGGAAGGAACAGGATGTGAAGACATTACAAGGTAAGTATATATTAAGATTGCTATACCATGGAAACAGAATAAAGTGATCAAGTGTAAAAAAAATAGGGAAATGGTCACAGCATGAAAAATATTTGTGAATTATTATAAGGGCCGATGCTGTTTATAAGTTCTTTTTCACAATGGAATAACATGTTGATACAACCAAATCCTCCACATACAGCTTATGTACTACAGAAATACAGCAATAATAGAAAAAAAAGCTTTTTTTTTCTAGTAAACAGCTGACAATACAACTTTCACAAGGTATTTCTGGCAAATTTCCTTAGCTTCACATCATCTGTTTCTTCTACAGAAAATTCAAAGTGGAGACATAACATAAAAGCATACAAGTTTTCTTAAGGCCTTTTTCACACGTCAGTGTCTCCGGTATGTGTACTGACAGTTTTTTCACGTAACAGAGACACTGACACATGTAGACCCATTCAAATGAATGGGTCTATGCACATATCTCCATGTTTTCACGGACCGTGTGTCCATGTTGAAAACACGGAGACATGTCCGCTTATCTCCGGCAGCACGGTCCGCAATGCGTCCCACACACGTGCACAAGGAGAACAGTGTGCACTCTCCTCCGTGTGCAAGTACCGCCCACAGGAGAGACAGCGCTACAGTAAGCGCAGGCCCCCCTGCATGTGGTGCTGAAGGCGGCATTCATCTCTTCTCCCCTGCAGGAGAGAAGAGATGAAAAATCAAGTTTTTGTTTTTTTTGTTAAAAATAAAGTTTGGGGTCACCTTCCGCCTCCCATCCCCCATGCGCCCGCCCGCTTGCAGAGAAAATTAAATACTCACCCAGCTCCCACGATGTCTCCTCACAGCGCCGGCAGCCTGTCCTGTGTGAGCGGTCACGTGGTACCGCTCATTACAGTGATGAATATGCGCATATTCATCACTGTAATGAGCGGTACCACGTGACCGCTCACACAGGACAAGCTGCCGGCGCTGAGAGGAGACATCGCGGGAGCTGGGTGAGTATTTCTCTGCAAGCAAGCGGGCGCACGGGGGATGGGAGGCGGAAGGTGACCCCAAACTTTATTTAAAAAAAACAACCAAAAACTTGATTTTTCATCTCTTCTCTCCTACAGGGAAGAAGAGATGAATGCCACCTTCAGCACCACACGCAGGGGGGACAGCACTTACTGTAGCGCTGTCTCTCCTGCACAGTCCGTGTGGTCCTCAGGCGGCACACGGCTGCCGCACGTGTGCCACACTGATGTGCCACATGAGCACGCGGACACACGGACATGGATAACTCCGGTACCGTTTTCTCCGGTACCGGAATTATCTGGACTTGTGAAACCGGCCTAAGACTTTCCATTGTCCTGGATGATAGCCAAATATTTTGGAGCTAATGTTTTTTTTTACCTCTTAATACTGGCTGCATTTTTTTTCTTAAAATTGTCTGACAATTTTTAAAATTTATTCTGGAGCGCCCAGCACCTGGATCCCTAATCACTAATCCCTTGGATTTTGAAAGTTTGGAGATTAGCCTAGAGTGATGGGTAAAGCAGACGGCTGTGCTTATCTTTTTTATTTCTTTATTAACGAAAGCTTCTTTTAAATGTACTATATCCCAGAATTTCTACCAAATGATTATTGAATGCTGTGTATAAAATTAATGAGCGGACAGAGGCATAAAAATACTACTCCGACACCACAGTCACATTTTGCGTCTTCATTTGTTCCTGCATAATTACGGTATCCACTCAGAATTTTACACCAATATGAAAACACACTGCATTGGAATAAGTGGTAACTTTGTCCAAAAGAGTCTCCTGGGCCCCAGTAAAAAGATCTGTAATGAGTAGGGTTGAGCGACCTTTACTTTTATAGGATCGGGTCGGGTTTCACGAAACCCGACTTTTTCAAAAGTCGGGTCGAGTGAAATCGGCCGATCCTATAAAAAAGTCGGGGTCGGCCGAAACTCGAAACCCAATGCAGTGCATTGGGTTTCCAATGGTTCCCAGGGTCTGAAGGAGCGGAAACTCTCCTTCAGGCCCTGGGATCCATATTTAAGTGTAAAATAAAGAATTAAAATAAAAAATATCGCTATACTTACACTCTGATGCGCCCTGGTACTAAGCGGGAACCTTCCTTCCTTAGAATCAGCCTTCCAGGACCTTGCGGTGACGTCGCGGCTTGTGATTGGTCGCGCGAGCAGTCACATGGGCGGCCGCGCGACCAATCACAAGCCGTGACGTCACCATGACGTCACCGAAGGTCCTGGAAGGGCTGATTCTTAGGAAGGAAGGCTGCCGGAAAGAAGCCGAGGGTGAGTATATTCCTATTAGGTATATACTCACCCTTGGACATGCCCTGCTTCTTTCCGGCAGCCTTCCTTCCTAAGAATCAGCCCTTCCAGGACCTTCGGTGACGTCACGGTGACGTCGCGGCTTGTGATTGGTCGCGCGGCCGCCCATGTGACCGCTCGCACGACCAGTCACAAGCCGCGACGTCCCCGCGACGTCACCGCAAGGTCCTGGAAGGCTGATTCTAAGGAAGGAAGGTTCCCGCTTAGTACCAGGGCGCATCAGAGTGTAAGTATAGCGATATTTTTTATTTTAATTCTTTATTTTACACTTAAATCTGAATTCCGATACCAATTCCCGATATCTTAAACATATCGGGAATCGGTATCGGAATTCCGATTCCAGATTCAGAAGATCGCCGACTTCATGGCCGACCCCACACAGGGGTCGGGTCGGGTTTCATGAAACCCGACTTTGCCAAAAGTCGTCGACTTCTGAAAATTGCCGACCCGTTTCGCTCAACCCTAGTAATGAGTCCTGTATCATATCATATACAGTTTATAATTTGAGTGCCATTTTATATGGCAGTTAGTCCTCGACGCTCTCTAAGGCACCAGTGACTCTTTGCTCCAAACTTTTTTTGTAAAACATTTTCTCTTAAACATGTCATTCTGTAATAGTTGACCTTGTTGGAATTTCATTCTTCCCTTGTTTAGGGCAGCATGAATCTGAAAGCAGGCTCCTTTTCAAAAGGGATTTCCAACCTTACACATACACTGGGTGAAGTAAGAATTGAACACATTACCAATTTTCTAAGTAAATATATTTCTAAAGGCGCTATTGATGTGAAATTATCACCAGACCTCGGTAACAACTCATCCAATCCATGCAGGCAAATAAAGCTAACCATAGATACCCATAAATTAAGTTAAGTGTAATAATGAGAAATGGCACAGGCAAAAAGTGTTGAACACATGAAGAAAGGGAGGTGCAAAAAGTCTGGGAATTCATGATGGGACCAGTTGAAATCTATAAGTAATTAGAAAGCAATCCTGCCACTTATTGAAAAATAATATCAGCTGGTTCAACTGATGGCCTCTAAAAAGGTGTCTCATTACCAAGGTGCCACCTAAGAAGCATCTCATGATGGGTAAAAGCAATGATCTTTCTCAAGACCTTTGAAACCTTATTGTTGCAAAAATACTGATGATATTGGATACAGAAAATTTTCTAAACTACTGAAGGTTCTAGTGACCACAGTCAAAAACATAATTTCACCATAAAGTGGCCACGACCAGGTGTGTTGTGGATTCTGTTTTTGGGCTCCCTCTGGTGGTTACGGCTGGTACTGGGTGACTTTGGTGGGTTGCGGTCTCTGCTTTCCACCTGTCCATCAGAGGCTGGGTGTTTCCTATTTAACCTGGCTTTTCTGTCATTCCCTTGCCGGCTATCAATGTACTCAGATGTGCTCAGTTTGGTTCCTGACTACCTGCTCCCAGATCTCTCAGGATAAGCTAAGTTCTGTTTTTTAGTTGTTTGGTTTTTTGTCCAGCTTGCTAATTATGACTCTATGCTAGCTGGTAGCTCTAGTGGGCTGAGGTTCTCCCCATGTGCCATGAGTTGGCACATGGGTTCTTGTAATCTCAGGATGGTTTTTGATTAGGGTTTTTTGCTGACCGCTCAGACCCCTTTTGTATCATTCTGCTTTCTAGTTATAGCGGGCCTCATTTTGCTAAATCTATTTTCATCTCTATGTGCGTGCCTTCCTCTCATTTCACCGTCAATACATGTGGGGGGCAACTATACCTTTTGGGGTTCATTCCTCTGGAGGCAAGCTAGGTCTTTATTTCCTCTGCAGTGCTAGTTAGCTCTTAGGCTGGCGCGTGGCGTCTAGAATCAACGTAGGCACGCTCCCTGGCTATTTCTAGTTGTGTTTGTCAGGAGTAGGGCAGCGGTCAGCCCAGGTTCCATCACCTTAGAGCTCGTCCGTTATTTATGTTATTTTGCTTGTCCAGTGTGATCCCCAGCCATTGGGATCCATGACAGTATAGCCGGCCTACAAAGTGTTAATTGTTTGGGCTGAAGCAGGAGAAAAAGAAGTGTTTAAGGGAATTTTTTTTTTTTTTCCCCTCAGAGTTTTGCTGCCTAGCCCTTAATTGCTGTCTAGCTGCTTCTTACCTCCTCTTAACCCTTGAATGGCTCTGACCTTAGCTGTTTAACATGGATGTCCAGAGTTTGGCTTCCAGCCTGAGTAATCTTGCTGCAAAAGTTCAAAACATACAGGATTTTGTTGTTTTCACTCCCATGTCTGAACCTAGAATTCCTATTCCAGAGTTTTTTTCTGGAGATAGATCTACCTTCCTGAATTTCAGGAACAATTGCAAATTGTTTCTTTCTTTGAAATCTCACTCCTCTGGAGACCCTGCTCAGCAGGTTAAGATTGTAATATCTTTCCTGCGGGGCGACCCTCAGAATTGGGCATTTGCATTGGCACCAGGGGATCCTGCATTGCTCAGTGTGGATGCGTTTTTTCTGGCACTGGGATTGCTCTATGAGGAACTTAACCTGGAGATTCAGGCTGAAAAGGCTTTATTAGCCCTCTCTCAGGGGCATGATGAAGCGGAAGTATATTGTAAAAAATTTCGGAAATGGTTGGTGCTTACTCAGTGGAATGAGTGCGCCCTGGCTGCAAACTTCAGAGATGGTCTTTCTGAGGCCATTAAGGATATTATGGTGGGGTTCCCTGCGCCTACAGGTCTGAATGAGTCTATGACTATGGCCATTCAGATTGATCGGTGTTTACGGGAGCGCAAACCTGTGCACCAGTTGGCGGTGTCTTCTGAACAGGCACCTGAGACTATGCAATGTGATAGAATTCAGTCCAGAAGTGAACGGCAAAATTATAGGCGGAAAAATGGATTGTGTTTTTAGTGTGGTGATTCAGCTCATGTTATATCAGCATGCTCTAAACGCACAAAAAAGGTTGATAAATCTTTTGCCATTAGTACTCTGCAGTCTAAGTTCATTTTGTCTGTAACTCTGATTTGTTCACTGTCATCCATTTCCGTCGATGCCTATGTGGATTCGGGCGCTGCCCTGAGTCTTATGGATTGGTAATTTGCCAAACGCTGCAGTTTTAGTCTGGAGCCTCTGGAAGTTCCTATTCCTTTGAAGGGAATTGACTCTACACCATTGGCTATGAATAAACCGCAGTACTGGACACAAGTGACCATGCACATGACTCCTGTTCATCAGGAGGTGATTCGCTTCCTTGTACTGTATAATTTACATGATGTACTAGTGCTTGGTCTGCCATGGTTACAAACTCATAATCCTGTCCTGGATTGGAAAACAATGTCTGTGTTAAGCTGGGGATGTCAGGGGGTTCATGATGATGCACCTCTGATTTCAATCGCTTCATCTACTCCTTCTGAGGTCCCTGCGTTTTTGTCTGACTATCGGGATGTTTTGGAGGAGCCTAAGCTCAATTCGCTCCCTCCTCATAGGGATTGTGACTGTGCTATAGAATTAATTCCTGGCAGTAAGTTCCCTAAGGGTCGTTTATTTAATCTGTCAGTGCCAGAGCATACTGCTATGTGGAATTATATTAAGGAGTCCTTGGAAAAGGGACATATTCGTCCATCTTCGTCCCCTCTGGGAGCAGGTTTTTTTTTCGTGGCAAAAAAAGATGGTTCCCTGAGGCCTTGTATAGATTATCGCCTTCTGAATAAGATTACAGTCAAATATCAGTATCCATTGCCATTATTGACTGATTTGTTTGCTCGCATTAAGGGGGCTAGGTGGTTCACTAAGATAGATCTTCGCGGTGCGTATAATCTTGTGCGGATAAAACAGGGTGATGAGTGGAAAACCGCATTTAATACGCCTGAGGGCCATTTTGAGTATTTGGTAATGCCTTTTGGACTTTCTAATGCTCCTTCAGTCTTTCAGTCCTTTATGCACAATATTTTCCGTGAATATCTGGATAAGTTTATGATTGTGTATTTGGATGATATTTTGGTGTTTTCTGATGACTGGGAGTCTCATGTTCTACAGGTCAGGAAGGTGTTTCAAGTCCTGCGGGCCAATTCTCTGTTTGTGAAGGGCTCAAAATGTCTCTTCGGAGTCCAGAAAATTTCTTTTTTGGGGTACATTTTTTCTCCTTCTACTATTGAGATGGATCCCGTCAAGGTTCAGGCGATTTGTGACTGGACACAACCTACATCTGTTAAGAGTCTTCAGAAGTTCTTGGGTTTTGCTAATTTTTATCGTCGGTTCATTACTAATTTTTCCAGTGTTGTTAAACCTTTGACTGATTTGACTAAAAAGGGTGCTGATGTTGCTAATTGGTCTCCTACGGCTGTGGAGGCCTTTCAGGAACTTAACACAGGAGCGGAAGAAAACCGGCGCTTATGTCAACCAGATGTTTCACTTCCTTTTCAGGTTGAGGTTGATGCTTCCGAGATTGGAGCGGGGGCGGTTTTGTCACAGAGAAGTTCCAATGGCTCGGTGATGAAGCCATGTGCGTTCTTTTCTAGAAAATTCTCTCCCACCGAGCGCAATTATGATGTGGGTAATCGGGAGCTTTTGGCCATGAAGTGGGCATTTGAGGAGTGGCGTCATTGGCTTGAGGGTGCTAGACATCGTGTGGTGGTCTTGACTGATCACAAAAATCTGATTTACCTTGAGTCTGCCAGGCGTCTGAATCCTAGACAGGCTCGTTGGTCGTTGTTTTTTTCTCGTTTCAATTTTGTGGTTTCATACCTGCCAGGTTCAAAGAATGTGAAGGCAGATGCTCTTTCCAGGAGTTTTGTGCCTGACTCTCCTGGAGATTCTGGGCCTACTGGTATCCTTAGGGATGGGGTAATATTGTCCGCTGTCTCCCCAGACTTGCGATGTGCATTGCAGGAGTTTCAGGCGGATAAACCTGATCGTTGTCCACCAGAAAGACTGTTTGTTCCGGATGATTGGACCAGTAGAGTCATCTCCGAGGTCCATTCTTCTGTGTTGGCTGGTCATCCTGGAATATTTGGTACTAGAGACTTGGTGGCCAGGTCTTTTTGGTGTCCTTCCTTGTCAAGGGATGTGCGCACCTTTGTGCAGTCTTGTGAAGTGTGTGCTCGGGCTAAGCCTTGCTGTTCTCGGGCCAGTGGGTTGTTGTTATCCTTGCCTATCCCGAAGAGGCCTTGGACGCACATTTCCATGGATTTTATTTCAGATCTCCCTGTCTCACAGAAAATGTCCGTTATCTGGGTTGTTTGTGACCGCTTTTCTAAGATGGTTCATTTGGTACCCTTGCCTAAGTTGCCTTCCTCTTCTGAGTTGGTCCCTTTATTTTTTCAGAACGTGGTTCGTTTGCATGGGATTCCGGAGAATATCGTTTCTGACAGGGGATCCCAGTTTGTGTCTAGATTTTGGCGGACATTTTGTGCTAAGATGGGCATTGATTTGTCTTTCTCGTCTGCATTCCATCCTCAGACGAATGGCCAGACGGAGCGAACTAATCAGACCTTGGAAACTTATTTAAGGTGTTTTGTTTCTGCTGATCAAGATGATTGGGTTGCCTTTTTGCCACTGGCCGAATTTGCCCTTAATAATCGGGCTAGTACTGCTACTTTGGTCTCTCCTTTCTTTTGTAATTCGGGGTTTCATCCTCGTTTTTCCTCTGGTCAGGTGGAGCCTTCGGATTGTCCTGGAGTGGACGTGGTGGTGGACAGGCTACATCAGATTTGGAATCAGGTGGTGGACAATTTGAAGTTGTCTCAGGAGAAGACTCAGCAGTTTGCTAATCGCCGTCGCCGCGTGGGTCCCCGACTTCTTGTTGGGGACTTGGTGTGGTTGTCTTCTCGTTTTGTCCCTATGAAGGTCTCTTCTCCTAAGTTCAAGCCTCGGTTCATCGGTCCTTATAAGATCTTGGAGATTCTTAACCCTGTATCTTTTCGTTTGGATCTCCCAGCATCGTTTGCTATTCATAATGTGTTCCATCGGTCGTTATTGCGGAGGTATGAGGTGCCCGTTGTTCCTTCGGTTGAGCCTCCTGCTCCGGTGCTGGTGGAGGGAGAATTGGAGTATGTTGTTGAGAAGATCTTGGATTCTCGTGTTTCCAGACGTAAACTCCAGTATTTGGTTAAGTGGAAGGGTTATGGTCAGGAGGATAATTCCTGGGTGGTCGCCTCTGATGTTCATGCGACTGATTTGGTCTGCGCCTTCCATAGAGCTCATCCTGATCGCCCTGGGGGTTCTCGTGAGGGTTCGGTGACCCCTCCTCAAGGGGGGGGTACTGTTGTGGATTCTGTTTTTGGGCTCCCTCTGGTGGTTACGGCTGGTACTGGGTGACTTTGGTGGGTTGCGGTCTCTGCTTTCCACCTGTCCATCAGAGGCTGGGTGTTTCCTATTTAACCTGGCTTTTCTGTCATTCCCTTGCCGGCTATCAATGTACTCAGATGTGCTCAGTTTGGTTCCTGACTACCTGCTCCCAGATCTCTCAGGATAAGCTAAGTTCTGTTTTTTAGTTGTTTGGTTTTTTGTCCAGCTTGCTAATTATGACTCTATGCTAGCTGGTAGCTCTAGTGGGCTGAGGTTCTCCCCATGTGCCATGAGTTGGCACATGGGTTCTTGTAATCTCAGGATGGTTTTTGATTAGGGTTTTTTGCTGACCGCTCAGACCCCTTTTGTATCATTCTGCTTTCTAGTTATAGCGGGCCTCATTTTGCTAAATCTATTTTCATCTCTATGTGCGTGCCTTCCTCTCATTTCACCATCAATACATGTGGGGGGCAACTATACCTTTTGGGGTTCATTCCTCTGGAGGCAAGCTAGGTCTTTATTTCCTCTGCAGTGCTAGTTAGCTCTTAGGCTGGCGCGTGGCGTCTAGAATCAACGTAGGCACGCTCCCTGGCTATTTCTAGTTGTGTTTGTCAGGAGTAGGGCAGCGGTCAGCCCAGGTTCCATCACCCTAGAGCTCGTTCATTATTTCTGTTATTTTGCTTGTCCAGTGCGATCCCCAGCCATTGGGATCCATGACACAGGTGTTCCCGCAAAATTTCAGACAGAGGAGTGAAAATAATTAGGAGAGGAGAGATGTCCAAGAAACAAGGACCATCCGTGAAGAGCCACAGAAAGACTTGAAATCAGGAGGTACAATTGTTCAAAGAAAACTATAAGTAATGCATTCGACCTCCATGGCCTGTGCGCACGCTTACCACCCAAGACTTCATTGCTGACCAAAAAGCATGTTCAAGTGCTTTTGAAGATTTTTTTAACAACATTTAGACAAGCCTGTGAAATACTGGGAGAATATAGTGTGGGCAGAGGAGACTAAAATTGAACTCTTTGGATGCCATAATACACACTATATTTGGACACCAAAAGGCACTGCATATCACGCCAAAAACACCATACAAACAATGAAATTTGGAGGTGGGAACAACATGGTGTAAGACTGTTTTTCTGGCAAGCTTCATTTTCCTGAAAGAAGGAGGAATAGGCAAATGTACCAAGACATTCTTGATAAAAATTTGCTTCCATCTACCATATTGATGAAATAACGATGGACATTTCCGCAAGGCAATGAGTCCAAACACACAGAGAAACTTTCAAATGGTTTCAGAGAAAGAAAATAAAGTTGTTTGAATGGTCCAGCCAATCACCTGAACTAAATCCAATAGAAAAGTTACGGAAGGAACTAAAGCTCATAAGAGTTCATAGATGGAGCCCACTGGACCTTAAAAATTTGAAGAGTGTTTGTGTGGAAGAATGGGCCAAAATGACACCTGAGCAATGAATGTGACTAGTTTCTCCATACTGGAGGCATCCTGAAGGTCATCACCAACAAAGGCTTTTGTACAAAGTATTAAATATCAGTAAGCTTGTTCAATACTTTTTACCTGTGTCATTTCTCATTATTACACATAACTTAATTTTTGGACATCTATGATTTGATTACTTTGCTTGTGTGGATTGGATGAGTTGTTATTGACATCTGATGAGAAATTCCTGTCAGTAGCACCTATAGAAATATATTTACTTAGAAAATTGGTGACATGATCAATATTTACTTCACCTGCTGTATATCACCTATCCACAGGCTAAATGTATGATCATAGAGAGTCTGACCTCTGGGAAGCAAACGATCATTAAAAGGGATTTAGTACGAAATCCCTTTAATGCTACACCTATGATATGCCTTAAAAAGTAGTCAATGCCCTGTGAGTCATAAGTAATCTGTCTTCTTAAGTGGCATTAAACAATGATAGCTTCATATAGGAATTTATTTATTTTTTTAAATAAAGTTTAAAGACCAATTAATATTCTAACAGTAAGGAGATAAAAATTAGTATTCGGTTTTTACTTGCTGGTATAATTCCAATTAGAGGCAACATTAAAGGATAACATGAGGGAATTCCATAATAATAATTAAAAGAGTGTGAGTCATGCATGAAACACAGGTTCATATTTTCATTCAAATCTGGGCCAAGCCTGGCAGGGAAGCATATTAGGAAAAAATTAAATAAGAGACTCTTTGGCTTATAGTACAAATCTCCTATCATTGGACTTATTTCACAGATTGGCTTGGCCGCATTTCTTCATATTAAACAACTGTTCTATCACCATGAAGTTTGGAGAAAACGTTGTGTATTTTTTTGTTTTTATTCAAGAATTTGTAACATCATCAAATGATAGAAAGTGATAAACTGTATTTTTCATAAACAAGTAAAACATATTAAGTTGTCAGATGTTTAAGATCTCTTGTTGGGGAAATTGTCAGATTCCTCAATTTACTGTAAGGTGTTATCTTCTTTCTCTTTTTCTTGCTTTTTGTAGATTTCCTTAAATCTAAAAGTAAATATTAATTGGAACAGTAGCACAATATAAGTGTCATGACGCTGTTGTTGGGTATTCCAGTACCAGGGGCTCCTTCCCTGTTTCTAATGCTAGGGTCGCCCTAGCTTGTCCTTTTCCCCAAATTACTCTGATGGTGAAGACATTGGGGCCTCATACCTTACCTTAGCTCCAGTATCTGCCATCAGTCTGTACCCCTCCCCACTCAGGGAAGAGAGGAGTAATCGTGTACCGTAATACACCAACCAGACTAACAAGGTAATACAAACAGGGATAAAGGAAAATATCAATCATACAAATATACTCACAGAAACAACAGAGGTATACACCGGGAAGTGGAGGATGGGGAAAAACCAAAGTAGGAGAAGAAGGGTATTAGCATACACTCAAAACCTTGCAAATCCACCAATTGCCTTCTCAAACAACTACTATGAACCACCATCTCCAACTATGCAGCATAAAGCTTGCTCTGGCAATGAGTGCTTGCCAGGGCCCATAGTAGATGAGAGTGGCTAGCAGTGAACAGCTGAGAGCCTTAATGCAGGAAAGCTTCCAAGAGCTCTTAAGTGAGCACGTTAACCCCTGCAATTCTAAAAGAAACCTGCACCATTTAATATGAAGGTGAAGTGATTCTAATAAGCGCAGGAATAAAAGAAATCAGATGCTGCGGACGGTCTTATGGCTCCTCTCTGTCGCAATAAAACCGTGACAAAAAGATGAAGAAAGAGGGGGCAGTGGAGAATTGTTGCTGCGGTGTCTCTGCCTCAGCCCGTTTTTGACAAGAGGATGGGAACAGCCACAATACAGACAGAGGCTCAGATTTATCCAAGCACATGGCATGACACATAATTTATATTATAAGACTGTGTTTCCGTTGTCTTTTAATCAATCGATGAATTCTTATTCAAACAGAATCATAAATGCAGGGATTTGGTCTGCACTTACAACTCTTATACTTCTCAAGTCTCTTTCTCCTGCCAGTGATTGACAGGTTACTCCTCTCTGTGACAAGCTCCCCCAACTTTCACAGGCAATGTAATTTCAGGGGTCGCACATGTGCAGTAACATCCTGATGACGTAGCAAGAGACAAAATATCCATTTGCACTGTGCTGTCCCTGGGAATGATAGCGCCTGCATGAGACGTCAGGCGCAGATCAGAGAGACTGACATCACTAGCAGGTGCCTTAACAAGACATTGTAATAGAATGGAAGTAATTGTCATTATAGGTACTTTACTGTGATGACATACCAAAATCAGACAGAAATCGGAATGTCAAAAATATGATAAAAATGCAGGTAAAAAGATGCATTCAAAAACTCAATGAAAAAAACCCTCAAGTAGTCTAATTTACCTAATAGGTGCAAAAAATTTTCAACATCAAAAACTCACCAAAAGCTCATCGGGTGAACATAGCCTTAAATTACTATTGCATAAGCAAAAGTCAAATGCCCTGATTAGAGATGAGTGGATCTTTTGAAATTTGAATTTTGTAACAAATTTTCCCCAAAAAATTTGAATCATGGCGAAGAAATTTGCGCAAATCTCAATACTGGAAGGCTTGTAATTGCTTGGAAAATATACATGGGAAAGAGTAGAGAGAGGACCCCACTAATCATAAGAGCTTGCACTCTAGAGGAGACCGATAGTTACCCTGGGACTGTAACTGTAACTGGGACAAACTACTGATCAGTGATGACCCAGGTACTGACCACCATTGTACAAAGTACGAGGAACGATTAGAGGATCTGGGGATGTTTAGCTTGCAAAACAGAAGGCTGAGGGGAGACTTAATAGCTGTCTACAAATATCTAAAGGGCTGTCACATTGTAAAGGGATCATCATTATTATTATTTGCACAGGGAAACACGAGAAGCAGTGGGATAAAACTGAATAGGAAGTGACACAGATTAGATATTAGAAAAAACTTTTTGACAGTGAGGTTGATCAATGAGTGGAACAGGCTGCCACGAGAGGTGGTGAGTTCTCCTTCAATGGAAGTCTTCAAACAGAGGCTGGACAGAGCTGCTGAATTTCTGATATTTGTCATGTTACCCCTTCAACTCAATTCCATTCCTGCCTCAGCTTGTAGACATTGCGTATGTGATTTTTATCTGCTTGACTACTACCACAGTTAGATTGAACATATGCAAAAGAAAAAAAGAACTCAGTTGTAGAAAAGCGGAAGAGGAACTATTCCAAAAACATAAAAAATAAATAAGGCAAGACCATAGTGGCCAGTTGCTTGAGTGCTTGAGGAGGTATAGTCCCTGTATGCCTTGAGAAATTGCTCCATGCCAGAAAAGGAAGTAGGTCGCCTGCTGTAACTTTGTCTCTTGAATAGTGTTGAGCATTCCGATACCGCAAGTATCGGGTATCGGCCGATATTTGCTGTATCGGAATTCCGATACCGAGATCCGATGCTTTTGTGGTATCGGGTATCGGTATTGAAACAACATTAATGTGTAAAAGAAAGAATTAAAATAAAAAATATTGCTATACTCACCTCTCCGACGCAGCCTGGACCTCACCGAGGGAACCGGCAGCGTTGTTTGCTTAAAATGCGCGCTTTTCCTTCCTTCCGTGACGTCACGGCTTCTGATTGGTCGCGTGCCGCCCATGTGGCCGCGACGCGACCAATCACAGCAAGCCGTGACGTAATTTTCAGGTCCTCCAAAGAAAAGATCACAGCGCTCCATCCAGGTGTAATGGTAAAACGAAAGGTAGCTTTATTATGCCATAAAAGAAGCAACGTTTCGACCTAAAGTAGGTCTTTATCAAGCTTGATAAAGACCTACTTTAGGTCGAAACGTTGCTTCTTTTATGGCATAATAAAGCTACCTTTCGTTTTACCATTACACCTGGATGGAGCGCTGTGATCTTTTCTTTGGAGTATCTACTTGTCCTGGAAGGTTCCCCGGACCGTACACGGGCGCCCCACTAAGTGAGTGCTGTCAGCCAATTTTCTTTTTTCTCTGTAATTTTCAGGTCCTTCTAGGCATTCAGTATTTTAAAATTACGTCCCGGCTTTGTGATTGGTCGCGTCGCGGTCACATGGGCGACGCGACCAATCACAAGCCGTGACGTGTGACCGCGACGCGACCAATCACAAGCCAGAACGTAATTTTAAAATCCTGAAGGACCTGAAATTACATCACGGCTTGCTGTGATTGGTTGCGTCGCGGCCACATGGGCGACGCGACCAATCACAAGCCGTGACGTCACGGGAGGCAGGAGATGCGCGCATTTTAAAATGTGCGCGTGTCCAGCCTCCCGTGACGTCACGGCTTGTGATTGGTCGCGTCGCCCATGTGACCGCGACGCGACCAATCACAAGCCAGAACGTAATTTTAAAATCCTGAAGGACCTGAAATTACGTCACGGCTTGCTGTGATTGGTTGCGTCGCGGCCACATGGGCGACGCGACCAATCACAAGCCGTGACGTCACGGGAGGCTGGACACGTGCGCATTTTAAAATGCGCGCGTCTCCTGCCTCCCGTGACGTCACGGCTTGTGATTGGTCGCGTCGCCCATGTGACCGCGACGCGACCAATCACAAAGCCGGAACGTAATTTTAAAATACTGAATGCCTAGAAGGACCTGAAAATTACGTCACGGCTTGCTGTGATTGGTCGCGTCGCGGCCACATGGGCGGCACGCGACCAATCAGAAGCCGTGACGTCACGGAAGGAAGGAAAAGCGCGCATTTTAAGCAAACAACGCTGCCGGTTCCCTCGGTGAGGTGAGTATAGCAATATTTTTTTATTTTTATTCTTTATTTTACACATTAATATGGTTCCCAGGGCCTGAAGGAGAGTTTCCTCTCCTTCAGACCCTGGGAACCATCAGGGATACCGTCCGATACTTGAGTCCCATTGACTTGTATTGGTATCGGGTATCGGTATCGGATTAGATCCGATACTTTGCCGGTATCGGCCGATACTTTCCGATACCGATACTTTCAAGTATCGGACGGTATCGCTCAACACTACTCTTGAACGCTAACTTTATGGATTACATAAATAAACTTGTGTATTTTTATGTGCCAGCTATTATTTGTATTTTCTGCTTGGAACATATCGTTAAACTGACTATGAATGATGAACACTATAAATAAGCAAATATGCAAAGCCATCAATTCCCAAAATGAATGTTCTACTTGCTTAGTCTGGTACGTAGTGCTGAATGTATGTTTTTTTAATGTGCTGAAATATTAAAGGTTAAATTTCTGTAAGAATGTACTTAGGAAACCTGAGGTACTGCAGGATAGGGTAGGATAGAAACATATGACATAAACCTCTACTGACAGATTACCACTAGTGATGAGCGAATATACTCGTTACTAGAGATTTCCCGAGCACGCTCGGGGGTCCTCCGAGTATTTTTTAGTGTTCGGAGATTTAGTTTTCATCGCCTCAGCTGAATGATTTACATCTGTTAGCCAGCATAAGCACATGTGGGGGTTGCCTGGTTGCTAGGGAATCCCCACATGTAATCAAGCAGGCTAGTATCTGTAAATCATCCAGCAGCGGTGAAAAAAACTAAATCTCCGCGCACTAAAAATACTTGGAGGACCCCCGAGCGTGCTCGAGAAATCTCGAGTAACGAGCATATTCGTTCATCACTAATTATCACAAAATCATGCTTTTTTTTCGTCAAAGCTGGTCAATTTGTAAAACACATTTTGGCATTTCAAGGCAAAAGGAAAGGTATATAGAGACATCTGTATTAATTAAAGAAACACTCTGGGTAATACTGATACATTGTGTTATGCCCAGGAAAGGGTCTGAATGGTCAAAGCATGAGAAAACTGAAATAGTTTAGGAGCAGATTGAAGGGGAATCTGTCATCAAGTTTTTACAACCTAACTTGAGAGCAGTATAATGGAGAGACCCTGATTTCTGCTTGCCATCATTTTTTCGAAAAAAATCTTTGCTTTACCCACAGATTATCTTTAGAGGACGAGTAAACCTGCTGTCAGATAGTCCTCCATATTCATGAGCTCTACGTAACCCCTCCCCCCACCACTGATTGGCAGCTTTCTGCCTTCATACAGTGTACACAGAAAGCTTCCAATCAGTGGTGTGGGCGGGGTTATACAGAGCTCAGCACAGAGACAACTGGTGGATCTGAAGCAGGAAAAATAGTGATTTTATCAAAACTACCACAAGCATCCCAGTAAGTGATACATCACTGGAATCACAGTCACTGCCCCTACAACATTCTGCTCTCAGGTGGGGTATCAAAAACCTGGCGACAGACTCCCTTTAAGAGACATTTGAAATAGCTGAGGTTTAGTAAGTGATGCAGAATTTGTACTTACTCCCAAAATTCCATGACAGGAGATGTGGCATTGGCAAACAACTGACTTCCATTGGTCACATTAAGTTTTTGGAATTCCACACATTTCTCTGAAGACATAAAAATAAGTGTCGGTGAATAATTGATGTGTTTAGAACTCCTATAAGTTTTTTTTTATGATTAAACATATCACCCTGTTAATTATTAGCAACATTACTATCTTACTGTATAAAAGATTCATCTACTCCTGTACAGTCTATATTCTTAATCAGAACAAGGCTCATCTGCAATGTTAGATACATCCAATGGGCAGCATACACTGGCCCAATGTGTGATGTCCTGTTGTGTCACATGTCGGGAAGGAGTTTAAAAAAAGTTATCCAGGATGAGAAAGAGGAGTTCTTTTTTTTTCTTTTACAAAAAGTGCAGTTTTAGTTTGTGGACTTTAGCTAATGTTGTAGCGTCATTCAATTGAAATTAATAGGACAGTATATAGAAATTCAAATCAACTCGTCATGTAATATTAGAATAAACACATTTTTGGTATTGTCATGTCTATAAAAGACTGATCTATCAAAATATAAAATGAATTGACCCATATGGTAAATGTCGTAAAGAGGACAAAACTAAAATGCCTCCCACTTCCTTAAAAAATACAATAGAAAACTGATCAAAACATCAAATATACCTGCAAAATGGTATTAATAAAAACATCAGCAGATCAAGCACAACCTTACCCTAAGGCTAGGGTCACACAAGCATGTACTCTTTCATTCTGGAAAATTGGGTAGACTATGCAAATCACATTCTGATCATAGTGTGATCCGATTCTCTCGACTGTGGAGAAGATGGAGAAAAAAAAGTCTCCATCTTCTCCATTGTGTCAGTCTGTGAAAGTCAGACAATACTCAGATGTCATCTGGGTGCAGTCTAATGTTTTCCATGGACTTATTGACTTGCATGGTGGAATGTGATCTAACTCGGCGGCATGCTGAGAGTTTATTTTTCCCAGACAGATTATGTCAGAGGAAAATATCTAAGATGTACATAGCCTCATATAATTCCATTGTTCTGGGTGCGATCCAATGTTTTGTCAGTTCTTACTTGGACTGGTAATACAGTCATGTGCACGAATCCTAACACAAGTCCATCAATTGAAAAATGTTAAAAAGTTACCGGTCTCAAAATCAAATAGTTTTTTACTTTTTTTTTTAAAGAACTGTCTACTCTTGTTTCACCACTTAAATAAAAAAAATTATATGTTTAATATCATTGTAATTGTATGACCTCAGAAATCATGTTGCCATATCATTTTAACTACATAATGAACATTGTAAAATAAAAAATTAAAAAATAATGGCAGAATTGCATGAGTTTTTTAGACAATACATCACTTTTTTTATGCATTTTTTTCATTATTCACCACATTATTTGGTCAAATGAATGGTGTCAATTAAAAGTACAACTCATCACGAAAAAAAAAAAACCTCATACGGTTAGGCTTTCAAATAAAGGTGTGTGTGTGGGGGATGGGGGGGAATTGAGAGGGAATAAATGAAAAAAATACTTGTAATGAGGGAGTTAATAAAGAAAAATGCAATTCATTACAAAATACTTAACATTTAGTAGAAGAAAGTTATATATTTTAATCGAAAAAATGCAAAATTTCTTGTAAAAAACTGAAACATTTAGAAATTTATCTTTTGAAAGGAAAGCCGACAAGCAATGGACCATAAGCACAATGATCGCCGCAGTGGAAAGGACTCAAATTTTCATTTTTAATAATGTTAAAATAAATCTATGTTCAAAGAATGGATACTACTCGAAAATTTCTACAAGTAGTAACTAGGTCATTTTTATCTTTTCTGTGCGGCGAATGTGACATTTTCTATTCCTTGAACTATAGCAAATATAAATAGTTCTGAAGGTTATTCTGACTTTCTTTCAATGGCTGTTATTAAACTGGAAAGCCACAAGGCAGAGAAATCAAACAGAAAAGTGACGACTAGGGTTGAGCGACTTTTCATTTTTTGAGATCGAGTCGGGTTTCACGAAACCCGACTTTCTCAAAAGTCAGGTCGAGTGAAATCGGCCGATCTTATTGAAAAGTCGGGGTCGGGGATCGGCCAAAACACGAAACCCAATGCAATTCAATGGGGAAGCATACTTTTTTAATATTTGCTTCAGCGCGATAATGTTGAAAAGCCGGTAATTCAATTGCCGGCTTTTCATTTCTCCTGCCTAAACCCGACATGATATGAGACATGGTTTACATACAGTAAACCATGTCATATCCCCCTTTTTTTTGCATATTCCACACTACTAATGTTAGTAGTGTGTATGTGCAAAATTTCGGCGCTGTAGCTATTAAATTTAAGGGTTAAATCGCGGAAAAAATTGGCGTGGGCTCCCGCACAATTTTCTCCACCAGAGTGGTAAAGCCAGTGACTCAGGGCAGATATTAATAGCCTGGAGAGGGTCCACGGTTATTGCCCCCCCCCCCCCCGTGGCTAAAAACATCTGCCCCCAGCCACCCCAGAAAAGACACATCTGGAAGATGCGCCTATTCTGGCACTTGGCCACTCTCTTCCCACTCCTGTGTAGCGGTGGGATATGGGGTAATGAAGGGTTAATGCCACCTTGCTATTGTAAGGTGACATTAAGCCAGATTAATAATGGAGAGGCGTCAATTATGACACCTATCCATTATTAATCCAATTGTATGAAAGAGTTAAAAAACACACACACACATGATTAAAAAGTATTTTAATGAAATAAACACACAGGTTGTTTTAATATTTTATTGCTTTCTCAATCCACCTGAAGACCCTCGCTTGGAAAAATAATAAACCAACAATATACATACCCTCTGATGAACTGTCACGTCCCACGAGGTAAATCCATCTGAAGGGGTTAAAATAGTTTACAGGCAGGAGCTCTGCTATAATGCAGCTGTGCTCGTGCCTGTAAACCCCAGCGAATGAAGGAAATTTAGGTCAATGACCTATAGTTACCTTCAGTCACGGTGAAGAGCCCCCTGGTGGATGTCCTCATATGACCTGGAGCGTGGGAAAAAGTTCCCAGGCTGCAGTTCATGAGGACGAATTACCGGCTTTTCAACATTATCGCGCTGAAGTAAATATAAATATATATACACTCACCGGCCACTTTATTAGGTACACCATGCTAGTAACGGGTTGGACCCCTTTTGCCTTCAGAACTGCCTCAATTCTTCGTGGCATAGATTCAACAAGGTGCTGGAAGCATTCCTCAGAGATTTTGGTCCATATTGACATGATGGCATCACACAGTTGCCGCAGATTTGTCGGCTGCACATCCCAAAGATGCTCCATACAAGGCAGGATGGATCCATGCTTTCATGTTGTTTACGCCAAATTCTGACCCTACCATCCGAATGTCGCAGCAGAAATCGAGACTCATCAGACCAAGCAACGTTTTTCCAATCTTCTACTGTCCAATTTCGATGAGCTTGTGCAAATTGTAGCCTCAGTTTCCTGTTCTTAGCTGAAAGGAGTGGTACCCGGTGTGGTCTTCTGCTGCTGTAGCCCATCTGCCTCAAAGTTCGACGCACTGTGCGTTCAGAGATGCTCTTAGGCCTACCTTGGTTGTAACGGGTGGCGATTTGAGTCACTGTTGCCTTTCTATCAGCTCGAACCAGTCTGCCCATTCTCCTCTGACCTCTGGCATCAACAAGGCATTTCCGCCCACAGAACTGCCGCTCACTGGATTTTTTTTCTTTTTCGGGCCATTCTCTGTAAACCCTAGAGATGGTTGTGCGTGAAAATCCCAGTAGATCAGCAGTTTCTGAAATACTCAGACCAGCCCTTCTGGCACCAACAACCATGCCACGTTCAAAGGCACTCAAATCACCTTTCTTCCCCATACTGATGCTCGGTTTGAACTGCAGGAGATTGTCTTGACCATGTCTACATGCCTAAATGCACTGAGTTGCCGCCATGTGATTGGCTGATTAGAAATTAAGTGTTAACAAGAAGTTGGACAGGTGTACCTAATAAAGTGGCCAGTGAGTGTATATATATATATATATATATATATATATATATATATATATATATATGTCATAGAGACACATATATATATATATACACTCACTGGCCACTTTATTAGGTACACCTGTCCAACTTCTTGTTAACACTTAATTTCTAATCAGCCAATCACATGGCGGCAACTCAGTGCATTTAGGCATGTAGACATGGTCAAGACAATCTCCTGCAGTTCAAACCGAGCATCAGTATGGGGAAGAAAGGTGATTTGAGTGCCTTTGAACGTGGCATGGTTGTTGGTGCCAGAAGGGCTGGTCTGAGTATTTCAGAAACTGCTGATCTACTGGGATTTTCACGCACAACCATCTCTAGGGTTTACAGAGAATGGCCCGAAAAAGAAAAAAAATCCAGTGAGCGGCAGTTCTGTGGGCGGAAATGCCTTGTTGATGCCAGAGGTCAGAGGAGAATGGGCAGACTGGTTCGAGCTGATAGAAAGGCAACAGTGACTCAAATCGCCACCCGTTACAACCAAGGTAGGCCTAAGAGCATCTCTGAACGCACAGTGCGTCGAACTTTGAGGCAGATGGGCTACAGCAGCAGAAGACCACACCGGGTACCACTCCTTTCAGCTAAGAACAGGAAACTGAGGCTACAATTTGCACAAGCTCATCGAAATTGGACAGTAGAAGATTGGAAAAACGTTGCTTGGTCTGATGAGTCTCGATTTCTGCTGCGACATTCGGATGGTAGGGTCAGAATTTGGCGTAAACAACATGAAAGCATGGATCCATCCTGCCTTGTATGGAGCATCTTTGGGATGTGCAGCCGACAAATCTGCGGCAACTGTGTGATGCCATCATGTCAATATGGACCAAAATCTCTGAGGAATGCTTCCAGCACCTTGTTGAATCTATGCCACGAAGAATTGAGGCAGTTCTGAAGGCAAAAGGGGTCCAACCCGTTACTAGCATGGTGTACCTAATAAAGTGGCCGGTGAGTGTATATATATATATATATATATATATATATAAAACGAAACCCGACTTTGGATTACAGATCGTGTACCGCCGACCCGATCCCAGACTGGCATCGGGTCGGGTTTCACGAAACCCGACTTTGCTAAAAGTCGGCGACTTTTGAAAAGTGCCGTTCTGTTTCGCTCAACCCTAGTGACGACATCTTCATTCTGCTCTACTTGTTACCACAAAGCCAAAAAAACTTGCGAAATGGAAATAATAATGATACAAGGGATTTGCCTCTCACAGACTTTAGTTTTCTCATAAAATGTTAAAAAATACAATAAAACATGTATTTGTTAATTATTTTTTAACAATATTATTATTGCAAAATGATCATTATTACTAAATATTTAGGATATTGCATGTTATATTTATAATTCTCGTTAAGACAGAAATTAATCAATAAGGTGTGGTTTACCATGCAATGTCCACAATATTTTTTTTAGAATTTGATAATAGTCCAGAAGCATTACTTTCTATAAGAAAAATTTATTTAACCCCTTTACGACATGGCCAATTTCCATTTTTACATAATTTTTTTCCACCCGCTCATTCCCAGAGCAATAATTTTTTTTTATTTTTCTGTCCACATGGATATATGAGGGCTTGCTTATATTGCAGGACGAGATGTATTTTTTAATGACACCTTTTATTTTACCACATAGTGTACTGAAAAATGGAAAAAAAAAATTAAAGTGGGGAGAAAATGTGAAAAAAAACACAAGTCTGACATTGTTTTTTGGGGATTCTTTTTACGGAGTACATTGTGATTGAAAAATGACCTTGCAGTATGATTCTCCTCATCAGTAACATAACGGCGATAGAAAGCGTCCACATTTTTTCATTATTTTAGGAGTGAAAAAGAAAAATCAGAAGTTTGAAAAAATAAATTTGGGGGGTTGTGTCTCTATTTTCTGAGAATCTCGGAATCTTTTAATTTTTCAGTCGATAGGGCTGTGAGAGGGCTTATCTTTTGAGAGGCAAGACAGCATTTTTACTTATACCATTTTGGGATCGATATGATCTCTTGTTACAGAATTTTATGAGGTATTGCATTTACCAAAAAAAGTAACTTTTGCATTGTTGAATTTTTTACATTTACGATGTTTACCAACTGGGTTAAATTTAAATTTTGATAGATTGGACTTTTCTGAATGTGACGATACCACATATGTATTTTGTTTTAAGTGACGATATTATTTTTATTTTTAATGGGGGAAGAGAAGAGGGCAAATCAAACTTTTATCTTTTTTTATATCTCTAACCCCTTAGTGACGGAGCCAAATTTTTGAAATCTGACCAGTGTCAATTTATGTGGTAATAACTCTGCAACGCTTCAGCAAATCCCAGTGATTTTGAGATTATTTTTTTGTGACACATTATACTTTATGATAATGGTAAATTTAGGTCAATATGTTTTGTGTTTATTTATAAAAAATATCAAAAATTTGAGAAAAATGTTAAAAAATTAGCAATTATCAAAATTTTAATGATTATCCCTTTAATCCAGATGGTCATGCCACAGCAAAACATTAATAAATAACATTTCTTACATGTCTGCTTTACATCAGCATCATTTGTAAAATGTTATTTTATTTTGTTAGCATTTTAGGAGGTTTAAAAATGTAGCAGTAATTTTTCATTTTTTCAAGGAAATTTACAAAATTTATTTTTTTAGAGACTTATCCATGTTTGAAGTGTCTTTAGGGGTCTCATATATTGGGAAACCCCCAAACGTGATACCATTTTAAAAAGAGCACCCACTGACATATCGAAAACTGCTGTCAGGTAGTTTATTAACCCTTCAGGTGCTTTACAGGAATTAATGCAAAGTGGTATGTCAGAAATGAAAATGTGCATTTTTACCACCTAAATGCCTCTAACTTCTGAACAGATTACTATAGCGGCAGGCTCTAAGGCCAATATTTGTTCATGAATTGCCATGGCAAACATCAGGACCACAAAATCATGATCTGAGGGCACCAATTGGGATAAAGAGGAAGCCCCCACACTCTGTTAACCATTTATAATGATGTAGTCACTATTGACAGCAGCATCTAAGGGGTTAAACAGATTTGGACGGTGCAAACACTGATGGTGGCTGATGCAGCAAGTTGTCAGCTATAGTGTACAGCCGACAGATGCTGGATTGTCACCTGTATGGGGAGGCTATTCTCTTATATCTCAGGTCAGTTAAAAGACGTATTGGCGGTCATTAAGGGGTTAAAACTTTTTTGTTTACTTTTCACTGTACTTGTTTTTCTCATTAGGGACTGGTCACTTGTGCCACAATATTGCTGCATATAGTAAAAATCACTGTCTCTTTTGAAGCCTGGCCACTGGCAGGGCTTCAAAGAAGCACCATAATCACAAGGACAAGGTCTTCAACAGACCCCCAGTTGCATTTCGCACCATATAGGGTTGTTAGAAGCAGGCCCTGGCTGTAACACACAGCCATTACCTGCCAAATATGGGGTGAGCCTGCTCCATGCCCCAACTTCTAAGTTGCACCGCACATGTACAGTAGATGTCGTGAAGGGCATAAAGGGGTTGTCTCAAATTTGAAAGTCATTCTCAATCTATAGAGGATAATTTCCCAATCACTGGGTCTCCAACCAGCATCCCCCAGTATTCCCAAAAACCAGGGCTGAATGGAGCAGAGCATGATCATGTGCACTGCAGCATCATTCATCCCAATGGGGGTACTGAATATCCAAGCCCATTGCTTAAAAGCGCCGGTGCTCCCACTAAGAATACACATAATCAACCAACTGCTCCACTCAGCTGGCGGCTCTTCAAGAACCACAAGCAATCAGGAAGTTTTCCCCTATCCCATGGATAAGGGATAACTTTCAAAGTTTCGAACAACACTTTAAGAATTATTCATTACAATTAACAGTAACCTTTTTAGAAGTTTTCTACAAAAAAGTACAAACAGAAAAGATTTTTATAAATATGTATGGCAAAATGATATTGACATGTGTGGTTTAGGTACTGACAATATTCTTGTTCTTATTCATGAGTCATCATCTCTGTGGAAATTCAGACTTGACCTGAAAATCTGAATAATTTAATACAGACTGATCGCTAGGGATGTGTTGATTGACAAGTACATCCACTGACCTTTGACTGCTTAGAAGACTATCACTACCATCCAGTTTGTCTCAAGTGACTCAGCTGTTAAGCAGATTGGCATTCTGTTAACAGGAGAGGAAAAACTGTTTGGCAGCAGTCAAAGCACGATGTTATTTATCTCAGTCGGCACTATTAATCGGATTTGTATAGAATTTGAAAATTGTAAATAATATATTAATTAATTCCTAAGAACATTAATCATTGTTTAAAACAATCAGATGAGACTTTTTTAGGCAATCTGGTTACATGCCATTGGGCAGCTCAAACATTCCTTCTACCACTACTTCACTGCTGCTTTTTGTCCAATACTTTAATATTCATGGACAATCCTTTAGGATTGGTCACTTGTCCAGATCGGTAAGAGTACAACAATTGGCCCCTTCGCTGATCAGCTGTTCCCGGTGCCTGGGCAGCTTGATGTTATCAGTTGTGAAGCGGAACAGCACAGCTCTGTCAGTGGTCATAGTGTGGTACTGCACATCCACCCCTATTCACACAAATATGGAGGGATGTGCAGCACCTGGTCATTGCCACTATGCAGTTGACAGAGCTGTGCTTTGCAGCTCCACAACTGATAACATTAGGCCAACCCCGGCACTGAGAACTGCTGATTGGTGTGGGTGCAGCTACCGATCTGGAATAGAAGATGGGCTATCAATATAAAAATACTGGACAACCCCATTAGCCAAAAAACAAATGGTTCACTTCAATCAGCTCCCATTATTACACTATAAAGAAGCCCAGCACAGCCCATCTCAGGAGTATCTAAAGGGATGTCTGAGGTTGAAAATGTTTCTGATATTCTGGAGGGAAGGTATCTTCAAGGAATGAGAGGTTTTAATTTTCTTTTACATTTTTACATGTTCGAGGGTAGTAAAATGTTTAGGGTGTAAGACATGGTTAGTTCTAAACTGGTCAATACGCTAAAGAAAGTTAAAACATGCCAATGAGGTCAACAATTCCAATTCCAGATATAGTAAAATTTGTCTATTATCCATTAAAGAGGATCTTTTACCAAATTTTTCATGGTGAACTGGACATGCCGTGTAATAGTGGCTGCACACTGGAATACAATTTTTTAAAATATTTTGCCTCTCCATTGCGGAAATATTAGCAATCAACGTATTTGGCATCTAGTGAGATAATTTTTGTTAAGTCCAAGTGGGTAGTATCAAATAGCAACTTATACAGGGAGAAAAAGTACATGTTGCCAGTGAAAACACCCACCTGGTCTTATCTAAAGTTAACTCATTAGGTGCAAAATACTTTGATTGCTAATAATTCCGCAATGGAGAGGCGAGACTAAATAGAAACAAAAAAGTTTTATTTCACTCTGCAGCCCCTGTTATTTCGTATGTCCAGCTCAACATGGAAAATGTGTAAGGTCCTCTTTAAATTCTCAAAATTATTCCCAGTACTCTTCTGAGATCTACACCTTTCATAGTGCTTTACCACATTTTTTAAGAGCAGGTCTCAATATACTTCAGAGTTCAATTAATTCACATTATAATGGCAACTTACAAATGATCTTTTGTCCATCTCTGACCTTTTTCAATCACTCGAGAGCTAGAGACGATGAGTACTGATTGGGCTCACCAATTTATAGTAATAGATTTTGAAGGGTCTCAGTGAAAATACATTTTTTTTATTTTTCTGTACTAAACAAAACAATATTTTACTTGTATCATGACACAAACCTATCTTATTCTTGCATTTTTTGTTTTTATTCTCTTGATTAGACTAAAACAATACTTTCAGTCCCTTCAAGAAGTTTCCAAAAATCTTAAGCTCATATTAAAAGTATTAAAAGTAAAATAAATAAATGAATTCCTAAAGTAAAAATCACAGTTACAAAAATGTCATAACATCATACCCACTTTTTATTTTTTAGTTTGGACTACATACAAACTAAATAACTATTTATTCATCCTAAACTTGATTTATCAAAACTTTTGATGTCTCAGCTCAAAGTCACTGGTAGCAATCTATTTTAAATGTGGTATTGGTCATTGTCTTCGTACTGAAAAACATGGCACATCTTTATCAAAGATCGAAGGGACTAGTGTGATTGCAATTTGTGGAGTCGGGAAGGACATTGTCCCCTAATATATTAATAATAATATAATAATAATAATAATAATAATAATAATAAAGAGAGGAGCGAGAGAGGATTCAAAAAGATATAAATAAACTGGAGCAGTGGGCAGCAAATAACAGAATGGTTTTTAAGAGGAAAAAATGCAAAGTATTACATCTGGGCAATAAAAATGAAAAAAGCATATACAGAATGGGAGGAATAGGGCTAAGCAACAGCACATGTGACAAAGACTTGGGTATACTAATAGATCATAAACTGAACATGAGTCAACAGTGTGATGCAGCAGCAAAAATGCAAATGCAATTCTGGGATGTATTAACAGAAGCATATAGTCTAGATCACTTAACTTAATTATTGCCCTCTACTCCTCTTTGGTCAGACCTCATCTGAAATACTGTGTCCTTTTTTTGGGCACCACATTTTAAAAAAGACATCAATAAACTGGAGCAAGTTCAGAGAAGAGCGACCAGAATGGTGACCGGTCTGCAAACCATGTCCTTAGGCCGGTTTCACACTTGCGTTTGTAGCAGCTGCGGAGGGCTGCGGACTTCCTCTGTGAAGCCCCGCCCTCCGCCGCTAGCTCCGCCTATTTCTGCATGCGGCCGGCATGCGGCCTGTGTACCTATATTTAACAGGTACGCAGGTCGTGCCGCAGTATGCGGATGCTTCCACATGCGTTGTTTTGACGATGCGGAGACCAGCATAGGATGCAGCTTGTAGCAATTTTTTTTTTCCGCATCGTCAAAACAACGCAGCAAAAATGCCACATGTGAACTTACCCTGAGAGTTTAAAATTCTTTGCCTACTGTAATTTAATCTGATTAATTATTGCTGGCCTCCAGGTAATAATAATGTGTTATAGCACACGGATGACCATTTATATGAATGGTTACCAGACAATACCACATTTTCCTCCAGCAGACCCTAATATGGAAAATCATCAAGAGTTACAAACCAAAATGCATAACACGGTTCCTTTACTGGTTTACATTATGTGTTTCAAAGCAAAGAAAATCTGTTATAATGAAGTAGAATTTCATCATCACGTTGCTGTCAATGTCTTTTCACACTTCCACGTTTTTTATTTTTGCATAATGTGAAATAAATGGCTTACCTGTGTTCCATTTATGTCCGCATGTGGCCCAGGGCAACTCGGCAGAAAAGCAATTAAATAAATAGAAAATTGCCCAAGCTAAAATAATGATGTAATAGACATTTAAATGGGCTTCAATCACCTGGGTTGCATAACCGATACCTACAAGAAAAAGTGAAAGGAAACATATAACTGAGTCAATAAATATATGGTAATCTATTTAGTGCAATGGTTTAAAGGAAATATATCATAAAAAACTGTTTTTGCAAATAGTCTGCAGATACATTTGAAACAACTTAGGCAGTCTAACTGCAGGGAGAAAATGAAGTTATATTCTCCCTACAGTCACTCGCCTTCTGCATACATATAAAGACTGTTCTCTTGCTGACATTAAGAAGTAAGAAGAATAATGATAAGACATCATGGAACAATGTTCATGTTGCTGTGGTCCATCATCCAGACTTTCAAGCCTGGTCCATCACAGCAGTCAAACCAAAGCAGTCTTCACTCCCGAGGCCATCATCCTGAGCCTAGCATCCCGGTTGCCTTTGGCATTCATTAGGCCACCCTCTCACATTTTGTCATGCCATCTCTTGGAGCCATATAGACCAGCTTCCAAAGTATCAATAAACCTTGGGCACCAATGACCCTGTTGCCAATTCACCCGTTATTCATCTTCGGACCACTTTGGTAGATAGAAACCACTGCATAACTGTAAGATACCATAAAACCTACCACTTTTAAGTGCTCTGACTTAGTTGTTTAGCCATCACAACTTGGTCCTTGTCAGAGTCACCCAGACCCTTATATTTGTCGATTTTTTTCCAACAAAACAACTTCAAGGACTGACTGACTACTTGTCTAAAATTTTCAACTCCCCAAAGGTGCTGTCAAATGGTGTGAGTGGGAATGCTTCAGAAACTCTTCCCTTTCATGGTAGGCCAATGGCTGAACAGTTGTTAAACAAAATTATACAGCCATTGGTTCAATAAGGTTGGGTGAAACTCGAGCACTTCTTATGTCATGTGGTCAAATCCCAACAGCTGCATTTATAATTACGGTAATTAATCAATATTATAATTGGAGTATTGATTCGCAGTTTTTTGGTCCATCACCCAGGTCAGTAATTTGTGACTGCTCAACAGGACCTCTGCAAATCTCCTTTCCCAGTATTCCTGGCTCTTCTTTTGGTCAGTCCGGGCCTCAAAGTCATGACTACAGCTTGATGCACACACGACTTTGTGCCAGACCGGCTAATCAAAAGAAGAACCAGGAATCCCAGAAGGTAAGAGGAGATTCACAGGCCTCTCATCCAGCAGTTATAGATTACTGACATGTCACATGGACCAGAATCCTGCAAATCAATTGTCCCATCGCTAGTTGTAATATTATGGCTAAAAATGATTAGACATTGTATGTTACATATAGTTATGCAGAAGTTCTGTCATGGTAAAAATTGATACTACCCACTACTCATCAATGAAATTAAAAGAAAACCCATACTTTACCTTCAAACAATGGACAGACTTTTCTCCAGCATGTTATCCCTCCTTCACTAGTAAATTGCCCCAACGCAGTTTCCAGGAAAAACACTGGTATACCACAGAATATAAAGAACACCACATAGGGAATGAGGAAAGCTCCTAAAATACAAGTGAATATTAAGGCTGTAAGTAGAAATAATTAATTAGTGGAATTCATACATTTTGTTCATTTACTCACTGGGAGTGTTTGGTGACTTTTTGTTGAAATGGCAACACCATTAGTGATACACTTGGAAAAGGTTGCATAAAGATGAATACCTAATGGGACATGCATGTATGAACAGAATTCAAGCTAGTAGTAAAGGGAATTTGTTGGACCAGTTATTAATAACATCGAAGAATGGCCCAATTACTGTTAGTTAAACATTTCCGACAGTGTCCTATATATGATTCCTTATATTCCATATGCGCTATTATCCAATGACAAATGAAATACTACAGTACCAATTGGGTAATTTAACCAGAACCTGTAAGGTCCAATAACACTATTAGGGCTCATACTCATCTGCATTTAAAACAGGCGAATGCCATCCAATAAAAAACTATTGTCATGACCCAATAGGAATCGTTGCAGCAGATAGCACAATGCACACACACAATAGGATGGTAAAGGGGAGAGGAAGGCCCTAAAAATAGGGAATGAGGGACGTTGGCACCTCCCGAACTCCAATCTGAGCCTGTCCCTACACTCTCCTAACGCCCTAAGCGGGTCCTTTCGCCCGCCGATGTTATGTGCCTGAAACCTGATTGTCATCTTACTAATCCCTGGCTAGTGCACTGGCCGGCAAGAACGCTAACCTCACCACTGCAAATGATGAACAAAACAGGGAGACTGAAAAACACAAGACAGACAGATAGAGGGGAACTTAAATTAACAACTGTCTCTGTTGCAAAGCACCACACAGCAGAGGAAAGGCACCAAGACCACAAACTCCATGAAACCAGCAGATTCACCACTGCAACCAGAGAGCTCCTTACTCCAGGCTTAGTCAACATAGATTACTCTATCACCGACAGTCAGCTTATGCGTCAGGTGATCATTTAAAGGATGGAGGGAGTAGTCACCACCCACATCAGCTGACCAGCAACGCAGCAGCTGCCAGCAAAGAAACAGACTTTAATCTTTGCTGGCCTGAAAGAAAAAAACTACAATTAAATTATAGCAGAACCAGAGCTGCCACGAATCAAACCTGAATTGTGACAATGATTCTGTGTTCATCTGCAATTTTTTTCTCAGCTTGGATCAGACTGAGGAAAGAGTTGCAGCATGCTTCCAGTGGCACCATATATAGGACGAGACTCAGCAATGCAAGTCAATGGGTGCAAGAAAAAAATTGGACAGCACACGGCCCATGCGTGTGCCATATGATTTTTACACACCCATCTCATAGGAAACCCAACATTTCATCACCCAAGTACAGTAAATTCACAGAGAGAAATTTCAGAATAAAATAGATATAGAGTAAGAATAAAAGAAAAAAATGGTGTTCAGTCCCCTTAATTTTCTTAATTTTCATAACCAGCTGAGGGAAAGGTGACAGCTGGGGTTTGATGCTCATAGTCTGGGAAGGAGGTAAAAAACTTGGAGTTTCCCACGCTACTAATATCAGCTGAAATTTCTCACACAGCGAGCGGTGATCTCACTGAGGTGACTGAAGTTCATCAGCTATGAAGTCCAGTCACCTTACTGATATCAGTTCTCAGCACTAAAGTTGCATTCTTCATGTGTGGCCCAGTTTCTCTTGGATCCTGGGCTCAGTAGCCACATTTTATGTGACTGCTCAGCAAAGCATCCAAATGTAGCTGATTTGGGCTTATCGAAGGACAAACGCATTATGGCAGGATAGGTGAGGATTTCTTTGGTCTATTATTTTTCTTTGGATAACAATAAATGGATAAAAGAGGGTCGAATAGTTTTTATTTCAAATAAAGGACTACTCTTGTCTTTATTACAGTTGACTACGGTGTTAGTAATGGAGGGGTGTGACGAAATAGAATTTAATCTTAATTATCTACACCTCTATTTTGAGTAGGTCAGATGACATAGGCTATCATCTTTATTTTTACTATTAAATTTAAGTGTTTTTTTTTGGTTGGTCAAGAAACACAGACTACTGTTTTTAAGAGCCTGCATGTGACTCTGAAGTTATTGTTTGCTGCAACTCATTGTCTGCTATCTTTGAGGGACAGAGACATAGGGTAATTGAACAATAGATGTTTGATAATATGTTGATTACCCATTGTATAAGCCAGGTTAGCTTGTTAACCTGCAAAAAAGAAAAGAATGAACTATGCAGATTAATTAAATACTCAAAGAATGACAGTTAAACCCATCCCACCATCCCCTTGACATGTGGATGATGACCTGTACCACAGAAGGGATTTTCTGTCCTTCTGCAAGGACCACAGACTCTTTATAAAACCACAGCCAGGAATACTCTTCAGGACAGTGGCCAGGACATTAAGGCTCCATCATGAGGGACACATTTTTGACATTCTATAGGATGTCAGCAAAATTGACCCTGGCTCTGGCTGGGAGAATACAGATCTGCCCCATGGACCATCACAAAACCCATGGAGACTTTTAGAAATGCCAGGTTGGGACAATCTGGTCATCTGGCTCAATATATATGTTTGCGGAAGCCAAGGTGGAACAATCAAGTCACCTATCTCCATGGAGATGTTCTGAGAAGCCAGATAAGGACCAACCGATCACCTCGCATCATGGATACGTTTGGGGAAACCAGGTTTGGATCATCTGGTCATCTCGCTCCATGGAGACATTTGGAGAAGCCAGGTTGGGACCATTAGGACCATCTAGTCATCTGGCCACATGCCCTAAAGGACTGTAATCTACCTAAGTTTGTCATTACTTCCTCTTTGTGGGTGCCACTGGTGGGGGTAGTCATCCCTGGAGGCCCCAAAGTCACAGCTGCTCTATTGCTGGTGAGCCAGCAGAAAGGTGGGTTTTTGTAATTGTGCACTATAGGGACATAGGGTAATTGAACAATAGATGTTTGCTAATATGTTGACAACCCATTGTATATGTCAAGTTAGTTTGTTAACCTGAAAAACAGAGAAGGACAAACTATGCAGATTGATTAAATACTAAAACAATGAAAGTTAAACTTATCTCACCTTCCCTCTGTCTGTGGATGCTGACCTGAACCACAGACGTAAATATAAAAAGGGATTTTCTGTCTTTCTGCAAGGATCAGACACTCTTTACAAAACCACAGGCGTAATACTCTACAGGAGAGCGGCCAGGACATCATGGCTAAATCACGAGGGACACAGAATTCACATTCTACAGGATGCCAGCTTAAATGACCCCAGCCATGACTGGAAGAATACAGATCTGCTTCATTGACCATCATGTAACCAATGGAGATGGTCGGAAAAGCTAGGTTGGGACCATCCGGTCATCTAGCTCCATGGAGACTTTTGGAGAAGCAAGGTTGGAACCATCCGGTAATCTGGCTTCATAGATATGTTTGCGGAAGCCAGGTTGGGACCATCTAGTCACCTGACTCCATGTAGACATGCGGAGAAGTCAGGTTGGGACCAACTGGTGATCAGGTATTAGATATGTTTGGGGAAACTAGATTGGGACCCCCTGGTCACCTCGCTCCATGGAGATGCTCGGAAAAGCAAGGTTGGGATCATCTGGTCACTGGGCCATTTACCTTAATGGGCTGTCCACTTCCTAAGCTGGTCATTACCTCTTCTCTGTGGGTGCCACTGGTGGGGACAGTCAACCCTTTAAGCCCAAAGTCTCAGCTGCTTTAATCCTAGCGAGCCATTGGAAGGGTGAGACTTTTTAATTGCGACCATCATGGGTATTTTGCTGGGACTGTTCTATATGTTATTGTCTGTTTGGGGTTCAAAAAAGTATTGTCATGCTATTTTACCCTCACCCTGTGTTGTCTGAGTAGTATTATGCCCATGGAAAAGGGAAAGCAGACATTCAGTGTGATGAGCCATAGTCCAAGTGGTCTTGGGTAAGTGGATGAGAGCATCCACTGACCTCCCATGTTTATACAGGGTGCCTTATAGATGCCTCTCCATTACTAACCCCTGAGCTAGATGTCAGCTGACAATACAAAGCTGACATCAACCCCAATACTATTATCCCACTTGCCACAGCACCAGCACAATTGGGAAGAGCGGAGGCTAAGCACCAAAATTGACACATCTAATGGATGCGTCATTTCTGAGGTGGCTGAGTGCTGTTGTCATTAGTCTGGATGGAGATAAATATCCATGGCCCCTTTCTAGGCTATTAATTTAATCCAACAGCCGTCTTCCTAGCTTTTGCTGGTTATTAATAATAGAGGGGACTCCACATAATTTTTTTTTCAATAACCAGTAAAGGCTATACAGACAGCTGTGAACTGATATTAACAGCCTCTGAAAATCCATGTTTATTACCCCCATTCCTTACCATAAAAATCAGCTCCCAGCTGTCTGCTTCCCTCAGCTGGTTAAGAAAAATATGGGGATCCCACGCCATTTTTTATTTTGTTGATTTATTAGCTAAATACATGTACAGTAAGCTACACATGCACTGCGCTGAATATACACTCACTGGCCACTTTATTAGGTACACCTGTCCAACTTCTTGTTAACACTTAATTTCTAATCAGCCAATCACATGGCGGCAACTCAGTGCATTTAGGCATGTAGACATGGTCAAGACAATCTCCTGCAGTTCAAACCGAGCATCAGTATGGGGAAGAAAGGTGATTTGAGTGCCTTTGAACGTGGCATGGTTGTTGGTGCCAGAAGGGCTGGTCTGAGTATTTCAGAAACTGCTGATCTACTGGGATTTTCACGCACAACCATCTCTAGGGTTTACAGAGAATGGTCCGAAAAAGAAAAAAAATCCAGTGAGCGGCAGTTCTGTGGGCGGAAATGCCTTGTTGATGCCAGAGGTCAGAGGGGAATGGGCAGACTGGTTCGAGCTGATAGAAAGGCAACAGTGACTCAAATCGCCACCCGTTACAACCAAGGTAGGCCTAAGAGCATCTCTGAACACACAGTGCGTCGAACTTTGAGGCAGATGGGCTACAGCAGCAGAAGACCACACCGGGTACCACTCCTTTCAGCTAAGAACAGGAAACTGAGGCTACAATTTGTACAAGCTCATCAAAATTGGACAGTAGAAGATTGGAAAAACGTTGCTTGGTCTGATGAGTCTCGATTTCTGCTGCGACATTCGGATGGTAGGGTCAGAAATTGGCGTAAACAACATGAAAGCATGGATCCATCCTGCCTTGTATGGAGCATCTTTGGGATGTGCAGCCGACAAATCTGCGGCAACTGTGTGATGCCATCATGTCAATATCTACCAAAATCTCTGAGGAATGCTTCCAGCACCTTGATGAATCTATGCCACGAAGAATTGAGGCAGTTCTGAAGGCAAAAGGGGGTCCAACCCGTTACTAGCATGGTGTACCTAATAAAGTGGCCGGTGAGTGTATATCTCAATGACATCCATCTCTCTATCTATCACCTATCTATCTATATCTGTATATAAGACAAAAACAAAACAAACACAAACATTTTTTTACAAACTTTAGACATTTTTTCATTACTAAAATAATATAAAAACTGGACAACTTTGGTATGACTATAATCATATTGACTTGGAGAATCATTTTACCAGATTATTTTTACTTCAAAATGAACACTATATAAAAACACCCCCTACCCCTCAAAACCTACCGCAAAAAGGCAGAATTTGAGGTGGCACATGGAGTTTTGCAATGTCACTGTGCTTGGTTTTTTTCTGATTTCCTTTACATTGTATTGTAAAATAAAAGGTGTGACTCAAAACTACAACTTGTCCTGCTAAACAACAAGCCCTCATACTGCTGTGTTAAGGTCACATTCACATGTTTAGTATTTGGTCAGTATTTTCCATCAGCATTTGTAAGCCAAAATCAGGAGTGGGTGAAAAATACAGAAGGGATGAGGTGTTTCTATTATACCTTTCCTCTGCTTGATTAATTTTTGGTTTTGGCTTTCAAATACTGAGGACCACTGATATACACAATCCATATATTAAGGCTGTAATTCATGGATAATCAGAAAACACCAATCTCAAAACAATGCAAACCAATAAAATCAATGAGATCTTTATAATTAATATAGAAACAGTAAACATACAAAAAATACAGAAATAAATAGACAAGGATAGAAAACAAAGGTAATGAATAGGGTTGAGCGACCTTGACTTTTTTAGGGTCGAGTCATGTTTCGCGAAACCCGACTTTTTGAAAAGTCGAGTCGGGTGAAATCGGCCGATTACTGCGAAAAGTCGAGGATCGGCCGGAACACGAAACCCTATGCACGTCAATGGGGAATTATTAATTTTTTTTTTATTCTTTTTCTCTCTCTCTCTCTCTCTCTCTCCGTCCCAGCACAGAAAATTTCGTGTTACACATTACAAATCCCTACTGCGCACAAGCGATAAAATGATGATAGGCGTGCACGCCCCTAACCCCTATGTCATCACTCTGCCCACGCTCCTTCATTGGCTGAAAAAATGGCGCTAAACACGTCATACGAAACTCGACTTTGGCGCCAAGATCGCGTACCGCATGGCCGACCCCACACAGGGATCGGGTCGGGTTTCATGAGACGCCGACTTTACCAAAAGTCGGCGACTTATGAAAATAACCGATCCGTTTCGCTCAACCCTAGTAATGAACAAATGGGAGATATCACCATAGAAATAATCAAACCATAACGGGAACCTTGATAAATTGATAATAAATGCAGACACAAGGGTATATTTATTGCAAGTAATAATCTAATATATAAAGCTGAATATGTGTGTGTGTGTATATGTGTATGTGTGTATGTCCGGGATTGTCATCTGCACCGTCGCAGCTACAGCCACAAAGTTTTGCACGGTCACACGTCTGGACCCCGAGAGCGTCATAGGCTATGTTGTGAGGCAAAATTTTAACCCCACGCATTCCAATTCACCAAACAATTTTGCCCCTATCTACATAATGGGGAAAAAGTGAAAGGAAAAGTGTTGGAGGCAAATTGACAGCTGCCAGATGTGAACAAGGGGGACTGAAAGAGTGAGAGCAATGGCGCCAAAGAGTATATACCATACAGTTGCTAAGGTGGGGCCCCGACATGGGATACTCACCACACACGGGGATATAAACACACACACAAAATACGCCACACACTACCATGTGCTTGAACACATATACCACCCTCAGCACACATTTAACCACACATACACCAACTTCACCACATAAAAGTTGAAACACAAAAGTCACCGCTCAAAACTTGCCATGCGCAAAACTCGCCACATGCAAAACTAGGCTCACGCAAAACTCGCCACATGTGCAAAACTCACCTCATGGAAAACTCGCCACACACAAAACTTGCACACGTGGAAAAATTGCCTCATGCACAAAAGTTGCAACACATGCAAAAGTTGCCTCACACAAAACTTGTGCATACTCAAAAAGCACCACACATAAAACTCGCCACGCGCAAAACTCGCCATGCGCAAAACTTGCTGCACACAGCTTGCTACACTAACCTGTCACATGCAACTCGACACACAAAAAGTTGCTAAACGCATGTCGCCACACAAAACTCGTCTCACAAAAGTCGCTACATGCATGTAGCCACATGCAACTCAACACACACAACTTGACACATGAAACTCGCCCTAAAAAACACACACAAGTCTGGTATTATCCTTCAAAAATAAAAATGTGATTAATAAGCAGACAAACTACAAGAGCAACAAATGTACCATATAGGAAATACGGCAGCTGTCAGTCACATGACTTGTCTATTATGTGTATGTGTGAGCTAATATATACTGCCAGGGGGAGAGCTTTCTGTTGGCTGGGGATTTATCAGGCTGCCAATTTAGCTTACAAATACTGAGGTAAAAATACTGAGCAAATAACATGGGAACGCGGTCTAATACAGGAGAAGATGACATACAGATATATACTATATACAGGGGAGATGACACACAGATATATACTATATACAGGAGAGATGATACACAGGTATATACTATATACAGGAGGAGATGACACACAGGTATATACTATATACAGGAGGAGATGACACACACACATATACTATATACAGGGGAGATGACACACAGGTATATATTATATACAGGAGGAGATGACATACAGGTATATACTATATACAGGGGAGATGACATACAGGTACATACTATATACAGGGGAGATGACACACAGGTATATACTGTATACAGGGGAGATGACACACCGGTATATACTATATACAGGAGGAGATGACACACAGGTATATACTATATACAGGAGGAGATGACACAAAGGTATATACTATATACAGGGGAGATGACACACACACATATATACTATATACAGGGAGATGACACACAGGTATATACTATATACAGGAGGAGATGACATACAGGTATATACTATATACAGGAGGAGATGACACACAGATATATACTATATACAGGGGAGAAGACACACAGGTATATACTATATACAAGATGAGATGACACACTGGTATATACTATATACAGGGGAGATGACATACAGGTACATACTATATACAGGGGAGATGACACACAGGTATATACTATATACAGGGGAGATGACACACAGGTATATACTATATACAGGAGGAGATGACACACAGGTATATACTATACACAGGAGGAGATGACACACAGGTATATACTATATACAGGAGGAGATGACACACACACATATACTATATACAGGGAGATGACACACAGGTATATATTATATACAGGAGGAGATGACATACAGGTATATACTATATACAGGGGAGATGACATACAGGTACATACTATATACAGGGGAGATGACACACAGGTATATACTGTATACAGGGGAGATGACACACCAGTATATACTATATACAGGAGGAGATGACACACAGGTATATACTATATACAGGAGGAGATGACACAAAGGTATATACTATATACAGGGGAGATGACACACACACATATATACTATATACAGGGGAGATGACACACAGGTATATACTATATACAGGAGGAGATGACATACAGGTATATACTATATACAGGAGGAGATGACACACAGATATATACTATATACAGGGGAGAAGACACACAGGTATATACTATATACAAGATGAGATGACACACTGGTATATACTATATACAGGGGAGATGACATATAGGTACATACTATATACAGGGGAGATGACACACAGGTATATACTATATACAGGGGAGATGACACACAGGTATATACTATATACAGGAGGAGATGACACACAGGTATATACTATATACAGGAGGAGATGACACACAGGTATATACTATATACAGGAGGAGATGACATACATGTATATACTATATACAGGAGGAGATGACATACAGGTACATACTATATACAGGGAGGAGATGACACACAGATATATACTATATACAGGAGAGATGATACACAGGTATATACTATATACAGGAGGAGATGACACACAGGTATATACTAATTACAGGAGGAGATGACACACAGGTATATACTATATACAGGAGGAGATGACATACATGTACATACTATATACAGGAGGAGATGACATTCAGGTACATACTATATACAGGGGAGATGACACACAGGTATATACTATATACTGAAGCAGATGATACACAGGTATGTAATATATACAGGGGAGATGACATACATGTACATACTATATACAGGGAGGAGATGACACACAGATATATACTATATACAGGAGAGATGATACACAGGTATATACTAATTACAGGAGGAGATGACACACAGGTATATACTATATACAGGAGGAGATGACATACATGTACATACTATATACAGGAGGAGATGACATTCAGGTACATACTATATACAGGGGAGATGACACACAGATATACACTCACCGGCCACTTTATTAGGTACACCATGCTAGTAACGGGTTGGACCCCTTTTGCCTTCAGAACTGCCTCAATTCTTCGTGGCATAGATTCAACAAGGTGCTGGAAGCATTCCTCAGAGATTTTGGTCCATATTGACATGATGGCATCACACAGTTGCCGCAGATTTGTCGGCTGCACATCCCAAAGATGCTCCATACAAGGCAGGATGGATCCATGCTTTCATGTTGTTTATGCCAAATTCTGACCCTACCATCCGAATGTCGCAGCAGAAATCGAGACTCATCAGACCAAGCAACGTTTTTCCAATCTTCTACTGTCCAATTTCGATGAGCTTGTACAAATTGTAGCCTCAGTTTCCTGTTCTTAGCTGAAAGGAGTGGTACCCGGTGTAGTCTTCTGCTGCTGTAGCCCATCTGCCTCAAAGTTCGACGCACTGTGCGTTCAGAGATGCTCTTAGGCCTACCTTGGTTGTAACGGGTGGCGATTTGAGTCACTGTTGCCTTTCTATCAGCTCGAACCAGTCTGCCCATTCTCCTCTGACCTCTGGCATCAACAAGGCATTTCCGCCCACAGAACTGCCGCTCACTGGATTTTTTTTCTTTTTCGGACCATTCTCTGTAAACCCTAGAGATGGTTGTGCGTGAAAATCCCAGTAGATCAGCAGTTTCTGAAATACTCAGACCAGCCCTTCTGGCACCAACAACCATGCCACGTTCAAAGGCACTCAAATCACCTTTCTTCCCCATACTGATGCTCGGTTTGAACTGCAGGAGATTGTCTTGACCATGTCTACATGCCTAAATGCACTGAGTTGCCGCCATGTGATTGGCTGATTAGAAATTAAGTGTTAACAAGAAGTTGGACAGGTGTACCTAATAAAGTGGCCAGTGAGTGTATACTATATACAGGAGGAGATGACACACAGGTATATGCTATATACTGAAGCAGATGACACACAGGTATGTAATATATACAGGGGAGAAGAAATACATGTACATACTATATACAGGAGGAGATGACACACAGATATATACTACATACAGGAGAGATGATACACAGGTATATACTATATACAGGAGGAGATGACACACAGGTATATACTATATACAGGAGGAGATGACATACACAAATATATTATATACAGGACAGATGACACACAGGTATATACTATATACAGGAGGATCCAAGAAAAAAACGATGATCAAAGAGGCAATGTTTGTTAATAAAAAACCACAATTTTATTAAATATACACATATAAAAACATATTACCAAATTTGAGGGAACATGGACACTCACATAAATCATATCATCCCCAGTGTTGACACAGCGCGCCAAATGACACATAGTTTACTCCCATATTGGGTATTAATGGAAAGCAATACTCAAAAAGGTACAAACATGTATTAAGGATATCAGCTCAAAGTTATAATCCAATATGCCGTCCCATTTAATTACCGCTGAAACTATTCTCATGGCCACTATGATCAATTTAGGCCAATACACATTGAACGGTATAATTACCCGTACCAAGATAATGTCACCGCTGTTGTGTCACTCGCACGCTGCCGAGTGACACAACAGCGGTGACGTTATCTTGGTACGGGTAATTATACCTTTCAATGTGTATTGGCCTAAATTGATCATAGTGGCCATGAGAATAGTTTCAGCGGTAATTAAATGGGACGGCATATTGGATTATAACTTTGAGCCGATATCCTTAATACATGTTTGTACCTTTTTGAGTATTGCTTTCCATTAATACCCAATATGGGAGTAAACTGTGTGTCATTTGGCGCGCTGTGTCAACACTGGGGATGATGTGATTTATGTGAGTGTCCATGTTCCCTCAAATTTGGTAATATGTTTTTATATGTGTATATTTAATAAAATTGTGGTTTTTTATTTACAAACATTGCCTCTTTGATCATCGTTTTTTTCTTGGATCCTATGTAGTAGTTGATGATGGGCAATATTAATCCTATTTAAACACATGGTTATAATATAAATAACGAATATTTTATTGGACTACCATGGTTTATTGTCATATATATTTGTTGTATATACAGGAGGAGATGACACACAGGTATATGCTATATACAGGAGGAGATGACACACAGGTATATACTATATACAGGAGGAGATGACATACAGGTATAAACTATATACTGAAGCAGATGACACACAGGTATGTGATATATACAGGGGAGATGACATACAGGTACATACTATATACAGGGGAGATGACATACAGGTACATACTATATACAGGGGAGATGACACACAGGTATATACTATATACAGAGGAGATGACACACAGGTATATACTATATACAGGAGGAGATGACACACAGGTATATACTATATACAGGAGGAGATGACATACATGTACATACTATATACAGGAGGAGATGACATACAGGTACATACTATATACAGGGGAGATGACACACAGATATATACTATATACAGGAGGAGATGACACACAGATATATACTGTATACAGGAGCATATTACACACAGGTATATACTATATACAGGAGCAGATGACACACAGGTATATACTATATACAGGAGGAGATGACATACAGGTACATACTATATACAGGAGGAGATGACACACAGGTATATACTATATACAGGAGCAGATGACACACAGGTATATACTATATACAGGAGGAGATGACTTACAGGTATATACTGTATACAGAAGGAGATGACACATGTATATACTATAAACAGGAGGAGATGACATACTGGTATATATTATTTAAAAGAGGAGTTGACACATAGGTATATAGAGGAGGAGACAACATGCAGCAGGTATATACTATATACAGGGGAGATGACATACAGGTATATACTATATACAGGAGATGACATACAGGTATATAGTATATACAGAAGAGATGACATACAAGTATATACTATATACAGGAGGAGATGACACATAGGTTTATATAATATACAGGAGGAGATGACATAAAGCAGGTATATACTATTTACAGGGGAGATGACATACAGGTATATACTATATACAGGAGATTACATATAGGTGTATACTATATATAAGGGAGATGACAAACATGTATATACTGAGGGGAAAATGAAAGGTGTGAGGTGAAAATGAGGGGTGTGAGGTGAAAATGAGGGGTGTGAGGTGAAAATGAAAAGGTGTGAGTGCAAAATGAGAAGAGTGAGGGAAAATAGTGGAGTGATCGGAAAATGACAGATATGAGGTCAAAATGACAAGTGTTAGGGGGGAATGAGAGGAGTGAGGGGGAAAATAAGAGGAGTGAGGGGGAAAATGAGAGGTGTAAGGGTGAAAATGAGAGATGTGAGGGGAAAAATGAGAGTCGTGATGGGAAAATAAGAGAAGTGAGGTGCTATAACTAACCACAGATATTTATATATGGGAGTAAGGTAAGTAGAGACAGTAATTACAATAAGCCTCCCATGTAGCCAAAAATCAAAGTTACATTATGAAACACACAGCTCTGGCAAAAAAATAAGAGACCACCACATCAAAACCCTGTCATGGCAGCTCAATCTCCAGACCTAAACTCCATTGAAAACCTCTGGAATGTTATCAAGAGGATGATGGATAGTCAGAAGCCATCAAACAAGGAAGAACTACTTAAATTTTTTTGCCAGAAGCAGTGTGAAAGACTAAAAGAAAGCATGCCAAGATGTATGAAAGCTGTGATTAAAAATCATGGTTATTCAACAAAATATTGATTTCTGAACTCTTCCTGAGTTGAAACATTAGTATTGTTGTTTCTAAATGATCATGAACTTGTTTTCTTTGCATTATTTGAGGTCTGAAAGCACTGTTTTTTTTAAGTTTTGACAATTTCTCCTTTTCAGAAAAAAAATACAAAGTTTATTGCTTGGAAATTCGGAGACATGTTGTCAGAAGTATATAGCCCGTATATGGTGGCGCAAAGTGTTAATATGCTATAGATCCTTGCAGCGATACCAACAAACTTCCACAAGTGGTTTGTATACAAATACAGGATATATGAAAAATAGTATACACCTAGGTATATACAGGTACACGCTAGATAATAGCAGATAAAAATAAATGACCTGTATAATAAAATGAACTGGAACACCAAAATATATATACTGGTGCAATACATTAGTAAATATCAATAGACACGGGTACCATCCTGATAGGTGCCAATAGCTTAAAAAGATAAGATGAGGAGTACATACAAGTCTTCCTACCTCCAGTGATGAATCCTTAAAGAACTGGAGGGCTGTAGTACTGCTGCCGTGGTTCCAGGGGAATCCAAATAAAATGTCCAAGCAAGTGGCTGCTCCGGCCGGTAGCAGCCACCTTAAAACTAATCTAAATATGGGATTTATTAACAAACAAGAGTTTGAATTTATGAACTATGGACCCCCTAGACTGGCAGTATTTTATTATCTACCTAAAATACATAAAGACACTACCAACCCGCCCGGTCGACGAATTGTCTCGGGTATCCAGTGCTTAACAGTCAATATGTCCAAGCTGGTGGATTCCCACCTACAGCTTATTGTACCACTACTACCATCACACTTGAAAGAGAGCTTACACATACTACAGCTTTTACAAGAAGTAAAATGGCGTAAGGAATACATTATGGGTACTTTGGATATAACCTCACTATATACGGTTATTGATCTTAATAAGGGATGTGAGGCTGCCAAATATTTTTTAAATACATTTTCCAAGGTTCCTCCAGAACAAACAGAATTTTTAGGTGAACTGATGCAGTTCATTTTAACGCACAACTATTTTCTATACAAGGAGGACTACTACTCCCAGCAATGGGGTACCGCTATGGGGACCAGGTTCGTGCCCAGTTACGCTAACCTCTCCCAGAATTTCACAGAATATCATGATGGACTGGCACAACAGATGAAAGTTTCAGGCATAGCTACGGTACATCGACACTGGAGGGGCGGTGATTATATCAAAGCTATGTCTAGAATAGAGACCAAATGGATTTTTACTTTGGACACTATCGTGCCAAGAGGCTCGAATATCAGCACGGAATTTTTTGGCTTCCAATAATTAGTTTATATTATGAGAGACTATATAAGGACTAATAGTACGGAGCAGGGATCATCCCTGAGGAAGGAGACAGTCGCCTCTGAAACTCGTCGGTCGATAGATCCTCACTGCACTCCATACTCGCTCTCACTCTCGGGTTCGGGTAGCGGTCACGTGATTTGTGACGTCACGAAGATCCTGCGCACCATCCGGACTTACCGCTCTTACTCCATGCGGTGTCTGGCTCTACAGGATCCCGCTCCTACCCGGAGGTTAGTTTTAAGGTGGCTGCTACCGGCCGGAGCAGCCACTTGCTTGGACTTTTTATTTGGATTCCCCTGGAACCACGGCAGCAGTACTACAGCCCTCCAGTTCTTTAAGGATTCATCACTGGAGGTAGGAAGACTTATATGTACTCCTCATCTAATCCTTTTTAAGCTATTGGTACCTATCAGGATGTTGTCAGAAGTTTATAGATTAAAAGATTTCTCCAAAAATACTGCACCAAGGTAGAGGGTGATGTCCCGGCGCACCCGCCGCATGTTTTGCAAAAACAGCTAGAAGATGGATGATAAAAATACATTTGGTCATTCACATATCCGCGTTTTTTTGAGGATTGAGTGGCCAGCACAAAATCGCTGACACTTGTCCGATTTTGACCTGAGTGTTAACTAAAAATCAGCAATGCGCATCTATGGGTCCATGAAAAAAATCGGTCAGCACTAGAATGACAACTGAGTGCTTTCCATTTTTCACGGACTGTTAGGAGAAGGTGGAGAAACTTTGCTTTTTTATCTCATGTAAGATGGCGATGACACTAAACTATGATGAAACTTGGATAAAACTCTAATGAACTTCACCGATGGAACAAGTTCCTTTTTACCTTTATGTCAAAAAAGTGACGTGTAAATGAGGCCTAAGAGTGAATAGTACTTTATAGTATTTTTATATTTTTAAGCAACATGAGCCATTTTAGAAATAATTTTTATCTGTTTTAAAATTCATTAATAACCTATTACAAAAATTGCTGCAGATTTATACCTATAATATTCTGCAATAAATTATGTCAATGTATTAAAGTGAAATAACATTTTTAAGCTACATTCTATAATTAAACACAATTTTTTTTATTTGCCTTCCAAGTAATATATCAACTCTATGTCTTTTCTAATTTATTTGACACTTGTAGAGACTTGAAGGATGGCTGTACAGATTTGCTTGACATGTAGAAAACCCGTCTCCACTATCAAAAGTTACGAGTTTGGAGATGTCATTTACAGCCAAATGAGTACAGAGCTTTTCTTTTGAGTCATAGATAGCAAAATTACATTAGAAACAACTGCAAAGTTATACAGGGTCAGAAATGGCGCCTTGGCTTCTCTGTGTTCTTAAAGGGAAGCTATCTCCTGATTCATGGTGTCCATAAGTGTGGGCAGCATGAATTAGAGAGTGGCTGCATGATTGCAGACGTGTAAGGAGGAAGACCGGACTGCGGGTACCAGTATTGAGCAGGGTCCGGAACTGTTGAGGCTACGTCCCATGTTGCCCGGGAGAAGGAACAGAAAACCAGACAGGTCACATGACCTGGGAAGAGGGGGCTTGTTTAAGCCGGAAACAGAGCAAAAAGTGCATGAAGTGACAGTTTCCAGCCAGCAGCACAAGCAGAAGCAGTCGTGCGACACGCTCTGCAGGGTGACAGACAGAATGGAGACGTAATGCGGCCGAGATCTCCTGAGCGCTTCAGCGGGACAATGAGTTCGGGGAGCGCCACGTGCCCGGCTAAGCATAAGACCGCACGTGTGCAGAGAAGCATGGACCGGTTACAGGACATTGAAGTGCGATTCCCTTTGCTGGCTACTAGCACACATCACCCCACGGTTGGTACAGAGGCTTCTGAATCTTTTCCCGCTTTGATTGCGAGGGCCTTTGGACTGGTGGCTCAGCGGGTAAAACCGGAGACCACCCGCTACCACCAGAAGACGGATTATTAACCTTGGACGCCATCGGAGGACCCTACACCGGCCGTTGTCCCTGCCCCTGTATTTGAATTAAGACCACGATAAGTGCCATTTGTATATCAGACTGTCATGTTAACCCTTTGTTTACTTCCCTCATTACTATCCATTGTTTAATGTCATTAGCTCCCTGGGAGGAGACCATTGCTACCCTTTTCCTTTATTAGCCAATTAAATAACCTTGTTATACAGCCTGGTTCTGCAATCTCTGCGTTACTACATTCCCGCACCTGCTTCCAGATGCATACATTTTTCTCTGACATGCTCCTGCATATCAGAGAAAATATTTTTTAAAGGGGGCCATAGCCATAGATGAGACTAGTCCAGCTCCAATCATGGCCGGCTTTTCCCAGTGTTGCTAGAGATGATTGACAGATCTCTCCCGTAGAGAGAGACTTGAGTTCTAATTCATGATGTCCATGGTTTGGGCAGCATGAATTAAGTAACAGGTTCACTTTAACTCTTTCCTAATCACCTTCCTTGTAGCAAACGCTCTCATCCTACTAAAGCAATTTACATTTATTTATTTTTACAGTTGTTAAAGTATGTGTAAGTAAGATGTGTCCAATGCTAATTCTGGTGCAGCTAGAGTCCAAAGGAAAATGGAACCATATTATGACCACTACCGATGGTGATCTAGCTGCTGGGACCTTCCAGAAATTGGCAGAATGGAGAATTCATAGCTCCAATATAATGGACCGATAGTGCACATGTTCACCCTTAGCTCCATTCATTCTGGACTGCCGAACGCTGCACTCAGCTTTTCCAGCTGTCCTGTAGAGAGGAAATGAAGCGGAAGTCGAGTGTCCAACTTGCAGCTTGCCGGTCAATTTTGTAACAGATATATTATTTCCCTATCAGAGATAAAAATTCTCACAATCTGCCGATCGGGGCAGGTCCCAGTAGTCAGAAACTCACAAACTAGCAAGTAATTACCTCTAAGGAAGTAGCCAATTTTTATTTTTAGTTTTTTTTAATTATTTCCTCTTCTTTCAAAAGTCATATTTTTCCTTTTTCTGTTGACATAGCTGTATGAAGTCTTGTTTGCTTTTGTGGGAAATTTTAAATTACACCATTCATTTTACTTTATAATATGCTGAAAAAAAAATCCAAGTGAGGTGAAATGGTGATCAATACAATTCTATCATTGAAGCAAATCTGTCAGAAGGTTTTTAATTTGAGAGCAGCATAATAATCGGCAAGTAAGCCCGATTCCAAAGATGTGTCACTTTCTATGCTGTGTACTGTAGTTTCAATAAAATCAGAGGTTGCAGACCAGTCAAGCTAATCCGTGTAGCCCCGCCCTGAACGCTGATTAGCAGCTTGCTGACAATATACTCTATACACAGGAAGCTGCCTATCAATGTGGGCGGGGTTATGCAGAGATCAGCATTCTTACCATTGCTACGTCTACAACAGATAAAAGAGGGATTCCATTAAAATTGCACCAAGCAGCACAGTAACTGATTAATTTTTGGACTCAGAATCTTTTGCCTATATTTTGCTGCTCTCAGATTCCATGACCAAAACCCAATGACAGATTTCCTTTAATGCTTGCGTTTCCTTTTTACATCATTCTTTGCATGTAAAAAATGACCTGGTAACATGGACTTTCATGTCAGCATAGTTACAGAGTTTTCAAACATATAGTTTTTTTCATGATTTTAGTGGCTTAAAAAATGTGGAACTTTATATATTTCTAAAGTTCTTAGAAGACCCAAGTCCATAGTCTTTGTGAAAGCACAGCATTGTATTTTAATTAACCAGATAACTATTTTTAGCAATTCAGAAAGAATAGGCTGTTATCAATAAGTTGACTTTTTAAATTAAGCATTTCTTTCTGGCTGGTCAAAAAAAACAGACTTTTGTTTGTGTAAAACTGTAATATTGACTTGTAGGCTGATATTTGATATAAAATAGTGTGCTCTTATCCTTGATGTATACTGATATGCTAATTATGCATTGTGTAGGCCAGATAGTTGCTGACTTCAAAAACAGAGGAGGAAAAAACATACAAATAGATTAAATAATCAAGTTAATCTACTTTCACACATCAGATTTTTTGCATCAGGCACAATCCGGCGAATGTTGGAAAAAACGGATCCGGCGCAGATTTTGAAAAACTGATGCAACAGATCCGTTTTTTCAACAGATCCGACTAGCATATCCAGATAGCTGGATAAAAAAAATTTGGAGCATGCTTAATTTAAAAAACTGGAATCCATCATTTTCCGGATCCAGCACCTTCCGGCTCCCATAGGCTTCCATTCTAGCAAACAGCCGGAAGCGCCGAATCCGGCGCTTCTGGCTTTTTCGCTGGAGACAAAAAACGTTGCTATGGACCTTTTTTCCAGATATTGGAAACGGCAGATATGCTGGATCCAGCGAAAACCAGACAAAACGCAAGGTCATCCGGAGCAATCCGGCACTAATACAAGTCTATGGGAAAAAAACAGATTCAGCGGCAACATTCGCCGGATCCATTTTTTTTTAAATTAGCCAGATTGAGCCTGACGGTGAAAACCTGATGTGTGAAAGTAGCCTAATGCTACTTGATCTCATCTCCATTCTTACCCTTTATGTCAATACTGAATGATGGACACTTGTTAAGTATAAAAAAGAGGTTATATGCCTCCATAAAGTGGGACTGAGAAAAAGAGACAGCCACATATTCTGACAAGACATCCAAACATCCAGGGGACCCTACAGGACTGCTGCCAATACAACATGGCTCCATCATGAGGGGCATAGATCTATCATTCTACTGGAAACAGCCAAGGGGACTATGGCCCCGGTTGGAAGGATACAGATCTGCTCCCTTGACCATTGCTGAACCATGGATATGCTTGGAGAAAGCCAGGATTTAGATCTGCCTGTCTCCATGGAGATGTTCAGAGAAGTCAAGTTGTGACCCTTAGGTCAACTGGCCTTGTACCCGAATAGAAAGTCAATTTCCTGCAGTTGTCATTGTCTCCTCTGTGTGCACGTGCCACAGGTTGGGTAGTCGACCCAGGGATTTCTTGAGTAACAGCTGCCATTATCCAGCAAGACAGTGGAAGGGTGAGACTCTAATGTGCACCATCTTGGGGTATTTTTCTGGGACTGTTCTATATGTTATCTACCTGTTTTGTGGTTCAATAAAGCATTGCCACACTGTTTTACCCTCACCTTGTGTTGTCTGAGTAGCTTGTGCCCACGTTAATGCGTTAATGGTCTATGCGTTTTCAGCTAGCGGACTTGGGCGCCTGCTGACTCCCTGTGTCTCTGCAGTCTGCAACCTACAGTCTAACAAAAATTAGCAAAAAAAAAGTAAAAAAAAAGTTTTATTTCGACATGTATAAAAAAATTAGTTTGTGTTGCCATTTAATGCAAACCATAACTTTATTTTCTATTGATGAAGTTGTATGAGAGATTTTACATTGGGTACCAAATGGTCATTTTCATTAGTGCTATTATGGGGTACATACAGTGTTATAATCATTTTGCATATCATGTGATTGATTAATCACTGGAGAAGGACATCATGGTCAGAAGAATGGAAGGAACAAGGCAAAGAGGAAAAACTAGCAACCCGTTGGCAGTAACAGTGGAGTACACCCTGATGAGCCTATCTAGGCTTGCACAAGATCGATCTTCCTACAGATGGTTCATCCATCTTCACTAATTTACTACTGACCAATTCTATGTTTAGTGGTCAGCTGAAACTCAAACACCCTTGACAAAAGAGGTCGGGTGAGAAATCTTTTGTTTTACTGAACATTACATCTCATTGGCTCATCTTTTAAGACACAGACATATTTCCTCATATATTTCTGAGTTTTAATTAAAATGAGACAAAAGTGGATTAACCCCTTATCGCTCCTTGAAGCATATATGGGAGTGTGCCATGATGTTTGGAGCGGGCTCAGGAGTTGAGCTTACTCTACCCAGGACAGATGCTGACTATGTTACATAGCCAACATCTGTCTTTAACAGTGCAATTGGTGCTGCTGATCTCTGCTATTAACTTCTCAAATGCCACTGTCAATCAGTTACAGTGACATTTAAGATTCACATTTAAATTTGGCGTTCCTTCCATTAATTTTCCTGTGGTTAACAGTCATGTGGCTCGTTCACATGTCCGTATAATATGGCCAAGTGCTATCTGATGTTTTATCAGATAACACTCGTACCATTATTATATTATGGGGCATTGCCAATTCTCATGCTGATTTGGCATGAGAAAACAATTGCACCAAAATAATTGGATCACGTGCACCCATACTAGTTAATCGGTAGATGTGAAACTTTGGACTGCGCTTGAATGTCATCCTAATGTAGTGTGATTATCGTGGACACAGAGAAAGGAAAAGAAGGAGAACTAACGTTCTCTGTCTTCTCCGCACTTTCTCTTGCATGAGAGAATTGGATCACAATAAGATGACAGTTGTCTCAATCTCTACTAGGCCACTGAACCATTGCTTTAGTTCTGTGGCCACTGACAACAAACAATACTCTAAAACGTAGTACACAGTTTCAGATTTCAACTTTTATAATCATCATCACTTAGACTAGTGTTTCCCAATCTCCTGTCCCCACAGCTCCCCAAGGAAGCTCACACGAAACATGCATTGGGGCTGCACTGGACTAAATATCACACAGGCAACGTTATGGGTAAGCTGGCCTGCTGTTGCATACTGCTTTTCATGTGACTCTGCTCCTGCTTCACTTTACATTTTGCATCTTCCATATATCAGGAAGTTGGTACCACTTGGAAGCATGTTCTTTACATAAGCTTAGGTTAAGTAATGACTTCTTAGCAGCATCCCTGGGCAACCATACTGCACGTTATTTCCACTAAAGCACTTTACACTGTTACAAATTAGGAGACTAGTGCCATATGTTAAGGCTTAGCTTTTTCAAACCCTATATGCATTGGTGATGTGTATATGTCTGTGGCGCCCCTAGGGGTATTTGCCACAAAAATAGTTATTGACACAAATAAATGTTAAAATAGCAAGACTGCACTACCATCTCCGGCCAGAAGGGGGAGCTCCAGAGATTCCCCTTGATCTATTCTGGTCTGAGAAAAAGATTGGCAGTTGGGTTGAGGAGCTGAAAGTGAGAGGTCGTATAACTGAGCTCCTAACAGCCCTATGACGGATTATAGGCCCGTAATACCGATAGTAAGAAAAGAGGAATAGAGAGAAAGGACATTGTGAGAACCGGGTAGTAATAACCTCTACCCAGAATAGGCGCAGAGACGGATACCGGATCCGTGGCTATATTTATTATATATAATACAGCATCCGGAAGGAAGTGAGGTGATATCAGCTTCACCAGGGTAAGACGCAGCAACAGACACAGAGTTCAGCAGTACTCCCAGAGGGGGTAAGCCGACAAAAAGGGACTCGGGTTGTCCGTCAAACCAGAGCACAGAAGGGACAGATTGGGTCGGCAGCCAGTTCACAAACAGCAGCAGGACCATACAGAAACTGCGCATAATAAGAGGTGGAAATCCTGACAGGGTCAAAGTAATTCAGGGTTCTTATACAGACTCTGGTGACAGTATTGGTGGCAAATCCCTTTTTGTTGAAGTAAATTGGTTAAACGTTTCAACGCCTCAGTCTTTCATTTGGACAATAGCCATCGGTCCAGGATCGGGGCCATCACAGCTGAGAAGACCTGCTGCTGACCAAGTAAGTGTCTGTTCCTTCATGATATCCCTTACATTGTGCATCGCCTGAGGCCACAGCACCGGGTCAAGCCACTAGTGACATCCCCCTTAAGAGACGGACCTCATTGATCTGGTGCTGGGTACCTCGGTCTCCCGGGCGTCACAACTGGCGTCACGAACAGGATAGAGCCAGCCCGTACACCGGGTATTGTGTGCCGTAATTGGAGTCTGAAACTGTGAAAATTTGGATGAAAAATCTTGGAAATTGACTTTGTTAAAGAAAATCCCGTTCCCCATTGAAAACTATGGAAAGTGACTTTTCTCCATTGGTTATAATGGGGTAAAAATGGCTGCCATCCCCTGAAGTAATCATCTCATAACTGTCAGGCACAAAACTGTTAATCGAGTTACGTCATTACCCAAGCCCCAGTCTAACTGAAAAACTTCAAAATCCACCATCACAGAGCGTGCGGCAGTTAGAGGCAGCAGGGGGCATGTCATTGTCATCCTGCTGCACAGACGAACGAATCTACATTAACTAGACGGAAGCTGGGACCGGAGGGGTCTGGATTAACTAAGGGGGTACAGTATGTCGCAGCACGGAGACGCCGCAGCACCCGGCGACGCTAATGCAGCTGAAAGACAGAGTGTCGATAGAGAGCCTGGCAGCTCAGCAGTGCAAGGAGTGGCGCCCATCATGCCGGTGTTGATGCCATATACCCCGGGTGGCCCGTGGCTTCCAGTGTATGAAGGTGAACCTAATACCCTTGACGGTTTCAGGGAAAAGATGCTGGCTCATTTTGATATGTTCCCTGTGGGTGAAGCTCAGCGTGTTAGTCTCCTGATGATGCAGTTAAGTGGCCATGCTAAGCGAGAAGTCACGGCATGGGCAACTGATCTAAAAGGTACTGTTGAACGCATATTTGCTGGATTAAAAGCTACATTTGAAACCACTGCCAGCAGCAAAGCTAAAGTACGATTCTTTAATTGCAAACAAAAAGCTAATGAGGGCGTGAGAGATTTTGCCTTAAACCTGCAGGAAGCCCTTAAATCACTTACACTGGCTGAACCCATTTTTAACACAGGAGCCGATAAACTGCTAAGAGATCAATTTATTGAGGGACTCTACACCCCTTCTCACCGGGGGCATGTGAGCATGCTTGTTTTTAAGAACCCTGAATTGACATTTGCCCAATTAAAGGAGAGCGCTATACGTCTCCAGCTGGCAGAGGCACCTCGGGATCAGGATCTCACACAACCCATGGCAGATGCACTTCAGCAACGGGGAATGCCAGTGACATCAACTACGTCCGGTGTCAGTGCTAAGTCCCTGGGGCCCATTACTAATGAGGCTCTTCAGCAAAAGCTTGACTCTTTAACTGATGTTGTTGCTTCAATGGCTAAAACCATGCAGGAGATGAGAGAACCCAAGATGGAGTTGGAAAACCGTAGAGAGGATGTTCCATGGATGAGGTCCCGGAGATACCCGACATGGAGAGGACGACCCCGTGACCGTTACCAACCGGATGGACAGCCCATTTGCCGCCGTTGCCAGCAGCCAGGCCACTTCGCACGAAATTGTGATTTAAACGGGAATCCCCTGGGAATGCGGGCCGCTTCGCAGGAATGAATTTTCAAGGCCCAACACCCTGGCACGACAGGTACATCGGAGGACAACCTATCATCCCTATCGTGCTGGATGGAATTCCCCTCAACGCTTTGCTGGATACAGGTTCCCAGATTTCATCTATACCATATATCCTTTATAAGAGGTACTGGGCTGAGGTAGATATTGATAAACGACCCTCTGATGTTGAACTAAATATATGGGCCAGTAATGCTAAGTTGGTACCGAAACTAGGATTCAGGGAGATGACAATAAAGATTGGTAAAGCAGAATTGAAGAAACAGGGTATAATTGTCATTGATGTTGACCGGCAGAACTGTGAACCAACTGTATTGATAGGAATGAATGTGTTAGAGAACTGCTTTTCCGAAGTTATTTCTGTCTTACAACAAATTGCTGAAACCACCCGATCCTGCCAGCAGAGAGTTCTCTGGAGGGAAATAAAAGTATTAATGTTAAGGCAACAGATAGAAGTTGCAGGTGGAGAAATCGGCAGTGTGAGGGTGAGTGATCCAACGTCTATTGTAATCCCACCAAAAACAGAAATGCTGGTATGGTGTAGAGCGGCCATTGGTACTAAAGGACGAGACTATCAAGCCTTAATAGAACCATCATACACTAACAGCAGACCCACTATACTCACGGCACGAGGGGTGGTCGAGGTACACCGGGGACGGGTGCCGTTACGACTTTTGAACTGTGGAGAGGAAGAGGTCACTTTGCCAAGGTACGCTACAGTGGCAAAGTTATATACTGTTGACAACAATGCCATCACAACCGTTGAGCCTTTAGAATCGACCTGTCAGGTGGAAAATAACGGCTCAGATGGAGAATCGGAGGATTGGTGCCGACAGCTAGATGTGGGTGTAGATTCAACACCTACCCATCAAAGACAAGGGGTATATAGATTAGTGACCGAATATGAACAGGTCTTCAGTAAACACCCATTGGACTTCGGACGGATAGAAGGGGTGGAACATACAATCCCCACCGGTGACCATCCCCCGATAAAAGAAAGATATAGGCCCATACCGCCCGCTCACTATCAATGCGCGAAGGACATGCTGAGAGAGATGAAACAGGCCGGGGTAATAAGAGATAGTTGTAGCCCTTGGGCGGCCCCTCTGGTGATTGTCAAAAAAAAGGACGGAACCATGAGAATGTGCGTAGACTACTGGCGGATTAATAACATCACCCATAAAGACACCTATCCCTTGCCTAGGATAGAAGTCCTTGACTGCTTTGAAATCTGCTAATTATTTTTCCACCTTAGACTTAACAAGCGGGTATTGGCAAGTCCCTGTGGCTGAGAGAGATAAAGAAAAAACGGCATTCACCACACTAATGGGTTTAAGCGAATTTAATCGCATGCCGTTCGGACTCTGCAACGCATCCGGTACTTTCCAGCGACTGATGGAATGTTGCCTCGGACACAAGAACTTCGAGACCGTCCTCCTGTACCTAGATGATGTGATCGTCTACTCAAAGACTTACGAACAGCACTTAACAGACCTGGCAGAGGTGTTCGAAGCCTTATCCAAGTATGGTATGAAAATCAAACCATCCAAATGTCACCTTCTCAAGCCAAAGGTACAATACTTAGGGCACATCGTGAGTTCGGAGGGAGTTGCACCAGATCCCGAGAAAATAACTGCCATAAGGTATTGGCCAAGACCTACCAACGCAAAAGAAGTGAGGCAATTCTTGGGATTAGTGGGTTACTATCGTAGATTTATAAAAGGATTTACCAAATTGGCAGCGCCCTTGCAAGATACTTTGATAGGGCAGACGAAGAAACCTTCAAACCGAAACCCTCCTTTTCAGTGGAACGACGAAAGAGAAGACTCCTTTGAACAACTAAAGAAGGCACTAACCGGAGAAGAAGTTCTGGCGTACCCGGATTACCATCAACCTTTCATCCTCTACACCGATGCCAGTAATGTGGGATTGGGAGCGGTGCTGTCACAAAAGCAAGAAGGTCGGGAGAAAGTCATCACCTTTGCAAGTAGAAAACTCCGGCCTACTGAAAGAAATTTTGAAAATTATAGTTCCTTCAAATTGGAGCTACTGGCAGTAGTTTGGGCTGTGACTGAACGTTTCAAACACTATTTGACCGGTGCAGAATTTATTGTCTATACTGACAACAACCCATTGACCCACCTAGACACGGCTAAATTAGGTGCGTTAGAACAGCGATGGATAGCCCGTTTATCTAATTACAACTTCGTGATCAAGTATCGAGCAGGTCGCAAGAATGGAAATGCCGATGCCCTATCCCGGATGCCACACTTGAGAGATGAAGAAGAAGAAACAGGGGAGCTTGAAGAAATTGAACTACCAGCCTTTCATCAGCCCAAGGCAAAACATCATCAGTCAAATACCTATCAGAAACAACAAGAAGTGAATTTTAATCCGTTAGCACACCATAGATGGGCTGACACCCAAGATAGCAATCCGGCTGTGAAGATAGTGAAGGAACTATTGATGGAGCAAAGTGCATATCCCGATGAGGATGCACCAGAAGAGACGCATCAACTCTGGAAAGAGAGAGGCAAAATGTTCCTGTATCAAGGGAAACTCTGTAGAAGATACACCAATCCGAAGACACATGAATTGGTCTGGCAGATTATCGTGCCTAAAAAAGATGTGAGGATGGTCCTCGAGGCTTACCACAATGGTGCTGGTCACTTTGGTTGGAAAAAGCTAGAAGTACTTCTGAGAGAGAGATTTTATTGGGTCGGGATGAGAAAATCAATCAAACAGTGGTGTAGAAACTGTGGCCTGTGCAACCTCAGAAGGAACGATCAAAAGAGCCAAAGAGCACCACTGCAGCCCATAATCACCAAACAACCACTCGAACTGGTAGCCATGGACCACGTGAAGTTGACACCGAGCCGGTCCGGTTACGTCTATGCCTTGACCATCGTGGACCATTATTCGCGCTTCTTGGTAGTAGTACCTGTAAAAGATCTGACTGCAAAAACAGCAGCCAAAGCGTTCCAAACGTACTTTTGCAGACCCCATGGATATCCGGAACAGGTTCTCACTGACCAGGGTACAGCCTTTGAATCAGAGATCTTCAGAGAATTCTGTAATATGTATGGTTGCAAAAAGATCCGGACGACAGCCTATCATCCGCAAACAAACGGCTTATGTGAGAAGATGAACCATATTGTGATAGACCTACTAAAGACTTTACCTGAAACGGAAAGGAATCAATGGCCAGAGAAATTGCCTGACTTGGTGGATCTGTATAATCATGTCCCGGTGAGCTCTACCAACTGCACCCTAGCTTATCTTATGTGTGCAAGACCCGGCCAATTACCAATCGATCTAGAAATGGGAATACTGAAACCAGACGCAGAAGTTCAAGACTCCAATTGGGATGTCGTACGGCAAAAGCAGTATCGCCAAGTGCAAGAGAGTGTGGAAAGAAGCCTCAAGCAAACCAGAGAAAGACAAGAGCGAACTTTCAATCAGAATGCTCTAGCAACTCCATTAAGACCGGGTGACCAAGTACTCAAGAGGAATCATCGAACCAATAAACTGGATAATCAATGGGAAGCCGTACCCTACACAGTTTTACCAACAAGAATGGATAATCCTAAAATGTGTCTCATTAGCAAAAACGGAGGTTTAACATCTGTACTAGTGTCAAGAGACAATCTTAAATTATGTCCGGAAACGTTGAAAGAGCCAGAAGTTGTCCCGCCAGAATCAGAAGTTATTCAACCTATACAGGTTCAACCAGTAAAGGAAAAAGAGGAGGAAATGTATCACACCTGTATAGGAGACATTCCTAAAACCTTACTAACATACCATGGTGCAGTAGTGGTTCCCATGGTGGCCTTTTATCCAACACCGAATCCAATATTAGAAGTCCCAAGACAGGAAGAGGCTGACCCCGTACTACAAGAGGTTCCAGGTCAGGAAGAACAGATTCCTGATCAGAGTGATCCCATTCACGGTGGACTTGCCAACCCCATAGTGGGGGAATTATCTTTAGCAGAGAGGGCAGATACTATATCCGCAGTAGACAGTAGTACACCACATAAAGAGACACCGCTATTACGTAGATCCCAGCGTAGTACCCGGGGTCAATTACCGGCCAGGTATGCGGATTACCAACTATAAGACTATAGTCATTGTTATTGTTCTGTAACGTTTAAGCCCAGTACCTACAGAGACTTACCTGTATGAACTTCTTGCATATTCTTGAACTTTTTATCAGTCCAGAAACACTAAATCAAAGCTCCGGAAAGACTGCTTTGTGAACTTTGCTTCCTAGTGCCTTCAAGGACTGAACTGTATTAATGGACGCTATTTGAAGTGACTTTTTACAGAATTCCATTTTGTTTTGTTTCTTTGAGTGGTTTTTGTAACTTTTCATTTTTAAGACTCTGTATATATCAATTGTTATTTCAAAATGTTATCGTCCCACAGTCCCGGAGTACTGTTCTTAACTAAGGGGGAATGTGGCGCCCCTAGGGGTATTTGCCACAAAAATAGTTATTGACACAAATAAATGTTAAAATAGCAAGACTGCACTACCATCTCCGGCCAGAAGGGGGAGCTCCAGAGATTCCCCTTGATCTATTCTGGTCTGAGAAAAAGATTGGCAGTTGGGTTGAGGAGCTGAAAGTGAGAGGTCGTATAACTGAGCTCCTAACAGCCCTATGACGGATTATAGGCCCGTAATACCGATAGTAAGAAAAGAGGAATAGAGAGAAAGGACATTGTGAGAACCGGGTAGCAATAACCTCTACCCAGAATAGGCGCAGAGACGGATACCGGATCCGTGGCTATATTTATTATATATAATACAGCATCCGGAAGGAAGTGAGGTGATATCAGCTTCACCAGGGTAAGACGCAGCAACAGACACAGAGTTCAGCAGTACTCCCAGAGGGGGTAAGCCGACAAAAAGGGACTCGGGTTGTCCGTCAAACCAGAGCACAGAAGGGACAGATTGGGTCGGCAGCCAGTTCACAAACAGCAGCAGGACCATACAGAAACTGCGCATAATAAGAGGTGGAAATCCTGACAGGGTCAAAGTAATTCAGGGTTCTTATACAGACTCCGGTGACAGTATTGGTGGCAAATCCCTTTTTGTTGAAGTAAATTGGTTAAACGTTTCAACGCCTCAGTCTTTCATTTGGACAATAGCCATCGGTCCAGGATCGGGGCCATCACAGCTGAGAAGACCTGCTGCTGACCAAGTAAGAGTCTGTTCCTTCATGATATGCCTTACATTGTGCATCGCCTGAGGCCACAGCACCGGGTCAAGTCACTAGTGACATCCCCCTTAAGAGACGGACCTCATTGATCTGGTGCTGGGTACCTCGGTCTCCCGGGCGTCACATGTCCTTCACACCTGAGCCTATTTTCTGCTTTTGACTTGTCTTATATATATATTTTTATGATTGTTGTATGCTTCTTTACCTAATAAAATTAATTTGTCTTATATACTGTGGACTCATACTCCATGTTTTTTGTAGGATTAATGTTATTGGGAGTACATTTATATTCCCTACTGGTCTTTTACTGTGGCATAGGACCATTCTTGATATCTAGTTATTATGTTTCAGTGGATTTTTATATTCATTTCCACCATTCCATGCAATACTAAGGAAACTCTGAAAACAGGACCCGTTGGGGGCGATTAGGACTGGAGTTTGGTACTTAGGACACACAGCAACCTTTGTCTTTACCATCCTAACATGGAGCATTACAAGGAAAAACAGTATAGTCTAGAGAGGATCTAAACACATATCAACAAGTGCTAACAGTTAACATAGTGCTGTCAGCTGTCTGCTCAAGCTAATCCTTTCAGCGTAAGTCTGCAGCTGTTATGTACTGCAACATTTACTACTATATAATATAGTCTAAAATATTAATATTTCCTTGTTTGGAATGTATTTTGTTTAGTTGGTTTTAAACAAGCAATATTCAATTAATATGATGTTTTTTATTATGTTCAAAAATGTGCAAATAATTTGAGACATAAGGAAAGGGGATTGTCCATTGGAATCTACTTTGACCCTACTACCTGACGGAGATCAAAATTCTGTTTGCCACATAAGAAAATAACAGGTAATATAAATGGCGCTTTGTAGGTGAGGGGTGTCCTTTTACATATTTTAAGTTGAGGAACAGAAGCTTCATGTCATGCTTTTTAATGTTGGTGCATACATATGTAAAAATCAGCATAGTTCTTTGTATTGTCACCAACCTATGATTATCATGTCTCATAGTTATAGCTGAGTGGATCGCGAACATTTGAATTTGCTTGTTCACTTGGATTTTCCTCAGAAATTCAATTTGTAATCACAACAATCCCTGCAAATTTAATGTCCCTAATAAGTACATGATGGAAAAAATATAAAAAATATATACTTACCTTATACTTACCTTATCACCTTATACTTACCTTATCACTCACTTTTCTGGCCCTTCCTCTCCTCGCCATCACCCGTCCGGTCTTCGCCACATCTAAAATCCCGGAGAGCACACAAGTTTAAGATGTCATGAGGTGCGCCATGACCTTACACATGAATGCGAAGAACCATCCCAGGCCTCATCAGAGCTGGAAATCCCAGCCTAGCGCGAGAGGACTGGGAATTTCAACATAACTGGCAGTGGTCAGAAAATGTGGCGATGACTGGACGGGTGACAGTGAGGAGCAGATAAGCCAGAGTGGTGAGTAATATGGTGAGCATAAAGATTTTAGATTTTTTTATCCTTTTGATGACCATTTACGATTCAGCAAAATGATAATTAGCGGTCGCCATTTTGCTAAATATGCGTGGAAAAAAATTATTAAAAAATTTGCATTTTGGCAAATGCCATGTTTTGTAAAAATCAAATTGAATTCATTTCTACTTGAATTTATTTTCTCATCTCTACTCATAATAGTTTCTTTAAAAGTTTATTAGTCTCAAGAGTTGTGTTACTATTAACTTGTATTTATTAAAATTCCCTTTGTATCTTAATTAAAATAAATTGTTTAAACCTTCATGAATGACGGTGGAGGTGGCAGCATTGAAAAATCATTTTCACGACAATTTGTTGCTTAACCAGTGTACCTAATTCTATTATAGGCTATACTGAGCACTCGGTGGAATATTTCCAATTATGATCTGGATAGATGATCATTTGATTATAATTAGATTTTATGTTGTTTACATGTTTAATTAAACTGAGAAGAAAGGATACCAGTATAAAACAGAAATAAAATCCCCACGTTGCAAAAGCATTATGCATAATTCATACAAAATATGGTAAGAAAGTAGCACCATCAAACAAAGCACAATGCCACCAGTCCAGTTAAAGGGCTTGTCCACTACCTGGACTACCTTTTTTGAATCCCTGTATTTTCTCCCAGTAAAATAATAATACCTCTGCTCACTTCCAGTACTGTTCCATAGGTGTTGGCACTGGCTCTCCCAGGGATCCCATTACGTTATTATGTCACACAGTTACTGAGGCTAGCTGATTTCGCTCTTCTTTCCTTAGTACAAATCAAGACATCTGGAGGAAGTGAGAGAGCATCTGCAGCTCTCACTTCCTACAGATGTCAATTATGTCTGTAGGAAAACAGAATAAAGTCAGAACTAATTGGCTGCAGGGATTGCGTGACATAACAATCTCATCTGATCACTGGGAGGGCAAATGCAAACACCACTGAAATGACATTGGCAGTCACTTGAGGAGAGGGGAAACTTAGGGATTCAGAAGTAGCTGTCGAAGTAGTGGATAACCCCTTTAAGCAAACCAGAATCAGTGGTTAAGACATATACAGCAGAGGTGTCAAACTGCATTCCTCGAGGGCCGCCAACAGGTCATGTTTTCAGGATTTCCTTGTATTGCACAGGTGATAATTTAATCACCTGCACAGAATGATTCCAGCACCTTGTGGAATGCTAAGGAAATCCTGAAAACATGACCTGTTGGTGGCCCTCGAGGAATGCAGTTTGACACCTCTGATATACAATACATCATGAAGAAAAAGATAGCAAAGCAATAACTTTCACTACATAGTGAAAATATGTACAAGAAGAAGACATATTTTTCTCCATCTTGGAACAAACAATGTAGATGTTAGGTAGAATAATAAAGGCTGGCAAAAATAAATGAGCTTGAAAGATCTCTAAATAAGTGTCTTTATACAGGGTGGGCCATGTATATGGATACACCTAAATAAAATGGGAATGGTTGGTGATATCAACCAACTTCCTGTTTGTGGCACATTAGTATATGGGAGGGGGAAAACTTTTCAAGATGGGTTGTGACCATGGCGGCCATTTTGAAGTCGGTTATTTTGGATCCAACTTTATTTTTTCCAATGGGAAGAGGGTCATGTGACACATCAAACTTATTGAGAATTTTAATGTAGTTTTATTATTTCATGAGTATTTCATGAGTTATTTACAAGTTTCTCTTTGTGTACAGCCATTGACATGTCACAGAGGTTAACACGTGAGGAGCGGATATAAATTGTGTTGACGTCTGGTGAGCGCAGTACCCGGGTCATTGCAGCAGATTTCAATGCAAGACACCCTACGCAAGAAAACTGTCACCATTCCCATGTTATTTAGGTGTATCCATATAAATGTATAAATGGCCCACCCAAAAAAGTTTGCCTCATCACTGAGCATAATGTTCTGTGTAAACTCAAGGTCCTGTTCCAATTTTTGTTTTGCCCATTCTGCAAATTCAGCGCACACACAAAGACAAACATGTTGTTTTGTTTCATCCAAGTGACTCTAATGTCAACTCCAAATGAGAGTGTAATACAATAGATCCATGTAAGATTTTGTAGAAATAGGGTTACCCAACCATGAACATAAAATAACAAAACTTCAACAACATTTTTTTTAAGGAACTTTTGAATGCTTTTATTTAATCAACAGGAATTTCAGATTTAATCAGTTTTGAACATTTTGGTCTATTGTTGGAATTCTTCAGAATCGATGTCTGGAAAATGACAACAGAGCAATTAAGGAAAAGGAAGAAAAAGAAAAGCTGTGTAACATAACTCCTATTGGGATTTTCTTCAGCTTGCCCTCTGGGATCCCTGTAATATGGATGCATTGTTTCAGAATCCAGGGTAGGATCCTATGAAGCTTTAGTGGGCCATTTCAATTTTGTAAAGAGCTAGGTCATGGATGAGTTTTGAACAGGTGTGCTCAAATCTTTGTAATGAAAAGTTTTGCAATGGGTTCTGTGCACATATGGACATATTTTGATATCTATTTTGTCTCTGTCACAGATTTAAAGAAACCTTTAAAATGGGTCATGTAGGCCCTCTTATTTTTGCATTGGTTGACAGAGACTGCTTATGTCAGACGAAACAGTTGCCAAATTTAAAGTCAACTGTCCTACAACCAAGAGGTATAAAGTACACATCTTATTAGTGTTGAGCGATACCGTCCGATACTTGAAAGTATCGGTATCGGAAAGTATCGGCCGATACCGGCAAAATATCGGATCCAATCCGATACCGATACCCGATACCAATACAAGTCAATGGGACTCATGTATCGGACGGTATTCCTGATGGTTCCCAGGGTCTGAAGGAGAGGAAACTCTCCTTCAGGCCCTGGGAACCATATAAATGTGTAAAAGAAAAAATTAAAATAAAAAATATCGCTATACTCACCTGTCCGACGCAGCCGGGACTTCAGCGAGGGAACCGGCAGCGTTGTTTGTTTAAAATTCGCGCTATTACTTGGTTGCGTGAATTCCCGGCTTGTGATTGGTCAGGTCGGCCATGTTGCCGGGACGTGGACCAATCACAGCAAGCCGTGACGAAATTACGTCACGGCTTGCTGTGATTGGTCCGCGTCCCGGCAATATGGCCGCCCTGACCAATCACAAGCCGTGACGTCACGGGAGGCTGGACACGCGCTCATTTTAAAATGGGCGCGTGTCCAGCCTCCCGTGACGTCACGGCTTGTGATTGGTTGCGCCGCGGTCAACCAATCACAAGCCGGGAGGCTGGACGCGCTCATTTTAAAATGGGCGCGTGTCCAGCCTCCCGTGACGTCACGGCTTGTGATTGGTTGCGCCGCGGTCAACCAATCACAAGCCGGGAGGCTGGACGCGCTCATTTTAAAATGGGCGCGTGTCCAGCCTCCCGTGACGTCACGGCTTGTGATTGGTTGCGCCGCGGTCAACCAATCACAAGCCGGGAGGCTGGACGCGCTCATTTTAAAATGGGCGCGTGTCCAGCCTCCCGTGACGTCACGGCTTGTGATTGGTCAGGGCGGCCATATTGCCGGGACGCGGACCAATCACAGCAAGCCGTGACGTAATTTCGTCACGGCTTGCTGTGATTGGTCCGCGTCCCGGCAACGTGGCCGACCTGACCAATCACAAGCCGGGAATTCACGTAACCAAGTAATAGCGCGAATTTTAAACAAACAACGCTGCCGGTTCCCTCGCTGAAGTCCCGGCTGCGTCGGAGAGGTGAGTATAGCGATATTTTTTATTTTAATTCTCTCTTTTACACATTTTAACATTAATGTTGTTGCGATACCCGATACCACAAGAGTATCGGAATCCCGGTATCGGAATTCCGATACAGCAAGTATCGGCCGATACCCGATACTTGCAGCATCGGAATGCTCAACACTACATCTTATTAATTAGAATAGTATAGGTGCATGACACCTGCCATGTTTGCTGATTGACACAGAAACTGTCCAGCCCAAATTGCATCAGATCCTCTTAATTCCTGATGCAGAATTAAAAGCACTACAAAATTCCTTGAACTTGAAACAGCAAAAGAAATACATTTTTAACTATCATCTGTGATCGGGTCAATATAAATATCTGTTATGTCTAATTAAAAAAGAGGCAACACTCACCGTTCTAAATGCAGTTTTTTATTCAGTGACGGAAACACATGCCGGCGGGAGAGGTGAGTGTGGACAGGGTCGGACTACGGCCGTTTCGCACTGTGCGCGCTTCCACGGGTCCAAAGGAAATGGCCATAGTCCGACCCTGACCACACTCACCTCTCCCTATGACATGAGTTCACGCCACTGAATAAAGAACTGCATTTGGAATTGTGAGTGCAGACTCTTCTTTAATTGGACATGACTTTTTTCTTGTCTTCGGCAAAGCACCCGAGTTTCCTTATCTCACGGATTGTCACCACGCTGTTGTGCTGGACTATCATGTACTAGTATCCAGTTACTGGTGCCAAGACTTCACTTTCTTTGCTGGAATAAATATCTGTTAGATGAGCTTGTGATTCAAACAGCTAAGGTAGATTAGGGTAAAGTGAGTAAGTAGAGGAAAAGATTGTTTATCATGAATATTGAAAGAGTTTCTAAAGTTAGCGGAGCTAGATTGTGGAATGCCCTGCAGCAAGAACCATTGATGTAGAAGTTATGTACGGAATACTAACTTGATGAATAATAGTAGAGAGCCAGAATTATACAGAAACTACACTTTTATTTATTGAACTATCCTTCAGGCATTGCATTCTGTTCTGTGATCATGCCTTAGCAATTTCAAGGGTTCTGAATATCTTTGTAATACTTGTAACAATTTTTTACTTTTCAGAGTCAGTTAATTCTTTTTTTTGGCCTCTTTTGTCAGGTAAAAACAAGCTACTTAATAATTCTCCTCACTTTAATAAAAGGTGTTGATATCCTTAGGCCTCACCCTCCGCCTTACCCAAATAAACATCACCTGATCTGCTTCATCCAATAAGCATTGAGGTTTATACAGCGCAGAGTAGGAAAATTTGCATAAAAAATTATGATATTGTCAAAATATTCACTTAATAATTCTGCTCATAGTGTTCAGGAATGTAAACTGGGAGTTGACACAGATTGTTGGGATAATATTTTAGGAGAGAGGAGGTGCTGTAAAATGAGGTAATGAAGTATATTACAAAAATAATTAACTCTGCAATTTCTAACGGTTAATTAAATACAGCGAAAAACTGTGTTTAAAAAAACGCAACTCTCATTCCGATCTCAGGGGGTCTGACTCCCAAAATGCCCAGAAATAGGCTGATTTTTCACCGAGAGGATATGAACAGTTACTTATATTCAGTGCAGTGCGAAATACATGAGAAAAGTATCATGGCATGACATTTATAGGAACAGCTTGAGTCTATCAGAGCAAGAGCTGTTGCTTATTAATGGCCCTCTGCTTTGGATCATAAACAGGGAATCTCCAAAAAAAACAGATTCCCTCTACATGAGGTCCATATGCCCTAATTTGGACTATGGAGGGAAGCGGTATGAATTAGATGGGGATGTTTCTTTGATTCACTAAAATTATGGGCCGAGGAATGGGTTATCATCGTTTTTTTAAGACCTCTTGTAAATAGCCATGTATGATTAAGGTATTCACAAAATTTTTCTAGAATATTTGTTTTGGATCCTCCTGGCACAACTACCTAGATCTTGAGAGATTGAACTTGACATTTATTTTAATGCCACTTATAGTATGTTGCTATGAAACACATAGTTTGCTATGGAGAATTAAAACTATTTTTCCTTGATTACACTATGTATTACCCCACAACATTATTATTTCTCCTGTCACTTTCTGGTATTTAAATATAGAAGAGTGGATTATAGAGATGAATGAATCAATTCAATAAGAATTGAATTTCTATGAAAGTTTTGGAAATTTGACAGCAAACTCAAATAATTTGTGATTTGATTTGCTTAAATGGCCAAAAATACTTGCCGCCATTTTACACAATGCACAAGATTTCATTAGTTCAAAAAATCTCAAATGACAGGAAATGCATTCGAACGTACTTTCCCATTGTGCCTTGAAGTTACCATATCACATGATATAGCAGACAATAAGAAGGAAATATCACAGCCATAGATAAAAGCCAAGGCAGGAAATTCAGCAAAAGCTTTGGGGTGAATCAGGACAGTGAGAGGACATCACACATCATAGCTTAGCAATAGAGATAGGGAGAGGTAACCATGAAACAATAGACAACTACTACAGATAGTGTGTAAAACAACTGCTACAGTGAAGACAGTGAAGAAGAGTAGTGTAGTATTCTGGGAATAATGCAGAAAATGTAGTGATAGGAGAAGGGGGAGAGAAAAAGGAGAGCTAACAGCAGTGCCATTGATTGATCACACAGTGATATAGTCTAGCTGGCTTTTACAGCATTTCTATTATACATTTTATTTTTCCTTTCTTCATGCATAAGCAAGCAGCAAGCCAAGAATATCTCTTCAAGAAAAAAAATCTAACCCTTATGTATGCAGAGAAAGTATGAATGTCACAAGGTACTCTGCTGAGGTTTTGCATTTCTAGTTGGGAAGGCAGATGAGCGAAAATATTTGAATTCTACTCGAAGATTACAAATATCTGAATTACTGAGGATTTTTTTAAATTTGCTTCTGCATAGACCCAGTAAAATGGCGGTCTCCCGGGCCACCATTTTGCTGAACAGTAAAGGGTCATTAAAAGGTAAAAAAAACACTTATACTCGCCTTATCGCTCACCTCTTTGCCCCTCTGCTACTCAACCTGTCCTCTCTGGTGTTCGTCACATCTTATTTCCGCTGCAAGCACTAAGTCCCCAGGTCTCTTCATGGTGGCCAGGAACTTCTGGCTCTGATGAAACCTGTGACGGTACTGCGCAAGTGTGAATAAGGTCATGATATTATGATTTAATGAAGGGGATGGAGAGGTGAACGGTAATGTATAAGTGTTTTTATTATTTTTTCCATCTTATGTTTATTATGCTCTGGGGTCTAAAGAAACTCCATAGCATAATAAAAGACTATCGATTTATATAGAATAATTTCTCTGCAAATCAAGTTTACCAGGGAAAATCAGAACAAACATGCATATTCAAATATTGCTTGATCCACTTCTCTGTAAAAGGTAGTATCAATTGACTAAAATCCAGAATATAAATTGCGAATGTCTACCTGAGAAAGTGTTGCAAATTACAGTTTTTTTTGCACACCTATTTTAGTAATCAAAATTGACACTTGTACATATCACACCAATAATGCAGCCTTTTGCAGCTTCAACCTTTTTCAATGTGTCCCTATTAGGAATGTCCAAAACAACTCGGCACTCAATCATTTATGGAGAGAAAAAAAATTCTATTTATTTTAAGTCCAGACATAGAACCAATTGTTGAACGTTTTTGGTCCCAGATGGACCTTCCTCAGAAAAGTTCAATGTTATCTGGAATACTAGAATAATATGTATGGTCAGATGGGGATTCCCTCTGTAATTTAAGATCGTTCACAATGCTGTGTGCAGTATATTGACCTGGGGCTGGTAGCGTGCGATGTCCCTGGGTGATCCGGTGGTCAGCACTCGCTGTGGTGCTCTGGCGCTGGCGACGTTCTGTGTCTGTGTTCTGTATCTTTTGGTCATTAGGAATGGGCAGACCCATGGATGTTCGAGTCAGTTTGGCCGAAGTTTATAGCCAGAAGGATACCTGAACTTGATCCCAAACCCCGTTCAAGTGTATGGGGGCCCCGAACATCTGCCAGTTCCCACAATGTCATCAGAAACCCACATTACTAACCCCATACTCAAAAGTAATAAACACAGACACAGATAAAAGTTCTTTAAATGTACAAAAACACTCCACAACCCTCTTTTACCCATATATTAGCTTTAAAAAATAAAATAATCCAAAGTGGTCGGCCGTAAATTCATCCCACATCCCACCACAATCCTCAACTATGTTACATACAGATGCAGTGATGAACGGTGACATCAGTAATGTGACTGATCAGCGTGACAGCCGTAACACACTGACAGTAGCGTGAGTCCAGCTGTGCAAAGGGCGCTGATGTCAGTAAGCTTATCGCAGTTCATAGCTGCAAGGGCTGACATCAGTAAGGTTATTGCAGTTCAGAGTTGATAGACGCCTCTCCATTACTAACCCCTGGGCTCGATGTCAGCGGATATTACACAGCTGGCATCAACCCCAAAATATTATCACTCTTGCCAATGCACCAGGGGACGCAAGAAGAGCAAGGAAAAGTGAAAGTATTGGCGCATCTAATAGATGTGCCTTTTCTGGGGTGACTGTGGGCTGCTAATTTTAAGCTGTGAAGGGTCAAATATTCATGGACTTTCCCAGCCTGAGTATACCATCCCCCAGCTGTCTGCTTTACCTTGGCTGGTTATCAAAACTAGGGGGGAACCCACACTGGTTTTTTTATTTATAATTTTTTTATGTATTTATATGGCATAAATAAAACCAAACTGCTGAGGGCTGCTGACCACAGCTATCTATTTTACCTGGGCTTGTTATCAAAAATAGAGGGGACCACACTTTTTTTTCATAGTTGTGATGGAGCTGGAAGTGCGCACACTAGAAAAGTTTGTTGATTGGCTACTCTGCAGCCTTTCAACAATCTTTGTTCAGTCTGCCAAACAGTAACTCAGACATCAGAGAGAAGTCCTTGCCTGGGGTCCGTGCACAGACATGGGGAGTTCGGTACGAATCTCGCACTTTACCGTTCAGGTTTCTCTCATCCCTAGCCTCTATTGTTTCTTATTCAATCCTTTTTTTGGGAAATTGGTAATATTTGTGTTAAAAAAATATAATATGTTATTTTAAAAAAATCTAGACATTTAACTACAACTGTCTTACCTCTTTGTGAAGACACTGGGTGTGGAACCACTGCGCCACTGGTCGGGCATAGCCTGGAGGGCATGAGAAAGTGGCCACCTGGTTTTCATTGGAGCATCTGAAGGTTAGGTTAGGTTTGGGCCATTAGGGTAGCCACCAGGTGCAACTCCAGGTCAGTGTCTGGACCTGCAGGTGCTGACCAACAGATCAAGGCAATGAAGCACAGAGGGCCAAGGCACAGACGTAGTCAGTCTGAGGTCGGAGAAGGCAGCACAGGTTCACATACATAGCCAGGATCAGGAGCGGAGAGTTCAGACAGAATGGGTATACTGTTATAGACTGGTAATTTAGGAGCGACATGCGACTAGCTCTGAGCAGGTGGTAACTATACAGACCGCAGTTCCTGATCTTAACACAACACTAGCAGTAGCCGTGGGATGTTCCTGTCACTCCCTGGACACCTCGTCACAGCCGGAGAACTAGCTAACCCTAAAGGTAGAAATAGGAAAGCTATCTTGCCTCAGAGAAAATCCCCAAAGGATAGGACAGCCCCCCACAAATAATGACTGTGAGAGGAGAAGGAAATGACATACGTAGTATGAAACAAGATTTAGCAAAGGAGGCCACTTCTAGCTAGATAGATAGTACAGAAAAGAACACTGTGCGGTCAGTAATAAAAACTAGAAAAAGTCCACCGCAGAGATATGCAAAAATCTCCACACCTGACTAAATGTGTGGAGGGCAAAATCTGCAGCCCAGAGCTTCCAGCTTATGTGAATAGATCCATACTGATAAGCTGGACAAATGAGCAAAACATAAAATGTGCTGAACAATAAAGTCCACAACAAGTGGACTGCAAAAGGACAAGCAAGGACTTATCTTTGCTGAACTGGACAGAGTGTCAGGGAAATCCAAAAGAGCAGTGACTCCAAGCAGGAACAATTGACAACTGGCATTGATTGAGGGATAAGGCCAGACTAAAATAGTCGAGCCAGAAAGACGATCAGTGGAAGCAGCTGCTGATGCTAAATCCAAGAAGCAGCTATACCACTCAAAACCACAGGAGGGAGCCCAAGAGCAGAATTCACAACAGTATACAAAGTCAGGTTGGTAACGAGAGAAAAAAACAACAAAACACCTTGACGGGGAATTTGATGCAAACTGGTATCAAAGCTCAGGCAAGGAGTGGAGGGAGGATCTGCCTAATATATTTACTGCTGGTTAGGCAAGGGAAGCTAATCTCTGCCGAACACAGCAGGGTTATATTCCTGCAGGGACTGGCCACACCTCCCCATAGCCAGGTGGAGACAAGAGTAAGATGCAGCAGTGTTGAGAATAATGCAAGAGGTTAACTCAGCAAGATGGTCTGACACAAGGAGAAGAAGGGTGAACACAGTGAGTAGCACTGAGAAGGTATGCGAGTTACTGGCATGACAGTCTCAAAGTGTTTGTGTCACAAGCTACTTTTTTGCACACCTGTTTTAGTAGCCAAATTGTTGTGAATTAGACTTTTTTGGCTCCCTCTTGTGGTCACTAGTGATATGACTCTGGGATTGTCTTTCCTCAGTTTGGCACCTGTTATGGTTTCCAATGGCAAGGAAACATCAGAAGCATAGAATAAACGGACAAGCTCTCGGGTGATGGAAACTAGAGCTGACCGCGATGCTAAACCTACACACCACACTAGAAGTAGCCAGGGGGCATTCCTGCGTTCTCTCTAGATGCCGCACGCCAGCCGGAGAACTAACTACCCCTGGTAGAAGAAAACACAGTCCTGGCTTGCCTCCAGAGAATGTCCCCACAGGAGATAGCAGCCCCCCACTGGAGTGGTCATTTCAGCCCAACAAGAGCTTCCAGCTGCAGAGATTCACATAAGTGCAAACTGGACAAAACATACAAAAATAGGCTTAAGGACTAAAGTGTCCAACTTAGCTGAGCAGAAAACTGGGAGCAGGAACATGCAACAGAATCACTCTGGATACATTGATGGCCAGCATTAGAATGACTGAGGAGCAAGGTTAAATAGGATACTCCCACATCCTGATAGGAACAGGTGAACTGAGAAGACAAAGCTTGCAGGACACCAGTACCACAAAAGACCACCGGGGGACCCAAGAACCGAATCACAACAGTACCCCCCCCTTAAGGAGGGGGCACCGAACCCTCACAAGAACCACCAGGGCGATCTGGATGAGCCCTATGAAAGGCACGGACCAAATCAGAAGCATGAACATCAGAAGCTGTAACCCAAGAATTATCCTCTTGACCGTAGCCCTTCCATTTCACCAGATATTGAAGTCTCCGTCTGGAAACACGGGAGTCCAAGATTTTCTCCACCACGTACTCCAATTCACCCTCAACCAGCACAGGAGCAGGAGGCTCAACAGAAGGCACAAGTGGTACCTCATACCTCCGCAATAATGACCGATGGAAGACATTATGGATAGCAAAGGATGCCGGGAGGTCCAAACGAAAAGACACAGGGTTAAGAATTTCCAAAATCTTATAAGGACCGATGAACCGAGGCTTAAACTTAGGAGAAGAGACCCTCATAGGGACAAAACGGGAGGACAACCACACCAAGTCCCCAACACGAAGACGAGGACCAACACGACGATGGCGATTAGCAAAACGTTGAGTCCTCTCCTGGGACAACTCCAAATTGTCCACCACCTGCCCCCAAATACGATGCAACCTATCCACCATGGTATCCACTCCAGGACAATCCGAAGACTCCACTTGACCAGATGAAAAACGAGGATGGAACCCTGAATTGCAAAAGAAAGGGGAGACCAAAGTGGCAGAACTGGCCCGATTATTAAGGGCAAACTCAGCCAACGGCAAAAAGGAGACCCAGTCATCCTGATCAGCAGACACGAAACACCTCAAATAAGTCTCCAAGGTCTGATTAGTACGTTCCGTCTGGCCATTTGTCTGGGGATGAAATGCAGACGAAAAAGACAAATCAATGCCCATCCTGGCACAAAACACCTGCCAAAATCTGGACACAAACTGGGATCCCCTGTCGGAAACGATATTCTCCGGAATACCATGCAGCCGAACCACATTCTGAAAAAACAGGGGCACCAACTCAGATGAGGAAGGCAGCTTGGGCAAGGGCACCAAATGAACCATCTTAGAAAAGCGGTCACACACCACCCAAATAACGGACATCTTCTGAGAAACAGGGAGATCAGAAATAAAATCCATAGAGATGTGTGTCCAAGGCCTTTTAGGAACAGGCAAGGGCAACAACAACCCAGTAGCCCGAGAACAACAAGGCTTGGCCCGAGCACAAACATCGCAAGACTGCACAAAAGTACGCACGTCCCGAGACAGGGAAGGCCACCAGAAGGACCTAGCCACCAAATCTCTGGTACCAAAAATTCCCGGATGACCTGCCAACGCAGAAGAATGAACCTCCGAGATGACTCTATTGGTCCACTCATCCGGCACAAACAATCTACCAGGCGGACAACGATCAGGCCGATCCGCCTGAAACTCTTGTAAAGCACGTCGCAGGTCTGGGAAGACAGCAGACAATATCACCCCATCCTTAAGTATACCCGTAGGTTTAGAATCACCAGGGGAATCAGGTTCAAAACTCCTAGAAAGGGCATCCGCCTTCACATTCTTAGTACCTGGCAGATACGAAACCACAAAATTAAACCGGGAGAAAAACAACGACCAGCGCGCCTGTCTAGGATTCAGACGTCTGGCCGACTCAAGATAAATCAAATTTTTGTGATCAGTCAAGACCACCACCTGATGTTTAGCACCCTCAAGCCAATGACGCCACTCCTCAAATGCCCACTTCATCGCCAAAAGCTCCCGATTACCGACGTCATAATTTCGCTCGGCGGGCAAAAATTTTCGAGAAAAGAACGCACAAGGTCTCATCACTGAACAATCTGAACTTTTCTGCGACAAAACCGCCCCCGCTCCGATCTCGGAAGCATCAACTTCCACCTGAAAAGGAAGAGAAACATCAGGCTGGCACAACACCGGAGCAGAAGAAAAACGGCGCTTAAGCTCCCGAAAGGCCTCCACAGCAGCAGGAGACCAATCTGCAACATCAGCACCCTTTTTAGTCAAATCAGTCAAAGGCCTGACAACGCTAGAAAATCCAGTTATGAATCGACGATAAAAGTTAGCAAAGCCCAAAAATTTCTGAAGGCCCTTAAGAGAAGTCGGTTGCGTCCAGTCACAAATAGCCCGAACCTTCACAGGATCCATCTCAATAGAAGAGGGGGAAAAAATGTACCCCAAAAAAGAAATCTTCTGAACCCCAAAAACACACTTTGAACCTTTAACAAACAAAGAATTGGTCCGCAAAACCTGAAAAACCCTCCTAACTTGTTGAACATGAGATTCCCAGTCATCCGAAAAAATCAAGATATCGTCCAAATACACAATCATAAATTTATCCAGATATTCACGGAAAATATTGTGCATAAAAGACTGAAAGACCGAAGGGGCATTTGACAGACCAAAAGGCATCACCAAATACTCAAAATGGCCCTCGGGCGTATTAAATGCGGTTTTCCACTCATCCCCCTGCTTAATTCGCACCAAATTATACGCACCGCGAAGATCAATCTTAGAGAACCACTTCGCCCCCTCAATGCGAGCAAATAAATCTGTCAGCAATGGCAAAGGATACTGATACTTGACTGTGATCTTATTCAAGAGTCTATAATCAATACAAGGTCTCAAAGAACCATCGCTTTTAGCTACGAAAAAGAACCCCGCTCCAAGAGGAGACGAAGAAGGACGAATATGTCCCTTTTCCAAGGACTCCCTAATATACTCTCGCATGGCAGCATGTTCAGGTACAGACAGATTGAATAGACGACCCTTAGGAAATTTACTGCCAGGGATCAAATCTATGGCGCAATCGCAATCTCTGTGAGGAGGAAGAGAATTAAGAGTAGATTCCTCAAAAACCTCACGATAATCAGACAAAAACTCAGGAATTTCAGAGGGAATAGATGAAGCAATGGAGACCAAAGATGTGTCTCCATGATTTCCCTGACATCCCCAGCTTAGTACAGACATTGTTTTCCAGTCAAGGACTGGGTTATGAGTTTGCAATCATGGCAATCCCAGCACCAACACATCATGTAGATTATACAGTACAAGGAAGCGAATCACCTCTTGATGGTCTGGAGTCATACGCATAGTCACTTGTGTCCAGTATTGTGGTTTATTACTAGCCAATGGTGTAGAATCAATACCCTTTAAAGGTATAGGAACTTCCAGAGGCTCTAGATCAAACCCACAGCGCCTGGCAAAGGACCAATCCATAAGACTCAAAGCGGCACCAGAATCCACATACGCATCCGCAACAATAGAAGATAACGAACAAATTAGAGTTACAGACAAAATAAACTTGGACTGCAAAGTGCCAATAGCAGAGGATTTATCAACTTTCTTTGTTCGTTTAGAGCATGCTGATATAACATGAGTAGAATTTCCACAATAGAAGCACAAATGATTTTTGCGCCTATAAATCTGTCGTTCGCTTCTGGACAGAAAGCTATCACATTGCATACTCTGTGGTGCCTCTTCAGAAGACACCGCCAACTGGTGCACAGGTTTGCGTTCCCGTAAACGCCGATCAATCTGAATTGCCATTGTCATGGACTCATTCAGACCAGTAGGCGCAGGAAACCCCACCATGATGTCTTTTACAGCATCAGAGAGACCTTCTCTGAAAATTGCCGCCAGAGCGCACTCATTCCACTGAGTAAGCACAGACCATTTTCGAAATTTTTGGCAATATATTTCGGCTTCATCTTGCCCCTGAGAGAGGGCTATTAGGGCTTTCTCAGCCTGAATCTCCAAATTTGGTTCCTCATAAAGCAACCCCAAAGCCAGAAAAAACGCATCCACATTGAGCAACGCAGGATCCCCTGGTGCCAATGAAAATGCCCAATTTTGGGGGTCACCCCGCAGTAAAGAAATAACAATTTTTACTTGCTGGGCAGGATCTCCAGCAGAATGAGATCTCAGCGAAAGAAACAATTTACAATTGTATTTAAAATTTAGAAAACAAGATCGATCTCCAGAAAAAAACTTCGGTATAGGAATTTTAGGTTCAGACCGAGGAGCATGTAACAAAAAATCTTGTATATTCTGAACTTTAGAGGCAAGATTATACAAATTGGTAGCCAGACTCTGGGGATCCATATTTCAACAGATAAAGTCTGAGCCATTCAGGGGTTAAGAGGAGAGGAAAACAGGAGACTGCAATTAGAGCTGGAGTGCAACTTCAGAGGAAAAAAAAAAAAAAGTTTCACACAGTTCCTTTTCTCTCCTGCTTCAGCCTATAGATTAAACATTCTGGCTGGCCATACTGTTATGGTTTCCAATGGCAAGGAAACATCAGAAGCATAGAATAAACGGACAAGCTCTCGGGTGATGGAAACTAGAGCTGACCGCGATGCTAAACCTACACACCACACTAGAAGTAGCCAGGGGGCATTCCTGCGTTGTCTCTAGATGCCGCGCGCCAGCCGGAGAACTAACTACCCCTGGTAGAAGAAAACACAGTCCTGGCTTGCCTCCAGAGAATGTCCCCACAGGAGATAGCAGCCCCCCACATATAATAACGGTGAGAGCAGATGAAAAGACACACGTAGTATGAAAGCAGATTTAGCACAGAGAGGCCCGCTAACTAAATAGCAGAAAGATACAACAGAGGACTTCGCGGTCAGCTGCAAAACCCTTCAAAACACCATCCTGAAATTACCTTAACTCATGTGACAACTCATGCCACTGGAGTGGTAATTTCAGCCCAACAAGAGCTTCCAGCTGCAGAGATTCACATAAGTGCAAACTGGACAAAACATACAAAAATAGGCTTAAGGACTAAAGTGTCCAACTTAGCTGAGCAGAAAACTGGGAGCAGGAACATGCAACAGAATCACTCTGGATACATTGATGGCCAGCATTAGAATGACTGAGGAGCAAGGTTAAATAGGATACTCCCACATCCTGATAGGAACAGGTGAACTGAGAAGACAAAGCTTGCAGGACACCAGTACCACAAAAGACCACCGGGGGAGCCCACGAACCGAATCACAACAGGCACCCACCTGGGTCGTTAGTCCAGGGGTGTTGCTATATAAACTTCCTGGATCCTCAGTCCAGTGCCTGGCATCGTTGTAATCAGATCCTTTCTGTTTGCTCCTGTCTGCTGGTCTGGGTTATTGCAAAATTAAGTTAAGTCCTGCTTCTTTGTTTTTTGGTTATCTGTATTGCTCTTATTTTCTGTCCAGCTTGTACTAAATGTGATTCCTGATTTTGCTGGAAGCTCTAGGGGGCTGGTATTCCCCCCCCCCCCCGGGCCGTTAGACGGTTCGGGGGTTCTTGAATATCCAGCGTGGAAATTTTGATAGGGTTTTTGCTGACTGTATAAGTCATCTTACTATATTCTGCTATTAGTCAGTGGGCCTCTCTTTGCTAAATATCTAGTTCATTCTTACGTTTGTCTTTTCTCCTTACCTCACCGTTATTATTTGTGGGGGGCTTGTATCCAACTTTTGGGGTCTTTTCTCTGGAGGCAAGAAAGGTCTATCTTTTCCCTTCTAGGGTTAGTTAGTTCTCCGGCTGGCGCGAGACGTCTAGAACCAACGTAGGCACGTTCCCCGGCTGCTGCTATTTGTGGTGCTAGGAGTAGATATACGGTTAGCCCAGTTACCACTGCCCTATGAGCTGGTTTTTTATGTTTGCAGACTTGGTATGTACTTTTGAGACCCTCTGCCATTGGGGTCATAACAGTATGCCAGGCCCAAGTTGAATGTTTAATGCATTGCAGAAGTGGGATAATAAGAAAGGAAATTCTGAGTTTTTTTTTTTTCCTCTCTTTGTTCCTCCCCTTTACCTCTGAGTGGCTTGTGCTTGCTGCAGACATGAATGTCCAGACCTTGATTACAAGTGTGGATCAGCTTGCTGCTCGTGTGCAGGGCATACAAGATTTTGTTACCAGTAGTCCAATGTCTGAACCTAAAATACCTATTCCTGAACTGTTCTCTGGAGACCGATTCAAGTTTAGGAATTTCAGGAATAATTGTAAATTGTTTCTATCTCTGAGACCCCGTTCATCTGGAGACTCAGCTCAGCAAGTTAAAATTGTTATCTCTTTCTTACGGGGCGACCCTCAGGATTGGGTCTTCTCGCTAGCGCCAGGAGATCCGGCATTGGCAAATATTGATGCGTTTTTTTCTGGCGCTCGGATTGCTTTACGAGGAACCCAATCTTGAAATTCAGGCAGAAAAAGCCTTGCTGGCTATTTCTCAGGGCCAGGATGAAGCTGAAGTGTATTGCCAAAAATTTCGGAAATGGTCCGTGCTTACTCAGTGGAATGAGTGTGCTCTGGCCGCAAATTTCAGAAATGGCCTTTCTGAAGCCATTAAGAATGTGATGGTGGTGTTGTCTGAACAAACACCTGATTTAATGCAATGTGATAGAATTCAGACTAGAAATGAACGGAAAAATCATAGACGTCAGAATGGGTTGTGTTTTTACTGTGGTGATTCTACACATGTTATATCAGCATGCTCTAAACGCCTAACAAGGGTTGTTAGCCCTGTCGCCATTGGTAATTTGCAACCTAAATTTATTTTGTCTGTGACTTTAATTTGCTCATTGTCTTCCTACCCTGTTATGGCGTTTGTGGATTCAGGTGCTGCCCTGAGTCTTATGGATCTGTCATTTGCCAAGCGCTGTGGTTTTGTTCTTGAGCCTTTGGTAAATCCTATCCCTCTTAGAGGTATTGATGCTACGCCATTGGCGGAAAATAAACCGCAGTTTTGGACACAGGTAACCATGTGCATGACTCCTGAACATCGGGAGGTGATTCGTTTTCTTGTTCTGCATAAAATGCATGATTTGGTCGTTTTGGGTCTGCCATGGTTACAGACCCATAATCCAGTCTTGGATTGGAAGGCAATGTCTGTGTCAAGTTGGGGCTGTCAGGGAATTCATGGTGATTCCCCGCCGGTGTCTATTGCTTCCTCTACTCCTTCGGAAGTTCCTGAGTATTTGTCTGATTATCAGGATGTATTCAGCGAGTCCAGGTCCAGTGCTCTGCCTCCTCATAGGGACTGTGACTGCGCCATAGATTTGATTCCAGGTAGTAAATTTCCTAAGGGAAGACTATTTAATCAGTCTGTACCTGAGCATACCGCAATGCGTTCGTATATCAAGGAGTCTCTGGAGAAGGGGCATATCCGTCCATCCTCTTCCCCTCTTGGTGCGGGATTCTTTTTTGTGGCCAAGAAGGACGGATCTTTGAGACCTTGTATTGACTATCGGCTTCTGAATAAAATCACTGTTAAATTTCAGTATCCTTTGCCTCTGTTGTCGGACTTATTTGCCCGGATTAAAGGTGCCAAGTGGTTCACCAAGATAGATCTTCGTGGTGCGTACAACCTTGTGCGCATTAAGCAAGGAGATGAATGGAAAACTGCATTTAATACGCCCGAAGGTCATTTTGAGTACTTGGTGATGCCTTTTGGGCTCTCTAATGCTCCTTCAGTGTTTCAGTCCTTTATGCATGATATTTTCTGGAAGTATCTGGATAAATTTATGATTGTTTATCTGGATGATATTCTGTTTTTTTCTGATGATTGGGACTCGCATGTAGAGCAGGTCAGGATGGTGTTTCAGGTTTTGCGTGAGCATGCTTTGTTTGTTAAGGGCTCAAAGTGTCTCTTTGGAGTACAGAAGGTTCCCTTTTTGGGTTTTATTTTTTCCCCTTCTGCGGTGGAGATGGACCCAGTCAAGGTCCGAGCTATTCATGATTGGATTCAGCCCACGTCAGTTAAAAGTCTTCAGAAGTTTTTGGGTTTTGCTAACTTCTACCGTCGTTTTATCGCTAATTTTTCTAGCGTTGTTAAACCTTTGACGGATATGACCAAGAAAGGTTCTGATGTTGCTAACTGGGCTCCTGCAGCCGTGGAAGCTTTCCAAGAGTTGAAGCGCCGGTTTACTTCGGCGCCTGTTTTGTGCCAGCCTGATGTCTCACTGCCCTTTCAGGTTGAAGTGGATGCTTCTGAGATTGGGGCAGGGGCCGTTTTGTCGCAGAGAGGCCCTGGTTGCTCTGTAATGAGACCATGTGCCTTTTTGTCTAGGAAGTTTTTGCCTGCTGAGCGGAATTATGATGTTGGCAATCGGGAGTTGTTGGCCATGAAGTGGGCATTTGAGGAGTGGCGTCATTGGCTCGAGGGTGCTAAGCATCGTGTGGTGGTCTTGACTGATCACAAAAATCTGATGTATCTCGAGTCTGCTAAACGCCTGAATCCTAGACAGGCCCGCTGGTCATTGTTTTTCTCCCGTTTTGACTTTGTGGTCTCGTATTTACCAGGTTCAAAGAATGTGAAGGCTGATGCTCTTTCAAGGAGCTTTGTGCCTGACTCTCCTGGAGTCGTACAACCAGTTGGTATTCTTAAAGAGGGAGTTATCTTGTCAGCCATTTCTCCGGATTTGCGACGTGTGTTGCAGAGATTTCAGGCTGGTAGACCTGACTCTTGTCCACCTGACAGACTGTTTGTTTCTGATAAGTGGACCAGCAGAGTCATTTCCGAGGTTCATTCCTCGGTGTTGGCAGGGCATCCGGGAATTTTTGGCACCAGAGATCTGGTGGCTAGGTCCTTTTGGTGGCCTTCCTTGTCACGGGATGTGCGGTCATTTGTGCAGTCCTGTGGGACTTGTGCTCGAGCTAAGCCTTGCTGTTCTCGTGCCAGCGGGTTGCTCTTGCCCTTGCCTGTCCCGAAGAGGCCTTGGACACACATTTCCATGGATTTCATTTCAGATCTTCTGGTGTCTCAGGGCATGTCTGTCATCTGGGTGGTATGTGATCGCTTTTCCAAGATGGTCCATTTGGTATCTTTGCCTAAGCTGCCTTCCTCTTCCGATCTGGTTCCTTTGTTCTTTCAGAATGTGGTTCGTTTACACGGCATTCCTGAGAATATTGTGTCTGACAGAGGATCCCAGTTTGTTTCCAGGTTCTGGCAATCCTTTTGTGCTAAGATGGGCATTGATTTGTCGTTTTCGTCTGCCTTTCATCCTCAGACTAATGGACAAACGGAGCGAACTAATCAGACTCTGGAGGCTTATTTGAGGTGTTTTGTTTCTGCAGATCAGGATGATTGGGTGACCTTCTTGCCGTTGGCTGAGTTTGCCCTTAATAATCGGGCTAGTTCCGCTACTTTGGTTTCGCCTTTTTTTTGCAACTCTGGTTTCCATCCTCGTTTTTCCTCGGGACATGTGGAGCCTTCTGACTGTCCTGGGGTAGATTCGGTGGTGGATAGGTTGCAGCAGATCTGGAATCATGTGGTGGACAACTTAAAATTGTCACAGGAGAAGGCTCAGCGTTTTGCCAACCGCCGCCGCGGTGTGGGTCCCCGACTTCGTGTTGGGGATTTGGTATGGCTGTCTTCTCGATTTGTTCCTAGAAGGTCTCCTCTCCTAAATTTAAGCCTCGCTTCATCGGTCCTTACAAGATATTGGAAATCCTTAATCCTGTGTCCTTTCGCTTGGATCTTCCGGTGTCGTTTGCCATTCACAACGTGTTCCATAGGTCTTTGTTGCGGCGGTACGTTGTGCCTGTGGTTCCTTCTGTTGAGCCTCCTGCTCCGGTGTTGGTTGAGGGCGAGTTGGAGTACGTGGTGGAGAAGATCTTGGATTCTCGTCTCTCCAGACGGAGGCTTCAGTATCTGGTCAAGTGGAAGGGCTATGGCCAGGAGGATAATTCCTGGGTGGTTGCCTCTGATGTGCATGCGGCCGATTTAGTTCGTGCCTTTCACGCTGCTCATCCTGATCGCCCTGGTGGTCCTGGTGAGGGTTCGGTGACCCCTCCTTAAAGGGGGGGTACTGTTGTGAATTAGACTTTTTTGGCTCCCTCTTGTGGTCACTAGTGATATGACTCTGGGATTGTCTTTCCTCAGTTTGGCACCCACCTGGGTCGTTAGTCCAGGGGTGTTGCTATATAAACTTCCTGGATCCTCAGTCCAGTGCCTGGCATCGTTGTAATCAGATCCTTTCTGTTTGCTCCTGTCTGCTGGTCCGGGTTATTGCAAAATTAAGCTAAGTCCTGCTTCTTTGTTTTTTGGTTATCTGTATTGCTCTTATTTTCTGTCCAGCTTGTACTAAATGTGATTCCTGATTTTGCTGGAAGCTCTAAGGGGCTGGTATTCTCCCCCCGGGCCGTTAGACGGTTCGGGGGTTCTTGAATATCCAGCGTGGAAATTTTGATAGGGTTTTTGCTGACCGTATAAGTCATCTTACTATATTCTGCTATTAGTCAGTGGGCCTCTCTTTGCTAAATATCTAGTTCATTCTTACGTTTGTCTTTTCTCCTTACCTCACCATTATTATTTGTTAGGGGCTTGTATCCAACTTTTGGGGTCTTTTCTCTGGAGGCAAGAAAGGTCTATCTTTTCCCTTCTAGGGTTAGTTAGTTCTCCGGCTGGCGCGAGACGTCTAGAACCAACGTAGGCACGTTCCCCGGCTGCTGCTATTTGTGGTGCTAGGAGTAGATATACGGTTAGCCCAGTTACCACTGCCCTATGAGCTGGTTTTTTATGTTTGCAGACTTGGTATGTACTTTTGAGACCCTCTGCCATTGGGGTCATAACACCAAATGTAATGTCCATACACGTCATACAATACTGCAGCCTATTGCTGCTGCTGGCTTTTTGTACATGTAGTCAGCATTTCTTGTTAGGATCATTTTAAGAAGGGGGATTGAGGTTGAAAACAATGACAAAGTTAATTATTGTGTGGTAAAAAATATATGGTAAAAGAAAAAGTGGCAACAGAAATAGGCATGGTAATATGGAAAAAACATACCACGGCATCTGGCAATTAGAATTGGAGAGTCTCACGCTGCACTGCAATCATTGGTACTAGCCATCCAGGCAGTAGTACCAAATACATTTTACAATTGGCCTCTAGTGCCTCCATTAAGATTATTTGTGCAAAGGAAGCAGAGGACTTTATGGAATGAATGGCAAATCACTTGTCTTAGTCACAGCAGGTTGATGTTACCTCTGATAATGACACCATTAGTTTAAGACATTGTTCTGCACAGTCTGCCTCCACCACCATGAAATCAATCTTTTATCTTGCTGACTTTTAAAATCAGGTAATGACCTCTCTATCTTTTCTGCTTCTTCTTTCCGAAACCACAGCACTCCAGGGGTTAAGGAAGATATGTCAGAAAAACTTATTTCAGTTGATTTATGTCATGAAATTAAGAGTTAGCCTTTGTACTAGGATGACAATGAGCCTGAGGAGATGGAGGACATTATTCAAATGCCTAGCTGTGTTTGTGGCTCTGCCAGCTGAGATGGTAGTAGAACTCTGAGTAAGGGAAAATCTAGAGGAAGTAACCAGGATTGGAGGCAAAGAGCTCAGGACACATTCCACACTGAGACAAGTGTCAGACCAGACAGGGATGATGATGTTGATAGTGTGGTGGACAGGACCTAAGAACCAGATCAGAGTGATGAGGAGGTGATGTAATCAGAGGAGGGTGGTGGCATGTTCATTAAAGGCAAGAGTCGATGTCTGGCCAAATAATGTTCCAGAGGCAGACCTGCATCTTCAGTCAGCTCTGGAGCAAGGAAATTCTCAATTGCTATTGGTGAAGGAGGCTCAACAGCGCCTAAAAACTCTAGTTATGGTCATAGTGTAGTGATGTCTATGTGCAGAAATTTTGCAGTGTTAGAATTTTTTTCGCTTTACTGAATGGCTAAAATTTTTCTGTGTGCAGGCACTGTAGAAGGAAAATAAATTGGGGAACTCTTGCTCAAATAGACTCGGAACTACAGCTCTCCTTCACCATATGAAGCAGCATCACCTGCTCATATCGGAAAAGCAAGTTGGACAGCAATATAAGCAAAGCTCAAGTTGTCCTCCTTCCACTTGTACTTTTGCTCGTTTTTCTGGTGGCCATAAATGTGCCCAGGAAGAATGCCTCCAGTCATCCTTTTGTGTGGAAAACCTAATTCCTACATGTCAAGTTCACCACAATTGCTGATGTTCCACATGGATTGCACCTGCCTCTTACAAAATTAGGCATGTGCTGTTAGATCTCACCTAGTGAAGTGCATCCGCTAAGCCTCTGGTATGGGTGGCCACATGGACCCAAATGTTATTGCAGCTCCTAGAAGACACATGGGGAACCGTGGGGAATAGAACTAACTGGAAACTCAGGAGCAGACAGACAAATGGAGTGGAACCCAACAAGGATGGATGTGAGTTGAAACACATTATTACAGATAATGGAGCAAACTGTACAAGGAGCATTAAAGTCTCTCAATGCCAAGACACGTGTACTAATGGGCTTAAAATATGTATTGGGATATGAGGTCATTGACATACGCTGGGTAATATGCAAAACTCAACATGGAACACACCAGAGGACAGAAGACTCAGGAGAAGGGAGCAGAGCCCAGGATACCCGAAATAGGTGTGTAACATGCCCTCAGTCTCAATGAAAAATATCTAACAGCCATTATTTCTTGAAGAAAGCCATATCTGCTTTGTAGTCTCACATGGCACAGTCCATGAACTACTCCTTGAAATTGACCATGAAATGCATGTTGTATTCCACTATTGATGCGGGCAATTAGTACCATGGTCTTTATATATCTTTCATGTTCCATTGAGTCCATGTTTTGAATCGCAGCGATGACTTACCACCAGAAGGCCAGGTGTTTGCTAGTGGCCCTTTCACACCAGATAACGCTTATGCATCTCCCTCACAACCCCCTTATTGGACATTTTCCCATCCCCAACAGCAAAACAGCATTTATATCAAATATACCACTAGATGGGTTCACCTCAACTGCAACTGGGCAACTTAGCAATGCCAGAAACATCATGGTTGCCAAATGTTTGGGCAAAGTAATACATGCATGTGGCATAGCGTACATCCTCCATTTGATCATAAACCACCCTTTAAATTTATTATCCTTGGAACTTCATCATTAAGGCAGCGTGGATTTAACCCACACCTCCTGCACAGTTTATATTGTCATACGGCCGTTGATCGGCTTGTGGATCTGCAGCAGCCGAAATCGCTACATGCTCTTCATTCAACAAAATCAGGTGAGCAATTCTAAGAAAGCTCTCTTGGTTATCTAGAGTGTCATGGTCCCAATGGCAGGGAATTTTAGCAACATAACATGGGCAAAAACAGGACGAGCTCTAGGGTAATGGAACCTGAGCTGACCGCGATCCTGAACCTCAACACTCAACTAACAGTAGCCGGGGAACGTTCCTGGGGGGCCCCTAGACGTCTCGCGCCAGCCGGAGATCTAGCTTCCCCTATCAGAAGAATAATAGACCTATCTTGCCTCCAGAGAAATATTCCCACAGAAATAGCAGCCCCCTACATATAATGACGGTGAAATGAGAGGAAGGCACAAACGTAGTTATGAAAACAGATTCAGCAAAATGAGGCCCGCTTAAGCTAGATAGCAGAGGATACAAAAGGTGAACTGCGCGGTCAGCTTAAAAAACCTTCAAAATACCATCCTGAAATTACTTGAACTCATGTGCCAACTCATGGTACATGAGTGGTAATTTCAGTCCACTAGAGCAACCAGCAGCAGAGAATTACATATCTGCAAGCTGGACTAAAAAACATGAAAGCAATCATGAAACAGAGAAATCCAGACTTAGCTTGTCTTGAAGGCCTAGGAGCAGGTAACAGAGACACACTGATACATTGATAGCCGGCAAGGGAATGACAGGAAAGCCAGGTTAAATAGGAAACACCCAGCCTCAGATGGACAGGTGGAAACCAGAGACCGCAACCCACCAAAGTCACCCAGTACCAGTTGTAACCACCAGAGGGAGCCCAAAAACAGAATCCACAACAGTATCCCCCCCTTGAGGAGGGGTCACCGAACCCTCACGAGAACCCCCAGGGCGATCAGGATGAGCTCTATGGAAGGCGCGGACCAAATCAGTCGCATGAACATCAGAGGCGACCACCCAGGAATTATCCTCCTGACCATAACCCTTCCACTTAACCAAATACTGGAGTTTACGTCTGGAAACACGAGAATCCAAGATCTTCTCAACAACATACTCCAATTCTCCCTCCACCAGCACTGGAGCAGGAGGCTCAACCGAAGGAACAACGGGCACCTCATACCTCCGCAATAATGACCGATGGAACACATTATGAATAGCAAACGATGCTGGGAGATCCAAACGAAAAGATACAGGGTTAAGAATCTCCAAGATCTTATAAGGACCGATGAACCGAGGCTTGAACTTGGGAGAAGAGACCTTCATAGGGACAAAACGAGAAGACAACCACACCAAGTCCCCAACACGAAGTCGGGGACCCACGCGGCGACGGCGATTAGCAAACTGCTGAGCCTTCTCCTGAGACAACTTCAAATTGTCCACCACCTGATTCCAAATCTGATGTAGCCTATCCACCACCACATCCACTCCAGGACAATCCGAAGGCTCCACCTGACCAGAGGAAAAACGAGGATGAAACCCCGAATTACAAAAGAAAGGAGAAACCAAAGTAGCCGAACTAGCCCGATTATTAAGGGCAAATTCGGCCAGTGGCAAAAAGGCAACCCAGTCATCTTGATCAGCAGAAACAAAACACCTTAAATAAGTTTCCAAGGTCTGATTAGTTCGCTCCGTCTGGCCATTCGTCTGAGGATGGAATGCAGACGAGAAAGACAAATTAATGCCCATCTTAGCACAAAACGTCCGCCAAAATCTAGACACAAACTGGGATCCCCTGTCAGAAACGATATTCTCCGGAATCCCATGCAAACGAACCACGTTCTGAAAAAATAAAGGGACCAACTCAGAGGAGGAAGGCAACTTAGGCAAGGGTACCAAATGAACCATCTTAGAAAAGCGGTCACACACAACCCAGATAACGGACATTTTCTGTGAGACAGGGAGATCTGAAATAAAATCCATGGAAATGTGCGTCCAAGGCCTCTTCGGGATAGGCAAGGACAACAACAACCCACTGGCCCGAGAACAGCAAGGCTTAGCCCGAGCACACACTTCACAAGACTGCACAAAGGTGCGCACATCCCTTGACAAGGAAGGCCACCAAAAAGACCTGGCCACCAAGTCTCTAGTACCAAATATTCCAGGATGACCAGCCAACACAGAAGAATGGACCTCGGAGATGACTCTACTGGTCCAATCATCCGGAACAAACAGTCTTTCTGGTGGACAACGATCAGGTTTATCCGCCTGAAACTCCTTCAATGCACGTCGCAAGTCTGGGGAGATGGCGGACAATATTACCCCATCTGTCATGATTCCCCAATGGCATGGGAACATCAGAAACACAAAATAACAGACTAGCCCTCGGGTGATGGAAACTCAAGCTGACCGTGACCTAAATCTACCACACAACTAACAGTAGCCAGGAAGCATTCCTACGGCTGCCTAGATGCCATGCGCCAGCCGGAGAACTAACTACGCCTGGAAGAGGAAGGAACAGACCTGGCTTACCTCTAGTGAAATTCCCCAAAGATGATAGTAGCCCCCACATATATTAACGGTGAGTTCAGAGGAAAAGACATACACAGTATGAAGGTAGATTTAGCAAAGCGAGGTCCACTTACTAGATAGAGGAAGGATACAAAAGAGGACTTCACGGTCAGCTGAAAAACCCTTTCAAAAACCCATCCTGAAATTACTTTAAGACTCCTGTGTCAACTCATGACACAGGAGTGGCAATTTCAGTCCACAAGAGCTTCCAGTAACAGGAAATGACAAACTGTAAACTGGACAAAAAATACAAAACAAAAAGGACAAGAGTCCACTTAGATGATCAGCAGACTGGTAGCAGGAACATGCAACTGAAAGACTCAGGTTACAATGATGACCGGCAAGGAAGTGACTGGAGAGCAAGGCTAAATAGGGAACTCCCAAAACTGATGGAAGCAGGTGAGCTGAGGCAGAAAAGAACACACAAGTCTCCAGTACCACCAGCCACCACTAGGGGAGCCCAAAAAGCGGATCACAACAGTACCCCCCCCTTAAGGAGGGGGCACCGAATCCTCACAAGAACCGCCAGGGCGACCTGGATGAGCCCTATGAAAGGCACGAACCAAATCCGAGGCATGAACATCAGAGGCAGTTACCCAAGAATTATCTTCCTTACCATAGCCCTTCCATTTAACCAGATACTGGAGTCTCCGCCTGGAAATACGGGAGTCCAAGATCTTCTCTATAACGTACTCCAATTCACCCTCAACCAGCACAGGAGCCGGAGGCTCAGCAGAAGGAACCACCGGCACCTCGTATCTCCGCAACAACGACCGATGGAACACATTATGGATAGCGAAAGATGCCGGGAGGTCCAAACGAAAGGAAACAGGGTTAATAATCTCCAAAATCCTATAGGGACCGATGAACCGAGGCTTAAATTTAGGAGAAGAAACCCTCATTGGGACAAAACGGGAAGACAACCACACCAAGTCCCCAACACGAAGGCGAGGACCAACCCGACGCTGGTGGTTAGCAAACCGCTGAGTCCTCTCCTGGGACAAATTCAAATTGTCCACCACTTGTACCCAAATCCGATACAACCGATCCACCACAGCATCTACTCCAGGACAATCCAAAGACTCCGCCTGACCAGAAGAAAAACGGGGATGAAACCCCGAATTGCAAAAGAAAGGGGAAACCAAAGTGGCCGAACTAGCCCGATTATTAAGAGCAAACTCCGCCAACGGCAAAAAGGCAACCCAATCATCCTGATCCGCAGACACAAAACACCTCAAATACGTCTCCAAAGTCTGATTAGTTCGCTCCGTCTGGCCATTAGTCTGAGGATGGAAGGCAGACGAAAAAGACAAATCAATGCCCAACCTGGCACAGAATGCCCGCCAAAATCTAGAAACGAACTGGGTACCCCTATCAGAAACGATATTTTCAGGAATACCATGCAAGCGAACCACATTTTGAAAAAACAAAGGAACCAACTCAGACGAGGAAGGCAACTTCGGCAATGGCACCAAATGAACCATCTTAGAAAAACGGTCACACACCACCCAGATAACAGACATCCTCTGAGAGACAGGAAGATCAGAAATAAAGTCCATCGAGATGTGCGTCCAAGGCCTCTTCGGAATAGGCAAGGGCAACAACAACGCGCTAGCCCTAGAACAACAAGGCTTGGCCCGAGCACACACATCACAAGACTGCACAAAAACACGCACATCTCGAGACAGAGATGGCCACCAGAAGGATCTAGCCACCAAATCCCTGGTACCAAAAATTCCAGGATGACCCGCCAGCGTAGAAGAATGAACCTCCGAGATGACTCTACTGGTCCAATCATCAGGAACAAACAGTCTACCAGGTGGACAGCGATCAGGTCTATCCGCCTGAAACTCTTGCAAAGCACGTCGCAGATCTGGGGAAATAGCGGATAATATCACCCCATCCTTAAGGATACCTGTAGGTTCCGAATCACCAGGGGAATCAGGCTCAAAACTCCTAGAAAGGGCATCTGCCTTCACATTCTTAGAACCTGGTAGATATGAGACCACAAAATTAAACCGAGAGAAAAACAACGACCAGCGCGCCTGTCTAGGATTCAGGCGCCTGGCAGACTCAAGATAAATCAGATTCTTGTGATCAGTCAAAACCACCACCTGATGTCTAGCACCCTCAAGCCAATGACGCCACTCCTCAAATGCCCACTTCATGGCCAAAAGCTCCCGATTACCGACATCATAATTTCTTTCGGCGGCAGAAAATTTTCGAGAAAAGAACGCACAAGGTCTCATCACTGAGCAATCGGAACTTTTCTGCGACAAAACCGCCCCCGCTCCGATCTCGGAAGCATCGACCTCAACCTGAAAGGGGAGAGAGACCTCAGGCTGGCGCAACACAGGGGCAGACGAAAAGCGGCGCTTAAGTTGCCGAAAGGCCTCCACAGCGGCAGAGGACCAATTGGCAACATCAGCACCCTTCTTAGTCAAATCCGTAAGAGGCTTAGCAACACCAGAAAAACCAGTTATAAATCGACGATAAAAATTAGCAAAGCCCAAGAACTTCTGAAGACCCTTTAGAGAAGTAGGCTGCGTCCAGTCACAAATAGCCCGAACCTTGACAGGGTCCATCTCAACAGAAGAAGGGGAAAAAATGTACCCCAAAAAGGAAATCTTTTGAACCCCAAAAACACACTTAGAACCCTTTACACGCAGAGAATTCTCCCGCAAGACCTGAAAAACCCTCCTGACCTGCTGAACATGAGACTCCCAGTCCTCAGAAAAAAATCAAAATATCGTCCAAATACACAATCATAAATTTATCCAGATATTCACGGAAAATATCATGCATAAAGGACTGAAAAACTGAAGGTGCATTAGAAAGGCCGAAAGGCATTACTAAATACTCAAAGTGGCCCTCAGGCGTATTAAATGCGGTTTTCCACTCATCCCCTTGCTTAATTCGCACCAAATTATACGCCCCACGGAGATCAATCTTGGAGAACCACTTAGCCCCCCTTATGCAAGCAAAGAAATCAGTAAGCAGCGGCAACGGATACTGATATTTGACAGTAATTTTATTCAGGAGTCGATAATCAATACAAGGCCTCAGCGAGCCATCCTTTTTAGAGACAAAGAAAAACCCAGCTCCTAAAGGTGATGAAGAAGGAAGAATATGTCCCTTTTCCAGGGACTCCTTAACATACTCTCGCATGGCAGCATGCTCAGGTACAGATAGGTTAAACAAACGACCCTTTGGAAATTTACTGCCTGGAATCAGATCTATGGCGCAATCACACTCTCTGTGGGGAGGGAGAGAACCAATTTTAGGCTCTTCAAAAATATCCCCAAAATCCGACAAAAATGCCGGAACCTCAGAGGGAATAGATGACGAGATAGAAACCAAAGGTATGTCCCCATGAGCCCCCCGACATCCCCAGCTTAACACAGACATAGTTTTCCAGTCCAGTACTGGGTTATGAGATTGCAACCATGGTAATCCAAGCACTAACACATCATGTAAATTATGCAACACGAGGAAGCGAATCATCTCCTGATGGTCTGGAGTCATACGCATAGTCACTTGCGTCCAGAACTGTGGTCTATTACAAGCCAGAGGTGTAGAATCAATACCCTTCAGAGGTATAGGAACTTCCAGAGGCTCCAAATCAAACCCACAGCGCCTGGCGAAGGACCAATCCATGAGACTCAGAGCGGCGCCAGAGTCCACATAGGCATCCACGGTAATAACTGATAATGAACAAATCAGAGTTACAGACAGAAGAAATTTAGACTGTAAAGTGCCAATAGAAACAGACTTGTCAACCTTCCTAGTACGTTTAGAGCATGCTGATATAACATGCGCGGAATCACCACAGTAGAAGCACAAGCCATTTTTGCGCCTATAATTCTGCCGCTCGCTTCTTGACAGAATTCTGTCACATTGCATTTTCTCTGGCGTCCCTTCAGAAGATACCGCCAAATGGTGCACGGGTTTGCGCTCCCGCAAACGCCGATCAATCTGAATCGCCATTGTGATGGACTCATTCAGACCTGTGGGCGTAGGAAACCCCACCATGACATCCTTAACGGCATCAGAAAGGCCTTCTCTGAAAATTGCCGCTAGGGCACACTCATTCCACTGAGTAAGCACAGACCATTTACGAAATTTTTGGCAGTATATCTCAGCTTCATCTTGCCCTTGAGACAGGGCTATTAAAGCTTTTTCAGCTTGAATCTCCAAATTAGGTTCCTCATACAGCAACCCTAAAGCCAGAAAAAACGCATCCACATTGAGCAACGCAGGATCCCCTGGTGTCAATGAAAATGCCCAATTTTGAGGGTCACCTCGCAGCAAAGAAATCACAATCTTAACCTGCTGAACAGGATCTCCAGAGGAGTGAGGTCTGAGAGAAAGGAATAATTTACAATTACATTTGAAATTCAGAAACCGAGATCTATCTCCGGAAAATACCTCTGGTGTAGGAATCTTAGGTTCAGAAATAGGAGTACGTATAACAAAATCTTGTAAATTCTGAACCTTCGTAGCAAAATTATTTAAACCTGCAGCCAAACTCTGAGAGTCCATCCTTAAACCGGAGAGATCAGAGCCATTCAAGGATTAGAAGGAGAGAAAGGCAAGGCTGTAAATAGAGCAGAAATACAACTGAGCCAACTAAGTAGCAAACATGTGAGGAAAAAAAAAAAAAAAATCTACAGACTTCTTTTACCCTCCTTTCTTCTGCCAATTACTTTAACAGTGGCCGGTCATACTGTCATGATTCCCCAATGGCATGGGAACATCAGAAACACAAAATAACGGACTAGCCCTCGGGTGATGGAAACTCAAGCTGACCGTGACCTAAATCTACCACACAACTAACAGTAGCCAGGAAGCATTCCTACGGCTGCCTAGATGTCATGCGCCAGCCGGAGAACTAACTACACCTGGAAGAGGAAGGAACAGACCTGGCTTACCTCTAGTGAAATTCCCCAAAGATGATAGTAGCCCCCACATATATTAACGGTGAGTTCAGAGGAAAAGACATACACAGTATGAAGGTAGATTTAGCAAAGCGAGGTCCACTTACTAGATAGAGGAAGGATACAAAAGAGGACTTCACGGTCAGCTGAAAAACCCTTTCAAAAACCCATCCTGAAATTACTTTAAGACTCCTGTGTCAACTCATGACACAGGAGTGGCAATTTCAGTCCACAAGAGCTTCCAGTAACAGGAAATGACAAACTGTAAACTGGACAAAAAATACAAAACAAAAAGGACAAGAGTCCACTTAGATGATCAGCAGACTGGTAGCAGGAACATGCAACTGAAAGACTCAGGTTACAATGATGACCGGCAAGGAAGTGACTGGAGAGCAAGGCTAAATAGGGAACTCCCAAAACTGATGGAAGCAGGTGAGCTGAGGCAGAAAAGAACACACAAGTCTCCAGTACCACCAGCCACCACTAGGGGAGCCCAAAAAGCGGATCACAACACCCATCCCTAAGGATGCCAATAGGCCCAGAGTCTCCAGGAGAGTCAGGCACAAAACTCCTGGAAAGAGCATCTGCCTTCACATTCTTTGAACCTGGCAGGTATGAAACCACAAAATTGAAACGAGAAAAAAACAACGACCAACGAGCCTGTCTAGGATTCAGACGCCTGGCAGACTCAAGGTAAATCAGATTTTTGTGATCAGTCAAGACCACCACACGATGTCTAGCACCCTCAAGCCAATGGCCCACTCCTCAAATGCCCACTTCATGGCCAAAAGCTCCCGATTACCCACATCATAATTGCGCTCGGCGGGCGAGAATTTTCTAGAAAAGAATGCACACGGCTTCATCACCGAGCCATCGGAACTTCTCTGTGACAAAACCGCCCCCGCTCCAATCTCGGAAGCATCAACCTCAACCTGAAAAGGAAGTGAAACATCTGGTTGACATAACACAGGAGCAGAAGAAAACCGGCGCTTAAGTTCCTGAAAGGCCTCCACAGCCGTAGGAGACCAATTAGCAACATCAGCACCCTTTTTAGTCAAATCAGTCAAAGGTTTAACAACACTGGAAAAATTAGAAATGAACCGACGATAAAAATTAGCAAAACCCAAGAACTTCTGTAGACTCTTAACAGATGTAGGTTGTGTCCAGTCACAAATCGCCTGAACCTTAACGGGATCCATCTCAATAGTAGAAGGAGAAAAAAATGTACCCCAAAAAAGAAATCTTCTGGACTCCGAAGAGACACTTTGAGCCCTTCACAAACAGAGAATTGGCCCGCAGGACTTGAAACACCTTCCTGACCTGTAGAACATGAGACTCCCAGTCCTCAGAAAACACCAAAATATCATCCAAATACACAATCATAAACTTATCCAGATATTCACGGAAAATATTGTGCATAAAGGACTGAAAGACTGAAGGAGCATTAGAAAGTCCAAAAGGCATTACCAAATACTCAAAATGGCCCTCAGGCGTATTAAATGCGGTTTTCCACTCATCACCCTGCTTTATCCGCACAAGATTATACGCACCGCGAAAATCTATCTTAGTGAACCACCTAGCCCCCTTAATGCGAGCAAACAAATCAGTCAATAATGGCAATGGATACTGATATTTGACTGTAATCTTATTCAGAAGGCGATAATCTATACAAGGCCTCAGGGAACCATCTTTTTAGCCACGAAGAAAAAACCTGCTCCCAGAGGGGACGAAGATGGACGAATATGTCCCTTTTCCAAGGACTCCTTAATATAATTCCGCATAGCAGTATGCTCTGGCACTGACAGATTAAATAAACGACCCTTAGGGAACTTACTGCCAGGAATTAATTCTATAGCACAGTCACAATCCCTATGAGGAGGGAGCGAATTGAGCTTAGGCTCCTCAAAAACATCCCGATAGTCAGACAAAAACGCAGGGACCTCAGAAGGAGTAGATGAAGCAATTGAAATCAGAGGTGCATAATCATGAACCCCCTGACATCCCCAGCTTAACACAGACATTGTTTTCCAATCCAGGACTGGATTATGAGTTTGTAACCATGGCAGACCAAGCACTAGTACATCATGTAAATTATACAGTACAAGGAAGCGAATCACCTCCTGATGAACGGGAGTCATGCACATGGTCACTTGTGTCCAGTACTGCGGTTTATTCATAGCCAATGGTGTAGAGTCAATTCCCTTCAAAGGAATAGGAACTTCCAGAGGCTCCAGACTAAAACTGCAGCGTTTGGCAAATGACCAATCCATAAGACTCAGGGCAGCGCCCGAATCCACATAGGCATCGACGGAAATGGATGACAGTGAACAAATCAGAGTTACAGACAAAATGAACTTAGACTGCAGAGTACTAATGGCAAAAGATTTATCAACCTTTTTTGTGCGTTTAGAGCATGCTGATATAACATGAGCTGAATCACCACAATAAAAACACAATCCATTTTGCCGCCTATAATTTTGCCGTTCACTTCTGGACTGAATTCTATCACATTGCATAGTCTCAGGTGCCTGTTCAGAAGACACCGCCAACTGGTGCACAGGTTTGCGCTCCCGTAAACGCCGATCAATCTGAATGGCCATAGCCATAGACTCATTCAGACCTGTAGGCGCAGGGAACCCCACCATAATATCCTTAATGGCCTCAGAAAGACCATCTCTGAAGTTTGCAGCCAGGGCGCACTCATTCCACTGAGTAAGCACCGACCATTTCCGAAATTTTTGACAATATACTTCCGCTTCATCATGCCCCTGAGAGAGGGCTAATAAAGCCTTTTCAGCCTGAATCTCCAGGTTAGGTTCCTCATAGAGCAATCCCAGTGCCAGAAAAAACGCATCCACACTGAGCAATGCAGGATCCCCTGGTGCCAATGCAAATGCCCAATTCTGAGGGTCGCCCCGCAGGAAAGATATTACAATCTTGACCTGCTGAGCAGGGTCTCCAGAGGAGCGAGATTTCAAAGAAAGAAACAATTTGCAATTGTTCCTGAAATTCAGGAAGGTAGATCTATCTCCAGAAAAAAACTCTGGAATAGGAATTCTAGGTTCAGACATAGGAGTGTGAACAACAAAATCCTGTATATTTTGAACTTTTGCAGCAAGATTATTCAGGCTGGAAGCCAAACTCTGGACATCCATGTTAAACAGCTAAGGTCAGAGCCATTCAAGGGTTAAGAGGAGGTAAGAAGCAGCTAGACAGCAATTAAGGGCTAGGCAGCAAAACTCTGAGGGAAAAAAAAAAAAAAAATTTCCCTTCAACACTTCTTTTTCTCCTGCTTCAGCCCAAACAATTAACACTTTGTGGGCCGGCTATACTGTCATGGTCCCAATGGCAGGGAATTTTAGCAACATAACATGGGCAAAAACAGGACGAGCTCTAGGGTGATGGAACCTGAGCTGACCGCGATCCTGAACCTCAACACTCAACTAACAGTAGCCGGGGAACGTTCCTGGGGGGCCCCTAGACGTCTCGCGCCAGTCGGAGATCTAGCTTCCCCTATCAGAAGAATAATAGACCTATCTTGCCTCCAGAGAAATATTCCCACAGAAATAGCAGCCCCCTACATATAATGACGGTGAAATGAGAGGAAGGCACAAACGTAGTTATGAAAACAGATTCAGCAAAATGAGGCCCGCTTAAGCTAGATAGCAGAGGATACAAAAGGTGAACTGCGCGGTCAGCTTAAAAACCCTTCAAAATACCATCCTGAAATTACTTGAACTCATGTGCCAACTCATGGTACATGAGTGGTAATTTCAGTCCACTAGAGCAACCAGCAGCAGAGAATTACATATCTGCAAGCTGGACTAAAAACATGAAAGCAAACATGAAACAGGGAAATCCAGACTTAGCTTGTCTTGAAGGCCTAAGAGCAGGTAACAGAGACACACTGATACATTGATAGCCGGCAAGGGAATGACAGGAAAGCCAGGTTAAATAGGAAACACCCAGCCTCAGATGGACAGGTGGAAACCAGAGACCGCAACCCACCAAAGTCACCCAGTACCAGTTGTAACCACCAGAGGGAGCCCAAAAACAGAATCCACAACACTAGAGGATAAGACTGTTGTGAATTTGGATTCTGGGCTCCCCCGGTGGCTACTGGTGGAATTGAACTGGTGTCTTCATCTTCTCTGTTCACCTGTTCCCATCAAGATGTGGGAGTCGCTATATAACCTTGCTGCTTTGTTAGTTGCTTGCCGGTCAACAATGTTATCAGAAGCCTCTCTGTGCTTGTTCCTGCTCCTAGACAACTACTAGATAAGTTGGACTCTTGTCCATGTTTGTTTTTGCATTTTTGTTCCAGTTCACAGCTGTAGTTTCGTTACTGTGTCTGGAAAGCTCTTGTGAACAGGAATTGCCACTCTGGTGTTATGAGTTAATGCCAGAGTTTTAAAGTAATTTCTGGATGGTGTTTTGATAGGGTTTTCAGCTGACCATGAAAGTGTTCTTTCTGTCTTCTGCTATGTAGTAAGTGGACCTCAAATTTGCTAAACCTATTTTCATACTACGTTTTGTTATTTCATCTTAATTCACCGCCAATACATGTGGGGGGCCTCTGTCTCCTTTCGGGGTATTTCTCTAGAGGTGAGCTAGGACTAATATTTTCCTCTGCTAGCATTATTTAGTCCTCCGGCTGGTGCTGGGCATCTAGAATCAACGTAGGCATGCTACCCGGCCACTGCTAGTTGTGTGTTAGGTTTAGTTCATGGTCAGCTCAGTTCCCATCTTCCAAGAGCTAGTTCCTATATATGCTGATGCTATGTTCTCTTGCCATTGAGATCATGACAGTTTGACCGGCCCACAAAGTGTTAATTGTTTGGGCTGAAGCAGGAGATAGAGAAGTGTTTAAGGGAAATTTTTTTTTTTTCCCTTCAGAGTTTTGCTGCCTAGCCCTTAATTGCTGTCTAGCTGCTTCTTACCTCCTCTTAACCCTTGAATGGCTCTGTGTCCACCTGTTTGTAATGGATCTTCAGAGTGTAACTGCAGGTTTGAATAATCTCGCCACGAAGGTACAAAATTTGCAAGATTTTGTTTGTCATGCACCTGTATCTGAGCCGAGAATTCCTTTGCCGGAATTTTTCTCGGGGAATAGATCTGGGTTTCAGAATTTTCGAAATAATTGCAAATTATTTTTGTCCCTGAAATCTCGCTCTGCCGGAGACCCTGCACAGCAGGTCAGGATTGTGATTTCCTTGCTCCGGGGCGACCCTCAAGACTGGGCTTTTTCATTGACACCAGGGGATCCTGCGTTGCTCAATGTGGATGCGTTTTTTCTGGCCTTGGGGTTGCTTTATGACGAACCTCATTTGGAGCTTCAGGCAGAAAAAACTTTGATGTCCCTATCTCAGGGGCAAGATGAAGCGGAAATTTACTGCCAAAGATTCCGTAAATGGTCTGTGCTTACTCAGTGGAATGAGTGCGCCCTGGCGGCGACTTTCAGAGAGGGTCTCTCTGATGCCATTAAGGATGTTATGGTGGGGTTCCCTGTGCCTGCGGGTCTGAATGAGTCCATGACAATGGCTATTCAGATCGATAGGCGTTTGCGGGAGCGCAAACCAGTGCACCATCTGGCGGTGTCCACTGAGAAGTCGCCAGAGAGTATGCAGTGTGATAGAATTCTGTCCCGAAGCGAGCGGCAGAATTTTAGACAGAAAAATGGGTTGTGTTTCTATTGTGGTGATTCTACTCATGTTATATCAGCATGCTCTAAACGCACTAAAAAGCTTGGTAAATCTGTTTCCATTTGCACCTCACCGTCTAAGTTTATTCTATCTGTGACCCTGATTTGCTCTTTGTCATCTATTACCACGGACGCCTATGTCGACTCTGGCGCCGCTTTGAGTCTTATGGATTGGTCCTTTGCCAAACGCTGTGGGTATGATTTAGAGCCTTTGGAGACTCCTATTCCTCTGAAGGGGATTGACTCCACCCCATTGGCTAATAATAAACCACAATACTGGACACAAGTAACTATGCGTATTAATCCGGATCACCAGGAGATTATTCGCTTTCTGGTGCTGTATAATCTACATGATGATTTGGTGCTAGGATTGCCTTGGCTGCAATCTCACAACCCAGTCCTCGACTGGAGAGCTATGTCTGTGTTGAGCTGGGGATGTAAGGGGGCTCATGGGGATGTACCTGTGGTTTCCATTTCATCATCTATTCCCTCTGAAATTCCTGAGTTCCTGTCTGACTATCGTGACGTCTTTGAAGAATCCAAGCTTGGTTCGTTACCTCCGCACCGAGAGTGCGATTGTGCCATAGATTTAATCCCGGGTAGTAAATACCCAAAGGGTCGTTTATTTAATCTGTCTGTGCCTGAACATGCTGCTATGCGAGAATATATAAAGGAGTCCTTGGAAAAGGGACATATTCGTCCATCGTCATCTCCCTTAGGAGCCGGTTTTTTCTTTGTGTCAAAAAAAGACGGCTCTTTGAGACCATGTATTGATTATCGGCTTTTGAATAAAATCACTGTTAAATATCAATACCCATTGCCGTTGCTGACTGATTTGTTTGCTCGCATAAAGGGGGCCAAGTGGTTCTCTAAGATTGACCTTCGTGGGGCGTATAATTTGGTGCGAATCAGGCAGGGGGATGAGTGGAAAACCGCATTTAATACGCCCGAGGGCCACTTTGAGTATTTAGTGATGCCTTTTGGTCTTTCAAATGCTCCGTCAGTTTTCCAGTCCTTTATGCATGATATTTTTCGCGATTATTTGGATAAATTTATGATTGTGTATCTGGATGATATTCTGATTTTTTCGGATGACTGGGACTCTCATGTCCAGCAAGTCAGGAGGGTTTTTCAGGTTTTGCGGTCTAATTCTTTGTGTGTGAAGGGTTCTAAGTGTGTTTTTGGGGTACAGAGGATTTCCTTTTTGGGATATATTTTTTCCCCCTCTTCCATTGAAATGGATCCTGTCAAGGTTCAAGCTATTTGTGATTGGACGCAGCCCTCTTCTCTTAAGAGTCTTCAGAAATTTTTGGGCTTTGCTAACTTTTATCGTCGATTTATTGCTGGTTTTTCGGATATTGCTAAGCCATTGACCGATTTGACTAAGAAGGGTGCTGATGTTGCTGATTGGTCCCCTGATGCTGTGGAGGCCTTTCGGGAGCTTAAGCGCCGTTTTTCCTCTGCCCAAGTTGCCTTCTTCTTCCGAGTTGGTTCCTCTGTTTTTTCAAAATGTTGTTCGTTTGCATGGTATTCCTGAGAATATCGTTTCTGACAGAGGGACTCAATTCGTGTCTAGATTTTGGCGGGCATTCTGTGCTAGGATGGGCATAGATTTATCTTTTTCGTCCGCTTTCCATCCTCAGACGAATGGCCAGACCGAGCGGATTAATCAGACCCTGGAGACATATCTGAGGTGTTTTGTGTCTGCTGACCAGGATGATTGGGTTGCTTTTTTGCCATTGGCGGAGTTCGCTCTCAATAATCGGGCCAGCTCTGCCACTTTGGTGTCCCCGTTTTTCTGTAATTCGGGGTTTCATCCTCGATTTTCCTCTGGTCAGGTGGAATCTTCGGATTGTCCTGGAGTGGATGCTGTGGTGGAGAGATTGCATCAGATCTGGGGGCAGGTGGTGGACAATTTGAGGTTGTCCCAGGAGAAGACTCAGCTTTTTGCCAACCGCCACCGTCGTGTTGGTCCTCGGCTTTGTGTTGGGGATTTGGTGTGGTTGTCTTCTCGTTTTGTCCCTATGAGGGTCTCTTCTCCTAAGTTTAAGCCTCGGTTCATCGGCCCGTATAAGATATTGGAGATTCTTAACCCTGTTTCCTTCCGTTTGGACCTCCCTGCATCCTTTTCTATTCATAACGTTTTTCATCGGTCATTATTGCGCAGGTATGAGGTACCGGTTGTGCCTTCCGTTGAGCCTCCTGCTCCGGTGTTGGTTGAGGGTGAGTTGGAGTACGTTGTGGAGAAAATCTTAGACTCTCGTGTTTCCAGACGGAGACTCCAGTATCTGGTCAAGTGGAAGGGATACGGCCAGGAGGATAATTCTTGGGTGAATGCATCTGATGTTCATGCCTCTGATCTGGTTCGTGCCTTTCATAGGGCCCATCCTGATCGCCCTGGTGGTTCTGGTGAGGGTTCGGTGCCCCCTCCTTGAGGGGGGGGTACTGTTGTGAATTTGGATTCTGGGCTCCCCCGGTGGCTACTGGTGGAATTGAACTGGTGTCTTCATCTTCTCTGTTCACCTGTTCCCATCAAGATGTGGGAGTCGCTATATAACCTTGCTGCTTTGTTAGTTGCTTGCCGGTCAACAATGTTATCAGAAGCCTCTCTGTGCTTGTTCCTGCTCCTAGACAACTACTAGATAAGTTGGACTCTTGTCCATGTTTGTTTTTGCATTTTTGTTCCAGTTCACAGCTGTAGTTTCGTTACTGTGTCTGGAAAGCTCTTGTGAACAGGAATTGCCACTCTGGTGTTATGAGTTAATGCCAGAGTTTTAAAGTAATTTCTGGATGGTGTTTTGATAGGGTTTTCAGCTGACCATGAAAGTGTTCTTTCTGTCTTCTGCTATGTAGTAAGTGGACCTCAAATTTGCTAAACCTATTTTCATACTACGTTTTGTTATTTCATCTTAATTCACCGCCAATACATGTGGGGGGCCTCTGTCTCCTTTCGGGGTATTTCTCTAGAGGTGAGCTAGGACTAATATTTTCCTCTGCTAGCATTATTTAGTCCTCCGGCTGGTGCTGGGCATCTAGAATCAACGTAGGCATGCTACCCGGCCACTGCTAGTTGTGTGTTAGGTTTAGTTCATGGTCAGCTCAGTTCCCATCTTCCAAGAGCTAGTTCCTATATATGCTGATGCTATGTTCTCTTGCCATTGAGATCATGACATAAGACCCTATTTTGCGCTTTGTGTCTCCATTTTTTTCCTATAGCTGCCATTTGATCATGTAGCATTTTTTAAATATTACCCCTTGAAAAAGTTGGTCATCATTGTCAGAAGAGTATGTGCGCACTTAAAAGGAATCCCTCACCATGTTTTTGCTAACCCGTTAGAGAGCAGCGTGATGCAGGGGTAGAAACTTTGATTCCAGATACATATCGTTTCCTGGGCAGTATGCTGTAGCTTTGATAAAATCACTGTTTTATTTACTGCAGATCTGCCAGTTCTCTGAATGTTGAGGACTTCATTACCCCACCCACACCATTGATTAATAGCTTTCTGTGTACTCTGTGCATAGGCAGAAATCTGCCAATCAGTGGTGGGGATGGGGATAAACAGAATTACTGTAATGAATACGGAGGACTACATGGCTGCAGGTTTACTAATTCTCTAGCGATAAAAGTTATTTTATCAAAAGTATAGTAAGCACCCCGGTAAGTGACATATTGCTGGAATTTGAGTGTATTTTTCTACATCTTTTGCTCTCAGGTTAGGTGGCAAAAAGGATAGTTATTCCCCTCCAAAAACATACTGATAGGGAATTTAGATTGTGAGCCCCAATGGGTACAAAGATGATAATGTCTGTAAAGTGCTGTGGAATTAATGGTGCTATATAAGTGAGTAAAATAACTGAATAAAATAAAATTATGTCTGTTAGTATTTGCTTTTAATGGACAAAAAACACAACATTTTGCTTAAATCGTAAATGCCGGTAGCTTTATTTTATCTACATATGGAATGGAGGAAAAATAACAACTTTCAAAGTTATCCCGCAACGATGGGTTGTTTGGGGAACCATTACTGTACTTCCGATTACTTTTTCAGGGGCTCTAGTATATAGGCACCCCTCTGCTATCTCACAATATTTCATAAATGTCCTTAATACGTACTTGGGTCATCATCAGGGGAGAGAAAAGAAAGAAAATGTAGCATTTTAAATATATTATTGCTTTGTTTTGATATGGCTTAAAAAATAAGTAATTGCTTTCACGATTACTTATTTACTGAAATCCTCATTTTTGTGCCCATGAGGATTTTTTGTGTTTCGATTAGTGTGAATTCTTCTGGTAGGACTCTGTGCAATATTTGATTCCTGCATAGGGATGGTCATAATTTGTGAACATTTTTCAAGCAATAATTCATGGGCATTTTTTCTCAAACAAAAAGTAATTAGGCCATAACGCAAATTTTCTTTACCATCATTCTCAATTTGTTCTAAAAAATTAAGATTTTGTGTGTTTCGACTGGTGTAAACTACCTTGGAAGATTAATGCACAAGATTGGGCCCTTCTGTTGGGCACAAAATTTTAAAACAAATAAATATAAAGAAGAGTTCATGGGTTTCTACAACTACAATATTCTTTACCAATTTTCTTTTTTAATTAAGGATTGGAGCAGGACTGAAACAAAAGTGGAATGTTTTTCAAACAAAAAATCATGCAACTTTTTTTTTTTTTGCTACAAAAAGAAAATAAATTTTTTTGTCATCCTTACTATTTGTAAAAAAATCTGTAATTTTTTTGTCTATCCTATCCTGTGAAGGATTGAGCAGGGCAGGGCAAAAATGGTAAAAAAAAAATTCAAACCAAAACTTGAGTTCAGTGATAACTATTATCCTCAACTTTTGCTACAATTCGAAATCTTAATGCCTTAACCAATGTGAATTTCACTGCTGGACCCCCAACAAAGTTTGAGCTCAGGACTAGAACCGGCAATATTCATTGCTGTTGCAGTGCCATTTTCCAATACTAAGGGCTTGAGTAGATGACCGTAGTTTCGGTCAACGTTCTATCCGACGAAACATCGGATCACACTTGGACCGATGTTACTAAATGAGCCTTGCCAATATCTGATTTTTCATCGGACTGAGTGGTTGGAGAAAAAAAATTTCAGCACGCACAATTTGCCTCTGATAACCGGATCACACAGTCATTTAAGTCTAGAGGCTGAGAAAGAAAATCGGACCGCACTCAGATGATATCCAAGTGCTGTCCAATTTTATTGGACTGACAGAATGGAGAAAATGGAGACTTTTTTTTTTTATTCTCCACATCGGAAAAAAACAGATCCCATTCTGATCATTCTCTTATCAAACGCTGATCAAAGTCTAATCAGAGTGTAATTAGCATAATTGGACCAATTTTGTCGGATATGCAGAATGCGGTTGCGTGACCCTAGCCAAACTCACATGGTTGAAGAAGGTAATCGAACCCTGGACCTACATTTTCCAAAGCAACGTAGAAAGTTGATAGGACATACAGTGACACAAATATGGATGTTGATCATCAAGTCCTGGGCTCTGGGTGCAGAATTTCCGAAATGCAATTTCATCCAGGTTTGGCTTGATGTACAGGTCTAAGCAGGTGAATTCTTAGCTGACCCCTGCACAACAAATTTCACTACTTCTCCTGGACTTATATGTAGAAACAGAATGGTATGCCTGAATACAAAAAGCTATGAGAAATACTTGAATTGAATGTTTTTCAATGTTAAAAAGCAAGACAAATCTGTCTGTGTTTTGCTGTTAAACAGGTTGTTGTTAACTACCAATAATCATCTTTTCTTACAGTGATATCACTTTAATATAAAGCTATGTTTGCTTTAAAAGCTTGTAAATTAGTTCAATACAGCCCTAGGAGACCTCAGGATGTTACAAACATCCTTTCAGGGCAATTGTAGCGTTTGCCATTAACGACAAATCAATTAGACACACATTTATTAAAGTAATTTACCAAAGACGGTGAATTTGAATTTCAAAAGATTTGCTCATGAAAAGTTAAGCTTATAATAATCTTTTTTTGTATTATTATTCCAAAAAGGGAATCTACCAATAGTCCTATAGCTTTAAATGAATAGAAATTAAACTTCAACCGGGTCATGTATCATGCAGATATAAAAGAAAGAATGCCACTTCTAGAATAAAATGTCCCTGTGGAGCCTCTGTGCAGTTTACAATGTTCTGCTATGTTTCTGCATCATAAATTGCACTTCAACACTTGAAACATTGAAAAGACTGCACATAATTATGGGACGATAATGGGGCAAATGCATAAGGGTCTATGCCACACACTAAGGGATGATTTTTACTCAAAAGTGTTCCGCTGTGTCAAATTTTTCTTTTCCCTCATTTTTTTTCTCTCCTCCTATTAAAAGGAACTTGACAGTTGGACAGGTGGCTGCTCCCTGTCTGCTGCTCAGGAAGAGACCTGTCAGTCAATGGGAGTGGGTGAGGAGGAGCCTGCTGGTGATCCACCTGTCTGACTAGTCTCCTGCACTGCTTGTTCTTCAGTGGCTATTAAACTATGTTTTTCTCCTGAAGTGCCCCCATAAACATATATGGCTAGAATTGTTCAGTGACTGTTGATTGGGGCAGCATGTGTCATCATGTCTTTTTTTTATATACTCCACTTAGAAATTGCAACACCAAGAGGTCATGGAATTATAGCTCTACGGCATTGATGGGACTGCAACCTCTGCGCGCTCCACAGTTACGACACTGATAGTGGCAATATTTTAGTATTTTAAGTAGGATTATTTATCTGAGCTCTTTATTATGGCATTATGGGAGCGCTGTATTGTGGTTTCAATTAGGCACCACTAGCAGTGGTGTAACTTGAAGCTCGTGGGAAAGTTTTTAACAGCAGTGGTGTTTTTATATGGGACAAAAGGACCTTTTCGGGCCCCAAAACTGAAGGGTCTGGTTACGATTGCAACCCCTGCACCTGATAGTTACTCCGATTTAGGCACTTTCCAGTACTTTTTGAAAGATTATAGTTATGATTGATTATAGGATTACCCTTTAATAAATTGTTTTGGCATCTTTATCATCTCTTAACCCCTTACTGACTGGGCCAATTTTGACCTTAATGACCAAGCCAATTTTTACAGTTCTGACCACTGTCAATTTATAAGGTTATAGCTCTGGAACGCTTCAACGGGTTCCACTTATTCTAAGGCTCTTTTTTTGTGACATATTGTACTTCATGTTGTTGAGAGTGGAGTTCCCGCCGCTGCACAGGGGGAATCTCGAGCCATGTCTGCTGCGGTCTCTCATTCTGCATCAGCCGCAGTGGAGCCTGCTCAGCGGAGACGTCGGTCCCAGAGTCTTGCTCCGTCTGATTCTGTGCAAAGGGTTACTGCTGCCTTTCCAGGTTCTGCCATTATAGCCTGTACTGATCAGTGGCCAGCAGACGTCTCTGGGACTAAATCCTGCTTTTCCCCTTCTGAGCATGCCCAAGGTAAGACCTCTCAGTTGAGGTCTGGGGTCACATGCTCAGGTACTGCAGCAGCTCCTATTGGTCCTCTAGGAAGGTCCTGAAGTTGCTCAGTTACTGTAGCAGTTCTCATTGGTCCTCTAGGAAGGTCCTGAACTTGCTGCAGCTATAAAAGGTTCGCATGGCCGCACGGCCATGCGCTAGTATACACTTTTTTACGTGTGTGTTGTGAGTGAAAGTCACTCTTTAACCATCCCCTCCCTTGTGTTTGAATGCTCGTGAAAGGAGGATGATTGTAATCTAGTGCCCGACTTGTTACTAACACTAGTACACAAACAGCGTCTATTGCTGTGACCGCCAGTGCGGCGCTGTGCGCTATCACTGTGCTTTCCAAACCCAAGTCTGGGTGGTTAGTGGCATCCGCCAGAGCGGCACCGCATGCACTCTCATGCTACTTTATTATTATTTCTGTTACGTGCGGTACTGCGGCTCTGTGATGCAACAGGGTTCGCTTCTTTCATACAGGGTGAAGCTAACCCATGTGTGTATCCTCATTGTACCACCATATAGTCCATCATTGCTTAGCAGCAGGTTCCATCTTTGCACGGTGGACCCCGGGCTGCGAACGCACCTTATTTCTTTTCTCTAATTATTTGGTGCATTCCGCTAGCCCTAACACATGTTAGTTGTAAAATTTATTCAATATGACTTACTTTTATTTATGAACAAAATGGAAATTTTGCAAAAATTGTGAAAATTTTGCAATTTTCAAACTTTTAATTTTTGTACCCTTAAATCAGAGAGTTGTGTCACACAAAATAGCTAATAAATAACATTTCCCATATGTCAACTTTACTTCAGCACAATTTTGGAAGCATATTTTTTTAACTTTTTTTTTTTTGCTAGGACATTATAAGGGTTAAAATTTGACCAACGATTTGTCATGTTTTCAACAATATTTACAAAACAATTTTTTTAGGGACCACCTCACATTTGAAGTAAGTTTGGGGGGGTCAATATGACAGAAAATACCCAAAAGTGACACCATTCTAAAATTTGCACCACTCAAGGTGATCAAAACCACATTCAAGAAGTTTATTAACCCTTCAGATGCTTCACAAGAACTAAAGCAATGTGGAAGGAAAAAAATGAACATTTTGCTTTTTTCACAAAAAATGTAATTTAGACCCAAACTTTTTTATTTTTACAAGGGTATCAGGAGAAAATGAACCACAAAATTGGTTGTGCAATTTATCTTGAGTATGTTGATACCCCATATGTGGGGGAAAGTGATTGTTTGGGCACAAGGCAGGGCTCAGGATAGATGGAGCACCATTTGATATTTTGAATGCAAAATTGGCTGGAATCAATTGCGGGCACCATGTCGCGTTTGGAGACCCCTTGATGTACCTAAACAGTGGAATCTCCAATTCTCCAACCCTAACACAGCCCTAACCCCAACCCTACCCCAACACATCTCTAACTCTAATTCCAGCCCTAATCCTAATCCCAACCATAACCACAATCATAACCCTAACCACAACAATAACTCCAACACCACCCTAAACCCAACACCACAACCGTAACCCCAACACAACCCTAACCCCAACACAACCCTGGCCCCAACCCTATCCCCAGCCCCAACACTATCCCCAGCCTGAATCCTAACCCTAATCGCAGCCCTAACCCTAGCACAACCATAACCATAGCTCTAAATCCAACCCTAACCTCAACCCCTAAAAAATGACTATTGTCATATACACTGTAGAACCTGCTTTGTGTGAAATTTCATTGGTTTGAAATAAAAATGAAAATTGGCCTTCTACCGGTGTACAAATTTGGTTGTTCAAAATATGACTATGGTTGTGAGTTGTGATGTGGAGAGTAGAGAGGAAGGTTCATCTTCTGTAATGGTGGAGAAACTGGTTTTGGAGGAGGAGGTCTGAGTAGTTATGAGGAGGGGCTGTGGGGACTTTAGGAAAAAGCGTTATCTGATGTTATCAATCTTCTGCTTGAAGAATGAGATAAAGACTTCAGCTGAGAAGAGAGGAGAGTGTGGGAAAGGTAGAATCTAGCATAAGAAAGTGCAGTGGGAGAGGGTTTGTCAGAGGGGGTGAGCAAGGTTTTGGTGATGCAGAGGAATGAAAGTTTGTTAGTAATGAAAAGATCATGGAAGTATGAAAGTTTGTTGTAGACAAAGCGAACAATCCACAGAGCTCCTGTTATAGCGACTGTGGAAGCGTGGGCTGGGAAAATAGGTATAAGGTTAGAAAGTTTGCAGAAATTTGTGAGAGATTGTGGATGAGAGGTAAAAGTGACTGTGGGGATATGGTGAGGAAGACCAGGATTTGGAGAGATATTGCCAGCAGTGAGAAGGAGCAGAGAAAGTGTTAGCAGGTGGGAGCAGGAGAGGGCATGAGGTGTCTGCCTGTGTTTGGAGACAGATGATTTTATGTTGAGGAACACTTCTGAGGAGGAGGTGAGATGGATGGGGAGAATGAAGGGAGAGATGATCAGTTCATTACTAGGTGTAGGGATTAGAGGGGCTAGGAGAAAGTGGAGGACTATAGGGGTGAGAGTGAAAACAAGCAGAAACATTGTTTACTGTGACTATGTATCCTGTTACAGTCAGTCCCCTTCTGTTTCAATTCTGGTCTAATCCATTGCAGTACACTTAAGTGCTGCACTTAGGTGATGCTTAACATAAATGAACTGATACCAAGAGAAGTGAGGTCATTGCTCGCAAGCTTACAATCTATGAGGAAATAGGGAGACACGAATGGTGGATGGTAACAATTGCTTGTATTGTACGGTCCAGCCATCAAGATAATAAATCAGTTGTTCAAGTAATGCTGCATGAACCAGACACCATCCAGTATGTGTAACAATGCAGAGTGCTATTAAGTGCATGTAGGGTGTGTGAACAGATGGTACAAGGGTCTTGGTTTTCAAGAAAAATTTGTATGGGCAAAACAGGGCTAGTTAGATGAGTATGTTGAGGCGATAGGCCAGTGTTTATGTCTAAAAAGGGGTGTATCTGAGTCCCTAATTTTTGGCACTTCTTGCTTCTTTCATAAATTACACTGAAATTTCCTATTTTTGAATAAAAAAATCAATTTTGGTTTACTTAGATTATTTTTATTTTTTAAACTTGTTTTAAATTTTGTCTTATATACCAGTCATTGTACAAAAGTGTTTCTTAAATTGTTTTTCCTATGAATTCCAAATTGTCTTCAATTTTAAATATTTTACTGTCACTCTTTAAAGTGGAGTAAAAGTGTGACACCATTGTTCTCAGCAACAATTTGGAAGTCAGAGATGCTTCCAGGGGGTCTTCCCCATGCTGTTCTCCTTACATTTAGCACTTTTCTCATCCATTTCAGCCTTTTCACTGCCCCTCAGGCCTCCTTGCAGAGTATCCACGAAAAACACTCATCTTTCTCATTGACTCCAATTATACTCGTTATTCGAATTGAGCAATTGCTAGGTTCGAGAAACGATCTTTTGAGCATTTTATTGCTCGCTCATTCCTAATTAAGAACTGATATACAGTCATGGCAGAAAGTATTGGCACCCTTGAAATTGTTCCAGAAAATGAACTATTTCTTCCAGAGAATATTGCAATTATACATGTTTTGTTATACACGTTTATTTCCTTTGTGTGTATTGGAGCAACACAAAAAAAAACAGCAAAAAAAAGGCAAATTAGATATAATTTCACGCAAAACCACAAAAATTGGTCTGGACAAAATTGTTGGCACCTTTCCAAAATTGTGGATACACAACTTTGTTTCAAGAATGTGATGCTTGTTCAAACTCACCCATGGCAAGTAACAGGTGTGGACAATATGGAAATCGCACCTGAAGCCAGATAAAAAGGGAAGAAGTTAACTCAGTCTTCGTGTGTCGGTGTGTGCCACACTAAGCACAGAGAACAGAAAGAGAAGAAGAGAACTGTCTGAGGACTTGAGAACCAAAATTGTTGAAAAATATCAACAATCTCAAGGGTACAAGTCCATCTCCAGAGAGCTTGATGTTCCTTTGTCCATGGTGAGCAACCTAATCAAGAAGTCTACAACCCATGGCACTGTAGCTAATCTCGCTTGACATGGACGGCAGAGAAAAAATGATGAAAGGTTGCAATGCAGGATAGTTTTTGTCTGGTTTTTTTGTGTGTTGTTCCAATACACACAAAGGGAATAAACATGTGTATAACAAAACTTGGGTAATTTCAATAATTTTCTGAGATTAACACTTCATTTTCTGGGAGAACTTCAAGGGAGCCAAAACTTTTGGCCATGACTGTATGTTTCTGAGATAATAAAATACGCATAACTTTAGAATACATACAAAATAAATTCTATAGGAGACCAATTAGCAGAATACTTCCAACACATCCATAAATGCAATTATAAAAGCTACATGTTGATATTGTCCATGGTTGGATTTAAACCGAGGACCTCAGTCCTGCCAAGTAATAATGCTAGACAGTGCATCATTGTGTGACACATAAGGTTATGTGAATGGCATAATTATCATTGCCAGTATTATTTTATATCCAACAGTTTTCAATCAGTCTGGTGACCCAGTGGTTAGCACTGTAGCATTGCAGCACTGGCGCCCTTGGTTCAAATCTCACCAAATACAACATCTGTAAGGAGTTTGTATGTCCTCCATTTGTTTGCATGGAGTTTCTTCAGTTTTCTCTCACACTTCAAAGTCATACTGGTAGGGAATTTGGAATTTGAAATTAAACCACAATTAGGACAGCAATGAGAATATTTGCTAAGTGCACTGCCGTGGAATATGATGGTGCCATATAAGAAAGAATTAAAAAAATAAATTACATAGAGAAATAATAGTGTTTAATAGCCAATATATTCTGAGAGTTGAAATGTTATAGTAAGCTTCAGCTTCAAGGTAATCTGAAACCTAACAAAACCAGAGATATTGCAGAATATGAGGCAACGGCACAGTGTAAATTCAAATCTGCTGTCACCAGGGGTGTAACTACAACAGGTGCAGGGGTTGCAACAGCACCCGAGCCCTGGAGCCTAGGGGGCCCTAAAAATCCATTTGGCCTATAGAAAAAGACTATTGCTATTAAAGATTTAAATATTTGGGGGCCCGTTGGAGCTTTTGCATCGGGGCCCATGAGTTTTAATTTATGCCACTGGTTGTCACACTAGAGTCTCTGTGCATTTCCAGCTGTTAGTTGTTTTCTACCTTTAAAAAAAATAATTTTCTGGAGTTATTATTGACAGTCCCTTGATACCATATATTTCATAATCTCACACCTATCCAGTTCCATTAATGAAGAATTATTAGCTCTAGGTCAAGTATTTAAAGATTTAACTTCCACATTAAGGTAGTGCATTTTCCTATTAATTTTTTTTTATTAGCTCACAACAATACATACAAGTTAGAGAAACTGTATAGGTCTACATTTTTCACTTCAATATTAGTGATGAGCGAACGTCCTAGGGTAAGGTGTTATTGGAGCATGCTCGGGTGCTAACTATGTGTCTTCGGTGTGCTCGAATAATATGTTTGAAACCCCGTGGCTGCATGTCCCGCTGCTGTTTGACAGGAGCAACACATGCAGGGATTGCTAGTTTGTTTAGCAATCCCTATATGTCTTGTGGTGGTCAAACAGTGGCGGGACATGCAGCCACGGGATTTCAAACATATTATTCGAGCACGCCGAAGACACTTAGTTAGAACCCGAGGATGCTCCAATAACACCTTATTCCAGGACGTCGCTCATCAATATTCAATATCCATTCCAGGCCTTGGATAATTAAGCAAAATATAAAAATGGCATCCAGAGCTGGCCATATGTTTTTTAGAGCTTTGAGCATTTAAGGGAACCTGTCACCCCAAAATCAATGGTGAGCTAAGCCCACCAGCATCAGGGCTTATCTACAGCATTCTGTAATGCTGTAGGTAAGCCCCCGATGTATCCTAAAAGATGAGAAAAAGAAGTTATATTATTCTCACCTAGGGGTGGTCCCCACTGCGGTCCGATCCGATGGGTGTCACGATCCGGGGCCTCCTATCTTCATCAGATGACGTCCTCTTCTTGTCTTCACACTCAGCTCCGGCGTACTTTGTCTGCTCTGTTGAGGGCAGAGCAAAGCACTGCAGTGCACAGGTGCTGGGCCTCTCTGACCTTTCTCTGTGCACTGCAGTACTTTGCTCTGTCCTCAACAGGGCAGACAAAGTATGCCTGCGCCGGAGCTGCGGCGTAAACACAAGGAGAGGATGTGATTGTAAGAAGATGGGAGGCCCCGGACCGGACCGCGACGCCCATCAGATCGGACCGCCTGCCCAGGTGAGTATAATCTAACCTCTTTTTCTTATCTTTCAGGATACATCGGGGGCTTATCTACAGCATTACAGAATGCTGTAGATAAGCCCCTGATGCCGGTGGGCTTAGCTTACCTTCCATTTTGGGGGTGACAGGTTCCTTTTAACTTCTATTGATGCCCCAACCATAATCTTTCACACAATTGCTAGACCACATTGGTCTAAGGCAGTGCCTCTCAAAGTGTTAAGTGGGCTTACAATTCACCCCCTTATTCGTTAGTGAAACAAAGTTGGCAAGATAAATGTGATAGAACTGATCCTAAGCTACATAAGCTTCATTTTCTCTCTGTAGCTACTGCTATAGTAAGACACAATTTCAGAGTACCACTATTTCACCAAATACATTTTACAATTGGCCTCTAGTGCCTTCATTAAGATTATTTGTGCAAAGGAAGCAGAGGACTTTGTTGTGAATTTGGATTCTGGGCTCCCCCGGTGGCCGCTTGTGGAATTGGACTTGTCATCCTCTTTCCTGTTTCACCTGGTTCCATCAGTAGTGGGTGTCGCTATTTAAGCTCATTTCTCTGGTGGTTTCTTGCCGGTCAACAATGTTATCTGATGCCTCTCAGTGCTTGTTCCTGCTTCTAGACAACTACTAGATAAGTTGGACTTTTGTCCATGTTTTGTTTTGCCTATTTGTTCCAGTTCACAGCTGAAGTTTTGTTACTGTGTCTGGAGAGCTCTCGTTGATCAGGGATTGCTACTCTGGCGTTATGAGTTAATGCCAGAGTTTAAGGTAATCTCTGGATGGTGTTTTGTTAGTGTTTTTCTGCTGACCATGAAAGTATACTATCTGTCTTCTGCTATCTAGTAAGCGGACCTCAAATTTGCTAAGACTATTTTCCTGCTACGTTTGTTGTTTCATCTGAACTCACCGTCATTATATGTGGGGGGCTACTGTCTTCTTTGGAATATTTCTCTAGAGGTGAGCCAGGTCTTATATTTCCCTCTGCTAGCTATTTAGGTCTTAGGCCAGAGCTGGGCATCTAGCGATAAATAGGAAATGCTACCTGGCTATTTCTAGTTGCGCGGCAGGCTTAGTTCATGGTCAGTATAGTTCCATCTTCCGAGAGCTTGTCCCTCTATAGGCTTGCTATGATCTCTGCCTGCAGAGATCATGACAGTTGCTACTCTGGCGTTATGAGTTAATGCCAGAGTTTAAGGTAATCTCTGGATGGTGTTTTGTTAGTGTTTTTCTGCTGACCATGAAAGTATACTATCTGTCTTCTGCTATCTAGTAAGCGGACCTCAAATTTGCTAAGACTATTTTCCTGCTACGTTTGTTGTTTCATCTGAACTCACCGTCATTATATGTGGGGGGCTACTGTCTTCTTTGGAATATTTCTCTAGAGGTGAGCCAGGTCTTATATTTCCCTCTGCTAGCTATTTAGGTCTTAGGCCAGAGCTGGGCATCTAGCGATAAATAGGAAATGCTACCTGGCTATTTCTAGTTGCGCGGCAGGCTTAGTTCATGGTCAGTATAGTTCCATCTTCCGAGAGCTTGTCCCTCTATAGGCTTGCTATGATCTCTGCCTGCAGAGATCATGACAGTTTGACCGGCCAATAAAGTGTTAAAGACCCAGGTTGAGAAAGGAGAGTTATAAGAAGTCTGCTGGAATTTTTTTTTTTTTTTTTTTTCCTCCAGTCTGCCTTGCTGCAGTCTTTTTTCTCTCTCTCCTCCTAATCTCTGTATGCTCTGTGTGCACCTGACAATAATGGATCTCCAGAATGTAACTGCGGGTTTGAATAATCTCATCACGAAAGTACAAAATTTACAAGATTTTGTGGTACATGCTCCGGTATCTGAGCCGAGAATTCCTTTGCCGGAGTTCTTCACAGGGAATAGAGCTAGCTTCCAGAATTTCCGAAATAATTGTAAGCTTTATTTGTCCCTGAAGTCTCGTTCAGCTGGAGACCCTGCTCAGCAGGTTAGGATTGTGATTTCCTTGCTCAGGGGTGACCCTCAAGATTGGGCCTTCTCATTGCCAGCAGGGGATCCTGCGTTACGCGATGTGGATGCGTTTTTTCTGGCCTTGGGCTTGCTTTATGAGGAACCTCATTTGGAACTTCAGGCAGAAAAAACTTTGATGGCACTATCTCAGGGGCAAGACGAAGCTGAAGTTTTCTGCCAAAAATTCCGTAAATGGTCTGTGCTTACTCAGTGGAATGAGTGCGCCTTGGCGGCAACTTTCAGAGAAGGTCTCTCTGATGCCGTTAAGGATGTTATGGTGGGGTTCCCTTTGCCTGCAGGTCTGAATGAGTCCATGACAATGGCTATTCAGATTGATAGGCGTCTGCGGGAGCGCAAACCGGTGCACCATCTGGCGGTGTCTATGGAAAAGACGCCAGAAAGTATGCAGTGTGATAGAATTCTGTCCAGGAGCGAGCGACAGAATTTTAGACGGAAGAATGGATTGTGTTTCTATTGTGGGGATTCTACTCATGTAATATCAGCATGCTCTAGGCGTACAAAGAAGCTTGATAAGTCTGTTTCCATTGGCACCATTCAGTCTAAGTTTATTTTGTCTGTAACCCTGATTTGTTCTTTGTCATCCATTGCCACGGACGCCTATGTTGACTCTGGCGCCGCTCTGAGTCTTATGGATTGGTCCTTTGCCAATCGTTGTGGTTTTGATTTAGAGCCTTTGGAGACTCTTATTCCTCTGAAGGGGATTGACTCCACCCCATTGGCTAATAATAAACCACAATACTGGACACAAGTAACCATGCGTATCAATCCGGATCACCAGGAGATTATTCGTTTCCTGGTGCTGTATAATTTACATGACGATTTGGTACTGGGATTGCCATGGTTGCAGTCTCACAACCCAGTCTTGGACTGGAGAGCAGTGTCTGTGTTGAGCTGGGGATGTAAGGGTATTCATGGGGACGTACCTTTGGTTTCTATTTCGTCGTCCATTCCCTCTGAAGTCCCTGAGTTCCTCTCTGATTATCAAGACGTCTTTGACGAACCCAAGCTTGGGTCGTTACCTCCGCACCGTGAGTGCGATTGTGCCATAGATTTGATACCGGGTTGTAAATATCCAAAGGGTCGTTTGTTTAATTTGTCTGTGCCGGAACATGCTGCTATGCGGGAATATATAAAGGAGTCTTTGGAAAAGGGACATATTCGTCCATCTTCTTCTCCCTTGGGAGCTGGGTTTTTCTTTGTCTCAAAAAAAGACGGCTCTTTGAGACCATGTATTGATTATCGGCTTCTGAATAAGATCACTGTTAGGTATCAATACCCATTGCCATTGCTTACTGATTTGTTTGCTCGTATAGAGGGTGCTAAGTGGTTCTCTAAAATTGATCTTCGTGGGGCGTATAATTTGGTGCGGATCAGGCAGGGGGATGAGTGGAAGACCGCATTTAATACGCCCGAGGGCCACTTTGAGTATTTGGTCATGCCTTTTGGTCTTTCTAATGCCCCTTCAGTTTTCCAGTCTTTTATGCATGATATTTTCCGCGATTTTCTGGATAAATTTATGATAATATATCTGGATGATATTCTGATTTTTTCTGATGACTGGGACTCTCATGTCCAGCAGGTCAGGAGAGTTTTTCAGGTTCTGCGGTCTAATTCTTTATGTGTGAAGGGGTCTAAGTGCGTTTTTGGGGTCCAGAAAATTTCCTTTTTGGGGTATATTTTTTCTCCCTCTTCCATTGAGATGGATCCCGTCAAGGTGCAAGCTATTTGTGACTGGACTCAGCCCTCCTCTCTTAAGGGTCTTCAGAGATTTTTGGGCTTTGCCAACTTTTACCGCCGATTTATTGCTGGTTTTTCGGATGTCGTTAAACCACTGACTGATTTGACCAGACAAGGCGCTGATGTTGCTAATTGGTCCCCTCATGCTGTAGAGGCCTTTCAGGAGCTTAAGCGCCGTTTTGCCTCTGCCCCTGTGTTGCGTCAGCCTGATGTGAATCTGCCTTTTCAGGTTGAGGTTGACGCTTCGGAGATCGGAGCTGGGGCAGTGTTGTCGCAGAAAGGTTCCGATTGCTCCGTCATTAGGCCTTGTGCCTTCTTTTCTCGCAAATTTTCGCCCGCAGAGCGGAATTATGATGTTGGGAATCGGGAGCTTTTGGCCATGAAGTGGGCGTTTGAGGAGTGGCGCCATTGGCTCGAGGGGGCTAGGCATCAGGTGGTGGTATTGACTGACCACAAAAATTTGATTTATCTTGAGACTGCCAGACGCCTGAATCCTAGACAGGCGCGCTGGTCTTTATTTTTTTCTCGCTTTAATTTTGTGGTGTCATACCTACCGGGTTCTAAGAATGTTAAGGCAGATGCCCTTTCTAGGAGTTTTGACCCGGACTCTCCTGGTAATTCTGAACCCACAGGTATCCTTAGGGAGGGAGTAATTTTGTCGGCCGTTTCTCCTGATCTGCGGCGGTCCTTGCAAGAGTTTCAGGCGGATAGACCGGATCGTTGTCCGCCTGATAGACTGTTTGTTCCGGATGATTGGACCAGCAGAGTCATCTCTGAGGTACATTCTTCTGCATTGGCAGGTCATCCCGGAATTTTTGGTACCAGGGATTTGGTGGCAAGATCCTTCTGGTGGCCTTCCCTGTCACGAGATGTGCGAGTCTTTGTGCAGTCATGTGACGTTTGTGCTCGGGCCAAGTCTTGTAGTTCTCGGGCTAGCGGACTGCTGTTGCCCTTGCCTATTCCTAAGAGGCCTTGGACACACATCTCGATGGATTTTATTTCAGATCTGCCTGTTTCCCAGAAGATGTCTGTCATCTGGGTGGTCTGTGACCGTTTCTCTAAAATGGTCCATTTGGTTCCTCTGCCCAAGTTGCCTTCTTCTTCTGAGTTGGTTCCTCTGTTTTTTCAGAATGTTGTCCGATTGCACGGTATTCCTGAGAATATTGTTTCTGACAGAGGTACCCAATTTGTGTCTAGATTTTGGCGGGCATTCTGTGCTAGGATGGGCATAGATTTGTCTTTTTCATCTGCTTTTCACCCTCAGACTAATGGCCAGACCGAGCGGACTAATCAGACCCTTGAGACATATCTGAGGTGTTTTGTCTCTGCTGACCAGGATGATTGGGTTGCTTTTTTGCCATTGGCAGAGTTCGCCCTCAATAATCGGGCCAGTTCTTCCACCTTGGTGTCCCCGTTTTTCTGTAATTCGGGGTTTCACCCTCGATTTTCCTCCGGTCAGGTGGAATCCTCGGATTGTCCTGGAGTGGATGCGGTGGTGGAGAGATTGCATCACATCTGGGGGCAGGTTATGGACAATTTGAAGTTGTCCCAGGAGAAGACTCAGCGTTTTGCCAACCGTCATCGTCGTGTTGGTTCTCGGCTTTGTGTTGGAGATTTAGTGTGGTTGTCTTCTCGTTTTGTCCCTATGAGGGTCTCTTCTCCTAAGTTTAAACCTCGGTTCATCGGCCCTTATAGAATATTGGAGATTCTTAATCCTGTTTCTTTCCGTTTGGACCTCCCTGCGTCCTTTTCCATTCATAACGTTTTTCATCGGTCGTTATTGCGCAGGTATGAGGTACCTGTTGTGCCTTCAGTTGAGCCTCCTGCTCCGGTGTTGGTTGAGGGTGAGTTGGAGTACGTTGTGGAGAAAATTTTGGACTCTCGTGTTTCCAGACGGAAACTCCAGTATCTGGTCAACTGGAAGGGTTACGGCCAGGAGGATAATTCTTGGGTCAATGCATCTGATGTTCATGCTTCTGATCTTGTTCGTGCCTTCCATAGGGCTCATCCTGGTCGCCCTGGTGGATCTGGTGAGGGTTCGGTGCCCCCTCCTTGAGGGGGGGGTACTGTTGTGAATTTGGATTCTGGGCTCCCCCGGTGGCCGCTTGTGGAATTGGACTTGTCATCCTCTTTCCTGTTTCACCTGGTTCCATCAGTAGTGGGTGTCGCTATTTAAGCTCATTTCTCTGGTGGTTTCTTGCCGGTCAACAATGTTATCTGATGCCTCTCAGTGCTTGTTCCTGCTTCTAGACAACTACTAGATAAGTTGGACTTTTGTCCATGTTTTGTTTTGCCTATTTGTTCCAGTTCACAGCTGAAGTTTTGTTACTGTGTCTGGAGAGCTCTCGTTGATCAGGGATTGCTACTCTGGCGTTATGAGTTAATGCCAGAGTTTAAGGTAATCTCTGGATGGTGTTTTGTTAGTGTTTTTCTGCTGACCATGAAAGTATACTATCTGTCTTCTGCTATCTAGTAAGCGGACCTCAAATTTGCTAAGACTATTTTCCTGCTACGTTTGTTGTTTCATCTGAACTCACCGTCATTATATGTGGGGGGCTACTGTCTTCTTTGGAATATTTCTCTAGAGGTGAGCCAGGTCTTATATTTCCCTCTGCTAGCTATTTAGGTCTTAGGCCAGAGCTGGGCATCTAGCGATAAATAGGAAATGCTACCTGGCTATTTCTAGTTGCGCGGCAGGCTTAGTTCATGGTCAGTATAGTTCCATCTTCCGAGAGCTTGTCCCTCTATAGGCTTGCTATGATCTCTGCCTGCAGAGATCATGACAGTTGCTACTCTGGCGTTATGAGTTAATGCCAGAGTTTAAGGTAATCTCTGGATGGTGTTTTGTTAGTGTTTTTCTGCTGACCATGAAAGTATACTATCTGTCTTCTGCTATCTAGTAAGCGGACCTCAAATTTGCTAAGACTATTTTCCTGCTACGTTTGTTGTTTCATCTGAACTCACCGTCATTATATGTGGGGGGCTACTGTCTTCTTTGGAATATTTCTCTAGAGGTGAGCCAGGTCTTATATTTCCCTCTGCTAGCTATTTAGGTCTTAGGCCAGAGCTGGGCATCTAGCGATAAATAGGAAATGCTACCTGGCTATTTCTAGTTGCGCGGCAGGCTTAGTTCATGGTCAGTATAGTTCCATCTTCCGAGAGCTTGTCCCTCTATAGGCTTGCTATGATCTCTGCCTGCAGAGATCATGACAGTTTGACCGGCCAATAAAGTGTTAAAGACCCAGGTTGAGAAAGGAGAGTTATAAGAAGTCTGCTGGAATTTTTTTTTTTTTTTTTTTTCCTCCAGTCTGCCTTGCTGCAGTCTTTTTTCTCTCTCTCCTCCTAATCTCTGTATGCTCTGTGTGCACCTGACAATAATGGATCTCCAGAATGTAACTGCGGGTTTGAATAATCTCATCACGAAAGTACAAAATTTACAAGATTTTGTGGTACATGCTCCGGTATCTGAGCCGAGAATTCCTTTGCCGGAGTTCTTCACAGGGAATAGAGCTAGCTTCCAGAATTTCCGAAATAATTGTAAGCTTTATTTGTCCCTGAAGTCTCGTTCAGCTGGAGACCCTGCTCAGCAGGTTAGGATTGTGATTTCCTTGCTCAGGGGTGACCCTCAAGATTGGGCCTTCTCATTGCCAGCAGGGGATCCTGCGTTACGCGATGTGGATGCGTTTTTTCTGGCCTTGGGCTTGCTTTATGAGGAACCTCATTTGGAACTTCAGGCAGAAAAAACTTTGATGGCACTATCTCAGGGGCAAGACGAAGCTGAAGTTTTCTGCCAAAAATTCCGTAAATGGTCTGTGCTTACTCAGTGGAATGAGTGCGCCTTGGCGGCAACTTTCAGAGAAGGTCTCTCTGATGCCGTTAAGGATGTTATGGTGGGGTTCCCTTTGCCTGCAGGTCTGAATGAGTCCATGACAATGGCTATTCAGATTGATAGGCGTCTGCGGGAGCGCAAACCGGTGCACCATCTGGCGGTGTCTATGGAAAAGACGCCAGAAAGTATGCAGTGTGATAGAATTCTGTCCAGGAGCGAGCGACAGAATTTTAGACGGAAGAATGGATTGTGTTTCTATTGTGGGGATTCTACTCATGTAATATCAGCATGCTCTAGGCGTACAAAGAAGCTTGATAAGTCTGTTTCCATTGGCACCATTCAGTCTAAGTTTATTTTGTCTGTAACCCTGATTTGTTCTTTGTCATCCATTGCCACGGACGCCTATGTTGACTCTGGCGCCGCTCTGAGTCTTATGGATTGGTCCTTTGCCAATCGTTGTGGTTTTGATTTAGAGCCTTTGGAGACTCTTATTCCTCTGAAGGGGATTGACTCCACCCCATTGGCTAATAATAAACCACAATACTGGACACAAGTAACCATGCGTATCAATCCGGATCACCAGGAGATTATTCGTTTCCTGGTGCTGTATAATTTACATGACGATTTGGTACTGGGATTGCCATGGTTGCAGTCTCACAACCCAGTCTTGGACTGGAGAGCAGTGTCTGTGTTGAGCTGGGGATGTAAGGGTATTCATGGGGACGTACCTTTGGTTTCTATTTCGTCGTCCATTCCCTCTGAAGTCCCTGAGTTCCTCTCTGATTATCAAGACGTCTTTGACGAACCCAAGCTTGGGTCGTTACCTCCGCACCGTGAGTGCGATTGTGCCATAGATTTGATACCGGGTTGTAAATATCCAAAGGGTCGTTTGTTTAATTTGTCTGTGCCGGAACATGCTGCTATGCGGGAATATATAAAGGAGTCTTTGGAAAAGGGACATATTCGTCCATCTTCTTCTCCCTTGGGAGCTGGGTTTTTCTTTGTCTCAAAAAAAGACGGCTCTTTGAGACCATGTATTGATTATCGGCTTCTGAATAAGATCACTGTTAGGTATCAATACCCATTGCCATTGCTTACTGATTTGTTTGCTCGTATAGAGGGTGCTAAGTGGTTCTCTAAAATTGATCTTCGTGGGGCGTATAATTTGGTGCGGATCAGGCAGGGGGATGAGTGGAAGACCGCATTTAATACGCCCGAGGGCCACTTTGAGTATTTGGTCATGCCTTTTGGTCTTTCTAATGCCCCTTCAGTTTTCCAGTCTTTTATGCATGATATTTTCCGCGATTTTCTGGATAAATTTATGATAATATATCTGGATGATATTCTGATTTTTTCTGATGACTGGGACTCTCATGTCCAGCAGGTCAGGAGAGTTTTTCAGGTTCTGCGGTCTAATTCTTTATGTGTGAAGGGGTCTAAGTGCGTTTTTGGGGTCCAGAAAATTTCCTTTTTGGGGTATATTTTTTCTCCCTCTTCCATTGAGATGGATCCCGTCAAGGTGCAAGCTATTTGTGACTGGACTCAGCCCTCCTCTCTTAAGGGTCTTCAGAGATTTTTGGGCTTTGCCAACTTTTACCGCCGATTTATTGCTGGTTTTTCGGATGTCGTTAAACCACTGACTGATTTGACCAGACAAGGCGCTGATGTTGCTAATTGGTCCCCTCATGCTGTAGAGGCCTTTCAGGAGCTTAAGCGCCGTTTTGCCTCTGCCCCTGTGTTGCGTCAGCCTGATGTGAATCTGCCTTTTCAGGTTGAGGTTGACGCTTCGGAGATCGGAGCTGGGGCAGTGTTGTCGCAGAAAGGTTCCGATTGCTCCGTCATTAGGCCTTGTGCCTTCTTTTCTCGCAAATTTTCGCCCGCAGAGCGGAATTATGATGTTGGGAATCGGGAGCTTTTGGCCATGAAGTGGGCGTTTGAGGAGTGGCGCCATTGGCTCGAGGGGGCTAGGCATCAGGTGGTGGTATTGACTGACCACAAAAATTTGATTTATCTTGAGACTGCCAGACGCCTGAATCCTAGACAGGCGCGCTGGTCTTTATTTTTTTCTCGCTTTAATTTTGTGGTGTCATACCTACCGGGTTCTAAGAATGTTAAGGCAGATGCCCTTTCTAGGAGTTTTGACCCGGACTCTCCTGGTAATTCTGAACCCACAGGTATCCTTAGGGAGGGAGTAATTTTGTCGGCCGTTTCTCCTGATCTGCGGCGGTCCTTGCAAGAGTTTCAGGCGGATAGACCGGATCGTTGTCCGCCTGATAGACTGTTTGTTCCGGATGATTGGACCAGCAGAGTCATCTCTGAGGTACATTCTTCTGCATTGGCAGGTCATCCCGGAATTTTTGGTACCAGGGATTTGGTGGCAAGATCCTTCTGGTGGCCTTCCCTGTCACGAGATGTGCGAGTCTTTGTGCAGTCATGTGACGTTTGTGCTCGGGCCAAGTCTTGTAGTTCTCGGGCTAGCGGACTGCTGTTGCCCTTGCCTATTCCTAAGAGGCCTTGGACACACATCTCGATGGATTTTATTTCAGATCTGCCTGTTTCCCAGAAGATGTCTGTCATCTGGGTGGTCTGTGACCGTTTCTCTAAAATGGTCCATTTGGTTCCTCTGCCCAAGTTGCCTTCTTCTTCTGAGTTGGTTCCTCTGTTTTTTCAGAATGTTGTCCGATTGCACGGTATTCCTGAGAATATTGTTTCTGACAGAGGTACCCAATTTATGTCTAGATTTTGGCGGGCATTCTGTGCTAGGATGGGCATAGATTTGTCTTTTTCATCTGCTTTTCACCCTCAGACTAATGGCCAGACCGAGCGGACTAATCAGACCCTTGAGACATATCTGAGGTGTTTTGTCTCTGCTGACCAGGATGATTGGGTTGCTTTTTTGCCATTGGCAGAGTTCGCCCTCAATAATCGGGCCAGTTCTTCCACCTTGGTGTCCCCGTTTTTCTGTAATTCGGGGTTTCACCCTCGATTTTCCTCCGGTCAGGTGGAATCCTCGGATTGTCCTGGAGTGGATGCGGTGGTGGAGAGATTGCATCACATCTGGGGGCAGGTTATGGACAATTTGAAGTTGTCCCAGGAGAAGACTCAGCGTTTTGCCAACCGTCATCGTCGTGTTGGTTCTCGGCTTTGTGTTGGAGATTTAGTGTGGTTGTCTTCTCGTTTTGTCCCTATGAGGGTCTCTTCTCCTAAGTTTAAACCTCGGTTCATCGGCCCTTATAGAATATTGGAGATTCTTAATCCTGTTTCTTTCCGTTTGGACCTCCCTGCGTCCTTTTCCATTCATAACGTTTTTCATCGGTCGTTATTGCGCAGGTATGAGGTACCTGTTGTGCCTTCAGTTGAGCCTCCTGCTCCGGTGTTGGTTGAGGGTGAGTTGGAGTACGTTGTGGAGAAAATTTTGGACTCTCGTGTTTCCAGACGGAAACTCCAGTATCTGGTCAACTGGAAGGGTTACGGCCAGGAGGATAATTCTTGGGTCAATGCATCTGATGTTCATGCTTCTGATCTTGTTCGTGCCTTCCATAGGGCTCATCCTGGTCGCCCTGGTGGATCTGGTGAGGGTTCGGTGCCCCCTCCTTGAGGGGGGGGTACTGTTGTGAATTTGGATTCTGGGCTCCCCCGGTGGCCGCTTGTGGAATTGGACTTGTCATCCTCTTTCCTGTTTCACCTGGTTCCATCAGTAGTGGGTGTCGCTATTTAAGCTCATTTCTCTGGTGGTTTCTTGCCGGTCAACAATGTTATCTGATGCCTCTCAGTGCTTGTTCCTGCTTCTAGACAACTACTAGATAAGTTGGACTTTTGTCCATGTTTTGTTTTGCCTATTTGTTCCAGTTCACAGCTGAAGTTTTGTTACTGTGTCTGGAGAGCTCTCGTTGATCAGGGATTGCTACTCTGGCGTTATGAGTTAATGCCAGAGTTTAAGGTAATCTCTGGATGGTGTTTTGTTAGTGTTTTTCTGCTGACCATGAAAGTATACTATCTGTCTTCTGCTATCTAGTAAGCGGACCTCAAATTTGCTAAGACTATTTTCCTGCTACGTTTGTTGTTTCATCTGAACTCACCGTCATTATATGTGGGGGGCTACTGTCTTCTTTGGAATATTTCTCTAGAGGTGAGCCAGGTCTTATATTTCCCTCTGCTAGCTATTTAGGTCTTAGGCCAGAGCTGGGCATCTAGCGATAAATAGGAAATGCTACCTGGCTATTTCTAGTTGCGCGGCAGGCTTAGTTCATGGTCAGTATAGTTCCATCTTCCGAGAGCTTGTCCCTCTATAGGCTTGCTATGATCTCTGCCTGCAGAGATCATGACAGGACTTTATGGAATGAATGGCAAATCACTTGTCTTAGTCACAGCAGGTTGATGTTACCTCTGACAATGACACCATTAGTTTAAGACATTGTTCTGCACAGTCTGCCTCCACCACCATGAAATCAATCTTTTATCTTGCTGACTTTTAAAATCAGGTAATGACCTCTCTATCTTTTCTGCCTCTTCTTTCCGAAACCACAGCACTCCAGGGGTTAAGGAAGATATGTCAGAAAAACTTATTTCAGTTGATTTATGTCATGAAATTAAGAGTTAGCCTTTGTACTAGGATGACAATGAGCCTGAGGAGATGGAGGACATTATTCAAATGCCTAGCTGTGTTTGTGGCTCTGTCATCTGTTGTAGTATGGAATGGAAACTGACTATGCCAGCTGAGATGGTAGTAGAACTCTGAGTAAGGGAAAATCTAGAGGAAGTAACCAGGATTGGAGGCAAAGAGCTCAGGACACATTCCACACTGAGACAAGTGTCAGACCAGACAGGGATGATGATGTTGATAGTGTGGTGGACAGGACCTAAGAACCAGATCAGAGTGATGAGGAGGTGATGTAATCAGAGGAGGGTGGTGGCATGTTCATTAAAGGCAAGAGTCGATGTCTGGCCAAATAATGTTCCAGAGGCAGACCTGCATCTTCAGTCAGCTCTGGAGCAAGGAAATTCTCAATTGCTATTGGTGAAGGAGGCTCAACAGCGCCTAAAAACTCTAGTTATGGTCATAGTGTGGTGATGTCTATGTGCAGAAATTTTGCAGTGTTAGAATTTTTTTCGCTTTACTGAATGGCTAAAAATTTTCTGTGTGCAGGCACTGTAGAAGGAAAATAAATTGGGGAACTCTTGCTCAAATAGACTCGGAACTACAGCTCTCCTTCACCATATGAAGCAGCATCACCTGCTCATATCGGAAAAGCAAGTTGGACAGCAATATAAGCAAAGCTCAAGTTGTCCTCCTTCCACTTGTACTTTTGCTCGTTTTTCTGGTGGCCATATATGTGCCCAGGAAGAATGCCTCCAGTCATCCTTTTGTGTGGAAAACCTAATTCCTACATGTCAAGTTCACCACAATTGCTGATGTTCCACATGGATTGCACCTGCCTCTTACAAAATTAGGCATGTGCTGTTAGATCTCACCTAGTGAAGTGCATCCGCTAAGCCTCTGGTATGGGTGGCCACATGGACCCAAATGTTATTGCAGCTCCTAGAAGACACATGGGGAACCGTGGGGAATAGAACTAACTGGAAACTCAGGAGCAGACAGACAAATGGAGTGGAACCCAACAAGGATGGATGCGAGTTGAAACACATTATTACAGATAATGGAGCAAACTGTACAAGGAGCATTAAAGTCTCTCAATCCCAAGACAAGTGTACCAATGGGCATAAAATATGTATTGGGATATGAGGTCATTGACATACGCTGGGTAATGTGCAAAACTCAACATGGAACACACCAGAGGACAGAAGACTCAGGAGAAGGGAGCAGAGCCCAGGATACCCGGAATAGGTGTGTAACATGCCCTCAGTCTCAATGAAAAATATCTAACCGCCATTATTTCTTGAAGAAAGCCATATCTGCTTTGTAGTCTCACATGGCACAGTCCATGAACTACTCCTTGAAATTGACCATGAAATGCATGTTGTATTCCACTATTGATGCGGGCAACTAGTACCATGGTCTTTATATATCTTTCATGTTCCATTGAGTCCATGTTTTGAATCGCAGCGATGACTTACCACCAGAAGGCCAGGTGTTTGCTAGTGGCCCTTTCACACCAGATAACGCTTATGCATCTCCCTCACAACCCCCTTATTGGACATTTTCCCATCCCCAACAGCAAAACAGCATTTATATCAAATATACCATTAGATGGGTTCACCTCAACTGCAACTGGGCAACTTAGCAATGCCAGAAACATCATGGTTGCCAAATGTTTGGGCAAAGTAATACATGCATGTGGCATAGCGTACATCCTCCATTTGATCATAAACCACCCTTTAAATTTATTATCCTTGGAACTTCATCATTAAGGCAGCGCGGATTTAACCCACACCTCCTGCACAGTTTATATTGTCATACGGCCGTTGATCGGCTTGTGGATCTGCAGCAGCCGAAATCGCTACATGCTCTTCATTCAACAAAATCAGGTGAGCAATTCTAAGAAAGCTCTCTTGGTTATCTAGAGGATAAGACCCTATTTTGCGCTTCGTGTCTCCATTTTTTTCCTATAGCTGCCATTTGATCATGTAGCATTTTTTAAATATTACCCCTTGAAAAAGTTGGTCATCATTGTCAGAAGAGTATGTGCGCACTTAAAAGGAATCCCTCACCAGGTTTTTGCTAACCCGTTAGAGAGCAGCGTGATGCAGGGGTAGAAACTTTGATTCCAGATACATATCGTTTCCTGGGCAGTATGCTGTAGCTTTGATAAAATCACTGTTTTATTTACTGCAGATCTGCCAGTTCTCTGAATGTTGAGGACTTCATTACCCCACCCACACCATTGATTAATAGCTTTCTGTGTACTCTGTGCATAGGCAGAAATCTGCCAATCAGTGGTGGGGATGGGGATAAACAGAATTACTGTTAATGAATACGGAGGACTACATGGCTGCAGGTTTACTAATTCTCTAGCGATAAAAGTTATTTTATCAAAAGTATAGTAAGCACCCCGGTAAGTGACATATTGCTGGAATTTGAGTGTATTTTTCTACATCTTTTGCTCTCAGGTTAGGTGGCAAAAAGGATAGTTATTCCCCTCCAAAAACATACTGATAGGGAATTTAGATTGTGAGCCCCAATGGGTACAAAGATGATAATGTCTGTAAAGTGCTGTGGAATTAATGGTGCTATATAAGTGAGTAAAATAACTGAATAAAATAAAATTATGTCTGTTAGTATTTGCTTTTAATGGACAAAAAACACAACATTTTGCTTAAATCGTAAATGCCGGTAGCTTTATTTTATCTACATATGGAATGGAGGAAAAATAACAACTTTCAAAGTTATCCCGCAACGATGGGTTGTTTGGGGAACCATTACTGTACTTCCGATTACTTTTTCAGGGGCTCTAGTATATAGGCACCCCTCTGCTATCTCACAATATTTCATAAATGTCCTTAATACGTACTTGGGTCATCATTAGTGTTGAGCATTCCGATACTGCAAGTATCGGGTATCGGCCGATACTTGCTGTATCGGAATTTCCGATACCGAGATCCGATACTTTTGTGGTATCGGGTATCGGGTATCGCAACAACATTAATGTAATAATGTGTAAAAAAGAGAATTAAAATAAAAAATATCGCTATACTCACCTGTCCGACGCAGCCGGGACCTCAGCGAGGGAACCGGCAGCGTTGTTTGTTTAAATTTCGCGCTTTTACTTGGTTACGTGAAGTCCCGGCTTGTGATTGGTCAGGGCGGCCATGTTGCCGGGACGCGGACCAATCACAGCAAGCCGTGACGAAATTATGTCACGGCTTGCTGTGATTGGTCCGCGTCCCGGCAACATGGCCGCCATTAACCAATCACAAGCCGTGACGTCACGGGAGGCTGGACATGCGCGTATTTTGAAAAGCGCGCGTGTCCAGCCTCCAGTGACGTCCCGGCAACATGGCCGCCATTAACCAATCACAAGCCGGGACGTCACGGGAGGCTGGACATGCGCGTATTTTGAAAAGCGCGCGTGTCCAGCCTCCAGTGACGTCCCGGCAACATGGCCGCCATTAACCAATCACAAGCCGGGACGTCACGGGAGGCTGGACATGCGCGTATTTTGAAAAGCGCGCGTGTCCAGCCTCCAGTGACGTCCCGGCAACATGGCCGCCATTAACCAATCACAAGCCGGGACGTCACGGGAGGCTGGACATGCGCGTATTTTGAAAAGCGCGCGTGTCCAGCCTCCAGTGACGTCCCGGCAACATGGCCGCCATTAACCAATCACAAGCCGGGACGTCACTGGAGGCTGGACACGCGCGCTTTTCAAAATATGCGCATGTCCAGCCTCCCGTGACGTCACGGCTTGTGATTGGTTAATGGCGGCCATGTTGCCGGGACGCGGACCAATCACAGCAAGCCGTGACGTAATTTCGTCACGGCTTGCTGTGATTGGTCCGCGTCCCGGCAACATGGCCGCCCTGACCAATCACAAGCCGGGACTTCACGTAACCAAGTAAAAGCGCGAATTTTAAACAAACAACGCTGCCGGTTCCCTCGCTGAGGTCCCGGCTGCGTCGGACAGGTGAGTATAGCAATATTTTTTATTTTAATTCTTTATTTTACACATTAATATGGTTCCCAGGGCCTGAAGGAGAGTTTCCTCTCCTTCAGACCCTGGGAACCATCAGGAATACCGTCCGATACTTGAGTCCCATTGACTTGTATTGGTATCGGGTATCGGTATCGGATTGGATCCGATACTTTGCCGGTATCGGCCGATACTTTCCGATACCGATACTTTCAAGTATCGGACGGTATCGCTCAACACTAGTCATCATCAGGGGAGAGAAAAGAAAGAAAATGTAGCATTTTAAATATATTATTGCTTTGTTTTGATATGGCTTAAAAAATAAGTAATTGCTTTCACGATTACTTATTTACTGAAATCCTCATTTTTGTGCCCATGAGGATTTTTTGTGTTTCGATTAGTGTGAATTCTTCTGGTAGGACTCTGTGCAATATTTGATTCCTGCATAGGGATGGTCATAATTTGTGAACATTTTTCAAGCAATAATTCATGGGCATTTTTTCTCAAACAAAAAGTAATTAGGCCATAACACAAATTTTCTTTACCATAATTCTCAATTTGTTCTAAAAAATTAAGATTTTGTGTGTTTCGACTGGTGTAAACTACCTTGGAAGATTCCTGCACAAGAATAGGCCCTTCTGTTGGGCACAAAATTTGAAAAAAAATAAATAAAAAGAAGAGTTCATGGGTTTCCACAACTACAATATTCTTTACCAATTTTTTTTAAAATTAAGGATTGGATCCCTGAGCAGGACTGAAACGAAAGTGGAATGTTTTTCAAACAAAAAATTGAGTGGTTGGAGAAAAAAAAATTCAGCATGCACAATTTGCCTCTGATAACCAGATCACGCAGTCATTTAAGTCTAGGGGCTGAGAAAAAAAATCGGACCGCACTCAGATGATATCCAAGTGCTGTCCAATTTTATTGGACTGACAGAATGGAGAAAATGGAGACTTTTTTTTATTCTGCACATTGGATAAAAACAGATCCCATTCTGATAATAGTCTTATCAAACGCTGATCAAAGTCTAATCAGAGTGATTAGCATAATTGGACCAATTTTGTCGGATATGCAGAATGCGGTCGCGTGACCCTAGCCAAACTCACATGGTTGAAGAAGGTAATCAAACCCTGGGCCTACATTTTCCAAAGCAACGTAGAAAGTTGATAGGACATACAGTGACACAAATATGGATGTTGATCATCAAGTCCTGGGCTCTGGGTGCAGAATTTCCGAAACGCAATTTCATCCAGGCTTGGCTTGATCTACAGGTCTAAGCAGGTGAATTCTTAGCTGACCCCTGCACAACAAATTTCACTACTTCTCCTGGACTTATATGTAGAAACAGAATGGTATGCCTGAATACAAAAAGCTATGAGAAATACTTTAATTGAATGTTTTTCAATGTTAAAAAGCAAGACAAATCTGTCCGTGTTTTGCTGTTAAACAGGTTGTTGTTAACTATCAATAATCATCTATTCTTACAGTGAGATCACTTTAATATAAAGCTATGTTTGCTTTAAAAGCTTGTAAATGAGTTCAATACAGCCCTAGGAGACCTCAGGATGTTATAAACATCCTTTCAGGGCAATTGTAGTGTTTGCCATTAACGACAAATCAATTAGACACACATTTATTAAAGTAATTTACCAAAGACGGTGAATTTGAATTTCAAAAGATTTGCTCATGAAAAGTTAAGCTTATAATAATCTTTTTTTATTATTATTCCAAAAAGGGAATCTACCAATAGTCCTATAGCTTTAAATGAATAGAAATTAAACTTCAACCGGGTCATGTATCATGCAGATATAAAAGAAAGAATGCCACTTCTAGAATAAAATGTCCCTGTGGAGCCTCTGTGCAGTTTACAATGTTCTGCTATGTTTCTGCATCATAAATTGCACTTCAACACTTGAAACATTGAAAAGACTGCACATAATTATGGGACGATAATGGGGCAAATGCCTAAGGGTCTATGCCACACACTAAGGGATGATTTTTACTCAAAAGTGTTCCGCTGTGTCAAATTTTTCTTTTCCCTCATTTTTTTTCTCTCCTCCTATTAAAAGGAACTTGACAGTTGGACAGGTGGCTTCTCTCTGTCCGCTGCTCAGGAAGAGACCTGTCAGTCAATGGGAGTGGGTGAGGAGGAACCTGCTGATGATCCACCTGTCTGACTAGTCTCCTGCACTGCTTGTTCTTCAGTGGCTATTAAACTATGTTTTTCTCCTGAAGTGCCCCCATAAACATATATGGCTAGAATTGTTCAGTGACTGTTGATGGGGCAGCATGTGTCATATCTTTTTTTATACTCCACTTAGAAATAGCAACACCAAGACCTCATGGAATTATAGCTCTACGGCATTGATGTGACTGCAACCTCTGCGCGCTCCACAGTTACGACACTGATAGTGGCAATATTTTAGTATTTTAAGTAGGATTATTTATCTGAGCTCTTTATTATGGCATTATGGGAGCGCTGTATTGTGGTTTCAATTAGGCACCACTAGCAGTGGTGTAACTTGAAGCTCGTGGGAAAGTTTTTAACACCATGGTGTTTTTATATGGGACAAAAGGACCTTTTCGGGCCCCAAAACTGAAGGGTCTGGTTACGATTGCAACCCCTGCACCTGATAGTTACTCCGATTTAGGAACTTTCCAGTACTTTTTGAAAGATTATAGTTATGATTGATTATAGGATTACCCTTTAATAAATTGTTTTGGCATCTTTATCATCTCTTAACCCCTTACTGACTGGGCCAATTTTGACCTTAATGACCAAGCCAATTTTTACAGTTCTGACCACTGTCAATTTATAAGGTTATAGCTCTGGAACGCTTCAACGGGTTCCACTTATTCTAAGGCTCTTTTTTTGTGACATATTGTACTTCATGTTGTTGAGAGTGGAGTTCCCGCCGCTGCACAGGGGGAATCTCGAGCCATGTCTGCTGCGGTCTCTCATTCTGCATCAGCCGCAGTAGAGCCTGCTCAGCGGAGACGTCGGTCCCAGAGTCTTGCTCCGTCTGATTTTGTGCAAAGGGTTACTGCTGCCTTTCCAGGTTCTGCCATTATAGCCTGTACTGATCAGCGGCCAGCAGACGTCTCTGGGACTAAATCCTGCTTTTCCCCTTCTGAGCATGCCCAAGGTAAGACCTCTCAGTTGAGGTCTGGGGTCACATGCTCAGGTACTGCAGCAGCTCTTATTGGTCCTCTAGGAAGGTCCTGAAGTTGCTCAGTTACTGTAGCAGTTCTCATTGGTCCTCTAGGAAGGTCCTGAACTTGCTGCAGCTATAAAAGGTTCGCATGGCCGCACGGCCATGCGCTAGTATACACTTTTTTACGTGTGTGTTGTGAGTGAAAGTCACTCTTTAACCATCCCCTCCCTTGTGTTTGAATGCTCGTGAAAGGAGGATGATTGTAATCTAGTGCCCGACTTGTTACTAACACTAGTACACAAACAGCGTCTATTGCTGTGACCGCCAGTGCGGCGCTGTGCGCTATCACTGTGCTTTCCAAACCCAAGTCTGGGTGGTTAGTGGCATCCGCCAGAGCGGCACCGCATGCACTCTCATGCTACTTTATTATTATTTCTGTTACGTGCGGTACTGCGGCTCTGTGATGCAACAGGGTTCGCTTCTTTCATACAGGGTGAAGCTAACCCATGTGTGTATCCTCATTGTACCACCATATAGTCCATCATTGCTTAGCAGCAGGTTCCATCTTTGCACGGTGGACCCCGGGCTGCGAACGCACCTTATTTCTTTTCTCTAATTATTTGGTGCATTCCACTAGCCCTAACACATGTTAGTTGTAAAATTTATTCAATATGACTTACTTTTATTTATGAACAAAATGGAAATTTTGCAAAAATTGTGAAAATTTTGCAATTTTCAAACTTTTAATTTTTGTACCATTAAATCAGAGAGTTGTGTCACACAAAATAGCTAATAAATAACATTTCCCATATGTCAACTTTACTTCAGCACAATTTTGGAAGCATATTTTTTTAACTTTTTTTTTTTGCTAGGACATTATAAGGGTTAAAATTTGACCAACGATTTGTCATGTTTTCAACAATATTTACAAAACAATTTTTTTAGGGACCACCTCACATTTGAAGTAAGTTTGGGGGGGTCAATATGACAGAAAATACCCAAAAGTGACACCATTCTAAAATTTGCACCACTCAAGGTGATCAAAACCACATTCAAGAAGTTTATTAACCCTTCAGATGCTTCACAAGAACTAAAGCAATGTGGAAGGAAAAAAATGAACATTTTGCTTTTTTCACAAAAAATGTAATTTAGACCCAAACGTTTTTATTTTTACAAGGGTATCAGGAGAAAATGAACCACAAAATTGGTTGTGCAATTTATCTTGAGTATGTTGATACCCCATATGTGGGGGAAAGTGATTGTTTGGGCACAAGGCAGGGCTCAGGATAGATGGAGCACCATTTGATATTTTGAATGCAAAATTGGCTGGAATCAATTGCGGGCACCATGTCGCGTTTGGAGACCCCTTGATGTACCTAAACAGTGGAATCTCCAATTCTCCAACCCTAACACAGCCCTAACCCCAACCCTACCCCAACACATCTCTAACTCTAATTCCAGCCCTAATCCTAATCCCAACCATAACCACAATCATAACCCTAACCACAACAATAACTCCAACACCACCCTAAACCCAACACCACAACCGTAACCCCAACACAACCCTAACCCCAACACAACCCTGGCCCCAACCCTATCCCCAGCCCCAACACTATCCCCAGCCTGAATCCTAACCCTAATCACAGCCCTAACCCTAGCACAACCATAACCATAGCTCTAAATCCAACCCTAACCTCAACCCCTAAAAAATGACTATTGTCATATACACTGTAGAACCTGCTTTGTGTGAAATTTCATTGGTTTGAAATAAAAATGAAAATTGGCCTTCTACCGGTGTACAAATTTGGTTGTTCAAAATATGACTATGGTTGTGAGTTGTGATGTGGAGAGTAGAGAGGAAGGTTCATCTTCTGTAATGGTGGAGAAACTGGTTTTGGAGGAGGAGGTCTGAGTAGTTATGAGGAGGGGCTGTGGGGACTTTAGGAAAAAGCGTTATCTGATGTTATCAATCTTCTGCTTGAAGAATGAGATAAAGACTTCAGCTGAGAAGAGAGGAGAGTGTGGGAAAGGTAGAACCTAGCATAAGAAAGTGCAGTGGGAGAGGGTTTGTCAGAGGGGGTGAGCAAGGTTTTGGTGATGCAGAGGAATGAAAGTTTGTTAGTAATGAAAAGATCATGGAAGTATGAAAGTTTGTTGTAGACAAAGCGAACAATCCACAGAGCTCCTGTTATAGCGACTGTGGAAGCGTGGGCTGGGAAAATAGGTATAAGGTGAGAAAGTTTGCAGAAATTTGTGAGAGATTGTGGATGAGAGGTAAAAGTGACTGTGGGGATATGGTGAGGAAGACCAGGATTTGGAGAGATATTGCCAGCAGTGAGAAGGAGCAGAGAAAGTGTTAGCAGGTGGGAGCAGGAGAGGGCATGAGGTGTCTGCCTGTGTTTGGAGACAGATGATTTTATGTTGAGGAACACTTCTGAGGAGGAGGTGAGATGGATGGGGAGAATGAAGGGAGAGATGATCAGTTCATTACTAGGTGTAGGGATTAGAGGGGCTAGGAGAAAGTGGAGGACTATAGGGGTGAGAGTGAAAACAAGCAGAAACATTGTTTACTGTGACTATGTATCCTGTTACAGTCAGTCCCCTTCTGTTTCAATTCTGGTCTAATCCATTGCAGTACACTTAAGTGCTGCACTTAGGTGATGCTTAACATAAATGAACTGATACCAAGAGAAGTGAGGTCATTGCTCGCAAGCTTACAATCTATGAGGAAATAGGGAGACACGAAAGGTGGATGGTAACAATTGCTTGTATTGTACGGTCCAGCCATCAAGATAATAAATCAGTTGTTCAAGTAATGCTGCATGAACCAGACACCATCCAGTATGTGTAACAATGCAGAGTGCTATTAAGTGCATGTAGGGTGTGTGAACAGATGGTACAAGGGTCTTGGTTTTCAAGAAAAATTTGTATGGGCAAAACAGGGCTAGTTAGATGAGTATGTTGAGGCGATAGGCCAGTGTTTATGTCTAAAAAGGGGTGTATCTGAGTCCCTAATTTTTGGCACTTCTTGCTTCTTTCATAAATTACACTGAAATTTCCTATTTTTGAATAAAAAAATCAATTTTGGTTTACTTAGATTATTTTTATTTTTTAAACTTGTTTTAAATTTTGTCTTATATACCAGTCATTGTACAAAAGTGTTTCTTAAATTGTTTTTCCTATGAATTCCAAATTCTCTTCAATTTTAAATATTTTACTGTCACTCTTTAAAGTGGAGTAAAAGTGTGACACCATTGTTCTCAGCAACAATTTGGAAGTCAGAAATGCTTCCAGGGGGTCTTCCCCATGCTGTTCTCCTTACATTTAGCACTTTTCTCATCCATTTCAGCCTTTTCACTGCCCCTCAGGCCTCCTTGCAGAGTATCCACGAAAAACACTCATCTTTCTCATTGACTCCAATTATACTCGTTATTCGAATTGAGCAATTGCTAGGTTCGAGAAACGATCTTTTGAGCATTTTATTGCTCGCTCATTCCTAATTAAGAACTGATATACAGTCATGGCAGAAAGTATTGGCACCCTTGAAATTGTTCCAGAAAATGAACTATTTCTTCCAGAGAATATTGCAATTACACATGTTTTGTTATACACGTTTATTTCCTTTGTGTGTATTGGAGCAACACAAAAAAAACAGCAAAAAAAAGGCAAATTAGATATAATTTCACGCAAAACCACAAAAATTGGTCTGGACAAAATTGTTGGCACCTTTCCAAAATTGTGGATACACAACTTTGTTTCAAGAATGTGATGCTTGTTCAAACTCACCCATGGCAAGTAACAGGTGTGGACAATATGGAAATCGCACCTGAAGCCAGATAAAAGGGAAGAAGTTAACTCAGTCTTCGTGTGTCGGTGTGTGCCACACTAAGCACAGAGAACAGAAAGAGAAGAAGAGAACTGTCTGAGGACTTGAGAACCAAAATTGTTGAAAAATATCAACAATCTCAAGGTTACAAGTCCATCTCCAGAGAGCTTGATGTTCCTTTGTCCATGGTGAGCAACCTAATCAAGAAGTCTACAACCCATGGCACTGTAGCTAATCTCGCTTGACATGGACGGCAGAGAAAAAATGATGAAAGGTTGCAATGCAGGATAGTTTTTGTCTGGTTTTTTTGTGTGTTGTTCCAATACACACAAAGGGAATAAACATGTGTATAACAAAACTTGGGTAATTTCAATAATTTTCTGATTAACACTTCATTTTCTGGGAGAACTTCAAGGGAGCCAAAACTTTTGGCCATGACTGTATGTTTGTGAGATAATAAAATACGCATAACTTTAGAATACATACAAAATAAATTCTATAGGAGACCAATTAGCAGAATACTTCCAACACATCCATAAATGCAATTATAAAAGCTACATGTTGATATTGTCCATGGTTGGATTTAAACCGAGGACCTCAGTCCTGCCAAGTAATAATGCTAGACAGTGCATCATTGTGTGACACATAAGGTTATGTGAATGGCATAATTATCATTGCCAGTATTATTTTATATCCAACAGTTTTCAATCAGCCTGGTGACCCAGTGGTTAGCACTGTAGCATTGCAGCACTGGCGCCCTTGGTTCAAATCCCACCAAATACAACATCTGTAAGGAGTTTGTATGTCCTCCATTTGTTTGCATGGAGTTTCTTCAGTTTTCTCTCACACTTCAAAGTCATACTGGTAGGGAATTTGGAATTTGAAATTAAACCACAATTGGGACAGCAATGAGAATATTTGCTAAGTGCACTGCCGTGGAATATGATGGTGCCATATAAGAAAGAATTAAAAAAATAAATTACATAGAGAAATAATAGTGTTTAATAGCCAATATATTCTGAGAGTTGAAATGTTATAGTAAGCTTCAGCTTCAAGGTAATCTGAAACCTAACAAAACCAGAGATATTGCAGAATATGAGGCAACGGCACAGTGTAAATGCAAATCTGCTGTCACCAGGGGTGTAACTACAACAGGTGCAGGGGTTGCAACAGCACCCGAGCCCTGGAGCCTAGGGGGCCCTAAAAATCCATTTGGCCTATAGAAAAAGACTATTGCTATTAAAGATTTAAATATTTGGGGGCCCGTTGGAGCTTTTGCATCGGGGCCCATGAGTTTTAATTTATGCCACTGGTTGTCACACTAGAGTCTCTGTGCATTTCCAGCTGTTAGTTGTTTTCTACCTTTAAAAAAAATAATTTTCTGGAGTTATTATTGACAGTCCCTTGATACCATATATTTCATAATCTCACACCTATTAAGTTCCATTAATGAAGAATTATTAGCTCTAGGTCAAGTATTTAAAGATTTAACTTCCACATTAAGGTAGTGCATTTTCCTATTAATTTTTTTTTATTAGCTCACAACAATACATACAAGTTAGAGAAACTGTATAGGTCTACATTTTTCACTTCAATATTAGTGATGAGCGAACGTCCTAGGGTAAGGTGTTATTGGAGCATGCTCGGGTGCTAACTATGTGTCTTCGGTGTGCTCGAATAATATGTTTGAAACCCCGTGGCTGCATGTCCCGCTGCTGTTTGACAGGAGCAACACATGCAGGGATTGCTAGTTTGTTTAGCAATCCCTATATGTCTTGTGGTGGTCAAACAGTGGCGGGACATGCAGCCACGGGATTTCAAACATATTATTCGAGCACGCCGAAGACACTTAGTTAGAACCCGAGGATGCTCCAATAACACCTTATTCCAGGACGTCGCTCATCAATATTCAATATCCATTCCAGGCCTTGGATAATTAAGCAAAATATAAAAATGGCATCCAGAGCTGGCCATATGTTTTTTAGAGCTTTGAGCATTTAAGGGAACCTGTCACCCCAAAATCAATGGTGAGCTAAGCCCACCAGCATCAGGGCTTATCTACAGCATTCTGTAATGCTGTAGGTAAGCCCCCGATGTATCCTAAAAGATGAGAAAAAGAAGTTATATTATTCTCACCTAGGGGTGGTCCCCACTGCGGTCCGATCCGATGGGTGTCACGATCCGGGGCCTCCTATCTTCATCAGATGACGTCCTCTTCTTGTCTTCACACTCAGCTCCGGCGTACTTTGTCTGCTCTGTTGAGGGCAGAGCAAAGCACTGCAGTGCACAGGTGCTGGGCCTCTCTGACCTTTCTCTGTGCACTGCAGTACTTTGCTCTGTCCTCAACAGGGCAGACAAAGTATGCCTGCGCCGGAGCTGCGGCGTAAACACAAGGAGAGGATGTGATTGTAAGAAGATGGGAGGCCCCGGACCGGACCGCGACGCCCATCAGATCGGACCGCCTGCCCAGGTGAGTATAATCTAACCTCTTTTTCTTATCTTTCAGGATACATCGGGGGCTTATCTACAGCATTACAGAATGCTGTAGATAAGCCCCTGATGCCGGTGGGCTTAGCTTACCTTCCATTTTGGGGGTGACAGGTTCCTTTTAACTTCTATTGATGCCCCAACCATAATCTTTCACACAATTGCTAGACCACATTGGTCTAAGGCAGTGCCTCTCAAAGTGTTAAGTGGGCTTACAATTCACCCCCTTATTCGTTAGTGAAACAAAGTTGGCAAGATAAATGTGATAGAACTGATCCTAAGCTACATAAGCTTCATTTTCTCTCTGTAGCTACTGCTATAGTAAGACACAATTTCAGAGTACCACTATTTCACCAAATACATTTTACAATTGGCCTCTAGTGCCTCCATTAAGATTATTTGTGCAAAGGAAGCAGAGGACTTTATGGAATGAATGGCAAATCACTTGTCTTAGTCACAGCAGGTTGATGTTACCTCTGACAATGACACCATTAGTTTAAGACATTGTTCTGCACAGTCTGCCTCCACCACCATGAAATCAATCTTTTATCTTGCTGACTTTTAAAATCAGGTAATGACCTCTCTATCTTTTCTGCCTCTTCTTTCCGAAACCACAGCACTCCAGGGGTTAAGGAAGATATGTCAGAAAAACTTATTTCAGTTGATTTATGTCATGAAATTAAGAGTTAGCCTTTGTACTAGGATGACAATGAGCCTGAGGAGATGGAGGACATTATTCAAATGCCTAGCTGTGTTTGTGGCTCTGTCATCTGTTGTAGTATGGAATGGAAACTGACTATGCCAGCTGAGATGGTAGTAGAACTCTGAGTAAGGGAAAATCTAGAGGAAGTAACCAGGATTGGAGGCAAAGAGCTCAGGACACATTCCACACTGAGACAAGTGTCAGACCAGACAGGGATGATGATGTTGATAGTGTGGTGGACAGGACCTAAGAACCAGATCAGAGTGATGAGGAGGTGATGTAATCAGAGGAGGGTGGTGGCATGTTCATTAAAGGCAAGAGTCGATGTCTGGCCAAATAATGTTCCAGAGGCAGACCTGCATCTTCAGTCAGCTCGGGAGCAAGGAAATTCTCAATTGCTATTGGTGAAGGAGGCTCAACAGCGCCTAAAAACTCTAGTTATGGTCATAGTGTAGTGATGTCTATGTGCAGAAATTTTGCAGTGTTAGAATTTTTTTCGCTTTACTGAATGGCTAAAAGTTTTCTGTGTGCAGGCACTGTAGAAGGAAAATAAATTGGGGAACTCTTGCTCAAATAGACTCGGAACTACAGCTCTCCTTCACCATATGAAGCAGCATCACCTGCTCATATCGGAAAAGCAAGTTGGACAGCAATATAAGCAAAGCTCAAGTTGTCCTCCTTCCACTTGTACTTTTGCTCGTTTTTCTGGTGGCCATATATGTGCCCAGGAAGAATGCCTCCAGTCATCCTTTTGTGTGGAAAACCTAATTCCTACATGTCAAGTTCACCACAATTGCTGATGTTCCACATGGATTGCACCTGCCTCTTACAAAATTAGGCATGTGCTGTTAGATCTCACCTAGTGAAGTGCATCCGCTAAGCCTCTGGTATGGGTGGCCACATGGACCCAAATGTTATTGCAGCTCCTAGAAGACACATGGGGAACCGTGGGGAATAGAACTAACTGGAAACTCAGGAGCAGACAGACAAATGGAGTGGAACCCAACAAGGATGGATGCGAGTTGAAACACATTATTACAGATAATGGAGCAAACTGTACAAGGAGCATTAAAGTCTCTCAATCCCAAGACAAGTGTACCAATGGGCATAAAATATGTATTGGGATATGAGGTCATTGACATACGCTGGGTAATGTGCAAAACTCAACATGGAACACACCAGAGGACAGAAGACTCAGGAGAAGGGAGCAGAGCCCAGGATACCCGGAATAGGTGTGTAACATGCCCTCAGTCTCAATGAAAAATATCTAACCGCCATTATTTCTTGAAGAAAGCCATATCTGCTTTGTAGTCTCACATGGCACAGTCCATGAACTACTCCTTGAAATTGACCATGAAATGCATGTTGTATTCCACTATTGATGCGGGCAACTAGTACCATGGTCTTTATATATCTTTCATGTTCCATTGAGTCCATGTTTTGAATCGCAGCGATGACTTACCACCAGAAGGCCAGGTGTTTGCTAGTGGCCCTTTCACACCAGATAACGCTTATGCATCTCCCTCACAACCCCCTTATTGGACATTTTCCCATCCCCAACAGCAAAACAGCATTTATATCAAATATACCATTAGATGGGTTCACCTCAACTGCAACTGGGCAACTTAGCAATGCCAGAAACATCATGGTTGCCAAATGTTTGGGCAAAGTAATACATGCATGTGGCATAGCGTACATCCTCCATTTGATCATAAACCACCCTTTAAATTTATTATCCTTGGAACTTCATCATTAAGGCAGCGCGGATTTAACCCACACCTCCTGCACAGTTTATATTGTCATACGGCCGTTGATCGGCTTGTGGATCTGCAGCAGCCGAAATCGCTACATGCTCTTCATTCAACAAAATCAGGTGAGCAATTCTAAGAAAGCTCTCTTGGTTATCTAGAGGATAAGACCCTATTTTGCGCTTTGTGTCTCCATTTTTTTCCTATAGCTGCCATTTGATCATGTAGCATTTTTTAAATATTACCCCTTGAAAAAGTTGGTCATCATTGTCAGAAGAGTATGTGCGCACTTAAAAGGAATCCCTCACCAGGTTTTTGCTAACCCGTTAGAGAGCAGCGTGATGCAGGGGTAGAAACTTTGATTCCAGATACATATCGTTTCCTGGGCAGTATGCTGTAGCTTTGATAAAATCACTGTTTTATTTACTGCAGATCTGCCAGTTCTCTGAATGTTGAGGACTTCATTACCCCACCCACACCATTGATTAATAGCTTTCTGTGTACTCTGTGCATAGGCAGAAATCTGCCAATCAGTGGTGGGGATGGGGATAAACAGAATTACTGTTAATGAATACGGAGGACTACATGGCTGCAGGTTTACTAATTCTCTAGCGATAAAAGTTATTTTATCAAAAGTATAGTAAGCACCCCGGTAAGTGACATATTGCTGGAATTTGAGTGTATTTTTCTACATCTTTTGCTCTCAGGTTAGGTGGCAAAAAGGATAGTTATTCCCCTCCAAAAACATACTGATAGGGAATTTAGATTGTGAGCCCCAATGGGTACAAAGATGATAATGTCTGTAAAGTGCTGTGGAATTAATGGTGCTATATAAGTGAGTAAAATAACTGAATAAAATAAAATTATGTCTGTTAGTATTTGCTTTTAATTGACAAAAAACACAACATTTTGCTTAAATCGTAAATGCCGGTAGCTTTATTTTATCTACATATGGAATGGAGGAAAAATAACAACTTTCAAAGTTATCCCGCAACGATGGGTTGTTTGGGGAACCATTACTGTACTTCCGATTACTTTTTCAGGGGCTCTAGTATATAGGCACCCCTCTGCTATCTCACAATATTTCATAAATGTCCTTAATACGTACTTGGGTCATCATCAGGGGAGAGAAAAGAAAGAAAATGTAGCATTTTAAATATATTATTGCTTTGTTTTGATATGGCTTAAAAAATAAGTAATTGCTTTCACGATTACTTATTTACTGAAATCCTCATTTTTGTGCCCATGAGGATTTTTTGTGTTTCGATTAGTGTGAATTCTTCTGGTAGGACTCTGTGCAATATTTGATTCCTGCATAGGGATGGTCATAATTTGTGAACATTTTTCAAGCAATAATTCATGGGCATTTTTTCTCAAACAAAAAGTAATTAGGCCATAACACAAATTTTCTTTACCATAATTCTCAATTTGTTCTAAAAAATTAAGATTTTGTGTGTTTCGACTGGTGTAAACTACCTTGGAAGATTCCTGCACAAGAATAGGCCCTTCTGTTGGGCACAAAATTTGAAAAAAAATAAATAAAAAGAAGAGTTCATGGGTTTCCACAACTACAATATTCTTTACCAATTTTTTTTAAAATTAAGGATTGGATCCCTGAGCAGGACTGAAACGAAAGTGGAATGTTTTTCAAACAAAAAATTGAGTGGTTGGAGAAAAAAAAATTCAGCATGCACAATTTGCCTCTGATAACCAGATCACGCAGTCATTTAAGTCTAGGGGCTGAGAAAAAAAATCGGACCGCACTCAGATGATATCCAAGTGCTGTCCAATTTTATTGGACTGACAGAATGGAGAAAATGGAGACTTTTTTTTATTCTGCACATTGGATAAAAACAGATCCCATTCTGATAATAGTCTTATCAAACGCTGATCAAAGTCTAATCAGAGTGATTAGCATAATTGGACCAATTTTGTCGGATATGCAGAATGCGGTCGCGTGACCCTAGCCAAACTCACATGGTTGAAGAAGGTAATCAAACCCTGGGCCTACATTTTCCAAAGCAACGTAGAAAGTTGATAGGACATACAGTGACACAAATATGGATGTTGATCATCAAGTCCTGGGCTCTGGGTGCAGAATTTCCGAAACGCAATTTCATCCAGGCTTGGCTTGATCTACAGGTCTAAGCAGGTGAATTCTTAGCTGACCCCTGCACAACAAATTTCACTACTTCTCCTGGACTTATATGTAGAAACAGAATGGTATGCCTGAATACAAAAAGCTATGAGAAATACTTTAATTGAATGTTTTTCAATGTTAAAAAGCAAGACAAATCTGTCCGTGTTTTGCTGTTAAACAGGTTGTTGTTAACTATCAATAATCATCTATTCTTACAGTGAGATCACTTTAATATAAAGCTATGTTTGCTTTAAAAGCTTGTAAATGAGTTCAATACAGCCCTAGGAGACCTCAGGGTGTTATAAACACCCTTTCAGGGCAATTGTAGCGTTTGCCATTAACGACAAATCAATTAGACACACATTTATTAAAGTAATTCACCAAAGACGGTGAATTTGAATTTCAAAAGATTTGCTCATGAAAAGTTAAGCTTATAATAATCTTTTTTTATTATTATTCCAAAAAGGGAATCTACCAATAGTCCTATAGCTTTAAGTGAATAGAAATTAAACTTCAACCGGGTCATGTATCATGCAGATATAAAAGAAAGAATGCCACTTCTAGAATAAAATGTCCCTGTGGAGCCTCTGTGCAGTTTACAATGTTCTGCTATGTTTCTGCATCATAAATTGCACTTCAACACTTGAAACATTGAAAAGACTGCACATAATTATGGGACGATAATGGGCCAAATGCCTAAGGGTCTATGCCACACACTAAGGGATGATTTTTACTCAAAAGTGTTCCGCTGTGTCAAATTTTTCTTTTCCCTCATTTTTTTTCTCTCCTCCTATTAAAAGGAACTTGACAGTTGGACAGGTGGCTGCTCCCTGTCTGCTGCTCAGGAAGAGACCTGTCAGTCAATGGGAGTGGGTGAGGAGGAGCCTGCTGGTGATCCACCTGTCTGACTAGTCTCCTGCACTGCTTGTTCTTCAGTGGCTATTAAACTATGTTTTTCTCCTGAAGTGCCCCCATAAACATATATGGCTAGAATTGTTCAGTGACTGTTGATTGGGGCAGCATGTGTCATCATGTCTTTTTTTTATATACTCCACTTAGAAATTGCAACACCAAGAAGTCATGGAATTATAGCTCTACGGCATTGATGTGACTGCAACCTCTGCGCGCTCCACAGTTACGACACTGATAGTGGCAATATTTTAGTATTTTAAGTAGGATTATTTATCTGAGCTCTTTATTATGGCATTATGGGAGCGCTGTATTGTGGTTTCAATTAGGCACCACTAGCAGTGGTGTAACTTGAAGCTCGTGGGAAAGTTTTTAACAGCAGTGGTGTTTTTATATGGGACAAAAGGACCTTTTCGGGCCCCAAAACTGAAGGGTCTGGTTACGATTGCAACCCCTGCACCTGATAGTTACTCCGATTTAGGAACTTTCCAGTACTTTTTGAAAGATTATAGTTATGATTGATTATAGGATTACCCTTTAATAAATTGTTTTGGCATCTTTATCATCTCTTAACCCCTTACTGACTGGGCCAATTTTGACCTTAATGACCAAGCCAATTTTTACAGTTCTGACCACTGTCAATTTATAAGGTTATAGCTCTGGAACGCTTCAACGGGTTCCACTTATTCTAAGGCTCTTTTTTTGTGACATATTGTACTTCATGTTGTTGAGAGTGGAGTTCCCGCCGCTGCACAGGGGGAATCTCGAGCCATGTCTGCTGCGGTCTCTCATTCTGCATCAGCCGCAGTGGAGCCTGCTCAGCGGAGACGTCGGTCCCAGAGTCTTGCTCCGTCTGATTCTGTGCAAAGGGTTACTGCTGCCTTTCCAGGTTCTGCCATTATAGCCTGTACTGATCAGTGGCCAGCAGACGTCTCTGGGACTAAATCCTGCTTTTCCCCTTCTGAGCATGCCCAAGGTAAGACCTCTCAGTTGAGGTCTGGGGTCACATGCTCAGGTACTGCAGCAGCTCCTATTGGTCCTCTAGGAAGGTCCTGAAGTTGCTCAGTTACTGTAGCAGTTCTCATTGGTCCTCTAGGAAGGTCCTTGCTGCAGCTATAAAAGGTTCGCATGGCCGCACGGCCATGCGCTAGTATACACTTTTTTACGTGTGTGTTGTGAGTGAAAGTCACTCTTTAACCATCCCCTCCCTTGTGTTTGAATGCTCGTGAAAGGAGGATGATTGTAATCTAGTGCCCGACTTGTTACTAACACTAGTACACAAACAGCGTCTATTGCTGTGACCGCCAGTGCGGCGCTGTGCGCTATCACTGTGCTTTCCAAACCCAAGTCTGGGTGGTTAGTGGCATCCGCCAGAGCGGCACCGCATGCACTCTCATGCTACTTTATTATTATTTCTGTTACGTGCGGTACTGCGGCTCTGTGATGCAACAGGGTTCGCTTCTTTCATACAGGGTGAAGCTAACCCATGTGTGTATCCTCATTGTACCACCATATAGTCCATCATTGCTTAGCAGCAGGTTCCATCTTTGCACGGTGGACCCCGGGCTGCGAACGCACCTTATTTCTTTTCTCTAATTATTTGGTGCATTCCGCTAGCCCTAACACATGTTAGTTGTAAAATTTATTCAATATGACTTACTTTTATTTATGAACAAAATGGAAATTTTGCAAAAATTGTGAAAATTTTGCAATTTTCAAACTTTTAATTTTTGTACCCTTAAATCAGAGAGTTGTGTCACACAAAATAGCTAATAAATAACATTTCCCATATGTCAACTTTACTTCAGCACAATTTTGGAAGCATATTTTTTTAACTTTTTTTTTTTTGCTAGGACATTATAAGGGTTAAAATTTGACCAACGATTTGTCATGTTTTCAACAATATTTACAAAGCAATTTTTTTAGGGACCACCTCACATTTGAAGTAAGTTTGGGGGGGTCAATATGACAGAAAATACCCAAAAGTGACACCATTCTAAAATTTGCACCACTCAAGGTGATCAAAACCACATTCAAGAAGTTTATTAACCCTTCAGATGCTTCACAAGAACTAAAGCAATGTGGAAGGAAAAAAATGAACATTTTGCTTTTTTCACAAAAAATGTAATTTAGACCCAAACTTTTTTATTTTTACAAGGGTATCAGGAGAAAATGAACCACAAAATTGGTTGTGCAATTTATCTTGAGTATGTTGGTACCCCATATGTGGGGGAAAGTGATTGTTTGGGCACAAGGCAGGGCTCAGGATAGATGGAGCACCATTTGATATTTTGAATGCAAAATTGGCTGGAATCAATTGCGGGCACCATGTCGCGTTTGGAGACCCCTTGATGTACCTAAACAGTGGAATCTCCAATTCTCCAACCCTAACACAGCCCTAACCCCAACCCTACCCCAACATATCTCTAACTCTAATTCCAGCCCTAATCCTAATCCCAACCATAACCACAATCATAACCCTAACCACAACAATAACTCCAACACCACCCTAAACCCAACACCACAACCGTAACCCCAACACAACCCTAACCCCAACACAACCCTGGCCCCAACCCTATCCCCAGCCCCAACACTATCCCCAGCCTGAATCCTAACCCTAATCGCAGCCCTAACCCTAGCACAACCATAACCATAGCTCTAAATCCAACCCTAACCTCAACCCCTAAAAAATGACTATTGTCATATACACTGTAGAACCTGCTTTGTGTGAAATTTCATTGGTTTGAAATAAAAATGAAAATTGGCCTTCTACCGGTGTACAAATTTGGTTGTTCAAAATATGACTATGGTTGTGAGTTGTGATGTGGAGAGTAGAGAGGAAGGTTCATCTTCTGTAATGGTGGAGAAACTGGTTTTGGAGGAGGAGGTCTGAGTAGTTATGAGGAGGGGCTGTGGGGACTTTAGGAAAAAGCGTTATCTGATGTTATCAATCTTCTGCTTGAAGAATGAGATAAAGACTTCAGCTGAGAAGAGAGGAGAGTGTGGGAAAGGTAGAATCTAGCATAAGAAAGTGCAGTGGGAGAGGGTTTGTCAGAGGGGGTGAGCAAGGTTTTGGTGATGCAGAGGAATGAAAGTTTGTTAGTAATGAAAAGATCATGGAAGTATGAAAGTTTGTTGTAGACAAAGCGAACAATCCACAGAGCTCCTGTTATAGCGACTGTGGAAGCGTGGGCTGGGAAAATAGGTATAAGGTTAGAAAGTTTGCAGAAATTTGTGAGAGATTGTGGATGAGAGGTAAAAGTGACTGTGGGGATATGGTGAGGAAGACCAGGATTTGGAGAGATATTGCCAGCAGTGAGAAGGAGCAGAGAAAGTGTTAGCAGGTGGGAGCAGGAGAGGGCATGAGGTGTCTGCCTGTGTTTGGAGACAGATGATTTTATGTTGAGGAACACTTCTGAGGAGGAGGTGAGATGGATGGGGAGAATGAAGGGAGAGATGATCAGTTCATTACTAGGTGTAGGGATTAGAGGGGCTAGAAGAAAGTGGAGGACTATAGGGGTGAGAGTGAAAACAAGCAGAAACATTGTTTACTGTGACTATGTATCCTGTTACAGTCAGTCCCCTTCTGTTTCAATTCTGGTCTAATCCATTGCAGTACACTTAAGTGCTGCACTTAGGTGATGCTTAACATAAATGAACTGATACCAAGAGAAGTGAGGTCATTGCTCGCAAGCTTACAATCTATGAGGAAATAGGGAGACACGAAAGGTGGATGGTAACAATTGCTTGTATTGTACGGTCCAGCCATCAAGATAATAAATCGGTTGTTCAAGTAATGCTGCATGAACCAGACACCATCCAGTATGTGTAACAATGCAGAGTGCTATTAAGTGCATGTAGGGTGTGTGAACAGATGGTACAAGGGTCTTGGTTTTCAAGAAAAATTTGTATGGGCAAAACAGGGCTAGTTAGATGAGTATGTTGAGGCGATAGGCCAGTGTTTATGTCTAAAAAGGGGTGTATCTGAGTCCCTAATTTTTGGCACTTCTTGCTTCTTTCATAAATTACACTGAAATTTCCTATTTTTGAATAAAAAAATCAATTTTGGTTTACTTAGATTATTTTTATTTTTTAAACTTGTTTTAAATTTTGTCTTATATACCAGTCATTGTACAAAAGTGTTTCTTAAATTGTTTTTCCTATGAATTCCAAATTCTCTTCAATTTTAAATATTTTACTGTCACTCTTTAAAGTGGAGTAAAAGTGTGACACCATTGTTCTCAGCAACAATTTGGAAGTCAGAGATGCTTCCAGGGGGTCTTCCCCATGCTGTTCTCCTTACATTTAGCACTTTTCTCATCCATTTCAGCCTTTTCACTGCCCCTCAGGCCTCCTTGCAGAGTATCCACGAAAAACACTCATCTTTCTCATTGACTCCAATTATACTCGTTATTCGAATTGAGCAATTGCTAGGTTCGAGAAACGATCTTTTGAGCATTTTATTGCTCGCTCATTCCTAATTAAGAACTGATATACAGTCATGGCAGAAAGTATTGGCACCCTTGAAATTGTTCCAGAAAATGAACTATTTCTTCCAGAGAATATTGCAATTACACATGTTTTGTTATACACGTTTATTTCCTTTGTGTGTATTGGAGCAACACAAAAAAAACAGCAAAAAAAAGGCAAATTAGATATAATTTCACGCAAAACCACAAAAATTGGTCTGGACAAAATTGTTGGCACCTTTCCAAAATTGTGGATACACAACTTTGTTTCAAGAATGTGATGCTTGTTCAAACTCACCCATGGCAAGTAACAGGTGTGGACAATATGGAAATCGCACCTGAAGCCAGATAAAAAGGGAAGAAGTTAACTCAGTCTTCGTGTGTCGGTGTGTGCCACACTAAGCACAGAGAACAGAAAGAGAAGAAGAGAACTGTCTGAGGACTTGAGAACCAAAATTGTTGAAAAATATCAACAATCTCAAGGTTACAAGTCCATCTCCAGAGAGCTTGATGTTCCTTTGTCCATGGTGAGCAACCTAATCAAGAAGTCTACAACCCATGGCACTGTAGCTAATCTCGCTTCACATGGACGGCAGAGAAAAATTGATGAAAGGTTGCAATGCAGGATAGTTTTTGTCTGGTTTTTTTGTGTGTTGTTCCAATACACACAAAGGGAATAAACATGTGTATAACAAAACTTGGGTAATTTCAATAATTTTCTGAGATTAACACTTCATTTTCTGGGAGAACTTCAAGGGAGCCAAAACTTTTGGCCATGACTGTATGTTTGTGAGATAATAAAATACGCATAACTTTAGAATACATACAAAATAAATTCTATAGGAGACCAATTAGCAGAATACTTCCAACACATCCATAAATGCAATTATAAAAGCTACATGTTGATATTGTCCATGGTTGGATTTAAACCGAGGACCTCAGTCCTGCCAAGTAATAATGCTAGACAGTGCATCATTGTGTGACACATAAGGTTATGTGAATGGCATAATTATCATTGCCAGTATTATTTTATATCCAACAGTTTTCAATCAGCCTGGTGACCCAGTGGTTAGCACTGTAGCATTGCAGCACTGGCGCCCTTGGTTCAAATCTCACCAAATACAACATCTGTAAGGAGTTTGTATGTCCTCCATTTGTTTGCATGGAGTTTCTTCAGTTTTCTCTCACACTTCAAAGTCATACTGGTAGGGAATTTTGAATTTGAAATTAAACCACAATTGGGACAGCAATGAGAATATTTGCTAAGTGCACTGCCGTGGAATATGATGGTGCCATATAAGAAAGAATTAAAAAAATAAATTACATAGAGAAATAATAGTGTTTAATAGCCAGTATATTCTGAGAGTTGAAATGTTATAGTAAATTTCAGCCTCAAGGTAATCTGAAACCTAACAAAACCAGAGATATTGCAGAATATGAGGCCAGGGCACAGTGTAAATGCAAATCTGCTGTCACCAGGGGTGTAACTACAACAGGTGCAGGGGTTGCAACAGCACCCGAGCCCTGGAGCCTAGGGGGCCCTAAAAATCCATTTGGCCTATAGAAAAAGACTATTGCCATTAAAGATTTAAATATTTGGGGGCTCCGTTGGAGCTTTCGCATCGGGGCCCATGAGTTTCAAGTTACGCCACTGGTTGTCACACTATAGTCTCTGTGCATTTCCAGCTGTTTTCTACCTTTAAAAAATAATTTTCTGGAGTTATTATTGACAGTCCCTTGATACAGTATATTTCATAATCTCACACCTATCCAATTCCATTAATGAAGAATTGTATGCTCTAGGTCAAGTATTTAAATGTTTAATTTCCATATTAAGGTAGTGTGTTTTCTTTTAAAAAAATTTTTATTAGCTCACAACAATACATACAATTGAGAGAAAAAGTATAGGTCTACATTTTTCACTTTAATATTAGTGATGAGCGAACGTCCTGGGATAAAGTGTTGTTGGAGCATGCTCAGGTTCTAACTAAGCGTCTTTGGCGTGCTCGAATAATATGTTTGAGTCCCAGTGGCTGCATGTCCCGCCGCTGTTTGACAGGAGCAACACATGCAGGGATTGCTAGTTTTTGTTGTGGTGTTCAAACAGCGGCGGGACATGCAGCCACAGGGTTTCAAACATATTATTTGAGCACGCCAAAGACACTTAGTTAGAACCCGAGAATGCTCCAATAACACCTTATCCCAGGACGTCGCTCATCACTATTCAATATCCATTCCAGGCCTTGGATAATTAAGCAAAATATAAAAATGGCATCCAGGAGCTGGTCTTATGTTTTTTAGAGCTTTGAGCATCAACTTCTATTGATGCCCCCAACCATAATCTTTCACACAATTGCTAGACCACATTGGTCTAAGGCAGTGCCTCTCAAAGTGTTAAGTGGGCTTACAGGTAATTCACCCCCTTATTCGTTAGTGAAACAAAGTTGGCAAGATAAATGTGATAGAACTGATCCTAAGCTACATAAGCTTCATTTACTCTCTGTAGCTACTGCTATAGTAAGACACAATTTAAGATTACCACTATTTCTGCAGAGTAGGTGGTGATTTGGAGGTGACATGTTCCCTATAAATAAAGTGACATAAAGATTTAAACTATAATACATTTTTAATATTGGCATAAACTTTTGCGATCAACATATTCTGGTTGTTCAGGCACAAGTCAAAAATGATTGAAAAGTTGTGCCATAAGGTGTTTTAGAACAGTGCCAGAGATAAGACTTAAGAATGTTTTCCACTCAGTACTTTTAGATATTTCCAACCTACATGACTTTTACCCCAGGGTGTACATACCAGATCTCTAACAGGTGCTCTCTCTTTTCTCATGCTATGCTTTCAATAGGAAGAACAATGGATAATCATAACATTAATTTTCATTATTAAAGAATATTGAACCCATAATTTGCGTACTCATTCCAATGCACCAATTATACATTTTTGTATTGTGAAGTGGCCGTTAATGCAGCTTGAGTTGATTTTCCATGTGCCAGTACCTATTGTTATATGAATTAACACACCGGCTTAGAAAGAACTATACTTCATTGGATACTATGTATTTTCATAAGTCCAAATGGTCGCTATATCAATTTCCTTAGGCTTCTCATTATCCTCTCCTGAATGTCTACAAGAATGATTGGTATATAATTACGCAATTGCATTTTTTTTTTTACCATTGGCCAAAGATCCTATGCTACGCAACTTCTAAATTTAATATATACACCAATCCTTATATTGATCCACATTTAATCACTAGATCATGGATGCACCAAATAATCAAGAATCCAACAATATTGGGCTCCTTGGCAGACAGATGTATACCAAGGAGACGAAGAGAAGTCCAATACAACTCCAATATTAAAATTACAAATGTATTCAATAATCGAAAAATATGAATACATACAATACGTAAACAAGCAGAAAAATCCTTTATAAAAGTTAGGGCATAGTGGTATCCTAGACCAATAAAGTACACTATTAGTCACATGCAAGATAATTAACTCATATCAAGAATAACTTCAAAATGAGCCCACCATTAAGGGTAAAGTTCGTTAAGTGCCAGTTTAGTGCCATGCATCTACCAATAATAGAGACAACAATATATACGTATGATAAGCAAACATATATAAAGTGCTTAGCGCAAAATATATCTTAACGTATTGCCACAGTACATGTGGTGACATACAAATATCTCAATTATTACATAGTAAGTAAACGAGGTAAAAAAATAATATGCATAATGCTAGATACCTCTGTATGATGCACTGAGATAATGATGAAACCCATACAGTGTATAAAGGAAATATGGAGAGACAGGAGGGAATAACAAATAGCGACACCCTACTGACACAGTGGTGTGCGTCCATGTGTGCCCAGGCCCAAATGTGCATTTCACCCTGCTTCCTCAGGATACATAAAGGGACCATTGGGCTATCATACTGTTTATAGGGAGGTCATGGGGCCATCAAACTCTGTTTAGAGCAGTAGATACAGCATGTAGAGGGCTATGGGTCCACCATACGGCATATAAGGGGGAAATCATACTTTGTTTAAGAATCTGTGGGGCCACCATACTCTGTATACGGGGCTGTTGAGACATCATGCCACAAATAGGGTGGATTTTGATTGTGTACATTTTAAAATGTTGATGTAACAAAAAATGTACACATATGTCATACGGACGTAAAAAAATCACAAACAAGTGGCACATGGATGACATTATGAATGAAAATCACCTTCATTTTCGGATGAGATTCGGATAATTTTTCATATGATCTTCTGAACCCCCAGGAAGAAGCAGATGCGTGTTTTGCCCCGGAAGAAGCAGAAGGGTGAAACGCGCGCCGGGGCACAGGTGGCCACCATCAAACCATGAGCACTATCTTCACCTTATCCGAAAATAGGCAATGTCACTTGCACTTTGGATATGTTTCTTACTTGGTAGTAGGCTGTGTCCCTTGTATACCTTATATATATATATATCTGAAGCAGCGGGTCACACTTAGGCTGGTTCATTGAGGGTAACTACCAGCATTGATGCTTTGAGCACACATTTACAATTTTGTTGACAGAAATTTCTTACGGAAAATTTAAATTGTGTAACTATATTATACCCCATGTGTGACTTGCATTGGATAAACATAATATGATTCCCTGAATTTGTTTCAACATCATTTTGTAAACCTTGGTCTGTTGTTATTCCCACTGGGGTATGTTTATGTGCAATATGGATATGTGGCCTTTTTATATATTGTTTAATTTTTTCTAATAAGCATTAATTTTTAATCTACTTATGGTTTGCTTTATATAGGTGGCAGAATAATCACTTCCCCTTTGATTTGCACATAGTATTTGGAAGCGCCATTTTTTAACTTTGGGACACATTGTTGATTATTGTAATTACTGACAGTCTGCTCTCCTGATCTCACTGCAGAGCTGTGTGATTAGAACATGCCCAGAGTACAGGTGACTTGGATGTCAGTACATACACTTCTTTAACTTTTATCTGTCATAACCAGTGTGTGGGAAGGGTCAGTACAGCAGAGCTGATAGTATTATGAGGAGAGCTGCTAGAAGTGTTTGTAATGAGATGACACTCAGTGAGGTGAGCAAGTTATCTGTCATTACATGTCTCACACAAGAAAGTCTGATCCCTGATCTCACTGCAGAGCTGTGTCTGACAACAGATAACACTGCATTGTTTCAGCTTCCATCTCACAGGCATCTAATATGGGGCACAGCAGTAAAACTGAGCTGACAGCACTTTTAGGGTGCGTGTCCACTGTCCGGATTAGCTGCAGATTGAATGCTGCGTACAACCGCAGCGTTCAATCCGCAGTATCCAGATGTTACAGCATAGTGGAGGGGATTGTATGAAATCCTGTCTCCACTACGCGTGCGAACACGTACCTGGCATCCCTGCGTTTACGGACATGCGGTGCGTCTTTTTAGAACACAGCATGTCTGTTTACCTTGCGGCGCCGCTGGGGCGCCGCAAGGTAAATCACTGGGCCCTATGAATGGGGTGCGGAGATTCCGGATGAGTGCAATGAACACATCCGGAATCATCGAGCGTATAGAAGAGGGCGGTGCTTTGGGCGTAGCGAGTTTTCCGCTCCGTTCAAAGCACCGGCAATCCGTAACATGGAACCTTACCCTTAGAGGAGTGCTACAACTGCAGATGTGTGTTTAATGAGACAAAGTTGTGCATGCCTTTCCTCCTCCCACACTTGCTACCTGTGAGATGAAGCTGAAGAAGTTGTAATCAGACACAGCTCGGCAACAGAGTTGACAGCAATATGAGAGGAGCGATGCAACTGGAGATGTGTTTGTAATGAATCAAAGTTCAGTTCTGCAGTACTATGTCATTTATAATCACACCAAGATGTACTGTTAAACTATGAGAGTAGACTGTTCATCCATAAATGTCTCATACTGATAACACTCACTTTCAAATAAAATAAGCTCTGGAGGCAGATTCTCACAGATATCCCATAGATCTTAACAGCTCATTTACATATTAAGAAAAACATGACTTTCTCTCAAATAAGACATAGGATCTCAGGTATGAAGGTATCATTTTATTCAAATTTCTATGACCTGCCATCCCATGTCGATGGTTTAGGATGGTTGATCTTACTGACAGATTCCCTTTAAATACTTAATAGCTGAAAAGATATTCATCTAAACATTGGCGAAAAATATTTGTTTGAATAACCTTGTCATATTTTACAGAACATTTCCAAATGCAATTATATCTGAGGCCTTGACAACATATATACACATTAAGGCCTATTAGTTGAGTACAGGCAGAACATTAATATAAAAACATTGAATGATTGGTACATTTTAGGAACATCCATTTCACTTCAAAGAATCTATCATTGATAACAAAAAGGTTCTTTTACATTAGTGTACAAGTCTGAAAATAGGAGAATAATGAAGACACATGGAAAGAATAAAAAATGTAAGAATATAAATGCTGTATTAGCTTATTTCAAAATATTTTGCGGGGGGTGCACATTGTAACTAACACAGTTAATTGAGTTGCCATCCTCTATACATATGCATACCTCAGAAAGAGGGACGAGTTATTCAGTGCACACATTTTGGGCCACACCCCAATCCATGTCCATTTACCATTTCTTTCTCCCCTGGCAGAAGGAGATGTCAGGGGGTGCCGGTTTTGAGGGAAATTCAGCAGACACCCGAGACTGCAGGGTGTAGACCCAAATCCGGGACAATCCACTGTATCAAGGACAGTTGCTACTAGAGATGAGTGGATCAATTCATGGGTCTCTGGTCCAACATCCAGCTTAGTGGTACCTGGTGTCTGGATGGGAGGCCATTAGTCTCTTATATTCCGGCATCCCCGATTCGGCTTATAATTAGCCAGGGCTGGTGCTATGTCATCGGTGTGTCTTGCCGCCGACGAGTGGGAGCGCCATATCGTAGAAACTAACGGTACCTACCTACACTGATAAGTAGGGCATACATTAGTGAATTTTAGGGCACATTAGTCCACACATTTTGTGATTTACCTGTGCTCCCTCTGTGTTTTTTTCCCTATAGCCCCATTTTCTAATTTTTTCATATTTTTTCATATTTTGTATTGTCTGTGGTATATACTCTTACCTTATACTTGCGATATCTTTAAAACTTCCTAATAAAAGGTAAATTTTAAGGGTTCTTTTTCAATTTTTTTTTTTGTGCTCAATTGGGACATCACTTTTTAGCTTTTTTCTGGTCTTACTGCAACTTTCTAAGGGGGCATCTGGGAGGCATAACCATTTGTAGTGTTCCATCAAATTTTGGACTCAAGCAGATTCGGGAAAACACAGGAAGTTTGTTGACTGTTTTGAGAGTTAAGTAGTGTCCTAGGTTTATTATAACACATAGCAGTTATAAAGTGCTTTTATTATAACATTCCAAAAGAAATGTTGGGACCTTTTAAAATGTTATTTTTTTTTTTTTACTTTTGTTATTTACTGTTTTAATTTAATTTTATTATTTATTACAATTTTATATTACAATACTATTTTTCTTCATTGTTTTATTTAAGCTATAAAATGTTTAAAATACATTTTAAAATATTTTAAATTGTATAACATTTTGATTACAGTTTCATAGCTCAGAATGGACCAACTGCTATAGAGAACAGAAGAATATAAATATTCTTAAAATATGTCATATAAAATGCTTAAAAGCTACAGAATTTTAATTTTGAAATGGAATATGTCTTTAAATTATTATTTAAAAAAATACCATCAGTGGCAACTCTCCTGGCTGATTAAATTGGAGGATAGCATGACAGTTCATTTCACAATTCCATCTTCATTTCTGCTGGATTATTCAGGGGTCATAGCTCAATTTAAGTGAATCTGACATATTAAAGGGAACCTGTCACCACGTTTTTGGAAGATGGGATAAAAATAGCGTTAAATAGGGGCAGAGGTGGGCGTTACATTAGTGTGTGTGTTATGCGTTTATTACCCACCTAAGTTGCCGAAATAACTTTGCAAAGTCTCCGTTTTCGCCTGTCAATCAGGCTGGTCAGGTCACATGGGCGTGGTGTCTTCACCCAGATTTGGCGTAGTTTTCCGTTGGTGGCGTAGTGGTGTGCGCATGCCCAAAGTCCGGAATCCTCTTCCAGGGGATTTAAAATAGCGCGGTGTTCGTTATTGCATTGGTGATCGGTGGGCGCGGCCATCTTCCTTTGGCCGCGCGTGCGCAGAAGCGGCGCTCTGCTGGCCGCGGCTTCAGGAAAATGGCCGCGGGATGCCGCGCGTGCGCAGATGGATATCGCGGCGGCCATTTTCCTGAAGCCGCGGCCAGCAGAGCGCCGCTTCTGCGCACGCGCGGCCAAAGGAAGATGGCCGCGCCCACCGATCACCAATGCAATAACGAACACCGCGCTATTTTAAATCCCCTGGAAGAGGATTCCGGACTTTGGGCATGCGCACACCACTACGCCACCAACGGAAAACTACGCCAAATCTGGGGGAAGACAACGCCCATGCGACCTGACCAGCCTGATTGACAGGCGAAAACGGAGACTTTGCAAAGTTATTTCGGCAACTTAGGTGGGTAATAAACGCATAACACACACACTAATGTAACGCCCACCTCTGCCCCTATTTAACGCTATTTTTATCCCATCTTCCAAAAACGTGGTGACAGGTTCCCTTTAATAACACTGAACACACCAGTGAAACCAGTAACTGCTTTTCATCTACTGCTCACTATTACAAATTTGCAATACTGTGTTGCACGACATTCCCTGGAGGTAATAAACATTGGTTCCTGAAGACTAGACTCATAAAGTAAAGGGATAAATAATTCTGTCAGTTCCCTAAAGATCGATGATGATTATTAAAAAAAACCATAAGAAGGTGCAGGGAACAATTGATCAGTGGGGGTGTTGGGTGTCCTCAAAGTACGGCATTTTGGACAAACAGGTGCATGCATATATATTTCTCTGATGAATCTAAACTGAGGAAACAGGTCGGGAGGCACGGAGAGACAGTCTAGGGCATGTCCACTGTAAAGGGTAGCTATGGACTGCATTTCTCAGGTGGGAGTCTTTGGGGTCACCCTCCTGTTTTCACTTTCCTGATCAGTCTAGTTTTTTTTCAATTCTAACTAGTGTCAATTTATGTGGTAATAACTCTAGAACGCTTCAATATATCAAAGTGATACGGAGTGCTAAATTTTGGTCAATTTTTTTTTGAGTTTATTTATGAAAATATCGAAAATTTGACCAAAAAATTGAAAATTTAGCAATTTTTAAACTTCAAATTTTTATGCCCATAAGCCAAATATGATAAACTGTGCAGGAGGAGTGGGTTAAATCCGCACTGCCTTAATAATGAGGCTCCAAAAGATTATGAAATTAGACTGTGGTTTATTCAACGCATTTCAAGGTCAGTGCAACCGCTTCTTCAGGAAATTCCACATACAACATCCAGATAGCTATAACCCACAAAATAGATAATAAATAACATTTACCAAATGTCTACTTCACATCAGCGTCATTTTTTAAACATAATTATTTTTGTTAGGCAGTTAGCAAGGTTAAAACTTTATCAGCAATTTCTAATTTTTCCAACAAAATTTACAGAACAAAACTTTTTAGGAACCACATCACGTTTGAAGTGATTATGACAGAAAATACACAAAAGTGACACCATTTTAAAAATTACACTCCTCAATGGGTTGTAAATCACATTCAAGAAGTATTTTATTCCTTTAGGAGCTTCCCCAGAATAAAAGCAATGTGGAAGGAAAAGATTAAAATGTTTTTGCAATTTCTCCTGAGTACGCCGATACCCCATATGTGGTGGAAAACTTCTGTTTGGGCACAAGGAACAGCTCGGATGGAAAGGAGCAACGTTCAACTTTCGGAGCACAAAATTGGCTGGAATACAGTTATATGAAAAAGCTTGGGCACCCCTATTAATCTTAAGTTTAATGTTTTATAAAAATTGTTTTTTTTTTGCAACAGCTATTTCAGTTTCATATATCTAATAACTGTTGGACACAGTAATGTTTCTGCCTTGAAATGAGGTTTATTGTACTAACAGAAAATGTGCAATCTGCATTCAAACAAAATTTGACAGGTGCATAAGTATGGGCACCCTTATCATTTTCTTGTTTTAAATACTCCTACCTACTTTTTACTGACTTACTAAAGCACTTTTTTTGGTTTTGTTACCTCATTGAGCTTTGAACTTCATAGCCAGGTGTATGCAATCATGAGAAAAGCTACTTAAAGTGGCCACTTGCAAGTTGTTCTCCTGTTTGAATCTCCTCTGAAGAGTGGCATCATGGGCTCCTCAAAACAACTGTCAAATGATCTGAAAACAAAGATTATTCAACATAGTTGTTCAGGGGAAGGATGCAAAAAGCTATCTAAGAGATTTAACCTGTCAATTTCCACTGTGAGGAACATAGTAAGGAAATGGAAGAACACAGGTACAGTTCTTGTTAAGGCCAGAAGTGGCAGGCCAAGAAAAACATCAGAAAGGCAGAGAAGAAGAATGGCGAGATCAGTCAAGGACAATCCTCAGACCACCTCCAGAGAGCTGCAGCATCAACTTGCTGCAGATGGTGTCACTGTGCATCGGTCAACTATACAACGCACTTTGCACAAGGAGAAGCTGTATGGGAGAGTGATGCGAAAGAAGCCGTTTCTGCAAGCATGCCACAAACAGAGTCGGCTGAGGTATGCAAAAGCACATTTGGAGAAGCCAATTTCTTTTTGGAAGAAAGTCCTGTGGACTGATGAAACCAAGATTGAGTTGTTTGGTCATACAAAAAAGGCGCTACGCATGGCGGCAAAAAAACACAGCATTCCAAGAAAAACACTTGCTACCCACAGTAAAATTTGGTGGAGGTTCCATCATGCTTTGGGGCTGTGTGGCCAATGCCGGCACCGGGAATCTTGTTAAAGTTGAGGGATGCATGGATTCCTCTCAGTATCAGCAGATTCTTGACAATAATGTTCATGAATCAGTGACAAAGTTGAAGTTATGCAGGGGATGGATCTTTCAGCAAGACAATGATCCAAAACACTGCTCCAAATCTACTCAGGCATTCATGCAGAGGGACAATTACACTGTTCTGGAATGGCCATCCCAGTCCCCAGACCTGAATATCATTGAACATCTGTGGGATCATTTGAAGAGGGCTGTCCATGCTCGGCGACCATCAAACTTAACTGAACTGGAATTGTTTTGTAAAGAGGAATGGTCAAAAATACCTTCATCCAGGATCCAGGAACTCATTGAAAGCTACAGGAAGCGACTAGAGGCGGTTATTTTTGCAAAAGGAGGATGTACTAAATATTAATGTCACTTTTCTGGTGAGGTGCCCATACTTATGCACCTGTCAAATTTTGTTTGAATGCAGATTGCACATTTTCTGTTAGTACAATAAACCTCATTTCAAGGCAGAAACATTACTGTGTCCAACAGTTATTAGATATATGAAACTGAAATAGCTGTTGCAAAAAAAACAATTTTTATAAAACATTAAGCTTAAGATTAATAGGGGTGCCCAAACTTTTTCATATAACTGTAGATAGCTGATGCCATGGCGCATTTGTCTAAACAGTTGAAACCCCCAAAAGTGACCCCATTTACCCCTATACACCTCAAAGAACTTATCTAGAGGTGTGCTGACTACCTTGACCCTGCAGGTGCCTCACCAAATTTTATAACATTGAGCCATAAAAATAAAAAATCACATTATTCCCACAAAAATGTTGCTTTTGCCGCAAATTATTCATTTTCACAAGAGTAATAGGAGAAAATGGACCATATAATGCAATGTGCAATTTCTCCTGAGTACTCTGATATCCCATATGTGGTGGAAAACTACTGTTTGTATGCATGGCAGAGCTCAGAAAGGAAAGAGAACTATTTGACTTTGGCTGGAATCGATAGCAGATGACAAGCCTCATTTGTGGAGCTCCTGATATGCCTAAACAATGAAATTGCAAACAAGTAGCCCCATTTTGGAAACTATATGCCTTAAGGAACTTATCTACAGAATTTTATAACATTAAGACGTGAAAGTGAAAAAATATATTTTTCCCGCAAAAATGTTGCTTCAGTCCCAAATGTTTAATTTTCACAAGAGTAGCAAGAGAAAATGCACCTCAAAAGATGTTGTGCTATTTCTTCTTAGTAGTGATGGATGAACCCGTGGATGTTCGAGACCAGAGGGTTCAGCCAAACATGTAAAAAAAGTTTGGTTCGGGTGCCAGAACAGTACCCAAACATGAAACCGGAGTTTATTCAGATGAATGAGGGGCCCGAACATCCATTGTTTGTCATGCTGTCATCTGCATGACAGCGCAATAAGCAGAGACTCTGATCATTACCGCCAGCCAGAGAGTTATGGTTCCCACGTGGTCATCTGGCAGCAGCTGTGACCAGTGATAAAAAGGTTATCGCTGGTCACAGGCATCAGCTGATGAGAGAGTACTACTCTAATCAGCGTACACCTGCTGTTGCTGATAACAGCGAGAGCTAGCACCTCTGATAGGAGTATTCATCAGCCAGCGCTTATGCTATAAATATATTTTTTTTATAATGCCATGATGTCTCTACTACTTTTAATAACAAGCACAGGCAACACCGACAGCTGCGGACTGCAAACCTCAGCTGTCAGCTTTATCATGGCTGGTTCTCAAGAATAGAGGGGTCCCCAAGCTGTTTTGTAAAATTATTTAAATAAATAATTAATAAAAACAGCATGGAGTCCCCACATTTTTAGCAACAAGACAAGCTAAAGCAGACAGCTGGTGAATGGTATTCTTAGACTAGTAAGCGGCCTTGGATATTGGCCCCCCTAAAAATAACAGCCTGCTGCTGCCTCAGAAAAGACACATCTGGGGCAGACAGGTGAGGAATATGGTTGTTTTATTTTTTTTTTCTTCTTTTACAGGGGGCATGGGCTCCATGGATTTGGTGTAAAGGCAAGTATTATGTTGTATATTATTTTATGTCTTTTCCAGGTGACATGGGCTTCAGTGGATAAGTCATAAAGGTGAGTATAGCTGTGCTTTTTTTACTATTATTTCAAATAAAGGAGTCTGTGTCTGTGTCATTATTCCTATAAAAGGATTTTATTCTTGCTGTGTTTTTTTATATAATTTAACTAAGGGGTTAGTAATGGGGGCATCTTATAGACACCTCTCTATTAATAACCTTTGGGCTTGATGTCATTGTACATAAAACAGCTGACATCAACTCCATAACTATTACCCCACTTGCCAACACACTAGAGCAAGTGAGAAGAGCCAGGCAAAGCTCCAGATTTGGCACATCTAATACATGCACATTTCAGGGACTGCTGCGAGCTGCTATTTTTAGGCTATTTTGCAGCCTGCTGATGATTTTGCCTGCGCTGGTTATCAAAAATGTAAGAGACCACACTTTTTTATTTATTTATTTACAGCACAGGCACTGGCTGATGAATACTCCCATCAGCACTTCCTGCTCTCCCTGTTATTAGCATCTGCAGACATACACTGAAGAGAATAGTAATCTCATCAGCCGACATCTGTGACCAATCATAACCTTTTTACCACTGGTTAAAGCTACTGGCTCATGCTATCATCTCAGAGCCAGTGGCGTAGGAAGGGGGGTGCGGGGGGGCGGGCCGCCCCGGGCGGCACAAAGCCGGGGGCGGCTCCGACCCAGAGAGGAGGAGGAAGAAAAAAAAAAGAAAAAGAGAGACGCAGGCCCTTTAAATCTTCGGGCGGCGCCGACCGCCGCCACGACCAGGCCCCCCCCCTCCCGGTGCCAGCGCTGGCATTGGGCCCCCCTTTAATACTCACCTCTCCTGGTTCCTGCGGCAGCTGCAGCGTCTTCACCGCTCTCTGACTCTGCGACGTCTCAGGGCAGAGGGTGCGATGACGTCATCACTGCACGCTCAGCCTCTGTCCTGAGTGTTGCAGAGCCGGAGAGACGCTGAGTGCACGGGACCTGCGCTGGGAACGGGAGAGGTGAGGATTTTACTTTTTTTTTCTTTATGTCTGACTCAGACAGACTGGGGGCAATATGCTGAGACAGACTGGGGGTAATATGCTGGAGACAGACTGGGAGCAATATGCTGGAGACAGACTGGGGGCAATATGCTGGAGACAGACTGGGGGTAATATGCTGGATCCAGACTGGGGGCAATATGCTGGAGACAGACTGGGGGTAATATGCTGGAGACAGACTGGGGGCAATATGCTGGAGACAGACTGGGGGCAGATTGCTGGATGCACTGGGGGCATATTGCTGGACGCACTTGTGGGCAGATTGCTGGACGCACTGGGGGCAGATTGCTGGACGCACTGGGGGCGATGCTGGACACACTGGGGCAGATTGCTGTACACACTGGGGGCGATGCTGGACACTGGGGCAGATTGCTGGACACACTGGGGGCAATGCTGGACACACTGGGGAAGATTGCTGGACACACTGGGGGCGATGCTGGACACTGGGGCAGATTGCTGGACACACTGGGGGCAATGCTGGACACTGGGGCAGATTGCTGGACACACTGGGGGCAATGCTGGACACTGGGGCAGATTGCTGGACACACTGGGGGCAATGCTGGACACTGGGGCAGATTGCTGGACACACTGGGGGCAATGCTGGACACTGGGGCAGATTGCTGGACACACTGGGGGCAATGCTGGTCACTGGGGCAGATTGCTGGACACACTGGGGGCAATGCTGGACACTGGGGCAGATTGCTGGACACACTGGGGGCAATGCTGGACACTGGGGCAGATTGCTGGACACACTGGGGGCAATGCTGGACACTGGGGCAGATTGCTGGACACACTGGGGGCAATGCTGGACACTGGGGGCAATGCTGGACACTGGGTGCAATGCTGGACACTGGGGGCAATGCTGGACACTGGGGCAGATTGCTGGACGCACTGGGGGTAGATTGCTGGACGCACTGGGGGCAGATTGCTGGACGCCTTGGCGGCAGATTGCTGGACGCACTGGGGGCAATGCTGGACGCACTGGGGGCAATGCTGGACACTGGGGCAGATTGCTGGACACACTGGGGGCAATGCTGGACACTGGGGCAGATTGCTGGACACACTGGGGGCAATGCTGGACACTGGGGGCAATGCTGGACACTGGGGCAGATTGCTGGACACACTGGGGCAATTCTGGACACACTGGGGCAATGCTGGACACACTGGAGCAATGCTGGACACACTGGGGCAATGCTGGACACTGCGCCTGTGCGGCCGCCATGCTTGTGAATCCCAGCCCCGCACTCTGCATAATGCATAACACACTGTGGGGCTGGGATTACCAAGGTGGGTGGCCGCACAGGCGCAGTCTGCAAGCCTGGCTGTGACGTCAGACGGCCAGAGCTCTCTGCGCCTGCACCAAACAGCGATACACAGCGCAGGCACCGGATTTCATGGGTAAACAGTGCTGAGGGGGGTGGTGCCCGGCGTTGAGTGACGGCAATGGGGGGGGCGCCAAACTCGGAATCAGCCCCAGGCGGCAAAAACTCTAGCTACGCCAGTGCTGAGAGCGTAACTACATCTCTTGAGGAATTGTTGTAGAGAGCATTGTTATCCCTCAGGGGATTTACAGAATTGTATAACACTGGGCTGAGTAAGTTTAAAATTACCATTTTTTCCATTAAAATGTTGCTTTAGCTACAAGGGAATTTAGTCATACATATGTTAATGCTGCTTGGTTGGAGGGCATGAGGAGCTTGACAGGTTCCCTTTAAGTTAGAAAAGTGGAGCTGTTATAGCAGCAAAAGTTGGACCAACTCCATATTAATGTGTATGGATGTAGAAAAGGAGGTCATAAAAGTTCCTTTAGTAGTAATGTGCAGGTGTTCCAATACTTTTTTCCATATAGTGTATATGTACAGTTTTTTGCTTGACATTTTGGTCAAATTTGACTATAATTGGGAATAAACAGTATTTCTTCAATAGTAAATCAAGGGTCACACTTTTATTTTATCTTATCATTCAATAAAGCTCTCTCACTTTTAGAAAGTAATATCTTTCTAATTCATTATATCTTTCAACATCAGTCCATGATCGAATTCACTACGTATTATTATTGTAAACCACCCATCTTGCTCGGCATCATGCAAGGAGAAGAAGTACAAGCCCCCAGTGAAAACTGTCTGATATCTCCCACTTGAACTTAAATAAATGTTAACTCATTACGTACCAAATACATTGATTAATGATATCTCTGCAACCGAGAGACGAAAGTAAAAAATGAATAAATAAATATATAATCGGCTATTCATCCTTGCTCCCTTGTGGTTTTGTCACATATATGTATATGGATCGTGGTGTTTTTGCTCGGCTGTTATATTCTGTAGTATGAGATTGGCCATGCGAGCCCACTGTGATGTCTCTTTGGGGAATCCCATTCTCAGAGATCTGATTAGGTACACAGTAACCAATCAGATGAGACGGAGTTCCACATCACAGAGTGGGAGGAGCCGAGATTTTAAACTACCGGTGTCATGGTGGCGCCATTTGACATATGTTTATGCACAAGCATGATGCACCTTTAGCCTCCTGCTTTTTTCAATGTCCAGTCTAAGGTGCATAGTGTGATGCCTACTATAGAACTGGCAGAATCAGTTCCTTTGATCCTAGTTAGAATAAAACACAAATTTGCTTAGGATGATAGGGTTATATGATATGTGCAATGGTGCAATATATGTAGGAGTGGAGCATCTTTTTGATTGATTTTGGGTGCAGCATGAAATTGAATATCTATAGAAAATAGTATTCATGGTATTAATAATGTTTATTAACCTGGACAAATAGATAAATATATTAGAAGGAATCCTTTTCTGATTCGGGCTATATATTTCTTGAGTGTTAGCTCTATTGCCATTTAGCTACATGTGGTATGAGAAATTTGAAGATACCACCTATCTGTATGCACTGTAAATATCAACTATATACAATCTAGTTCTTGATATGTTTATTATACTAAGTGATGTAAGTCCCTTTTACTTGTGTGGAACATACATACAGTTGAAACCAGAAGTTTACATACACTATAAAAATACTGTCACGGGAAGCCTAGGTAGGCAAGAGCTAATAACCCAGGCCCCTGCGATTTCTCTCAACTCTGGGAAACCCTGACTGACCCTCTCCCAGAGTTTACACTGATGGTGTTCATGTCTGGGCCTCCACCCTCACCCTGTCTCCTGTTTCTACCCTAGGCTGAAACCTTCACCCACCACCCAGTGAAGAGACCACTAACCAATACCCACAGTTAGCACAGACAAGGATAACGGAAAATATACACCATGCCGCAGTCACTCAGGAATACACAATAAATGCACAGGGCAAAACAAATACAAATATACGAAGGAGGAAAATATGACAAAGGGAAATATACACCACCAGCAACGATACTTCAACTTCTAGCTCCTTTTCCTAGACCACCACTCCAGACCGAGATAACCAAGCACCAGACAGAAGCTATAATCGGCGACGCCCAATGTTCAGAAGAACAATTTAAAGGCAGTGGGCGTGAACCAGCTTCCAATACTAGCACCAGCTAAATTAACCCCGGACCAGCTAGACAAAATCTAGCCGACGCCACTGAGCGCATAGTGGACAAAAGTGGAATTACCGCTGTCTGTCGAACGCCCTAGTATGAACAGTGTCCGACATGACAGTACCCCGCTTTCTACGAGGGACCCCAGGGCCCTCATGACTTATAGGACCTGGCTTGTCTGGATGGCGGCGATGAAACATACTGACCAGCTGATCCGCATGAATGTCCGAGGCTGGTACCCAAAACCTCTCCTCCAGCCCATAACCACGCCAGTGTACCAAGTACTGTAAGGTGCGGTGCACTACACGAGAGTCAACCACCTTGGAGACTTCAAATTCCAAATTACCATCCACCAAGACTGGAGGAGGCATCGGTGTCGCGTCCACAAGACCCACCATCTTTTTTAGCAACAATCTGTGGAACACGTTGTGTATCTTATACACCGTAGGAAGCTCCAATCGGTAAGCTACTGGGTTAATGACAGCGGTGACCTTAAATGGACCAATAAACCTAGGACCCAATTTAAGGGATGGTATTTTGAGTCTTATGTTTTTTGTGGATAACCACACCCAGTCATCCACACTCAGGTCCGGACCTGGCACACGCCTACTGTCAGCCACACGTTTGTACCTAGCACCCACACTCAACAAGTGCTGCTTAACTCTCCTCCAGACTGATGACAGTTGTGCTCCTAACTGGTCTTCCTCCGGGATTCCGGAAGAGCCCCCCTGACTCAAAGTACAAAATTGAGGATGTAGCCCGTAAACACAAAAAAACAGAGACTCCCCAGAAGACTCCTGGCGGTGATTATTGATGGCAAACTCAGCCAAAGGAAGGAATGTCGACCACTCCTCCTGGTTATCAGAAACAAAGCAGCGTAAGTACTGCTCCAAATTTTGGTTCATACGTTCGGTCTGACCATTCGACTGAGGATGAAATGCCGAAGAATGAGACAACTTGATCCCCAGCCGTGAGCAAAATGCTTTCCAAAATTTTGCCACAAACTGAGTACCTCTATCGGAAACGATGTCAGACGGAACCCCATGAAGTCTGACCACCTCCTGCACAAATACCTGAGCCAAAGTCTTAGCGTTAGGCAACGAAGGCAAAGACACAAAGTGCGACATTTTTGAGAACCGATCAACAATCACCAAAATGACCGTGTTCCCAGCTGAGAAAGGTAAGTCAGTGATAAAATCCATGGAGATCTCTGTCCAAGGCTTACTAGGTACCTCTAGAGGAAGTAGTGTGCCAACAGGACGGGACCGGGGCGTCTTAGCCCTAGCACACGTGGTGCAAGCTGACACGTATGAGACCACGTCCTGTCAGATTTTGGGCCACCAAAACCGACGTGACACCAACTCCAAAGTACCCCTGACCCCTGGGTGGCCAGCCAGGACAGCATCATGATGCTCCGCCAAAACCTTTAAGCGGAGATGAAGCGGTACAAACGATTTGTTGATGGGAAGCTCAGATGGTACCTCCTCCTGAGCCTCGGCAATCTCAGCCTCAACCTCGGTCGTGAGAGCCGAAACCACAACACCCTTTTGGATGATGGGTACCGAATCTTCCCGAGGTTCTCCCCCCAGAAAACACCTGGACAGAGCATCCGCCTTAGTGTTTTTAGACCCAGGTCTGTAAGTGACGCAAATTTGAACCGCATGAAAAACAATGCCCAGCGAGCCTGCCTGGGAGATAGACGCTTGGCAGACTCCAAAAAAAGCAAATTCTTATGGTCGGTAATTACAGTAACCTGATGAACCGACCCCTCCAAGAAGTGTCGCCATTTCTCAAAGGCCAACTTGATTGCCAACAACTCCCTGTTGCCGATATCGTAGTTACATTTGGCAGATGACAGTTTCTTGGAGAAATAGGCGCAAGGAGGCAAATCGCTCAAGGATGAGCCTTGTGACAACACCGCCCCCACACCAACCTCAGACGCATCAAGTTCCACAACAAAAGGTTTTGATACGTCTGGCTGCACAAGAATGGGGGCCAAAACAGAACTGTTCTTAAGAAATTGAAATGCGCGTACAGTGGCCTCAGGCCAAACAGGGAAATTTGTATGCTTTTTAGTCATGTCTGTTAGCGGTTTAGCAATGATAGAAAAATCCTTGATAAACTTCCTATAGTAGTTAGAAAACCCAAGGAACCGCTGAAGTGCTTTTAGGTTATCAGGCCGTTCCCAACGCAACACCGCTTGCACCTTAGCGGCGTCCATTTTAAGAACAGTTTTGTTTCGGCCCCCATTCTTGTGCAGCCAGATGTGTCAAAACCTTTTGTTGTGGAGGTCGATGCGTCTGAGGTTGGTGTGGGGGCGGTGCTGTCACAAGGCTCATCTTTGAGTGATTTGTGTCCATGCGCCTATTTCTCCAAGAAACTGTCGTCCGCCGAACGTAACTACGATATCGGCAACAGGGAGTTGTTGGCAATCAAGTTGTCCTTTAGGAATGGCGACACTTCTTGGAGGGGTCAGTACATCAGGTTACTGTTATTACCGATCATAAGAATCTGCTGTATTTGGAGTCAGCCAAGCGTCTGTCTCCCAGGCAGGCTCGCTGGGCATTGTTTTTCACGCGGTTCAATTTTGCTGTCACTTACAGACCGGGGTCTAAAAACACTAAGGCGGATGCTCTATCCAGGTGTTTTCTGGGGGGATAACCTCGGGAGGATCCAGTACTCATCCTCCAATAGGGTGTTGTGGTTTTGGCTCTCACTACCGAGGTTGAGGCTGAGATTGCCGAGGCTCAGGAGGAGGTACCATCTGAGCTTCCCATCAACAAATCTTTTGTACCGCTTCATCTCCGCCTAAAGGTTTTGGCGGAGCATCATGGTGCTGTCCTGGCTGGCCACCCAGGGGTTAGAGGTACCTTGGAGTTGGTGTCACGTTGGTTTTGGTGGCCCAAGATCCGACAGGACGTGGTCTCATACGTCTCAGCTTGTACCACGTGCGCTAGGGCTAAGACGCCCCGCTCCCGTCCTGTTGGCACACTACTTCCTCTTGAGGTACCTAGTAAGCCATGGACGGAAATCTCCATGGATTTCATCACTGCTTTGCCCTCCTCAGCTGGGAACACGGTCATCTTGGTGATTGTTGATCAGTTTTCAAAAATGTCGCACTTTGTGTCTTTGCCTTCGTTGCCTAACGCTAAGACTCTGGCTCAGGTATTTGTGCAGGAGGTGGTCAGACTTCATGGGGTTCCGCCTGACATCATGTCTGATAGGGGTACTCAGTTTGTGGCAAAATTTTGGAAAGCATTTTGCTCACGGCTTGGGATCAAGTTGTCTCATTCTTCGGCATTTCATCCTCAGTCAAATGGTCAGACTGAGCGTATGAACCAAAATTTGGACAGTACTTATGCTGCTTTGTCTCTGATAACCAGGGGGAGTGGTCTACCTTTCTTCCTTTGGCTGAGTTTGCCATCAATAATCACCGCCAGGAGTCATCTGGGGAGTTTCTGTTTTTTTGTACTTTGAGTCAGAGGGGCTCTTCCGGCGTTCCGGAGGAGGACCAGTTAGGAGCACAATTGTCATCAGTCTGGAGGAGAGTTAAACAGCGCCTGTTGAGTGTGGGTGCTAGGTACAAACGTGTGGCTGACAGTAGGCGTGTGCCAGGTCCAGATCTGAGTGTGGATGACTGGGTGTGGTTATCCACAAAAAACATAAGACTCAAAATACCATCCCTTAAATTGGATCCACGGTTTATTGATCCATTTAGGGTCACCGCCATCATTAACCCAGTAGCGTACCGATTGGAGCTTCCTACAGTGTATAAGATACACAACGTGTTCCACAGGTCTCTTTTAAAGAAGGTGGTGGGTTCTGTGGACACGGCGCCTATGCCACCTCCAGTCTTGGTGGATGGTAATTTGGAATTTGAAGTCTCCAAGGTGGTTTACTCTCGTGTAGTGCGCCGCACTTTACAGTACTTGGTATACTGGCGTGGTTATGGGCCTGAGGAGAGGTCCTGGGTACCAGCCTCAGACATTCATGCGGATCGGCTGGTCAGGTTTTTTCACCGTCGCCATCCGGACAAGCCGGGTCCTATAAGCCGTGAGGGCCCTGGGGTCCCTCGTAGAAAGCGGGGTACTGTCATGTCAGACGCTGTTCAGACCAGGTCGTTCGACAGACAGCGGTAATTCCGCTTTTGATTACTATGTGCTCATCGGCGTCGGCTAGATATTATCTAGCTGGTCCGGGGTTAATTTACCTGATCATCGGATTGGAAGCTGGGCCATGCCCATTGCCTTTAAATAGTTCTCCTGAACATTGGGCGTCGCCGATTATAGCTTCTGTCTTGTGCGTTGTTATCTCGGTCTGGAGTGGTGAGCTAGAAGTTGGAGTATTGTTGCTGGTGGTGTATTTCCCTTTGTCTTATTTACTCCTTCCTATATTTGTATTTATTTTGCCCTTCGCATTTATAGTGTATTCCTGAGTGACTGCGGCGTGGTGTATATTTTCCATTATACTTGTCTGTTCTAACTGTGGGTATTGGTGTATGATCTTTTCACTGAGTGGTGAGTGGTGGGTGGTGGTTTCAGCCTAGGGTTGAAACAGGAGACAGGGCGAGGGTCGAGGCCTAGACATGCACACCATCAGTGTAAACTCTAGGTAGAGGGTCAGTCAGGATTTCCCTAGTCTGCCCACCTAGTCTCCCCGTGACACCTCGTACATCAGGAGGGCTTCTTTAACCCTTCCAGAAACCCCATGAATAAACTGACTCCGCAGCGCGGGATCATTCCACTGAGTGTCGACCGCCCAGCGGCGAAATTCAGAACAGTAATCCTCTGCAACACGCTCCCCCTGTTGAATAGTGTGTATCTTAGATTCTGCTACAGCCATTCTGTCAGGATCATCGTAAATGTTTCCAAGAGCAGAAAAAAACTCTCCACTGAGTTAAATGCCGCAGAATCAGAAGGTAAAGAAAACGCCCATGCTTGAGGATCCCCGTTTAGTAATGACAACACCAGATCCACACGCTGAGCCTCATTACCTGAGGAGATCGGGCGCATATGAAAATAAAGTTTGCAAGCTTCCCGAAAAGTAACAAATTTACTGCGTTCCCCAGCAAACCTTTCAGGCAAAGGAAACTTAGGCTCAGCAACTCTACCTGCCGCTCCAGCTTGCACATTAGATACTGCTAGTCCCTGTTGCTGCACTGCCCCCCTCAACTCAGTGACATGTAGGAACAGCGCCCTCAACTGGCGGGTTATGGAAGTCATGGAATCCATGGAATTCAAATAATGTTGGCCGATTATAATGTCACAGGAAGCCTAGGTAGGCAAGAGCTAATAACCCAGGCCCCTGCGATTTCCCTCAACTCTGGGAAACCCTGACTGACCCTCTCCCAGAGTTTACACTGATGGTGTGCATGTCTGGGCCTCCACCCTCACCCTGTCTCCTGTTTCAACCCTAGGCTAAAACCTCCAACCACCACCCAGTGAAGAGACCACTAACCAATACCCACAGTTAGCACAGACAAGGATAACGGAAAATATACACCATGCCGCAGTCTCTCAGGAATACACAATAAATGCACAGGGCAAAACAAATACAAATATAGGAGGGAGGAAAATATGACAAAGGGAAATATACACCACCAGATACGATACTCCTTTTCCTAGACCACCACTCCAGACCGAGATAACCAAGCACCAGACAGAAGCTATAATCGGTGACGCCCAATGTTCAGAAGAACAATTTAAAGGCAGTGGGCGTGACCCAGCTTCCAATCCTAGCACAGCTAAATTAACCCCGAACCAGCTAGACAAAATCTAGCCGATGCCACTGAGCGCATAGTGGACAAAAGCGGAATTACCGCGGTCTGTCGAATGCCCTAGTATGAACAGCGTCCGACATGACAAATACACATGCATGTTTATCTCAATATCTGACATGATATCACAATAAACCTTTCCCATTAAAGGTCAATTAGGATTAGCATAATTATTAAAATTTGCCAAGTGCCAGAATAATGAGAGAGGATGTTTAAAGGCATTTGTATCACTTACTGCAAAGTCAAAAGTTTACATACACTAAGATTACTATGCCTTTAAACAATTCTGGGCTGCCCATATGATCATGTCATGTGTTTGGAAGCTTCAGATATGTTTTTTTATCAACATTTGAGTTAATTAGAGACACATATGTGCAGGTACTGACTGGGGCTGAAATTCAGCCCTGGCATTTGAAATCACACAGGCCCATGTTGTCCCTGTCCCAATGAACCAGATGGGATACAGTACAGACCAAAAGTTTGGACACACCTTCTCATTTAAAGATTTTTCTGTATTTTCATGACTATGAAAATTGTACATTTACACTGAAGGCATCAAAACTATGAATTAACACATGTTGAATTATATACTTAACAAAAAAGTGTGAAACAACTGAAATTATGTCTTATATTCTAGGTTCTTCAAAGTAACCACCTTTTGCTTTGATGACTGCTTTGCACACTCTTGGCATTCTCTTGATGAGCTTCAAGAGGTAGTCACCGGGAATGGTCTTCCAACAATCTTGAAGGAGTTCCCAGAGATGCTAAGCACTTGTTGGCCCTTTTGCCTTTTACCTTTTACCCTGGATGGAGGAAAGGATGATTTTCTACCAGACCAATATTTCTAATGATACCCGTGGCCTGCTGGGGTAAGTGACGGAGTCAGCAACTTTGTGCTCCATCACAACTCTTAACAGTATGGGTGTTTTGAGAACACCAATTTTGTTAACAATGTAGCAGACAAGGCAGCCCATGACCAGACAGGCCCTTCTGGCATTTGCCAGAATTGCCAGATGGCCAGTCTGGCCCTGCACCTGTGGATGTATTTTAATGCACACCTGAAACACACTGCTTCTTTTTGTAGCATCATGAAAAATTCTAAAGAAATCAGTCAGTATATCAGGAAGAGAATTGTGGACTTGCACAAGTCTGGCTCATCCGTGGAAACAATTTCAAGATACCTGAAGGTGCCTCATTCATCTGTTCAAACAATTATGCGCAAGTACAAACAAGATGGGAATGTCCAGCCATCATACCGCTCAGGAAGGAGATGGGTTCTGTGTTCCAGAGATGAACGTGCTTTGGTCCAACATGTGCATATCAACCCAAAGATAAAAGCAAAAGACCATGTGAAGGTGATGGCTGAAGTTGGCAAGATTGTGTCAATATACACAGGGAAATGAGTACTGTTTCAACATGGGCTGAAAGGCCACTCTGCCAAGAAGAAGCCATTACTTCAAAATAAACATAAAAAAGCCATATTCATGTTTGCAAATGCACACAGGAACAAAGACCTTAATTTTTTAAGACATGTCCTGTGGTCTGATGAAACTAAAATTGAACATTTTGGGCGCAATGGCCATCTTTATGTTAGGAGAAAAAAGGGAGAAGCTTGGAAGTTTAAGAACACCATCCCAACTGTGAAACACGAGGGTGGCAGCATCATGTTGTGGTGTTGTTATGCTCAGGAGGGACTGGCACACTTCACAAAATAGATGGCATCATGAGAAAAGGAGATTGTGGCAATACTGAAGCAAGATTTCAAGACATCATCCAGGAAGTTAAAGCTTGGGCAGAAATGGGTCTTCCACATGACCCAAAGCATACTGCCAAAATGGTAACAAAGTGGCTTAAGGATAACAAAGTCAATGTTTTAAAGTGGCCATCACAAAGCCCTCATATCAGTCCCATTCAAAATGTATGGGCAAAGCTGAAAAGGTTGGTGCGAGCAAGGTGACCTACAAACCTGGATCAGATACACCAGTTTTTGTCAGGAGGATTGGGCCAAGTCAAATATTTAACTCAAGTCATTCAGTTTAAGGGTGATGGTACCAAAAATTGATGAAATGTATGTAAACATTTGACTTTGCAGTAAGTAATAAAAATGCCTTAAAACATTCTCTCTCTCTCTCATTATTCTGGCATTTGGCAAATATTAATAATTATGGTAATCCTAATTGACCTTAAATGTGAAAGATGTATTCTGATTTCATGTCAGACATGAGAAAATCATGCATATGTGTCTTTTTATATAGTGTATGTAAATTTCTGGTTCCCACTGCATATGGCCTTTGGTGCATGAGTATTATTTTTATGGGCTATAGTCTCCTTACTAACAGGAATATTTCATAGTGTCTCCTGATGAGTCGCTAGATAGAGAGCAAATAAAACACATTGAAATACTAGACAGAGAGTATATGTGATTTGAAGATTTATCACATTAGAGAGATGAGGGTTTCATATTTTTGCGTTTTATTCCAGTCATTTCTTGAAGTCTCAGGATCTGAATTACTGTAGTGCACGCTTGTACTATGTATTTTGGGTTATTTAAAGTATGATTAAAAGTTAAGTTTTATGATCTCTTCTCGGTGAGAATTTTATATTGAGTGATTTTTTTCATACATAGAGTGATATCCCTGTAGCCAATCCCAGCCTTGTGCAGGTCTACAATTTTGTCCCTGATGTCCTTAGACAGCTTTTTGTTCTTGGCCATGGTGGAGAGGTTGGACTGTGATTGACTGTGTGGACAGGTGATTTTTATACATCTAACAGCCACTTTAACATTGCGTATCCAGTTCAACATTAAAAATTTAGTCAAAGGTAACATTACAGATTCGTTTACTTGTACAGTAACTCCAGAAATTTTCACACTAAAATCTGCAGTGGCAGAACAGCGCCAAATTGTAAGGAACCCGCCAAAGATTTACCGCACACTTCAGGAAAAAAAAATACACATCCCTTCCGCTACTCCTACTAGAGTTTCCATTCTGATTTCGGTACATTTTGGCATACTGCAGGATGTTAAATTCTATGTGACTGCTTCATTGACACCGCATCACTAACCCCATAGTCATATAGTAAATAAAAAACACCCTGAATAAAGTCTTTTATTTAAAATAATGACATAGACTCCTTTATTGATTTAAAAATAAAAAAAACACTTATACTCGCCTGTACGCCCAATCTATTGAAGCCCATGTCCCCTGTAAAAAAATAAAATAATAAAGGAAGATAATCCTCACCTGTCTCTGACATGAAGATAATCCTTGCTGCCCACGTCCCCTGTAAAAGAGTTTAAAAAATAAACAACCATATTCCTCACCTTTCCAACTGGAAAATAAAAATCCATTTTGTTCTTAGATGACACTAGCTCTGCTACATCTTCTTGGCATGCTGAACAATGGCATGATGTGAGACTTCAGCATGTCAGGAAGCAGAGACACTGAGCTGCACGTGCTTGTGCATCTCAGTGACTCATGGTGGCGGGAAAAAAGTGAGAGGAGTTCATATCCAATTAACTCTATTCACCCCATTGACATAAGCACAAGCTCTGTGGGAAAGTTCTAATGACGCTCATGCTGATATCATTAAGGTGAAAAGAATTCATTGGTCCTGAACTCTGATGACATTTGTGATGACATCATGAGCGTGAGAGCTTTCTCACGTTCGCAGTAACATCAGTGAGGTGAAAGGAGTTCATTGGATATGAACTCCCCTCACCTTCTTCCTGTCACCGCGAGTCACTGAGCAGCGCAAGCATACGCAGTTCAGCATCTCACATCATGTCAGTGCATGCCAAGTAGATGTAGCAGAGCTAGAGTTGTCTATCGACAAAATGGATTATTATCTTCCCATCGGAAAGGTGAGGAATATGGTTGTTTATTTTTTTAAACTCTTTTACAGGGGACATGGGCATCTGACAATTATCTTCAGGTAGGGGACAGGTGGGGATTATGTTGTTATATTATTTTATTTTTTTATATTGGACATGGGCTTCAATGGATTGGGTGTAAAGATAAACATAAGATTTTTTAATTTTTAATTCAATAAAGGAGTGTGTGTCATTATTTCAAATAAAGAACTTTATTCAGGGTGTTTTTTATTTACTATATGACTATGAAGTTAGTATTAGGGGTGTCTTATAGACACCTTTCCATCACTAAATCCTGTGCTTGATGTCAGCTGCCAATATAAAGCTGACATCAACCTCCCAAGCTATCCCCCTACTTGCTACCGCCATAGGGCAAGTGGGTAGAGGAAGGCTAAGTGCCAGATTTGGAGCATCTTATGGATGCGCCATTACTGGGGCAGCTGAGAGCTGATGTTTTTAGTCTTGGAGGAGTCCAATATCTATGGTCCCTTCCTAGCCTATTATTATCAGCCCACAACTGTCTGCCTAGCCTTTGCTGGTTGTTAATTATAAGGGCACGTACATCATTTTTTTGGGGATCCACCATTTTAATAACCAGTAAAGACTTAGTAGCCAGCTGTGAGCTGATATTAATGGCCTGGGAAGCTCCATGTGTATTACCCCCTTTCCTGGCTATAAACATCAGCCCACAGCTGTCTGCTTTCTTTCTACTGGTTAATAAAATGTTGGGGGATCCCACACCATTTTTTTAAGAAAATTATGAATTTATTATGAACAGTAAGCTACACTTGCACTGTATTAATTATATATGTCACTGACATCTTTATACCTATATATTCTATGTATAGACCTGTATATCTATTCTTTCTAATTTTTACTTGTCAAGCTGTGATTTTACTGTAAAGGCACGGATGATTGGCATAGGTGGTTTCCTTTATTGGATGTTTTCCTTTATTGGATGCTGCCCTTCCCTTGGTTGTTCCTTCCCGGGGAAAGGCCTGGCTATTCACTGCTGGCGTTGAGAAACACGTGATGGTGTCTCCGCAGCTCCTCTACTTGCATTTGCATATTTGGGGGCAGTGTTCTGGATCACTGCGTTGAGAAACATGTGATGGTGTCTCCGCGGTGTTGGATGTTTTGGTCTCCACGAGGTCAATCATCCGTGCCTTTATAGACTTTCTACTAGGCACTGCTCCTGATAGCCAGTTTCCTACTCCACACTGATGAGGGGCAAAAACCCCGAAACAGCTGTCTGTGGATGGATACCATGCTTGGCATAGGTGGTTTCCTTTATTGGATGTTTTCCTTTATTGGATGCTGCCCTTCCCTTGGTTGTTCCTTCCCGGGGAAAGGCCTGGCTATTCACTGCTGGCGTTGAGAAACACGTGATGGTGTCTCCGCAGCTCCTCTACTTGTGATTTTACTGTATGCAGCTGATGAGATGTTGGGTCTTCAAGGACATGGGTGTGTAAAAATCAGACGACACTCGCATGGTCTGAGTGCCGTGCGGTTTTTTTAATCACACGCATTGACTTCCATTGAGGAGTCTAGACCAAGATACGAGGACAATCGCAGCATGCTACAATTTTTATCTCAGTCTGATCTGAGCTGAGAAAAGAAGTGAGATGAGCAGGGACTCATAGATTAAAAATGGTCAGATTGTAATCCGATTTGTTATTGGAAAACTTCAAATTGCTTAAATGTTCACAAAAACAGTAATTTTGACCAGGGGTTCCAAACTTTTACATGCCACTGTAAGAAACGTTACCCTACACAGCTGGGCACATCAAACAAAGTGCAAGTATAAATTTATATAGCAAAGCTGCCAGTAATCATTAAGGTATCATAAAAGTACACATTCTACAGCATGGGATGCCTAAAACTTAATTTTTATTAGACTAGGATAAAAAGTATTCTACAAATACCAATAAAACATATGTAATACGTGATACACAATATCAAAAGTGCTCGTGACGAGATCAGTGCAAGTAAAGAATGGGGGATCTCACCAATTCCTCTGGAGATCACCCTTGGAGGACAGCTTAGGAGGAAGAGGATAAGTAGAAGGGTATAATCCCTCATATCCCCTGTCGTGCCCCAAATGAAGGTCTCCGACTCTAGCAACGGCAGTACCCATGTATCACCCTGTATTAGTGACCAACAGCTATTCCCTACTCATTTCAGCCTTTTTGCATAGGCTTCATCAGAGGAGGATGTAACAACGGGATTAATGTAATTATAGGTTCATTGGGTAGTGCAGTGGCATTAGATACTGAAATAAGGGCATATCGGCTAGTGTCGCCTGTAGTGTACCTGGCAGCCAGCTTCACCGTATAAGAGCAGGTGCAGGCGGCCATAGATTCTCTCATTGGAGAGAATTGGGCCAATTATGTAACTTACACTATGATCAAACTGAGCACAGAGTGAGTGAGCACAGATGAGGGGAAGGTGGAGAAAAAAATTTCTTCATCTTCTCCATTCTGTGAGTTTGTGAAAATCTGACTGCACTTAGATTTCATCAGAGCTCAGTCAGATGTTTTCCACACACTCACTGGCTTGCATGGCCAAGTGTGATGCGAAAATTGGCTCAAATTCGGACTTGCACCGAATATATCCTCAGACTGTCTCTGTCCAAGGTAAATATTGGACATGTGAATGGCCCCATGGAATAACATAGGTCCCCATGGACTGAACGTTGGATTGCACTCAGACAGCAAATACAGGTCCTTCTCAAAAAATTAGCATATAGTGTTAAATTTCATTATTTACCATAATGTAATGATTACAATTAAACTTTCATATATTATAGATTCATTATCCACCAACTGAAATTTGTCAGGTCTTTTATTGTTTTAATACTGATGATTTTGGCATACAACTCCTGATAACCCAAAAAACCTGTCTCAATAAATTAGCATATTTCACCCGTCCAATCAAATAAAAGTGTTTTTTAATAACAAACAAAAAAACAATCAAATAATAATGTTCAGTTATGCACTCAATACTTGGTCGGGAATCCTTTGGCAGAAATGACTGCTTCAATGCGGCGTGGCATGAAGGCAATCAGCCTGTGACACTGCTGAGATGTTATGGAGGCCCAGGATGCTTCAATAGCGGCCTTAAGCTCATCCAGAGTGTTGGGTCTTGCGTCTCTCAACTTTCTCTTCACAATATCCCACAGATTCTCTATGGGGTTCAGGTCAGGAGAGTTGGCAGGCCAATTGAGCACAGTAATACCATGGTCAGTAAACCATTTACCAGTGGTTTTGGCACTGTGAGCAGGTGCCAGGTCGTGCTGAAAAATGAAATCTTCATCTCCATAAAGCATTTCAGCCGATGGAAGCATGAAGTGCTCCAAAATCTCCTGATAGCTAGCTGCATTGACCCTGCCCTTGATGAAACACAGAGGACCAACACCAGCAGCTGACATGGCACCCCACACCATCACTGACTGTGGGTACTTGACACTGGACTTCAGGCATTTTGGCATTTCCTTCTCCCCAGTCTTCCTCCAGACTCTGGCACCTTGATTTCTGAATGACATGCAAAATTTGCTTTCATCAGAAAAAAGTACTTGGGACCACTTAGCAACAGTCCAGTGCTGCTTCTCTGTAGCCCAGGTCATGCACACGCCTGTGCACGGTGGCTCTGGATGTTTCCACACCAGACTCAGTCCACTGCTTCCTCAGGTTCCCCAAGGTCTGGAATCGGTCCTTCTCCACAATCTTCCTCAGGGTCCGGTCACCTCTTCTCATTGTACAGCGTTTTCTGCCACATTGTTTCCTTCCAACAGACTTACCATTGAGGTGCCTTGATACAGCACTCTGGGAACAGCCTATTTGTTGAGAAATTTCTTTCTGGGTCTTACCCTCTTGCTTGAGGGTGTCAATGATGGCCTTCTTGACATCTGTCAGGTCGCTAGTCTTACCCATGATGGGGGTTTTGAGTAATGAACCAGGCAGGGAGTTTTTAAAAGCCTCAGGTATCTTTTGCATGTGTTTAGAGTTAATTAGTTGATTCAGAAGATTAGGGTAATAGGTCGTTTAGAGAACCTTTTCTTGATATGCTAATTTATTGAGACAGGTTTTTTGGGTTATCAGGAGTTGTATGCCAAAATCATCAGTATTAAAACAATAAAAGACCTGACAAATTTCAGTTGGTGGATAATGAATCTATAATATATGAAAGTTTAATTGTAATCATTACATTATGGTAAATAATGAAATTTAACACTATATGCTAATTTTTTGAGAAGGACCTGTATGCCCTTCTGTACCTGCCCTCAGAGTGCCATTTTTAAGTCCCATACAACAATGGTTTTCATACACGGGCAGTCACAAGTGGTCTAACTTGAAGCTTGTGGGCCCCAATGCTAAGTATCCCACAGGGCTCCTATCACAGTTAATTAATGGAAAAAATATTTTCATACGTAGGAAAAGGATCTCTTTGACCCCCTTAGTCTCCAGGACCTGGCCATCAAATCTTTAGCATTCATTTGGTAAAGCATTTAACTTTGGTTGATTCCAGTGGTTTGATATAGAGGGGTAAAAATGAATCTTCTTTCTATTTTTGCATACAGTTTGCAAGCAGGTCAATAGAAAAACACAACAGACATTTATAATAAGTCTATTAGCTTTATGGTATAGGGAGATCCAACTTATTTTAATTCTTGAGTCTTTGAATTTCTACATAACGCCAGCCATCTTACAGTCTGCCACAGTAAAATTAAATCTTTGAAGTGGTAAATATTTGACCACCGGCAGCTATACAGATACATTAATATTGTTAGAATACCTTGGGGAGTGTAGATGCAGTGAATTAAATCATGAACCACTAATTCATAAGATATGTTAAGGAACAAAACATAATTTTCCATAAGACTTCACAATTGGCTTTCCCATCATGACATGGATAAATTATTTTGCCAAGTTTTGCAATAGATTGGTCTAATTTTGGTAATAAGATGAACATACATAAGCATCTAGTTATAAAATAATCTATTGACTAGGTTATTACATGTAAGGGTACTCTAAAGGCCTCACGGACCATTATAGAAACCCTAATACATTGAATGACCACTTCATTAATGATAAAAAATTAGAGGCACATTGTGGTGTTAGAGGCATTGTGGCTGTGGCACAATGCACAGGTGCCGCAAATAAGATGAAGGTGATGAAATGTTCTGGACAACCCTTCTACCTTGTATCAGAGATACTTATCACAGGGGTCCTCAACCTGTGGCTCAAAAGCCACATGTGGCTCGTGGGACCTTATTGTGTGGCTCGTGTTTCTCTGACAACTTGGTGCATTAGGAGCAGGTTTAGCAAACAGTTAAGAAGAACATGTCTCCAGATGATGACTTTTCTGGGTAACCCCTCACAAAAGAGCAGATCTGGGTGTGCATATACTGGCCTATGAGGGTGGAGCGATAAATATGGTGAACTGGATAAAAGATGATGCTAGTGTGGTTGGAGTACTTGATATGAGAATACCAAATGTGGATAAGCAAAATAGTATTGAAGCAAGCATATTTAGATGAGTGATTGTAAATTACCAATATAACAACCTAGGAATCAGGATAAACCAATATGCATCAAGGACCAATAGGAACCAGCTGCCAAAACGTAATATAAGAAAAAAAAAAGAAGAAAACCAACAGCCATAAAAGTCCCATAAAAAGTAGATTTTATTAATACAAATAATTAAAACCACCAGACAAAACAAGCAGTATGGCACAGGGAAATAGGCACACGCTAAACACAGCCAAACATCATGGACCAGGACACCAACCCATGATCTGACCACATGCAGTGGTAGGATGTATAATAGCAAATACCCATGACTACTAATAAAAATACAATAGGACAGTGCCACAGCATGGGAATCATGTGAATATCATAACAGTATAGCTACCATATCAGCATATTTAACATACCTAACACATGCAGGATAGACAGACAGGATAGGCGACTGGACCCGACCCCGACGCGCGTTTCGGAGCGGACTGCTCCTTCATCAGGGGGTAAGTTTAATGTATAGAATGTGTGCATTATATACCGCCATCGGCGGAAGTGTGTAGCCCGCCAGAACGCCGCACCTGAATGCCGAGCAGCGCGCGTGACATCCAAGATGGCCGTATTTGTATTAATAAAATCTACTTTTTATGGGACTTTTATGGCTGTTGGTTTTCTTCTTTTTTTTTTTTATCAAATGTGGATAAGGTGGAAACCCCTAGTCCCAAGACAGTGTGGTACAGAGTATCAGTGTAATTTCTGGAGGGGAAGCTTTGGCTGTCATTATACAAGTAAAGGGGGCTTTGAGTCTCAATATTCACAGGGCTCTGGATGTGGCTAGTGACCATCTGTCAGAGCTGAATATGGGTCTTTGGTTAAGAAAGATTGGGGACTACTGCTCTAAAATATTAAGGTCTGGGGACTGGGGAATCAAGGAAAAATTGTAATGTTTCTGGAACCAATACATGGCAATATGGCCATTGTGGAATGCTACTGTATATTGTCCTGATTAAACTGCTTAGGCTTCTTTCACACTTCCGTCTTCTGGGGGCCGTTGCAATCCGTGGTTATGGCAAAAAAACGGATCCTGCAAATGTGCCCGCAGGATCCATTTTTTTGCCATTGACTTGAACTAACGATGGATTGCGATGGGTGGACACACGTCGCATCCGTCATGCGACGGATGCATTGTGTTTTTGCGGTCCGTCGAGATGAAAAAACGTTCAATGTAACTTTTTTTGTCCGTAGAATCCGCCAGTTCCGACCGCGCATACGCACGGAACTCCGCCCCCTCCTCCCCGGAACTCACAATGGGAAGCGGATGTGTCGTAAAACTGCATCTGCTGCCCACGTTGTGCACAATTGTGCACAACGTCCGTCGGTACATCGGGCCGAATGTTTGTGACGGCCCCGTACCGACGGAAATGTGAAAGAAGCCTTAAAGGGTCCCTAAACTATAAGGTAAACAGCAGTAATGAGGGTTGAACTCAGTTGGCTACAACGCAAAGGCAAGGCCTATGGTCAAAATGTCCATTCACAGGTTTCAGCAGTCCCAGGCAGGGGCGGACATATCATTGGTGCATCCTGGATGCTCACACAGGGGCCTAAGAGGTAAGGGGGCACATTTCCACTCACAAAACATGTAATTTTGCAATATGATGAGCTATTGGACTGCAAAAAGCCCATATATTCTTCTTGCATATGGGGCCCTTTTCTGCCTGTGTCCATCAGTGGTCCAAAGATTTGCCATTAAACCACAAACTTGACAGGAAGGATAAATTCAGACTGCTTGTGACAAACTTTTACCTGCGCATCAGCAGCATGCATTAGCAATCTAGATTATTTTGAGTAGCCAATGTTTTTTTCACTGCTCGGAAATCCAATTTTTGCACTCTCTTGCCAACTGGAATCTTGTCTTTCTGTTTGTTTTAGACAGAAAGACAGCACTTGAACTGGTTGTCAACAGTTATAGTCCATCAGCAATGAGCTATGCATTTGGAGATATTATTTGGACCACTAGCGTTGTAATCAACTGCCATTTGTTTGACTGTACACCGCCTGTTTATCTGAATGATTTTTAGCATTCTCATCTTCCCCCTTTATGGCAACCTGTTATTCACATCCACAGGTTCTCCTTTGATGAATGTTTTTCCTTGATCACACTATTCTCTGTACAATATCGATAACACTGCATGTTCTTGAAAGACTGGCCCCAACTACACATCTACTGTAGAAATTAGTGTATCTGATGAGATACGAATTTGCCAAATTACACAGATTTTTTTAGAATTGCAGCTAATTTATTCTCCATGAAATGAATGTTCTTTAACGATGCATTAATGTCTATGCAGACCCCAGATCATAATAAACATAATAAAGGGGAATTGATTTTTTTTGTCAAATTTTACAAAAATTCATATTCTCCAGAAAGTGGATTATTTGTAACTCTCTCCATGCAAATTCAGTAAAAATGAACCATAGAGGATCAGCAAAAGATTTAAAAAACAAAAACAGCAACTAATACCTCACTGCTCCCCACTCTGGCTACCCCAGTTGCTTGATGTCCCCCATATGGTCCTTGGCACCTCTTCTTACCTCTGCAGTGTTCTAAACCAGAGGCCTCTTCACATTATGCCCGGACTTCCCAATCTGGGACATCCCTTCACATGTGCATCATAAGGTTGAGGCGCAGGTCATGACATCCCAACATTGCGACCTTATGTCATAAATGCACTGGGACATCTTGGGCCTAATTGTGGCCAAAAGTCATGGCCTAGAGTGTGCATTGTAAGGTTGTGGTGTATATCGTCACATCTCATTGTTGTGAACTAGTTACAACTCACATGCACAGACATGTCCTACTCTAGACTGAACAGGTCCAGCAATAAGAAGAAGTACCGAGAACTGTTCAGGATCAGAGAGCAGTGAAGTTGGCCAGAAAAGTGAGCACTGTGTAGGGATGCATACAGAAACTCAACATGGATCGTAAACCTAAGGTACAAACCTATTTGGCAGTCAGGTTGTTTCTATTACTGTAAACAACGTCATGTTTGCCATTTAACACCATGTTGCTTTTTCTGGCCATCATTTGTATTTTAAAGTAATTTCTTATTTCTTATTCTTATTTATTTCTTCTTTTTTTTCTAAATCAGAGCTCCAAACTCATTTCATAGACACATGAGAAGATTTACCTACGTAAACTGTCTGGCTTTTTGATTCTCTGGCTTGTACCCCGACCACGTCTTCTGTCTCATGTTTTTGGACCCTGTACTCATGTTTGGCTCTTTGACCCTTGGCTTAGTATTTTGACTATGTGTATGGCTGCTCCTTCTTGTACTTCCGTTCCTGATCGTTTCTGACTCGGTTCGTCTGACCACTCTCTCATTACCTGTGACACCTGTGCTCTTGCTCTGTGTTGCTACACTTAGTGTTTAACCTCTCTTCCCTCACCAGCTCCCCCTGGTAAAGGTTTCACTACATCTTCACTATAGAACAAGACTTCTGCATCAACAATTTCTCAGAGGTCACGTTGTAACGTCACAATGTGCTATGACCTTCAAGGCCTGGTTGCAACCTGTTCAAGAGTGAAGTCACCAGCATGCAACTACAGGAAGAAGAGGACTTGAAGACTGGATGGTAAGCAGTGGGCACCAGAATAATCAGGGAAGCTGAACTAGGTGAGCGGTTAAGTGAGCATTAGGTTGATTTTGTCCTTTAATCTTTTGTCGGCCCTTTACAGTTCTCAAATAAAGCGGCCTCAGTGGTGCAAATAGCAAAAAATACACATTCTGGAGAGTAAACAGTTTTGTAAAAGTTCAAGTATAATTTAGTTCCACTAGAAAAAAATGTGTCCATCTCTAGCCATAACCTTTCAACACTAATGGGCAAGAGCACCTCTCCTGTTACGATATATATATATATTTTTTTTACAAATGAGCACAGGATGTTTTTAAAGAATCAAAAAAGTGCCCTAACATCACTTTTCCATCACCAATGCCAATCCAAAATGGCCCAGGATTTCACTACTCTCTACTTCCGATATCATCCCAACTCAGGAGCATGTGCCCACTCCATCCAAAAACTGATGGCAGCAGTGACCCCACATTTGGATGTTATCTCTACAGCAAAAGCCAGAGCCTGATGAAGGACTAGGCAGCATAGCAGCAGCAGCAGTGGGAGATTTATCCTTTTAATAGTGCTTTATTTTGTAAGCCATTTCGAAACCATAGATGATACGTTCCAAAGCAGCAAAAAAGAAATGTTTTAACCTCCAACAAAAAATCCATCACAATTTTCATAAAACTAATTAAAAAGAATAAATAGCATAGAGATACATATCTTAATTTTTTATAAATAAATGGGAAGAGTTTTAATATTTCAATTATATTTTGTTCTTCTATTTAAATTACATTTGACAGCATAAACCTGTAACATAACCAAAACCATTATTAAAAAAAGAAAAATGTATAAAAAATTCCAATCACATATAAATCTCGAATTTCACAACTTAATTTCTGTTACTGTAAAAAAACCTTTCCAGTGCTTCACAATTCCTGCCAACCTTCTCTAGTCTAACTGGGCAGACAGATGAAAACACTTTGTAAAAAAAAAATGTTTTTATAAGTTTCTCTTTGAAAATTTTACTGCTTTTACAATACATTTTGACTGCAAACATTGCCTAATAGAAAATCACAGCATAACCTGACACACAGACAGCCAAGTGTCCTGCTCTTCAGACAATCACAGCCAAGTAGGATTGCATCTTACCTCCACCATTCTTGTAGCAAAGGTAGGGAAATCTCCAAACATTCCCAAGTCCAATAATTTCCCCTGCCACGGACAACACAAATTCCACCTTATTGTTCCAGTGGCCTCTTTCCTTGACTTTTTTGTCATTGCTGTGTACCAGGTTGGAACTTGAAGCTTCAGCATCCAGGGCATCCTCAGGTTTGCCATTAATTACAGGAATAGTCTTCTCAGCTGTCATCGTTGTTGCTCAACCTACTGGCAGGAAACATACCCTATAATTAGATTACCAATCAATATTTTTTTAATTTTTTGATATTTTTTTTGCCTTAACAGGATAAATTCATCATATATTTTCCATAAAATGTCAAGCCCTCCACCCCATCCAATAAATTAGGATTGTATAGCATCTACTTACAAACCAAACTCACTTGCTCGCTTTTTCTACGTCTTAATTTTTACAGCAATTTTAGGTAAAAAATTAGTTGGCACACAATCTCCTTTCATTTACAATTTGCCTACAGGTTTTTCATTCTAAACAATTTGCTCCAAATTATCTGCGATGTTCAAGTTTGTAGAACAATGGACGTGACATGTTATGCATGCCTTCCCTATAAATTACTGGACGACACCATGTACAACCTGCGCGCTTGTCTCCGTGCCCAATCCAGGCTACGACAATGTGTTTTTGTTTATAGATTTTCTTCGCTGCTCTTGCAGTCTCGAAGATCTAAGGTTCCTTGGAATAAAATGCTGCTCCTCGGGCAATGAAACTGCTAAAACATTGCAACAAATAGAAATTAAAAGATTCTTACCAAAGTGTGATGCTAACAGTGGATGGTAGTAATGATGTTCCTGTTCTTGTTATCCATAAAATGGATAATTTGCAAATGTTCTCTCTTTGCAGGAGTGATCTGATGGCAGCCTCCCTCTCCTCACTCCCCCTCCTCTTCCTCTCCCCCCTCTCAGAGACGATCCATCTCACTCAGTAGCTCTCTTATCTAGGGATTACATCTAAGGTGCTCAGTGGTTAAACACGGAGCAAAACCTATTTTCATCAAATCAAACTCACATCATCCTTTATATGAGGAATGCATAACAAATCATGAGCATTTTTTTTGCTATTAACATTTTTTGCATATGATGTGTATAGAATATTTTGTATTATTAACACGTGGCTTGCAATAAAATTAGACATAAGTAATTATATAAAAAATAAATATAATGGCATCACGCAATGTTGCACTAATGGTCATTTGCCTGGAATATATTACCAGCATACATGCCCATAAAGCATGCCATATGCTGAAAGGTATCCTCTTAGCATAAATATAGCCATTATATATCAACATTCTGCATCTTTAACTGTATTGAAAAGTGCAATAAAAATTAAATTGTATACAAAAAAAGGTATTGTCGTATGCTTTTTAAGTCACTCAATGACAGACGTATGCAGCGATACAAGCATATATAGCACTTATAGGCATACAGTTGCTTTTAACATTCATACTTTCAGCTAGACCGTTTTAAACAATCACAACAAGTATAACATTAGACTCTAGGAACCATACTATAGATATAAAAGAGATATACTGTATATTTAGACCATTGGCAGACACAGGAAGAAGTGGGACCTTGTGCAATCTAATGGTTTAATTCCACCTTGTCAAATCTCCACTAGGACCTGCTTCTACGATGTCTAATTCTGTCACCAGGTGTCACTCAGTGAGAAGCACTGGTGATGGAAGAGACGCTGGAACCAGAAGGTCTGGACAATGCAGACTTTGTCCAGCGACTGACTTTAGAGTGGCTGTGACTTGGACTGCCGCTCAGTCTGACAGTATAGGTGTGTGTACTGTCCAGCTGGAATTTTCAGCTCCTTACTCCAAGCCAACTGGAGACTACCACACCCTACTTAAGCTTGCAGATTAATGCTGGAAGCTGTCAGATATAGCCTTGTTCTCCTGTGGTTCAGTCCTGTTAGTTCAGCTACAGTATAGTGTGTTGGTTTCCCGTATTTGACCTCAGTTTGTTTTATTGATTATTCTTGCATCTTCCAATTGTTTTGCTTTTCCTGCCCTCTTGGTTCTCACCCAGCTACCTGACCATTCCTGCCAGCCTGTACCACCGTACAGCAGCTTATTACCCTCTGTACCTTCATGATTGGAATTTTGCTTCATTTTTAAGGTACAATGACTTCTACATATTGATGTGCTAGAGGTGTCGGTCATTTATCAAATGATTGAGTGACAGCATCAATTCCAAATGTTAAAGGGGTTGTCCACTACTTGGACAACCCCTTCATGATCAAAATGTTTGGCCCAGATAAAATAAAAAAAGTTCATACTCACCTCCTGTGCCGACGACGTTTCAGCAGTGTCAGTACTTGTGTTTCCGGGGCTCTCATGTGGCTGTATGATACGTGGTGCCCGACGCTCAATCGGCGCTGGTATCACTGTCCCCTCCTTTGGACATTTTGAACATGAAGAGGAAATCCATGCTGTACCTGATCTCTGACTTCCGCCTTTATATTAAAAATGTCTGAAGGCGGGGACAGTGATGCCAGCACGGATTGGGCTTTGGGCAGCATGTGTCATGACATCCACACAGGAGACCCTGGAACATGATGTGCTGACACTGCTGGAACGGTGCTGGCATGGGAGGGGAGTATAAGCTTTTTATATCGGGGCCAAATATTTAGATCAAGAAGGGGTTGTCTTAGTAGTGGACAACCCCTGTAATGCTCATCTCTCAACGACCAAAAAGCCACAGGTTTGAGGGACTTTCAATAACATAAAGATGGTGACAGCACTCTCTTTAGAATTTGTTTGCACTTGTGTCCCCAGTGTGAGCCCAAACCATGGAGCAGAATGCATTGGATCCATGGGGGTGACACCAGGTATGTATGACACATTTAGGTGTTATGATAGAATCTAAGCTTGGGGCAAAATTGTATTTAGCCTGGGAAACCCATTTAAACATTTTATCTAACATCTATTATATATGAAAGTTGCTTGAGACTAGAGGCGTAACTATAATGGGTTTAGTGGAAGCAGTCACAACCAGGGCCTGGAGCTAAAAGGGAAATGAAAAGTCCCCCTGGCCCATATGGGAACACAAAGACTATAAAGGTCCTACAATATTTGGATACCCTGTTGGAAATTTTGCATTGTAGACAAGAGCAACAAGTCAGCCCATCATTCGCAATGTGCAAGAGGTGAAGATGAAGACTTGAGATCTGTCTCAATCCAAGTAGCATATCTTGAGAATGTATAAACTAGGGAGGAGGTTATCATAAAGAGAATTTTAAAAAACACTTTTGATTGTTTCTCCTTTGCTATAATTTGTACTAAATTTATCAAAGCATCACTCTATGTTTCATAAATTTTAACACTTTTTTCTAGAGCTGATGTTTCCACTTTTTAATCCACTGCTCTAATATAATGAGAATTGCGAATCAATATTTCTTAAACTTTGTTTGTATAGCGAGGCATGCCCAGATGACACCCATATTTTTATAGTAGTGAAAAGTGTAAAATATCAAGAGATTGTACATTTTTCAGCAAATACGGAATGCAACAAAATCTGTGCTTACTACTAAACACCTGGCACAAAATCATTGATAAGTTCCTCCTCATTTTTATTTTTTTTAATAAGTGGAAGGATTTGTCCAGACTGAGACCACAGTCTCATGTATACCTTATAAACGTCTACACCTAATAGTAGCTAGAAATGTGTGTGCATTTAGCCTAATTCATAAAAAATGTACTTATTATAGTACAAAAACGAATGATAAATAAATTAGATACTATAGATCAAATTTGAAATCTCTCCACCCCAGCAAAAAAATAACTAAATTAATAACAGCTTTCCAGGACTCTAAGGAAATTTGGTAAACTTCCTAGATGTAACAGAAGAATCCTAGAATGTGCATGAAAGCAATCATAAAACTACAAATTTTGTGTGGGACCAGAACATGCAGTGGATGGGACACAAGGAGTGCAAAGTGCCTGGCTCGTGAAAGAGGGGCTTGATTCTAAGAAACATATTTGTGAAATTTCACACACTGACTTTTGAAAAAGTTTCTAAGTATGAGATAGATGGATGAATGTGTAGGGGAGAAGACTGGGCTGTGGTTGCTGACAGGCCACCGGGTCCGGAACTGCTGGGGCCAAGCCTACTGTTGCAGGGGGAAAGGAAATTGAGGATGGAGCAGACTCTTGACCTGGGTAGAGGGGGAGTGGTGAGCCAGGAGCGTATAACTGGGTTAGCGCGGGAGAAGAACAGGGGTTCCCACCAGAGAGAAAAGACAGTGAGGACCAGCGCAGTGCTGTGAGTAAGGATAGGCCACGCGGCAGCATTAAAGGTCAGGTGCAGTAGGGACCCTGAGACGACATTCGGCATGTGGAGCAGCGCACGCCGAGTTGGAGACTGCGGTGGAATACTCTTGGTTGCAGAGCAGCATAACGGACTAGGGGCTCCGCGGGGCAGACCGGTGACTGCCCACTGCCACCAGAAGAGAGAAGACCGACTTATTAAGCAGGGAAGCCAGAAGACCTCAGCACCGGCCTCAGCCGGCAGCCAGCATTCAATTCAGAGGAAGTGACAGGCGCCCGATTCACGCTAAGTGAACTTGACTTGCATATAAACTGCCACTTTAAGTTGCTCCATTTTTTTGTAATCCCTAGCATTAATCTGATTTATCCCCTGTTGCTCCCTGCAAGGAGATCTATCCCTATAATGATTAAATCACAATATTGTTTCCCCTGTTCACCCTTCCTCTGGGTCGCTGCATCCAATTACCTGTGTTACAGATGGATGGATGGATGGGTAGATGGGTTGGTGGATTAAAGAGTATCAGAGGACATTATCATGAATAAAAAGTTGACTTAAACTGGATCACCTAAAAGAAGAATAAACATACTTTGATTCCTTATATGCACAGTGTTGTTCATTCTTAAGGTATATTGTACTTGCTCCAGGCCTTCCTAGGATAAAATCTCAGTTCCCAGACTCACTCAACTGTCAATGGGAGAAAATCACAGGTCTATGCTTGTAGAGATTAAAACATGACATCAGTGGTCAAATGTTAACCTATTCATTAGGAAAGTCAGACACATACACTATAGTCTTCAAGTCTGGGCTACTTGATATGTATTGGTTACTATGATGAGCAAAAGGGTATCAATGTTTTGAACTTGTGACTTTCAGGCTTCATATCTCACCATCCACTACTGCTTCGAACTTGAAACTACCATTATTTTATAAACAATCATCTTGGCTATGTCATACATAAATTTGACTTGCAAGTAATTAGCATACGATTAGTTATGGAGATTTTTGTCATGTCAATGCATTGTTACTGCTTTGCTCTTAAAAAACTATATTTTAATATTTATTATTTTGTTAGTATTTTGAAAATCCACCTTTGGCCTTCTTGGTATACTCTAATCAGAATCAAACATTGTCTCGACCAAAATCTGATCCCAGGTCTCTGCTACACGTTCCCAAAGTTGATGCATACTGGTTGATTCCCTTGGGTATGTATATAGTTTTTTCTTCAACTCTACTCATAAGTGTATGAGTGGATTGAGGTCTGGGGAGTGTGGGGGCCAATTCAGCACCTCTATTTCTTCATTGTCATTGAACCATTTATTTGCCAATCTTGACGTATGCTTCAGGTTGTTGTACTGTTGGAACACTATGTTGTCCTTTTCATACCCATAGTACTCGAGTGTATGAAGTAATTCATCTTGTAGGATACTCACATCTAGCTCATCATTGAGACCACCATCGATCCTGGTCAAGTATCCAATGCCTTTGGCTGTGAAACAACCTCATATCATCAGACTACCTCTGTCGAACTTGACAGTTCCTTTAATTTCTCGATTCATTAGCCCCTTTTTCCCTTGTTTCTTCCGTACCCATTTGCATCCATCAAAGCCTAGCCTGTTGACTTTCATCTCATCGCTTCATATTACCCGTTAACAATCTTCTACTGTTCAGTTTTCATACTTTTTTGCATACTCGAGCAGACACTTTTTATGACGATATTAAAGTCAAGGCTACTTTACCTTTTTTTAGCCACTATTACAGATGGTGTTTGCATGGATGTCTATGATCTCACTGTTATGAAGCATACGAGCCACCTCAACTGCTATGTTTATCGCGTCAGAACTGATATGGACTCAAAGCAGTAAGCAGTAAGTTGCTACATCTAAGGGTACCATCTCACAGTGGCACTTTGGTCGCTACGACGGCACGATCCGTGATGCTCCAGCATCGCTCCATTATCGCTCCAGCGTCGTAGACTGCGGTCACACTTCGCAATGCACGGCGCTGGAGCAATAATTTCATGACGTATTTGCGATGTAGAAGCCGTTGGTTACTGTGCGCACATCGTATACAATATCGTGCACACCTCACGATGCGATCATGCCGCCACAGCGGGACACTTGACGACGAAAGAAAGTTTCAAACGATCTGCTACGACGTATGATTCTCAGCGGGGTCCCTGATCGCAGTAGCGTGTCAGACACAGCGAGATCGAAAGTATATCGCTGGAACGTCACGGATCGTGCCGTCGTAGCGACCAAAGTGCCACTGTGAGACGGTACCCTAAGGCGTAGAAGGATTTCTACTGTTGCGATCAAGTGGAGAAACCTCTGGATGTTAAGTCAAGTATAGCTTGTTCTGTATGAACGAGGTGTGAGCACAGATTTTTGTATGCAAAGTTCATGTGTAACTTGTCTCTCTCTCCTGTAGAGTGTAATCTCTCATGATCAGAGGGGTCCCCTCTCTTTCCTCTCCCCCATGTGTATTTTAAGAACAATTGCAAGCTTTGTAATATTGAAATTTGTGAGAATTGTTCATGCAAATCACATTTTTTTAGAAAATTTGTCAAAGTCAACGAATTTTGAATTTCATCTCTACTAAGCACTTCTTCTACATATGTTATCACTGTATTTGAAGTATGTTTTGTTAATAAGGACTAATGGGTTAGCCTTGATTTTATAGACCATAGTGACCAGTTTCAATGTCAACTAAAAGTAGTGTTCTCCTGGACTTTAGGAGTTGTGTTATTGTGTGCATACCTGAACCTGCAGTTTGGGTGATGATCATGGTCTAACATACAGGCATAGTTAGATGCAGAGCATTGACCATTGGTGCAGTCTGGTAGAGGTGTTCAGGACATACCTTTTTTTCTTTAGGTTACAGCAAAGCTTCTCCCTGGCTGTTGTAACTTGATTCAGGAATGAGTTCTTTCGGATGGACAGAAAAGGAAGCTGGACAAAGTCTTCTAAGTGGCTCTATCCTCTGCTCATCACAAATTCCTCTCCACTGCTGGGATCTATAGTGATAGCTCTGTGGGAAAGGTAAAAATAATGTGTTCAACTGTAATTGTAATATGTGTACATATGTACAAATGTAAAATAAGTAAAGAGAATAGCACTAATAGGGATAGGTACTGCTGAAAGCTGCTGACAGAAAAACGAGTCCAGTGTGGCAAACCCATAAAGAAAGGTGATCAAATGATAAATATATCAATACGAATTGCACATATAAAGTAATACAAAAAGAAGACCTGCAGTTTGCTGATAAAGTGTTCTTAATAACAAGGACACTATATCAGCAAACTACAGGTCTTCTTTTTAAGTTTCACATTCAAGATTGTTAGCTGAAATGCTAGGTCTGTTGCAGTAAATATTTGTAGCCTTAAAAATATGGATGAGCGAGCGTGCTCGGTGATACTCGAATATCACTTGAGTATCTGGGTGTTCGGATGTGCTCGGCACTTCACAAGCATTGTCTGGTGCTTGGATGTAATGCTCGAATTCCCACCCCACATGTTTGGCACCTGTTACACAGCCAATAAACATGTGGGTATTGCCTGACAGTCACTGAAATGCTCTAGTTATCTTGGTAGAGGCATTATTGTGATTTGCTGGCTGTATTACCTCATCAGAGGTTATAAAAGAACAGGCGGCGCCATGCTCGGCACACTGGTGCCGTTGCACAGCTCAGGGACAGTTTGTATTGGAGGGAAAGATTGCTTGTCAAGGGCTCTGTGTGCACAGTTGAATGAATCAGAATCCTCTAGCATTAACACTGGTTCTGATTCTGAACTATGCTTTGCTGTTTCTATCACATACATTCTGCATTTAGCCTAGGGACAGCTGCAAGGAGACTGGTAGAATAAAGGCTCTAGGCAGGGCTGAGGGCTTTACAGTCTGTTGCAAAATATATAGCTGCTGCACATGACCAGATTTTATTTTTTTGAGTCAAAAAATTTACTATATTGTCACCTATGCAGTATTACATAATTTGCTGTACGTTTCTGTGGTATATAACACTTCAAAAAAGCATAGAAATTTGTTTCTGGATTCAATAACTCACCTATAGAGTAGGTAGAGGGAGGCACAGTGCACCACTTATGAAGCAACAGAAGTGCAAACCAGTTTTCGGTTGGATAGCAGATAATGCTTCCAACATGCTTGCCAACATCACATAGTCTTCTACACTGTCCAGTCTCACTAGCCTACAGTCTGGATCACTGAATTCTCACCCTGATCCTCCTTCCTCCCACCATGTTGAGTACCAGGAGACAAGTGATCCCACACTTGGACACTGCGAGGAGCTCTTTACAACATAATTTCTTGAATGGGGCCTCTCACCCTGCATGTTCCAAGAGGAACAGGAGATGATGTTTAGTGATGTTCAAAACTTAGAGCAGCCACAAGAAGATGACAGTGGGAAACGGCAAATTTTGGCAAGGGGGTAAGATGATGATGTGTCACAGTTGCTGATAAGTTAGGTTGTTAAGTAACCAAGTCAGGATGACCAGGGTGAGGCGGTGGAAGACGAGGTGGTGAATGACGAAGTCATTGACCCAACCTGGGAAGCTTGCATGCAGAGCGAAGCCAGCAGCACTGAGGGGGAGGGATAGGCAGCACCATAACAGGTACGAAGAGGCAATGTGATGACCAGGGGGAGAAGGTGGGTAGCTGTTCCCCAGAGCACTGACACTTCTATATTTCTCCATCAAAGACTTAAGTATTCCCAAGTCTGGGAGTTTTTTAAAGAATGTTCTGAGACAAAAAAATGGTCATCTGCAACCTGTGTCATGCCAAGATCAGGAAGGGCCTGACCACTCTAGGCCTAACCCCCCACCAGCATAATCAGGCACGTGTCATCTAAGCACCCAACATCTGAGTCCACGATTGGTGTCAGCAGGTGGCAACACTCCCTTTTTCCCTGTGCTAGGTGCTTCCCAATACACTATCCATGACACTGGCGCAGATGCCTCACACCCTGCACCTGTCATTGTATATTCTGATGCACCATCATCAGGCACTTCAAAATCCTTGTCCCAACATAGTGTTCTTCTGTCCCTACTTCAGGCCTTGGAGCAAAACAGAAAGTTTGCACTCACTGACCCAAAAACACTAAACGGGCATATTTCCAGGCTGCTTGAAATGGAAATGTTGCCGTTTAGGCTTGTTACATAGTTACATAGTTATTAAGGTTGAAGGAAGACTTTAAGTCCATCTAGTTCAACCCATAGCCTAGCATGCCCTAACATGTTGATCCAGGGGAAGGCAAAAAAACCCCATGTGGTAAGAGTAAGCTCCATCATGGGGAAAAAAATTCCTTCCCGACCCCACATACGGCAATCAGACTAGTTCCCTGGATCAACGCCTTATCAAGGAATCTAATATATATACCCTGTAATATTATACTTTTCCAGAAAGGTATCCAGTCCCCTCTTAAATTGTAGCAATGAGTCACTCATTACAACATCATACGGCAGAGAGTTCCATAGTCTCACTGCTCTTACAGTAAAGAATCCGCGTCTGTTATTATGCTTAAACCTTTTTTCCTCCAGACGTAGAGGATGCCCCCTTGTCCCTGTCACCGGTCTATGATTAAAAAGTTCAGCAGAAAGGTCTTTGTACTGTCCCCTCATATATTTATACATTAACATAAGATCACCCCTTAGCAGGGCTGCCACTAGAAATTTCGGGGCCCCATACTGGCAAAATTTTCGGGGCCCCCTTGAGACTCCGCCCAGGCTCCACCCCAGCCCCACCTCCACGCTCCACCCCTCAAACTGTCCACAGTCCCACCGCTCTCTCTTGGAAAAACTCCACTTCTCACCAATCACACATTGAGGGTACGTATCCACCTTCAGGATGGCCGGCGGTTGCGTCGGAGCGGCAAACCCGCTCGGCGCTAAGCCCCGCCCCTACTGTGATGCGATGATGCCGGATGTGTTCATTGCACACATCCGGGATCATCGCACCCCACACATAGGGCCCTGTGTTATAGCTTGCGGCGGCGCAGCTGCCGCAAGGAACACGGACATGCTGCGATCTTAAAAGAAGCGCCGCATGTCCGGAGTCGCAGGGCCGCCGGGTGCGTGTTACCACGCATAGTGGAGACGGGATTTCATAAAATCCCCTTCACTATGCTGGAACATCTGGACACTGCGTGTTTGACGCTGTGGCACCACGCAGCGTCAAACACGCAGCGTTTACTTAACGTGGACACATACCCTAACAGTTCCCATCACCAGATCACACATATAGCCGGCAGCTTTTGTTTTGGCCAAAAGATTTTGTAAGCCGCCACCATAACACGGTAGACTCTTTTGGTGAGGCCCTACTCTGCTGTAACCTATTAAATATTTGTTAAAATATGCAATACAATTTAGGTATATTTTTATTTATTTTTCAATTTTTAAAATGACCAATAATATCACATACAAGGGACAAATACCGCTACACCATGACCAGACCGCATATTACCACCACAGTGATCGAATAATATCACATACAAGGAACAAATACCGCAACACCATGTCCAGACCACATATTACCACCACATAGTTACTGAATACTACAATTCTGATCAGTAATAAAAAAAAAAGCACCACACTATCACCATAAGTGCCATTATACACAGGAGATCTGTACTTAGTATGCAATGTCTGTGTACAGATAATACAGTGATCACTAGTGAAATTATAGACAGGAGCTCTGTATATAGTATACAGTGTATAGTGTCAGTGTATAGGTAACACTGACTTACCAGTGACGTCTCTAGGTGAAGTCCTTCATCTTTCATCCAGCACAGACCGCCATCATGTCTTCCAGCCAGGACTCGTTTCTGCAGGAAATAACACAGTTATCTCGAGCTCCGCTTGTAGAACACATTACTTAATTTTTCCCAACTTCTACATTACACCGCATAAAGAAAAAGAGGCGACATAGTGTCACTCTACACAGTAACAGGACCGCCCCCTCATTTAAAACAGTGTCCTCAAAAAATAAATACATCACTGCAGTAATAATATCCTTTAATTAGTCCCTATGGTAATAATATTCCCCATCCTGGCCCCCGTGTGTCTCATTCCTGGCGTCAGCCATATGTTCTCCCATCCTGCCCTCATGAGTATCCATCCTGCCCCATATGATCTCCCCATCCTGCCCCATCTGTCTCCATCGTATCCATCCTGGCCCATGATCCTGCACAATCTGTCTCCAATTCTGCCCCCAGTGTCTCCAATCATGCCTCCTGTGTCTCCAATCCTTCCCCATCTGTCTCCAGTCATGCCCCCATGTCTTTCATCATACCCCATATCTTCATTCTGCCCCTGTGTCCAGCATCATTCATAGCCCCTGTGTCCAGCATGATTCATAGCCCGTGTCCAGCATCATTCATAGCCCGTGTCCAGCATCATTCATAGCCCCTGTGTCCAGCATCATTCATAGCCCCTGTGTCCAGCATCTCTGCCCCTGTGTCCAGCATCTCTGTCCCTGTGTCCAGCATCTCTGTCCCTGTGTCCAGCATCTCTGCCCCTGTGTCCAGCATCTCTGCCCCTGTGTCCAGCATCTCTGCCCCTGTGTCCAGCATACTGCCCGTGTCCAGCATACTGCCCCTGTGTCCAGCATTCTGCCCCGTGTCCAGCATTCTGCCCCCTGTGTCCAGCATCTCTGCCCCCTGTGTCCAGCATCTCTGCCCCCTGTGTCCAGCATCTCTGCCCCCTGTGTCCAGCATCTCTGCCCCGTGTCCAGCATCTCTGCCCCCTGTGTCCAGCATCTCTGCCCCCTGTGTCCAGCATCTCTGCCCCCTGTGTCCAGCATCTCTGCCCCGTGTCCAGCATCTCTGCCCCCTGTGTCCAGCATCTCTTCCCCCTGTGTCCAGCATTCTGCCCCCTGTGTCCAGCATCTCTGCCCCCTGTGTCCAGCATCTCTGCCCCCTGTGTCCAGCATCTCTGCCCCCTGTGTCCAGCATCTCTGCCCCGTGTCCAGCATCTCTGCCCCCTGTGTCATGCATCTCTGCCCCCTGTGTCCAGCATCTCTGCCCCCTGTGTCCAGCATCTCTGCCCCCTGTGTCCAGCATCTCTGCCCCGTGTCCAGCATCTCTGCCCCCTGTGTCCAGCATCTCTGCCCCCTGTGTCCAGCATCTCTGCCCCCTGTTTTCAGCATCTCTGCCCCGTGTCCAGCATCTCTGCCCCCTGTGTCCAGCATCTCTGCCCCCTGTGTCCAGCATCTCTGCCCCCTGTGTCCAGCATCTCTGCCCCGTGTCCAGCATTCTGCCCCTTTGTCCAGCATACTGCCCCGTGTCCAGCATCTCTGCCCCCTGTGTCCAGCATCTCTGTCCCCTGTGTCCAGCATCTCTGCCCCGTGTCCAGCATCTCTGCCCCCTGTGTCCAGCATCTCTGCCCCCTGTGTCCAGCATCTCTGCCCCCTGTGTCCAGCATCTCAGCCCCGTGTCCAGCATCTCTGCCCCGTGTCCAGCATCTCTGCCCCCTGTGTCCAGCATCTCGGCCCCCTGTGTCCAGCATCCCTGCCCCCTGTGTCCAGCATCTCTGCCCCTGTGTCCAGCATCTCTGCCCCGTGTCCAGCATCTCTGCCCCCTGTGTCCAGCATCTCTGCCCCGTGTCCAGCATCTCTGCCCCCTGTGTCCAGCATCTCTGCCCCCTGTATCCAGCATCTCTGCCCCCTGTGTCCAGCATCTCTGCCCCCTGTGTCCAGCATCTCTGCCCCCTGTGTCCAGCATCTCTGCCCCCTGTGTCCAGCATCTCTGCCCCGTGTCCAGCATCTCTGCCCCCTGTGTCCAGCATCTCTGCCCCCTGTGTCCAGCATCCCTGCCCCCTGTGTCCAGCATCTCTGCCCCCTGTGTCCAGCATCTCTGCCCCGTGTCCAGCATCTCTGCCCCGTGTCCAGCATCTCTGCCCCCTGTGTCCAGCATCTCTGCCTCCTGTGTCCAGCATCTCTGCCACCTGTGTCCAGCATCTCTGCCCCCTGTGTCCAGCATCTCTGCCCCCTGTGTCCAGCATCTCTGCCCCCTGTGTCCAGCATCCCTGCCCCCTGTGTCCAGCATCTCTGCCCCATGTCCAGCATCTCTGCCCCCTGTGTCCAGCATCTCTGCCCCGTGTCCAGCATCTCTGCCCCCTGTGTCCAGCATCTCTGCCCCCTGTGTCATGCATCTCTGCCCCCTGTGTCCAGCATCTCTGCCCCCTGTGTCCAGCATCTCTGCCCCCTGTGTCCAGCATCTCTGCCCCCTGTGTCCAGCATCTCTGCCCCCTGTGTCATGCATCTCTGCCCCCTGTGTCCAGCATCTCTGCCCCCTGTGTCATGCATCTCTGCCCCCTGTGTCCAGCATCTCTGCCCCCTGTGTCCAGCATCTCTGCCCCCTGTGTCCAGCATCTCTGCCCCCTGTGTCCAGCATCTCTGCCCCCTGTGTCCAGCATCCCTGCCCCCTGTGTCCAGCATCCCTGCCCCCTGTGTCCAGCATCTCTGCCCCCTGTGTCCAGCATCTCTGCCCCTGTGTCCAGCATCTCTGCCCCCTGTGTCCAGCATCTCTGCCCCGTGTCCAGCATCTCTGCCCCCTGTGTCCAGCATCTCTGCCCCCTGTTTTCAGCATCTCTGCCCCGTGTCCAGCATCTCTGCCCCCTGTGTCCAGCATCTCTGCCCCCTGTGTCCAGCATCTCTGCCCCCTGTGTCCAGCATCTCTGCCCCCTGTGTCCAGCATCTCTGCCCCGTGTCCAGCATCTCTGCCCCCTGTGTCCAGCATCTCTGCCCCCTGTGTCCAGCATCTCTGCCCCCTGTGTCCAGCATCTCTGCCCCGTGTCCAGCATCTCTGCCCCGTGTCCAGCATCTCTGCCCCGTGTCCAGCATCTCTGCCCCGTGTCCAGCATTCTGCCCCTTTGTCCAGCATACTGCCCCGTGTCCAGCATCTCTGCCCCCTGTGTCCAGCATCTCTGCCCCCTGTGTCCAGCATCTCTGCCCCCTGTGTCCAGCATCTCTGCCCCGTGTGTCCAGCATCTCTGCCCCCTGTGTCCAGCATCTCTGCCCCCTGTGTCCAGCATCTCTGCCCCCTGTGTCCAACATCTCTGCCCCCTGTGTCCAGCATCTCTGCCCCGTGTCCAGCATCTCTGCCCCGTGTCCAGCATCTCTGCCCCCTGTGTCCAGCATCTCTGCCCCCTGTGTCCAGCATCTCTGCCCCCTGTGTCCAGCATCTCTGCCCCTGTGTCTAGCATCTCTGCCCCCTGTGTCCAGCATTCTGCCCCTTTATCCAGCATTCTGCCCCCTTGTCCAGCATACTGCCCCCTGTGTCCAGCATCTCTGCCCCCTGTGTCCAGCATCTCTGCCCCGTGTCCAGCATCTCTGCCCCCTGTGTCCAGCATCTCTGCCCCCTGTGTCCAGCATCTCTGCCCCCTGTGTCCAGCATCTCTGCCCCCTGTGTCCAGCATCTCTGCCCCGTGTCCAGCATCTCTGCCCCCTGTGTCCAGCATCTCTGCCCCCTGTGTCCAGCATCTCTGCCCCCTGTGTCCAGCATCTCTGCCCCTGTGTCTAGCATCTCTGCCCCCTGTGTCCAGCATTCTGCCCCTTTATCCAGCATTCTGCCCCCTTGTCCAGCATACTGCCCCCTGTGTCCAGCATCTCTGCCCCCTGTGTCCAGCATCTCTGCCCCCTGTGTCCAGCATCTCTGCCCCCTGTGTCCAGCATCTCTGCCCCCTGTGTCCAGCATCTCTGCCCCCTGTGTCCAGCATACTGCCTGTGTCCAGCTTTCTGCCCCAGCATGTCCAGCGTTCTGCCCCGGGCCCCAGCGTGTGTGTCCAGCGTTCTGCCCCGGGCCCCAGCGTATCCAGCGTTCTGCCCCGGGCCCCACCCCCCTGGGATCGCCGCTCTCAAAAAAAAAAAAAAAGAGTTCTTACCTTGCCATGCTCCTGCGGCAGGGAACCACCTCACTTCCTCCACGCAGGTGAAGGACGCACTCGCCGGCGGCTGACAATGACGTCAGACGCCGGCGAAGTGCGACTGCGCACTGCGGCCGCTCAAGTCAGCTGCCAGCCTCCGACTGGCTGGCGGCGGCTGTTAACCATTGACGTGCGGGCACGGGCCTGCATGTCAATAGTGGCCCGCAGCGCCGGCAGGGGGGCCCGCAGCGCCGGCAGGTGGGGGGCCCGCAGCGCCGGCAGGGGGGGGGGCCGCAGCGCCGGCAGGGTGGGGCCCGGTGAGCAGATTAGACGGGGCCCGATGCGGGCCCCCTCTGCTCACCGGGCCCCATACACCAGTCATGGCTGTCATGCCCTGATGGCGGCCCTGCCCCTTAGTCTTTGTTTTTCCAAACTAAATAGCCCCAAGTGTAATAACCCATCTTGGTATGGCAGACCCCCCAGTCCTCTAATAACCTTGGTCGCTCTTCTCTGCACCCGCTATAGTTCAGCTATGTCTTTCTTATACACCGGAGACCAGAACTGTGCACAGTATTCTAAGTGTGGTCGAACAAGTGACTTGTATAGAGGTAAAATTATGTTCTCCTCATGAGCATCTATGCCTCTTTTAATGCATCCCATTATTTTATTTGCCTTTGTAGCAGCTGCCTGACACTGGCCACTGAATATGAGTTTGTCATCTACCCATACACCCAGGTCTTTTTCATTGATGGTTTTGCCCAGAGTTTTAGAATTAAGCACATAGTTATACATCTTATTACTTCTACCCAAGTGCATGACTTTACATTTATCCCCATTAAAGCTCATTTGCCATTTATCAGCCCAAGCTTCAAGTTTACATAAATCAGTCTGTAATATAAAATTGTCCTCCCCTGTATTGATTACCCTGCAGAGTTTAGTGTCATCTGCAAATATTGAAATTCTACTCTGAATGCCCCCTACAAGGTCATTATTAAATATGTTAAAAAGAAGAGGGCCCAATACTGACCCCTGTGGTACCCCACTACTAACTGTGACCCAGTCCGAGTGTGCTCCATTAATAACCACCCTTTGTTTCCTATCCTTGAGCCAACTCTCAACCCACTTGCACATATTTTCCCCTATCCCCATTATTCTCATTTTATGTATCAACCTTTTGTGTGGCACCGTATCAAAAGCTTTTGAAAAGTCCATATACACTACATCTACTGGGTTCCCTTGGTCCAGACCGGAACTTACCTCTTCATAGAAGCTGATCAAATTAGTCTGACATGATCGGTCCCTATTAAACCCGTGCTGATACTGGGTCATGAGGTTATTCCTCTTCAGATACTCCAGTATAGCATCCCTTAGAATGCCCTCCAGGATTTTACCCACAGTAGAGGTTAAACTTACTGGCCTATAATTTCCGAGTTCAGTTTTTGTCCCCTTTTTGAATATTGGCACCACATTTGCTATACGCCACTCCTGTGGTACAGACCCTGTTATTATGGACTCTTTAAAGATTAAAAATAATGGTCTATCAATGACTGTACTTAATTTCTGCAGTACTCCGGGGTGTATCCCATCCGGGCCCGGAGATTTGTCAATTTTTGTGATTTTTAGACGCCGCCGTACTTCCTGCTGGGTTAAGCAGGACACAGAGGATTTCCACATACTCATGGCTGTAGCATCCCTCAGTACTCGGTCCCCAGCTGCCACTTTTTCTCCTGGTGTGGCATGCCCACCTTGTTGCAGTATGTTTCCAGTAACATCGCCCATGCCCTTACCAATACAAATACTGAGACTGTCCACTTAACGACTGAATCATGGACAAGCACTTGTGAACAGGAACAATACATTTCACTGATGGCACACTGGGTTAACAATGTGGAGGCCGGGGCTGAGTCCCGCCCTGGCACAGAATATGTGCTCCCAACACCGAACATTGTTCGCCCTACTTCGATCAGGGATTCCTTTACCTTATACATCAGTTCTTACACCCCCTCCTGCTCCTGCTCATCCTCCATCTCTGAAGTGTTATCTCAGAACACATCGTCCACAATAGCCAGAAGCTGAAAGTTCTGCAGCATTGCCTTAGTGAAGTGGCAACAGCCTCTGCTGAAGCTAATTTGTCTATGAGATAAACCACACACAGTGACAGAATTACTTAAAGGAATAACAGACCACACAGATATGTGAATTTTGCCACCGAACCTCCAACTAGGCATGGTCATGTGTTATAATTAGTGTTGAGCGATACCTTCTGATATTGGGAAATATCAGATCGGATTGGATCGGACCGATACCCAAAAAATATCGGATATCGCCGATTCGATACCGGAAACCAATGCAAGTCTATGGGACACAAAAATCGGAATGAAAATAAACCCTTTATTTCCTTGTAGGTTAATTCTACATGAAGGAAAACAACTAAGAATAATGTAGAATGTACTGGGGGAGGTGGAGGAGACATTAAAGGCATAGAGGTTTAGCTGGGTACGGATGGAACCACACTAATAGGAGAAATCAGGAAAAATGAGCAGCACTAATGCAAAAAAGGACAATGTATGAGGCAGTGACGCACGCTGAGCGGACTACAACCGGAGGTGGCTGCAGAACACACTACAGCATGAGCTGCACTCACACACAGAGACCTCGAAGACAGCCGTGAACAGCGCTGCAAGGCAAAAGAAAGCTTCTCACACAGCGGTTGCTAAAGTAGCCTGGGTAAAGCACAATAAAGCAAATCGCTAGCTCAAACTGTCCATCAGAGTCAGAACAGCAGCGTCCTGTCCCTAAGTAAATTCACAGCAGAGTGAACCCAAAATGGCAGCGGCGGCTTTTATAGTGCATCATGAAATCATTTCAGCAGCCAATCACAGCCGTGCCATTAGTTAACATGCCTAACATGCCTAACAGGATGTGCCCACACTTCTTAGGATCCTCATTGGCTAAATAAAATCAAACTGGCTCATTGCATTATGGGAACCTGCGATTCCTGTATTCGATATTCTAAAAGTATCGGAACTCAGTATCGGAAGTCCGATACAGCGAATATCGGGCGATACCCGATATTTCAGTATAGGAATGCTCAAAGTCAACACTAGTTATAATGGGTGTAACCTGGTGGCGGCTGTGAAGCTTTCCAAGCTCACACACGTATTATGCTTGGCACAAGTGCTCAACTTGGTAGTTTAGTGGTTTCTGAAAATATACTGAGATTTGCCAGATCTTCTGGTCAAGGTAAGCTGCATCAGCACCCAGTTCTGCAAGTTAGTTGCAGCTGCCACGCTCTGGCAGTGCTGCAGCATGCAAGTTCCAGCTCACTGACTGGTGTGCGGCATGCTCACATGCTGGAAATTCACACTGCACATGCTGGTTTTGCGAGCAGCAGGGACTAGTTGTTGAGCATGAGCGCCAACATGCCTGTCAGTATTCTGGTCAGTTTCCAAACATAACAATTGAAGAGTGGGCATGGATGTTTGAAATTTGTGTGATTCTGTAAGATTGTGAGGACTCCACAAAGATGGTGAGCGGCAATGACGGGTTTGTTAGTGCAACTATCCCGCTTCTGTCGATACTGACAATTAAACATAAAGCTATGCATGCGGACCAGGTGGAAATGGAGAAAGACATAAGACTGGGAGATACTACCCAGCTCAGCCTCATCTCATCTGCTCAGCATGGATTTGGTAACAATGAGGAGGTGGGGGATGAGGAGGAGGAGGAGGAACAGGAGCTGTTGGCTAGCACAGCAGCGGCTAGTACCCACACAATCTTCATCCTGTTTCTCCTATGTGGATAGGCTGAAGAGGGGAATGAGGAGTTACAGCAAGATGAGGAGGAAAAGGAGAGTTGTCATACTGGTGGAGATAGGAAAGTGTTGGCTGGAGCGACCTTGACACATGGCAGACTTTATGTATCCCTACATTTCCTGTGACCCTCCTGTTATATTTTTCTTTGACAAAAATGAGTATTGGTTGTTCACCCTGCTTTGTATCTCTTCTTCCTGAGGCAGAGAGGTCTTCTAAAATGTTGCTATACCAAAAGGCAATTGTTGAAAATATGTTGGAAAAACTCCCATAAGGAAATGCTAGCGGCAGGTGGCAAGCTTTTTCCTTGCCCAACCAAAGAGTAGAGGCAAGAGAGACACACAGCAGAGGCAGGGGTACACTGTCAAAAGCCTGGGTCAATTTCATGAGATCATACCAGTGTCCAGGATTTGATGACCTGGTGCTTTTGACAAGGAGGGAAAAGTTTTTAAAAATGGTCAAGCAGTACTTGGCTGAATAAACTAGAGTACTCCCTAATTCCTCTTTGACCTTCAATTATTGGATCTCAAAGATGGACACCTGGCATGAGCTGTCCATCTATGCCTTGCAGGTGTTGTGCCGCCCTGCCGCTAGCATCTTGTATAAGTTGGTTTTCAGTGCTGCTGGGAGGTTATAAGAGACAGATGTTTTTGCCTCCATTTTTCCACAATACCAGATCACAGCAGCACATAAAGTGCTTTTAATTTTCAATTTTGGAATGAGGCCCTCCAGTTGTTGCCTTCAAGGGTGTATGGATGACCCGCCTTATAATTTTTTACTGGCTTTGCATTTTTCATAAAACCTTTGAGTGTAGGAGTACATCAACTTCTCTTTGTTATTTTTTTAATGAGGCACTATACTTGGTGCAATTAAGATTGTATGGATGACCCTACTTGTAATTTTTTGCCAGACTTTGCACTGTATTCAGAGCTTTTGAGTGTAGAAGTACCACAACTTCAATTTGTTCACAATACTTGAATTAGGCTGTACAGGTGGTGCCTTGAATAGTCTATGGCTGACCCGTCTGTAATTTTTGGCAGACTTTGCACTGTGTACAGAGTTTTTATGAATATATAAGTACCACAACTTCAATTTGTTCACAATATTTGAATGAAGATAGAAACAATTTGAGGATGTCACCCATGCTGCTGTGTATGGAAAATGTCAAATCTCAGCGATTTTATTCAAACATGGGTTTTCATTCTATGCTACACATTTCAAAGTGTCAAGCACTTCTTCCTCAGGAAATGACTAGATATGGATGACACTGCTTGTAATTTTTGCTGGGCTTTTCACTTAGTGCATAGCCTTTATAAGTCTAGGAGTACCACTACATGTCAATTTGTCCCTGAGTCCATAATTTTCAGCATTCCTTGCTTCCTTCATAAATGTCACTGACATTTCCAATTTTTTATAAAAAAATTGAATTTTGCTTTACTTAAATTATTTTTTTAAATCCTTTTTAAATATTGTCTTATTTACAAGTAGAAATAAAGGAAAAAATGTTTCTTAATATTTTTTTTCTGTAAACAACAATTTCACCTCCATTTTGAATGTTTTACTGTCAGTCTCATTTTAAAGTGGAATAAAAGTGTGACACCATTGTTCTAAGCAGCGATCTGGATGTCCGAGATGCTTCCAGGGGTCTTCCCCATGCTGTCCTTCTTACATACAGCACTTTTCCCATCCATTTGAACATTTTCACTGCCCCCAGACCTCCTGGTTGGGTCTCCTGGAAAAATGCTCGAATTTCCCATTGTCTTCCATTATACTCATTATTTGAAACGAGCATTCAAGCATTAGAAATTGCTCGGTTCAAGTAATGAGCATTTGAGCATGTTAGCACTCACTCATCTTTAACTATAAACTTTTTTTAACCCCTTACCGACATTGGACGTACTATCCCGTCCGATGTCGGCTCCCCTGCTTTGATGCAGGGCTCTGCGGTGAGCCCGCATCAAAGCCGGGACATGTCAGCTGTTTTGAACAGCTGACATGTGCCCTCAATAGCGGCGGGTGAAATCGCGATTCACCCGCCGCTATTAACTAGTTAAATGCCGCTGTCAAACGCAGACAGCGGCATTTAACTACCGCATCCGGCCGGGCGGCCGGAAATGACGTCATCGCCGATTCCCGTCACATGATCGGGGGTCGGCGATGTGTCAGGACAGTAACCATAGAGGTCCTTGAGACCTCTATGGTTACTGATCGCCGGTAGCTGTGAGCCCCACCCTGTGGTCGGCGCTCACAGCACACCTGCATTTCTGCTGCATAGCAGCGATCTGATGATCGCTGTTATGTAGCAGAGCCGATCGTGTTGTGCCTGCTTCTAGCCTCCTATGGAGGCTATTGAAGCATGGCAAAAGTTAAAAAAAAAGTTTAAAAAAATGTGAAAAAAATAAAAAAAATATAAAAGTTTAAATCACCCCCCTTTCGCCCCAATCAAAATAAATCAATAAAAAAATCAAACCTACACATATTTGGTATCACCGCGTTCACAATCGCCCGATCTATCAATAAAAAAAAACATTAACCTGATCGCTAAACGGCGTAACAAGAAAAAAAATCGAAATGCCAGAATTACGTTTTTTTGGTCGCCGCGACATTGCATTAAAATGCAATAGCTGGCGATCAAAAGAACGTATCTGCACCATTTTTTTTTTTTTTTTTAGCAAAGTTTGGAATTTGTTTTCACCACTTAGGTAAAATATAACCTAGCCATGTTAGGTGTCTATGAACTCGTAATGACCTGGAGAATCATAATGGAAGGTCAGTTTTAGCATTTAGTGAACCTAGCAAAAAAGCCAAGCAAAAAACCAGTGTGGGATTGCACTTTTTTTGCAATTTCACCGCACTTGGAATTTTTTTCCCGTTTTCTAGTACACGACATGGTAAAACCAATGATGTTGTTCAAAAGTACAACCTGTCCCGCAAAAAATAAGCCCTAACATGGCCAAATTGACGGAAAAATAAAAAAGTTATGGCTCCGGGAAGGAGGGGAGTGAAAAACGAACACGGAAAAACGAAAAATCCCACGGTCATGAAGGGGTTAATAGAAAGAGATTAGTGAATTATATATACTCTATATCCCAAACACTAGATTTGAGGTGTTAGCAGAAACATCACAAAATGTTGATTATTCTTTTTATACAGAGGTATTGATCGTAAATACCTGTATGTAAATTTTAATTGTCATGATTTCTGAAAAGATTATCTGAGCATTACTTTATACATGCAGCTCTTAATACATTTATCATTACACATCTCCCCCACCCCCCATCGTCCGTCCACTAACTGTTTAGCTCAACAGTATCCAATTTATATGAACAAATGTAGCTAAGTTTACCATTGCTTAAATTTAGTTAAAGGGCTTCAAATTTTCAGTAATAATATTAAGTACAATATCACGACAACCTAAATAACATGTTGACAGACTGCCATTCATTTCACAACCATAACCAGTTAGAATAAACATCTTGTAACACAGCATCATAAAGTCAGGTACCTGGCAAGAGCAAAGGTAATGAAGGACTCATCTGTACATGAATATAATAAACCATTGCTTTATATGTGTGGAGTATGACAGTATGATTATGTGTTCTTTGTACAGGTGCTTTTCAAAAAATTATAATATCATCAAAAAGTTAATTTATTTCAGTTCTTCAATACAAAAAGTGAAACCCATATATGATATAGAGTAATTGCATTTGATTCCCCTCATTGCCTCTCACACCAGGTATTTGTACTTTTGGCAATGTGGGCAGGTGCCAACTGCCAAGTCTTGCTGGAGAATGATATTTCCATCTCCAAAAAGCTTGTCGGCAGAGGGAAGCATGAAGTGCTCTAAAATTTCCTGGTAGACGGCTGCACTGAATTTGGTCTTGATAAAACACAGTGGACCTACACCAGCAGATGACATGGCTCCCCAAACATCACTGATTGTGGAAACTTCACACTAGACCTTAAGCAGATTTGATTGTGGCCTCTCCACTCTTCCTCCAGACTCTGGGACCTTGTTTTCTAAATGAAAAGCAAAATTTACTTTCATCTGAAAACACCTTGGACCACTGAGCAACAGTCCAGTTCTTTTTCTCCTTGGTCCAGGTAAGACACTTTTGGCGTTGTCTATTGGTCATGAGTGGCTTGACACAAGGAATGCGACACTTGTAGCCCATGTCCGGGATACGTCTGTGTGTGGTGGCTCTTGAAGCAATGACTCCAGCAGCAGTCTGCTCCTTGTCAATCTCCCCCAAATTTTTGAATGGCCTTTTCTTAACCATACTTTCAAAGCTGCGGTTATCCCGGTTGCTTGTGCACCTTTTTCTACCACACTTTTTCCTTCTACTCAACTTTCCATTAATATGCTTGGATACAGCACTCTGTTAACAGCCATCTTCTTTAGCAATGACCTTTTGTGGCCTGTCCTCCTTGTGAAGTGTGCCAATGACTGCCTTCTGGACATCTGTCAAGTTAGCAGTCTTCCCCATAATTGAGGAGCCTACTGAAACAGACTAAGGGACCTTTTTAGGAAGCCTTTTCAGGCTTTTTTTGTTAATTATTCTAATTTACTGAGATAATGACTTTTGGGTTTTCGTTGGCTAAAAGCCATAATTATCAACATTAACAGAAATAAACACTTGAAATAGATCACTCTGTTTGTTATAACTCTTTATAATATGGGTTTCACTTTTAATAAATTAACTTTTTGATGATATTCTAATTTTGTGTGAAGCACCTGTATGTGTTTGGAATAGTAATATGTATTTTACATTGCATTTTGTAGGGAGAAGGTGTAAGGGGGTGTAGAGAAGAATGGACTTCAATGGGGCTGCCTCTTCCGCTCCATGTCTGGAACCACCGGGGCAGTTACCAGTGTTCCCGGGGAGAGCTTTTCTGACCTGGACCGACCTTCCCATGTGACAAAAGGGGGCGGGTACCGGTTAAAAGGCGCTGCGCATGGGAAGCTGAGAGGAAAGAGAAGAGCTCAGGAGAGTGAGCTGCCAGCTGCGACGCAGTCACTGAGCTTAAGGACCCTCCGACTGAGGACTCTTGCAGGGAGGCGTGACACTATAAGCGCCCCCCCGAACTGATGCTGACCTGCTGACCTCCGTGACTGGAGGAGAGTTCCTAGACTGTTTAGAGGCGGACACTGGCGTGGACAGGCCCGGTGAACTGAGCAGCAGGCCTGGGCCCCAGAGAGGAGTAATTGGACTGACCGAGGAGTGCAGTATCATTTCTGCGGTGACTCGTGCTGGACGAAGCTGTGTGATAAAGACCGGTGAGAGCAGGACCTCGTCTCACCCCCTCCAACTGTTGCCTGCCTTTGGGACCATGTTTTTGTCATGGACTGGGATCTGAGAAACCCTTCAATCAAGTCTCCTTCGGACTAATAAGCTTATACCTACCTTTTTTTTATTTTCCGTTAAATACTTTTTCCCCCTTATAATTGTTGCATTTAATTCCCAAATCCTCTCCTCCCTGTGTGGAGTGGTTATGCCTGTTAATAAACCTTTAACTCTTGGTCTGCCTCAGATCCGTGGCGGCATCCTCTGTACCTGAAGATTATTACAAAGGCACCGAGAACAGAGGAAGATGGTGGCTGGTAAGTATACTAGGAGCAGGGAACTTACGTAAATTAGTTGCACCACTTCAGTGCTGAAATTAAAAAAACAATCTCTTTAAGGGTAGCTTCCTACAGCAGTGTTCATGCCTACAAATGGACCAGTTTGGAAAATTCATGTATTTTTATTTAAAAAAATCTTTAGTTAGAATATCCTCAATCTAATGTATTAGTCAGCATGTTATACTTTTTATTAAGTTTTACGTCTCAGAAATGTGATGAAGCCCCAGCAGCAAATAAATGAAAAACATCAAAACTGCGGAACCATTAAGTGATGTTCAAAGACATTTGTAGGCAGCACAATCCTTTCTAAAGTTGAAAGCTTCCATTTCCACAGATCATAAAATGAAACGAGAACATGCTACAGTAACAATCTGGGTTTATCTGTCTTTTATCTGCTGCAAAAGTCAATTCGCTTTAAACATAGTTAATGCATACATGATATTGTCGGTCTTTTCATTTGAATGGATAATTGCTAGATGTGTTGTAAAATTTACTTGAATTTTTGGCATGTCAAGGAATAAAAAAATAAAGAATTATTCAGTGGCCATTGAAATCAATAGGTTGTTTCAGTGAATACTTTGCAAAATAGCTGATTACAGCACTTAATAGATGAGAGTTTAAATTAGGTGTCTGGTGTGGGATCTGGTCTGGAATGTGAAATTCGAGGTCTCTATTCATTTAGTAGAGTAGAATAATAACAGATAGTTATCAGATTATTTATAAAAGGAGACCAAGAGTTTACTGATAGAGATGAAAAAGAAGAGAAATAAATAGGAAAACTGGATAAAAAGATGGTGGGGGGTGTTTATTTGAAATAAAGGAGTCTGTGCCTTTCTTTTAATTAAATGACTTTTATTCTTGCTTATTTTTTACAATATGACTATGGGGTTAGTAATGGGGTGTCTTATAGATGCCTCTCCATTACTAACCCCTGGGCAAGTGTGGAGAGCGAGGCTAATTACCAGATTTGGTGCTTTTAATGGATGCGCCATTTCTACGGAGGCTGAGGGCTGATGTTGCTAGCCTGGAAGATCTGGCCAATATCCCTGGCCCTTTCTCAGGCTATTAATATTCGCCTACAGCTCTCTGCTTAGCCTTTGCTGGTTAAAATTTATAGGTTTATAGGGAGACCCTACATCATTTTATTCTGGGGTCCCCCGTAAACTAAACAGTAAAGGCTAAGCAAACAACTGTGAACTACTATTAATAGTTTGGGAACATTTTAGGATATTGTCTCCTTTCCCAGATTAGTAAAATCAGCCCCCAGCCGTGGGTTTTCCCTCTTCTGGTTTTGAAAATTACGCTGGAACCCACAATTTTCTTTTAATTATTTATTTAGCACACAATGTACCCAGCAGGTGCTGAATACAACTCCCATCATTGTTGCCTGGTCCTGATGATCTCAGGGAAACCAGGTGACCGTGATCCGAGCTTCTCTCAGCACCCGGCACCTGGAAACAGAGCGAACTGTGTCGCTTTTCCCAGGCTGATATGTGTCACACTGTTTAGGCACACGGATTCCACCTGTTTGTCACATATATGTCACACACGGACAAGGATAGCTCCGGTACGGCTTTTTCCAGTACCGGAAATGTCAGAAGTGAGATAAGCGAACTTGTTCAGCAAAAGTTCGCCAATCTCAAACTCAGTACAAACGTTGCACATTCGGATTGATGTTCGGATTCCCAGCATTTTCCTCAAAATCACCAAAATTCATCCAAAGTTCAGTAGATGATCGAGTTTCCACTTATGCTTTTGATAGTGCTTTGGCTAGGATAGTCGTGCTGTATGATAAGTGGGGGGAACGTGTTTGATGAGTGGCAGGGTGGGGAGAGGTCAGAGGAGCAGCAGACTGTTAGCCTTGTTTTGTTTTTTATTAACTTAATGTGTGGAGATTCCGGCAGCCAATCGGGGTGCAAAAATCATCCACAACTTCCAGACAAAAGGGCTTGTGTCATTGGCTGCCGAAGTCAGATGTTCCTCTCTATATAAAAAGGCGACATGTGGCTTTGGCACCATTTTGTGAGAGCGTAGGGAGGCTGCTGCAAGTTGTCAGAAAGTTAGCTAGGCGGTTTATTCTCAGCTAGTTCAGATATATAGGATCCCGTGTCAGATCGGTCTTCAAGCATATAAATCTGGATTGCTAATTCTGTGGTGCAGCCACAAGTTACCACTTCAGCATATAAATTCTTTGTGCTAATTGTGTGGTCCCACCACCAGTCCATATTTCAACATGTAAATCCTTTGTGCTAATTGTGTGGTACAACCACTAGTGCACATTTCAGCATCTAAATCTTTTTTGCTAATTGGGTGGGCCCCAGTCCACATTTCAGCATTTAAATTCTTTGTGCTAATTGTTTGGTCCAGCCACCAGTCCACATTTCAGCATCTAAATCTTTTGTGCTAATTCTGTGGTCCAGCCACACTATCTCAGCAACTAAATACTGATTGCTAATTTAGTGACAGGTAACTGACAGATCTGGATCTATGGATGTGAAACAGCTGATTAAAAGAAAGGAAGGTTACATACAGCATGAGTGGGAAAAAGGTGTTGGTAGAAGGAATAGGTTTGATGTTTGAGGTATATGTGGATTAGCTGTCATCCTATCCAAAGACAACTGACAACATATGTTACTGAATGGGCTACTCCACTCCCTTTCTTTTCTTTCTTTCTTTGACAGCCACACAGTGGTACACCTTGGAAATGAGGACCTGAAAGAGCATGAGCTTCATTGGATGGCAAACTCTGCATCAAGTGGCCTCTCCTTCTCTTCCTCCACCTCAACACCACACACAGTACAATCTTCAGAGGTGGCACTTCAATTACCCTTGTTTCCCCTCACGTCACAACTCTCCAACCACCCAACTGACTGTGGAGAACGACAGATGGGCAAGTCTGCAGAGCTGTTCATGCATTATATTCCATGGGCTTCAGATGTCTGCTCCAAAGATTCACAGACTCAATAGGAGGAAAGCATCTGTACCAAAGATGCACCAGTTTTTTTCCGTTGGATCCTGAGCCAGACAACGTAGAACTCAGACCCTCGTCACCAGATGTTAACCATCGGGGGTGGACGTGATCCTGATGAGACTCAGATACCTGAGGAGCACGAGGACTGTATTGTGGTGTCATTGCAGGAAGAGGAGAGTGACTTCCATGCCGAGGAGTGGGAGAACATACAGTATGATGAGGTTGTAGATCTCACTTGGTGTGAACCCACAGGCAACCAGCTGAGTAGCTCAGTGGAGGAGGAGGAAGATGACAAGGCTACATTGCATCACTCCATGTCTGTGTGGGAAGCTGCAACGACTACAAGCACTGCATCCTCATTCCCAACTCTGGCTGTGAACAGCAGCAGTTGCGGGTTTACAGTTCGCAGGGGCGGCAAAGGTTGCCTGCCTAGCGTGGTCCTTTTTTAGATCGCAAAGGATGCCCCAACTCGCATTTTATGCCAACTTTTGCAGAAAAAAGACTCAGTAGAGGCAAAAATTCCAATAACTTGACTACTACATGCCTAAATTGGCAAATGCAAAATCAACATCTTTAGTCTGGGAATCTTACTGCGCTAAAATGCGACCTAGCTGGCCTCGCCAACTGCCGACCGTCTTATCAATCGCATCTCCTGCTTCTTCCTCCTTTGACACCGTACCAAGTATTCTCACACAGGACTCCAGCCATAGAACTTCCATTTGTTTATTCCCTACAGACGGGGTGAGTGAGAGCCTGGCAGCTGTTATGGAAGTGGGCATGCCTGCCTGTTTATGACAGATCTAAGACATCAAGCACAACACATCTTTCTCAATCCACCATAACATCTCCACTTGCACCTCACTCACAGTCCAGCAGTTTGTCATGTACACCCTACTCCATCCTCTCTCAGCACAGCAGCCAGCCCTCGCTCTCTGAGTTGTGGTCGCATAAAAGATTTTTTTCTAATACATATGGCAAACTTAAGCACTTGAACTTCACCATATCCAATCTGTTGGCAGTGGAAATGCTACCATTCCACCTGGTGGATACAGTTTCTGAAAGCTGAAAGTCCCCCGCTACCAGTTGCCCAGTTGCCATTACTTCTATAAGAAAGCTGTGCCTGCACTACACCAGCATGTTGCAGACATCACCCGTTCACTTAAAAAAATCTATGTCTGACAGGGTGCATTTCACCACTGAAATCTGGATGAAAAAACATGGCCAGGGCCGTTACATCTCATTGACTGGGCACTGTGTGATTTTGATGGCTGGGGGCAGGTGGTTAAGGGGCTGCTCCACAAGTCTTGAAATCCTCAAGGCTTGCTGGATGAAGCTCTGTATTTAACACTTAATTCACTGCTTCTGCTTCCTCCACTTCCACATGCGCCATCAACATCTCCATTAATGAGACACGTGTTCCAACAATGCAGAGAGATTCCCACCTATCTCCATACTGACAGGGATCACCGCAATAAGGCAGTGTTTAAACTAATATGCCTTGGAGATTACATTCACTCAGCTCAAGAGTTATAGACAGCTATTCAGGCAGAGTTTGAGCAATGGCTGTTTCCACTGAATCTGGAGCCAGGGAAGGCCGTGTGTGATAATGGTGTGAACCATAGAATGTAAGTCCGCAAGGACAGGGTCCTCTCCCCTCTGTACCAGTGTGTCACTGTAAACTTGTTTACTGTAAATGATATCTATAACCCTGTATGTAACCCCTTTCTCATGTACAGCACCATGGAATTAATGGTGCTATATAAATAAATAATAATAATAATAACCTGGTGGCGTAGGCAACCTCACACACATGCCTTGCATGGCTCATGTCCTCTACCTAATGGAACAGCAATTTCTCTGTCAATATCTCAGCCTGGAGGTACTGCTGCAGGAAGCACGGGGTGCTGTGTGCTCACTTCCGCTGTTTACACCCCTTGTGTTATTGACTTGCATCGCTACAGAGATCTTCTGGCCCACTGGTTAACCAGTTGATTTGAGATGTGCTGGCATGGTGGAATTCCACTCTGCACATGTTGCAGCGACTGTGGTCGCAGCAACGAGCCCCAGTTAAGTATGTAATTTTGCCCCAGAGGAAGAGAAGGAAGCAGAAGAGGATACAGAAGAAAAATTATCTCTAAGTTCTAGACTAACATCACACTGGCGGGTACCATGTCAGGTGCCATTTCAGGATGGATTACACTGATCGAAGGGGGCTCATAGTACCAGACAAATTGTTACTCAAGGTGCAGAGGCCAAGGAACAATGGATGAGAACAAGGAGGACAAGGTGATGGGCTTGCAACAGTCAGTAAATGAAGAGGATAATGATTCCCTCTCTGTTGTCCATGGTTGGCAGGAAAGGAAGGACTTGGCAAGCTTGATTGTTACCCCACCAATATCACACCATGAACTTGAACATCATGGAAGTGCCTGACACATGAGCGGTTTCTTGCTGCACTATCTGCAATATGATATCCGGATTCTTAGTGTTAGAAACAGTGCTGACAACTGGGTTGCCACTCTGATAGATCCACGGTACAAGAGTAAATTTTTCCAGATGCTTCGCCCCCTGGAAATGGATATATGAATGCTGGAGTATTGAAACATGCTTGAAGACAATCTTAAGAGTGGTTTTCCCCAAGACAGCAGTGAGGCACACAGTTATAGACTTTCAACCCCTGGGAACGTCGAGTCGTCAAAACAAAAACATTAGCAGCAGCAGTGTAAGTGGTAGAATCAATTGCTGTGAGTAACTTCACACATTTTTTACATGATCCTGTGCACCAGCAGAACAGACTACATGTCTGACACAGGAGTACCTTGAGCTCAATATCGATGCCATCAGGGGGGTTTGGATCCTTTTGCACTTTGGTCTTCAAAAATGTAAGACTGGTCTGAGCTCGCCAGTCATGCCTTGGAGGTTTGGCCATACCTGGCAGCCAGCGTTCTCCCAGAATGTGTCTTCAACGCTGCTGCTGCTGGTGTCCTGATGGAAAAATGCATCTGGCTGTCCCATGAACGTGTAGACTGCCTAACTTTCATCAAGATGAACAAGTCATGGATCTCCAATGCTTTTTGCACCCCAGTTGCAGATTGCACTGACTAGGGGATGGTGTAGTTTTCAGTGTGCTGCATTGATCTTGCGTTATTGCAATCTGTGACACTTTTGTCATGGCTTTTGTGGCTGCTGTTGCTGCGGCTGATGAACAATCAGAAGTATACATCTAATATTCCTTCTATTCCTCCTCCTTTTGCTTCCTCCTGAGTCATAATAAATAAGATCAGTATAAATCAGATCTCTGTCATCTACAAAAATTCTCAGATGACTCAGTGATTGTAGGGGCATTGTGGGGGACCGTGGGGGAGGAGGAATATAGAAGGGTGATTTCTGACTTTGTGGATTGGTGCCAGACTGTCTAGAACTAAATGTGAAGAAAACTAAGGAGATGGTGGTGAGTTATAGAAGGAAAAAGGATGATTACTTACGGTTCACTATTGCTGGCCAGCAGGTGGAGATTGTTGAGAGCTACAAATATTTTGGGGTTCACCTTGATGGCAAACTTGATTGGAGGTATCATACGGAGAAGGTTTACAAGAAGGGAATGAGCAGACTGTACTTTCTATGGAAGCTCAGGTCGTTCAGTGTGTGTAGTAAAATGCTCTAAATGTTCTACCAGTCCGTTGTGGCAAGCACCATCTTTTTTGCTATCATATACTGGGGCAGTAGTGTGCGAGTAGCTGACGCTAAAAAGCTCAACAAACTTATCAAGAAGGCAAGCGTGGCTGTTGGCTGTCATCTTGACTCTTTTGAGGAGGTAGTGGAAGATAGGATTCAGATGAAGTGTAGGGCTTTAATGAACAATAATACACACCCACTATACGAGCTGTTCTTGAAGCAGAAGAAAGGCAGAAGAAATTCAGGAAATCGTTTGTGCCTACTGCTATGGGGATATATAGCAATTTCCTAAGGGTGAAAGATGACAATGACCTATGGCTTGTGCACTAATGGCAATGATCAGAGATTTAAGTACCTGCATTCACCCAAATTTGTTTGTTACATAATGTGGTTAGTCATGTGCAAGATCTTTGTCTAGTAATTACTTTATGTAACGCTGCTGTAATACCATAATTTCCCTCGGGATCAATAAAGTGTATCGTATCGTATCATGATAAGCCAAATTTTTGGCAAATGGAGATTCTTATTCGTGTCTCCTTGTTGTGTGCTGCCTGTAGTGGCAGGGGTCTCAGAGCCCCATTATACTATTTATTTTGTCAGAAAATTGATGACACTTTATTGATGTTTGCCAATAATTTTTTGAAATGTGGAGACTCCAAGTTGGATCTCCATCTGGTGGGTTGCCTGTAGTGGAAGGGGTCTTAGAGCACCAAGCCTACACCTGTTGTATGAGGTGTCCGAACTCCAATCACGGCAGGCCTACATTGGTTCCTCACCCACCTCTTAATTTTAACTTTACCCCTTAAACCCCAGAGCTCTTTACAGTTTTGCGTTTCCGTTTTTCGCTCCCCTCCTTCCCAGAGCCATAACTTTTTTTTCAGTCAATTTGGCCATGTGAGGGCTTATTTTTTGTGGGATGAGTTGTACATTTGAACGACATGATTGGTTTTACCATGTCGTGTACTAGAAAACGGGAACAAAATTCCAAGTGTGGTGAAATTACAAAAAAATTGCAATCCCACACTTGTTTTTTGTTTGAATTTTTGCTAGGTTCACTAAATGCTAAAAATTGACCTGCCATTACGATTCCGCAGGTCATTACGAGTTCATAGACACCAAACATGTCAAGGTTTGCGCAATTTTCCGATACCCGTAGCGTCTCCATTTTTCGTGATCTCAGGTTGGGTGAGGGCTTATTTTTTGCATGCCGAGCTGACGTTTTTAAGGATATCATGTTGGTGCAGATACATTCTTTTGATCACCCGTTATTGCATAAAAAAATCTTAATTCTGTCATTTTGACTTTTTTTCTTGCTACGCCATTTATCGATCAGGTTAAACCTTTTATTCTTTTGATAGATTGAGCGATTCTGAATTTTTAAAATATTTTTAAAAACCTTTTTTTTACTTTTTGGCATGCTTCAATAGTCTCCATGTGAGGCTAGAAGCTGGCACAACTTGATCGGCTCAGCTACATAGAGACGATCCTGAGATCGCCTCTATGTAGCAGAATTACAGACTTGCCATGAGCACTAACCACAGGAATCTGACATCAACAACCATAGGGTCACAAGGAGATCTCTGGTTGTCATGCTTTTTGACTCCCGATCATGTGATGGGGTCAGCGGTGCACGCATTTCCAGACGGACGGCTGGAAGCGCTTGTTAAATGCCCCTGTCAGAGTTTGACAGCAGCATTTAACTAGTTAATAGGAATGAGTGGATCGCGATTCCACCCGCGCCTATTACAGGCACATGTCAGCTGTTCAAAGCAGCTGACATGTCCCGGCTTTGAGGTGGGCTCACCGCCGGGGAGTACTGCCATCTGCATAATAGTACATCCGATGGCAGTAAGAGGTTAAATTCAAATCTGTAAATGCTGGCCCAGACCCTGTATCATGCACAGCCCATTCCTGACTACTGCGCCATTATAAAATTTCTACTATGGGTTAAATGATGGCACTTTTCCTGCCGTCTGACCATAACTTTTTGGAAATATTTGGACTCCAAGTTGGGTCTCCTTCATGTGTGTTGCCTGAATTTGGCAGGGCTCTCAGAGCACGAGGACCACACCTGTCACTCATCCACCAGTTGCTGATCAATGTTTAAGCTAGAAATACTGGTTCAAGACCTGTCCCATGCATTCATGCTGCACAGTTATACTGTTTGTACTCTGTGTCAATTGATGCCACTTTTCCTGGTATCTGCCCCTAATTTGAGCTGGTTTTTTTAATCCTGAATGTGTTGTCTATGCATTTGATTTTGCCTCCCATTTAATTCAATGGGATTTGGATACGTTTGGTGAACTGTTCACTGCACATCGGGAAGTTTGGCGATCTTAACCGAAACAAACCTTAAAAGCTTTGCCCATCATCTCTAGTCAGTGTATGTGAAAGAGCCATTAAGCAGTGCTGGGAGGTCTAGAAAAGCCCAATAGACTGATGAGTCGCTAAGGATGTTATATTACAACTGTGCACAACTCAAACACAATACAATCTCTACAATGTTTCTACGCTCTAATAGGGCAGATAGTTAGAATTTGTCTTTATAAATAATGGGACTTCTGTTGAATGATATTTAATAAAATGCATAGTTTTTCCAGGATGCTTCATTGAACTTGACAGTGGAGCTTCATTATTTAATGAGATGGATTCGATATACATACTAAATATTAAATCATGTCACTAAATATTTACCAACTTTATTAATTCAGATCTGGGTGGTGAATCTTGTGTGTCTAAATAATATTCTATATCAGAGAATAGTATGGTATGTCACAGATTGATATTCTGCGCCCATATATAATGAACAATATGGCAATTACAAACCATGCAAAACTAATTACAAGGAAGAAAGCTTGGTCTATCATATAATGCTAGCACATTATGGGGCATTTACGGTAACTAGTGACTCCATGCTGGGACTACAGATTACAATGTCGTATACATATAGTATGCATAGTCTATGTGAAATGAAATGCTTTTTTTTTTATAAAGGGTGACTACTAGAAATGAATGAATCAAATCAATATGAATCAAATACGTGTTGAATTGTTAGGAATTTTGCAAACCCCAAAAGTTTGAACAATTTGAAATTCGAGTCATGACAATCCCCTAAAATGTATGAAGATTGCATTGCAGAAGATTGCATCAGACCGAGAACAGAGAATGTGCATATGACCTCTGATATGGCTGTGTCTTGCAACTATCACAACACATGATATAGTCAAGCCAATCAGGATGAAAAATCATTGCCTATATGAAAGCAGAGGCAGGGAATGCAGCAGCCATTTTGTGTTGAATCCGGATAGCGAGAGGACATCACAGTTGACAGCTCAAGTATAAAGCTAAGAATAGAAAGCTGTAAAACACTGACTTGTGGCAGCACAGCACTGAAAAATGGCTGCCATCCATTTATTCATAGCCATATATGTTGAGGTCATGTTGAAAGGCTGTGTGCATAGAAGGGTCTTCAAATGAGTTAGATAGAGTTATAGGAGACCTTAGAACAAGTCATTCAGAGCGAATTACAGCATTTCCATTTTGCCGCCTGCAAGTTGAATTTTCGGAAAAAATTGGTGTATATGGTGAATTCAATTTTCAGAAGATTCTCTCCTCTTTAGTAAATAGAATTGAGCAGATCTGACAAAATTTGAATTCACCAAGTCACCCAGATTTTTCTGGTAAATTTGATTCGTTCTTCAGTTTTTCTCTCTCCAGACCCCAGACGATAATAAAGGTAAGATGTAGAATATCCTTCTATATTATTTCAAAATACTCTTTTTCGGTGATCACTTTGTATCTCCGTTCATACTGCACCCACACACACAAATGATACACCATTTGAAAAGTAAACTTACCCCCTTCAGCAAGAAAATAGCCAAACAAACCACACATCCACGATGTGATCACAAAATACACTTTAAACATTAATTTTTACAAATCTGCAGTAAGGAAAAATGACCTGCAGGTGGCACCACACTACCCGAAAGCACACTACCACAAAGCAGAAACAAATCCTAACATTTGCCTTGGGGGCTTTCCAGCTTGCCAAACTCCTTGCCCAGCCGATTTCAGGCAGGTACATATAAAATATTTGCTACAAATGTGGAAGTAGAATAAAAGTAAACCTTTACCTGTTTAAAACTTCAGCTTTGAAACTGAACATATAAATGAATGCAGCCTAAAAGGGACTGGACAGGTTCTAAACCAGCAGATTTTCTGTATTATTGCACAGTCATTGAAAAGTCTATCTTCCTTCTAAGGTTGCAGCTTATTGGTGACCTGAAGTCACCTCTGGTTCAAGGTAAAAAACTGCAGCGTTGACATAACTCAGACTGTACATTGTTTCCTGATGGGAGAGATTAGTGGAAACAACCTTGCAAAAATTGAAGAAAAAAATCCGACCGTAGGTGAAATAATCTGCCTATAGTACTTTTTTTTTTTTAAGGGATATTCCCAATTATTATACAATGGTGTAAATATGCTCAGTTATGGGGTCAATTCTCCTTCATCATTTTTACTGTCAAAGTGGCACTGCTGTACAGGGAGCTGCTCCGTTCACATATATAGGGCTGTGTTGCACTTCCCTACACTGCTGATAGATGGCAGTGCTGCTGTGGAGGGGAAAAAAATGCTGCTGCCCCTGTTCTTTTGCCAGGTCCTGACAATCAGACCCCTTCTGATCAGTAAGTAAAATACCATTATGTTTAATGTTGGGGGATCTCCTTTAGGCTTGAGTCACACAAAATGTATAAAAAATGGTCCATTTTACATGGACGAGAATCGCAAATTTTGCACGGGCCAACTAGTAATGAATATATTGATACTCACCTTACCGCTCACCTCTCCAGCTCCGTCATTCAACATCCCCTATCTGGTTCGTCAGAGTATTTTGTTATCACTGCAGCTGAGCAATGAATTCCAAAACCTTGTCACACTAGGCTGGGAATTATGGCTTTGACCAGGGTTAGGATGGTTCTCCAAAAGAGCATGTAAGGTCACGATGCCATAACATCTCAATGTATGCTGTGACCTTGTACACAAGACCCAGTGTGAAGAGGTCTAGGGATTCAGCGTAGTCGCTAGTCGGCAGTGAAATGAAGATGCTAAAGACCAGTCAAAGCATGGTGCACAGCAGAGGATCTGAAGAAGTGAGCCGAATATAAGCATTTTTCTTTTAGCCTAGTTAAACAAAATACTCTGAATATGCGTGGAGGCGAATTGGAAAAATAAAAATAACAGAAAAGCATTTAGATCAATGCAGATTTTTGTAATGTTAGAATAGTTTAATTCCACTCAAATAAATTTGCTTATCTCCACTAGTATCTAGTTAGGGCTGCACAGTGGCTCAGTTGCTATCGCTGTTCTTTTGAAGCCCTGAGGTCCTAGTTAGGGATGACTGGACCCGTTGAAATTCAGACTCGTTAGGTTCGGTCGAACTTTAGTCCAAAGTTCAGTTCGGGTACCAGAACTTGACTCAAACCCATACAAGTCAGAACTTTGGTACTGTAAAATGGTTGTAGTAAAGGCCAGAGGGCTGAAAAAGGCAGCAATATGGGAGCAAGAGAAGGGTAATAGCACTACAAACAAATGTGGAGAGAGAAATTACTTACAATAACAATTAATTAAAATAAAACCAGGCTGCGAATGTCCAAGTGGAGAAGTGGAGCGGTGGCTTGAGTGTGTAGTTTCTGCATTTGTTAATAAATAAATAAAATAAATGGAAAAAATTGCCAGCTAAAAATGCTTTTACACTGCTCCCTTAACCAACATGTCCTCATTGAAACTTCAATTGTAAGCTGTAAACGCTGGGCCGGACCCTGATACCTCATGAATGGCCCATGGCTGACTGCTGCTGTGCCATTTGCAAATTTCTACTGTGGGTCGAATTATGCCACTTTCATTGTGTCTGTCCCTAATTTTAGTTGTTTGGGAAGCTTTTTGTCATCTTCTAAGGTGTTGTGTATACGTTTGGTTTGGACTCCCATTTTATCTAATGTGGTTCAGGTTCGTTCAGCGAACCCTTGGGCAAACATGTTCAGCAAGCGTCTAAATGTTCGGAGAATCAAACCTAACCTTGAAAGGTTCTCTCATGTCTACACGCTTCACCAGCCTGTATTACGGGCATGCTACATAAGGCTGTATTACGGGCTTGCTAAGCCAGTCTGTATTATGTGCACACTACACTAGCCTGTACTACGAGCACGCTCCACCATGCTGTATTATGGGATTTCCATACCAGCCTGTATTACGGGCATGCTACACCAGGCTTTTATGGCACTCTACACAAGGCTGTTAAGGCACTCCTGAGATTATTTTTTTTACACACTGCACCAGGCTCTTAGGGCACCAGGCTGTGAAGACAGAAAGGAGGCACAACACATGATCTGGCCTTTATACAAGCCCGGTCACGTGGTGCACCTGCCGAGCACAACCATGCCAGTACTTGGCATGGCTATGAGTTGGCCGGAAGTGCCCACAGACTTAGAGCTTGTTGATTTGCTGAGCTGCAGTCTTTCAACAAGTTTTATTAGGCTGGCGAACACAAACAGTAACACGAACACATGCTTGGAGGTCCGTGTTCGGAGCTTCGAACTTTACCGTTGGAGTTTGCTCATCCCTAGTCCTGGTTTCAAAACCTACCAAGGACAACATCTGCAAGGAGTTTGCACGTTCTCCCAGTGTTTGTGTAGGTTTTTCTTGGTACTCCGGTTTTCTCCCACACTTCAAAAATATACTAATAAAACATTGATTGTCAGCCCAAATGGGCACAGTGATGATGATGTCTGTATAGTGGTGTGTATATAATGGTGCTATATACACGAGGCAAATAAATAAATAGTAATTGCATAATATAGTCACATCACTATTGCAAACAGGGGACATGAGCCCACTGTTTTCAATTTAGGCAAGCTGGTATGGCAGAACCAGTGCTAATGATTTCCACCATTAAATGGATTCAGATTTTTTTTTACATTATTTAGACTACAATTATATGTGATTTTACTATATTAATGCATTGTTAAAATGAATAACATCATTTATATGATATACAATAAATTTTTATGTAACATTTAAACGGAGCTTGTGTTAGGGATGGCGGATTGCGCTAAATAAAATAAATAATAAAGCACAATAGCAACACGGGGTCCACCGTGCAGAGATGGAAAACTGCTGCTAGAGTACAATGATGGAACACACGGCGAACAATTACTTGAACACACAGAAATATAAGAGCTGCTCTGCAACTGAGCTGTGTCACTCGCACACAGAAACAAAAGAGTTGCTCTGCAACTGAGCTGTGCCAATAGCACACAGAAATGAAAGAGATGCTCTGAAATAAAGCTGTGCCACTCTTATACAGAAACGAAAAAGATGCTCTGCAACAGAGCTGTGTCACTCGCACACAGAAACAAAAGAGATGCTCTGCAACAGAGCTGTGTCAATCGCACACAGAAAAGAAAGGGATGCTCTGCAACTGAGCTGTGTCACTCGCACACAGAAAGGGAACAGATGCTCTGAGCTTAATGCCCTGACTAGGGTTGTAGTGTAGTAAAGCACGGCACTCTGGGTATCTGGGAGGTGCTGAAGTTAGGTATCCAACCCGTGGTACATAAGCAATAATATACTTGGCACTCAGGAGAACTTTGTGGTGAAGTAAAACATGATTTATTCAGTGCATCCAGTTCAACATGAACATTTTCGGTCCCAACATAGGACCTTCATCAGACAGGATATTTGAACACTGCAATACATATATACAAAAAATGCAGAAAAGATTTTTTTAGAGACAAATTGCAAAAAACATGATGCACATTAAGGTTACAATGCATTCTCTTTAGAAATATATGACACAAAGAAACCAAACATCACTAGTAGAATTACCAAAGGAACACAACAATGGTGGCGGACTTGGTGAATCCTGATTTGGTGAAACGTGAGTGGTGAGTTTCATAGTAGAAATACAGCGGACTGTGAATGTGTTGATGAAGGGATTACGACAAGACCACCATACTTAGGCCTGGGTGGTGGCCCGCCCGAGTGGGGAGTTACTGGTGAGAGTGCCCCAGGATCATGCGGGGTAAGCTGCCTAAAATACAAGAACACAGATGCATAACGTATGTGACAACATCAGACAGCACGTGAAGGAATGTACAGATATCAAGCTGCCAAAATTAAGAGTGTGCTAGAGTATAGCATAAGGTCACCCTGATAAGTGGTGACCCTGAAAAGTGACCATCTGAGCTGCCTCAGGGTTTTTCCGGAACCTCAGATTGCGTGTCCACTTTTCAGAATTGCCTCCTGCATTGAATCTTTCAAGGCAGGACAAGACCTTACTTGAACTTCACGAACTGGGGCTACGAACCCGCAGTGAGTACATGCCTCCACGGTCCAACCCACCAGTGGAAACTTTAGTTTCCCTCGTCGAAAGAGACATTCATAACCTGACTCGCGATATGGACCGGGGGAAGTTCCGGTTCCAGACTAATCTTTCACTCTCAGAGAAACTCTCGTTGGAGCAACTAGCGGCAGATAAGTCTCTCATAATCAAACCAGCTGATAAGGGTGGGGCGACAGTGATCATGGACAGGACTGACTACGTTGAGGGGGTCACCAGACAACTAAATGACACCACGGTTTATAAAGTAATACCCCACAATCCCCTAAACCGACTGGTTCAACAAATTGCACCAATTATAGACTTTCATTTTCAAACTGGTACTATCGACAGCAAAATGAGGGAATTCCTTATCAAAAAAGATCCCATCACTCCCATTTTCTACATTTTGCTGAAAATTCATAAACGATTAAACAAACCACCGGGCAGGCCCATTGTTTCCTTGACCGACTCTGTCTTGTCACCTCTATCCATGGTGCTTGAAAAAATTCTGACACCGCTAATCAAAACCACACGTTCCTTTTTGTTGGACACCAATGACTTCATACAGGTCATTAGGTCCTTGGGCCCCATAGCCCCGTCCTCCCTACTAATCACCTGGGATGTCAACAGTCTTTACACGTCAATAGTACATGAGAAAGGCCTGGCAGCCACGGACAGACTCTTGAGTGATAATAAAGTAGACATTAAAATACGTCATCTCTGTGCTGACCTTTTAGGCTTAGTACTCAAAGAAAATTATTTCATGTGGCAGGACACCTTCTATGCCCAACAACAAGGCACTGCAATGGGCGCGAACGTAGCGCCCCCCTATGCCGTGGCCTATATGGCAGCCTTTGAGAACGATTACGTGTACGACCATCCCCTGTTTAAAGACCACTGTAGGGTATGGCGGAGATACATCGACGACATATTCTGTGTCTGGGATGGCCCCATTGAGTCACTCCTTTCCTTTGACCAACACATCAATAACATCTGGCCCGAACTTAAATTCTCTAGACATCATGACACACACAGAATTAGCTTTCTGGACACTCTGGTATATAAGGAAAGGGACAGCACCCTAGCAATTGACTTGTTCACCAAACCAACTGACCGCAATGGCCGCCTTCACTTCACGAGCTGCCACCCACCCTCAGTTAAGAACTCCATTCCGAAATCACAATTTCATAGGATAGAGAGAATTGTCTCTGACAGGGAAATCAAAAAAATCAGACTCACCGAAATGGAACATAAGTTCATCAAGAGGGGGTACCCTCGGGGAGTTCTAACAGAGGCCAAAAGAAACCTTTCCAACACTAGACCAATAGACAATCAGAAAAGAATTCCATTCGTCTCCACTTTCCATCCGTTTTCTGGTTTAGTGCAATCTACCATCAGAAGACATTGGCACATCCTAAAAAGTAGTTACCCCAATATCCCGGAATTCAGTAAGCCCTTTCTCTCATGTTTCAAGCGGGCAAGGAATCTAAAAGACAAACTGGTGAAGGCAGACATTGGTTCAAGCACAGTGGTCCCTAGACAAACTTTCCTTCAAACTCAAAGACAGGGCACGTTCCCCTGCTTGAATTGTCTTCAATGCAGTAACATACAGAAGGGCCCCTGTGTATTCCACCCACAAACTGGAAAGGCGATTCCCATAAAAGGATTCTACACCTGTGAATCCACGTTTGTGGTATACCTCATAAAGTGCCCATGTGGTTTGGCTTATGTGGGGGAGACCACTCAAATGGTGAGGGATAGAGTGGCCCAACACAAGTCCACGATCCGATGCAATAAGACTTACCTTCCCCTCCCACATCATTTTTCCGAAAAAAATCACAGCATTGCTCAACTCCGTTTCCAGGTTCTGGAACAAATTGCTATCCCTAGAAGGGGCCAGAACCGCATTAAAATGCTCCAGAAAAGGGAAGTGTTCTGGATTTACACGTTGCAGACTTTAGAACCCAAGGGACTGAATAGGGACTACGACGTCTCAGCTTTTTTGTAATATTACTGTGAAGATTGTACTGTAATTTCGGCCATGTTTATCATGCTGTATTGATTTTATTTTCCTTTTATATCCTCACAGAATCGTTAGCTGCACCTCTATGCACCGAGCACCTTCTAGTCTTCACATGGTACAGTATGTCTAAGTCATGCCATAGTAATATAGAGTATTAATATTGTCTCTATATTATAATTATGTGACCGCCTGTTTGGGTCCCCCTAGGGTTCAGACGGTTTAGAACTCCTTAAAACTCCTTAGGTCCACATAGAGTCCCAGTATGTTGTCAACCTGTGGCTAACATTCCCCTGTTCACAAAAAAACCCTCCCGTACGGCGTCTTCATTAAACGCTCCAGCTCTGCTATACTGTGGCATACTATAGTCACAACACATAGAAAAAACTTGGCTCTGCATTTGCGCCCTGTACGCCCCCTGTGGCAGCCACTGGTCCGGCGCATGCGCGCCCGGCACCTGTCACATGACACCGATGACGCGGCGGGTCAGCTGACCCCCTGCCGACGAGCATTTAACCCGGAAGTAGCGCTGGTAAGCCAGCTTCTCCGGGAGGGCTCCCTGCAGCACGGCGTGTTCTAACCGCAGCAGCACCAGGTATGGCGGCGCCAGGCTATTCAGTTGGTCCCCCTGGCTTCCATTCGTACATACAGGACTTCCCATTCATTTGGTTTTACCTTATTCCATGCAGCGCTCCCCACATCAGCGAGTATCTCGCCTGTCCACAGCGCTTCCTCATTTCTCTGCTCAAGGTAATGTGTCCTTGTATCTAGTGCTCACCATGGGTCCTCATTAGTACCTCCTGGCATTTACCCTCACCGGCCATACGTTATCTCCATTGTTTTAGGCCGTGCTACACCTCCTGGACCCGGTCTGGTATTGGAACCACTTGTGGGCCCATTCAGACACGTTGTGTAGTCCAGGTACTTATACCACACTGTATGTGTGTGGGGGGGACAGTTCTCGCCTACCCTCATCATACCACCAGGGGTTTAATAGCCACACCACCCACTATAACCCTGAGGCAGCTCAGATGGTCACTTTTCAGGGTCACCACTTATCAGGGTGACCTTATGCTATACTCTAGCACTTACTCTTAATTTTGGCAGCTTGATATCTGTACATTCCTTCACGTGCTGTCTGATGTTGTCACATACGTTATGCATCTGTGTTCTTGTATTTTAGGCAGCTTACCCCGCATGATCCTGGGGCACTCTCACCAGTAACTCCCCACTCGGGCGGGCCACCACCCAGGCCTAAGTATGGTGGTCTTGTCGTAATCCCTTCATCAACACATTCACAGTCCGCTGTATTTCTACTATGAAACTCACCACTCACGTTTCACCAAATCAGGATTCACCAAGTCCGCCACCATTGTTGTGTTCCTTTGGTAATTCTACTAGTGATGTTTGGTTTCTTTGTGTCATATATTTCTAAAGAGAATGCATTGTAACCTTAATGTGCATCATGTTTTTTGCAATTTGTCTCTAAAAAAATCTTTTCTGCATTTTTTGTATATATGTATTGCAGTGTTCAAATATCCTGTCTGATGAAGGTCCTATGTTGGGACCGAAAACGTTCATGTTGAACTGGATGCACTGAATAAATCATGTTTTACTTCACCACAAAGTTCTCCTGAGTGCCAAGTATATTATTGCTGACTAGGGTTGTGCTTGCTCTGGAACTCTATCTTGCTAACTGCACACATGTAGGAACCAGATGCTAAGCCAAGTGGCTAATTACCCCACTGACACTAGCTGCCTGCCTAAGTGTACAGTCCCAAAGCTATACAAACATACAACACTTTCAGGCACAGTGGTAGTGTCTCCTCTCATATAGCCAAGCATAAATGATACTATTGCACCCTCGGGCATCACTGGGAGCCTTTTAAACCCAAAGCTCCACTCCAAACACTCACGCTGACATCGCCCATGGGCCAATCCACAGCTGCCACATCACCAGAGCAGGCAATGTCTGAGCACCATTGAGAAGGTGCCACATCATGGACATGCTCAGTAAAGTGATTTCTGGACTTAGACTCCAGTACGCAATGTGGTGCGTGCAATACACTGGTTATCATAGACTTGACTGGAGAGCCAGCAGTAACCAAATGTGTGGCATGAACCTGAGCAAGATTCTGGGACTGACGTCCATGCTGAGCAGCAGTCCCAGCAGCTGGGACCGAATCACAGCACCCGACACGGCCCGGGATCCATCCCGTGCAGTGGGAAAATACCGACTCCTAACAGCCTGTCAGGAATGATAATGCTATTACCCTGTAGATATAAAGTTAATCTGCTGGTTAATAGCATTATGATGGTGCCCAGTCACTGCACTGAAAGTGTGGCACCCGGAAAAAAAATAATTTTATTTAATCTGTTAGCTGCCAGCTTTCAGTCATGCAGACGTGTCCAACTTAATTACAGTAATTTCTTACAACACTGAGAGCAGCAGCTGTGATCAGGTTCAGGCTCTAGCTGACATCAGGCTCTATACTGATACAATGTTAGACTTAGGCTGTAAGTGTCTGTAGTGCCTATAGCCACCAGTCTCATGGCTGCGAGCGATGACAGTAATTGCTTCGGGAACATCTATATGACTGAAAGCCAGCAGCTCCTGGTAGAAATAAAGTTAATTTTCTCCCAGGAGCCGCACATTCAGTACTGCAGCTTTCATAACACTATTAGCCAGCAGATTAACCCTAAATCTACAAGCGAATAGCTTAATTAGTCTTGATAGGTTTGCTTTGAAACTAGAGAAAACAACATTTATGAAAAAATTAAATTAAAGCTGCTATTTATTTCAGTTTCTTGTGGACTTTCTGCTTCTACATGGGCAGCTCTACTGAAAATTTAAGAGATTTTTTTGCAATATTATGGACTTTTATTGTGACTTTTTATTCAATTTTTGTAACATTATTTGCAGTTCTTTTGTATTGTGCTCTGACTCTTTATAATCTAAATGGTAAAAAATGGTCTCTTTTTTTTCAGAGTGATACTATAGTACAAAGACAGTTTACATCATGGGCAAGTGCTCTGCTACCCTGCTTATGGTCAACAACTTCAATATGCTTGGTGAAGAGGAGAAATATACATTGTGTTGCTCCATGAAACAAAAGTCTGATTAAACTTTGTTGTAGCCGCCAGCACTCAAAGCAAGACTTAGGCTGGGGTCACACTTGGCGTAAGACAATACGCCACGTATTATACGTCCGTACTACGGCCGTAATACGGAGAAATGTTCCCAAAATATTGATCCGTAGTCAGGGTGTGTCAGCGTATTTTGCGCATGGCATCCTCCGTATGTAATCCGTATGGCATCCGTACTGCAAGATTTTCGCGCAGGCTTGCAAAACCGACATCTAATGGATTTATGTGCTCAAATGTTCATTAAAACATATATACAGTATATATATATATATATATATATATATATATATATATATATGTCATTGAGACACAGATATATATATTCTGTATTTAGATGTCATTCAGCGCGATATCTGTGAAAAGTCGGTAATTCAATTGCCGGCTTTTCAATTCTCCTTCCCAAACCCGACAGGATATGAGACATGGTTTACATACAGTAAACCATCTCATATCCCCATTTTTTTTGCATATTCCACACTACTAATATTAGTAGTGTGTATGTGCAAAATTTCAGCGCTGTAGCTGCTAAAATAAAGGGTTAAATGGCGGAAAAAATTGGCGTGGGCTCCCGCGCAATTTTCTCCGCCAGAATGGTAAAGCCAGTGACTGAGGGCAGATATTAATAGCCAGGAGAGGGTCCATGGTTATTGGCCCCCCCGTGGCTACAAACATCTGCCCCCAGCCACCCCAGAAAAGGCACATCTGGAAGATGCGCCTATTCTGGCACTTGGCCACTCTCTTCCCACTCCCTGTAGCGGTGGGATATGGGGTAATGAAGGGTTAATGCCACCTTGCTATTGTAAGGTGACATTAAGCCAGATTAATAATGGAGAGGCATCAATTATGACACCTATCCATTATTAATCCAATTGTATGAAAGGGTTAAAAAACACACACACACACACATGATTAAAAACTATTTTAATGAAATAAACACAGCGGTTGTTTTAATAATTTATTGCTCTCTCAATCCATCAGCAACACCCTCGCTTGGAAAAACAATAAACGCACAAGATACATACCCTCAGCTGAACCGTCACGTCCCACGAAGTAATCCATCTGAAGGGGTTAAAATATTTTACAGGCAGGAGCCCTGCAAATGCAGCTGTGCTCCGTGCCTGTAATCCCCGGCGAATGAATGAAATGTAGGTCATTGACCTACATTTCCTTCAGTCGCGGTGATGCGCCCCCTGGTGGATGTCCTCATATGACCTGGAGCGTGGGAAAAAGTTCCCAGTCTGCAGTTCATGAGAACATCCAGCAGGGGCGCTGTTATGATCCTTAGTGGCTGAGGATCACGAATAGACCAGCAAGTGAATAAACTAAGGACAAGCTCTAGGGAGATGGTAACTGGATTGATCGCAAATCTGAATCTATCCAACACAACTAGAGGTAGCCGGTGAATGTGCCTAAAAAATTCCTAGATGTCTCGAGCCAGCCTGAGGAACTAGCTACCCCTAACGAAAAAGAAAGACCTCGCTTGCCTCCAGAGAAATAATCCCCAAAGATTTAGAAGCCCCCAACAAATATTAACGGTGAAGTAAGAAGAAGGCACATACGTAGGGATGAAATCAGATTCAGCAAAAGAGGCCCACTAGTACTAGAAAGCAGAAAATAGTGCAGGGGTCTATGCGATCAATAAAAAACCCTTACAAAATATCCATCCTGAGATTTCAAGAACCCACGCACCAACTAATGGTGTGTGGGGAGAAACTCAGTCCACTAGAGCATCCAGCAAGCGAGGGAATCACATTTTAGCAAGCTGGACAAGAAAACATGATAAACACTGCTGATCAAAAAATGAGCAAACAAAACTTAGCTTATCCTGGATGGACTGGGAGCAAGGTAGTCAGAAGGAATCTGAGTAGCACTGATTACATCGACAGCCGGCAACAAGTTGAAGTAAAACAGAGCTATATAGGAACCTCCCAGAGGATAACGAACCAGCTGATAACCAGAGACCAGCAGGATAACAAACAAAGCCACCAGGGGGAGCCCAAAGCAAAAGTCACACCATACCACCAGTGACCACAAGAGGGAGCCTGAAAACAGAGTTCACAACAGTACCCCCCCTTAAGGAGGGGTCACCGAACCCTCATGAAAACCCCCAGGGCGATCAGGATGAGCCACATGGAAGGCACGAACCAAATCGGCCGCATGAACATCAGAGGCGACAACCCAAGAATTATCCTTCTGACCATAGCCCTTCCACTTGACCAAATACTGGAGCCTCCGTCTAGAAACACGAGAATCCAAGATCTTCTCCACCACGTATTCTAATTCTCCCTCAACCAGCACCGGGGCAGGAGGCTCAACCGGAGGAACCACAGGTACCACATACCTCCGCAACAACGAGCGATGGAACACATTATGAATAGCAAATGATGCCGGGAGGTCCAGACGGAATGACACAGGGCCAAGGACTTCCAGAATCTTATAAGGACCGATAAACCGAGGCTTGAACTTAGGAGAGGAGACCTTCATAGGAACAAAGCGAGAAGACAACCACACCAAGTCCCCAACGCGAAGTCGGGGACCCACACAGCGACGGCGGTTGGCAAAGAGCTGAGCCTTCTCTTGTGACAACTTCAAATTGTCCACCACATGATTCCAAATCTGATGCAACCTATCCACCACCACATCCACTCCAGGACAGTCAGAAGGCTCCACCTGACCCGAGGAAAAACGAGGATGAAACCCCGAATTACAAAAAAAAAGGAGAAACTAAAGTAGCAGAACTAGCCCGATTATTAAGGGCAAACTCGGCCAACGGCAAAAAAGTAACCCAGTCGTCATGGTCAGCAGAAACAAAACATCTTAAATAAGTCTCCAAGGTCTGATTAGTTCGCTCGGTTTGGCCATTCGTCTGAGGATGGAAGGCCGACGAAAAAGACAATTCAATGCCCAACTTAGCACAAAAGGTCCACCAAAATCTAGACACAAACTGGGATCCTCTGTCAGAAACAATGTTCTCAGGAATCCCGTGCAAACGAACCACATTTTGAAAAAACAGTGGAACCAACTCGGAGGAGGAAGGAAACTTAGGCAAGGGCACCAAATGGACCATCTGAGAAAAATGATCACACACCACCCAGATGACAGACATTCTCTGAGAGACAGGGAGATCTGAAATAAAATCCATGGAAATGTGCGTCCAAGGCCTCTTCGGGACAGGCAAAGGTAACAGCAAACCACTGGCACGAGAACAGCAAGGCTTCGCCCGAGCACAAATTCCACAAGACTGCACAAAGGAACGCACATCCCGCGACAAGGAAGGCCACCAAAAAGACCTGGCCACCAAGTCTCTGGTACCAAATATTCCAGGATGGCCCGCCAACACCGAAGAATGAACCTCGGAGATGACTCTGTTGGTCCATCTATCCGGGACAAACAGTCTCTCCGGTGGACAGCGGTCAGGTCTATCCACCTGAAACTTTTGCAGCACACGTCGCAAATGTGGGGAGATGGCAGACAAAATCACCCCTTCTCTAAGGATACCAGCCGGCTCTGAATCTCCAGGAGAGTCAGGCACAAAACTCCTAGAAAGAGCATCGGCCTTCACATTCTTCGAACCCGGCAGGTACGAGACCATGAAATCAAAACGAGAGAAAAACAACGACCAACGAGCCTGTCTGGGATTCAGCCGCTTGGCTGACTCGAGATAAATCAAATTCTTGTGATCAGTCAAGACCACCACACGATGTTTAGCTCCCTCGAGCCAATGTCGCCACTCCTCAAATGCCCACTTCATAGCCAACAGCTCCCGATTACCGACATCATAATTCCGCTCGGCAGGCGAAAACTTTCTTGAAAAGAAAGCACATGGCTTCATCACAGAGCCATCGGGGCTTCTCTGCGACAAAACAGCCCCCGCTCCAATCTCGGAAGCATCAACCTCCACCTGGAAGGGAAGTGAGACATCTGGCTGACATAAGACCGGAGCCGAAGAAAACCGGCGCTTCAGCTCCCGAAAGGCCTCCACAGCCGCAGAGGACCAATTAGTCACATCAGAACCTTTCTTGGTCAAATCCGTCAAAGGCTTAACAACACCAGAAAAATTAGCTATGAAGCGACTGTAAAAATTAGCAAAACCGAAGAACTTCTGAAGACTCTTAACAGATGTAGGCTGCGTCCAGTCATGAATAGCCTGAACCTTGACTGGGTCCATCTCAATGGTAGAAGGAGAAAAAATGAAACCCAAAAAAGAAATCTTCTGGACTCCAAAAAGACATTTTGAGCCCTTCACAAATAAAGCATTGTCACGCAGGACCTGAAAGACCATCCTGACCTGCTTAACATGAGACTCCCAATCATCCGAAAAAAACAGAATATCATCCAGATACACAATCATAAACTTATCCAGATATTCACGGAAGATGTCATGCATAAAGGACTGAAAGACTGAAGGAGCATTAGAAAGTCCAAAAGGCATCACCAAGTACTCAAAATGGACTTCAGGCGTATTAAATGCAGTTTTCCATTCATTACCCTGTTTTATACGCACAAGGTTATACGCACCACGAAGATCTATCTTGGTGAACCAACTAGACCCCCTAATGCGAGCAAACAAATCAGTTAACAATGGCAAAGGATACTGAAATTTGACCGTGATTTTATTCAAAAGGCGATAATCAATACAGGGTCATAGGGAACCATCCTTTTTAGCCACAAAAAAGAATCCTGCACCAAGAGGGGATGAGGACGGGCGAATATGTCCCTTCTCTAAAGACTCCTTTATATAACTCCGCATGGCAGCATGCTCCGGCACAGATAAATTGAAAAGTCGTCCCTTAGGAAACTTACTACCCGGAATCAAATTTATAGCACAATCACAATCCCTATGAGGAGGTAGAGAATTGAGTTTGAGCTCCTCAAATACATCCTGGTAGTCTGACAAAAACGTAGGGACTTCAGAAGGAGTGGACGAAGCAATTGACACCACAGGAGCGTCACCATGAATTCCCTGACAACCCTCTACTTGACACCGACATAGCTTTCCAATCCAGGACTGGATTATGAGTCTGCAACCATGGTAGACCCAACACAACGACATCATGCAAATTATGCAGTACAAGAAAGCGAATCACCTCCTGATGAACAGGAGTCATGCACATGGTCACTTGTGTCCAGTACTGAGGTCTATTCGAAGCCAATGGTGTAGAATCAATTCCCCTTAGTGGAATAGGGAATTTTAAAGGCTCCAAATCAAAACCACAGCGCCTGGCAAATGACCAATCCATCAGACTCAGGGCGGCACCTGAATCTACAAAAGCATTAACCGGGTAAGATGACAGGGAACAAATCAGGGTAACAGACAAAATGAACTTAGGCTGTAAAGTACCAATGGTGACAGATTTATCAACCTTTTTTTTGCGCTTAGAGCATGCTGAGATAACATGAGCTGAGTCACCACAGTAAAAGCACAACCCATTTTGCCGTCTATAATTTTGCCGTTCACTTCTGGTCAGAATTCTGTCCATTGCATAGATTCAGGTGTCTGTTCGGAAGACACCGCCAAATGGTGCACAGGTTTGCGCTCCCGCAAACGCCGATCAATCTGAATGGCCAGAGTCATTGACTCATTCAGACCTGCAGGCGTAGGGAAGCCCACCATGACATTCTTAATGGCTTCAGAAAGACCTTCTCTGAAATTTGCAGCCAGGGCACACTCATTCCACTGAGTAAGCACCGACCATTTCCGAAATTTCTGGCAGTACACCTCTGCTTCATCTTGCCCCTGCGAGAGGGCCATCAACGTTTTTTCAGCCTGGTTCTCAAGATTAGGTTCCTCATAGAGCAATCCAAGGGCTAGAAAAAACGCATCTACACTAAGCATTGCAGGATCCCCTGGCGCCAATGCGAAGGCCCAATCTTGAGGGTCACCGCGCAAAAAGGAAATGATAATATTAACTTGCTGATCGGCATCACCAGAGGAACGAGGTTTCAAAGAAAGAAACAACTTACAATTGTTCCTAAAATTCAGGAACCTAGATCTATCTCCAGAAAACAACTCCGGAATAGGTATTCTAGGCTCTGACATAGGACTGTGAACAACAAAATCCTGAATACTTTGAACCCTAGCAGCAAGATGATCCAGACTGGAAGCCAAGCTCTGGACATCCATGTCAGCAGCTGAACTCAGAGCCACACCAAGATTAAGAGGAGGAGAGAAGCTAGCCACAGCAGCTAGACACACGGCAACAACAACAACAAAAAAATTCTCAAGGCTTCTTTTCTCCTGCTTCTGCCATGCAATTAACACTTTACTGGCCGGCTGTACTGTTATGATCCTTAGTGGCTGAGGATCACGAATAGACCAGCAAGTGAATAAACTAAGGACAAGCTCTAGGGAGATGGTAACTGGATTGATCGCAAATCTGAATCTATCCAACACAACTAGAGGTAGCCGGTGAACGTGCCTAAAAAATTCCTAGACGTCTCGAGCCAGCCTGAGGAACTAGCTACCCCTAACGAGAAAGAAATACCTCGCTTGCCTCCAGAGAAATAATCCCCAAAGATTTAGAAGCCGTCAACAAATATTAACGGTGAAGTAAGAAGAAGGCACATACGTAGGGATGAAATCAGATTCAGCAAAAGAGGCCCACTAGTACTAGAAAGCAGAAAATAGAGCAGGGGTCTATGCGATCAATAAAAAACCCTTACAAAATATCCATCCTGAGATTTCAAGAACCCACGCACCAACTAATGGTGTGTGGGGAGAAACTCAGTCCACTAGAGCATCCAGCAAGCAAGGGAATCACATTTTAGCAAGCTGGACAAGAAAACATGATAAACACTGCTGATCAAAAAATGAGCAAACAAAACTTAGCTTATCCTGGATGGACTGGGAGCAAGGTAGTCAGAAGGAATCTGAGTAGCACTGATTACATCGACAGCCGGCAACAAGTTGAAGTAAAACAGAGCTATATAGGAACCTCCCAGAGGATAACGAACCAGCTGATAACCAGAGACCAGCAGGATAACAAACAAAGCCACCAGGGGGAGCCCAAAGCAAAAGTCACACCATACCACCAGTGACCACAAGAGGGATCCTGAAAACAGAGTTCACAACAGGACGCATCACCGCGACTCAATGTAAGTATAGATCACTCTGCTTTCCTTTCAGCACCCGGGGGATTACAGGCACGAGCGAGTGGTTTATCGCAGCTCCTGCCTGTAATATTAGTTAACCCCTTCAGATGGATTACCTCATTGGACGTGATAGACATCAGAAGGTATGTATCTTGTGCGTTTATTATTTTTCCAAGCAAGGGTGTTGCTGATGGATTGAGAGAGCAATAAATTATTAAAACAACCGCTGTGTTTATTTCATTAAATACTTTTAAATCATGTGTGTGTGTGTTTTTTAACCCTTTCATACAATTGGATTAATAATGGATAGGTGTCATAATTGACGCCTCTCCATTAGTAATCTGGCTTAATGTCACCTTACAATAGCAAGGTGGCATTAACCCTTCATTACCCCATATCCCACCGCTACAGGGAGTGGGAAGAGAGTGGCCAAGTGCCAGAATAGGCGCATCTTCCAGATGTGCCTTTTCTGGGGTGGCTGGGGGGCAGATGTTTTTAGCCACGGGGGGGCCAATAACCATGGACCCTCTCCTGGCTATTAATATCTGCCCTCAGTCACTGGCTTTACCATTCTGGCGGAGAAAATTGCGCGGGAGCCCACGCCAATTTTTTCTGCCATTTAACCCTTTATTTTAGCAGCTACAGCGCTGAAATTTTGCACATACACACTACTAACATTAGTAGTGTGGAATATGCAAAAAAAATGGGGATATGAGATGGTTTACTGTATGTAAACCATGTCTCATATCCTGTCAGGTTTGTGCAGGAGAAATGAAAAGCCGGCAATTGAATTACCGACTTTTCACTAACACCGCTGCGTATTTCTCGCAAGTCACACTGCTGGTCCATGTGGAATCCGTATTTTTCTCGCCCCCATAGACTTTCATTGGCGATTTTTTTGCGCAATACGCTGACAAACGCAGCATGCTGCGATTTTGTACGGCCGTAGAAAGCCGTATAATACGGATCCGTAATATACGGCTGATAGGAGCAGCCCCATTGAGAATAATTGTGCCGTATGTAATGCGAGTTTTACGGACGTAGTTTCTGCGCTCTTACGTCCGTAAAACACGCATGTGTGACCCCGGCCTTACACTGCCAACACTTTCACAATAACACTTTTGTTTAAAATGATCCTTATAGATCTAAACAGGTATGCTGATGCAACAGCGCAGAGGATGAGGACTCAGTGGTAACTTAGTCAACAAATATTTATTTGATTAACACACGTATATGTGGTGCCTATGGCACAATACAAAGGGTAATGCAAACGGTGGAAGGACCGTAAGTTATTGTACCATAGAATACAGGCTGTACAGATTATTAACATAATTCTAATCCCACACTGTTCTAAAATTACAAGTAAACATATATTGTAGTCAATGATGTCTTGGAAAGACATATAAAAGTTTAACCAAGTTTGTAAATCTAGTGCCAAAGACCATGTTTGACAAAACCACCTACAGGAAGTTCCAGTTAACACTATTGAACACTTTACCAGCATCTATATAGACTATTGCCCGCTTTCCCAATCCCTCAGCACTTAGCAGTAGCCCTAAGAAGAAGCGTCAGAGGTTTATAGAGGTAGATTTGTGTGGAATGAACCCTGTTTGATCCTCAGGTAAAACTGATTAAATCAATTGAGCTACTTTTTTGGCCAGTATTCTTGTAAGCAATTTAACATCCACTGGAAGGAGAGAGATAGGGCGATAAGATTCCAGCCTAGAGAGGTCCTTTCTGGATTTTAGGAGAAGAACAATTATTGTTTTTCTCATAGATATTGAGAGGGACACTGGTCTCAGCCTCCTCAATCACCGACAGTAAAAGTGGTAAGAATAAGGGAGCATATGTCTTAAAAAACTTTCTGGGTAGACTGTCCAGACCAGGGGCCATTTAATTTTGAGTTTGTGCTAATGCTTCCTCTAGTTTATTAAGCAGAATATCCTTATTTAAAACCTCCCTATCTTCATCAGTCAGTTTCAAAAGGGGTCAAGGAACACCCCTTCCATATCTAAATCTGACTTCGGGGTATACAAGTGGGTATAATAATTCCACAGTACCTCCAAAATATTCTTATTTTCCATAACTATTTCCCTACTATCCAACTTCTTGTTCCTTAATAACTATAGCTAGGAGGAGCTCTTTGCCCTCCATAAAGAATTTCTGTTTGATAAAGAAGCGTTTATTTTAGGCTTGGTCTTTAAGTGCTCCTTCATTGCGGTCTGAGCTTCCTCAAGAGCTAATCTAGCTTCTTCCGTAGGGTTTCTCATAAATGTGGCTTCTGCATTGGTAAGGGAGTATGGAGCGCCCCCAGACGCAGGGCCGCGGGGTACTGTGTACCGGGCCTCTCTGTCTCGGTCGTGGGGTTGTCACGGTGGCTAGACCCGGTCTGTGACCCTGCTAAGGGGCATCCAATGAAAGGTGTGATGATGGTTTGTGGTGCAAGGTGCGATGAATAACGAGGACACAGGGTTGCAGTCTCTTTACCTCTTTACTGAAGGCTTCAGGATCCGCAATCCAGAGCACTGCTAACAGGGCTGGCTGAGACCGGCCGGTCCGAAGGCACATCCAGAGTTCCCTTTGCAGGTGGAAATCAGTGCCTACCTTCTAGCGCCTGTGTGTTGTAGTACCTCCCTGCTGAGCACCACGGGATAGTCCTCACAACTGTTGTTTCTGTTTCTGATATTCTTTCTCTCCGTCCCCCAGATGATTTGGCTAGGATGCACCCGTTTGACGGGTAGGCCTGGAGTTATTCTGGGACCCTAGAGACGCCCCTCTCCCACAATTGCCTCCGTTGTCTGCTTAGGTGATTTAGGTGAGACAGCCAACCTATAATTAACTGTCCTGCCGCTGTTTGAAGTAATGCTTGGAGCCCAATACTTCCTTGGCGTTCCCGCCACCGGCTACGCACCTCAGTAGGATGTTGCCGATCTCGGGGCACGACTCCTACTGGTACTATTCTCCTTTGTGCTGTGATCTCGTTTCTCACTTCTCCACAATAGACCTCGCTTGTTGTCCTTTCTTAAGATACCGTCGCAATGAAGTGCAGGCGCGGTTCCGTAACAATCTGTCTTTTTCTCTAGGCCTCTGTCAGGATCCCACCCCTGACAGGGACCCCCCTGAATCTTCCCAAGCAACCTCTTCTCTCACTAGGTGTTGCCTGGGCAAAACCCAGTCAGCTTCTCTCTAACTTCCTATCCAACCCCCAGTTTTACCAGATTGTGAGGAGTGGCCTAATACATAGAACCCTTTGCTCCCCCTGGTGGCCAGAGTGTGAAGAGTAATGTGTGACTGTGATACCTGGTCAGGTGAACTCCTTTAGTGCCATCAGACGTACCATCACTCCCCTTAGTGGCGGAGCGTCAGTACTGCAACGACCAGGACTTTGGGGCGCTGCAAGTACATTACATTTTGTGTAAGTTCTCTATTTTTGGTCTTTCAGATATTAATTTCTCTTATGTATAAACCTCAAACAATGCCTTCATGGCATTCCACACCATGTGTTTAGCGGCTGACCCATCATTGAGATTAAAGTACTCTAGGATATCTGGACAAAGAACACTCTTTTATTTGAATCCAGAAGGTGTTTAACCATCAGGGGATTTTAATGAGCAGAGTCGCATTCCCACTGATAACTGAATACAGACAGGGGGTGGTTATACTTCTAGTCAAATAGGCAACCGTGCATTTATGAGGTAAGACCAGAGTTACCAATAATTAGGTCAATCCGGCAAAGGGAATGCTGCAAGCTTCAGTAGCAGGAGTATTGCCTTACTTTAGAGTTTTTGAAACGCCAAAGATTTACAAGTCCCATTTCATCTAACACTGTAGAAAACGAGGTAGGTGGTGCGTTTTCGGGCACATTGCCAGAGTGGTATTTTTCTCACTGAGGATGTAAGTGGTTATTAAAGTCCCCACCTAAAAGTATTGGGACTTCAGGGAAGGTGTCAATAAATGTGAGAATCTGCTTCAGCGTTTCTCCCACGTATGGCTGTTGCACATAGATCGAAACCAAGATATATTTAACATTGTGGATGATACCAAAAACACAGACATATCTACAGTCTGCATCAACAGAGGATTTAATGCGGGAGAAAGGAATTGAGCTATGTTCTAGCACACTTAGTCCTCTGGAATTCGCTGAGTACATAGAGTCATACGCATGAGCTATTCACCTTCTATACATCAAATGTACTCTATCGTTTACCAGATGCATTTCAGAAATACACAATATAACTGGATAAAATTGTTTTACATACATGACTACTGCACAATTTTTAGTCACTTCTCCCGATCCCCTCACATGCCATGCAATAATATCTATTTCTGATACCATATTACTACCCTTGAGCAAATTGCAGAAGGATGTATAAACCATATCGGAGAATATAAGCACGCTGCCTCAGTTCTAGTACTAATTTGGAGCAACATAACTATTGAACCTGAAAGAAAAAGACCACACATACAAAGTAACCAACGTAAATGAAAAGACATTTTTCCTGGTCGGAGAGAACCAGGGCTAAGTAATGACCAAAGATCAGTCAAAAGAAAATCAAAGAAGAGAGAAGGTCTTGTGAAGATCCACAACACCAGACACAAGGAGGGGGTGTAACACACTTACTTCCGAGAGTTGAGCTGATCAAGCACAACGTTGAGCACAGTAACAGTGGCTCTCCAAAATCGCTGCTGCATCTCCCGCTGACCCCACGCGAAAGACGCTAGAGCAGATGTTGATTTAAAAAAGGGAGGACACCAACTGGGCGCTGCGAGAGAGGAGACCAGCCAGACTGGATGTAAGCAATTATTTAACTAACACTACGCATTTCAGTGACGGTCTGTCCCCTTCATCAGATGAGAACAGATACAAGACTTCACTACTTGTCTTTGCATAGAGCAACAAATACATACAAATTGCAATTGCAGCATATACAGTACATATATATATAAAAATAGTATTAAATTTTACATTTCATGCAAAAAACATCAAAGAAATAAAAAAACAAGCTAGAATTAAATTTAAAAAATACACATAATATTTTTTAAATAATCAAGCCATCAAAAATTCATTAGGAGGAAAATGTAATAGACATATAAATGTTAGGTGTCGAGTTCCCACCGCTGTTCAGGGGGAATCTCAAACCATGTACACTGCAGTCTCCCATTCTTTTCCAACCACAGTGGAACCTGCTCAGCGGAAACGTCGGTCCCAGCGTCTTGCTCAGGCTGATACTGTGCGGTTGGTTACTGCTGCCTTTCCAGGCTCTACCCTTGTAGCCAGCACTGATCAGCAGCGAGCAGGACTTTCTGGGACTAAGTGCCACTTTTCTCATACTGAGCATGCTCACGGGACGACCTCCCATTGGAGGTCGGGGGTCACGTGTTCAGGTCCTGTTGCGGTTCCTGTTGGACCATCTGGAAGGTCCCGGTCTGCTACTGCTATAAAAGGTTTGCATGGCCGCTCGGCCATGCGCTAGTATAAACCTTGACAATTGGATGTGTGTAGATGAATGACTGTTGATGGATGAAAGCTCCTTAATCATTTCTATTCCTCGTGTTGTTGACTGCTCGCGAATGGTGGAAGCTATCTAGCACCCGACAGTGCTATCTGCACACTAAGCACATGTTGCAGTGCCCATCTCTATGGCACCGTGTGCCATCAGTGCGCTCTCCTGACAGCCCATCAGTGTAGGGTGGGAATTCCCGCTTGAACTGTGCATCTGACTCAGGGCGTCCTCAGGCACGGGCTCAAAAGCCACCGAGGGTCAGAGCCAGTTCAATCACCAGATTAGTGGGGGTGATTCTTGGGGATCCCACTAGTGTCTTGTAGCTGCACCTTGTGACTGCTGACAGGGTGCAGCATATTGTGCGACTCTGTGAAGCAACAGAGTTCGCTTCCATTTCACACAGGGTGAAGTCTAACCCACGTGTAAGCTGTGTCCATCCGCCATTACATAGCAGCAGGTACCATCTCTGCACGGTGGACCCCGGGCTGCGAACTCACCTCATATCAATCTCTTTATTATTTGGTGCGTTCCGCTAGCCCTAACAATAAGTACCTTGAGATTCACCATTATGCAAGCGCTTCTCACTAAATTAGAATATCATCAAAAAGTTAATTTATTTTAGTTCTTCAATAAAGAAAGTGAAACTCATATATTATATAGAGTCATTACAGAGTGATCAATTTCAAGTGTTTATTTCTGTTAATGTTGATGATTATGGCTTACAGCCAATGAAAATCCAAAAGTCATTATCTTAGTAAATTAGAATACTTTATAACACCAGCTTGAAAAATGATTTTAAAATCTGTAGTGTTGGCCTACTGAAATGTATGTTCAGTAAATGCACTCAATACTTGGTCAGGGCTCCTTTTGCATCAATGACTGCATCAATGCGGTGTGAAATGGAGATGATCATCCTATGGCACTTCTGAGGTGTTATGGAAGCCCAGGTTGCTTTAATAGCAGCCTTCAGCTCATCTGCATTGTTGGATCTCATGTTTCTCATCTTCCTCTAGACAGGCCAGGCGAGTTTGCTGGCCAATCAAGCACTGTGATTTTGTTGTTTTTAAACCAGTTATTGGTACTTTTGTCAGTATGGACAGGTGCCCAGTCCTGCTGGAGAATGAGATTTCCCTCTCCAAAAAGCTTGTCGGCAGAGGGAAGCATGAAGTGCTCAAAAATTTCCTGGTAGACAGCTGCGCTGACTTTTGTATTGATAAAACACAGTGGACCTACACCAGCAGATGACATGGCTCCCCAAACAATCACTGATTGTGGAAACTTCCTCCAGACTTTGGGACCTTGATTTCCAAATGAAATGAAAAATTTGCTTTCATCCAAAAACAACACCTTGGACCACTGAGCAACAGTCCAGTTGTTTTTCTCCTTGGCCCAGGTAAGATGCTTCTGGCGTTGTGTACTGGTCATGAGTGGCTTGACACAAGGAATGCGACACTTGTAGCCCATCTCTTGGATACATCTGTGTGTGGTGGCTCTTGAAGTAATGACTCCAGCTGCAGTCTGCTCCTTGTGAATCTCCCCAAAATTTTTGAATGGCCTTTTCTTAACAATCCTTTCAAGGCTGCAGTTCCCGTTGCTTGTGCACCTTTTTTCTACCACACTTTTTCCTTCCACTCAACTTTCCATTAATATGCTTGGATACAGCACTCTTTGAACAGCCAGCTTCATTAGCAATGACCCTTTGTGGCTTACCCTTATTGTGAACGTGTCAGTGACTGCCTTCTGGACATCTATCAAGTCAGCAGTCTTCCCCATGATTGTGGAGCCTGCTGAAACAGGAACCTTTTGCAAATGCTTAGAGAGCCTTTTCAGGTGTTTTTTTGTTAATTATTCTAATTTACTGAGATAATTACTTTTGGGTTTTCATTGGCTGTAAGCCATAATCATAAACATTAACAGAAATAAACATTTGAAATAGATCACTTTGTTTGTAATGTCTCTATATAATATATGGGTTTCAATTTTTAGTTTTGAAAAACTGAAATAAATTAACTTTTTGATGATATTCTAATTTAGTGAGAAGCACTTGTATATTTCCTCACTGATTATATGAACAGACATAATAGAAGCATACCTTCCATACCAAGAAAAGAAAGAGAAATACTGTTGCTGTGATAGTATGGTATTAAAATATTATACAAAAAATGAGAGATAAAACATAGGTAAGCCACCAAAAATAGTATACAGGCTCAACATGTATCATCAATGCTAAAATTAAGTTCTTCAGGACATAATGTGGCTAATTTAAAAATACAAAAGGATTGCTTATTATTGAATCTTTGGAGGAGGTCAGGGGTTGTATCCGGTATTTATTCTATAACATTAAGATGTTGACTGTCTGGATTTTTTTGATGGTCAGTTAAAAATTCTCTTGACACACTGTGGTCTATTATCCTATTTCTTATATTGTCCATGTGTATTCATTCTACTATGAATGGGTTGGATGGTACGCCCCACATACTGGAGACCGCAACCACACTCCAATGAATAAATAACAAGAGGTATTACAGTTCAAGAATTGGTTGATGGAGAAAACCTCCCCAGTAGCTATAAAACAAATACTGGACACAAGTAGTGTTGAGCGATACCGTCCGATACTTGAAAGTATCGGTATCGGATAGTATCAGCCGATACCCGAAAAGTATCGGATATCGCCGATACCGATACCTGATACCAATACAAGTCAATGGGACACCAAGTATTGGAAGGTATCCTGTATGGTTCCCAGGGTCTGAAGGAGAGGAAACTCTCCTTCAGGCCCTGGGATCCATATTAATGTGTAAAATAAAGAATAAAAATAAAAAATATTGATATACTCACCTCTCCGACGCAGCCTGGACCTTACCGATGTAACCGGCAGCTTCCGTTCCTAAGAATGAGCGCTTGAAAGACTTTAGATGACGTCGCGGCTTGTGATTGGTCGCATGAGCGGTCACGTGACCGCCACGCGACCAATCACAAGCCGCGACATCATCTAAGGTCTTTCAAGCGCTCATTCTTAGGAACGGAAGCTGCCGGTTACATCGGTAAGGTCCAGGCTGCGTCGGAGAGATGAGTATATCAATATTTTTTATTTTTATTCTTTATTTTATACATTAATATCGATCCCGATACCGATTCCCGATATCACAAAAGTATCGGATCTTGGTATTGGAATCCCGATACCGCAAATATCGGCCGATACCCGATACTTGCGGTATCGGAATGCTCAACACTAGACACAAGCTATGCCCCCCACAAAGATTAAATGATAAGGAATATTTTTGGATTTATAAATTAGCCACTTTAAAATAAACATGTATATAACAAAACACGTGTAATTGTAATAACTTTCTGGGAAAAATACTAGACTTTTGGGAAAAATTTAAAGGGTGTCAGCACTTTTGGCCATGACTCTATATTGCAATCTTATGGTATTGCAGTAAATATTGAAATAGCAGCTCTCCTGCACAGCTCAGGCTGGCAGAATGCCAAATACTTGGGCCTCCAAAAGACCCCCGGTTGCAATACTAATCCATCAGCTTCTTTACTTTGCATTACAGGGGCGACTCGAGCCTGTTCTCACGCACCTATAAAGGCATCACTTAAATGCTTCCGTCAGAGGATGCCAACTTTAAGTGGCTAAACTATTGTGCTTGAAGTATGCTGTAACTACTGTAGTTACAGACTGATGCCAACTATGTACCACAGCTGGCATCTGCCGTGTATTAAGCAGTCTCAGCTCCTGAGCCTGTTTTTTAGTTTGCACATGATAAAAATTTACATCAGAGGTCGTTTACCAGCAAATGATTGAATTTTCTATAAGAGCCTTCCCCTGTCTAACAAGGGTTAACATTTTGTTCTGTGCAGGCTTCTTTTTACATTAATGTCTGTTCTTTGCTGTTTAAGGGCTGCAAATTGCGGCACTGTGGGGCATATGCAGCATGTGGATATACTGTAGGTTATGGACCTATTTTTTACGTAAATTTGGTCTCAAACAGCAGATTTTTAATAGCCAGCTCTGATGTATTTCAGATCAACCAAATTGTCTCCATTAACAGCACCAACAAAGCATCCCTATATACATTGTCAAGAAATTGCCTCCTCATAAACAGTGCTATCAGTGTCGCAGTTGGCCACTATTTTGCCGAATTTACACAAATTGCAAATAAACTGTATTCTTGAGAAGGACAGCATGGTGGTTATCCCTGTTGCTTTGCAGCCCTTGGGTCCTGGGTTCTTGTCCCACCAAGGACAACATCTGCAAGGAGTTTGTATATTCTCCCCGTTTTTGTGTGGGTTACCTTCGGGTTCTGCAGTTTCCTCCTACGCTCTTAGGACATACTAATTGAGAATTTAAATTGTGAGCCCCAATGGGGACAGCGATGATAATGCCTATGATGCCGCTATATATGCAAAGTATAAAAAAAAAGAAATACAGATTTTTGTAAAATTCAATTCCACTCAACTAGATTCCCTCATCTCTAGTACGAAGAGCATGAATGATAATACCGAGAGATGAGCGAATATTTTTGAGTAAAAATTAATTGTACTCAAGTACAAAATACAAAAACCTGCACTAACCAAAATGCTGATTTTTTTTATCGTTTGCTGGCCACCATTTTTCTAAATCATAAAAAGCCATCAAAATGTTGAAAAAGAATAAACATACTGTACTTATACTCACCTTCCTGTACAACTCTCCAGCCCCTCTGCTCCTCAACATCTCCGATCCAGATGGGAGAGGCCGGAAAGGTGAGTTGAAACATAATAAAGGATATTAAATTCATGGAGAATAATTTTCCTGCTAATTGAATTATCAAGGAAAATCTGCATGAGCAAGTGAATTCAAAATTTGCCTCATCCGCTCATTGCTACACCAAATGCTATACCAATTGATTCGGTGACGTTCACTGAAAAGTACCACTACACATGTTTCGCATATTGCTTCTTCAGGGGACACCAATATGTGTAGATAAGTATGTTTTAGCCTACACTTCAATAAAAATCTGAAATCAGGTTGGTATGGGCTATTGCTTTGATTTCCGTCTGTCCAATTTAATGTATGAGGTCCTTTTTTTCCGCTTCAGTATTTCTGTGTATAGTCTATGACTGTGCCGATATTTAACCAATTTAATTACATTTTCTTTCCTCTTTGTGCAGTGTCCACTGTATGTGTTAATAGAATATGTATTGTATTAAAAAAAACCTGCTGCATAAAATCCTAAAAAAAAACAACTTTGATTATTTTTCAATTTTTAACATTGACTTTTATAAAATGCCATTTTACAGGTTGCCGCTAGATTTGAAAAGATTACTAATGCTTCCTTGTTGGCATAAAAAAAAGATAACAAAGCGTTTTTTCCTCTACCTCCATCGTGTATTTATAGTGAGAATATAGATATGGCAGGAGAGGGTGGTTGCTAGGAGACCAATCTAGGCTATTCAAATCAGAGTGCCGCAACTACGCTTTAAACATGGCAACGAACAAAAGATGCACTCACCAAAGGTCTGAGCAAATCTTTCTTAAAAAGATTTTAAATGATCCTGGCGTGCTATGTCGCAGGCACAAGCAACATAATTGATTTTAATTTACACTTATGTAATCTGATTGGTATGTACTTTTTGCTGAAAAACTAGACTCTTGACTTTGAAATTAACGTATGTGCAGCTATTACTGCAATTCCAAATGCTTTAAATTTATTCTGTAAAGCCAAGGAAGAAAGTGGTAAATCTATAGAAATACACTCTAATACATTTTAAAACCTAAAGGCATTATATTGGATGATTGATCTTTTATTTTTTGACTATGGGCCTAAGAACTCAAAGACAGGTAGTTGTTACCGATCTCCCTGTTGTGCTGTTGTGCCGAGCACCAATCTCCACTGGCACAGAATGGTCACAGACTATTCCTATCAGCAATTAAGCCACTTTTGCTGATGTCACGTCAACAGAGCACAGACTTAGTCTACTCTGCTCCATTGACTGGGCATGACTGCTCATGTCATGCTGATTGATAGCCAGCTCCCCACTGCCTAACTGCGGAGAGCCAGATGTCAATCAGCATGACACCGGCAGTCACACCCCATCGACAGAGCAGCCCAGAAGAAGAAGAACTACTCTGTTGATGTGATCCAGCAGAAGAGGTCAATGACTGCTCTCTGCCAGCGCCGGGTAGAATAGGCAGGTAGTTAGGAACCACATATCTGTAAAACTTTAGGCCCATAGTAAACAAAAAAATAGTATTGGATAAACCCTTAAAGGTGTATCTGCAGTGAAAAAAAAATCTTAACAATGCTATTAGATACTCATGTGCAGTACTTTTGTGAATTCTGTTCCTTCAAAGCTCAATCGTCAATGCTCTTTTTTTTTAATTTTTCTTGCCTATACGATGCCATTAATTAGACAGCACTTTACATACATCATAATCACTGTCCCCATTGAGGCTTACAATTGAAATTCATTATGCATATGTTTTTTGGAGTATGGGAGAATTACCTGGGGGAAACCTAAAACACCAGAAGAGCAAACAACCTCCTTGTACTTTTTGTCTATTCAAACTCAAGAGCTCAGTGCTGGAAAGCTATAGTGCTAATAACCACTGAGCCACCATGCTGCCTAGACCTCTTCACCCTCCTAATTTACTAATTCAAAGGTGTTATTTTAGTCTGTGATGTTACAAACTCAGTAGCACTGTAGCTTGGGCATCTATAGTAATTTCTTAAATCCTTTTTACTTGTTTATACTGGTAACTGGTCTCTACTTCCCTCTACACTCTCACATTGCAGAGGCTGCTTACTTGAAACATTACCTATGTAATAATGATAGGCAGTTCTGCTGTGTTCCTGTCCCTGAAGACAACAATCGCACTATGTGTACAGTGTTATGTGAATTTACATGTAATATAAATAGTATATGTGTCTTCTATATTGTGTGATGGTTATGTATAGCATAGAAGTAATGTAAGTAGTGCATAGCGCAGGGTAAGCACAGGATTAGCTTAGGAATAAGATAAAGACAATAGATTTAGTGCAAAGGCTGGGACATATTTAATGATAGAACTAGCCCCATGGGTGGGAACTAGTGTTAATAAAAGGTGGGCACTTCCTGATAGGAGATAGAAAAATGCAGTGACAAGGTCAACGTCAGGTGCAGTGGGATGCTAGGGTCAGCATGTGCCAGTCATTCAAATCAGCGAGCTCCTGTCACTTCCGGAGCTCAAGGTCTGCAAAAGGGGCTACTGGACACATTGTGTCCTCTGGTGTACAGTGGAAGATGCACAGGGACCCGTGTAGTCTGAAGGTGGAGGATCCCGGGTGCACTGCTGACTTGGACAGGAGGTCTCTGAGGCTGATGGAGTCAGTGGGCTTAGGGATAGTCCAGGATGAACGAGTGGTAGGGCTGAAGAGGTGTTGTACTAAGGAAGGAAGAAACCTGAAATGCTGTGCCCTATCCTACATGTCACCACCTGATGAACTTGAACTGGCCAGTAAACATTTGCCTGTTGTAAAGAATGTTTTATCCTCTGAGTTGTGTGCGGCAGCTCCAGAGGATGGAGGCCTGGAAACAGGGAAGGCCTGCTGCCTACATGTGAGTATGATGCAACCCACACCTGATAGCACACTGGGACACTGTTTTCCTGTAAAGTGCCAGAGCTGTTATGGACCTGGTGGTTAGGAGCACCCGGAATGAACTGATGAGTAAACCAGTAATCGGAACAAGCTCTGGGAAAGTGGGAACTCTGCTGACCGCAAACCCTACTCCTATCACACAAACTAGAAATAGCCGTGGAGCATACCTAACTCTCCCTAGACGCCTCTTCACAGCCTAAGAGCTAACTACCCCTAAAGATAGAAATAGAAGCCTAACTTTGCCTCAGAGAAATTCCCCAAAGGTAAAGGCAGCCCCCCACATATATTGACTGTGAGTTAAGAGGAAAGTCACAAACACAGGAATGAAACAGGTTTTAGCAAAGGAGGCCAGACTTCACTAAAATAGTCAGAGGATAGCAAAGGGAACTTATGCGGTCAGCACAAAAGACTACAAAAAACCACGCAGAGTAAGCAAAAAGACTCCCCACACCAACTCACGGTGTGGAGGTGCCACTCTGCACCCCAGAGCTTCCAGCTAGCAAGGGAATATCATGATAGCAAGCTGGACTGGAAATTAGCAGTACTAAGAAATATATTCAGGAAGCAGTAACAACAAATGAACTAGCAAAGACTTAGCTTCTGCTGGAGTAGACAGGTCCTCACAGAAGTCCGAGAGAGATCTGAACCAAAACTGAAACATTGACAGCTGGCATCAAGTAACGATCTGAGTGGAGTTAAATAGAGAAGCCAGCAAGCAATAAACGAGAGCAGCTGACAAAGCCAACCTCAGTGACCAGCAGTTCCGCTCAAAGCCACCAGAGGGAGCCCAAGAGCAGAACTAACCAAAGTACCATTCAGGACCACAGGAGGGAGTCCGAGAACGGAATTCACAACACAGAGCATAACCGGACACCAGCTTGGTCATGACTACCGCTCTCGGCCACTTAACAACTATGCTGCTGTGATCACATGACATTATTTTTAGGAAGCTACCTCTACAGACATATAGACTGTTTGGATAAAGTACTCAAGTTATCTTAGTCTGCCATGTTACCATTTCGGTGGAGCTACAGCCTAGTCAGCAATAATAGTTTCTTCGGGCCTTTTAACTCAATTACATTGGCCACTTCCAGCCGCCATCTCATACTGAAGAGATGTTCTTGCAACAGTGCCCACACTTTCATATTGCAGAGACTTCTTGCAACTATGCTGCTGTAATGACATGACATTATTATTAGCAAGCTACCCTTACTGATACATAGACAAGCTTCTAATTCCCTGATCAGGTAAGTTATTCAATACATTTTAACTCTTAAAGGGTTTTTCCAGCCAGGGGAAAATGGCTATCAAACACTGCTGGTTGCTGAATCATAAGTGTATACAGTATATCTAGAATGCACTCTTTTAGGGTTTGGCTCCTTTCCAGTTTGAGCAGTCATCACATGACTTCAAGTATACAATTTGCATACTTGCAGTCTTACCCCGACTAGATTCTCATCCATTTTTCTCAATTTTCTATTTTTAATGTACTTTTTAGAGAGTACTTTCTGCAATTCATATCAAATATTATATAATTTTCTGCTATGACTTTTATATTATATAGAAAAAAATAAAATGCTGTTAAAAACAGCTTTTTTGCCTATTTACTTGCCCCAAACCCTTACCAAATCCATCTGCAAAGTAATACATTTCTAAATAGCTGCTTAAGCTACTACAATATGGTCTCTGTACGTCACTATGGAGCATTGTGCCATCGGGCTCCAATGCTTGAGGTTGAATATAGAAAGGGGCAATGATCACAGAAGCGTTGTCAATTAAATTGTGGAATTGCTCATACAGCATCTTATTAACTAGAAACATTTATTATGGAAAATACCATGAACTTTTATCATGTAACATACCTTTTACATTTAATATGGAATGTAACTCACATTTCAATTCATAATCTAACATCGCACAATGTATTTGTCGAATTTACTGCACCAGTTTCTTATATAAGCGAGACCTACAAGATGTAGTAATGACACACCAGGGCTTCTTGGTTCTTAAGTGAAGTCAGACTTGTGCAGGATTTGGTTATGTAGTGTTATAGGGGTGGTTTTAAAGGGAACCTATCACCCCGTTTTTTTCGGTATGAGATAAAAATACTGTTAAATAGGGCCTGAGCTGAGCATTACAATAGTGTAGTTTGTGGACCCCGATTCCCCACCTATGCTGCCGAAATACGTTACCAAAGTAGTCGTTTTCGCCTGTCAATCAGGCTGGTCAGGTCGGATGGGCGTGGTTTCTTCCCCCAGATATTGCGTAGTTTTCCGTTGGTGGCGTAGTGGTGTGCGCATGTCCAAGGTCCCGAATCCTGCACAGGGGTGTGAAAATAGCAGCGATGTCCGTTAATCCATTAGTGGTCGGTGGGCGCGGCCATCTTCCTTTGGCCGCGCGTGCGCAGAAGCGGCGCTCTGCTGGCCGCGGCGCTCTGCTGGCCGCGGCTTCAGGAAAATGGCCGCCGCGATATCCATCTGCGCACGCGTGGATGACTGCGGCCATTTTCCTGAAGCTGCGGCCAGCAGAGCGCCGCTTCTGCGCACGCGCGGCCAAAGGAAGATGGCCGCGCCCACCGACCACTAATGGATTAACGGACATTGCTGCTATTTTCACACCCCTGTGCAGGATTCGGGACCTTGGACATGCGCACACCACTACGCCACCAACGGAAAACTACGCAATATCTGGGGGAAGAAACCACGCCCATCCGACCTGACCAGCCTGATTGACAGGCGAAAACGACTACTTTGGTAACGTATTTCGGCAGCATAGGTGGGGAATCGGGGTCCACAAACTACACTATTGTAATGCTCAGCTCAGGCCCTATTTAACAGTATTTTTATCTCATACCGAAAAAAACGGGGTGATAGGTTCCCTTTAAAAGCTGTAGGACAAATAAGACGCAACTCTGTGACAGCCAAATGTAAAGGGAGAACTTAATAATGCCACTCTGGTTCATCGGAGAGAAAAAAGCCCACTGATGTTTTGCGTGTGTCTGGATCGGGACAAACATGCCCTTCTTCCCTCACTACTGAAAAAGGTGTACTTTTCGTGTATTTTAATTTCAAAGAACGTTACGAGCACTGATATGAACGGTTTATGTGTAATGTTGAGAATGACATAATATGCATGGTTTTATAGAATTTAATATGTGGATGACTCGTGTACTTTGTCAAAGATGTGATGTGTTATTGTATTGAGTATAGGGAGAGTATAAGGATAGGAAGTTAGGATATAAGCATAGGAATAGGACAAAGCAATAGATATATATATAGAAATAGGAAAGTGCAGTGGAGGGCACAATAGGAACAGGAAATAATTATGTATAGCATAGGAGCAGTTAAAGTACTTCAAGTTTGGGAGGGGCAAGGATAGTTATAGGGTGAACACTTCCTGGATTTAGCCAGATAGATCTGAGATGAGCGATTATATAGGAAGACTGAACTTGTGGAGTCCAAGCCCAGAGGCTGAAAAGCATAGAAAAGTACAATTTTGGGGGGCAACATATGGACAGACACCACTAACTTTAGCATACCTTCCAAAAATGTCAGGGGCCTACGGCCCGAGTTAGGCAGAGAAGAGAGTGCCTAACAGAAGGGAAAGCCAGATGGGGAACTGTGTCAGAAAGGTGGGTTGAAAACCATGATAGCTGCGGAGCCGCACAGGGTATTTCATGGGTCAGGGGTGCCAGACCAGAACGGGATAACTCAGGCTGAAAAAGACTTGACTGTAATATCGTATTGTTCTGTAACTAAGATGGAAATTGGATTGCTCGGTAAAGTTCACTTGTTAGAAAAGGATCAAGTGTCTCTTGTTCAATGTGCGGCCGATCCAGGATCCGGGAATGCGGAGTCAACGACGGCTTCCAGTGAAATCATGAGTATAATCCAGTTCACACCATGCACAAGGCAGATGGGACATTATTTACTTGTGGGGTGCCAGTGTGTGAGAACGCAGCAGCCCCTCGCCCATGACGACCGCCCTGGGCACTTTACAATGTTTTTCGCTCTACATTTACATCCTGTATAGTTTTTCAGTGTACATAGTTCTGTCTTTTTTGTGTTAACATACAGATGCAAAACCTGGGTGATAAAGAAAGAAGATGGAAGATGAATTGACACCTTCAAAATGTGGTGCCAGAGAAGGATGTTATCAATACAATGGACGGCAAGAAGAACAAATAAGGCCAAACTTGTCATTCAATGGAAGGATCACCAAGCTACGACTTGTCTACTTAGGACATACCATACAAAGAATTCAACAGCTGGAAAAGGACCAGCAACCCAATGATTTCATTTAATATTATTTATTTAATAGTCTTTTGCTTGATCTCAAGCCATGGCGACTTTATGGATGAATTATCTGTAGGAAGATCAATCTTGTGCAACTCTACATACTGTAGGTTCAATACGGTTTTATCCACCGTTATTTTGATTGTATCAAGCCATTAAGTTGCTAGGTTTCCTTTTTGCCTTATTTCTTAATCTTCCTTCATCTTGTTTCTTGATGTCTTTATACTATCAAGACAGCGGCAGAGAATACATGGTGGACCTATCTAGGCTTGCACAAGATTGATCATTGTTCATCCATTAAGTCACCATAGCTCAAGATGGAACTGAAGGCTACTAAAGAAAAAATAGTTTTTCAGGTCTCAAACTCTGAATCTGTTTGATGGGAGGCAGAAACACTAACAGTGAGCCTTGTTGTCTTTAGAGGATTGTTTTGCCTTAAATTCCTCAATATTGTTCTTCTTTACACATATGAAATATTTATAGATATATTTCTAACAAACATTCTTGCAAACTCAGGATCATAACAACTTTCACTAAGATGCATGTAACATAAGCTGGCATTTGAAGACCTGTAGTTAATCAGCCTCTCTTGCTATTTTCTAATTACAATGTTGACTCTACTGCTTAGCTCTCAACCACTTTGTGGCCCAACCACTTTCTGCTCTCTCTGAGTCTTTTCCCTTCTTGCACCTCAGGTCCAACTCCTCACCGCACACTTCAACCTCTTTGCTTCTGGGCTTTACTCAAAGCAGGAGACTTAAGACTTCCATTTGACCTTTGGACACTCTATCCATGTTTTACGTTGCAAATTATTTATTTAGTTAACAATGCCACACAGAGTCAGTAATAAACACTATTAGATCAATTAGACTATAATACTAGAGATTGAGCAAGACTCTCCAGGCCTCCACTGTGGTGTGATGTCATTGTGACGCCCGGACTCGTACTCTTCACACTTAGACCTATTTAATCTTTTCTCCCTATTTTACAAAGTATACTCCTCGCTACTGAGGTGGAAACATGTCAGGCAGCATTTTTGGGGTACTATTAATTTCTTTACTTGGGTACTGCCCTTATCTGGGTGGGAGTCACATGGGGCACAACAGGGGATATTAGGTTGTCAGCATGTATCCCTAGCCTTTTACTCTTGCCACCTCGTTGATTCATCTGTACTATGGCGCACTGAACACAATAGTTTCCACCTTTGATATGACTTCAGTGGGTGACCTTGTGTGGTAGGTCAGCCTAGACTTAAAAAATCAACACCATCTCATATGTTCTGTCCTTGATATGATGCAAATTCAAGCCCTCAGATACCGAAAACACCCAGCATCCCTCAGCTGTACTTATTCGCTCACCAGGAACACCACCCAGAGCTATCGGCCCCATATATGTTCCAACAAAAACATACATACAACGTAAGGGCAATAAAATGTAACAACAAATATATTTTACAGAATAGGGCAACACTACTAGAAAGGGCCAATGCCAACATGGCAAAACAAAATAAACATATACATTTCTGTAGGGGTGGTCTTGGCCAAAAATTTGCAATATATAACATAAGAGTGTAACAAAAGTATTTTTCCACCTCCTTACAGGCCGATTGTGAATTTGACAGTCTACTAATATAATTATTTTTTTAGCAATATTTTTTTTATGTCATAGAAAACTCCCCTATTTGTACATAGCAGACAATACGAAGTATTTTCATTTGTCTGTTGAAATTGCATTGTATCTGTCTGAACAGATATCTGCACATTCTCCGTAGATATAATTCGATGATTATGGATTGGTATGACCCTTGGGTGATAGAACAAGATAAAAAATAAACTGCTGCTTGAGAAGTAGCCTCAGAGGATTTGAGTGACACATTTTATAACAGATGGGCTGAATATATTTATTTTTGTTACTTGAAGGCATCTTAAAAAAGTAACAGACACTCTTCCAGGGATTTCAAAATGATTGCTCCTTACCGTCAAGAAGTTATTGATGTGTAACAGCTGATAGCATAAATATACAATCAGATTGATGATGATTTCCCAAATGCAGTAATGCAAGAATCCTATCCTCACAATGTATATAAGAAGATACTCCTAACGTAGAAGAAGCAGAGCAGTGTCTAAATCTTCTAAATCCCAATGCTAATGTAATGAGACAGGGTTTCCACCTTTTTTCCACATTTGCTTTTTACATCGTGAATGTGTTTATTCCTTGATTTATGACAATTTCTGTATTCAAATTATGGCACAATAGCTGCAGCATGGTGTCACTTCTCACAATACTAAACATGACAGTCGAGAAGATTCAGAAGGGCCAGACCAATGGTTACCATTGTCACATCTGTTTCCGTATTATTCTTCTCTCGTAAAATTTACTATTAATAGTTTACAGGAAAAATATATACCTTTGAACCGTGTTAACCAGTAAATAGAAAAAATCTAAAAAATTGAGAGTCCTCAGTGGTCGATACCTTTTAATGGCTAACTGAAAAAATGGTAACAAATTGCAAGCTTTCGAGACTACTCAGGTCTCTTCATCAGGCATAGGCTAATATAAAATCTGAAGAGTCACATATTTATGCACAAGATGACACAATAATGCCATAGATAAGACAAGTGATGTGAAGCAGAGCTATCAATGTGGGACGGGGAGAAAACCGTTGCATCCGTAAATATTGGAACAGTTCATAGATACTCATCCATGTTCCAGCATTTACAGCGACAACTGTTTTCTCCCAGATTAAGGGCACATTCAGGCCATGTGTCCAACTTGGAGACCCAGAAGTTAAATGGGACAGACCCGTCTGTTACTATGTGACAACGTGTTGACATGTACTCTTCCAATATGATGTAATGCTGCCTCGTGCTAATATGGACTGTATCAGATGGTAGTGCCAGATGTTGTGATGTGCTCAGAAAATTTTGCCACATTTTGACCATGCTAACCCTGCTTTCCGAGGTGCTGGTGGTGCCCTAGCTGTGTTGGCGACTTCTTCCTCCTCTACCTTTTTGATTGACTGAGCCCTCGCTGTCAGGTGGGACAATAATTAGTTGTTTTCCTACCAGCTTGTGATCATACTCAAGCCGTCACTTAAACAAACATGGGCACGCGCAGTGTACTGTGCGGCTGTGTCTGCTAGTAATGATGCGGCCAGGGCAACAAAAGCAAAATTAAAGGCACAGTTCTGACCCAGCAGCATCATTATTAGCAGACACAGCTGCACAATCCATGTTTGTTTAAGTGAAGGCTCAAGCAAACTCCATAGCCAAATGCCAGAAGAGCCAGAAGGGAGACAAGCCGAGGCTAGTGAGTGATTGAGACTAGTTGCCGGCTTCCCCATATTAAAAAATATTTCTAATCTGTCTGTATGTCTGTGTATGCATGTATGATGTGTAAATCAGTGTGTATAACTGTATATATTTATCTAATTTTGTGAATTTGTCATCAAATATGTATATGTATGTATCTGCGTATTGTATGTGTGCATGTCTTCGTTTGTGTCTGCATGTCTGCATATGTGTGTGCGCATGTCTGCATGTGTGTGTGCATGCCTGTGCATTGTGTGCGCATGTCTGTGTATTGTATGTTCATGCCTGAGTACCGTATGTATGTGTTTGATTGTCTATGTATTGCATGTGTGTGCATGTCTGCGTATTGTATGTGCATGCCTTAGAACTGCATGTATGTGTGTGCCTGTCTGCATATTGTATGTGTGTGCATGTCTGCATATTGTATGTGTTTTCATGTCTGCATACTGTATGTGTATGCATGTCTGCATATGTAAAGGATGAGGGGGCAGGCTGGACCCTGTGTACTATACCTATATTTTGCTGCCGTATCTGTGCATCGTGAATTGTTGAATGTATTAAAGGGGCCCACTGAGACTCTTTCGTGTGGGGCCCAATATAACCTGGAGCCGGCCCTGGTTGGAGTAGTGTTGTTCTGCAGAGGAACTCAGTAAGGCTGGTTTCACATTTGCGGTTGTGTCCGCAGCGTTTCTGCCACATACATCCGCATGCGTCTTGATTTCCTATCTTTAACATTGTAGACGCAGTTGCATTCGTTCGCCCGCGTTTGACTACGCATGTGTCGTTTTGGCTTGTGCAGCTGGGCGCTGCTAACGCAACATGCTGCAATTTTGGAGGCAGCAAATTTCCGTCAAATATGCGCAGGCATGTGCATGCGGATGAGTACGTGAAAAAAAACATTACTGTCTATGGGAATGCATGTGTACGCATGTCTTTGCGTACGCATGCATTCGATGCACTTGCGTACTTCGGACTGCGCATGTCCAGTAACTGATTTAGATACGCCCATTGGGACACGCCCTCCTGGAAATATCAAATGCATGCACATAAAAAGCGCAAACGCATGTAAAAATGCATGTAAACGGTGCATTTTTTTGCCGTCATGTATAAGCTGATGCAGATTAAAAATGCTGCGTTATCATGAGTTTGCAGGCATTTTTGAATGCATTTGCAGTTGCGGACGATACGCTACGGACTCAACCGCAAATGTGAAAGCAGCCTAAGTCGTGTTGCAACTGAAACTCCACTATTGCCTGCTGTTGCTTGTTCAGTCTCTTCAGCAAATGCAAGGTGGAGTTCCACCTTGTTGGTACATCGCATATCTGTCAGTGAGCAGCAAGGCAGAAGTGATGCTGCAGAGCAGACAGGCGAGCAGCAGGAGGATGAGAATGACAAAAGTGTGCACACACTGCCGGCAACTTTCAGCAGCATCTCTGACATGTGTAGGTAGTTTTTCAGGCAGCTCTGCAGCACCAAGTTTAGCACATGCATCAGGCAAGGGATGTGCATCAAACCAGCTAGGGCCGGTGATGCTACGAGATTTCGACCGTTATCTCACACCACCAGGGCAAGCTTGAGGTTCCCCTGTACTTACCACTTATCGGTCTGCTGCTTGATGGCAGTCCACAGCTCCTGCGCATTGTGGGATTTGTCCCCCAAACAGAGAAGTTTAAAAACAGCCTGCTGTTGTTTTCCCTTGGCCGTGCTCAAGTTGGTGATGTAGGACTTCCTTTGACTGAATGAGAACTCGGTGGAGAAAGTAAAGTAAGAGTAGCAGGCAACCTGGACAGATAAATTCATCAATCCTCAGTAGTGGTAGGACATAGGCTAAAACGCCTTCCGCCTCCATCCCAGCCGCCAAAACATTTACCTACCTTAGGGAGATGTAACATCTCTGGCCATGCTTACTGGTCCATGTATCCATGTATAGGTGGTTATGTGGACCTTGCCACTGATGGTGTTGTGCAGTGCACACTTGATCTGTTCCGCAACATGTTTGTGCAGAGCAGGGATGGCCTGCCTGGAATAGTGGTGGTGGCTGGAAACAATGTACTGTGGGACAGCCAACACCATCAGTTGTTTTAACCCCTTAACCCCGAAGGTATTTTCGTTTCTGAGTTTTTGTTTTTTGCTCCCCTTCTTCCTAGAGACATAACATTTTTATTTTTCCAATATCATATTTTCAATATGGTCATGTGAGGACTTGTTTTTTGCGAGATGAGATGTACTTTTGAACAACATCATTAGTTTTAACATATAATGTACTGGAAAATGGGAAAAAATTCCAAGTGCGGTGAAATTGCATGTTCACTAAATGTTAAAACTGACCTGCCATTATGATTCTCCAGGTCATTACGAGTTCATAGACACCAAACATGTCTAGGTACTTTTTTATCTAAGTGGTGAAAAAAAATTCCAAAGTTTGTTAGAAAAAATGCGCCATATTCCGATACCCATAACGTCTCCATTTTTTGTGATCTGAGGCTGGTTGAGGGCTTATTTTTTGCATGCTAAGCTGACATTTTAAATGATAATATTATGGTGCAGATTTGATCTTTTGATCACCCGTTATTGCATTTTAATGCAATATTGCGGCGAACAAAAAAGTAATTCTGCGTTTTGAGATTTTTCTCACTATGCCGTTTAGCGATCAGGTTAATTATTTTCTTTATATTGATAGATTGGGTGATTCTGAACATGGCGATACTAAATATATCTATGTTTGATTTTTTTTATTGTTTTATTTCGAATGGGGTGAATGAGGGGTGATTTGAACTTTTATATATTTTTTTTTTTTTTATATTTTTAAAAACTTTTTTCTTTTACTTTTAGCATGTCTCAATAGTATCCATGGGAGACTAGAAGCTGACATAATCCGATGGGCTCTGCTACATACAGGCGATGATTGGATCTCCTGTATGTGGCAGAATTGCTCACTTGCTATGAGCACCGACCAACAGGAGGTGCTCATAGCAATCCGGCAGTGACAATCATAGAGGTCTGCTGGAGACCTCTGGTTGTCATGCCAACTCATTGGTGACCCACGATCAGATGGGCGGGATTTCGGGCACGCTTGCCGGAAGCGCGAGTTAAATACCGCTGTCAGAGATTGACAGCGGCATTTAACAAGTTAACAGCCATGGGCGATCGCGATTCCACCCGCGGCTGTTAGAGGCACATGTCAGCTGTTCAAAACAGCTGACATGTGTTGGGAAAGATGTGGGCTCAGTGCTAGAGCCCAAATCAAAAGGAGGGAGTCCGACATTGGTGTACTAAGACACCTGACATCGGGAATGGTTTAAAACTGCCTGTCTCCACCAGCTTAAATGGAAGCATTTCAAATGCCAGTCATTTTCAAATGCTGTCATTCAGGACCATGGCTCGTGGGTGACTAGGAGGGTAGCTCCTGTTTATCTCAAGGATTTGGGGGATGGAAAGCTGCCCACTTCCATGGAATGATGTGGAGATTCTTGGTGACGCTAGTGGTAGTGGTAGTGATGCTCGACAAAGCAAGTGGATTATGAGTGAAAAGAAGCGGTCAAGACTGCAGCAGAAGAGGGAGAAGGAGGAGGCTCAGATCTGTCATGCTTTTTAAGGTGTATACTCCACTGCACCTTGTGCTTGGAATTAAGGCTGGGTTCACATTGCGTTAACAGCAGCCCATTCAACACATACGTTAACGGGCTGCTGTTAACGCAAGTGCCGGTATGGCAGCGCGCTAGCGCAGATAGAGCATCTGCTAGCTCTATCTGCACTAGCGGTGATGGACCCGGAAACGCTGTAGCCCGCGTTTCGGGGTCCGTCACTCAATGACGGCACATCGCTAGCGCACGCCCATTGTGGGCATGCGTTAGCGATGCGTCCGACATTGGATTCAATGGCGGCATTAATGGACTGCGTTACACCATGTTATGCCGCGGTGTAACGTAGTCTCTAATGGATGGGTTTAACGCAATGTGAACCCAGCCTAAGATGCCTCGTCATACAGGTTGTGCTCAGATTCAGAACATTTATGCCTCACTTCAGGGTCTGACAGCACTCAGTGCAAACCACCTGTCACTTGTCAACAGCATATTCCCTGAAGAAATAACACATCAGGTAGCTCTTTTGAGCTGTCTTTGTTGTGCTAATTTTAGCTCACAGCAGGCAGTAGCAGCTGAGGTATTGGCTTGGGGCCCCCACAGAGCCTTTGCACTCTGCTCCCTCTTTTACTGTGCTGTTATGGCAGCATGTCCACCTCCTATTCCTCAAAAATGTGCACACCACTAGGATGGCCACCTCTCCAAGTGGGGTCTAGGACCTCATCATCCTCCACATCATCTTCTATCAACTCCTCAACCCTGCCTGGACCGTGTGGAATATAATGCTAAGGAACTGGTACCTCTCTCAGCCATCCAATTGAACACCTTTTCAACATCTTGTGGCTTCACTATTCATGCAATGGTAGTCGGGTCTAGAAAGGACGTATAAAGTCCTGTTTCCTCCGTGCACCAGAGGAAGTTGTGGTATTTGGCCAAGTAGGAGATATAGAACAACCATGTCCTCTCCGTACATCAGCTATACCACCATCAGCAGCTACACCAGCACCACCACGGCCATGGCAACATCCCCGATTTGATGCTTTCCTCATTTTCAAAGTGTTTTTTCTAAACAATACTCTCAAAAAGATAGTGGAAGAGCAGTTTTATTAATTTGCAACAGTACTAGAAAGCACACAGGGTTCCTGAAAAATATTTATTTGAGTTAGAAATGGCAACTAGATGGCTGATGCCAATTATTTATTTCTCAGACTAATCAAAAACACACCAGTCCAGAAAATAATATTTTTGGGGCCTAGAAATGGCAACAAGATGGCTGATGCGATATATTTATTTGCTAAACTACTTGAAAACAGTGGTCCAGAAAAATTATTTTTTGGCCTAGAAATGGCAACTTCATAGCTGATGCCAATTATTTATTTCTCAGACTACTAAAAAAGAAAACACCAGTCCAGAAAAATTATCTTTGGAATTTAGAAAAGACCCCGTGCTTCGGGGCTACACTGTGGCAGAGTATTATCTTTCTGCTCTAAGCCAGAGAAACCAAGGAGATACCTGCCCACAGGCCGCCCCGAAGTACAAACATGTTCCTCATCAAAATCCAAATAAGTCACATTAGCCGCATTGCCAACATCCAGACTTGCACTTACTGTACCTCCTCATAGAAGCTCAACATGTTAGTTAGACATGACTTATTCTTCATGAATCCATTCTGGTTGTCAGTTATTATAGTATTCTCTGCGATATATTTCTACAGGTCATCTCTTATAATGCCCTTGAAAAGTTTGCACACTACTGATGTCAGACTTACTGGGTGATAGTTGCATGTATCCACCTTCTCACCTTTCTTAAATATCAGTATCACGTCAGCCGTCCTCCAGTCTTGTGGCATTGTCCCTGATACAAGAGTGTCTAAGAATATGAGATTTAACGGTCTGTCAATTACTGATCTCAACCCCATCCATTTTCGTGAATGAATGCCATCTGACCCGGGAACTTTGTCAATATTTAATTTCCTTAGATTCAGCCGTTCTTCTTCTTGTGTTATTTTAGTAATATAGGATAGTGAACTTTGATTTCTTTGTTACTAAATGACACCTGGCACAGGCAGTTAATTGGTGAACATGGATAAAAAGTGTCTATTTAATATCTCAGCCTTCTCTAGATCCTTTTTAATTTTATTGCTATGATCATCTATTAAGGTGCCGATGCTGTCAGATATTTTATTTTTGGCAAAAATATATGTTAGGCGCTGGGATTCTCCCGCTGCACGGGGTAGATCCCAAGCCTTTCCTGCATCTGCGGTGTCCCATTCTGCTTTGACCACTGCGGGTGCTGCTGAGCATAGAAGTCGGTCCCAGCGTCTTGCTCAAACTTGTGCTATTCGTCTTGTTGCTGCTGGTTCTTCAGCCAAGTCAATGGTAACCAGCGGTAGTCAGCGACAAGCAAACACTCTGGAAACTAAGTCCAGAGATGACCCTACTGAGCTCGTTCGTGATGTGGCGACATTTCATTGATGGTCGGTCGTCAGTAGCTCTGGGGATGTGGCAGGTCCTCAGAGGTGCACTTTGGTGCGCTAGTATCAATCTAATTTCATGTGTGAATGTACTTTTCAACAGTGTGGTCTGTGTCAGCCTGTGCTCAGGGTCGGCTGCTAGACATTAGAATTCCAGTACCTCCGGAGAAGAGTTTGTTCGAGTGGATTCAGGGCTGGCATAATGCCACTAGAATTCCATCACCTCCGCAGAGGAGTGGTTTGAGTGTTCTTGCTGACCGTCTGACCACTGTTGCTATCTGCTCCGTTAGTGGGCTTTGATCCTCTGTGAAGTTAACAGGGATCGTGTCTAGCGTCATATCTTTTGTTGCTGTGTGGGAGTGACACAGCTCTATTGCTGAGCATCTGCTTCATTACTGTGTGCGATTGATACAGCTCTTTAGCAGCGCATCAGCTTCATTACTGTGTGTGAGTGACTACCTCGTGTGCTGCTCACTGAGTCACATGTAACTCTGTGCGAGCTGGCAATCACTCACCGCATTCTCCGCCATTGTTCACATTAGCTGCAGTTTTACATCTCTGTACATTGGACCCCGGGTTGCGATTACACTTCCTCATTAAATCTACTTAGCGCAATCCGCCAACCCTAACAATATATTTATAAAATTTGGGTCAAATTTTTTAAATATCTCAATTTTAAAATTTTGTATTTTTTGGTTCTTAACCCCTTCACCCCCAAGGGTGGTTTGCACGTTAATGACCGGGCCAATTTTTACAATTCTGACCACTGTCCCTTTATGAGGCTATAACTCTGGAACGCTTTGACGGATCTTGGCGATTCTGACATTGTTTTCTCGTGACATATTGTACTTCATGTTAGTGGTAAAATTTATTCGATATAACTTGCATTTATTTGTGAAAAAAACGAATATTTGGCGAAAATTTTGAAAATTTCGCAATTTTCCAACTTTGAATTTTTATGCCCTTAAATCACAGACATATGTCACGCAAAATACTTAATAAGTAACATTTCCCACATGTCTACTTTACATCAGTACAATTTTGGAACCAAAATTTTTTTTTGTGACGGAGTTATAAGGGTTAAAAGTTGACCAGCAATTTCTCATTTTTACAACACCATTTTTTTTTAGGGACCACATCTCATTTGAAGTCATTTTGAGGGGTCTATATGATAGAAAATACTCAAGTGTGACACCATTCTAAAAACTGCACCCCTCAAGGTGCTCAAAACCACATTCAAGAAGTTTATTAACCCTTCAGGTGTTTCACAGGAATTTTTTGAATGTTTAAATAAAAATGAGCATTTAACTTTTTTTCACACACAATTTATTTCAGCTCCAATTTGTTTTATTTTACCAAGGGTAACAGGAGAAAATGGACCCCCAAAGTTGTTGTACAATTTGTCCTGAGTACGCTGATACCCCATATGTGAGGGTAAACCACTGTTTGGGCGTATGGCAGAGCTCGGAAGGAAAGGAGCGCCATTTGACTTTTCAATGCAAAATTGACTGGAATTGAGATGGGACGCCATGTTGCGTTTGGAGAGCCCCTGATGTGCCTAAACATTGAAACTCCCTACAAGTGACACCATTTTGGAAAGTAGACCCCCTAAGGAACTTATCTAGATGTGTGGTGAGCACTTTGACCCACCAAGTGCTTCACAGAAGTTTATAATGCAGAGCCGTAAAAATAAAAAATCATATTTTTTCACAAAAATGATCTTTTTGCCCCCAATTTTTTATTTTCCCAAGGGTAAGAGAAGAAATTGGACCCCAAAAAATGTTGTGCAATTTGTCCTGAGTACGCTGATACCCCATATGTGGGTGTAAACCATTGTTTGGGCGCATGGCAGAGCTTGGAAGGGAAGGAGCGCCATTTGACTTTTCAATGCAAAATTGACTGGAATTGAGATGGGACGCCATGTTGCGTTTGGAGAGCCCCTGATGTGCCTAAACATTGAAACTCCCTACAAGTGACACCATTTTGGAAAGTAGACCCCCTAAGGAACTTATCTAGATGTGTGGTGAGCACTTTGACCCACCAAGTGCTTCACAGAAGTTTATAATGCAGAGCCGTAAAAATAAAAAATCATATTTTTTCACAAAAATGATCTTTTTGCCCCCAATTTTTTATTTTCCCAAGGGTAAGAGAAGAAATTGGACCCCAAAAAATGTTGTGCAATTTGTCCTGAGTACGCTGATACCCCATATGTGGGTGTAAACCATTGTTTGGGCGCATGGCAGAGCTTGGAAGGGAAGGAGCGCCATTTGACTTTTCAATGCAAAATTGACTGGAATTGAGATGGGACGCCATGTTGCGTTTGGAGAGCCCCTGATGTGCCTAAACACTGAAACCCCCTACAAGTGACACCATTTTGGAAAGTAGACCCCCTAAGGAACTTATCTTGATGTGTGGTGAGCACTTTGACCCACCAAGTGCTTCACAGAAGTTTATAATGCAGAGCCGTAAAAATAAAAAATCATATTTTTTCACAAAAATGATCTTTTCGCCCCCAATTTTTTATTTTCCCAAGGGTAAGAGAAGAAATTGGACCCCAAAAAATGTTGTGCAATTTGTCCTGAGTACGCTGATACCCCATATGTGGGTGTAAACCATTGTTTGGGCGCATGGCAGAGCTTGGAAGGGAAGGAGCGCCATTTGACTTTTCAATGCAAAATTGACTGGAATTGAGATGGGACGCCATGTTGCGTTTGGAGAGCCCCTGATGTGCCTAAACATTGAAACTCCCTACAAGTGACACCATTTTGGAAAGTAGACCCCCTAAGGAACTTATCTAGATGTGTTTTGAGAGCTTTGAACCCCCAAGTGTTTCACTACAGATTATAACGCAGAGCCGTGAAAATAATTTTTATTTTTTTTCTCAAAAATGATTTTTTAGCACCCAGCTTTGTATTTTTACAAGGGTAACAGAATAAATTGGACCCCAAAATTTGTTTTCCAATTTGTCCTGAGTACGCTGATACCCCATATGTGGGGGGGAACCACTGTTTGGGCGCATGACAGAGCTCGGAAGGGAAGGAGCGCCATTTGGAATGCAGACTTAAATGGATTGGTCAGCAGCCGTCACGTTGCATTTGCAGAGCCCCTGATGTACCCAAACAGTACAAACCCCCCACAAGTGACCCCATATTGGAAACTAGACCTCCCAAAGAACTTATCTAGATGTGTTTTGAGAACTTTGAACCCCCAAGTGTTTCACTAAAGTTTATAGCGCAAAGCCGTGAAAATAAAAATTCTTTTTTTTTTTCACAAAAATGATTTTTTAGCCCCCAGTTTTGTATTTTCACAAGGGTAACAGGATAAATTAGACCCCAAAAGTTGTTGTCCAATTTGTCCTGAGTACGCTGATACCCCATATGTGGGGGGGAACCACTGTTTGGGTGCATGACAGAGCTCGGAAGGGAAGGAGCGCCATTTGGAATGCAGCCTTAAATGGATTGGTCTGCAGGCGTCACGTTGCATTTGCAGAGCCCCTGATGTACCCAAACAGTACAAACCCCCCACAAGTGACCCCATATTGGAAACTAGACCTCCCAAGGAACTTATCTAGATGTGTTGTGAGAACTTTGAACCCCCAAGTGTTTCACTACAGTTTATAACGCAGAGCCGTGAAAATAAAACATCTTTTTTTTCCCACAAAAATGATTTTTAGCCCCCCAAATTTTTATTTTCCTAAGGATAACAAGAGAACTTGGACCCCAGAAGTTGTTGTTCAATTTGTCCCGAGTACGCTGATAACACATATGTTGGGGTAAACCCCTTTTTGGGCGCACGGGAGAGCTCGGAAGGGAAGGAGCACTGTTTTACTTTTTCAACGCAGAATTGGCTGGAATTGAGATTGGACGCCATGTCGCGCTTGTAGAGCCCCTGATGTGCCTGGACAGTGGAAACTCCCCAATTCTACCTGAAACCCTAACCCAAACACACCCCTAACCCTAATCCCAACGGTAACCCTAACCACACCCCTAGCCCTGACACACCCATAATTCTAATCCCAACCCTAATCCAAACGTAAATGTAATCCAAACCCTAACCCTAACTTTAGCCCCAACCCTAACTTTACCTCCAACCCTAACCCTAACCCTACCCCTAACCCTAACCCTAAACGTGACTGAAATACGTGGCACTGAAATACGTGGCACTGAAATACGTGGCACTGAAATACGTGGCACTGAAATACGTGGCACTGAAATACGTGATACGTGGCACTTAAATACGTGGCACTGAAACACGTGGCACTGAAATACGTGATACGTGGCACTGAAATACGTGGCACTGAAATACGTGGCACTGAAATACGTGGCACTGAAATACGTGGCACTGAAATACGTGGCACTGAAATACGTGGCACTGAAATACGTGGCACTGAAATACGTGGTACTAAAATATGTGGCACTGAAATACGTGATACGTGGCACTGAAATACGTGATACGTGGCACTGAAATATGTGATACGTGGCACTGAAATACGTGGCACTGAAACACGTGGCACTGAAATACGTGGCACTGAAATACGTGGCACTGAAATACGTGGCACTATGACTGTCAGAAAATGTTCATTAAACGGTTAGGGGTGAGGTTAGGGGTAGAGTTAGGGTTAGGGTTTGGATCCCTTTATCACCTTGATGGTGGTGGGTGGCTTTTCAGTGTGTTTAAATGCATGCGTTTTTAACGCAAACAAACGCATGTGCTTAAAAACGCAAGAAAATACTGCAGGTTGTATTTCTGAAAATGAACGCATGCAGAAAAAAAACGCATGCGTTTGAAAACGCGACCAAACGCGTATAAAAAAACCGCATGCGTTTTCAATGTTAAATATAGGGAAAAAACGCATGCGTTTTTTTGTGCAAAAAACGCTGCAGACAAAAACGCAAGTGTGAAACCAGCGACGCTTTTTATAGCAAAAAAGTTTTTGCGTCTCCACATTTTGAGACCTATAATTTTTCCACATTTTGCTCCACAGAGTCATGTGAGGTCTTGTTTTTTGCGGGACGAGTTGACGTTTTTATTGGTAACATTTTCGGACACGTGACCATTTTTGATCGCTTTTTATTCCGATTTTTGTGAGGCAGAATGACCAAAAACCAGCTATTCATGAATTTCTTTTGGGGGAGGCGTTTATACCGTTCCGCGTTTGGTAAAATTGATAAAGCAGTTTTATTCTTCGGGTCAGTACGATTACAGCGATATCTCATTTATATCATTTTTTTATGTTTTGGCGCTTTTATACGATAAAAACTAAAATATAGAAAAAATAATTATTTTCGTATCGCTTTATTCTCAGGACTATAACTTTTTTATTTTTTTGCTGATAATGTTGTGTGGCGGCTTGTTTTTTGCGGGACAAGATGACGTTTTCAGCGGTACCATGGATATTTATATCAGTCTTTTTGATCGCGTGTTATTCCACTTTTTGTTCGGCGGTATGGTAATAAAGCGTTGTTTTTTGCCTCGTTTTTTTTTTTTTTTTCTTACGGTGTTTACTGAAGGGGTTAACTAGTGGGGCAGTTTTATAGGTTGGGTCGTTACGGACGCGGCGATACTAAATATGTGTACTTTTATTGTTTTGTTTTTTTTATTTAGATAAAGAAATGTATTTATGGGAATAATATATTTTTTTTTATTATTATTTATTTAGGATTTTTTTTTTTTTTTTTTTTACACATGTGGAAAAATTTTTTTTTAACTTTTTTACTTTGTCCCAGGGGGGGACATCACAGATCATTGATCTGGCAGTGTGCACAGCACTCTGCCAGATCGACGATCTGCTGTGCAGGGCTGCAGGCTTACCAAGTGTCTGCTCTGAGCAGACACTCGGTAAGCCACCTCCTTCCCTGCAGGACCCGGATGCCGCGGCCATCTTGGATCCGGGACCTGCAGCCAGGAAGGAGGTAGGAGACCCTCGCAGCAACGCGATCACATCGCGTTGCTCCGGGGGTCTCAGGGAAGCCCGCAGGGAGCCCCCTCCCTGCGCGATGCTTCCCTATACCGCCGGTACACTGCGATCATGTTTGATCGCGGTGTGCCGGGGGTTAATGTGCCGGGGGCGGTCCGTGACCGCTCCTGGCACATAGTGCCGGATGTCAGCTGCGATATGCAGCTGACACCCGGCCGCGATCGGCCGCGCTCCCCCCGTGAGCGCCGCTGATCGGTGATGACGTACTATCCCGTCGGCGGTCATACGGGCCCACCCCACCTCGACGGGATAGTACGTCAAATGTCGGGAAGGGGTTAAACCAGAGAGTTATATCACACAAAATAGTTAATAAATAACATTTACCACATGTTTACTTTATATCAGCATATTTTTTTAACTATTTCCTTTTTGTTAGGAAGTTAGAAGGGTTAAGAGTTTATGAGAAATTTCCCAAAAACGGGATCAATTCGAAGTGCGGTGAAATTATGAAAAAAAATGCAATTACTGACTTTTTTTTAAATTGCTTTTACGGTGTACATTTTGTGGTAAAGATGACTTTGCAATTTGATTCTGCTCAGTACGATTACAGCGATACCAAACTTGTCAAGTTTTTTTTAATATTGTAGCGGTGAAAAAAAACAAGTACTTAGATTAAAAAAAAATTGGGTGACTTGTGTTGCCATTTTTTGAGACCCATAATGTTATCATTTTTCAGTCAATGGAGCTGTGTGATAGCTTATTTTTTGCGGGGCGAGATGTTTGTAATGATACTATTTTGGGAAAGATATGACTATTTCTTTCTCTTATTACAGCATTTTATGTGGAATTGCAGAGACATAGAAACATAATTTTGGTGTTCTTGAAATCTCTCCATTCACGGTGTTTCGATCAATCGAGTTATGTTATATTTTAACAGATCGCGCTTTTCAAAATGCGGTGATAGCATGTATGTATATTTTTTTATTATTATTTTTAATGTGGGAAAAGGGGAGTGATTTAACCCCTTAAGACCCTATGACGGATATATCTGTCACAGGTCACCTCCCCCTTTTTGGTGCAGGCTCCAGTGCTGAGCCTGCACCTTTTCCAACACATGACAGCTGTCATGTGCCCCTAACAACAGCGGGTAGAATCACGATCCATCCACGGCTTTTAACCTGTTAAATGACGATATCAAACTCTGACAGCATAAAACTATGAGGAAAAAGACAGCGCAATAGGGTTTTATCCAGGGGAGATGTGGGTGTTTAAATAAGGTCATACTAACCTGATTTAGTTGTGTATACACAACATTTCAATTTTACATCCAGCTGCTGCAGGTCCAACGGGTCTTCAGACCGGGAAAACACACATAAGGAGAGTTTGTGGATAATGTGCGCTGCTGGTATTCCATATAATAATTCCAAATCCAAACAGAAAGTACATGCATTTTTTTTTTTACTTAGTCAACGCGTTTCGAAGTACTAAAGACTTCTTCATCAGGACAACAAAAGCAGAGCTCACATCACAATGCAGTTACTTTTATAGAGATAATTTTTTTTAAGGGAGTTCCATAACGACAAGCATGGACCTGCTGCTGTCATAGCAACAAATCAGTGACCGACGATCATGTCACAGGCGTGTCGATAGTGGCATTGAATGACACGTCCCCTACCAGCGTGTTGTTAATGCCGCTGCCAGGGTTTGACAGTGGTATTTAACAGGTTAACAATCGTTAAAGCAAACCTATCAGCAGGATTTTGCTCAGTAACCTGGAGATACTATCACGTCGACGCTGTTATACTGATTAACATGATACCTTGGTTGATGAAATCCGTCTTGTGGTTGTTGTTTAATCTTTATTTGCAGTTTTCAGTTCCTGATATTCTCGTGCTTCTGGGAGAACTAAGATGCCTAGGCTAACACATGGAAAAAAAACAATGCTATTATCCTTCATCCACCAAACTTTGAAGGTTAACCAAATCAGCCAAAATAGGAGGGAAAACACAATACACAAATATGACATGGAAAACCTGTAAGTTGAGATGATTGGATTGCTTTGCACAACTCTGGTCCACAGACCAGTTCAGTGTTCTCTGGCCAGGTACAGGAGCTGCTCAAATTTCCTTGTCATCCAGGATCTTAGGCTCAACTTATGATTTGCTGGTCTGGTGCATTACGTTATGCAATAAAATGCAATCTAATTATTTAAAAATCATACATTGTGATTTTCTGTCTTTTATTTTTAGATTCTGTCTCTCACAGTTGCACAAGTGTACCTACGATAAAATTGACAGATCTTTCCATTCTTCGTAGATGGGAAAACCTGAAAAAATCAGCAGTGTTTCAAATACTCATTTTCCCCACTCTATATTCATTGTTTACATACTGTAGCATTTCAGAGTGCAGCTTTAATTTTTTAGAAAGATCTATCGGCCGGACATAAATCTCCCTGAGAATCTGCCTCCAGAGCTTAATTAAAATGAAAGGTGGAGTTTTCAGTGTGATCTGTGATGGTCGCTCTCTGCTTTCTTGATCTTCTTGCAGAGATGTGTGTGATTATAGCTGACTAGTGTTGAGCGATACCTTCCGATATTCGAAAGTATCGGTATCGGATTGGATCGGCCGATACCGGCAAAATATCGGATCTCTCCGATACCGATACCCGATACCAATACAAGTCAATGGGACACAAATATCGGAAGGTATCCTTGATGGTTCCCAGGGTCTGAAGGAGAGGAAACTCTCCTTCAGGCCCTGGGATCCATATTCATGTAAAAAATAAAGAATAAAAATAAAAAATATGGATATACTCACCCCTCCGGCGGACCCTGGACCTTAGCGGTGTAACCGGCAGCCTCCGTTCCTAAGAATGCAGAGTGAAGGACCTTCGATGACATCGCGGCTTGTGATTGGTCGCATGACCGCTCATGTGACCGCTCACACGACCACTCACTGCATTCTTAGGAACGGAGGCTGCCGGTTACACCGCTAAGTTCCAGGGTCCGCCGGAGGGGTGCGTATATCCATATTTTTTATTTTTATTCTTTATTTTTTACATGAATATGGATGCCAGGGCCTGAAGGAGAGTCTCCTCTCCTCCAGACCCTGGGAACCATACGCACCGCACACGCCTGGGAGCTTATAGGAACTTCCGATTCCGATTTCCGATATCACAAAAATATCGGAACTCAGTATCGGAATTCCGATACAGCGAATATCGGCCTATACCCGATATTTGCAGTATCGGAATGCTCAACATCTGACACATCTGCAGGTTCCTCTCAGTGCTTCAGTTTCGATCTCACAGGCAGTCAATGTTTCAATATTTTTTCACTACAGCAGATTTGTGAGAGCTGCAGCTGCTGACGTGATTGTTAAGATACAAAGTTCAGTTCTACTGTTCTGTGATAGTTACATGTCTCACACTGGTAGCACCCCCTTTCATTTAAAATAAGCTCTGGAGACAGATTCTCAGGGAGATCTATGTCCGGCCCCTAGATCTTAACAGCTGATTTACAGAAAAAGGTGGATATTTTCTGGAATAATAAATCAGTTCACATATATCATGGCATCATTTTATTCAACCTCCTATGACCTACATGCCCCATATAGATGGTTTACAAAGGTTGATCCTACTGACAGATTCCGTTTAAATATAAAATTACCCAGGTTAAATGTCACAGGTGAGAACTAAAGGTGGCCAAACACATTAGATACACGTACGTTGATGGTGAATACAATTGTCTGGTGAATACGTACTCTGCTCATGCATGTTTTAGCCCTTATATTCCATTACAGTGTATATATATAGTATATAAAAAAGAAAAAAGAAAATAATGACTGCTCCCTGATTGTTTTTATGGACCGTGCTCCAATGGAACTGTAAACTTAGGATTTTTGGTACCGATGTAGTGTCTCTATTGTCTGTACAAGTCCCCTCTAAAATTGAAAGTGCTGTGGAATATGCTGGTGGAACGCCCCGCCAGGGCAGCAGGGTACACGGGTCCGGTCTTAAAGGGGATGTCATAGTGGCTGCGACCCAGTCTGTGGCCCTGGGTGCCCAATTAAAGGGAAAGGTCTTTAAAGGGATTTGTAATGTCTATTGTTCTTGACACCACCTGTGGTATTTGGTCAGTAGGGACCGACGCTTCTTAAAGGGGTCCTCTGGGGTAATGTTGTTGCAGCAAGATGGTAACGCTGCCCACAGGTGAAGCGAGGTCCCCAGGGCTCCCAAGGTGTGTGGCAAAGATGGTGTATGCCGTCGAATAAGTGGAGGACACAGAGTTAGCAGTCTTTTACCTGGTTTACTTATGGTAGCAGTCCTCAGTCCAGGGTACCAGGTGTAGGGTAGCTGTCCGGCAGGCTTGGAGGCAATTGGGGATCCCACTTCAGGTGAGGTCTGTAAGCCTTTCCTACTTGCGCCAGATGGCGAGGTCCCTGCAGCTTAAAGCTTGCTGACAGGGTCCCCTCTCTCCTGTCCTAAGACAGATGTCTGTACCATAGGCAGTTTGAGCCTGTTTATAGGATCTTTTAGATGACCCAGCTCTTAAGGTCACTGCTTCACCTCAGACTTGTTACAGGCAATTGACATATAGTACTATGCCCTCTGGTTCTGTCGCGCATCCTGGAGAACAGCACAACCTCGGGCTCCCGGTACCCAGCTTCTGTGCTCTGGCTCTGAGGGTGTCCTTCTGCTGTTCCCCTCCTGAGCCCTTTCCTCCACTGTGCTTCTTCCCTCTAAGCGCCTTCATAATTCAACTTCTCTCGTTATCTCTCTTTCCAGAGGCTGCAGCTCCCTCGTGGCTGCTGGGCCTCTACGTCTGCTCCAGACATCCTTCTACTCTCCTCTCCTCTCTCAGACTGGCTAGCTCCTCCTCCAGACCAGGATACATGAAGTCTAAGGAAGCTCCCCTGAATTCAGGTCCTGAGCTCCCCCTCCTGGCCTAGATTCCGATGTATTGAATGTAAGTGCCTTACCTGATAGAAAGAATCCCCCTTGCCTCCAAGCATGACATCACCCTCCCCAAAGGGAAGGCAACATCACTGCAGAAACCGGCTACCTGGGGTGATGCACTGGCGCTATAGAAATAAAAATGATTATTGTTATAAAAATGCACCTTCCCTAGTCTTCCATATAATATAATGCAGTCCCCATAGTCCTTCATATAGTAGAATGCACTCATCATAGTCCTCCATATAGTATAATGCAGCCTCTTTAGTCCTCCATACAGTATAATACACTCCCCATAGTCCTCCATACAGTATACTGCACTCCCATAAGTCCTCCATATAGTTTAATGTGCTCCTCATAGTCCTCCATATAGTATAATGCAGCCTCCATAGTCCTCCATGCAATAAAACACACTCCCAATAATCCTCCATATTGTAAAATGCACTCCCCATAGTCCTCAAAATACTATAACGCACTCTACATAGTCCTCGATACAGTATAATGCACTCCCCATGAAGAAAACATACAATACTCACCTCTCCTCATTCCCCTAATGCTTCAGTCTCTACAGTGAGCGCTCTGAACCTCTACACATCTTAGATAGCGGGCACCATATCTCGCTGAGCTGAGACAACAGATGCAGAGAGGAAAAGGTGGGAAAAGGAGCGTCAGCTGATGCTCCCTCTTTCATCATTGCTTTCAACTGTATCGGCATTGAGGATGCCAATCTAGTTGAACTTGCAATGACGGGCGGTAGGCTCAGTGACAGTGCTAGCACCATTCCCCTGACTTACGGGCCTGATAGCGTATGCGTGGCAGTGCAGGTAGGTCATGTCTCACTGCTCTGCCAGAGAGTTTAACTGTATCATTGCACTGGGAACACCAATGCAGTTAAAGCTAGCATAGCTCGGAGTGGGCCCTGCAGAGAGCGGGGCCCCGGGTGACCGCACCATTTGTCCCCAGGTAGCTATGCTACTGACTGGATGGGAGGATTTCAGGATCTTAAATAGTTTGCAGCCCTGCCAAGGTGGGTAATTATTGCCTGAGCTCTCAGCCTGGACAGTACAACAAGTCTCAGAAAACACAAGACTAACATTATCGTCGTATTACCTGCAATAAAATTGCGGCACTATTTAGCCACAGAAGCAAAAACAGGAATGGCAAGCTCTGACATAGATGTCACAACAAGTTGCATATTGTGTATGCATAATTCTAAAATTGAGTAAAACAGAGAAACTCATAAATCAAAATTACTAAAAATAAAATTACAAAAATAAAAGGTAGCAGAAGAAGGTAAGACCTTAAATATTGCCCTGTTTTTCCTTTAGTGTGGATGATCATAATTGTAAAGGCATACCAGCAGTATGTAAACTGAGATAATTTATAGCAATATTAAGAACTATGTGGTAGTCTATTGTTAATGTGATTAATGCAAGTTGGGTGCTATTACATAACCCCAGAGGAGCTGCATGCAAACAAATACTCACAAAATCCCTATTAATGTTGGAGAAAGTGATTGCACTGACATTTAAAACAAGCAATTCCCCTCCAGATGTATGACCCAGAAATTGGGCTACAGAAAGTGACATTTTAGTTTTACTAAACGTGAAATACCACTATTGTTATGTTCGAATGCTCTTTTGTGCGTGGTTTAACTAAGTTAGGATGAATATACTGTATGTATAGGAAAAATGATTGCGTCTATTTTGGGGGGTTAGTTTGAAAAGTTTCACTTTCCAAAAATAATTTTCACAATGGCCACGACAGGAGACACAATAGGCTGATGATTCCTGTTTTATAAAGTTCACTTTAAACCTTGTGATTGACAAAGAGGAGAAAGCTTCTCGTGTCCACGTTGGGATGAGTGCTGGGTGGAGGCCCCTGGCTTGCTTAGCTGTTAAAAAACTTTAGTGAGCCAGGCTCCTTCACACACAGTACTGATGACTAGTGATGAAAAGGGATGAACATCTATTCAAAATCAAATTCACAAGCTTTGTTGAATTTTTCCAAAAAAATTCATTTGCAATTTATCAATTCACCATGAATTGCAAAAACTGCAAACTGCAAACATTGCGCTTAAAAGACGTTAGAGGACTCCAAGGACTATTGTAAAGCAGATGACTAGGATGCAACACACAGACAAAGACAAGGCAGAAGTTACCAACTTATCTAGTTATTCTCTGAGGGTGAAAGTAAGAAAGGGGTGATTTGAACAAAGAGTAATTCAAGAATAACAGGGTAATTACAGAGTACAATATTCAATTGAGAATAATATCACAATTGTTATCAACGTACTATATCTTTTGCAAAGGGATTTCACTATGTTACATACTGTATTTTTTGGACTATAAGACTCACTTATTTCCTCCAAAAATTTGGGGAGTGTGTCTTATAGTCCGGATGTACCTGCTGTGGCTGTGGATGGAGAGTCGAGGTGGAGCAGTGGATCACAGGAGGCATGAGCCAGCTGCTGTGGCTAATCTCTGTGCCCGCTTTTATAGAGAAATGAATATTCACTGCTCCCCACACCTATAGAGCTTTGCGCCTCTATGCACAGGTGGGAGGGACTATGGGCATGGGGAGCAGTAAATATTAATTTATCTTTAATAGCAGGCACACATGATCGCCCCACCGTGATGCGTAAATAGTCTCCAAACCCCCAAGGCCAGAAGATGCACATTCAGATCTGCTGTTTTGTGCAGAGCTACTCAGAAAATTCACCATTTGGAGACCCGCTCTTCATCGTTGTTTGTTAAATCCGGTTTTAAAACACCAAGCTGGTGAGCAGCCGTGAGCCACACATCATGGGCCTGCAAGCCACATGTGGCAACCAAGCCACAGGTCGGGGACCCCTGAATTAGAGAATTAAGTTGTCGGTATTTCTCTTATGAACTTTCACTTTATAATTAGCTCCGGCTACAAACTGAGTTGGCCCAAAGAAAAAGTCTTCACTCCATAAGCAAATTACATCTGAGGTCAATCAAATTCCATGAAAAAGGTTATTAACAGGTTGTTAGGGCTAGCGAAACTCACCGAGTATAGATAGGTAGCTACAAGGTGTGTTCGTAGCCCGGGGTCCACCGTGCAGAGATATCTGCTGCAAAGTAACGGCGGATAATCTCTGAGCTCACACGTGGGTTAAACTTCACCCCGTGTGAACTGGAAGCGATCTCTGTTGACTCACAGAGTCACGCAGTACACAAACTATTACCCTAACTAAGGGTTGTGCTTGCTCTGGAACTCTTCTGTGCTAACCACACACATGAAGGAACCAGATGCTCAGCGAAGGCTAATTGCCCCCACTGACACTAGCTGCCTGCCTGAGTGTACAGTCCCAAATCTACAGCCTCACACCACATATATATAGAGTGGCGTAGTATCCACTGGCATAAGCCAAACACATTTGATACTAGCGCATGGCCGTGCGGCCATGCAAACCTTTTATAGATGCAGCTCTACAGGACCTTCCTGGTGGACCAACAGGAGCTGCAACAGGGCCTGAGTGTGTGACCCCTGACCTCCAATGAGAAGTCCTCCCATGGGCATGCTCAGTGTGTGAAAAGCAGGACTTAGTCCCAGAAAAGCCTGCTCGCCCTTGACCACCAGTGTTGGCTCCAAGGGCAGAGCCTGGAAAGGCAACAGTAACCATTCGCACAGTATCAGGCTGAGCCAGATGCTGGGACTGACGTCTTAGCTGAGCAGGTTCCACTGCAGCTGGAGGAGAATGGGAGACATGGTTCGATTCTCCCCCTGTGCAGCAGTGGACATCTAACACAGGTTACATACTTTTTATTCACACCAGGGTGTTTCGGCACTTGACCGGCACCTTTCTCAGGGCAATAAAATTAAAAAATTACACTTGTTTTTTTTCATTGAGAAAGGTGCCGGTCCAGCATTTAACCCCTTCGCGCCACGCGCCGTACTAGTACTGCGCTGCCGGCACTGCATTTGTGCCAGCAGCAGTACTAGTACGGCGCACCGATCACCGCGGTCTCACGCTGAGCGCCGCGGTGATCGGGTGCGGGTGTCAGCTGTATATGACAGCTGACACCCCGCAGCAATGCCCACGATCGGCGCTAGCGCCGATCGTGGGCATTTAACCCCTCTGATGCCGCTGTCAGTAGTGACAGCGGCATAGAGGGGGATCACGCAGGGACGGGGGCTCCCTGCGCTCTCCTACTGGAGCAACGCGATGAGATCGCGTTGCTCCGGCGATCCGGAAGGAGTCCCCGGATCCAAGATGGCCACGGGACTCCTTCCGGGTCATAAAATGACCTGGCTTGCCGGCGCCTGCAAGAGCTGCTGAGAGCAGGCGCCAGAAAGCCTCCCTACACTTGCCTGTCAGATCGTTGATCTGACAGAGTGCTATGCACACTGTCAGATCAACGATCTGATGTAATACAGTGATGTCCCACCCTGGGACAATAGTAGAAAGTTAAAAAAAAAAATAGAATGTATAAAAAATAAAAAAAAATCCCCAAATAAAGAAAAAAACTTTCCCAGTAAATCCATTTATTTATGTAAATTAAAAAAAACAATAAAAGTACACATATTTGGTATTGCCGCGTCCGTAACGACCCGCTCTATAAAACTATCCCACTAGTTAACCCCTTCAGTGAAAACCGCAAAAAAATAAATAAATAAAGGCAAAAAACAACGCTTTATTATCATACAGGCGAACAAAAAGTGGAATAACACGCGATCAAAAAGACGCAAAAAAATAACCATGGTACCGCTGAAAACGGAATCTTGTCCTGCAAAAAAAACGCCACCATACAGCATAATCAGCAGAAAAATAAAAAAGTTATAGCTCTCAGAATAAAGCGATGCAAAAACAATTATTTTTTTATATAAAATAGTTTTTATTGTGTAAAAGCGCCAAAACATAAAAAAATTATATAAATGAGGTATCGCTGTAATAGTACTGACCTGAAGAATAAAGCTGCTTTATCAATTTTACCACACATGGAACGCTATAAACGCCCCCCCAAAAGAATTTCAGGAATTGCTGGTTTTTGTTCATTCCGCCTCACAAAAATCGGAATAAAAAGCGATCAAAAAATGTCATGTGCCCGAAAATGTTACCAATAAAAACTTCAACTTGTCTCGCAAAAAACAAGATCTCACATGACTCTGTGGACCAAAATATGGAAAAATTATAGCTCTCAAAATGTGGTGATGCAAAAACTATTTTTTCCAATAAAAAGCATCTTTTAGTGTGTGACGGCTGCCAATCATAAAAATCCGCCCCCCAAAAAACTATAAAAGTAAATAAAACCCCCCTTCATCACCCCCTTAGTTAGAGAAAAATAATAAAATTAAAAAAAATGTATTTATTTCCATTTTCCCATTAGGGTTAGGGTTAGGGCTAGGGTTAGGGCTGGGGTTAGGGTTGGGGTTAGTGTTGGGGTTAGGGCTAGGGTTAGGGCTGGGGTTAGGGCTAGGGTTAGGGTTGGGGTTTCAGTTAGAATTGGGGGGTTTCCACTGTTTAGGCACATCAGGGGCTCTCCAAACGCGACATGGCGTCTGATCTCAATTCCAGCCAATTCTACTTTGAACAAGTAAAACAGTGCTCCTTCCCTTCCGAGCTCTGACATGCGCCAAACTGGTTCCCCCCCCATATACTGGGTATCAGTGTACTCAGCACAAATTAAACAACAACTTTTGTGGTCCAGTTTCTCCTGTTACCCTTGGGAAAAAAATGTGGGGGCTAAAATATCATTTTTGTGGAAAAAAAATATTTTTTATTTTCACGGCTCTGCATTATAAACTGTAGTGAAACACTTGTTGGTTCAAAGTTCTCACAACACATCTAGATAAGTTCCTTGGGGGTCTAGTTTCCAATATGGGGTCACTTGTGGGGGGTTTCTACTGTTTAGGTACATCAGGGACTCTGCAAATGCAACATGACGCCTGCCGACCAATCCATCTAAGTCTGCATTTCAAACTGTGCTCCTTCTCTTCTGAGCTCTGCCGTGCACCCAAACAGTGGTTTCCCCCCATGTATGGGGTATCAGCGTACTCAGGACAAATTGGACAAAAACTTTTGTGGTCCAATTTCTCCTGTTACCCTTGGGAAAAAAAATTGCGGGCTAAAACATCATTTTGTGGAAAGAAAAAATATTTTTTTAATTTTCACGGCGCTACATTCTAAACTTTAGTGAAACAATTGGGGGTTAAAAGTGCTCACCACACATCTAGATAAGTTCCTTAGGGGGTCTTCTTTCCAAAGTGGGGTCACTTGTGGGGGGTTTCTACTGTTTAGGCACGTCAGGGGCTCTCCAAACGCAACATGGGTTCCGATCTCAATTCCAGCCAATTTTGCATTGAAAAGTCAAACGGCGCTCCTTCCCTTCCGAGCTCTGCCATGCGCTCAAACAGTGGTTTATCCCCATATATGAAGTATCATCGTACTCAGGACAAATTGCACAACAACTTTTGTGGTCCAATTTATCCTGTTCCCCTTGGGAAAATAAAAAATTTGGGGCAAAAAGATCATTTTTTGTGAAAATTAATATGAATTTTTTTTTACGGCTCTACAATGTAAACTTCTGTGAAGCACTTGGAGGTTCAAAGTGCTCACCACACATATAGATAAGTTCCTTAGTGGGTCTACTTTCCAAAATGGTGTCACTTGTGGGGGTTTCCACTGTTTAGGCACGTCAGGGGCTCTCCAATCGGGACATGGGTTCCGATCTCAATTCCAGCAAATCTTGCATTGAAAAGTCAAATGGCACTCCTTCCCTTCCGAGCTCTGCCATGTGCCCAAAAAAATTGGTTTACCCCAACATGTGGGGTATCGGCGTACTCAGGACAAATTGTACAACGACTTTTGTGGTCCAATTTCTCCTGTTACCCTTGGTAAGATAAAACAAATTGGATCTGAAGTAAAATTTTTGTAAAATAAAAGTTAAATGTTCAATTTTTTTTAAACATTCCAAAAATTCCTGTGAAGCACCTGAAGGGTTAATAAAATTTTTGAATGTGGTTTTGAGTACCTCTAGGGGTGCAGTTTTTAGAATGGTGTCACTTTTGGGTATTTTCTGTCATATAGACCCCTCAAAGTCACTTCAAGTGTGAGGTGGTCCGTAAAAAAAATGGTTTTGCAAATTTTGCTGCAAAAATGAGAAATCGCTGGTCAACTTTTAACCCTTATAACTCCCTAACAAAAAAAAATGATGTTTCCAAAATTGTGCTGATGTAAAGCAGACATGTGGGAAATGTTGTTTATTAACTATATTATGTGATATAAGTCTCTAATTTAAGGGCATAAAAACGAAAAATTTGAAAATTGCTAAATTTTCATAATTTTCGACAAATTTCTGTTTTTTTCACAAATAAATGCAAGTCATATCGAAGAAGTTTTACCACTATCATGAAGTACAATATGTCACGAGAAAACAATGTCAGAATCACCAGGATCCGTTGAAGCGTTTCAGAGTTATGACCTCATAAATTGACAGTGGTCAGAATTGTAAAAATTGGCCCTGTCACTTAGGTGAAAACAGGCTTCGGGGTGAAGGGGTTAAACAAATTGGTTGAATAAAAAGCTTTGTTTATACTCTCTGGATCTCATCCTTAACATAAGCACAGCCCACATATTGTCAGAATATCTACTTTGTCAAACTGTTATCTGGACGATATTCTCCTCCAGTCACGGGACTGCAACTACGGTCCATCACGCTTCTACAGGTGTTTTATCCTTACGCAATCATTACACATGAACGCTACCAACATGCTCCCCCCGTCTTGTTCCTTGCGGTACTGCCTTATCTGTGCATATTTTTCTTATCCACATCTTCTCTGAATGTTGTTAGTGGTACAAATCTATAAACTACTGTACCCAATTACCAATATGGCTTCTCCAATGGTTGTAAATATTGAACCCAAATTCTTCATCCCATCTGCTTATCTTTATAAATGTCCCAGATAAAAAATAACAATGTTTCCTCACCAGCAGATTCACAATTTATTGTCCTACATCCCTGGAGTTTTATCAGATATATTAAAAGAAAAACATGACATTTCTTGCCTTTCAAAGACCTCACACTATTGTGCACACACTGAGTTCATCCAGACTGTATTAGCTTCCCGCACAATCTCAAACAACGGGAAGCCTGACATTTTGAAAATTATTGTGACCTGCTTTTTCGAGCTCTTACCTGGAATAATAATAGCACCATTTTATTATTACCTGTCGTATATCGATTGTTCCAGTGTTTACTTTGGTCAATCTCCCATCCACGTACATTTTCATCATTCGTCAATTGTCTAGGAAAAAACTGTTTGCCTCATCTCTCATTTGTAGAAGAGCAGTTTGACAATAAAAAGTAATATATCTTCAAAAAAACATTTTCAATGTCTAGAAAACTTCCTAAAGACTGAATAATGATCTATTAAATGGTTCTGTTTTATTTCCAAACATCTTCTTCTAGACAGATTTCATGCCGGTAATTTTATGACCTCCTCTAACCTTCTTTCCAGACTTCTTCCATGCTAAGCCAGTAGCAAAGCCCAAGCCTTAAAGGATATGTTTTGATAAGTCATGCATACATAAATTAGTAAGGCTTGCTGGAATCACTACACATTCATCCTGAAAGTTAGATTCTGTCTGAGCTATCCCCAGGACACAACCAGCCCGGAGCTTCTAGATGTTACTGAAATATTAACTCCTTGCAAGTATGCTCAATGCACCTCAAACATTTTTTGTTTCTGTAGCCATGTATTGCTGGTCCATGATTTTTGTATGATAGATTACATTAAGATAGATATTCATGCAGGCTACATGCCAACATACTTCATTGCAGTGGAGTGTAGAAGAAAAGCCAAGGAACCATCAGGAGTTACCAGAAACAATAGCAGCTCATAGACAGATAGATGTATGGTCACTGTTTTGAGGCTATGTGTTTCATCACTAAACATGTGCCTTCATCAGGACATGAAGTAACCTGTTTTGACATGTATCTTGGAAAATTACATGTGATAACATGTGAATTCATTCTATTCTATTTATCATTTCATCTATACTGGAAGATTGAATTCTTACATGAGTAGGTTTTATGTATTGCATATAGAGGTTATTTATCTGGTGTAATCATTTATTCCACAGAGGTGGACACTGACATTGATTGACCCCTGTCCATGTTGTGTGTCTACACATAACGCATCATGGTGGTTCAGTGGTTAGCATTGTTGCTTTGCAGTGCTGAGGTCCTTGGTTCAAATCCCACCAAGGAAAATTTCTGCGAGGAGTTTGAAAGTTCTTTCCGTGATTATGTAGGTTTCCTCCAGATATTCTGACTTCCTTCCACGATACAAAAACATACTGATAGGAAAATTAGGTTGTGAACCCCAATTGGCATGATATCTATAAAGTGCTATGAAAACTAATGATGATTTATAAGCAAATAAATACCCAATTACATTACTCTAAAGTGTAGAGTTACTGTACATGCAGAGATCAGTGAGGAGGGCGTGTTTTTTTTCCCAGTGTGTTGCTGCATGCTTATGATTGGTCAATGTCATGCAGTGGAAGAAATACACCCCTCCCAGAAAAAGACCTAATTTAACTATGGCATTAATTATACCCTAACCTTTACAAGCTAATATATCGCAGCATTTCGGGGGTTAAAGTGCCAAGAGCAGTCTGTAACTGCTCCTGGTACATAGTGCCAGGTGTCAGCTGTCAGAATAAGCTGACACATAGCGGCAATCTTCCGCACACCACCCATGTGCGCGGGTGATCGCGCAGACGTAATAACCCATCCATGGTCGCATGGTCCCAGGTCACATGGATGGATTATTACATCTGGCTGACCAGCTCCTTCCTATAGCAGATTCTCTTTCTCGGTCTATCTATACCATGTATTGTCATTCAGAAAGAAAGCAGTAAAGCAGCCTCTTACAGTTGTTCTCAAGTTTTCATACCACTGAAGAATTTTTGCTTTCTTGGCCTTTTTTTCAGAGAATATGAATGATAACACCAAAACTTTTTCTCCACTCACGGTTAGTGGTTGAGTGAAGTCATTTATTGTCAAAATACTGTGTTTTCACTTTTTAAATCATAATGGCAACCCAAAACATCCAAATGACCCTGATCAAAAGTTCACATACCCTGGTGATTTTGGCCTGATAACATGCACAAAAGTTGACACAAATGGGTTTGAATGGCTACTAAAGGTAACATCCTCACCTGTGATCTGTTTGATTGTAATCAGTGTGTGTGCATAAAAGGTGAGTGTTTCTGGGATCCAGACAGACTTTTGCATCTTTCATCCAGCCACTGATGTTTTTGGAGTGTAAGTCATGGGGAAAGCAAAAGAATTGTGAATGGATCTATGGGAAAAGGTAGTTGAACTGTATAAAACAGGAAAGTGATACAAAAAGATATTCAAGCAATTGATAATGCCAGTCAGCAGCATTCAAACTGTGATTAACATATGGATTAACAAATGGATAATCAGGGGCTCTGTAAAAACAAAATCAAGGTCAGGTAGACCAACAAAAATGTCATCCACAACTGCCAGGAAAATTGCTCAGAATGCAAAGAAAAACCCACAAATAACATTAGCTGAAGTACAGGACTGTCTGAAAACTAGCAGTGTGGCTGTTTCAAGAAGCACAATAAGGAGGCACTTGAAGAAAAATGGGCTGCATGGTCGAGTCACCAGAAGAAAGCCATTACTGCACAAATGCCACAAAGTATCTCACCTACAATACGCAAAACAGCATAGAGACAAGCCTCAAAACTTCTGGAACAAGGTAATTTAGAGTGATGAAACCAAAATTGAACTTTTTGGCCACAACCATAAATGTTACATTTGGAGAGAGGTCAACAAGGCCTATGATGAAAGGAACACCATTCCTACTGCAAAGCACAGAGGTGGATCGCTGATGTTTTGGGGATGTGTGGTCAAAGTTGAAGGAAAGATGAATGCAGCACGTTATCAGCAAATACTGGAGGCAAATTTGCACTCATCTGCCCGGAAGCTGCGCATAGGACGTACTTTGACTTTCAACATGACAACGATCCAAAACACAAGGCCAAGTTGATCTGTCATTGGCTACAGAAAAACAAAGTAAAGGTTCTGGAGTGGCCATCTCAGTCTCCTGACCTCAATATCATTGAGCTACTCTGGGGAGATCTCAAGCGCGCAATTCATGATAGACAGCCCAGGAATTTACAGCAACTGGAGGCTTTTTGCCAAGAAGAATGGGAAGCTTTACCATCTGAGAAAATTAAGAACCACATCCACAACTACCACAAAAGACTTCAAGCTGTCATTGATGTTAGAGGGGGCAATACACGGTATTAAGAAAGGGGGTATGCAATCTTTTGATCAGGGTCATTTGAATGTTTTGTGCTGTCAATTTTATTTAAAAAGAGAAAACACAGTAGTTTGACAATAAATGGCTTTGCTAAACATGAGTGGAGAACAAGTTTTGGTGTTGTTCATATTCTCTGAAAAAAGGTCAAGAAAGCAAAAATTCTGCTGGGGTATGTAAACTTTTGAGCACAACTGCATTACCTAAGCAACCCTGGTATATCCAGTATTTGATCAGATAGACTTGGTGGACAGCAGTGTGAGGGTACTGTCACACAGTGGCACTTTGGTCGCTACAACGGCACGATCCGTGACGTTCCAGCGATATAGTTACGATATCGCTGTGTCTGACACGCTACTGCGATCAGGGACCCCGCTGAGAATCGTACGTAGTAGCAGATCGTTTGAAACTTTATTTCGTCGTCAAGTGTCCCGCTGTGGCGGCATGATCGCAGCGTGTAACAAAGGTGTGCACGATATTCCCAATGTCCCGTATGACTTCAACATCGCAACTACGTCATGAAATTATCGCTCCAGCGCCGTGCATTGCAAAGTGTGACCGCAGTCTACGACACTGGAGCGATAATCAAGCGACGCTGCAACGTCACGGATCGTGCCGTCGGAGCGATCAAAGTGCCACTGTGTGACAGTACCCTTAATCTCAGTGTGACGACTCAGCGTCAATCTGGTCACTTGTGTGGGGGTGAACTATTCTTAATTATGCCTGCTATATTATTTCTTTGATCAGTAAGCTAAGGACATGAGCCATTGTTTCATGTGAGACTGTCTGGTACCCTTTTTGTATGCTAATTTGTGGAATGCCTGCTAATTATGGATTGAATCCACCCCTTGCGGTGTATTAGTCTGCATCATTTGGATGACAATTATGCAGTCTAATTAAACTAGTGAGCAATGAGGGAACAGTCTTGATTATATTACCCCCCCCAATCCTGGGGTCACAATGCCCTGAAATTGAACCTGAGGTATATAAAAGGGACCTGATGATGTCACCAGTGTGATTCTACAGGGCTTCAGCCTAGGGATCATGGCTCTAGCTGGTTGATTACAGAACTGCTCCACTACCCAACATTGAGCCCATGAAATTGTTTGTAAAACCCAGTTTGGGACAATTTGGTCAACAGGCCACATACCACATTGTGCTCAGTCAGCTTCCTAAGCTTGCTGCTACCTCCTCTCTGTGGGTGCCCAACAAAAACAGGGTGCTGCTGGCTGGGGTAGTTGGCCCTGAATGCCCCAAAGTCACAGAAGTTCTAATCCCTGTCGAGACAGGGGAAGGGTGAGACTCTGTCAATTGCACCATCTTGTATTCTTGCTGGGAATGAACTATATGCTGTTAACTGTTGGTGATCCAATAAATTGTTACCGGAGTGTGGTATCCTCACTCTATGTTGTGTGAGTAGTGTTCTGCCCACGGGGAAGGAGTATGGGTATTCAGTGGGATGAGCCTCAGCTTGCGCTGTTTTTCTAAAGACAGCCAGGCCAGCCGTCAAGAGCACCCACTGACACTCTTGTCTCCACTCTCAACACTCCTTATACCTCTAGTATAGTATTAGATCAGATAGACAGGGAAAACAGTAGTGTGAGCACCTTCTTCTTACCTCAGCATCTGGAATCTCTAGTATTAGATCATAAAGATATAGTGGACAGCAGTGTGCTGACAGCCTCTTCTTACCTCAGCAGTCCTGGTATCTCCAGCATTATGTCATGTACACAAAGTGGACAGCAGTGTGAGCAGCCTCCTTTTATCTCAATACACCTGGTATATCCAGTATTAAATCAGAAAGACAAAGTGGAAAGCAGTGGGAGCAGCCTCATCTTACCTCAGCACCCCTGTTATCTCCAGTATTAGATAGACATGGTGGACAGCAGTGTAAGCAGTCTCTTTTCACCCCAGCATCCCAGATACCTTCAGAGTTAGATCAGAAAGACAAGGTAGACAGCAGTGTGAGCAGCCTCTTCTTACCTTTGAATCTCAGGATATCTCCGGCATTAGATCAGACAGGGTTAACAGCTAAGTAAGCAACCTTTTCTAACCTAGACAGTGTGGACAGCAGTGTGAGTAACCTCTTCTTACCTCAGCACTCATTCAACGGACAATATTACATCTGAATATGCTATGCGACTATATAGTCGTATATATGAAGGAACAATAGGGAGCTTACTACAGGAACATGTCCTATTCATTTTCTGTTACAGATTTCTGTTAGTGTAACAAGTTGGTGCACATGTTAATTATGTAGTAATTGCCTTTGTAAACATAGAAAAAATAAACAACATGATTGTGATTTGCTAATTAAATATATGTGGGAATTTATTTATAATGACATTTCCTTTAGTTATTAATTTTTTAATTTCCTATGAATTTTAAGTGTTTTATCTACATTGCATTTAGGGTAAAATTATCATCTTTCTTAATAATAATAATAATAATAATAATAATAATAATAATGTGAATTTCCAATTTGTAGCTAACTGCAAAATCCAAAAACCACGACATGATATGAATTTGACAATTTGGTGTAAAAGAGAAAAAAAAGAAAATTTTCTGTTAGTAAAAACTAGAAACACAACACTATTAGTGAAATAATCAATTTTAATTTTTTTCTAAGAGCAGAATTCCTGAAACACAAGTTGTTTTCCAATGGTGTAACCAAGAACCACACTTTTCTTTTACTTTGCTTATTTGCTCAATTATGGATTATGCAAATTCTCCCCTTTTTTTCCCCAACAGTAAGCTAATGAAAAAACATTGCCTGTTGTGGAGTAGAACAGTGTGTACTGTGCATCCCAGCCATTACCATGGCTACAAATCAACCACATGATGCAAAATGGAAGGGGAGCATGCTCCGTGAATGGATAAAGAAGCCTCATTTTTCTTCCTTTGTTCCGAAAGCTCCTTTAGACTTCCTGTTGTCAACCACAGCTGTGAGGAATGCTTCATTTGCATCATGTCTGAAAGCATGGTAGTGCAGACTGGCAGCGGCCTGTATTGTGACTGTTAAAACCTAGATTAATGTCGAACAAAACAATTTGCACTTTGTTTCTGTGGGAAAGTTCAGCCTCCCAGCTAGAAGACTTTCTAAAAACAGAGAACGGGGGAATTCTTCTGTATAGAGGGGAAAAATTAGCCAGCTACAAATCACAACAACCTCTCCCCCCATCGATCAAAATAGCCAACGAGGGCTTCTTTGCCCATTTAAAGTCCCTTTTGTCTATTAGCTTTCATCCCTTTCAGCTTTTTTATGCCTTATATTGTGTTTTCCAAAGCCAAATACATAAACATGGTAAAAAAAAAATCCTACAGGTTGACAATTCAATTGTTCCCCCCATCAACTTATTCTGTGTTTGCTTTGAGATTAGTAACAAAACCAATCACATTCAGAATGGGAAGAAAATTCTTGCAAAGCCACAGTAATTGTGTCCTAGCTGTGTTCGCTAGTATTTGCATATAGGCGTGTGTCTAGAATACGAGATCAGCTACGGTAGAGTCCCCCAACCCTACACTGCTTTCTCCGGAATGTATTCAAGTCCATGGCTAAGCCGATTTCTACAAACAATGAGCGTCTTTTGCGGTGGACATGAATCACGCTGATCGCTTGTTCCCAAGCTGAGGTAGAGGAAGTTGACAGCGCTTTAGAAAGAACCAAACATTAAAGTGTTTAGAAAATTACAAACACGATGAGAGTCAGGATAGCAACAAAGAAAGGACAATGGCCATTTTAGGCATTTATATTAAGGAGGCGGCAGGGCTACTATAATCGGTCTCACAAAGTTTCTTTTACACTGCTGTATAGTACATTTTCAAGGTTGTCCAATAGGTATCCCCGGCGTAACAAAATGTTACTCAAGAATTATCTTATGCACAATAAATAAAAATATCACCACTTAAAAAAGCAACACAGTCAGGACCAGTCTTAGGTATAATAAACCTTTTGGAAGGGGAAAAAGACAGTCTGAGTATGATCCAATAAAACATGCGGCAATGTTATGCTATGGGGGCACACACGTCAGATTTTTTCACGTAACGAGCCAGTCCAAAGAAAAAGTCACTGCATGCCTTTGTTTGATCTGATATTCAGATTGTACTCATCCTGCAAGTCAATGAGTCCATGGAAACAATCAGACTGTACTCAGATGACATCTAAGTGTAGTCCGATTTCCACGTACTGACAGGAAGGAGAAGATGGAGAATTTTTTTTCTCTATCTTCTCCTCATCTGAGAAAAGTGGTTCACACTATGATCACACTCTGATCAGAGTTTGATCAGAGTGTGATTTTCGTACTCAACTCAATTCTCTCAGATGAGAGAAAGTACGGTCCTCTGCACCTGCTATTTGAGTCAAAATGGTCCCCTGGTCTTATCCTTCCTTGGCTGGAAGAGTGTAGTGCTTTGACCAGTTTTCTCTGGCATTGACATCAATGCCTACCATAGTATTTTATAATATTACATTTTATATTTACTGCTGGATAATAGAGATGAGCCAATACATTTGAGTAGAATTGAATTCTACTCAAATTTTACAACTATCCGCATTCACCAAAATGTGAACCAAGATTTTTTGTAATTCACCTCTGCGCAGATTTAGCAAAAGGATGACTGCTGGCCTCCATTTTTTTGAATCCTAAAAGGCCATCTAAAAGTAAAAAAAATACTTATATTCATGTCAACGCTCATCTCTCTGATACCTCTTCTCCACACCATCAACAGTCCAGTCCTTGTCAGATTTTCTCATCACCACCTTTCACACTAGGACGGGATTTCCGGCTTTGATGAGGCATGAGAAGGTTCCCTGTATACACCAGCAAGGTCTCGGCATATGTTGGGATGTCATGATGCTGTGACTCTTTTTCCCTGGCCTCTCACTCTAGGCCAGGACTCAGGGCCGGCTCCAGGTTTTTGAGGGCCCCGGGCGAAAGAGTTTCAGTGCCCCCCCCTTTAACACATACCACAATTCATGATGCACAGATACAGGAGAGAAATATAGCACAGCCACGTAGCATATAGCACAGCCATGTAGTATACAGCACAGCCACGTAGTATATAGCACAGCCACGTAGTATATAGCACAGCCCACGTAGTGTATAACAGCCCACGTAGCATATAGCACAGCCATGTTGTATACAGCACAGCCACATAGTATATAGCACAGCCACATAGTATATAGCACAGCCATGTAGTATATAGCACAGAAATTCCATCGGGACGCCCAAGACAAACAACTTGGTCGTGTATATAGATGGCAGCATTCATATGGACGGTCCCGTGTCAGATCTCGGAACAATTATCAATCTAGGTCAAGATCTGCCTCTATACGCTCTAACAGATCGACTTGTGATGATGATCCGACTACTGCATCATCACCCAGTGGTTCGACATCCATAGGACATACTGACATTAAAAGAATGGCCACAAGACAGCTGGCCAAAACCAAGGCTGCTGGAGGGAGGGGTGCCCAGGTAAATACGCAGGGATTGTTGCGGGTGATAAATCTATCTACACATGTTCTCTCGGTGCATCAGACAGATGTTCTGAGTAGAGGCTTGACATTCTCTCCCACTAACTCTTTTAATTATTTTCTAGCGTTAAAAGATCTTCACTTATTTTCACGTAAATTGATCTTCAAGAAACTCCATAATAGCAGGGATCTGAATGACTGTGAGAGGGAGGCTTTACGGGATCTGGAGGAATTGCTTGAAGAACAACAAATTCAAAGTGGAAGTAAGTTTCCATCATCCACCCGTCCTAGATCCACCAGGTTCCCCTCCTTGGCTCTGTCACCAGCAATCGAAATTTTTACGAAGCTGGTGGGTGAGGATTTTAAAAAACTATCCTCACGACGTACACATGACAATTTAACATCAGAACAGCGTCATGCTATTAAACAACTAAAAGAAATGAAAGACGTAGTGTTCAAACCAGCAGACAAGGGGGGGAACGTGGTGGTCTGGCCGTGTGAGAAATATGAGCGGGAAGCTTTCCGACAGCTCAAAGATTCTAATACATATATTAGGCTTCCTTCCAGCCCCTTGGCCCCCTTCTCGCGGGCATTACAGGATATACTTGTGGGAGCCTTTGAGGCTAATATTATTACCAAACAGGTACTTGACGGACTTATTGTCAAGTCACCTCGGGTCCCCACATTCTACCTGTTACCAAAAATCCACAAGGATGCCCTTGACCCCCCGGGACGTCCCATAGTGTCAGGTATTGACGGGATTTGTGATCCGGTATGTCAATTTGTTGACTTTTACCTTAAATCATTCGTTGAGACACTACCGTCATATATTAGAGACACCACGGACGTCCTGTCAAGGGTTGATGGCATCCTTGTGGACCATGGCACTATTCTGGTCACTGCAGACGTTGAGGGGTTATATACGTGCATTGACCATTCCCATGGCCTCAATGCTGTTCGCCGTTTCCTGGGGGCCTCCGACCTGGATGGTCCTCTAGGTGAGCTGATCCTCGAGCTGGTGGAGTACATCCTCACCCACAATTATTTTGTCTTCAAAGATAGATTTTATTTACAAAAGCGCGGCACGGCCATGGGCGCGGCGTGCGCGCCCTCGTATGCCAACCTCTTCCTTGGCGCCTGGGAGGGGGAGATATTTGGTGACGAGGGACCGCCCGCCGCTGCCCATGTGCTGTGCTGGTATCGCTATATTGATGACATTCTCTTTTTGTGGGGGGGGTCTGCCCACCAGCTTGAGGAATTTATGGGCACCCTGAATGACAATAGGCGAAATATACGACTCACATATACCTTTAGTGAGACCGTAGTGGACTTCCTGGATGTCCGCCTGGAGGTCGATCTGGACCGGCGCATCCAGACGGACGTATTCAGGAAGCCCACATCAGTGAATTCCTTGCTACATGCCACCTCTGCTCATTATCCAGCCACAGTGAGGGCCGTCCCGGTCGGACAGTTCCTCAGGATGCGGCGAATTTGCTCTTCAGACACTAAATTTGAGGCACAGTCCGATGATTTAAAACAGAGGTTTAGAGATCGCGGCTATAGCGGCAGGTCCATTAAGGCAGGCTATGACCGTGCCCGCCGGACTCATAGGAATGATCTATTGCACCCTACCCCTAGACGTCGTGCAGTAGGTGGTGGTGATCAGATTCGATTCATCTCCACCTTCAACCATGAGTGGGAGAGCATGCGCTCAATCCTCAAAAGGCACTGGCCTGTACTTAGCACTGAACCTTCCCTGCGTGCTTCCCTGGGTGACTTCCCCCTTATGACATCAAGGAGGAGTATGAACCTTGGTGATATGCTTGTGAGGAGTCATTATGTTCCCACAATCAATAACCCCTTCGGTACTGCTGGTCCCCGCCCGGGCTGTGTCTCGTGTGGGCGCTGTCTTGCCTGCGCCAATGTCCTGCGCTGCTCTGAATTCAAATCCAGTGATGGCTTAAAAACTTTCCAGATAAGACATCGGATCTCGTGTGGGTCAACTAACGTTATTTATTATGCCACCTGCCCATGTTCAAAAATCTATGTGGGCCTTACCACACGTGAACTCAGGATCCGGATACGAGAGCATGTGCGGGACATTGACGCGGCCAGGACGGCACTCACAGAGACAGATTTAAAAACACTCCCCCGACACTTTTGGTTGCACCATAATTGCAACTCAAAATTATTGTCTGTTCGGGGAATTGATGTGCTCCACCTTGGGGTTAGAGGTGGGGACAATAAAAAGCGTCTCGCGCAAATCGAGACAAAGTGGATTGTCCTTCTGGATTGTGTGACTCCTAAAGGGCTCAATGAGTCTTTGAGCTTTGCCCCATATCTTTAGCGTTAGTGAGATATAAACGGGTCTTTGTATTATCTCGTCCATGTTGCAGTTTTAATTTGTATTTTAATCATTTTTATTTCATTTCGTTTTTGCAGTATTAATCATTTCTCTTACCTGTGGACTCTTGTTTGGCCGCTGATCTCTTCCATCAATCTGGATTCGTCTTCCTGGAGTTTCTTGTTATGGTGGGATGTGGATACCTTTGAAAATATAAGATCATTAGTTATTCAATATAAATACTAACTTTAGAATTTGGCTACTGAATGATGTATAATTAATTAGATCTACTATTAGCTACATTATTGCACATCATGATATATTTATTTATTATATTGTATATTGTATTTCCAAATTCTGTCATATAAATGTAATTGGGTCGTTTTGAAAATATGAATTGTGAATTGGTATATTGCTATTATGAATTTGATATGTTACGATTATAACGATACATATACATATATATATTTTCCATATTTACTATATATATAATTATGGGCTGTTTTGCACATCCCTGTTTTTCCATTAGTACCCATATGGATACTATTGCGTCGTGTATACAGCTTTGACTGCTATGACATCTTTATGCCCTGATGGGTTCCCACATATGGAAACTACATCTACATACTCCGTGACCCGGTTTTCCAGTCGCTACCTTCTTCAAGCGGCCGTGCGCATCGCCCGGCTGGTGGGCGGCTCCCCCATGTGGACGGGCGCGCCTGAGCTTTGTGTGGGCGTTCCGGACTTGTTCCCGGCGCGCGCGCACTCGGCTTTGCGCCCTGCCCCCATGGCGGACCCGTCCGCCACCGTGCGCATGCGCCGCCGGCGCCGCTACTATTGGTCCGATATGGACACATGACACAGGTCAGCTGGCCCAAATATGGGTCCTCTCTGTTGCAAGCTCACTTCCTTGAGAAAGCGGTGTTTTGCAGCCGCGAAACACGTGTCGGGAGCTGATATCTGGACGAGACCCCGCTCCTCTATCCCCTCTTCCCTGTACCCTGGTAAGCAGACCCACTCTAACCTATTTATACACTATCCATTAGCACTTTATTACATAGTGGTCATTTTTAGCCAGGCTACATGCTATGGAGAGGATTCTCCTTAGAGACATGTTGTAGGGGATATCAGAGGGGTGGGTGCCCTCCTATATGTATATCATGGTACTACTATACACCTCTGTATGTTACTGTCGCTTTTAATATATTCAATTGTGTTCTAATAAAGTATTTTCGTTTTATACAATTATGCTCCGGTTTCTCCTATTTGTCTTTGCTATTTGGAGCTAAGTGATGGGTCTGGTTGTTCACAACACACATGTGTTGCCCCAGACTACTAATATGATCTTGGGATTTTGTATATTACGTAGTATATAGCACAGCCCACGTAGTGTATAACAGCCCACGTAGCATATAGCACAGCCATGTTGTATACAGCACAGCCACATAGTATATAGCACAGCCACATAGTATATAGCACAGCCATGTAGTATATAGCACAGCCACGTAGAATATAGTACACTGCACAGCCACATAGTATATAGCACAGCCACGTAGTGTATAACAGCCCATGTAGCATGTAACACAGCCCACGTAGTATATACCACAGCCACGTAGTATATATCACAGCCCACATAGTGTATAATAGCCCTCATAGCATATAACACAGCTCACGTAGTATATAGCACAGCCATGTAGTATATAGCACAGCCACGTAGTATATAGCACAGCCACGTAGTATATAGCACACTGCATAGCCACATAGTATATAGCACAGCCACATAGTATATATCACAGCCACGTAGTGTATAACAGCCAACATAGCATATAACACAGCTCACATAGTATATAGCACAGCCATGTAGTATATAGCACAGCCACGTAGTATATAGCACAGCCACGTAGTATATAGCACAGCCACGTAGTATATAGCACAGCCACGTAGTATATAGCACAGCCAGTCATGTAGTATATAGTCTATAAGTCCCTCCCACACCCAGCATCATTCAGATGCCATACTGTAGGTCTGTGGTGGCCCCGTACAGTTGCACCTTGTCCTCCCAGGCTGCATCCCCCCGCAATGCTTTGGTTTGGGACCAGCCTGGAACTTGGAAGGAAGACTCACTGCTTTCACTGTCACTCACGCCGTCGCCCCCGTTGTACAGGGATGGCCCGGGTGCACCGTTCACTGACTGCTGGCTGCTCGTGCTCGTCGTCATCTTCCTGCTTGGCGCTGGACCTGGACGGTGGACGATCTCTGAGCTCACCTGGAAGTGACGACACAGACGACCGCCGGCCCGGAAGTGACTCTTCATATCCATGGTGACGGTGTGGTGAGTATTCCAGCACCTGCGCAGCGAAACTCAGTCACAGAGAGAGCTCTGTGCCGCGCCTGCTGCCAGGGATGGCTCCGCCTCCGAGTCCTGTCTGGGAGACAGAGATCACGGAGTTGATGTATACTAATACACACACAGAACAGCCGGATGTAGTCCGGCTGCGGGGGCCCCCCAGGAGCTCATCAGTGTATTACCGTCCATACTGTTACTACCTTAAATGGGCCCCCCCGTCTCGCCAGGGCCCCGGCACTTGCCCGGGTACGCCGGGTGCTGACGCCGGCCCTGCCAGGACTTCTGGTTCTGGTGAGGGAATTTAGGCAAAATTGTTGGCGATAAGTAGACTCTGCCAGAACCAGATGGATGACGGTGAGGAGCAAAGTGGCTGGAGAGGTGAACAGTAAAGTCAATATAAGGATTTCTTTTATTTTTTACATATTACTTTTATTATACTCTGGAGTTATGGAGAATAACTTCTCTGTGAATTGAATTTCCCTGGTAAAATTCACTCAGACAGGCAGTTTGCCTTATCTGCTCATCTCTGCTGGACATACAGTTGCAATGACAATTATTCAAACCACATAACAAATTCATTATCAAAAATGTAAGACCATTCCAGTATTTGAGTCCAAAAGCAGATTGGCAATACACACTTTGATTAGGTCTAGTGTTGTCCAGTTATTAAATTGTTGAAATATACAATTGCGATGAAAATTATTCAATTTACATTGCAAATTAGGCTTCTTACTAAAATTTACAAACTTTGTGCTGTTTTTAATAAACCAAGCAAGAACAATTTTAAGTAGCTCAATATACTGTAACGTGTTTTTTCTTAATTCACCACAAAATGCCCTTTTACTGACTGCTGCAGAATTTTTCATCCCTCTGAATGGAATCAACCCCATAACAGCACACATTTGCTTATCATGTATTGCCTCAAGTATCAAGAGCTTCATTAGTGGCCTCAAGTGTGCTTGACATAAAACATCAATTACCCAGACTGGCAAGGGCTTGCTGGCTGTGACATTTGATTGTATCTTTGATACTGGTAAAACAAAGAATGATGAAACCTCTCATGTGGTATGAAGGATATTAGAGCTTTATGATGACCAAAAGGCCCCTATTAGTCAGAGTCACCATTTTAGTCTGTATGGTCATATTCTGATGATGGTTATTGGCTGCAATTAGAGATACAGATTGTCTCGAGACTCTGTTGCCAAATCAATTGGATGAAGGCAAAATTCAGACTCTCATGTTTCAAGCAGCCTCAGGAGATCCATGGACAGTGCATTCTTGATAGTGCATGCTTAACAGTAAAGACATTCTGCATGCAAATAGCAGAAGCTATAGTGGATCAAGAGAAACCCATTATAAACAAATCAAGTCCATCAGACAACTACTGGGTTTTATCTTTTGAATAGAAGTATGGCCATCAGCATCACTTTAACCAAATAACCTCTTCAATTATTGAAGATAGCCTCTTGTATACCTAGAATACCCAGTCAGAGCTCCGATGCTGCTACGAGGCTGAATTTCCACTGTAACTTGGGCTAAAATTCCAGCCCCAGCTACAGGGGAAATCAAATGAAAAATGTGATTCCTAAAATGTCATCGACATGTTTTTTACGACCATATGGTGGTCACAATATGTGAAATAAATGAAAATTAGTAAAAAAATTAACTAAATAAATAAATAAAAGGCCAATGCCAATGCAAATAGCTTTACTACCCCTAGCCCTGTAGGAGAAAAAAATCAAATCAAACCAATTTATATTTCTGATTTAAAATCTTTATTTTTTTCCCCACAGCAGCTGGTTACACTTCTAACATACAATTTCTTCAGTCATCCCACAGAGGAAATTCATTTTAACGACGTTCACTATCAAAATAGCTTATTACTTGTAAATAGATACATACAATGCATTGATTAATGCTGATTAATTTCTTCTGTGATAGTTAAGGGATTCATTTTAAAATAACACATAAAATGTCCACGGCAACTAATGTTGACATTCTGTGTATTGGATGAAAAAGAAATCAGTCTCTGTAATTCTAATAAATATTCAACATTATGTGCACATGATGCAGACACTGATTATGTAAGACATTCAGAAACTTGCAATCAAGTCTAATATTAAGTATGCACATGCTAGACAATGTATTCAGTATGCCTGAAATTTCCATTTATCTACATGCTCTAATAGTCAGAAAATCAATTGAATTTGCAGGAACTCATACAGTTAATGCAATCCTGTATTAAGTCCAAAATAACTTTTTCTTTAAAGTCCAATATAACTACAAACTGTTATCTGTGCCCTTTCCCATGACACAGGTTGAGTAAGGCCCTAATTAGAATTGGAACAAAGAACAGGAAATCTACAGGTTTAAAAAAAACTATTACTTATCATAGGAATGTAGCTTAAGACGCTGTTTTTCTTTTGTGCAGCGTCAAACACACCAAAAACTTGCCTATATACTACAAAAGGTGTTTCCACAAGTGTCCACAAGGGTTATTCCCACCGCTCTCTTTCACCCTTTCGTGGCTGAGATGATGATTTTAGCTGCCGACCACCAGAAGCTGGGTTACAAAAACAGCAGTGCACTACTGTGCCATTCTTTTGACATAATTCCCTTGGAAACGAATAGGAGTTACAAAAACAATGGAGAAAATCAGGTTACTCCAAAGTAAAGATGAAGTTGTGGAAACATTTTCTGTAGGAATTAAAGAGTGTCGCTCAGCTGCGCTTGGTTGTTTTCTTAAGGGTTTGCTCACAGGAGCGTATAACTTGGACAAATGCAATCCGATAAAATAAGGATTGCACTCAGACCAATGTTATTCAATGAGGCCGTGCAGATGAGAGTATTTTTTTCTCAGCTGTATTCAATATGGAAAAAAAATTACAGCATGCTGTGATTTCACTATGAAATCGGATGGGTGCGAGAAAAAAAAATCGTATGCCATACAGACCATCAGAGTGGTGTCTGATTTTTATGGATACATTGCAATTCTGTGACATAGGAGATAGTGATGAGTGAACGTGCTCGGATACGATGTTAGACGAGCATGCTCGGGTGCTAACCAAGTATCTTCGGCATGCTAGAAAAATATGTTTCTGTTCCCGCGGCTGCATATATTGTGGCTGTTCAACACTACAACACATGCCTGTTTGCTAAGCAATCCCTGAATGTGTTGCGGCTGTCAAACAGCCTCGAGACATGCAGCTGCGGGGACTCGAACATATTTTTCGAGCACACAGAAGACAGCTCCCGAGGATGCTCAGATAAGACCTTATAAGACCTTATTAGCGAGAGCAGGTGGCGGGTGATGGGAGTATTCATCAGCAGGCGCCTGCGCTATAAATAAATACATTTAAGAAAAATAGCATGGGTTCCCCTCTATTTTTACTAGCATGTCAAAACTGACAGATGCGGGTGTTGTGAATTCTGCTCTTGGGCTCCCTCCGGTGGTTGTTGGTGGTAGTGCAGTTGTCTTGGGGTTGTAATCCGGGCAGGTGTTTCTGCTGATTGCAGCTCTATTAGGTATTTAGGTGTGCAGGATCCATGAGTCAGTGCCAGTTGTCCATTGTACTTGGAGGGATTGCATCTCTCTCTGGCTCCTCATGCCATGCTGCCAATTCAGAAAAGATAAGTGTCTGGTATTTTTTTTTTTTTGCACACATGCAGTGTGCTTTGCAATTCAGTGCAATTTATTGTGTTTTGGTCCAGCTTAGACTTTGTTTGGATTTTTCAGTCATGCTGGATTCTCAGGAGATGCAGATATACTTTCTATGTCTTTAGTTAGATGTGGAATATTTGTATTATCTGCTGTGGATATTTTTAGGATTTTAATACTAACCGCTTAGAATTCTGTCCTATCCTTTTCTATTTAGCTAGAAGTGCCTCTTTTGCTAAATCCTGTTTTTCTGCCTGCGTGTGTCTTTCCTCTTATACTCACAGTCAATATTTGTGGGGTCCCAACAACAAAGAAAAATTGTTCCAGCTTCTTCATAAAATTTGATACTTTATTCCAACATATTAAAATAGAAAAGGACACACTCCTGGGACAATGCCATAGCACATGTGAAGAGAGCTACGCGTTTCGACCTTGCGGTCTTTGTGTTGCGTCAGCCAGATGTTTCTCTTCCATTTCAGGTTGAGGTTGACGCTTCTGAGATTGGGGCAGGGGCCGTTTTGTCTCAGAGGAATTCTGATGGTTCCTTGATGAAACCGTGTGCCTTCTTTTCCCGTAAGTTTTCGCCTGCTGAACGCAATTATGATGTCGGCAATCGGGAGTTGTTGGCTGTGAAGTGGGCGTTTGAGGAATGGCGACATTGGCTTGAGGGAGCCAAGCACCGTATTGTGGTCTTGACCGACCATAAAAATCTGATTTACCTCGAATCTGCCAAACGGTTGAATCCTAGACAGGCTCGATGGTCCCTGTTTTTCTCCCGTTTTGATTTTGTGGTTTCGTATCTTCTGGGTTCTAAGAATATTAAGGCTGATGCCCTCTCTAGGAGTTTTTTGCCTGATTCTCCTGAGGTACTTGAGCCGGTCGGCATTCTGAAGGAAGGGGTGGTCCTTTCTGCCATTTCCCCTGATTTGCGACGGGTTCTGCAGGAATTTCAGGATGACAAACCTGACCGCTGTCCAGTGGGGAAACTGTTTGTTCCCGATAGATGGACTAGTAGAGTGATTTCTGAGGTTCATTGTTCTGTGTTGGCTGGCCATCCTGGTATTTTTGGTACCAGAGATTTGGTTGGTAGGTCCTTTTGGTGGCCTTCTTTGTCGCGTGATGTGCGTTCTTTTGTGCAGTCCTGTGGGACTTGTGCGTGGGCCAAGCCTTGTTGTTCCCGTGCTAGTGGGTTGCTTTTGCCTTTGCCGGTCCCTGAGAGGCCCTGGATGCATATTTCTATGGATTTTATTTCTGATCTTCCGGTTTCCCAGAAGATGGCTGTCATCTGGGTTGTTTGTGACCGGTTCTCTAAGATGGTTCATTTGGTGCCTTTGCCTAAATTGCCTTCCTCTTCTGATTTGGTTCCGTTGTTTTTTCAGCATGTGGTTCGTTTGCATGGTATTCCGGAGAATATTGTGTCTGACAGAGGTTCCCAGTTTGTTTCTAGGTTTTGGCGGGCCTTTTGTGCTAGGCTGGGCATTGATTTGTCTTTTTCTTCTGCATTTCATCCTCAGACAAATGGCCAGACCGAGCGAACTAATAAGACTTTGGAGACTTATTTGAGATGCTTTGTGTCTGCTGATCAGGATGATTGGGTGGCTTTCTTGCCACTGGCCGAGTTTGCCCTTAATAATCGGGCTAGTTCGGCTACCTTGGTTTCGCCCTTCTTTTGTAATTTTGGTTTTCATCCACGTTTTTCTTCGGGGCAAGTTGAACCTTCTGATTGTCCTGGTGTGGATTCTGTGGTTGACAGGTTGCAGCAGATTTGGGCTCATGTGGTGGACAATTTGGTGTTGTCTCAGGAGGAGGCTCAGCGTTTTGCTAACCGTTGTCAGTGTGTTGGTTCCCGGCTTCGGGTTGGGGATTTGGTCTGGTTGTCTTCCCGTCATGTTCCTATGAAGGTTTCTTCCCCTAAGTTTAAGCCTCGGTTTATTGGTCCTTACAGGATTTCTGAGATTATCAATCCGGTGTCTTTTCGTTTGGCCCTTCCGGCCTCTTTTGCCATCCATAATGTTTTCCATAGATCTTTATTGCGGAAATATGTGGTGCCCGTTGTTCCCTCTGTTTATCCTCCTGCTCCTGTGTTGGTTGATGGGGAGTTGGAGTATGTGGTTGAGAAGATTTTGGATTCTCGCTTTTTGAGGCAGAGGCTTCAGTACCTTGTCAAATGGAAGGGTTATGGCCAGGAGGATAATTCTTGGGTTTTTGCCTCTGATGTCCATGCTGCTGATTTGGTCCGTGCCTTTCATCTGGCTCATCCTGATTGGCCTGGGGGCTCTGGTGAGTGTTCGGTGACCCCTCTTCAAGGGGGGGGTACTGTTGTGAATTCTGCTCTTGGGCTCCCTCCGGTGGTTGTTGGTGGTAGTGCAGTTGTCTTGGGGTTGTAATCCGGGCAGGTGTTTCTGCTGATTGCAGCTCTATTAGGTATTTAGGTGTGCAGGATCCATGAGTCAGTGCCAGTTGTCCATTGTACTAGACGCCTATCCATTACAAACCCCATAGTCATATTGCAGATAAACACACAGCCAGAATAAAGTCATTTATTTGAAATAAAAACACATTGTTTTACTTTTTTATTTAAAAATAAAAAACAAAGGTTTACTTACTTTATACACATTTTATTGAAGCCCTCGTCCCCTGCCAAAAAAACCTGAAAATAATAAACAATAATGCTCAACTAGCACCCATTGAATTGAAGCCCTGGTCTCTTGTAAAAAAAAAAAACACATGTCCCTTACCTGTCCGAAGTACTGTCCCATAATCCATATCTGCAATAAGTGGTTTTCAATGCTGGACGGTGCCAAGCTGTGCCGTGTTAGGGTTGACGGATTGTGTTAAATAACATAAATAATAAATCACAACCCGGGATCCACCCTTCAGAGATGGAAAACTGCTGCTAGTAAACAATGACAGAACACACTGGGTTAACGTCACTCAGTGTGAACAAGACGCTGAGTCCCAACCTCTGTTCTTCCACAGAGAGGAACAGTATAGAAACGAAAGAGAAGCTCTTCCACTGAGCTGTGTCACTCACACAGAAACAAAAGAGCTGCTCTGCACTGAGCTGTGTCACTGGCACACAGAAACTAAAGAGCTTCTCTGCACTGAGCGGTGTCTCTCGGACGCAGAAATGAGAGAGCTGCTCTGCACTGAGCTGTCACTCGCACACAGAAATGAAGGAGAAGCTCTGCAACTGAGCTGTGTCACTTGCACACAGAAATGGAACAGATGCTCTGAGCTTAATATCCTGAGTAGGGTTGTGCTTGCTCTGGAACTCTGCTGTGCTAACCTCACACATGTAGGAACCAGATGCTAAGCTAATGGCTAAATGCCCCCACTAACGCCAGCTGCCTGTGAAAGAGTACAGTCCCAAAGCTTAGACAGACACACAACACTTGCAGACAGAGTGGTAGAGACTCAGTCACATAGCCGTACATAAAATGATGCTAGTGCACCAGCGTGTGCCTCTGAGAGCCTTTTATACACTAGACTCATGTCCAGCTGTACAGAACCTTGCCCGTTGACCAATCTGGAGCTGTCACATCACCAGAGCAGCTGACATCCGTCCACAAATGAAAAGACGCCACTTCACGGACATGTTCAGTAAGGTGATTTCTGGACTTAGACTCCAGAGCTTCAGGCTTCAGCTGCCTGTTGCTGGTTTCTAGAGACTTGGCTGGAGAGCCAGCATTAACCAAACAAATACTGTGAGCCTGAGCAAGAAGCTGGGACCGACATCTATGCTGAGCAGCACCCGCAGCAGCCGAGTCCGAATGGGAGACCGCAGAGGCAGAAAAGGCTCGGGATCTATCCCACACAGTGGGAAGATCCCGATACTTAAAAGACTGTCCATATTAAAAATCATGAATGAGCTGCTGCGAGCGCAGTGACAGTGACTAGCGGTGATGTCATTGAGGTTACTGAGGCTGCATTCCCAGCTCTGTGGTGACCTCAGTGAGATCACTGCTAGCACTGTGTGAAAAGTCTCATGGTGTAGCGCTGAGCTCAGTGAGTTCACCCCAGTTCGCCGTGAGATTGAGCATAACCTTCAACAGAACAGCATGTGTAGTTTGACATCACTGACTTATCAGAAGGGACATCTCCTACCTTTAAATACAATATATACTGTATATACACTGCTCACACAAATAAAGGGAGCACTAAAATCCCACATCCTAGATATCACTGAATGAAATATTCCAGTTGTAAATCTTTATTCATTACATAGCGGAATGTGTTGAGAACAATAAAACCTAAAAATGATCAACGTAAATCACAATTAATATCCCACAGAGGTCTGTTATTGGAATGATGCTCAAAATCAAAGTGGAAAATGGAGTTACAGGCTGATCCAGCCTGAGTGAAAATGCCTCAAGATAAGGAAATGATGCTCACTAGTGTGTGTGTGGCCTCCACGTGCCTGTATGATCTCCCTACAATGCCTGGGTATGCTCTTGATGAGGCAGCAGATGGTCTCCTGAGGGATCTTCTCCCAGACCTGGACTAAAGCATCCACCAACTCCTGGACAGTCTATGGTGCAACGTGACGTTGGTGGATGTGTGAGACATGATGTCCCAGATGTGTTCAATCGGAATCAGGTCTGGACAACAGGCGGGCCAGTCCACAGCTTCAATGCCTTCAACTTGCTGGAACTGCTGACACACTCCAGCCACATGAGGTCTGGCATTGTCCTGCATTAGGAGGAACCCACGGCCAACAACACCAGCATATGGTCGCACAAGGCGTATGAGGATGTCATCTCGGTACCTAACAGCAGTCAGGCTACCTCTGGCGAGCACATGGAGGGCTGTGCAGCCCTCCAAAGAAATGCCACACCACACCATTACTGACCCACTGCCAAACTGGTCATGCTGAAGGATGTTGCAGGCAGCAGATCACTCTCCATGGCATCTCCAGACCCTGTCACATCTGTCACATGTGCTCAGTGTGAACCTGCTTTCATCTGTGAAGAGCACAGGGCGCCAGTGGTGAATTTGCCAATCCTGGTGTTCTGTGGCAAATGCCAAGCATCCTGCACGGTGTTGGCACAACCCCCATCTGTGGACGTTGGGCACTCAGATCATCCTCATGTAGTCAGTTTCTAACCGATTGTGCAGACACATGCACATTTGTGGCCTGCTAGAGGTCATTTTGCAGGGCTTTGGCAGTGCTCCTCCTGTTCCTCCTTGCACAAAGGCTGAGGTAGCGGTCCTGCTGCTGGGTTGTTGCCCTCCTATGGCCCCCTCCACGTATCCCGGTGTAATGGCCTGTCTCCTGGTAGCGCATCCAGCCTCTAGACACTACACTGACAGACACAGCAAACCTTCTTGCCACAGCTCGCATTGATGTGCCATCTTGGATGAGCTGCACTACCTGAGCCACTTGTGTGGGTTGTAGAGTGCGTGTGTGAAAGCACAACCAACATTCAAAAGTGGCCAAAACACCAGCCAGAAAGCATTGGTACTGAGATGTGGTCTGCGGTCCCCACCTGCAGAACCACTCCTTTATTGAGTGTGTCTTGATAATTGCCAATAATTTCCATCTGTTGTCTATTCCATTTGCACAACAGCATGTGAAATTGATTGTCAATCAGTGTTGCTTCCAAGTGGACAGTTTGATTTCACAGAAGTTTGATTTACTTGGAGTTATATTCTGTTGTTTAAGTGTCCCCTTTATTTTTTGGATCAGTATATACTGTATATATATATATATATATATATATATATATATATATATATATATATATACACACACACACAACTAAGCCTTCACTAATACTGTCTAAAAAGATAAATTGTTTCTGTTGCCCATAGGATCTAATCAGAGCTCAGCTTTCATTTTTTAGACGGCTCTGGTAAAATGAAAGCTGCACTGTGATTGGTTGCTATGGGCAACAAAGACAGTTTTTAGAGCCAGGAGAGGACACAGGAGAGGACATTGGAAACACATGCAGAATTGAAGGATGGAGGATTATAAACTTTTCTACAGGGATGTGGGGATAGATGGGATTAACATTTATTGACACAATATTAGAAACCGTGCACAACAGCGTGTCTCAGCTGTTGAGTAGCTCTTGTTTATCTGTGCATGGGAAAATAAAACATTTCTGCGATAACACCTTTAAAGGGAATGAATCAGTAGGATCAACCCTCCTAAGCCAGCTATATGGGCATGCAGGTCATAGAAAATTGAATAAAATGATATCTTGACATCTGTGATTCGGTATCTTATGTTAGGGCTAGCGGAATGCACCAAATAATTAGAAGGATGGTATAAGGTGCGTTCGCAGCCCGGGGTCCACCGTGCAGTGATGGAACCTACTGCTGAGTAATGACAGACTATATGGCGGTATAATGTGGATACACACATGGGTTAGCTTCACCTGGTATGAAGGAAGCGAACCCTGTTGCGTCACAGGGTCGCGGTACTGCCCAAAGAGCGCAAGCAAAGAGTCACAGAACTCTGTCCCAAGACTCAGGGAAAGAGTTCCTCTAGACCCCTTGCGCTCAACACCGCTACTGGGGTGTCAGAGATTAACAGAAATAATAATTTAATGCACAAGAGTGCATGCAGTGCCGCTCTGGCAGATGCCACTAACCACCCAGACTTGGGCCACAGGCGGTCACTGCTATCAGACACAGTATCGTGTGCTAGCACTGTCAGGTGCTAGGTAGCTTCCACCATTCGGGAACAGTCAACAACACTAGGGATGGGAATGATTCGGAGCTTTCATCCATAGACAGGCAAACATCCACGCACACACATTAATAAGTTTATACTAGCGCATGGCCGTGCTGCCATGTGAACCTTTCATAGCGGGAGCTCTCCAGGACCTTCCTAGTTGTCCAATAGGAGCTGCTACAAGACCTGAGCATGTGACCCCCGACCTCCAATGAGAGGTCGTCCCTTGGACATGCTCAGAAGAAGAAAAGCAGGACAGTCCCAGGGACGCCTGCTCGCCTCTGATCAGTACTGGTTACAATGGCTGAGCCTGGAAGGACAGCAGTAACCATCTGCACAGTATTAGCCTGAACCAGATGCTGGGACCGACGTCTCTGCTCAGCAGGCTCCACTGCGGCTGGAGGAGAATGGGAGACCACAGCGGATATGGTTCGAGATTCCCCCTGTGCAGTGGCGGGAACTCAACATCTAACATCTTACGTCACAAAAATCCACGGTTTTCTTAATATGTAAATGAGCTGTTACAATCTATGGGCTGGACATAGATCTCCCTGTGAATCTGACTCCAGAGATTATCTTAAAGGGAACCTGTCACCCCCAAAATCAAAGGTGAGCTAATCCCACCAACATCAGGGGCATAAGCATTCTGGAATGCTGTATACTGTTAGAATATACTCACCCGGGGCGGTCCGGTTCCGATGGGCTTCGCGGTCCGGGGCCTCCTATCTTCCTACGATGACGTCCTCTTCTTGTCTTCATGCTGCTGCTCTGACACAGGCGTACTTTTTCTACCCTGTTGAGGGCAGAGCTAAGTACTGCAGTGCGCAGGCGCCGGGCCTCTCTGACCTTTCCCGGCACATGCGCACAGGGGCTTATCTACAGAATGCTGTAGATAAGCCCCTGATACCGGTGGGCTTAGCTCACCTTCGATTTTCGGGGTGACAGGTTCCCTTTAAGTGAAAAAAGGCTGTCACGGCACAGTTGTCAGGTGACCCGGGACCAGGGGCTCCTTCCCTGTCCTTAACACTAGGGGGCTCCCTAGCTCACCCTGCTCCCCGCATTACTTCAAATGACAAGGATGCCGGGGTCTCCACCTTTGCCTTCTCTCTTGAGTTAGCCCTCCATCTGTTCTCTTACCCCACCCAGGGAAGAGGGGGCGCTACTTTGCACTGTAGTACACCAACCTGACAAACAATGCAACATAAACAAGGCTTAAAAGTACCTTCACACGAAACGACTTTACAACGAGAACGACAACGATCTGATCGCTGCAGCGTCGCTGTTTACATCGCTGGAGAGATGTCAAACACAGCAGCTCCAGAACGACGCAGGAGCGATCCTGTGACGTAGCGGTGACGCACTTATCGTTCTCACAGGTCGTTAGCTCCATGTTTAACACATACCTCCCAACTTTAGGGGAAGGGAAAGAGGGACAAAGTCAGCGGCGCGCGGCAAATTTTAGGCCACACCCATTTCACAACTAGCCACGCCCCAACCACACCCATTTAGCACTTCTGATCACAATGTTTCGTTAACAATAATTATGAACAAAAAAATATGGCCACACACGACGCTCCATACTGTACAATGGCCATTGGCCACATTATGCTCCATACTGTATAATGGCCCCACATGATGCTGCGTACAGTATACTTGCCCCACGTGATGGTCCATACAGTATAATGGCGCCACATGATGCTTTGTACAGTATAATGGCCCCACACGATGCTGGGTATAGTATAATGGCCACACAATGCTGGGTACAGTATAATGGCCCCACACAATGCTGGGTGCAGTATAATGGCCACACATGGTTACCCCACCCCCATCATTGCCTTCTCCATCAGTACACACAAACACCTTTCACCGCGCTCCCTCGCAGCAGCCGGCAGCTTCCACTCCCACTGCGCTGAATGGTGTCATCCAGCTGCGCCGCTGACTGCTGTATCCAGCATTACAGCTCAGTCCCCATAGAATGTAATACAGCACAGCCCCCATAGAATGTAATACAGCACAGCCCCCATAGAATGTAATACAGCACAGCCCCCATAGAATATAATGCAGCACAGCCCCATAGAATATAATGCAGCACAGCCCCATAGAATATAATGCAGCACAGCCCCATAGAATATAATGCAGCACAGCCCCATAGAATATAATGCTGCACAGCCCCCATAGAATGTAACGCAGGCAGGTGGCAGCCCCCATAGAATGTAACGCAGGCAGGTGGCAGCCCCCATAGAATGTAACGCAGGCAGGTGGCAGCCCCCATAGAATGTAACGCAGGCAGGTGGCAGTCCCCATAGAATGTAACGCAGGCAGGTGGCAGCCCCCATAGAATGTAAGGGGTGCTGCACCAGGTTGGTGGAGAATCCGATGGATGGGTACCAGGGGGAGAGTGGGAGCGGGGTGCGCTGCATGCCATGGGGAGACAAAGTTTAGTTTGTCAGTCCTCCTATGCTGTCAGAGTCTCTGCTGTAACCGCAGCAGGGCAGCGCTGCATGGAGAGGGGGAGAGACACATACATTCACTTACAGTCTGGAGATCCGCTCGCTGCTCCCGCGGTCACACAGACACGGAGTGTCTCACAACTCTGCCCCCGTGCCAGAAACCAGTCCGGGTGCTGCCGCTCTGTCCTCAGAGTCCGCCCACGTCTATAGTTGAGGAGGAAGCCGGAGGCGGGCGGTGAGGCAACTCAAGGGGGCGTGGCTACAACGCAGTCCCAGGGAACGGAACGAACAGCGGGTACTAATCGGGCTCTCTCTACGTCCCGGAAGTGGGCGGGGCTTCACCGGCGGCCGCAAATTCGGGATTTTAAATGCCCGAAGCGGGACAGCGGGACCCCGGTGCCAAAGCGGGACTGTCACGCTGAAATCGGGACGGTTGGGAGGTATGCACTGCACAGTACCATCACTCCTCCTGTATATATACACTGTACAGTACCACTCCTCCTGTATATATACAATGCACAGTACCACTCCTCCTGTTCCGTATATATACACTGCAGAATTTACAATAGCTTTCACTCATGTAAGAAGTGAAATCTGGCATTGTACTATACCTATATTTCTCTGCTGTATCTGGGCATCATGAATCGTGGTATGTGTTAAAGGGGGGGGGGGGGGGCCCACTGAGACTCTTTCGCCCGGGGCCCTCAAAAACCTGGAGCCGGCCCTGCTTGCCCCTATAAGTTTAATGGAGGTCACGGGTGAACACTCTGTAAGTGGGCAGATAAGCCACACAAATGTTTCTGGTGGTGGGATCTAGTGGTCATGTCACCCGAATCAGCATTATACAGCCTTAGTCTTGTAGTTTTCCAAACTTTTCCAGAATTGGGGCCATAATTATGGAAAATTGGGCCAGAACTGCACTACGGTGACACAAGCTAATGGTGTGTTCACCTGTGTCACTAATCTTTGGATGTGTTCACAAGTTGCAAAATTCGCCAAAATGATGGCACAAATTCTGTTTTACTGCAACTTCTCACCAGGTGAACACAGCTCTTGTGATGTTCACCAGCGGCTGGAGATGGGTCAGAGAGCAGCGACCATGTAGCCACATCCCGGCCATGACCTTCCCTACTTGCAGGACTCCATGGTAAAAACCCACAAGCGGTTATATACAGAGGTCAGAGCTTTACAGGAACTTTTACATGGGGCTGTTTTATGGCCGCGGTAAAACCCAATTGACAGGCGATGTATAATGTTCCTCAGCGTGGGCAGCAGTGCCACATCACACACGGCCATGGCACATCTGGCACATCCCTGCTCCACACCCTTAGTTAGCCTGCTTCCCCGCTTCACACACTGGGTGGTGCACGGCTCATGGCTGCCCGGAGAGGACATGTCAGGTCCGGGCGTAGTCACCCGCAGCGGGACACATGGCAGAGAAGGCGGCATACATGTCTACCTGACTCCGAGCAGCATAGTCTCCCGGACACTCCACACTGACAGATGAGCCTTCGGCAATATGCGACGACAGTGCTCTGTGCTGCCCACTGCTGGCGACACGCCCGCCTGTCAATCTCCTCCGCCCGGTCCTCCCACACACCATAGAGAGCGCGGGGTAGAGCGGCAGCCACCATAGAGAGCTGCTGTGTCAGTGCTGTAACTGGTGAAGTGCTCCACATAAGTGTCTGTGTGACCTGGAGGAAATCGGGCTCTCTCTACGTCCCGGAAGTGGGCGGGGCTTCACCGGCGGCCGCAAATTCGGGATTTTAAATGCCCGAAGCGGGACAGCGGGACCCCGGTGCCAAAGCGGGACTGTCCCGCTGAAATCGGGACGGTTGGGAGGTATGTTAACATTGCTGGCATCGTTGCTTTTGCTGTCAAACACGACAATATACGCCGATCTGACGACCAAAGAAAGTTCTGAACTTTAATCAACGACCAGCGATATCACAGCAGGATCCAGATCGCTGCTGCGTGTCAAACACAACGATATAGCTATCCAGGACGCTGCAACGTCACGGATCGTTGTCGTTCTCGTTGTAAAGTCGTTTCGTGTGAAGGTACCTTTACAGAAAACTCCAGGCCTACAAAATATTCACTCGCATATGACAGAGGAATGCTCCGGGGAGTGGATGATGGGGAATAAACAAAAACATAGAAGGATAAGGAATTACCTCGCATACAAACCAAGCAACAGTCACTAATAACTCCTTCAAATTTCCTTCTCATACGAACTCCTCTCCCTCCGTTTGCCATGCAGTAATAAAGCTAGCTCTGACGAGGATTAGCAACAGAGCCCAGATTATAAAGGAGAAGGCGTTGGCTGACTGAGCTCAGCTGTGAACACAGTGATTTCCAACATGGACGATTAACCCCTGTTCTGCCAGAAGAAATAAACATATTTAAAATAAAGGAGAAGTGCTTCTTCTCAGCGTCAAAGTAGGAGCAATCAGACGCTGCAGTCTTCTGGCTCCACACTGTCGAAGTAACCCCTGACAGAGGCATTACCAGTGTGAGATATGTAGATCAGGAAAGTAGGCTGTCAGTCATTACATGTCTCACACTGATATTGCCTTGTTTCATTTAAAGCAAGCTCTGTAGACAGATTATGAGATTAGCAACTCATTTACATATTAAGAAAAACGTGAATTTCTCAGCAATAAGATGTTGGAACCCAGATATCTAGTTGTAATTTTATTCAACTTTCTATGACCTGCATGTCCATATACATGGCTCAGGAGGGTTGCTCTTACTGTCAGATGCCCTTTAAGGATCTGCTACACACATAAAACACAATTTATGTTTTTTATTATGTGGATTTTAACTAAAAAAAATCAATAGTACAGTTGGGGTGAAAGCACTGTCTGAAACCTTTGCTTTGGGCCCGGAGAGAGCTTATCACAGCCCTGTGCTTGATATATGGAGACTTGCAGTATTATTACAATGCCAGTCAATAACATGCCTGTTGCAATCCTAGACATAGTTAATAAGGATTCATAGGACAAAGGAAAGCGTCACAAAGTGTTTAAAAGAAAATTTAGGATGAGGATGGAGATGAAAGCTACATTGTTAGGTTTTCCTAAACCTCCAGTAAAGATTCTGATCTCTGCCCAATCCATGTATCTAAACTCCCTAGCGAGTGCCGAGTGGCTCGTTGGCTCCCTCCCTTGCATCCTGCACATGTTTCTCATACCTTGCGACTTCTTCCTTTTTTTAGTCCCCTAGAGGACTGTATTTCATAAATGCATTCTACTTCAGCAACGAGCTCTTTGATAGACCTGCATTAAGAAGTTTTCCCCTAATTTCAAACTGTAGGGGACACACTGTGAATCTTGATGGAATCTGAAGTGGTACCTTCCAGCAAGTCTTATTTTTCCATGTATTGATATTCAATGATAGCATTTTTGGATTAGGCTAAGTTTTATTGTCCCCTTTTGAATAATATGAGTTATTATTTTTAAACTTCCTCGATGCGACAATACATAAAATACATGGTGAAATAATCACATTAAAGTGTTGGAAAAGAAAACTTTGCCTAAGGCTCGGGAGTCATCTAGTGGTTGGTATTATCATTACATTCCTAACAATGTGTAGTAGCAGTGTCTTGCTGCCAAAGGTTAGGAAAAGGGAAAAGGTCTCTGACACAACGCAGCTTAAAATGCAGCATGAAACTTTACTCGCCAAGAAGCGCATAGAAGAAAGTTTAAAATTCTATATGAGGCACACTAGCTTTAGGTTGGAGCTAAATGGCGAGTGTCGGCCGACAGCCCTTCTCGGGAAGTCATGGGGCAAAACCAATTTTGCGACTTGCTGTGGCAGGACTATAAAAGGGTATGTGTCCACGTTCAGGATTGCATCAGGTTTTGGTCAGGATTTTTCATCAGTATTTGTAAGCCAAAACCAGGAGTGGAACAATTAGAGGAAAAGTATAATAGAAACATATGCACCACTTCTGCATTTATCACCCACTCCTGGTTTTGGCTTACAAATACTGATGAAAAATCCTGACCAAATCCTGATGCAATCCTGAACGTGGACACATACCCTTAGAGCTCTGATTTTGCAGAAAATAAGACAACCAAGTCTCATGTAAGTCGCTTGTCTTTTGCATTTAAGTCTTTGGCAAGTGAGCAATTTGATTGCTTTTAGGGTTGAAAGATATAAGTCCATCAAGTTCAACCTATAACCTAGCATGTTGATCCAGAGAACAGGAAAAACATCACAAAACAGATGATAATTATCCCATAATATTGGAAAAATTATTTCACAATGACAATTATGGCAATTAGATTAGTTCCCTGGATCAATCTCTTACAGGTTCTAGTATCTATAACTTATAATTAGTGTTGAGCGATACCTTCCGATATTCAAAAGTATCGGTATCGGATTGGATCGGCTGATATCCAAAAAATATTGGATATCGCCGATACCCGATACCAATGCAAGTCAATGGGACACAAATATCGGAAGCGATCCTGGATGGTTCCCAGGGTCTGAAGGAGAGGAAACTCTCCTTCAGGCCCTGGGATCCATATTCATGTAAAAAATAAAGAATAAAAATAAAAAATATGGATTTACTCACCCCTCCGACGGACCCTGGCTCTCAGCGGTGCAAGCGTCTGCCTCCGTTCCTAAGAATGCAGTGAGTGAAGGACCTGCAATGACGTCGCGGTCACGCGACCGCCCACGTGACCGCTCATGTGACCGCGACGTCATCGAAGGTCCTTCACTCACTGCATTCTTAGGAACGGAGGCTGCCGGTTGCATCGCTGAGAGCCAGGGGCCGTCGGAGGGTGAGTATATCCATATTTTTTATTTTTATTCTTTATTTTTTACATGAATATGAATCCCAGGGCCTGAAGGAGAGTCTCCTCTCCTCCAGACCCTTGGAACCATATGCACCGCACACGCCGAAGATGACTGGGAACTTATAGGAACTTCCGATTCCGATTTCCGATATCACAAAAATATCGGAACTCGGTATCGGAATTCCGATACAGCGAATATCGGCCGATACCCGATATTTGCAGTATCGGAATGCTCAACACTACTTATAATATATTTTTCAAGAAAGACCTTCAACCACTCTTTGGTCAATCAACCATTACAACATCAAGTGGCAGAGAGTCCCTTAATCTCACTGCTCTTACAGTAAAGAATCACCATCTGTGATGATGGGAGAAACTTTGTATACTTTTGCTGTAAAGGATGCTAATTAGAAAGATCTTTGTGCTGTCCTCTCATATATTTGTACTTTGTAATAAGATGGCTCAAAAGCCATTGTTTTTCCAAACTGACAAACCCCAAGTTTGATAACTTGTCTTGGTTCTGCAGCTCACCCTTTCCCTTGGTTGTGAGTCACCCGCCAGGGCCGTGGGGTACCCGGTACCTGGTCCGGTGTTCACAGGGGGATGTCACGATGGCGGCCCGGTCCATTCCAGGATCAGTTTTTGTCCCCTTTTTGAATGTTGGTACCACATATGCTATGCGCTAGCATAGCACAGACAAACCACTCACAAGCTCATTCACTCACTATTTTAGATTCATTTAAAGATAGTTTCTTTTACTTACCTGCAATATAGAGTGGGGAAAAAAGTATTTAGTCAGCCACCAATTGTGCAAGTTCTCCCACTTAAAAATATGAGCGAGGCCTGTAATTGACACCATAGGTAGATCATAACTATGAGAGTCAAAATTGAGAAAACAAATCCAGAAAAATCACCTTGTCTGATTTGGCAAGATTTATTTTGCAAATTATGGTGGAAATAAGTATTTGGTCGCCTAAAAACATGCAAGATTTCTGTCTCTCACAGACCTGTTACTTCTTCTTTAAGAGGCTCCTCTGTCCTCCACTCATTACCTGCAGTAATGGCACCTGTTTGAGCTTGTTATCAGTATAAAAGACACCTGTCCACAACCTCAAACAGCCACACTTCAAACTCCACTATGGTGAAGACTAAAGAGCTGTCGAAGGACACCAGAAACAAAATTGTAGCCCTGCACCAGCTGGGAAGACTGAATCTGCAATAGGCGAGCAGCCTAGTGTGATGAAATCAACTGTGGGAGCAATGCTAAGAAAATGGAAGACAAACAAGACCACAGATAATCTCCCTCGATCTGGGGCTCCACACAAGATCTCACCCCGTGGGGTCAAAATGATCACAAGAATGGTGAGCAAAAATCCCAGAACCACACGGGGGTCCTAGTGAATGACCTGCATAGGGCTGGTACCACTGTAACAAAGGCTACCATCAGTAACACACTACGCCGCCAGGGAATCAGATCGTGCAGTGCCAGATGTGCCTCCCTGCTTAAGCCAGTACATGTCAGGGCCCGTCTGAAGTTTGCTGCAAAGCATTTGGATTATTCAGAAGAGTATTGGGAGAATGTCATATGGTCTGATGAAACCAAAGTAGAACTGTTTGGTAGAAACAAAACTCATTGTGTTTGGAGGAGACAGAAGCTGAGTTGCATTTAAAGAACACCATACCTACTGTGAACCATGGGGGTGGCAACATCATGCTTTGGGGCTGTTTCTCTGCAAAGGGACCAGGACAACTGATCCATGTGCATGAAAGAATGAATGGGGCCATATATCATGAGATTTTGAGTGCAAACCTCCTTCCATCAGCAAGGGCATTGAAGATGAAATGTGGATGGGTCTTTCAGCATGATAATGATCCCAAGCACACTGCCAGGACAATGAAGGAGTGGCTTTGTAAAAAGCATATGAATGTCCTAGAGTGGCCTAGCCAGTCTCCAGATCTCAACCCCTTAGAAAATGTTTGGAGGGAGTTGAAAGTCTGTGTTTCCAGTGACAGGCCCAAAACCTCACTACTCTTGAGGAGATCTGCAGGAGGAATGGGCCAACATACCACCAACCTTATGAAGACTTAGAGAAAACATTTGACCTCTGTCATTGCCAACAAAGGATATATAACAAAATATGGAGATGAACTTTTGTAAATGACCAAATACTTATTTTCCACCATAATTTGCAAACTAAATCTTGCCAAATCAGGCAAAGTGATTTTCTGGATTTGTTTTCTCACTTTTGACTCTCATAGTTGTGGTCTACCTATGATGTCAATTACAGGCCTCTCTCATCTTTTTAAGTGGGGGAACTTGTAGAATTGGTGGCTGACTAAATACTTTTTTCCCCACTGTACCTTGAAACTCTAGGCACTGAGTATATTTCTGACATTGCAACACTTCATTAAATCATGTGTCACCCAAAGCCTAGTCAGCATCTAGGACACAGCATGTCATAACTTCATGATGTTTACGCGAAACCTACTCGGTACCAAAACCTGGGCACAAAGTGAAGATTGAAATAAGGATATTGCAACCTGTGTAGAAGGAGGCAGAATGAAGCTTTAGGAAGGACTAGATGGGACAAATGAGTCATAAGAAGCTATAAGATGTCTATTTTTTGCATAGCCTTTCCCAGGCTCTGAATGGGTCAGATGGGGTAGAAACAACTGAAAAAGGGGCTAAAAAATTTGATAGTGCAAGCTGATGATATGGGTCTGTTTCACAGCTACAGGCTTTCAATATTTGACTGGGATCGTTGGTGGCAGAGGTGTATCTAGGTTTTCTGGATCCAGGGGCAAGAATTCAGTTTGGCGCCCCCCAGGACATATGCAATTTGCACACTTAGTCATGTACCCACGAGGGCAGCACAGTGGCGCAGTGGTTAGCACAGCAGCCTTGCAGCGCTGGAGTCCTGGGTTCAAACCCCCCCCCCAAGGACAACATCTGCAAAGAGTTTGTATGTTCTCTCCGTGTTTGCGTGGGTTTCCTCCGGGTACTCCGGTTTCCTCCCACATTCCAAAGACATACTGATAGGGAATTTAGATTGTGAGCCCCATCGGTGGACAGCGATGATAATGTGTGTAACCTGTAAAGCGCTGCGGAATATGTTAGCGCCATATAAAAAATAAAGATTATTATAATTATTATTCTCTCCCTAACGCTCTCAATGTTCAGTGAAAAACAGAGAATCTGGAAGTCATGTCAGCACAAGCATGCAATTTGTATACTTCTGACCACATTCCGGCTAGACGTGCCTGGCCTCATTTAGTTCATTTTCATTGACTGAGGCCACATATATCTAGTCAGCACATGACTGCATGTATGTAAATCGCAGCACGAGAGAATCCTGACGGCGTGCAGTGCGCACTGTGAGAATTCAGAAGTCTGCAGTCACAAAGAATGACTGCAGACTCATTACAAACCTGTACATCCCCTTTAATTTAATAATTTAACATAAATAAAAACATTTGAATTAGTTAGTATCACAAATAACATTTACATCCAGGTACCTTATAGATGACGTCGTCTCTGGAGATGTTCTCCTTCTTTTCTTCATCTTGTCCAGACCCCATGATGAGTTTTCTCATCCACAGCTCATCTCTGCAGACTCCCAGCTTCACTGCTCTTTTGCAGAAAATCTCCACATAACGCCCTTAACCCCTTCACCCCCAAGGGTGGTTTGCACGTTAATGACCGGGCCAATTTTTACAATTCTGACCACTGTCCCTTTATGAGGTTATAACTCTGGAACGCTTCAACGGATCTTGGCTATTCTGACATTGTTTTCTCGTGACATATTGTACTTCATGATAGTGGTAAAATTTCTTTGATATTACCTGCGTTTATTTGCAAAAAAAATGGAAATTTGGCAAAAATTTTGAAAATTTTGCAATTTTCCAACTTTGAATTTTTATGCCCTTAAATCACAGAGATATGTCACACAAAATACTTAATAAGTAACATTTCCCACATGTCTACTTTACATCAGCACAATTTTGGAACCAAAATTTTTTTTTGTTAGGGAGTTATAAGGGTTAAAAGTTGACCAGCAATTTCTCATTTTTACAACACCATTTTTTTTTAGGGACCACATCTCATTTGAAGTCATTTTGAGGGGTCTATATGATAGAAAATACCCAAGTGTGACACCATTCTAAAAACTGCACCCCTCAAGGTGCTCAAAACCACATTCAAGAAGTTTATTAACCCTTCTGGTGCTTCACAGGAATTTTTGGAATGTTTAAATAAAAATGAACATTTAACTTTTTTTCACAAAAAATTTACTTCAGCTCCAATTTGTTTTATTTTACCAAGGGTAACAGGAGAAAATGGACCCCAAACGTTGTTGTACAATTTGTCCTGAGTACGCCAATACCCCATATGTGGGGGTAAACCACTGTTTGGGCGCATGACAGAGCTCGGAAGCGAAGGAGCGCCATTTGACTTTTCAATGCAAAATTGACTGGAATTGAGATGGGACGCCATGTTGCGTTTGGGGAGCCCCTGATGTGCCTAAACATTGAAACCCCCCACAAGTGACACCATTTTGGAAAGTAGACCCCCTAAGGAACTTATCTAGAGGTGTGGTGAGCACTTTGACCCACCAAGTGCTTCACAGAAGTTTATAATGCAGAACCGTAAAAATAAAAAATCATATTTTTTCACAAAAATTATCTTTTCACCCCCAATTTTATATTTTCCCAAGGGTAAGAGAAGAAATTGGACCACAAAAGTTGTTGTACAATTTGTCCTGAGTACGCTGATACCCCATATGTGGGGGTAAACCACTGTTTGGGCGCATGGGAGAGCTCGGAAGGGAAGTAGCACCGTTTGACTTTTCAATGCAAAATTGACAGGAATTGAGATGGGACGCCATGTTGCGTTTGGAGAGCCACTGATGCGCCTAAACATTGAAACCCCCCACAAGTGACACCATTTTGGAAAGTAGACCCCCTAAGGAACTTATCTAGATGTGTTTTGAGCACTTTGACCCACCAAGGGCTTCACAGAAGTTAATAATGCAGAGCCGTAAAAATAAAACAAAAAATTTTTCCCACAAAAATTATTTTTCAGCCCCCAGTTTTGTATTTTCCCGAGGGTAACAGGAGAAATTGGACCCCAAAATTTGTTGTCCAATTTGTCCTGAGTGCGCTGATACCCCATATGTGGGGGGGAACCACCGTTTGGACGCATGGAAGGGCTCGGAAGTGAAGGAGCACCATTTGGAATGCAGACTTAGATGGAATGGTCTGCAGGCGTCACATTGCGTTTGCAGAGCCCCTAATGTACCTAAACAGTAGAAGCCCCGCACAAGTGACCCCATTTTGGAAACTAGACCCCCCAAGGAACTTATCTAGATGTGTTGTAAGAACTTTGAACCCCCAAGTGTTTCACTACAGTCTATAACGCAGAGCCGTGAAAATAAAAAATCTTTTTTTTTCCCACAAAAATTATTTTTTAGCCCCCAGTTTTGTATTTTCCCAGGGGTAACAGGAGAAATTGGACCCCAAAGGTTGTTTTCCTATTTGTCCTGAGTACGCTGATACCCCATATGTTGGGGTAAACCCCTGTTTGGGCACACGGGAGAGCTCGGAAGGGAAGGAGCACTGTTTTACTTTTTCAACGCAGAATTGGCTGGAATTGAGATCGGACGCCATGTCGCGTTTGGAGAGCCCCTGATGTGCCGAAACAGTGGAAACCCCCCAATTATAACTGAAACCCTAATCCAAGCACACCCCTAACCCTAATCCCAACAGTAACCCTAACCACACCTCTAACCCTGACACACCCCTAACCCTAATCCCAACCCTATTCCCAACCATAAATGTAATCTAAACCCTAACCGTAACTTTAGCCCCAACCCTAACCCTAACTTTAGCCCCAACCCTAACTGTAGCCTTATGTTATGACCCCAATGGCGAGGGTCTCAGAGGAACGTGGAAGTCTGCAGAATACAAAAATCCAGCTCATAGGGCAGTGGTAACTGGGTTGACCATATATCTACTCCTAACGCCAACACTAGAAGTAGCCGGGGATCATTCCTACGTTGATTCTAGATGACACGTGCCAGCCGGAGAATCTAGCTACCCCTAGTAGAGGAAAACAAAGACCTTTCTTGCCTCCAGAGAAGGGGACCCCAAAGCTGGATAGAAGCCCCCCACAAATAATGACGGTGAGGTAAGAGGAAATGACAAACACAGAAATGAACCAGGTTTAGCACAGAGAGGCCCGCTTACTGATAGCAGAATAAAGAAAGGTAACTTATATGGTCAACAAAAACCCTATCAAAATCCACACTGGAAATTCAAGAACCCCCGAACCGTCTAACGGTCCGGGGGGAGAACACCAGCCCCCTAGAGCTTCCAGCAAAGGTCAGGATATAGATTGGAACAAGCTGGACAAAAATACAAAACCAAAACAAATAGCAAAAAGCAAAAGGCAGACTTAGCTGATATAACTGGAACCAGGATCAGTAGACAAGAGCACAGCAGACTAGCTCTGATAACTACGTTGCCAGGCATTGAACTGAAGGTCCAGGGAGCTTATATAGCAACACCCCTAACTAACGACCCAGGTGCGGATAAAAGGAATGACAGAAAAACCAGAGTCAAAAAACTAGTAACCACTAGAGGGAGCAAAAAGCAAATTCACAACAGTACCCCCCCCTTAGTGAGGGGTCACCGAACCCTCACCACGACCACCAGGGCGATCAGGATGAGCGGCATGAAAGGCACGAACTAAATCGGCCGCATGAACATCAGAGGCGACCACCCAGGAATTATCCTCCTGACCATAGCCCTTCCACTTGACCAGGTACTGAAGCCTCCGCCTGGAGAGGCGAGAATCCAAGATCTTCTCCACCACGTACTCCAACTCGCCCTCAACCAACACCGGAGCAGGAGGTTCAGCAGAAGGAACTACAGGCACAATGTACCGCCGCAACAAGGACCTATGAAATACATTGTGAATAGCAAACGACACAGGAAGATCCAGACGAAAAGATACAGGATTAAGGATTTCCAATATCTTGTAAGGCCCAATAAAACGAGGTTTAAATTTGGGAGAGGAGACCTTCATAGGAACAAAGCGGGAAGAAAGCCACACCAAATCCCCAACGCGTAGTCGGGGACCCACACCGCGGCGGCGGTTGGCAAAGCGCTGAGCCTTCTCCTGTGACAACTTCAAGTTGTCCACCACATGATTCCAGATCTGCTGCAACCTATCCACCACAGAATCCACCCCAGGACAGTCAGAAGGCTCCACATGACCTGAAGAAAAGCGAGGATGGAAACCAGAGTTGCAGAAAAAAGGCGAAACCAAGGTGGCGGAACTAGCCCGATTATTAAGGGCAAACTCAGCCAACGGCAAGAATGTCACCCAATCGTCCTGATCAGCAGAGACAAAACACCTCAAATAAGCCTCCAAAGTCTGATTGGTTCGCTCCGTCTGTCCATTAGTCTGAGGATGGAAAGCAGACGAAAACGACAAATCAATGCCCATCCTACTACAAAAGGATCGCCAGAACCTGGAAACGAACTGGGATCCTCTGTCTGACACAATATTCTCAGGGATGCCGTGCAAACGAACCACGTTCTGGAAAAACACAGGAACCAGATCGGAAGAGGAAGGCAGCTTAGGCAAAGGAACCAAATGGACCATCTTGGAGAAGCGATCACATATCACCCAGATAACGGACATGCCCTGAGATAGCGGAAGATCAGAAATGAAATCCATGGAGATATGTGTCCAAGGTCTCTTCGGGACAGGCAAGGGCAAGAGCAAACCGCTGGCACGAGAACAGCAAGGCTTAGCTCGAGCACAAGTCCCACAGGACTGCACAAATGACCGCACATCCCTTGACAAGGAAGGCCACCAAAAGGACCTGGCCACCAGATCTCTGGTGCCAAAAATTCCCGGGTGACCTGCCAACACCGAGGAATGAACCTCGGAAATGACTCTGCTGGTCCACTTATCCGGGACAAACAGTCTGTCAGGTGGACAAGACTCAGGCCTATCAGCCTGAAATCTCTGCAACACACGTCGCAGATCCGGAGAAATAGCTGACAAGATAACTCCATCTTTAAGAATACCAACAGGATCAGCGACTCCAGGAGCATCAGGCACAAAGCTCCTAGAAAGAGCATCGGCCTTCACATTCTTTGAACCTGGTAAATACGAGACAACAAAATCAAAGCGGGAGAAAAACAATGACCAGCGGGCCTGTCTCGGATTAAGGCGTTTAGCAGACTCGAGATACATCAGATTTTTGTGATCCGTCAAGACCACCACACGATGCTTAGCACCCTCGAGCCAATGACGCCACTCCTCAAATGCCCATTTCATGGCCAACAACTCCCGATTGCCCACATCATAATTTCGCTCGGCAGGCGAAAACTTCCTAGAGAAAAAGGCACAAGGTTTCATAACAGAGCAACCAGGGCCTCTCTGCGACAAAACGGCCCCTGCCCCAATCTCCGAAGCATCCACCTCAACCTGAAAGGGAAGTGAGACGTCAGGCTGGCACAAAACAGGCGCCGAAGTAAACCGGCGTTTCAACTCCTGGAAAGCCTCCACGGCAGCAGGAGCCCAGTTAGCTACATCGGAGCCCTTCTTGGTCATATCCATCAAAGGTTTCACAATGCTAGAAAAATTAGCGATAAAACGACGGTAGAAGTTAGCGAAGCCCAAGAACTTCTGAAGACTCTTAACTGACGAGGGCTGAGTCCAATCAAGAATAGCTCGGACCTTGACTGGGTCCATCTCCACAGCAGAAGGGGAAAAAATGAACCCCAAAAAGGGAACCTTCTGTACACCAAAGAGACACTTTGAGCCCTTGACAAATAAAGAATTTTCACGCAAAATTTTAAAGACCAACCTGACCTGCTCCACATGCGAATCCCAATTATCAGAAAAAACCAAAATATCATCCAGATAAACAATCAAAAATTTATCCAGATACTTCCGGAAAATGTCATGCATAAAGGACTGAAAAACTGAAGGCGCATTGGAGAGCCCAAAAGGCATCACCAAGTACTCAAAATGACCTTCGGGCGTATTGAATGCGGTTTTCCATTCATCACCTTGCTTAATGCGCACAAGGTTGTACGCACCACGAAGGTCTATCTTGGTGAACCACTTGGCACCCTTAATCCGGGCAAACAAGTCAGACAACAGCGGTAAAGGATACTGAAATTTGACAGTGATCTTATTTAAAAGCCGATAATCAATACAAGGTCTCAAAGATCCATCCTTTTTTGCCACAAAAAAGAATCCCGCACCAAGAGGGGAAGAAGACGGACGAATATGTCCTTTTTCCAGAGACTCCTTGATATATGAACGCATAGCGGTATGTTCAGGTACCGACAGATTAAACAGTCTTCCCTTAGGAAATTTACTGCCTGGGATCAAATCTATAGCACAGTCACAGTCCCTATGAGGAGGCAGTGCACTGGACTCAGACTCACTGAAGACATCCTGATAATCAGACAAATACTCCGGAACTTCCGAAGGCGTAGAAGAAGCAATAGACACAGGCAGGGAATCCTCATGAATACCACGACAGCCCCAACTTGAGACTGACATAGCCTTCCAGTCCAGGACTGGATTATGGGTCTGTAACCATGGCAGCCCTAAAACGACCAAATCATGCATTTTATGTAAAACCAGGAAACGTATCACCTCGCGGTGTTCAGGAGTCATGCACATGGTAACCTGAGTCCAATACTGCGGTTTATTTGCTGCCAATGGTGTAGCATCAATACCCCTAAGAGGAATAGGATTTTCTAATGGTTCAAGAGTAAATCCACAGCGCTTAGCAAATGAGAGATCCATGAGACTCAGGGCAGCACCTGAATCTACAAACGCCATGACAGGATAAGATGACAGTGAGCAAATCAAAGTTACAGACAGAATAAACTTAGGATGCAAATTACCAACGGTGACAGGACTAACAACCTTAGCTATACGTTTAGAGCATGCTGAGATAACATGTGTAGAATCACCACAGTAGTAGCACAAGCCATTCCGGCGTCTATGAATTTTCCGCTCATTTCTAGTCAGGATTCTATCACATTGCATTAAATCAGGTGTCTGTTCAGACAACACCATGAGGGAATTTGCGGTTTTTCTATCACATTGCACCGAATTAGGTGTCTGTTCAGACAACACCATGAGGGAATTTGCGGTTTTGCGCTCCCGCAACCGCCGGTCAATTTGAATAGCCAGTGCCATAGTATCATTCAGACCTGTGGGAATGGGAAAACCCACCATAACATTCTTAATGGCTTCAGAAAGGCCATTTCTAAAATTAGCGGCCAGTGCACACTCGTTCCAATGTGTCAGCACGGACCATCTCCGAAATTTTTGGCAATACACTTCAGCCTCGTCCTGCCCCTGAGACATAGACAGCAAGGCCTTTTCTGCCTGAATCTCAAGATTGGGTTCCTCATAAAGTAAACCGAGCGCCAGAAAAAACGCATCAAGATCAACCAATGCCGGATCTCCTGGCGCCAGCGAAAAAGCCCAATCCTGAGGGTCGCCCCGTAAGAACGAAATAACAATTTTTACTTGCTGAGCAGAATCTCCTGAAGAACAGGGTCTCAGGGACAAAAACAATTTACAATTATTCACGAAATTCCTAAACTTAAACCTGTCTCCGGAAAACAGTTCAGGAATCGGTATTTTAGGTTCTGACCTAGGATTTCTGATAACATAGTCTTGTATGCCCTGCACACGAGTAGCCAGCTGGTCCACACTTGTAATCAAGGTCTGGACATTCATGTCTGCAGCAAGCATAGCCACTCTGAGGTAAAGGGGAAGGAGAAAAAAAAAAACTCAGAATCTTCTTTCTTATAATCCCTCTTCTGCAATGCATTAAACATTTAATACTGGCCTGGCAAACTGTTATGACCCCAATGGCGAGGGTCTCAGAGGAACGTGGAAGTCTGCAGAATACAAAAATCCAGCTCATAGGGCAGTGGTAACTGGGTTGACCATATATCTACTCCTAACGCCAACACTAGAAGTAGCCGGGGATCATTCCTACGTTGATTCTAGATGACACGCGCCAGCCGGAGAATCTAGCTACCCCTAGTAGAGGAAAACAAAGACCTTTCTTGCCTCCAGAGAAGGGGACCCCAAAGCTGGATAGAAGCCCCCCACAAATAATGACGGTGAGGTAAGAGGAAATGACAAACACAGAAATGAACCAGGTTTAGCACAGAGAGGCCCGCTTACTGATAGCAGAATAAAGAAAGGTAACTTATATGGTCAACAAAAACCCTATCAAAATCCACACTGGAAATTCAAGAACCCCCGAACCGTCTAACGGTCCGGGGGGAGAACACCAGCCCCCTAGAGCTTCCAGCAAAGGTCAGGATATAGATTGGAACAAGCTGGACAAAAATACAAAACCAAAACAAATAGCAAAAAGCAAAAGGCAGACTTAGCTGATATAACTGGAACCAGGATCAGTAGACAAGAGCACAGCAGACTAGCTCTGATAACTACGTTGCCAGGCATTGAACTGAAGGTCCAGGGAGCTTATATAGCAACACCCCTAACTAACGACCCAGGTGCGGATAAAAGGAATGACAGAAAAACCAGAGTCAAAAAACTAGTAACCACTAGAGGGAGCAAAAAGCAAATTCACAACACCTTAACCCTAGCCCCAACCCTAGCCCTAACCCTAACCCTAATGGGAAAATGGAAATAAATACATTTTTTTTATTTTTCCCTAACTAAGGGGGTGATGAAGGGGGGTTTGATTTACTTTTATAGCGAGTTTTTTAGCGGATTTTTATGATTGGCAGCCGTCACACACTGAAAGACGCTTTTTATTGCAAAAAATATTTTTTGCGTTACCACATTTTGAGAGCTATAAATTTTCCATATTTTGGTCCACAGAGTCATGTGAGGTCTTGTTTTTTGTGGGACGAGTTGACGTTTTTATTGGTAACTTTTTGGACACGTCACATTTTTTGATCGCTTTTTATTCCGATTTTTGTGAGGCAGAATGACCAAAAACCAGCTATTCATGAATTTCTTTTGGGAGAGGCGTTTATACTGTTCCGCGTTTGGTAAAATTGATAAAGCAGTTTTATTCGTCGGGTCAGTACGATTACAGCGATACCTCATTTATATTATTTTTTTATGTTTTGGCGCTTTTATACGATAAAAACTATTTTATGGAAAAAATAATTATTTTTGCATCGCTTTATTCTCAGGACTATAACTTTTTTATTTTTTTGCTGATCATGCTGTATGGCGGCTCGTTATTTGCGGGACAAGATGACGCTTTCATCGCGTGTTATTCCACTTTTTGTTCGGCGGTATGATAATAAAGCGTTGTTTTTTGCCTCGTTTTTTTTTTTTTTTTCTTACGGTGTTTACTGAAGGGGTTAACTAGTGGGCCAGTTTTATAGGTCGGGTCGTTACGGACGTGGCGATACTAAATACGTGTACTTTTATTGTTTGTTTTTTTTTATTTAGATAAAGAAATGTATTTATGGGAATATTTTTTTTTTTTTTTTTTTTTACACATTTGGAAAAATTTTTTTTTACTTTTTTACTTTGCCCCAGGGGGGGACAATACAGATCGGTGATCTGCCAGTTTGCATAGCACTCTGACAGATCACCGATCTGCGAGAAGTGCAGGCTGCTTCACAGTGCCTGCTCTGAGCAGGCTTCTGTGAAGCCACCTCCCTCCCTGCAGGACCCGGATCCGCGGCCATCTTGGATCCGGGTCTGGAGCAGGCAGGGAGGGAGGTAAGACCCTCGCAGCAACGCGATCACATCGCGTTGCTGCGGGGGGCTCAGGGAAGCCAGCAGGGAGCCCCCTCCCTGCGCGATGCTTCCCTGCACCGCCGGCACATCGCGATCATGTTTGATCGCGGTGTGCCGGGGGTTAATGTGCCGGGAGCGGTCCGTGACCGCTCCTGGCACATAGTGCCAGATGTCAGCTGCGATAGGCAGCTGACACCCGGCCGCGATCGGCCGCGCTCCCCCCGTGAGCGCCGCCGATCGCGCTGGACGTACTATCCCGTCGGCGGTCATACGGGCCCACCCCACCTCGACGGGATAGTACGTCGGATGTCAGGAAGGGGTTAAAGATAGAAGTGTCATTATAATGCTCCTGAATAAAAAATTGCCCCTCACTATATTGTCTGCACAAAATATGACCCCCACATTGTCCCTCTTATGGTACATGCTCTTTACACTGGCCTCTTCTTTCCATACTGGCCCCCTCTTCACATTGTCCTCTCAGACTGTGTACCCCCTATTGGCCCAGTATGTATACTGTACTCTCTCATCACACTGCCCCTTGGTATACTGTCCCCTCCTGGCAGTGCCCTTACACTGTCCCTCCATGCTACGCCCCCACTACTCAGTTTCTATTCTGTGCCCACTCACTTTTCTCCCCATACTGTCTCCTCATATTATTCTCTTCCCTCCTCATACTGTCTCCTCTCACATCCCCCCTGTTCACCATACTGTCTACTCATATATTTACCAGCTCACTTTCTATACTGCCTGCTCACCTGACTCCCCATTCTGCGTCCGCACACATCCCATCACCTTCACTCCCTGTACTCTGTCCACATACATTTTTCACATCGCTAATCATACTGTGTCCGCATACACTCCCCTGTTCGCTCCCCATACTGTCTGCACCCATCCCCCCGTACTGTTTCTTCATATATGCCCCCCATTCCCCTGTACTGTTTCCTCATACATGCCCCCATCTCCCCCTTTTCTCTTCATTTTGTGTCCTAAAATCTCCCCCACACATTAAATGCCCCCATCCACACTACAAATCTCCCCACACACAATAAATAACCCCATCTCCATTCCAAATCTCCTCACACGCATTAAATCCCCCATCCCCAGTACTCCAATTCTCCCCGCACACAATAAATCCCTTCATCCCCACTCCAATTTTCCCCACAGACATTAAACACCCCTATACCCACTCCAATTCTCCCTACACACATTAAACACCCCCATCCCCCCTTCAATTCTCCCCACACATAAATTCCCAGTCCCCATTCAAATTCTCCCCACACATATTAACACACACATCCCCACTCCAATTCTCCCCCACACAATAAATCCTCCATCCCACTCCAATTCTCCCCACACACATTAAACACCCAATGCCCACTCAAATTCTCCCCACATATAATAAATCCCCCCACCCCCACACCAATTCTCCCCACACACATTAAACACACCTATCCCTACTCAAATTCTCCCCACACACAATAAATCCCCCCATCCCTTTTCAAATTCTCCCCACTCCAATTCTTCCCACTTACAATAAACCCCCCCATCCTCACTCCAATTCTCCCCACACACAATAAACCCTCCATCCCCACTCCAATTCTCCCCACACACAATAAATCCCCCCATCCCCACTCCAATTCTCCCCACACACAATAAATCCTCACATCTCCACTCCAATTCTACACTACGCACATTGAACAATCCCATCCCCACTCCAATTCTCCCCACACATAATAAATCCCCCCATCCCCACTCCAATGCTCCCCACACATAATAAATCCCCTCATCCTCACTCATATTCTCCCCACACAGATTAGACACCCCCATTCCCACTCCAAATCCCCCCACACAATAAATCCCCCCATCCCCACTCCAATTCTCCCCACACATAATAAATCCCCCATCCCCATACTCCCCACACATAATAAATCCCCCATCCCCATTCCAATACTCCCCACACATAATAAATCTCCCATCCCCACTCAAATTCTTCCCACACATAATAAATCCCTTCTTCAGTTCCACTGGAGCACTTACCACCAGTGTTCGCCTCTGCTTGACAGTCGGCACAGAGAACAGCCGACTCTCTGTACGGGGGGGCAGAATGCCGGGGGAAACACTGCGGACCGCCACATTAGGTGGCCCGACAGCACCCCCCTGCTGGCTCCCCCCTGGTCTCAATGTTAAGCTATATGTGAGTATTCTACAAGATGAGTTACTTTGCACACTCGCATACTATGGGTATGAAAAGGACAACCTAGTGTTCCAGCAGTATAACAACCTGAAGAATATGTCAAGATTGGTGAAGAAAAGATTTGTGACAATGAAGTAGAGCTGCTAGATTGACCTCATAGTCCGCAAACCTCAAGACAATTGAATCATTGTAGGTACAGTTGAAGAAAAGCTGTTACATACCCAAGTGATTAGACCAGTATGCACCAATTTTGAGAATGTGTGGAAGAGACCTGCAATCAGATTTCGGTTGAGACATAATTAAATCTGATAGAGAACATGCCCAGAAGTGTTGAAAGCCAAAGGGTTTATTTACAAAATATTAACAAAATCAGAAAAATTAAAATTTCAATTTTTAAGAGCAAAAAAGTAACAATGCAGTGACATGAAAATAATCTTCATGACTAATCATATGCAAACTAGTTGCAAGTCAAACTTATGTATGAGATAGCCAAGATGATTATCTGTAAAACGAAGGTAGTCTCACATACATATAGTTACATAGTTACATAGTTATTAAGGTTGAAGGAAGACTTTAAGTCCATCTAGTTCAACCCATAGCCTAACCTAACATGCCCTAACATGTTGATCCACTACTACAAAGTAGTGGATGGTGAGATATGGAGCATGAAAGTCAAAAGTTCAAAACATTGTTACCCTTTTGCTTGTTAGTGATGTATGGAATATGTATATACTGCTTTTTGTGTGTCTAAGTGTGCTATGTATGCCTTTGCATGCTTACCTGTTTGTGTGTTCATTTATTATTGCATCTGTTTCTGAACTACTTTCTCTGCTTCTGTGCCCCACTTGGACTAGGGTAAGTCTGGTGGATGACACAGCATACAACTACGGAGCCTGTCCCTAAACTCCTCTAATGCCCTATACGTGTTCTTCCCTCCCAGCGCCGGCATATGCCTAGTCCCTGATTGTCTCCTTAATGAACACTGGCTAGTGCACTGGCCAGCAAAGACGCTAGCCTCACTACTTCAGATGGTAAAACACAGGGGAAGAGACAAATACGGGACAGACAAAGAAAAAGAGACAATATACTCTGCATCAGGCTCTGCTGCCAAGCTACACAGCAGCAGCAAAGAAAACAGCACCCGGTATCTGAACTCCCACAGCTGCAGCAAAACCACTGACACAGGAGAGCTCCTCACTCCAGGCTGGTGTGCATAGAATAACTATATTACCGACAATCAGCTGATGTGGTGTGATGATGAGAGTGGTTACCAACCAACATCAGCTGACCAGCCTAAAAGCAGCTGCCAGCAAGAAACTGACATTAACTCTTGCTGGACCAAAAGGAAAAAACAACATTTTGTCACAATCAGCTGCAGCCGCAGATGCGGCCCAGCCCATAGACGCCCCAGGCCGACCAACCTCAGAAGGCATGGGGCGCATGTCCCCCGGGGACGAAATACAGACCCTTTAAACCGCAGAGGGGGACCCGGGCCTACCCAAACTAGGGGAGGGCAGAGACCGGGGTTCTGTGGCAGCTGATCGTGACAGAAGCTCAAGCCATCAGTTACATCAGGATATCAGACACAGGGAGGACATCAGGACATCAGGGAACAGACAGGATATCAGGACATCAGGGTCCATGAGGTCATCAAGACACAGGCAGGACATTAGGGTACAGACAGGACATCAGGACATCTGGACCCAGGGTCACCGGCAGACATCAGACAGGAGTCGTTCGGTTCCGGACATCTGACACGACCTACAGGCACCACCAGAGTCATCAGGCTCCAAGCTCCAGGCAGCAGTCATCAGGTCTCAGACTGCGGTCGTCAGGCTCCAGGCATTGGACCTAGGAAGGAACTCAAGCGTGATGGTGCAAGCACCGCCGTACTGGACGTGAGCAAGACGGGGTTCACACCGCATGGTAGTCAGAGCACAGAGTAGTAGATGCTCAGCAGAAACACCAGTTTCAAGATACTCAAAGTCACTGGGAGTGAGGCTCCAGATGCAGAGGGATTCCAGGAACATAATCACAGCAGACACAGTTCAGACAAGTTCAGGTACAGGACAGGTACAGGATCAAGGATTCGGGCCTGGATATACCGCCTCCAGGACAGGCGCCAAAACAGGAATCAAGGCAAGGACTTTGGTACCAAAAAATAGACAGGAGAGGTGCAGGAACACAAACACACATAACAAAGTTCAGGAGCTTTGTGAGTAGCTCAGGCCCTGCCCATAGGGCAGGGGAACTTTATATAGGAGCTGCCCCTCAGCAATTGGCTGGGGACAGCATTTGAATTACACACCCTAACCCTGATAAAAACAGGGGAGGTGTGGCCGTGCACGCCCTAAGCACAAACAGAAACCATTACAGCACAATCAGTGCAGGAACTGAGGCTCAGGGCACCTGACTAAAACTGCATGCACCGACCCACAGGGAAAGTCATGCACCAGCTGCAAATGACCTCACAAAAGAGTAAAGGGTTAAAGCAAACATATGCATTGTCATGCCGAAAACCAGAAACAGACAGAACGGCATGACACATTTAAATTACAGTAGAACTAGAGCTGCCATTAATCCCATAATGAATCGTGACATTTTGCCTCTAGGCAGTGCTGTACTTTCATTGTGAACAACATGGAGTGACACAAGCACAGTTCGGTTCAATATTTGTTGGGACTGGTGGTGCCATCCAGGCAGGGAGCTTTTGGGTTAATAACTAAAGGCCCCGTCTCACATAGCGATTTACCAACGATCACGACCAGCGATACGACCTGGCCATGATTGTTGGTAAGTCGTTGTGTGGTCGCTGGGGAGCTGTCACACAGACAGCTCTCTCCAGTGACCAACGATCAGGGGAACGACTTCGGCATCGTTGAAACTGTCTTCAACGATGCCGAAGTCCCCCTGCAGCACCCGGGTAACCAGGGTAAACATCGGGTTACTAAGCGCAGGGCCACGCTTAGTAACCCAATGTTTACCCTGGTTACCAAAAAAACAAACAGTACATACTCACCATCTGATGTCCGTCAGGTCCATCGCTGTCTGCTTCCTGCTCTGACTGAGTGCCGCCGTACAGTGAGAGCAGAGCGCAGCGGTGACGTCACTGCGCTTAGTAACCCGATGTTTACCCTGGTTACCAGTGAAGACATCGCTGGATCAGTGTCACACACACCAATTCAGCGATGTCAGCAGGACCTCAATGACCAAAAAAAGGTCCAGGCCATTCCGACACGACCAGCGATCTCGCAGCAGGGGCCTGGTCGCTGGTACGTGTCACACATAGCGAGATCGCTACTGAGGTAGCTGTTGCGTCACAAAACTTGTGACTCAGCAGCGATCTCGCTAGCGATCTCGCTATGTGTGACGGGGCCTTTAGAATTGTTGATCTAATTAGCTCCTTGCTGTGAGCCTTTGTTGGGGCCATACTCTATTTACACCCCAAGCAGCTTGCTATTGTTGCAAGGTAGAAGTGGTACTTACCCTGATCCACTGCTTAGCATTGCTCCTACTTCTTTACACATTCTGTTTTTTTTAAGTTCCTAATAACAGCTTGTATTTTGACAATACAACTGTATCTAGATTCTGTTCCCTTTCTTTGACCTCCTGGATTTAGCCCAAAATCAAAACTATTCTGCCAGATCAGTACATTAACAAGCAGCCACCAAATGAGGCCAAATGGGGAAAATAAAGGTTTCTTGTGTTTTTATTTGGTGGGTAGAGGGGGGTTGTTTTTTGTTTTCTCAGCAGTAAAAAAAATCCAATATCAGATTGTACATATAACTATGTATACATACAGTCAGGGAAATAAATATTTGATACACTGCCGATTGTACAAATTTCCCCATCTACAAAGAATAGAGTGGTCTGTCATTTTTATCGTAGGTACACTTCAACTGTGAGGCCAGAGTCACACTAGAGAGTTTTACGGACGTATGAGAGGCGCAAAAACTACGCATTGCACACAGACCAATGATTCTCTATGGGGCAGCTTCTATCTGGCGTATATTTCGCAGCCGTATTTTACTGCGGTAGAAAATCGCAGTATGCTGCGTTTGTCAGCGTATTGCGCAAAAAATCTTCCAATGCAAGTCTATGGGTGCGCAAAAAATATGGACTACACACGGACCATCAGTGTGACTTGCGAAAAATACGCCAGACATCTCCAGGTGACAGGAAATGTGCCAAGCCCTCAATCAGGAAGCTTAGACATGCTAATTAGCTAAAAAAGCCAGAAAGACATCCCGGAAGTCTGGCGCACGCCTCCACGGAGTTGCAAGCAGCATGGCCAGCATAATCAATGTAGATATGCTCCTGGTCCTGGTCCAAGAAAGGCCCGAAATTTGGGACCAACGGGATTCTAACTATGCTAACCGGGCAAGGAAAGAGGCTGCTTGGAGGAGAAACTGTGGGATCCTTTTCCCAGATTATGAGCAGCGGCCACGTGAGGGACAGAGGCAAATAAGTAAGTACACTCATGTTTATCAATTAATTAATATTGTAAACTGCAGTAAGAACAACATTTTTATGCAGCGCCCCAGAGTCCTGGTCGTTGCAGTAATGTCGCTCTGCCACTAAGGGGAGTGATGTTACGTCTGATTGCACTAAAGGAGTTCACCTGACCAGGTATCACACACACACTACACTTCACACTCCGGCCACCAGGGGGAGTGGTTCTATCTAGTAGGCCACTCCTCACACTCTGGTAAAACTGGGGGTTGGACAGGAAGTTACGGAGAAAGCAGCCCGGGAGAGTTCGGGAGAGGACCTGTCAGGGGGGGGATCCTGACAGTGGCCTAGCGAAAAGGACAGATCGTTACAGAGCCGTGCCTGCACTACCTTGCGGCGGCATCTTAAGAAAGGACACGAAGCGAAGTATATTGTGGAGAAGTGAGAAGCGAGATCACAGCACAAAGGAGATAGAATCAGAAGGAGTCGTGCCCCTAAGATCGTAGCCGGTGGCCGGAGCACTGAGGAAGTAACAGACTATGCATTACTTTGAACTACGGCAGGACAGTTAACTTTAGGTTGGCTGTCTCACCTTTTACACCTAACGAAGACAACGGAGGCAATTGTGGGAGAGGGGCGTCTCTAGGGTCCCTATAAAATAACTCCAGGCCTACCCCGTCATACGGGTGCGTCCTAGCCATATCATCTGGGGGACGGAGAGAGAAAGAACATCAGGAACAGACACGACAGTTGCGAGGACTATCCCGTGGTGCTCAGCAGGGAAGTACTACAACACACAGGCGCTAGTAGGTAGGCACTGATTTCCACCTGCAAAGGGAACTCTGGATGTGCTTTCGGACCGGCCGGTCTCAGCCAGCCCTGTTAGCAGTGCTCTGGATTGCGGATCCTGAAGCCTTCAGTAAAAAGGTAAAGAGACTGCAACCCTGTGTCCTCGTTATTCATCGCGTCTTGCACCACGCACCATCACCTTTAATTGGACGCCCCTTAGCAGGGTCACCGACCAGGTCTAGCCACCGTGACAACCCCAGGACAGAAACAGAGAGGCCCGGTACCGAGTACCCCGCGGCCCTGCGTCTGGGGGCGCTCCATTTACACTATTCTTATTTATATTATTGTGAATTTGTATGTATATTGCACCATTTATTTAATGGTGCTGGACATGACAAAGGGGTTATGTACAGCGTTTATAGATGTCACTTACAGTAAGCAAATTTACAATGACAGACTGGTATAGAGGGGAGAGGACCCTGTCCTTGTGTACTTACGTTCTATGGTGTTACCCTTTTATGGTATTGTGGTATTTGTGTGTTAAATTTGATTAGTGAAGATATTTATAAAGAAATGCAGCTTACTAGGGCATATTACAATCTGGAAAATCACTGACACCTTTTGGTACCACTGTGTACAATGGCCTTATTCATTATTTTCTTCTATGTCATTGCAGTGGAAGATGTTATGAGACGTTGGCACAGCATTCGGGACCAGTACCGGAGAGAAAGGCAGCAGCGGTCCAGAAGTGGGTCATCTGCTCCGCCAAAATGCAAATACATTTATTTTGACCGGCTGTCCTTTCTGGATCCCAGTATGGATCTCAGACCGTAAGTAGAATCCTCACACAACATTACACATATGTTTGGAATGCTCATAGATGATTTATCAAATTAAAATTAACAATTTTTGTAACAGAACACAATCCAACCTCACTGAGAGTGAGACAACAGGGTCCAAATCGGAGCCATTTATTGATCCCATTGGGGAAGGAGAAGAGGTGGCTGGCCCATCTACGGCTCCTACCATTTTCATCCCTCCGGATCCATCTTTTGCTGCCCCTCATGTTCAACATCCACCTGGGACAGATGATGCAGCCCCACCCACAGATGCACCAGCTTCAGGGATGGCTGAAGATCCTGGCCACAGCAGCAGCCCCACTGTTGCGCTGGAGGCCTCTCCACAGCATGCTGTGACCTCAGGCAGTGGCTGCAGAAGGAGAGAGCTAATGGAAACCCGAAGGAATGTGGACACTGGTGTCTTAAATTATTTGGCCAGGGCTGCTCAGGATGATCGTGAGGAGACATTTTCTCGAAGCCTGGCCCGGTATCTCCGTACCATACCCCGTGAGGTGAGGCTTTGTGTGAGAGGGTGCTTTCAAATCCTTCTTGATGCATGCACCCCCCCAAATAGCCCTTATGATTTCTTTCAGTACATTGAGAAGTGGCAGCTGTCAACATGAAATGTCCTGCGTAAGCCAACAAATCAACCAGTGCATGCTCAAGAGGGATTTGAAGCACCTCCTCCACGTATGCCTACACCTCATCCCTTTTCCCAACATAACCACCAATGCCTGCACCTCAACCCTTTACCCAACATAACCCACCAATGCCTGCACCTCAAACCTTTACCCAACATAACCCACCAATGCCTACACCATACCAAATGGCACCCTTCCAGCAACCTTACCGATATGGCCACTTGTCTAGACCCAGTGTTGGAAGCTGGTCCCAACCTGGATTTGGATGACATGGACATATTGGTGGGGGTTATGACTCCCGTGAGGTGTACTATAGTCATGATGCCCATAGTATCCACCCTTATGGCCAGAACTCATCTGGGCAATCTGAGCATGGGCAGATTTTGGAGCAGGCCCATCAGAAAAGTCACCAACAGGGTGAAGGACAATTGGCCCAACAAAGGCCACAAGAGCAGCAACCCGAACTGCCGCCATCACCTCCACCAACGTATCAGAATCTGTAGAAATTATTTTCTTGCTGATAATTTTGTGTTATCTGCCAAAATTATTTAATCTGCTATGATAGCAATGTGTTTTTTTTTTTTTACACTTTGGCCAAGTTAAAATGGCCACAAAAGCCATATGATGTAAATATGGTGTTTGAAAAAAATATTTTGGCTTATGATATCATTTATAAACAAACATTAACAAGCCAATTTCTTTGTGTTTGACAAATCATTATTACACCATACACAATTCAAACATTTTGAAACATATCAAATGTAAATTTACAAAAAAATCCACCCCCCCAAAAAAAAATTACAACATAGAGACAACATTATCTTGCCAGGGAGTAGCACCATGAGGAGAAAGAAAATAATTTGTATAAATATCCCTAACTTTTAGGCCAGAAAGGGGACGCCGCTGAGGAAGGACTTGTGGTGTAGGCCTACCCACATTAGCCAACATGCCTTCACCACTGTCAGCTGAGGAACACTCATGAATTCTTGTGAAGTTGTGTAAAACAACACAAGCTTTTACTACTTCATTCACATTTGCCTCACTCAGCTGAATGGCAGACTGGAGGACCCACCATTTGCACACAGAATGCCAAAGGCGCACTCCACCAGTCAACCCCACCCGTGAAAGTCTCACATTAAACACCCACCGCCAGTGGTCCAGGTTGTGCCAGGGATAAGGCCTCATGACATGCTTGGTCAATTGGAAGACCTCAACTGCCACAAGTACATAAGGGACTGCGCCCCCTGCTGGCATAAACTCATATGAACTCTAGCGTGAGGCAATATTCAGATAGAGTTATATATACAGAGTTCATATGAGTTTATGCCAGCAGGGGGAGCAGCACCGCAAGTCTACGATGCTACGTTCCCCTGCAGTCCATTCATTCCCAAGTTTCTACAACCAGGAGCAACAGCTGCATTACCAGGCTCCTGGTTGTAAAATTATTTAACCCCTTCAGATGGATGTACAGCGTGGGACATGACTGCACGTCGGAAAGGTATGAGATATTATAGCTTTTTTAAAAAATTTCTTTTACTGAACGAGGGTCTTCAGGTGGATTAAGCGTACAATAAAGATTTTCCAACCCCATGTGTATATTTATTTCATTAAAATGCTTTATTCTTAATGTGTTTGTATTTTTAACCCTTTACTACTATTGGATTATTAATGGATAGGTGTCATATTGACATCTCTCCATTATTAACCAGGCTTAATGTCACCTTACATTAGCAAGGGGACATTAACCCTTTATTACCTCATATCCCACCGCTACTCAGGAGAAGAGAGAGGCTAAGTGACAGAATAGGTGCATCTTACAGATGTGCCTTTTCTGGGGTGGCTGGGGGCAGATGTTTTTAGCCAGGGGGGCCAATACCCATGGTCCCTCTCTAGGCTATTAATATCTGCCCTCAGTCACTGGCTTTCCTACTCTGGCGGAGAAAATTGTGCGGGAGCCCATGCCAGTTTTTTCAGTGATTTAACCCTTTAACCCTGGATCTTGAGAATGGTCCATTTCCTCAATTCCCATTTAAACTTTCAGAGTGTGTCAGTATTGGGTTTTGCAGGCAAAAGAGCAGGAGCTCTGTGCTGGTCTGGCTGTATAAAACAGAATACAGACCAGAGACTTGAGCAAAGCCATTACCACACCCACGGATTTTACGGTGGTGCCATCAGCCATGGTAACAGACTGGTACGGACTGACAGGGCCAATTTGCAACTCAGAAGTGATAACGGTGTTGATTTTACAGGTGCTGAAGTGGTGTGAGGATTGGTAATGGACCCAGTGGAATACAGAGCAGTCATCAAGTTCCTTTACTTGAAAAGCCGCACACCAAAGGAGATGTTCAATGAGATGAAAGAGATTTATGGTGATGATTCCCCATCAAAAACTGACATCGTCGATTCAAATGTGGTTGGACTTCAGTGCAAACAGCTCCAATTCCACTGCGACCACACTCTGCTGGAACATCAAAAAGTCTAATTGGAAGAAGGATTTAAAAGAGGTCAAGCAGATCCGTGTTAGTATTTAGAAACAAAAGACCTTGGAAATGTAACATATTATCTAGGAATCTAGGTCCAATGAGAAGAAGATGGAAGCTTTCTTCTAAACTAAAGTACAAAAATCAACTCAGTTCTGAATCAGTTTGGAATGTCAGAAGCCAAAGGTATAGCAACCAAAATGGAACTTTCCTACTTAAACTTGGAAGGAGAAGATGATCTGTTACCTAACTATAAGAAATGCAGACAGGTAGTGGGGGCACTTCTATATATAGAAACTATGATTCAACCGGATATTGCTGCAACAATTGGAATTCTCTGCAGACATATGGAAAAAGCACGCCAAAGAGACTGAAATACTGTTAAGAGAGTTCTTCAATACGTGAAAGACTCAAGACAAAAATGTAAGGATATCTGCAACAGGAAATCTAAAACTCACAATCTATTTGGATGCAGACTAGGCTGGTGACTTAAATGACAGTAAATCAACAAGCCACTATTTGCTCAAGCTTAGAAAAGGTTCAATTTATTGGTCTAGCAGAAAACAGGTGTCTTGTAGCCCACACAAGCCAAGGGGTCATTTGGTTAGACAAATTATTTGGTAAACCATCAACTCAACCATCAGTGATTTAAGGAGACACCCAAGAATGCATTAAATTTTATAGAGTCATTACAAGCAAAATGATCTATTTCAAGTTCAAGTTTTTATTTCTGTTAATGTTGATGATTATGGCTTACAGCCAATGAAAACCCAAAAGTCATTATCTCAGTAAATTAGAATAATTAGGAAAAACATCTGCAAAGGCTTCTTAAGGGTTTAAAAAGGACCCTTAGTCTGTTTCAGTAGGCTCCACAATCATGGGGAAGACTGCTGACTTGACACATGTCCAGAAGGCAGTCATTGACACACTCCACAAAGAGGGTAAGCCACAAACGGTCATTGGTAAAGAAGCTGGCTGTTCACAGAGTGCTGTATCCAAGCATATTAATGAAAAGTTGAGTGGACGGAAAACGTGTGGTAGAAAAAGGTGCACAATCAACCAGGATAATCGTAACCTTGAAAGAATTGTTAAGAAAAGGCCATTACATTTTTTTAGAGAAACTCACAAGGAGTGGACTGCTGCTGGAATCATTGCTTGAAGAGCCATCACACACAGATGTATCCAGGACATGGGCTACAAGTGTCACATTCCTTGTGTCAAGTCACTCATGACCAAAACACAATACCAGAAGCGTCTTACCTAGGACAAGGAGAATAAGAACTGGACTGTTGCTCAGTGGTCCAAGGTGTTGTTTTTCTGATTAAAGTAAATTTTATATTTAAGTTGGAAATCAAGGTCCCAGAGTCTGGAGGAAGAGTGGAGAGGCCACAATCCAAGCTGCTTGAGGTCTAGTGTTTCCACAATCAGTGATGGTTTGAGGTCATCTGCTGGTGTAGGTCCACTGTGTTTTATCAAGACCAAAGTCAGTGTAGCTGTCTATCAGGAAATTTTAAAGCACTTCATGCTTCCCTCTGCCGACAAGCTTTTTGGAGATGGAAATGTCATTCTCCAGCAGGACTTGGCACCTGTCCACACTGCCAAAAGTACCAATACCTGGTTTACAAACAACAGTATCACTGTGCTTGATTGGCAGCAAACTTGCCTGACCTTAACCCCATAGAGAATCTATAGGGTATTGTCAAGAGGAAGATGAGAGACACCAGACCCAACAATGCAGACAAGCTGAAGGCTGCTATCAAAGCAACCTGGGCTTCCATAACAGCTCAGAAGTGCCACAGGCTGATTGCCTCCATGCCACACTGCATTTATGCAGTAATTGATGCAAAATGAGCCCCAACCAAGTATTAAGTGCATTTACTGAACATACATTTCAGTAGGCCAACATTTCGGATTTTAAAATAATTTTTCAAGTTAGTGTTATAAAGTATTCTAATTTACTGAGATAATGACTTTTGGGTTTTCATTGGCTGTAATCATCAACATAATCATAATCATCAACATTAACAGAAATAAACACTTGAAATAGATCACTCTGTTTGTAATGACTTTATATAATATATGAGTTTCACTTTTTGTATTGAAGAATGGAAATAAATTAACTTTTTGACGATATTCTAATTTTGTAGGACGCACCTGTATCTACATTGTGGATGAAATTTGACAAAATCTCATTCACATGCTGCAAAGCAAATCCATGTTGGAATTTGGATTTATTGTGTACTTTGGATTTTAAGGGTATGTTCTCCTGCTGAAAATGCAAGCAATATTTGCACTGTGCAAAAGTGCCGTAATGGAGCTCTCCGCAACTGTTTCTAATCATTCTGAAAATATTTATTAGTCACTTTTACAGCCTCATGGCCACAATGATAAAGTGAACTCACTGTTCTTCAATTACTTGTTTAAAATACTGCTCTCTTTTTATATTGGTTATCATCAGTTTCTACATAAAACACATATCTATATAAAAAAAGAGGGGATTATAGGGAGAGAAATGGGAAGCGCAGGCTTCTGAGTGTAGCAGTTAGTTTCCAAAGGTGTGTACTCAGTGTGAATCCACTCACCTTTTTGGTGTCTTGATATACTGTGTATAGATCCAATCCATGGATCACTCCATTTGCTGCAAAGATCTGTGAACTGATGAGCGCGCTGAACAGTGCTTTTATAGGCGATAACACTTTGTGAATGTTTTTCCCAGCAATATGCGCTCCTGAAGGATGATGATGGAACTCGATATTCTGATTCAAGGATGATTTTTATTTCAAACTAAAATACAACCGGTTTCGACTTCTTGGAGTCTTCCTCAGGTATAATGTAATGCATATAAACAGATCTATCTGAACACAGTTTATAGCAGATATCCCTGCATGTCAATTTGGGTGGGGGCTGACAGATCTATTCGTCAGACACACCCAGATACTCAGATATGCAGGATTTTGCACTCTGAGGAATCTAACAAAATTCATATACCAAATAAATTATATATACAAGTTTGTTTTTTTATCCTTTTCTTTTTTTCCCCACACAAGGAAGAAAAAAAGTGTTAAAAAATTCCACACTAAAACAAAAAAAATTTACACACAAATTCTTCACTAAAATGATTTTTTCTTTTCTAAAAACACTATATATAAAATTTATTTTAAAATGTTATTAAACATACTAAAGTGTGATTTCATACTAAAATGTAAAATCCTACAAAACATATACATTGTAACAAAAAAAACAAAAAGAAAAAAAAAAACACTTCCTTTTTTCATATTGGGACTATTTCCAAATGCGAAATACAAATGTTCGAAATTTCATTCATATCAAAACTAAAAAAAAAATAATAAGCAATTGTATTTGCTTTGTACATCATATACCTTCTATAATATCATTTAATCCTCTGGGTATAATGTACCCAGAAGGAAGATCCAATATGATTCTTTCCAGTTTAACTTTTGTACTCTATTAGTACAATTCACAGGTATTTGCTCCAACGGGGCTACAGAAATATTGAATGTTTTATTATGCTTCAAACATAAATGCTGGGATAAGCTCTGTTTTAAAAAGCCATTTTTAGTATTGTGTCTGTGGCCATTCATACGGGATCGTAAGGACTGAATAGTCCGACCCACGTATTGCAGGCCACAGGCATAGGTAATACCATATATCACAAAATCACTATCACACGTTAGTTTTTGTGTGATCGCTATGGTTTCACCCGTACTATACGACGTGATGTGATGAGTAGTGTTGAGCGATACCTTCCGATATGCAAAGGTATCATAATCGGATTGGATCGGCCGATACCGGCAAAATATCGGATCTCGCCGATACCGATACCCGATACCAATGCATATCAATGGGACACAAAATATCGGAATGGTTCCCAGGGTCTGAAGGAGAGGAAACTCTCCTTCAGGCCCTGGGATCCATATTCATGTATAAAATAAAGAATAAAAATAAAAAATATTGATATACTCACCCCTCCGACGGCCCCGGCTCTCACCGGTCCAAGCGTCTGCCTCCGTTCCTAAGAATGCAGAGTGAAGGACTTTCGATGACGTCGCGGCTTGTGATTGGTCGCGTGACCGCTCATGTGACCGCTCACACGACCAATCACAAGCCGCGAGGTCATTGCAGGTCCTTCACTCCCTGCATTCTTAGGAACGGAGGCATCGCTAAGAGCCAGGGGTGAGTATATCAATATTTTTTATTTTTATTATTTATTTTTTACATGAATATGGATCCCAGGGCCTGAAGGAGAGTCTCCTCTCCTCCAGACCCTGGGAACCATACGCACCGCACACTTCCGATTCCGATTTCCGATATCTCAAATATATCGGAACTCGGTATCGGAATTCCGATACAGCAAATATCGGCCAATACCCGATATTTGCAGTATCGGAATGCTCAACACTAGTGATGAGTCATATGGGTGATAATTTTGCAGGTTACAACATTTTCGGGAACCACATCGATAAATACCCGGTTTGGTAGCATCCGTTTTGTTTATCCTAATTTTTTCTTTTCTCTTTATACATTCACGTTCCTCATCTTTGGTCACTCTGAGATTACTAGGGGCAATTATACCCTTCACTGTTTGGCCCCTACGAAAAGTAATATTGGGTTTGTCTGGTAAAAGTTTTTTCAAAGATGACTTCTTTTTTCAATAAGTACCAGTATTTATTTAAAATGTTTCTTATCTCTGTATTACTACTATTAAAAGCAGTGATAAAATTATACTGCCACCATCTTTTTTTCTATCCTTATTATTTTTGTTTTTATTAGTTATCTGCTCAGGTTTTTCTCCTCCTTCCTTAGTTATCTGTTGTGAACTCTATTTTAGGGCTCCCTCTAGTGGTCACAAGCGGTACTGTGTAGTGTTGTCTTTCTGCAGGTTGCAGCATCAGCTGGTTCGTTATCCTTGGTTGGTTTCTTATTTAGCTCACCTGGATACTCAGTTCCTTGCCTGCTATCAATGTATTCAGTGCTCTTCAGATTCCTTGTGTCTACCTTGCTCCCAGTCTCCAAGACAAGCTAAGTTTTTGTTTGATCATTTTTTGATTATCAGTGTTCATTATGTTTTTAGTCCAGCTCGCTAAAATGTGATTTCCTTGCTTGCTGGTTGCTCTAGGGGACTGAGTTTCTCCCCCCACACCGTGGGTTGGTGTGGGGGTTCTTGAAATCTCAGTGTGGATATTTTGTAAGGGTTTTTTACTGACCGCATAGATTCCCTTTTCTATTTTCTGCTATCTAGTATTAGTGGGCCTCATTTGCTGAATCTGCTTTCACCCCTGTGTATGTGCCTTCCTCTTACCTCACCGTTATTATCTGTTGGGGGCTTCTATATCTTTGGGGATTATTTCTCTGGAGGCAAGAGAGGTCTTTCTTTCTCTCTAGGGGTAGTTAGTTCCTCAGGCTGGCTCGAGACGTCTAGGATTTTTAGGCATGTTCACCGGCTACTTCTAGTGTGTTTGGATAGGTTCAGATTTGCGGTCAGTCCAGTTTGCCACCTCCCTAGAGCTTGTCCTACGTTTGTTACTTAGCTGGAGTAATTTGTGATCCTCAACCACTAAGGATCATAACAGTTATCCCCTCTTCGGCTGGAGTCACACTTAGCGTAAGACAATACGGTCCGTTTTTTACGGCCGTAATATGGCCGTAATACGGAGAAATGTTCCCAAAATAGTGATCCGTATGTCCTCCGTAGGCAGGGTGTGTCAGCGTATTTTGCGCATGGCATCCTCCGTATGTAATCCGTATGGCACCCGTACTGCGATATTTTCTCGCAGGCTTGCAAAACCGACATCTAATGGATTTATGTGCTCAAATGTTCGGTAAAATATATATACAGTATATATATATATATATATATATATATATATATATATATATATATATATGTCATTGAGACACATATATATATATTATGTATTTATATTTAATTCAGCGCAATATCTGTGAAAAGCCGGTAATTCAATTGCCGGCTTTTCATTTCTCCTTCACAAACCTGACAGGATATGAGACCTGGTTTACGTACAGTAAACCATGTCATATCCCCCTTTTTTTTGCATATTCCACACTACTAATGTTAGTAGTGTGTATGTGCAAAATTTGGGCGCTGTAGCTGCTAAAATAAAGGGTTAAATGGCGGAAAAAATTGGCGTGGGCTCCCGTGCAATTTTCTCCGCCAGAGTGGTAAAGCCAGTGACTGATGGCAGATATTAATAGCCAGGAGAGGGTCCATGGTTATTGGCCCCCCATGGCTAAAAACATCTGCCCCCAGCCACCCCAGAAAAGGCACATCTGGAAGATGCGCCTATTCTGGCACTTGGCCACTCTCTTTCCACTCCCGTGTAGCGGTGGGATATGGGGTAATGAAGGGTTACTGCCACCTTGCTATTGTAAGGTGACATTAAGCCAGATTAATAATGGAGAGACGTCAATTATGACACCTATCCATTATTAATCCAATTGTTTGAAAGGGTTAAAAAACACACACACACACGATTAAAAAGTATTTTAATGAAATAAACACACCGGTTGTTTTAATATTTTATTGCTCTCTCAATCCATTTGAAGACCCTCGCTTGGCAAAATAATAAACCCACAAAATACATACCCTCTGATGAACTGTCAGGTCCCACGAGGTAATCCATCTGAAGGGGTTAAAATATTTTACAGGCAGGAGCCCTGCTAATGCAGCTGTGCTCGTGCCTGTAAGCCCCGGCAAATGAAGGAAATGTAGGTCAATGACCTATAGTTACCTTCAGTCGCGGTGATGCGCCCCCTGGTGGATGTCCTCATATGACCTGGAGCGTGGGAAAAAGTTCCCAGGCTGCAGTTCATGAGGACATCCAGCAGGGGGCGCATCACCGCAAATCAATGTAAGTACAGATCACCCTGATTTCCTTTCAGTACCCGGGGTTTTTACAACCACAAGCGAGTGCTTTAGCGCAGCTCCTGGCTGTAAAATGATTTAACCCCTTCAGATGGATTACCTCGTGGGACCTGACAGTACATCAGAAGGTATGTATATTGTTGGTTTATTATTTTGCCAAGCGAGGGTGTTCCGGATGGATTGAGAGAGCAATAAAATACTAAATAATAATGTGTGTGCGTGTTTTTTAACCCTTTCAGACAATTGGATTAATAATGGATAGGTGTCATAATTGACGCCTCTCCATTATTAAACTGGCTTAATGTCATCTTACAATAGCAAGGTGGCATTAACCCTTCATTACCCCATATCCCACCGCTACACGGGAGTGGGAAGAGAGTGACCAAGTGCCAGAATAGGCGCATATTCCAGATGTGCCTTTTCTGGGGTGGCTGGGGGCAGATGTTTGTAGCCGGGGGGGGCCAATAACCATGGACCCTCTCCTGGCTATTAATATCTGCCGTCAGTCACTGGCTTTACCACTCTGGCGGAGAAAATTGCGCGGGAGCCCACGCCAATTTTTGCCGCCATTTAACCCTTTATTTTAGCAGCTACAGCGCCCAAATTTTGCACATACACACTACTAACATTATTAGTGTGGAATATGCAAAAAAAAAGGGGATATGAGATGGTTTACTGTATGTAAACCATGTCTCATATCCTGTCAGGTTGGGGAAGGAGAAATGAAAAGCCGGCAATTGAATTACCGGCTTGTCACTAACACCGCTCCGTATTTCTCGCAAGTCACACTGCTGGTCCGTGTGTAATCCGTATTTTTCTCGCCACCATAGACTTTCATTGGTGTATTATTTGCTCAATACGCTGACAAACGCAGCATGCTGCGATTTACTACGGCCGTAGAAAGCCGTATAATACTGAACCGTAATATACGGCTGATAGGACCAGACCCATTGAGAATAATTGTGCCGTTTGTTTGGCGAGTTTTACGAATGTATTTTCTGCGCTCTTAAGTCCGTAAAACTCGCTAGTGTGACGCCGGCCTTCCACTTCCTTATTTTTATTATGCTCTCTGGATAAGCACTCCTGCTGAGTTCTTTCTAGATTGGTTCTATATGCTGCCATAATTAATTGCTTTGGATATTTCTTATCCATAAACCTATCGATCAAAATTTTCGATTGTTCCACATAATCTTTCTTATTTGCATTATTTCTCCTGATTCGACGGAACTGCCTACAAGGAATGTTTTGCTTCCATTTTTGGTGGTGTGCGCTCCGATAATCGAGGAAACCATTGGACATTGGATATGAATGAAATTTTGAAAATTTGTATTTCGCAGTTGGAAATAGTCCCAATATGAAAAGAGGAAGTGGTTTTTTTTTCTTTCTTTTTTTTTGTTATAATGTATATGTTTGTAGGATTTTACATTTTAGTATGAAATCACACTTTAGTATGTTTAATAACATTTTAAAAGAAATTTTATATATAGTATAATTATATTTATAGTGTTTGTAGAAAAGAAAAAATCATTTTAGTGAAGAATTTGTGTGTAAATTTTTTTTTTTGTGTGGAATTTTTTAACACTTTTTTTTCTTCCTTGTGTGGGGAAAAAAAGAAAAGGGAAAAAAAAACAAAAAAATTTATTTGGTATATGAATTTTGTTAGATTCTTCAGAGTGCAAAATCCTGCATATCTGAGTATCTGGGTGTGTCTGACGAATAGATCTGTCAGCCCCCACCCAAATTGACATGCAGGGATATCTGCTATAAAATGTGTTCAGATAGATCTGTTTATATGCATTACATTATACCTGAGGAAGACTCCAAGAAGTCAAAACCGTTTGTATTTTAGTTCGAAATAAAAATCATCCTTGAATCAGAATATCGAGTTCCATCATCATCCTTCAGGAGCGCATATTGCTGGGAAAAACATTCACAAAGTAAAACACATATCTAAAATTGATCATGGAATTAAAACAATTTTTCAAAAAAAAAAAAATGCACTTTTATTTTCTTCTAATAAAGATAACTTGCTCAACAACAGATTTTCATTGCATAACAAAGATCCAATGCAAATGTTCTTGTTCTGTAAAGCTAGTAAATAGTACTGTGTTTTGGAAAAGTAGTTAGACATGATTTCCACTAGATGGAGGCAGAGGATGGTAACAATGAAACATCTCGGCTTCTGGAGTTTCATTATTAGAGCACCCAAAAGGTCTCTTGACATATAAGTTGCAATTAATACTTGCATTCCATGTGAAATTACTGTTCTAGAGCATATTTCCACTGGTCTATATTGTCTTCCTCCTACAGACTAACACTTTTACCCTTTTACACTTTTTTTCCTTTTTGCTAAAGGAATTTTAACCAAGTTCCCGAATAGTTTTCGTACACATTTGTTTTGATATTAGTATTGGGGTGCCTAGATTCCCTCTGATTTCCCTCAGAATCAATCATGTTGGATTTCAACATTAGCAAACCATTGTTTTCATTGGAGATAAACCTGGACAAATAGTTACCAGCTTACAGTGTCCTACATTAATATGCATGGCAAACTTAATTCTTGCCAAGGACTCACATGGTGAGGTGGATTCTGAAATCCATAGGTCTAGGTCTGAGTGGGCAGCACAGACCTAAGGCAACAGTGCAGCAAAGCGGGTCTTTATCGCAGGCACGTGTATTAGTGAAGACTAGGGCAACAGGATGACAGACAAATATTCAGAGCATGTAGCACAGATGAAGCAGAGTAAAGTGTGTGACACAATGACAGAATCATCATAGGAAACTGGTATCTTCCAGCAGTGAAGCAGTTAATCACATAAATGAAGTTTGGTATCTACCTGTAAGGCTGTTGTTACTGACAGCATTGTATTGGAGAAATGCTATTTTGTATCTTCCAGCAGAGCAATAGTTAAAAGCAGCAATGTAACAGAGAAGTAAATGTAATCTGGTATCTTCCAGCAAGGCATTGGTTAATTACGGGAATGCAATGAATTGTAAACAAACAAGAAATTTGCTTGAAGAAATGTGTTACCTTGATTGCAGAGGACAGGTGGAAAAAGTTACAAGAAGTTGGTAACTTGCTAAGAGTTTCATATTCACGACACCTAAGTAAACTGGATTCATAATATCTGTGGGTTTAGCATGAAAGGCAGCAGAATCTGAGGAGATAGACATCTGACTGAGTTGGACAAGTAGTAGTAGAGCCAACTGAAACAATGCTACTTAAAGGGACACTGTCACCTGAATTCGGAGGGAACAATCTTTAGCCATAGGGGCGGGGTTTTCGGGTGTTTGATTCACCCTTTCCTTACCCGCTGGCTGCATGCTGGCTGCAATATTGGATTGAAGTTCATTCTCTGTCCTCCGTAGTACATGCCTGCACAAGGCAATCTTGCCTTGCGCAGGCGTGTACTGTGGAGAACAGAGAATGAACTTCAATCCAATATTGCAGCTAGCATGCAGCCGGCGGGTAAGGAAAGTTTGAATCAAACACCCGAAAACCCCGGCCCTATGGCTAAAGATTGTTCCCTCCAAATTCCGGTGACAGAGTCCCTTTAATACCCAAGCACCAGGTCTAGGGTGATGATGTTAAAGGAGTTCCAGCGTGAGCTACTGCAAACGAAGGTGACCATAGGGGAAATGAATCAGGCCCAGTGCTGGTGCTGGGAGAGATGATTGAATAGAATTGTTGCCTACATACTGTGGTGTGCAATGTTACTATTAACTATTAGATTACTGTTACTAAGTTTATTATTATATTACTATTACATTACTGTCAATTTTCAATTTATTTCTATTAGAAAGTGTACCATAGTGTAATAAGTTTGGCAGTATTTTTTTTTAACCCTAAGGCACAACACTTAAAAATTTGAGCCCTCTTTTACTGTACATGGCTACTGTTCGAGCCTGCAATCCAAAACTCCCAGGAACCATCTAATAATTAAAATACTCAGGAATTCAGTGGAAGCAACAGCTATTAATTTAAAAGCATCTCAAAGATAATTTTACATTATTTTTAATACAATGTTTCAAAATTGGTTTGACTTCTTCTTCTGATGCAAAGAAACCGCCAAAACAATTTCTCATTTACACAATGCTATGGTGTCAGTGGCGTAGGAAGGGGGGTGCGGGGGGGCGGGCCGCCCCGGGCGGCACAATGCAGGGGGCGGTGGGTCACCGGGCCGCGGCCGGCGCTGCAGCTGTTTAACGCTATTGACGTGCAGGCCCGCGCCCGCACGTCAATAGTTAACAGCCGCCAGCCAATTGGAGGCTGGCAGCTGAAGTCAGCCGCAGCGCACACGTCGCCGGCGTCTGACGTCATTGTCAGTCGCTGGCGAGTGTGCGCTGCTGGAGGGAGCTCGCCGCCTGGAGCGCTGGTCAGGTGAGGAGACTCTGTTTGTTTTTTTTTTGTTTTGTTTTTTGATAAGCTAACGGTGGACACACTGGGGGCAATGCTGGAGGACACTGGGGCAATCCTGGAGACACTGGGGCAGATTGCTGGACACACTGGGGGCAATGCTGGAGGACACACTGGGGCAGATGATTGCTGGAGACACTGGGGCAATGCTGGAAACACTGGGGCAATGCTGGAGACACTGGGGCAGATTGCTGGACACACTGGGGGCAATGCTGGAGGACACACTGGGGCAGATGATTGCTGGAGACACTGGGGCAATGCTGGAGACACTGGGGCAATGCTGAAGACACTGGGGCAGATTGCTGGACACACTGGGGCAGATTGCTGGACACACTGGAGGCAATGCTGGAGGACACACTGGGGCAGATGATTGCTGGAGACACTGGGGCAATGCTGGAGACACTGGGGCAATGCTGGAGGACACTGGGGCAATGCTGGAGACACTGGGGCAGATTGCTGGAGACACTGGGGCAATGCTGGAGACACTGGGGCAGATTGCTGGACACACTGGGCAGATTGCTGGACACACTGGGGGCAATGCTGAAGGACACACTGGGGCAGATGATTGCTGGAGACACTGGGGCAATGCTGGAGGACACTGGGGCAATGCTGGAGACACTGGAGCAGATTGCTGTAGACACTGGGGCAGATTGCTGGAGACACTGGGGCAGATTGCTGGACACACTGGGGCAGATTGCTGGACACACTGGGGCAGATTGCTGGACACACTGGGGGCAATGCTGGAGGACACACTGGGGCAGATGATTGCTGGAGACACTGGGGCAATGCTGGAGACACTGGGGCAATGCTGGAGACACTGGGGAAGATTGCTGGAGACACTGGGGCAATGCTGGAGACACTGGGGCAGATTGTTGGAAACACTGGGGCAGATTGCTGGACACACTGGGGGCAGATTGCTGGACACACTGGGGGCAATGCTGGAGGACACACTGGAGCAATATGCTGGACATACTGGGGCAGATTGCTGGACACACTGGGGGTAATATGCTGGACACACTGGGGGTAATATATGCTGGACACACTGGGGCAGGACTGGAGGCATGGGCAGAATGTAGACACGGGGCATGATTGGAGACACGGGGCAGAATGAAAGACATGGGGCAGGATTGGATCATGGGGCAGGATGGATACGATGGAGACAGATGGGGCAGGATGGGGAGATCATATGGTGTAGAATGGATACTCATGAGGGCAGGATGGGAGAACATACGGCTGGAGCCAGGAATGAGACACACGGGGCCAGGGTGGGGAATATTATTACCATAGGGGCTAATTAAGGGATATTATTACTGCAGTGATGTATTTATTTTATTTTTTGAGTATACTGTTTTAAATGGGGGGGGCGGTCCTGTTACTGTGCAGAGTGACACTATATCGCCTTTTTTTCTCCATGTGGTGTTATGTAGAAGTTGTGAAAAATTAAGTAATGTGTTCTGCAATCAGAGCTCGAGATAACTGTGTTATTTCCTGCAGAAACGAGTCCTGGCTGGAAGAAATGATGGCGGTCTGTGCTGGATGAAAGATGAAGGACTTCACCTAGAGACGTCACTGGTGAGTCAGTGTTACCTATGCACTGACACTATACACTGTATACTATATACAGAGGTCCTGTGTATAATGTCACCAGTGATCTCTGTATTACCTCTACACAGACCCTGCATACTAAGTACAGATCTCCTGTGAATACTGGCACTTATGGTGATAGTATTGTGTTGTTTATTTGTTTGTTTTTTTTTAATTACTGATCAGTATTGTAGTATTCAGTCACTATGTGGTGGTAATATGTGGTCTGGAAATGGTGTTGTGGTATTTGTCCCTTGAATGTGCTATTTGGTCACCAAGCGGTGGTAATATGTGGTCTGGTCATAGTGCCGTGGTATTTGTTCCTTGTATGTGATATTATTCGATCACTGTAGTTGTAATTTGTGGTCTGGTCATGGCGCGGTGGTTAGGGTTGAGCGAAACAGATCGGCACTTTTCAAAAGTCGCCGACTTTAAGCAAAGTCGGGTTTCGTGATACCCGACCCGATCCCACTCTGGGATCGGGTCGGCGGTACACGATCTGTAATCCAAAGTCGGGTTTCGTTTTTTATATATATATATATATATATATATATATATATATATATATATGTCATAGAGACACATATATATATATATATATTTATATTTACTTCAGTGCGATAATGTTGAAAAGCCGGTAATTCAATTGCCGGCTTTTCATTTCTCCTGCCTAAACCCGACATGATATGAGACATGGTTTACATACAGTAAACCATGTCATATCCCCCTTTTTTTTGCATATTCCACACTACTAATGTTAGTAGTGTGTATGTGCAAAATTTCGGCGCTGTAGCTATTAAATTTAAGGGTTAAATCGCGGAAAAAATTGGCGTGGGCTCCCGCGCAATTTTCTCCACCAGAGTGGTAAAGCCAGTGACTGAGGGCACATATTAATAGCCTAGAGAGGGTCCATGGTTATTGGCCCCCCCTGGCTACAAACATCTGCCCCCAGCCACCCCAGAAAAGGCACATCTGGAAGATGCGCCTATTCTGGCACTTGGCCACTCTCTTCCCACTCCCGTGTAGCGGTGGGATATGGGGTAATGAAGGGTTAATGCCACCTTGCTATTGTAAGGTGACATTAAGCCTGATTAATAATGGAGAGGCGTCAATTATGACACCTATCCATTATTAATCAAATTGTATGAAAGGGTTAAAAAAACACACACACATGATTAAAAAGTATTTTAATGAAATAAACACACAGGTTGTTTTAATATTTTATTGCTCTCTCAATCCAGCTGAAGACCCTCACTTTTGCAAAATAATAAACCAACAATATACATACCCTCTGATGAACTGTCACGTCCCACGAGGTAAATCCATCTGAAGGGGTTAAAATATTTTACAGGCAGGAGCTCTGCTATAATGCAGCTGTGCTCGTGCCTGTAAACCCCGGGGAATGAAGGAAATGTAGGTCAATGACCTATAGTTACCTTCATTCGCGGTGATGCACCCCCTGCTGGATGTCCTCATGAACTGCAGCCTGGGAACTTTTTCCCACGCTCGAGGTCATATGAGGGAGCCCACGCCAATTTTTTCCGCGATTTAACCCTAAAATTTAATAGCTACAGCGCCGAAATTTTGCACATACACACTACTAACATTAGTAGTGTGGAATATGCAAATAAAAGGGGGATATGACATGGTTTACTGTATGTAAACCATGTCTCATATCATGTCGGGTTTCGGCAGGAGAAATGAAAAGCCGGCAATTGAATTACCGTCTTTTCAACATTATCGCGCTGAAGCAAATATTAAAAAAGTATGCTTCCCCATTGACTTGCATTGGGTTTCGTGTTTTGGCCGATCCCCGACCCCGACTTTTCAATAAGATCGGCCGATTTCACTCGACCCGACTTTTGAGAAAGTCGGGTTTCGTGAAATCCGACTCGATCTCAAAAAATGAAAAGTCGCTCAACCCTAGCGGTGGTATTTGTTCCTTGTATGTGATATTATTGGTCAAAATATACCTAAATTGTATTGCAGATTTTAACAAATATTTAATAGGTTACAGTAGAGTAGGGCCCGGCCATTTTTCTGGAATAATCTGGTTCGGGTATAACATGACCCCTGTCACATGACCCCCATCACATGTCCCCCGTCACTTTACTCCCAAAGTGACAATTTAAAGTTTCAGTTAAACAATAAAGAGTTTTGTTTCTGTCCGTGTTGTCCTGACTATTTTTGGTAACCTTTGTGTGTATTGAGCCGGGGGGGCGCCAAACTCGGGAACAGCCCCGGGCGGCAAAAGCTCTAGCTACGCCCCTGTATGGTGTTAATCCAGAAGTGACATATCATTACACCGCAATTGACCCTAAGCTGCAATTAAGAAAAAATTAATATGATGTAAAGTAATAAATGGATACTAAATGAATATGCAATTACAGTGGTACATAAAAGTTTGTGACCCCATCATAATTTTCCAGATTTCTGCATAAACCTGACCTAAAAAGATATCTGAATTTTACACAAGTACTAAAAGTAGATAAAGAGAACTAGAGAGAATTAGTGTTTGTCATTTTTTTTAATTGGCAAGATGAGGCAATAAATCTCTAGTGTTTTACAAAAAAATAGCACCTTTGCTATTAGTATCTGGTGTGACCAGCTTGAGTGGCAATGACTGAATCTAATTGTTGATTAGTCCTGCACATTGGCTTGGAGGAATTTGAGCCCATTTCTCCCAATAAAACAACTTCATCTTTGATATATTGATGTTTTTATGTCCATGAATTGCTCATTTCAGGTCCATCCACAAAATTTTTATAAGAATAATGATATAGTTTTAGGTCAAATTTACGCAGAAATATGAAAAATTCTGAAGGATTTACAAATTTGCAAGTATTACTATATTTCCATAATTATAGAAAACATACTTACCTTAAGGTTTCGTTAATTGATTTTGCGTAGACTTTAAACAAATATTTAATTATCACAAGAGATGAAGGAATCTCACAATGTTTGAATTAGCAAAATCAAGACAGATTTTACAGGGAAATTTTAATCACTGTAAAGTTTCTAAACTTTAGAGTATAATAAAAGTAGGATGGGAAAAAAAAAGTAATACTCACCTCACTGCTTAATTGTCCCTCAGTCCCTACAGTCGGATGTCTAGTCCTCTGCCCCACTTTCTTCCACTTCCCCTGTCGAGCGCATCCTCTTTGGCATCTTCAACCTAGGCAGTGGCTTCCAGCTCAATTGCACCTTTGACATCATCGCGCACTGTACCATCAATCGGGCTATGTGAGTCGCGACATGCGATGGGGTGAGGGAAAAAGAAGAGATTATAAGGACTTGACGGCAGGCAGCATTGAAGTGAGCATTGTCATTTTTTGTTCACTTTTATAGAATAGGCACCAATTCAATCACCTTATAAATATTTTGTTGGACAAACTCAACCTACAATTAAATTCCCAGGACCTCTTCAGGGTGGTGCATACACAAAGAATTATTGATATAGTACAGGGATCCAAGAAGTATCATTTCTCCTTGCGGAGAGTGACATGATAATCATGTCGAGGTGAGGAGACTTAAAGCCGCAATGCTCCTCTGGGAAATATGCAAATTGTCTCTTCAGAGAGGAAGAGAACTAGAACTCTAGGGTGCCACCTATTGGAAGTAGCAATCCTAACAGTCAATGTCGACCCTTTAACGAGCCTTGTCACATGACTTCGGATAATTGCCAAACCAGAATCTCAATTTGCAGACACTGTGTTTCGGGGTACTGCCCCTCGTCAGTGCAAAGTGGAGATCTGGCACTAGGTGGCACTAGAGTTCTAGTTCTCTTCCTCTCTGAAGAGACAATTTGCATATTTCCCAGAGGAGCATTGAGGCTTTAAGTCGCCTCACCTCGACATGCTTATCATGTCACTCTCCGCAAGGAGAAACAATACTTCTTGGATCCCGGTCAGACGCTTCTCAATTAGCCAAACCAGATCTCCACTTTGCACTGACGAGGGGCAGTACCCCGAAACACAGTGTCTGCAAATTGAGATTCTGGTTTGGCAATTATCCGAAGTCATGTGACAAGGCTCGTTAAAGGGTCAACATTGACTGTTAGGATTCCTACTTCCGATAGGTGGCACTAGAGTTCTAGTTCTCTTCCTCTCTGAAGAGACAATTTGCATATTTCCCAGAGGAGCATCGCGGCTTTAAGTCTCCTCACCTCGACATGCTTATCATGTCACTCTCCACAAGGAGAAACGATACTTCTTGGATCCCGGTCAGACGCCTCTCAATCAGCCAAACCAGATCTCCACTTTGCACTGACGAGTGTACAAAAACAGAAAAAAGTGGAACCAGTGATGTCCCATTCCCAAGGGTGTAGTTAAGTGGTGGACACTCTAACTTGCCCAAACTATCTTGAACCAAGGCAGAGAACTGAATGCTGCAAAGCAAAGAAATTCTTATCACAATTCTTAACGCAAACAGTACATTACGGGTTGAGAAACTGGATCTGGAATAGGGAAGCCAGAAAAAAAAACATGGCTAGAATAAGATTTTTCTGTTGAACTGAACTTTGTGTTCTGCAAATTAATGTTTAAAATAGTTAGTCAATATCAGATTGTTGGGGGTTTGACTTTCTGCTATCACCCCTCACAGCAATCAGAAGTACACAGTGTACAGTGCCGAAACACCACAGCTTTGATCACTGTGTAGTAGTCATTTTCAGGTTGTGCAGCTATGGTCTCATTCAGTTCACAACAATGCTGGCATTGGTTTTCATGGCAGAGCAGCTGCATGCAAGCGCACAAGCACAATGTCAATCTGGTATAAAACAGCCACCACTTCAATCTAGAATAGTGAACATAAGTTTTGTGGAGTGACAAATCACGCTTCTCTGCCTGACAGTAAGATGGACGAGCAGGAGTTTGGTGGATGGCAGAACGTTACTTGATTATTTGATTGTGCAAGCTGTAAAATTTAGTGGAGGAGGGATAAGGCCACAAGGTTGTGTTTCAGAGGTTGACCTTGACTCCTAAGTTCCAGTTTATCGAAATCCTAATGCTTCAGGATATTAGTCATTTTGGTCAATTGTAGCTTCCAACTTTGTGGGAAGGCCCTTTTCTATTCCCCACGACTATGTCCAGTGCACAAGATCTGTAAAGACATAGTTGGGGACATTTTCAATGGAAGAACATGATCAGCCGCACAAAGCCCTGATCTCCACCCATCCAACGCTTTTGGGATAACTATCTTCCAACTTCAGTGTCTGACCTCAAAAACGTTCTTCTGGATGAATCAACAAAAATTCCAACAGACACCTCCAAAATGTTGCTGAAAAAGTTCCAAGAGTGGGAGCTGTTATAGATGCAAACTGGTTACCAACTCTGGATTTAGAATGGAATGTCATAAATACCGTTGTAGGTGAATTGTTTAATTCTCTCAATAATTTTGTCCATAAAGTGTAGGTACTGTATAATGCAATGATTTTGTTATAATCAGAGCTACTTCATAAGCAAAAAATAGCAACAATGACATGGACATGGATAATTTGTATAGTATAGTTAACCAAAGCTCACATCTTTCCAGGCAGATGATGGATGATTTCATCAGTCATCATATGCCACTAACACTCACAGCTAATGCAGAGCTACACCTGCGGCTCTAAACCTGTTAAATTATGCTGTCATTCTCTGCATTTAACATATGCCGCCGGGGGGGTCATTCCATGCACCCATTGGCACTACCGTGCCGTGATTGCGGGGGGCACCAATGGGTTGTCATGGCAGCCAGAGGTCTGATAAATACCCATTAAATTAAATTTGCCCCATTAAAAATATAGCAATTCAAAAAATAAAAAATACACATATATGGTATCGTTGCATTTGTAAAGTCCGATCCATCAAGATATACAATAAATTAATCTAATTGATAAATGGCAAAACAAGAAAAAATATCAAAACATCCAAATTAGGGTTTTTTGGCCAGTTAAAAATTGAAATAAAATGCAATGAGAGGCAGTCAAAATATCCTATCTACCCCAAAATGATATCAGTAAAAACATCAGCTCAGGACCAAAAAATAAGCCCTCACACAGCTCCATATACCAAAAAATTAAAACGTTACTGGTTTCAGAAAATGGTGAAAAAAGCAACATTTTTGATTTTACAAATTTCCGATTTTTTTTTTCTTCACTTAAACAATAAAAAACTACATTTTTGGTATCTATAAACTCTCACTGACCTGGAGAATCATATTGCCATGTAAGTTTTACCATATAGTGAACGTGGTAAATAAAAGAAAACCAAAACAATTGTGAAATTGCATATTTTTTGCAATTTCACCACACTTGGAGCTTTTTTTTTCTGCTTTCCAATGAATCACATGATAAAATTAATGGTTGTCATTCAAAATTATAACTTGTTCCGCAATAAAAAGCCATCATATGGTTATATTTACAGAAAAATAAAAAAGTTATGGCTCTTGAAAGATGGGAAGGAAGAAACTAAAACTAAAAAAAACAAAACAGAAAATGGCCATGTCATGAAGGAGCTAAAAATTGTAAATAATTCAAAATGTAATTTTCAATTTAAAAAGTAAAAAAAGTAAATCATTTATTTTTAGAGCTTTTACATAACTTTAAGACTTTCTCTGTAGTTTGCAACACAAACTGCTTTAGACCACAGAGAAAAAAAAAGTCAACAATGCCGGCGTGTGTTAAAAATAGAAGATCTAATATTCTCCTGTTCACCTTCCGATTACCGTGGGGCTCCATATCTTCACTGCTTCCTCCGGCATATCTAATGTGATATTATGAGGAGTCCCCCCTACTCAATTAACACATGGACACTGAGTGCAGCTCAGTCTTTTCCTTTTTATCTGTGAATCAAATTCAGAATGTTTCCTGTTATTGATATGTGGTGTTCTTTATGTTTCGGAGCAGCAGGCTCTGATTAATTATATGCTTCCCCACCACTGCTATCAGCAAAGTTTTCTTAGCTTGAATTTAGGCCAACTGGTTTTTCGTAATACTGTGTGAGGGGAAATGAACTAGAGACATCCTGACTGTAAGGGTGAAAAGATTCTCCCGAAGGCTGGAACAATACAGTCACAAAGTAACATTCCAAACTAATTTATGCTTCCTTGGAGGCCATCCAGGTGTGCACTATTCTTTCTGGAAGAATTAAATCTTTCATACCTGGAAACATGTACCAGGTATTACACTTATTAACGTTTTATATCAAATTCATCTGTAGCAAAAATGTTATTGTTTTTCATGATAATAATGACAATGATCATGATGGTGAGTAGCGATGGGCGAACCCCAGCAATAAAGTTTGGGGTCCATAAAGAACACCTACTGTTCAGGTACGGACATGAACACGGACTTCTCCAGGAAGTCTGTGTTACTGTTCAGGTTCAGCACCCCGATCATCGGGTGTTTCCCATCATCTGCATGACAATGCAAGATACACCAGTGGCTCTGATCGGTGGTAAGATTATTACTGCCAGTCAGACCACCTGCAGCTGTGACCAGCAGTAAAAAGTTTACCTCTGGTCACAGAGGCGTCGACTGATGTGAGTTCTGCTCCCATCGGCTTATGCCTGCTACCTCTAATAACAGCAAGATTAGGCACAGCTGATGGGCATATAAATCAGTTGGTGCATGCCCTATTAATAAATATTTTTTTTTTAAATAACATGGGATCTTTCTATTTTTGATAACCAGCATGGCAAAACTGACAGCTGCGGGCTGCAACCCCCAGCTGTCAGGATTATCATGGCTGTTTACCAAGAATAGAGGGGTCCTCACACTGTTTTTTACAAATATTTAAATAAATCATTTAAAAAAAAGTCGTGGGGTCTCCCCCATTTTTGACAACCAACCAAACTAAAGCAAACTGCTTGGGGAATGGTATTCTCATGCTGGTAAGAGGTCATTGATATTGTCCCCCCAAGCCTAAAAATAGCAGTCCGCAGCCACCCCAGAAAAGTCACATCTATTTGATGCGCCAATTCTGGTGCTTTGCCCGGCTCTTCCCACTTGCCCTGTGGTGGTGGCAAGTGGGGTTTATATTTGTGAGGTTGATGTCACCTTTGTATTTTTGATGTCACCTTTGTATTTGATGCCTCTCCATTACTAACCCTATAGTGATGTGAATACTTTTTTGCCCAATGATGACAGAAGTATTCTAGGAGTGATACTTTTATCACTATCACTAACCCTATAGTGATATTGTCAGGAAAAACACCCAGAATAAAGTCCCTTATTTGAAATAAAAATACACACCATTTTACAAATGTATTTAAAAATAACAAACACAGTTATATTCACCTTAATCGCATTCCATTGAAGCACTGTAAAAAAACTGAAAATAATAAACAACAAAAATACTCATCTAACACGCATTCCATTGAAGCCCTGTTCTCCTGTAAAAAAAAACAAAAATAAAAAACACAATATCCCTCACATGTCCAACATACTGTCCCATGTCATAATCCATGTCTGCGATAATTGGCTTTCAACCTGGATGGTGCCAAGATGCGACCATCCAAGCTGAAAACCATGGCAGAATGATCTTCTGTGAGTGCATCATCAGTGACTAATGGTTACGTAATCGAGGTTACTGCAGGTCACTGAGGCTGCAAACCCAACTCACTTCAGTGTGATCCAGGTTGAAGAACTGCGGTGACCTGAGCGAGATCACCGCTAGCACCATGAGAAAAAGTCTCACGGTGCAGTGCTGATCTCAGTGAGTTCACGGCAAGAAATTTATCACGGTGAACTGCATTGAACTCACTGAGCTCAGCACTGCATTGTGAGACATTTTCTCATGGTGCTAGAGGTGATCTCACTGAAATCACCGCAGTTCATTGGCCAGCGAAGGGAGCTGGGAACACAGCCTTAGTAACCTGTGGTAACCTCAATGACCAGCGGTAATATCCTTACCGCTGATCAGAGGCAATGTTTGCCGCCCTGTCATGCAGAGGACATTGTGGCAAACAACGGATGTTCAGGCACCCCATTCATTTGAATGGGGTCCAGGTTTGGGTTTGGGTACTGTTCTGGAACCCGAGCCAAACTTTTTTTTACTGTTTGGCTGAACCCGCTGACCCGAACCTCCAGGTGTTCCACCGTAACTAATGGGGAGTGAATCAGGGATTAGCTGTAATCTGTTGGAGAGCTAGATAGCTGTTGTGAACTCCATTCTCGGGCTCCCTCCTGTGGTCATGAGTGGTATTGTGTGAGTTTGTTCTGGGGCTCCCTCTGGTGGCCTTTAGCGATATGGCTGGTCTTGGCTGGGCTCAGCTTCTTCATTTCCTGCTATGCTGGGCCTATTTAATTCACCTGGCCCTTCATTTGTTGCCTGCTGTCGGTGTATTCAGTCCTGATATTGAGCTCTCCTGAATATTCCTTGTGACCAGTCTCCTGCTGGAGAAGCTAAGTTTGTTTGTACATTTTGCTCATTATTTCCTTGAAAACGTTTCTATGTATATGATGAGTTCAGTCCAGCTTGCTTATATGTGATTTTTCGCTTTCTGGTTAGTTCTGGGGTGCAGAGTGCGCCCCTCATCGTGAGTCGATGTGGGGGTTCTTGTATTCTCTGCGTGGTTTATTTTTGATAGCTTTTGTACTGACCGCACAGACTCCTATCTATTTTCAGTCTATCTAGTATTAGCGGGCCTCATTTGCTGAACCTGTTTAATTTCTACGTTTGTCTTTTCCCTTAACTCACCGTTATTATTTGTGGGGGCTGACTCAAACTTTGGGGTTATTTCTCTGAGGCAAGTGAGGTCTTTGCTTTCTCTCTAGGGGTAGTCAGTTTCTCAGGCTGTGAACAAGGCGTCTAGGATTTTAGGAACGCTCCACAGCTGCCTTTAGTGTTTGTGGATAGGATCAGGATTGCGGTCAGTATAGCTTCCACATCCCCAGAACTTGTCCTATATTCTGGTCATATGTGTCAAGTCAGTTTTGAGATCCTACCACCGGATCATAACAGTACAGCAGGCCATAAAGTGTTAACGCAGCAGAAGAGGGAGAGGAGAAATCATGAAGTCATTTTTTTTTTCTCTGCACTGTGTTTAGCCTCTCCTCTCCCCTTAATCTTTGGGTGGTTCTGAATTCAGTTGCAGATATGGACATTCAGAATCTGTCTTCTAGTGTGGATCATCTCAGTGCAAGGGTGCAGGGCATTCAGGATTATGTAATCAGCAGTCCTATGTCAGAGCCTAAAATACCTATTCCTGAACTGTTCTCCAGAGATAGATCTAGGTTTTTGAACTTTAAGAATAATTGTAAGTTATTTCTTTCTCTGAGACCTCGCTCCTCTGGTGACTCTGTTCAGCAAGTTAAAATTATTATTTCTTTGTTACGTGGTGACCCTCAAGATTGGGCATTCTCTCTGGCGCCAGGAGATCCTGTATTGCTAAATGTGGATGCGTTTTTTCTGGCGCTTGGAGTGCTTTATGAGGAACCAAATCTGGTAGACCAAGCAGAGAAGGTTTTGCTGGCTCTCTCTCAGGGTCAAGATGAAGCAGAGGTTTACTGTCAGAAGTTTAGGAAGTGGTCTCAATGGAATGAGTGCGCCCTGGCGGCGATTTTCAGAAAGGGTCTTTCCGAATCCCATAAAGATGGGAAAGGGTCTTTCCGAAGCCCTTAAAGATGTTATGGTGGGGTTCCCCACGCCTGCGGGTCTGAATGAGTCAATGTCTTTGGCCATACAGATTGATCGGCGTTTGCGGGAACACAAACCTGTGCACCATCTGGCGGTATTTTCTGAGCAGAAACCTGAGCCTATGCAATGCGACAGGACTCTGACCAGAGTTGAACGGCAAAACCACAGACGTCAGAATGGGTTGTGCTTTTACTGTGGTGATTCTGCTCATGTTATCTCAGAGTGTTCTAAGCGCACAAAAAGGTTCGCCAAGTTTGTCACCATTGGTACTGTACAACCTAAATTCATTTTGTCTGTTACTTTCATTTGCTCTCTGTCATCCTACTCAGTTATGGCTTTTGTGGATTCAGGTGCCGTCCTGAATTTGATGGATTTGTAATTTGCCAGGCGCTGTGGTTTTATCTTGGAGCCTTTACAATTCCCTATTCCACTAAGGGGAATTGATGCTACGCCATTGGCCAAGAATAAACCTCAGTGCTGGACTCAAGTGACTAAGTGCATGGCTCCTGCACATCAGGAGGTGATTCGCTTTCTGGTGCTACATAATTTGCATGATGTTGTCGTGTTGGGTCTGCCATGGCTGGAAGCTCATAATCCAGTCCTGGATTGGAAAGAAATGTCTGTGTCAAGTTGGGGTTGCCAGGGAATTCATGGCGATGCCCCTTTGGTGTCAATTGCTTCTTCTACTCCTTCTGAAGTCCCTGAATTTTTGTCGGACTACCAGGATGTATTTGATGAGCCCAAATCCAGTGCCCTACCTCCTCATAGGGATTGTGATTGTGCTATAAATCTGATTCCTGGTAGTAAGTTCCCTAAGGGACGACTTTTTAATTTATCTGTACCAGAACATGCCGCTATGCGGAGTTATATAAAGGAGTCCTTGGAGAAGGGGCATATTCGCCCGTCCTCGTCCCCTTTGGGTGCGGGGTTCTTTTTTGTGGCCAAGAAGGATGGTTCTCTGAGACCCTGTATAGATTATCGCCTTCTAAATAACATCACGGTCAAATTTCAGTACCCTTTGCCACTGTTGTCCGATCTGTTTGCCCGGATTAGGGGGGCCAGTTGGTTCACCAAGATAGATCTTCGAGGAGCATATAATCTTGTGCGCATAAAGCAGGGCGATGAATGGAAAACAGCATTTAATACGCCCGAAGGCCATTTTGAGTACTTGGTGATGCCTTTTGGGCTTTCTAATGCCCCCTCTGTGTTTCAGTCCTTCATGCACGACATCTTCCAAGAGTATCTGGATAGATTTATGATTGTGTACCTGGATGATATTTTGGTCTTTTCTGATGATTGGGAGTCTCATGTGAAGCAGGTCAGGATGGTATTTCAGGTCCTGCGTGCCAATGCCTTGTTTGTGAAGGGCTCTAAATGTCTCTTCAGAGTCCAGAAAATTTCCTTTTTGGGCTTTATTTTTTCTCCTTCTACTATTGAGATGGATCCAGTCAAGGTCCAGGCTATTCATGATTGGACTCAACCTACATCTGTGAAGAGTCTTCAGAAGTTCTTGGGTTTTGCTAATTTTTACCGTCGCTTCATCACTAATTTTTCTGGCGTGGTTAAGCCTTTGACGGATTTGACCAAGAAGGGTTCTGATGTGACGAATTGGTCTCCTGTGGCCGTGGAGGCCTTTCAGGAGCTGAAACGTCGGTTTTCTTCGGCTCCTGTCTTGCGCCAGCCCGATGTCTCTCTTCCCTTTCAGGTCGAGGCTGATGCTTCTGAGATTGGAGCAGGGGCTGTCTTGTCGCAGAGAAGCTCTGATGGCTCTGTGATGAGACCATGTGCTTTCTTTTCAAGAAAGTTTTCGCCTGCCGAGCGGAATTATGATGTTGGTAATCATGAGTTGTTAGCAATGAAGTGGGCATTTGAGGAGTGGCGACATTGGCTTGAGGGAGCCAAGCATCGTGTGGTGGTCTTGACTGATCACAAGAATTTGACTTATCTCGAGTCTGCCAAACGGTTGAATCCGAGACAGGCTCGATGGTCGCTGTTTTTCTCTCGTTTCAATTTCATGGTTTCATATCTTCCGGGTTCGAAAAACGTGAAGGCTGATGCCCTTTCTAGGAGTTTTGTACCTGACTCCCCGGAAGTTTCTGAACCGACTGGTGTCCTCAAAGAGGGGGTGATTTTGTCTGCCATCTCTCCTGATCTGCGACGGGTGTTGCAGGAGTTTCAGGCCGATAGACCTGACCGTTGTCCACCGGAGAGACTGTTTGTCCCGGACAGATGGACCAGTAGAGTTATTTCCGAGGTTCATTCTTCAGTGTTGGCGGGTCATCCTGGGATTTTTGGTACCAGGGATTTAGTGGCGAGGTCCTTTTGGTGGCCTTCCTTGTCGCGAGATGTGCGTTCCTTTGTGCAGTCCTGTGGGATTTGTGCTCGGGCCAAGCCTTGCTGTTCTCGTGAAAGTGGATTGCTTTTGCCTTTGCCTGTCCCGAAGAGGCCTTGGATGCATATTTCCATGGATTTTATTTCGGATCTTCCTGTCTCTCAGAGGATGTCTGTCATCTGGGTGGTTTGTGATCGTTTTTCTAAAATGGTCCATTTGGTACCCTTGCCTAAGCTGCCTTCCTCCTCCGATTTGGTGCCACTGTTTTTTCAGAATGTGGTTCGTTTACATGGTATTCCGGAGAACATTGTGTCTGACAGAGGATCCCAGTTTGTGTCCAGATTTTGGCGGTCCTTTTGTGCTAAGATGGGCATTGAATTGTCTTTTTCGTCGGCCTTCCATCCTCAGACGAATGGCCAAACCGAACGAACTAATCAGACCTTGGAAACTTATTTAAGATGTTTTGTTTCTGCTGATCAGAATGATTGGGTGACTTTTCTGCCATTGGCTGAGTTCGCCCTCAATAATCAGGCTAGTTCTGCTACTTTGGTTTCACTGTTTTTTTGCAATTCTGGTTTTCATCCTCGTTTTTCCTCGGGTCAGGTTGAGCCCTCTGACTGTCCTGGGGTGGATTCTGTGGTGGATAGGTTGCAGCAGATTTGGAACCATGTGGTGGACAATTTGACGTTGTCCCAGGAGAAGGCTCAGCGCTTTGCTAACCGCCGTCGCTGTGTGGGTCCCCGACTTCGTGTGGGGGATTTGGTATGGTTGTCTTCTCGTTATGTCCCGATGAAGGTTTCCTCTCCTAAGTTCAAGCCTCGTTTCATCGGTCCTTATAAGATTTTGGAAATCCTCAACCCTGTGTCATTTCGTTTGGACCTCCCAACATCGTTTGCCATTCATAATGTGTTCCATAGGTCTTTGTTGCAGAGATACGTGGTGCCTGTGGTCCCTTCTGTTGATCCTCCTGCTCCGGTCTTAGTCGAGGGGGAGTTGGAGTATGTGGTGGAGAAGATCTTGGATTCTCGTATTTCGAGACGGAAGCTTCAGTACTTAGTTAAATGGAAGGGCTATGGTCAGGAGGATAATTCCTGGGTTGTCGCCTCTGATGTCCATGCGGCCGATTTGGTTCGTGCCTTTCATTCGGCTCGTCCTGATCAGCCTGGGAGCTCTGGTGAGGGTTCGGTGACCCCTTCTCAAGGGGGGGTACTGTTGTGAACTCCGTTCTCGGGCTCCCTCCTGTGGTCATGAGCGGTATTGTGTGAGTTTGTTCTGGGGCTCCCTCTGGTGGCCTTTAGCGATATGGCTGGTCTTGGCTGGGCTCAGCTTCTTCATTTCCTGCTATGCTGGGCCTATTTAATTCACCTGGCCCTTCATTTGTTGCCTGCTGTCGGTGTATTCAGTCCTGATATTGAGCTCTCCTGAATATTCCTTGTGACCAGTCTCCTGCTGGAGAAGCTAAGTTTGTTTGTACATTTTGCTCATTATTTCCTTGAAAACGTTTCTATGTATATGATGAGTTCAGTCCAACTTGCTTATATGTGATTTTTCGCTTGCTGGTTAGTTCTGGGGTGCAGAGTGCGCCCCTCACATCGTGAGTCGATGTGGGGGTTCTTGTATTCTCTGCGTGGTTTATTTTTGATAGCTTTTGTACTGACCGCACAGACTCCTATCTATTTTCAGTCTATCTAGTATTAGCGGGCCTCATTTGCTGAACCTGTTTCATTTCTACGTTTGTCTTTTCCCTTAACTCACCGTTATTATTTGTGGGGGGCTGACTCAAACTTTGGGGTTATTTCTCTGAGGCAAGTGAGGTCTTTGCTTTCTCTCTAGGGGTAGTCAGTTTCTCAGGCTGTGAACGAGGCGTCTAGGATTTTAGGAACGCTCCACAGCTGCCTTTAGTGTTTGTGGATAGGATCAGGATTGCGGTCAGTATAGCTTCCACATCCCCAGAACTTGTCCTATATTCTGGTCATATGTGTCAAGTCAGTTTTGAGATCCTACCACCGGATCATAACAGATAGCTAGAGTTCAATTTCCTTGCAGAACCAGCACAATTTTACTTGTTGATCATAAAAATTAATGTACAGGTTCCTCCAAAAACAAAAGACACACTTTATAGGTGCAGACAATAGATGAAGGCTCAGTCAGCATGAAGGATTTCTTTTTTTCCCTAAGAATTTAATAAAAATGGAAAAATTTGTTTTGTAATGAGAACATTTCTTTTAAAAGAGCAGATTACCAACCCTATCCATATGTAATTAGCATATAAATTGTTTTTAGAAAGCATTCAGATCACCTTTTCTTTTTCCGCATCTTTGATATGTGCTCTTGTCTTTTGGGTTGTTTCTCCTGAAGCACCATCTTCTACATTTTTAGGTCTTTTTTGTAGTGGTTTTTCTTCCAGCATCTTTATATTTTAACTGTATATACAGTGGGGAAATTAAGTCTTTGATACTCTGATGATTTTGTAAATTTTCCCACCTACAAAGAATGGAGAGGTCTGTAATTTTTATCGTAGGTACACTTCAACTGTGAGAGAAATAATCTTAAAAAATAAAAATCTAAAAAATCACATTGTATGATTTTTACATAATTATTTTTCATTTTATTGCATGAAATATTTGATACAATAGAAAAGCAGAACTTAATATTTGGTACATAAACCTTAGTTTACAATTACAGAGGTCAGACGTTTCCTGTAGTTTTTGACCAAGTTTGCACACACTGCAGAGATTTTGTCTCACTCCTCCATTCAGATCTTCTCCAGGTCTTTCAGGTTTTGGGGCTGTTGCTGGCCAACATTGAGTTTCAGCTCCCTACTAAGATTTTCTATTGGGTTCAAGTCTGGAGACTGGCTAGGCCACTCCAGGACCTTGAAATGTTTCTTACGAAGCCAATCCTTAGTTGCCCTGGATGTGTGTTTCAGGTCATTGTCATGCTGGAAGACCCAGCCATGAATCATCTTCAATGCTTTTACTGAAGGAAGGAGGTTGTTGACCAAAATCTTGCGATACATGACCCATCCATTCGCCCTTCAATATGGTGCAGTCTTCCTGTGCGCTTTGCAGAAAAGCACCCCAAAAGTATGATGTTTCCCCCACCGTGCTTCACATGGGACAGTGTCCTTGGGGTTGTACTCATCGTTCTTTACCTCCAAACACAGCGAGTGGAGTTGATACCAAAAGGTGCTATTTTAGTCTCATTTGACCTCGTGACATTCTCCCATGCCTCCTCTGAATCATTGAGATGGTCATTGGCAAACTTCAAACAGGGCTGGTCATGTGCTGGCATGAGCAGAGAGACCTTGCGTACCCGACAGGATTTTAATCCATGATGGTGTAGTGTGTTACTAATGGTAATGATTGAGACTGTGGTCCCAGCTCTCTTCAGGTCATTGACTAGGTTCTCCCGTGTACTTCTGGACTGATTCCTTGCATGAGATCTTGCATGGAGCCCTAGACCAAGGAAGATTGACAGTCATCTTGTGTTTCTTCCATTAACTAATAATTGTGCTAACAGTGTGAAAACTTGGAAAATCGGCAGTGTATCAAATACTTATTTTCCCCACCGTGTAAACCAGTGAGAAGCTTCCAAATAAACACTGCCTGAAGAATGGTCGGGTGACTTCTTTAATGCGCTTCATGGCTTTCAGAGCTTGAAGTGGTTAAAATAAGTTCAAAAAGTCTAAACATCAAGTTGCTTTCATGTTGCTGTTCATATGTTAAATATTTTTAGCATTTCCCAAGTGCATTTTAAGGCAGATAGCTGTTTGCACATACCCATAGTTTATATTTTCACATTCTTGCTTATTTGAAAAAAAAATAATGTTATTTTTGTTTCTTAGGCTTCAATGATGCATCAAAAAAAATATGTGACAGCAACCATGCCTAAGCAGTGGCATAGCTAGAGTCCTACGGATCCGGTGCAAAATTTGGACCTGGGCCACCACCTCCTTGTTGGTCAGATATAAGGCCAAACTTAATAGCAAAGCCACAAAAAGAAGACTAAAAATCCTGCAAAAATTCAAGAATTATTACAACAAAAAAAAGGGGCAGGAGTGTTTACCTGCCCAGGTCTCAGAACTAATGCACTCTCAGGATGCAGCAAACCCATGTAGTAAATATGGTGGCAACATAGGAGCAAAATACTGATAAGACAACCACTCACAACCAACTAATTCATGAGGAGGTGATTGCTTAGTATTAGATTGCACAAAAGTGACTTGTATAGGACGCTGGTCACACACAAGTAATGCACACTATCTGGCTTGCAGCCTATTAGTGACGCCTATACTGTTAGATCAGGCGGGCTGCCCAGCACTATCTAAGTGCATCCCATGAGAACAGACACCCTTGTTTACAAGGCCAAAAATGCTAGGCTTTCATCTCTGGCTTCTTCCTGGTATAATTTAATTCTGGCAATTTGATTTTTTTTATGCCGTTTACCGATCAGATTAATTTATTTTATATTTTGATAGATTTGACTTTTACGAATTATACCAAGTATGTGGGAGTTTTTCTTAATTGCTTTATTTTTCATGGGGCAAAAAGTAGGGTGATTTTAACTTTTTTTTCATGTTTTTAAAAACATTTTTTTCACTCTATAGTGGATTTATTTATCCCCTTTGGAGACTTGAAGCTGCGATCATCCAATCGCTTATGCTATACATAACAGTGTATCAGCACTGTTACATGTAGCTGAAATGATGATCTATGAACGTCGGCAACTGGCTAGCTTTCAAATTAGGATTATTATAACAGGCACAGGGGTCATCAGCAGACCTCCGGCTGTCATTGACAATCCATTGGCGCTACTTCACAAGCATGCCGATATAAGCGTTGAACAATGTGTGCCCCTGTCGGCACATTTTAAATGGCATTGTCCTAGATTAACAACACGATTTAGCAGGTTAACAGCCAAGCATGGATCTCTACTCCACCCGTGGCTGTTAGAAGTGCTTGACGGTGTTAGGGGTTGAGTTCCTGCCTCTGCACAGGGGGAATCTTGGGCCATCTCCGCTGCGGTCTCCCATTCTTCAACTGCCGCAGTGGAGCCTGCTCAGCGGAGACGTCGGTCCCAGCATCTCTCTCAGTCTGACTCTGTGCAAAGAGTTACTGCTGCCTTTCCTGCTTCTGCCATTGAAGTCAGTGCTGGGCAGCAGCGAGCAGACGCTTCTGGGACTAAGTCCTGCTTTTCTCATTCTGAGCATGCCCAGAGTAAGATCTCTCGGTGGAGATCGAGGGTCACATGATCAGATACTGCAGCTAAGGCCATTGGTCCTTCAGGAAGGTCCTGTAGGTGCTCACGCTCTGTGGCAGCCTCTCATTGGTCCTTCTAGGAAGGTCCTGTATGTGCTGCAACTATTTAAGGCTCGCATGGCCGCACAGCCATGCGCTAGTATTGTCCTTTGTTATGTGCTTTGCGCCAGTGTGGTCACGTGAGAGTGTGTTCAGGGACCTGGCTGAAATAAGCCCCTAGAATGCTGGCACCTCCGGCGAGGAGATTGTGTTTGTATGTATTCAGGGACCTGGCTGCAATAAGCCCCTAGAATGCTGGCACCTCCGGCGAGGAGTTTTGTGTGCATGCGTGACCACTGACTGCTCTCTGTTTGGGCAGTTAGCCTGTGCCTCTGTGAAGTCTTACAGGGAACAGTGCTTTGCTTTCACGGCTACTCGGTGAATTAACTGAGTTAGTCCATACCGCCATATAGTGCCGCCGTTTGCTAGCTTCAGGTACTCCTGCACGGTGGACCCCGGGCTGCGAATGCACCAATATCAATAAAAACATCTCTATTTACTCGGTGCATTCCGCTAGCCCTAACAGACGGCTGATTAAATCAACCCAGCCGCCATGTGCTGGGAAAGATGCAGGCTTGGCGTGCGAGCCTGCATCAAAGACTGGGCACCGGCATACGACATAAGTTTACACCAGGGGTCTCAAACTGCATTCCTCAAGGGCCTCAAACCATGTGTGTTTTCCAGATTTCCTTAGCATTGCACAAGGTGCTGGAATTATTCTGTGCAGGTGATTAAATTATCACCTGAGCAATACAAGGAAATCCTGAAAACATGACTTGTTTGCGGCCCTCGGGGAAAGCAGTTTGAGACCTCTGGTTTACACCGTATGTCATGAAGAGGTTACAAAATGTAGAAATGTGGAAGTGTTCAGAATAATTCAAGGAGCACTGTAAACACTTCAATAGTGTTACATCAAAATAAATGCATAGCTGCACAAGGCCGCTATATTTTCTGATTTATAGTTAAACATTTCACTTTATAGCTCCTAATAGATGATGAAAACCATTGTGTTCATAAGATTGAGAACCGTAAACACTCACCTGCAGAGTGCTTCCATTGTACACATATTAGTATTTCCACAGAATTTATGGACATGGTGATACATTTTTCACTATACCTTGAAGTTCTGTTTCCCAAACTGTCTAGACTGGCTCTACTTGGGAGCATTACAGTCTCATTCATTTTCCTGAAGCACAGCGCCCAATACCTGGATGTGATGGAGCATGGCATTCCCGCGGAAAACTGGTCAAGGTTCACAAACTAAAAAACTTATTTATTTTGATGGTATCAAAGAAGTCAGCAGCCAAGACATTTTCTGGATCCTTTGATCTTTAACCAAGATTTTTAAATGTGACAACTTCGATATTGTGTCATTTACCAAACTTGATGGCTTAATGGCTGATAAGAAACATAGTTTTTCATGTTTCCTGAAAATGTGTCCTGGGCATTCACAGGTCTACATTGTATAAATGTTTGTATATTTCAACAGTCAACTGAAAAATGATATGACTAATATTGTACCCTATTTGTAAAGAGCGTTTTGTAAAAAGTAACTTGGAAGTCTGCTATTTTGCTAGATTCTTTTGATGTCTGACAAGGGTTTAACCCCTTCGCCCGAAGCCTGTTTTCGCCTTCCTGGACAAATTTTGCAATTCAGACCAGTGTCACTTTATGTGATAATAACTATGGAATGCCTCAGTGAATCCCAGTGCTTCCGAGACAATTTTTTCGTGACACATTGTACTTTGTTAATGGTAAATTTAGGTCCAAATTTTTTGCATTTATTTGTGAAAACACTGGAATTTTGGCAACTTTTTAAAAATTTTTGCAACTTTTACACACTTTCATATTTTATATCCTTATACCACTTAATCATTCTGTACAAAATAATTTATAAATATCATTTCCCATATGTATACTGTACATCAGCATCATTTTTTTTTTTAGAAAGTTAGAAGAGTTTATCAGCAATTTCTAATTTTTCCAACAAAATTTATAAAACAGTTTTTTAGGGAACACATCTCATTTGAAGTCACTTGAGGGACCTATATGACAGAAAATACTCAAAAGTGACATCCTTTTAAAAACTTTACCTCTCAAAATGCTGAAAACCCAATTCAAGAAGTTTACTAACCATTTATGTGCTTCACAGGAATAAAAACAATCCATATAATTTTTTGTACAATTTCTTCTGAGTATGACGATACCCCATATGTGCAGTAAAACTACTACTTGGGCACACAGCAGGGCTTGGAAGGGAAGGAGCGCCATTTGACTTTTAATTGGCTGGAATAGATAGTAGGCACCTTGTCACATTTGCAGAGCCCTTGATGTGCCTAAACAGTGGAAACTTCACATAAGTAACCTCATTTTGGAAACTATACCCCTCATGGTAGAGTTGTGGTTGTGTACTTTGAATCAACAGGTGCTTCACAAAATTTTAGAATGTTGAGCCATGAAAATGAAAAAATACATTTTTTTCCTCATAAATGTTGCTTCAACCCCAACTTTTTTCATTTTCACAAGAGTAACACGAGAAAATGAACTATACAATTTTTTGTGCAATTTGGCCTGAGTAGGCCAATACTCTATATGTGGTGGAAAACTACTGTTTAGGTGCATGGCAGGGCTCAGAAGAGAAGAAGAACAAATTGAATTTTGGAGCGCAATTTTGGCTGGAACAGATTGCCGATGCTTTGTCACATTTGAAGAGCCCCTGAGATGCCAAAACAGCAGAAAACCCCACAAGTGACACTATTTTGGAAACTACATCTCTTGAATATATTTAGCAGTTTAGTGAGCATTTTTAATCATCTGGTGATTTACAAAATTATATAAGATTATGAATCTAGTCTTTGGAAAATTACCATTTTTCCACTAAAATACTTATATGCCAATACCATATATGTGGTGGAAAATTACTTTTGAGGCTCAGGCAGATGCTGTGCGCTTGGTTGCTGCTGATCTTCCAGGCTCAGCCATTGAAACCAGCATTGTTCTGCGGCGAGCAGATGCTCCTGGGACAAAGTCTTGCTTTTCCGCTACTGAGCATGCCCAGGGGACACCTCTCATTGGAGGTCGGGAGTCACATGCTCAGGTCCTGAAGGTTCCTATTGGACCACTAGGAAGGTCCTGGAGAGCTCTCTCTATAAAAGGTTTGCATGGCCACATGGCTATGCGCTAGTATCAACCTGTGTTTATGAGCTTAGCTACCTTGTGGTCTGTGTCTGCATGTGTTCAGGGTCGGCTGTATAGCCACTAGAATTCCAGCACCTCCGGAGAGGAGTTTGTGTATGTGAATTTAGGGCTGGCATATAGCCACAAGAATTCTGGCACCTCCGGAGAGGAGTTGTTAGTGTGCTATGCTGACTGTATGACCACTGTATGCTACCTGCTCTGTTAGTTAGATGTGATCCTCTGTGAACTCGTGTCTATTCAGGTGTTGTACCGCCATATAGTGCCGCCATATACTGGCAGCAGGTTCCACTTCTGCAGGGTTGACCCCGGGCTGTGAACGCACCTATATAATCTCAATATTTACTCGGTGCATTCCGCCAGCCCTAACGTGTGCAGTGAACATAGTGACACCACAAGTGTGTCACAGAATTTTATACCATTGGGCGTGAAGAAAGATTTATTACATTTTTACCACCAAAAATTTAGTTTTAGCCTCAGATTTTACATTGTTATACCGTGAAACGGGTAAAAATGGAACCAAAATTTGTCACACAATTTCTGTTGAACGTGGCAATACCCCCATAAGTGTCTGTACAGCACTGCTTAGCCACACAGCGAGACTCGGAACGGAAGAAGCGCTATTTGACTCTTAGAGAACAAATTATCGTAAAATAGTTTGCGAACTCCATATACAGAGCCCTTAAATGCCAGAAAAAGCAGAATCTCTCTTAAGTGAACGCATTGTGGAAATTACACCTCTCTGAGAATTTATCTGCAGGTACAGTGATGATTTTGACTCCATGAGTGTTTGCCAGAAACAAGCAACAGTGAATGTTACTGAGTCAAAATTATCAATCTGCCATTGTAGTGCCCAGCCCTTGCTTCAGGAGACGTAGACCCCATAAACTAAGTGGGCTCTAATCGCTACAGAAATGTGAAACGTGGGTGCTAACTGTGGTTTAGGCACATTGTAGGGTTCAGAAGGAAGGAGGCATTTGAATATGGAAGAGCAGAATTCCCTGGGATTCCTTTGGGAATTGAAGAGCGATATCACTTTTCCAGAGCCTTTGTGCTACCAGTAACATGGAAGCCCCCTATATTTCCATTGACAGATGATGAATCTGAGTGGGGACTTACTATTTTTGTGGATTGAGCTGCAGCTTATGTTGGGAACATTTTACATGACAATTCGGATCACATTTATCCTGTGCTCTGCACTGAGCACTTACATTGGGGGTTCTATCTAAATCTCAGAATGCTATGATTCAGATGATACGAATAAATCTAGGAAGAGACAAAGCACAATACGGTCTTATCCAATGACAATGGAACATCAGGGAAAAGGGGAGATACACTCACCTTGCTGAATTGCTGAACAACAACAAAAAAATTACACGTAACAGCTGCTGCACAGATACCGGTCGAGAAGGACGGCCACTGGCATGCGGAAAAATGAGAGGAGGTATTACATATGTGCTGCTGAGATGAAAAAGAGCTTAAAATCAAATCATTTATTTGAACAGGTTTAAAAGTCAACACATTTTGAGATTACGCAGGATCTCTTCTTCAAGACAAACCTCAGATGAAATCCCTGAGGGATCTATTCACTATAACGAGGCAGCAGAGTTGGTGTGCACTCTGTCTGGTCTTTGTTCAGTGGTATCCTTCTTTTCAGAGGTGCACAAAGCTGTTCATGATCGCGCTATTAGGCATGCTTAAAAAGATGGACACCAGATCATAGGCCAGATGGTGTCCTTAGTGCCTCCATCTGCCTCATTATAGGGATTCTTCCTTTGGAGGTTCTGTCTGAATCACGAGAAATCAGAGATTTGCATGGAAACCCTGGTGTAAGTGCTCAGCGTAGAGCACAGGATAAATGTGAGATGAGCCTTACTGTGATCTTTGGGAGGCAGAATGAGCAAATCAATAGTAGGTCAAGAATTGGCTTGATGTCGTTCTTCAGGCGGTATAAGTGATAAGACAACTTTATTCTTTGGGTGGGTGCGAATACAGTGATACCAGATTTATATCGGTCTTTAATGTTTAGCTGCTGTCACACAGAAACAACACCTTTTTTAAAAAAACTAAGTTTTTGCATCGCTACATTTTCAGAGCTATTTTTCTATCTTTCTGCCAACAAAGACATGTGAGAGCTTTATTTTTGCGGGATGAATTGACATTTTTATTAATACCATTTTTGGGCACATAACAGTTTTTGGTCGCTTTCTATTCCAATTTTTGAGAGGCAGAATGAACAAATACAATTTTTTTTGTTTCTTTTGTTTTTACATAATTATATGTATTTATTGAATTAATATTTTTTTCATTTTTTTGTTCGTTATTTTTTTAGATAATATTTTTTAAATTTTATAAAACTTTCTCTGGGACATCAACTTTCCCTGCCTTGGTCACTGATGTAATACTCTGCACTGCTTTTGCAAAATTTATTTAGAGCAAATTAAATCTTCCAGCTGAATATATTTCTGCATAAATTTGACCTAAAACTGCGTCTGAAATATCTACATACCTACATTACCAAACTAAAGTAAAGTAAACCAAACCAAGCAAAACAGTCAGAACTATGAGAATTTGCCATTTTACTACATGAAGAATATGATCTAATATCACAAGTTTAAGAGCGTCAAAATTGTTTGAATCTTTAGGATTAGCATATAATATAAAGGAGAAATTAAATCCTAGTGTTTTCAATCAATAGGATAACAATTGTATGTGAGTAGGCAACCTATTTTATTTAAAGAACAGGGATCTTTCAAAGTCTGATCTTTACAAGTTTGTGGAAGTGTATTATGACACAAACTTAGGAGATTTCTGAGGGCCTCAGAAGAAGAGTTAGGATGAACGGATTACAAATCAATAAATCGTTTAGACTCCACTAATCCACAGTCAGACAGATTATGTACAAACACAAGAAATTCAAGACAATTATCACCCTCCTCAGGAATGGTCAACCAATCAAGAGTACTCTAATAGAAAACATATCATAAGGCCCCGTCTCACTAAGCGATTTACCAACGATCACGACCAGCGATACGACCTGGCCGTGATCGTTGGTAAGTCGCTGTGTGGTCGCTGGGGAGCTGTCACACAGACCGCTCTCCAGCGACCAACGATCAGGGGAACGACTTCGGCATCGTTGAAACTGTCTTTAATGCCGAAGTCCCCCTGCAGCACCCGGGTAACCAGGGTAAACATCGGGTTACTAAGCGCAGGGCCGCGCTTAGTAACCCGATGTTTACCCTGGTTACCAAAAAAAACAAACAGTACATACTCGCCTTTCGGTGTCCAGGTCCCTTGCCGTCTGCTTCCTGCTCTGACTGAGCCGCCGTACACTGAGAGCAGAGTGCAGCGGTGACGTCACTGCTGTGCTCTCACTTCTCACTGTACGGCCGGCAGTCAGTGAGAGCAGGAAGCAGACGGCAAGGGACCTGGACACCGAAAGGCGAGTATGTACTGTTTGTTTTTTTTTACATTTACGCTGGTAACCAGGGTAAACATCGGGTTACTAAGCGCGGCCCTGCGCTTAGTAACCCGATGTTTACCCTGGTTACCAGTGAAGACATCGCTGGATCGGTGTCACACACACCGATTCAGCGATGTCAGCGGGGCCTCAACGACCAAAAAAAGGTCCAGGCCATTCCGACACGACCAGCGATCTCACAGCAGGGGCCTGATCGCTGGTACGTGTCACACATAGCGAGATCGCTATGGAGGTCGCTGTTGCGTCACAAAACTTGTGACTCAGCAGCGATCTCGCTAGCGATCTCGCTATGTGAGACGGGGCCTATACTCTAAAAAGTCTCAAAGGAACCCAAAGGATGCTCTAAGGAAATAAAATAAATGAATAATATTAATTTTCATGACTCCTCCATCTGGTGGACACCAAACGTAAATACTGTGCATGGCAAGGAGAAAGTCAGTTCTCTCCAAAATTAATCTTACTTCCTTTACAAGCTTGCTAACGATCACGAGGACAAATCAGAGTGCTTTTGAAAACAATTTTATTGAAGGATGGCACCAAAAGAGAGCTTTCTGGTTTAAATGAAATACTTTACTGTGTATATTCGAGTATAAGCCAAATTTTCCAGCACATTTATTTGTGATGAAAAAGCCCCCCTCGGCTAATACTAGAGTGAGGGTCCCAGAAGACGGAGGGGGAGCGACAACGGGAGAGCTGTGGGTCACAGGATGCAAAAACCTGTGCCTGCTGCTAAAGAGAAATCAATATTCACTGCTCTGGTAGTGAATATTCATTTCCCTTTAATAGCAGGCACAGTAGTCACAGGCACCGGCTTCCTGCAACAGCCAGGAGATCACATGTGCCCGCTACTTAAGGGAATGAATATTCACTGCCTTCCATGCCCATTCCCTTATGTAGTGGGCACACATGATTGCCCCGCCGCCGCAGCTGTTGGCACCTGAACAAGACACTGCAAGGAAGCACAGGGATGGTAAGCAAGATGGTTTATTTTATTTTATTTTTTTTTCTGATGGTGGCCATACATACCAGGATAGGGAATAAGGAGCCAGGCATGCCAGGATAGGGATGAGGAGCCATGCATACCAGGATAGGGAATAAGGAGCCATACATACCAGGATAGTGAATAAGGAGCTATGCATACCAGGATAGGGATGAGGAGCCATGCATACCAGGATAGGGAATAAGGAGCCATACATACCAGGATAGGGATGAGGAGCCAGGCATTCCAGGATAGGGAATAAGGAGCCATACATACCAGGATAGGGAATAAGGAGCCAGGCATGCCAGGATAGGGATGAGGAGCCATGCATACCAGGATAGGGATGAGGAGCCATGCATACTAGGATAGGGAATAAGGAGCCATACATACCAGGATAGCGAATAAGGAGCTATGCATACCAGGATAGGGATGAGGAGCCATGCCTACCAGGATAGGGAATAAGGAGCCATACATACCAGGTTAGGGAATATGGAGCCATGCATACCAGGATAGGGATGAGGAGCCATGCATACCAGGATAGGGAATAAGGAGCCATATATACCAGGTTAGGGAATAAGGAGCCGTGCATACCAGGATAGGGATGAGGAGCCATGCTTACCAGGATAGGGAATAAGGAGCCATATATACCAGGTTAGGGAATAAGGAGCCATGCATACCAGGATAGGGATGAGGAGCCAGGCATGCCAGGATAAGTATGAGGAGCCATGCATATCAGGATAGGGAATAAGGAGCCATGCATACCAGGATAGGGATGAGGAGCCATGCTTACCAGGATAGGGAATAAGGAGCCATATATACCAGGTTAGGGAATAAGGAGCCATGCATACCAGGATAGGGATGAAGAGCCAGGCATGCCAGGATAAGTATGAGGAGCCATGCATATCAGGATAGGGAATAAGGAGCCATGCATACCAGGATAGGGAATAAGGAGCCATGCATACCAGGATAGGGAATAAGGAGCCATATATACCAGGTTAGGGAATAAGGAGCCGTGCATACCAGGATAGGGATGAGGAGCCATGCTTACCAGGATAGGGAATAAGGAGCCATATATACCAGGTTAGGGAATAAGGAGCCATGCATACCAGGATAGGGATGAGGAGCCAGGCATGCCAGGATAAGTATGAGGAGCCATGCATATCAGGATAGGGAATAAGGAGCCATGCATACCAGGATAGGGAATAAGGAGCCATGCATACCAGGATAGAGATGAGGAGCCATGCATACCAGGATAGTTAATAAGGAGCCATGCATACCAGGATAGGGATGAGGAGCCATGCATACCAGGATAGGGAATAAGGAGCCATGCATACCAGGATAGAGATGAGGAGCCATGCATACCAGGATAGTTAATAAGGAGCCATGCATACCAGGATAGGGATAAGGAGCCATGCATACCAGGATAGGGAATAAGGAGCCATGCATACCAGGATAGGGATGAGGAGCCATGCATACCAGGATAGGGATGAGGAGCCATGCATACCAGGATAGGGAATAAGGAGCCATGCATACCAGGATAGGGATGAGGAGCTATGCATACCAGGATAGGGATGAGGAGCCATGCATACCAGGATAGGGATGAGGAGCCATGCATACCAGGATAGGGATTAAGGAGCCATGCATACCAGGATAAGTATGAGGAGCCATGCATACCAGGATAGGGAATAAGGAGCCATGCATACCAGGATAGGGATGAGGAGCCATGCATACCAGGATAGGGATGAGGAGCCATGCATACCAGGATAGGGATGAGGAGCCATGCATACCAGGATAGGGAATAAGGAGCCATGCATACCAGGATAGGGATGAGGAGCCATGCATACCAGGATAGGGATGAGGAGCCATGCATACCAGGATAGGGATGAGGAGCCATGCATACCAGGATAGGGATTAAGGAGCCATGCATACCAGGATAAGTATGAGGAGCCATGCATACCAGGATAGGGAATAAGGAGCCATGCATACCAGGATAGGGATGAGGAGCCATGCATACCAGGATAGGGATGAGGAGCCATGCATACCAGGATAGGGATGAGGAGCCATGCATACCAGGATAGGGAATAAGGAGCCATGCATAGCAGGATAGGGATGAGGAGCCATGCATACCAGGATAGGGATGAGGAGGTCATGCATACCAGGATAGGGATGAGGAGCCATGCATACCAGGATAGGGATGAGGGGACAATGCATACCAGGATAGGGATGAGGGGACAATGCATACCAGGATAGGGATGAGGGGACAATGCATACCAGGATAGGGATGAGGGGACAATGCATACCATGCTTATACTAGAGTCATTAAGTTTTCCCTGTTTTTTATGGTAAAATTAGGTGCCTCGTCTTACACTCTGGTCGGCTTATACTCGAGTATATACAGTATGTTTGTAGAAAGAAATACACTTTACTACAACCTGAAACTTCATGCCATCTATGAAACACAGTTGTACTAATATAATGATTTGCGTCTATTTTGCTGTATCTAAACCAGGATGTTTTGCCATCATTAATGGAATAATGAATAGGGTTGAGCGAAACGGATCGGTCATTTTCATAAGTCGCCGACTTTTGGCAAAGTCGGCGTCTCATGAAACCCGACCCGATCCCTGTGCGGGGTCAGCCGCGCGGTACGCGAACTTGGCGCCAAAGTCGCGTTTTGTATGACGCGTTTAGCGCCATTATTGCAGCCAATGAAGGAGCGGCAGAGTGATGACATAGGTGTCAGGGGGCGTGCACAACTAATCGCCATTTTTTCGCTTGTGTGTTGCAGCGATTTGCAAAGTGTAAAACCAGGCTTCGGAGGGAGGGAGAGAGAGAGAGAGAGAGAGAGAGAGAAAAAAATAAAATGTCTTCATTGGGTTTCGTGTTTCGTCCGATCCCCGATTTTTCACGGTGGTCGGCCGATTTCACTCGACTCGACTTTTAAGACAGTCGGGTTTCACGAAACCCGACTCGACCCTAAAAAAATAAAGGTCGCTCAACCCTAATAATGAATTCTGAATTACACCAGCAAATTCTAAAGAAAGATGTCAGAACATTGGACCTGAGCCAAATCTCAGGAAAACAATAGGCCACGCAGAAAGACAATGAATCACAGCACAAAAGCTGCGCTTAAAACAATGGTTACAGAAAAATAAAGTTAACATTTTTGAAAGGTCAAGTCAAAGTCCTGATTTGAATCCTCTTGAAATGTTGTGGAAGAGCCTAAAAGGAGCATTTTATTGGAGAAAACTCACCAACATGACAGTTGAATCTGTTTTGTAGGGATCAGTGGCCTGAAAGTCCTCCAAGCTGAATTAGAGACCAAACCAATAAGTATTGCAAATATTTAGATGCAGTCATTGCTGCACAAAGTGGTGACACCAGATACTAAAGCAAAAGGTCACGTACTTTTACCATTCACAAACATATGATATTAGATCACTTTCTTTATTTAAAGAAATTATAAGTTAAATATTTTTACTTATTTATTTGATTTTGCTCTCTTTATCTACTTTATCTACTTTATTAAAGACTTAGCTGAAAATTTATGGAGTTTTGGGTTCAGAAACGTTCAAGCAACACTGTATAATTATAAGCCCATATACTGAACACTGACATAACACATTTGCATTGGATAATGAAATCACTTTGTTTAGGGGATTAAACATGTTAAGGGGAACTTGTGAAATATTTTTACACTGATTATGGACAATTGTACAGTCTCTTAAACTTATTTTGGCCACTAATCCCATTCTTACTCCTTTAAGAATGAGTTTTCTAGAGTTTTAGAATTAATTTTTAAGTCTATAAAATAGACCACCAATGTTAGATTGATGGATCAATGGCTTGATTCTCATCACTCCCCCAATGTTTTCACTGGCTTATTTTGAGTTTATTTATTTTGATTTTAATTTTATTAATAGATACAATGCCCTTTATCAGAGTGTTCTGAATTATTAGGCAGCTTACTTGAATCACGCTAAATAAGTCAAAAATAAAATTTAATTTACTCTAAATAAAGTAAAAAAATCACTAAAAGTCTTACAAAGGGGTGCAGCACTCTTAAAATTACCAAGGTATTGGGGCATGGTCACAGAACCATGAAAGGTTTTGTTGCAAATAGTCAACAAGGTTGCAAAAAATATGTTGGGAAATAAAGATGCCCATTATCTAGCAAAGATTTAAGGAGAATCAAACATGAAGTGACCAAGAAGCCATTATCCTACAGTTCTGCCATTTTCCAGAACTGCAACCTCACTGAAAGCCCGGAAGTACAAGGTGTTCAGTGCTCAGTTGAGGAGACTGAAACCCGACTGCCACTGAACAACACACAGTAGGTGAAACATCAAGACTGGGCCAAAAATATCTGAAGACATATTTATGAAAGGTTTTATGAACTGATGAGAAGAAAGCGACTCCTGACGGACCAGATGGATGGGTGCAAGGTGGAGGTAGGGTACGACTATGGACGGGTATTATTAAATATGTGCTAGTTGGACCATTTGGGGTTTAATGTGGACTAAAAATCAACTCCCAAACCTGTCAGTTTTTAGAAGACACTTTCTTCAAGTAGTGGCACAGAAGAAAAGTCTGCATCTTTCAAGAAAAATATGATACAGGACAATGGTCCATCGCAGGGTCGAAGTATCCAATGCTCGGCTGCCAGTAAAGGCCTTAAAGATGAAAGAATAATGACTGCGCCCCTTCCTCACCTGACCCTATTGAGAACTTGTGGGCCATTTTTAGACAGGAGATTTAAGGTTGAAGGAAAACATTACTCTTCTCTTAAAATTGATCATCCAGTTCAATAGAGATACTTTTAAAGTTTCTTTGGTGTTTTTTGGGGCTTATTACTAGAGTTGAGCAAATTTGCTCGGGTCCCTGCTATAACTTGCCGAATAAGCAAGGACCCAAGCAAATTTGATCAACTCTACTTATTACTGCTGCTACAAAATTCAGTTCTTGGTGGTACAATCACTTCCCTTTTCTTTAGTGAATGTAGAATTTCTCCAAATCATAATGTTCATGTTGCATCGACAGTGGCCAACCAATATGCTTAGAGACTCTTAAAGGGGCATTCCATCTACATTGGCAGAACCAATGAGCTCACTTGTTGGGTGCCGTGCCGTTAATATAACGCTAGCATCGCAGCCAATGCCACACACTGGGAGCAATGGCAAAGTCTCACTGATGGACCTTGGGAAGGTGAGTACTGGCTGATCTGTTTCTTTAGAATAACTTGCAAATGGGAACATTAATTTGCTAAAAGTGAACAATCCCAATAAAGATTTGTTTTAACATTTGTAATTTGACAATATAGTTTACTTGAATTTTCTTTTATTTATCTTAGTTCTTGACATAATGTTTTTTATTTTGACATTACTATTTTTCTCCAGGATCGTAAGGAAACTGGTGTTTTGTCCATTTAGATGAATTGCCGGAGCATGCGGAAGCAGCAACAATTGCTTCATCTAAATTATGTGCTAGAAGAAGAAACTTCATTTACCATTACAATAGTTATGAAGAAATCTGCTACTGATGACTCCTCTATTACCTTTTCCTCCATTATTTTCTCTTTTCTCATGAAGTTGGGTTACTTAACATTATAATAGACGTAGATTAGAGATGGTAATTTTCACTCCTCGGTGTGGGTTCACAATCAGTTCAACAACATCATTGATCAATTGTGATGTTAAATGCAGATGGAAGCTCTATGGAATTTGCCTTGAAGGTAACTTAATAAGAAGAAAGAGGGAGACATACATGCTGAACCAAAGTTCCTTTCCTGTTAATAACCTTGTTGCCTTTGACATGATTGGTATCTTTCAGCTGTGGGGTGTTTGGAGCATGCCAAACAATTATTCCATAAGAGAACAACTCAACGGTATGATTATGTCATCCTTAACACGTAACCATCTCATGCTCTACTAAGGCTTTGGCTATCATTTTGAGACATGAACCAAAATAATAATTTATTTATTAATAAATAAACTATTTAATTTTAACTGGATTATGGAACTCTGTAATGATGACCACTACTAGAGACAAGAGAATATTAGGGTTGAGCAGATGAAAAATTTGCCCTTTCGTGTGGATTTTCCATAATGTCCCTTGTTATATTTTAGGGTCATTTCCGACCCCGGAGAGTAATAAACATAAGAAATAAAAATTTTAAAAAATACTTATACTCACTTTATCGCCAACACCACTCCAGTCACTAACACTACTTCCTGCCTGCTGTCCAGTGGGGTGGTCCAAAATCCCTGTTGAGAGGTGCAAGAAGCTTGTTGAGGGTCATAGGAAGCAATTGACTGCAGTTATTTATTATTCCAAAGGATGTGCAACCAAATATTAAGTTGGGAGTGCCAACAATTTTGTCTGGCCCATTTTTAGAGTTTTGCATGACATTATGCCCAATTTGCCTTTTTTTCTCTTTTTTTGTGTTGTTCCAATGCACAGAAGGGAAATAAACATGTGTATAACAAAACGTGTACCGGTAATTACAATAATTTTCAGCAAAAAATACTTCAATTTTTGGAACAATTTCAAGGGTGCCATCACTTTCATCCATGACTATAAGTAAAAGCAATAGTGCATGTAAATACCATAATAAACTTAGTAAACACTGTGTTTGATTGAAAAAAAAAAGTGTAAAAGCCATCCCACCACCATCAAGGTGTAACAATTTGGGTGCACCTTGATGCAGGTGGGATGGCTTTTATTCTTTTTTTTTTTATGAAAAATGGTGTTTACTAAGTACCTTATGTTATTTATATGCACTATTGCTTTTATTACTTATTTACTTACAGCAGGGTATATGTTCATTTTGCTTCTGCCTTAGGTTTTGTCTTTTTCAATGTTCATTGTGAACATGCTCCTATGTTTTGCATACATACCACCTTATACTCCAATTCATTATTGGGGGGTTATTTTTAAGATGTGGTTGCATAAATGTTCATAGCCTTTAAAACCAATGACTCTCATTTTAAAACTTTGCATACTATATTTCTGTTATCAAACACCACTTACACAATGGCATTGTAAGACCACTGATTGGAACGGTTAATTTATTCTTTTTTCACAATTTCTTAGCTTTTTCACAAGCAAAATTTTTTGCGGCACACAACTCGTTAAAACTTTCTTGGATTGATGTGGGAAAATAGTATTGTTATGTACCTGACTTAGGTCCAAACTAGCAATTGAAGTGTATAGTTAATTATGAATGGTCTCCATGGTCTACTGTACAAGCAAAAATTCTTTAGAATAAAATATGCTGAGTCTAATTACACGTGTATGACTATTCACAGGAGGGCAGAATTACTTGGTATCTGGGCAGCTCTTAAGCCGAAAACATTTTAAGTGATGTCTGCTAACTATTTGTTCTTTTGTAACAAAACAAAGTTTTTTTTAATTACGGTAACCTAAAAAAAAATCTAGAAAAAAATTAAAACAAAACCAGCAGGAATTATTGGAGCAGTTGCAGATTTCATGTTGAAACGGAAGCGGAAATCGTAAAGATGAAGATGTTATATCTGTGAAGCTGGACTCTCCTAATATATGCAATGCACTTGATTATTAGAAAAACCTATAATGTTAAATCAAAATGTGCAGGAATAAATAACAAGGGTTTCATCCATTACCCATAGTGAATCAGATTCGATTTTTGAAAAAGTTGATTGAATCAGTTTTGCCCAATCATCTATGGTGTAACTCTGAGCAAAGATGATTGGTTAAAAAGTCTTTTATGATTGGCACCATATTTATGATGTGCTTTAGACACTTTTTATGACTAGGGTCTTGGCTTATGGGTGAAAGGGATGGGGCTTAGCAAGCCAAACAATGTTGTGGCACACTTTTCTGGCACAACGTAAGCCAACTAATAGGCCATGTAAACTTAGATTAGATGCTCTAACGATATAGCAGATTTATCAAACAGCATGAATTACTATGATTAATGTGGCATATTTTAAGATTGTCTTGTAAAGGGTCCTGCTTTATCAAGATGTTTTTGCCTGAATTCTGCCTTAAACCTGCTTGAAATAGTGCAAAATTTTTGTGCAATTCAACACACAAGAATTTTGCAACTTTTGATGTTTTTACGCCGGTCCGTTCCAGCCCTATCAACTTTTTGAAAAGTGGGTAGAACTCAGGCAGGAGACGTTGTGGCAAATGGTGCCCAACAAATTCATCATAATTTATGACAGAAAGTGTCACAAATTACAATAGAAATAGAAATGCAGGACCCCGAATGGCATACATTTCTGGTGGTGGCACAAAGTACTGTAGTTAAAATATGCACCAAATTCATTACGTCTGTCATACAAAATGCCTGTCTTAATGACTCAAGGACTAAGTTTGCAGTTTCTAAAAATTAGATAGTTTTCATAAATATACACCATAGTATTATAAAATGTTTTCACTGCAGGCTATTTGCTCATTTTGTTTTTATCTTAGGTTCTGTATGTTAAATGACCACAGTTTGAATGTTCGCTTACACATTTCACTTATACTAACATGAGTTCCAGCTCATTTCTTTAGTTTTCCTTTACTTTTTTGTACTTTGTACATACACGGACATGGCTCCTCCTTTTTGGGCTGTGCATCTTGTCACAGGCTGGTGCAAAATAGTAGGGTTTAGGTCATGCTCTACCCTTGTCGATTTTTAAGTCAGCTGACACATAGAGAGATAAACTATAAGAATTATGGACCATCATGATTAGGTACACCTTGTCGCGGTGGAATGGCTTTTACGCTCTTTTGATCAAAATAGTGTCAACTAAGTATCTTATGTTATTTACATGTGCTATTACTATTTATTTACTTACTGCAGGGTATTTGCTCATTTTGTTTTTATCTTAGGTTCTGTCTGTTACATGGTCAGTGTGAAAGTGCACCTACATGTTGCACTTATGCCAACATGTGTTCCGGTCCCATTACTTTAGTTTTGCTATAAAATGCTTTTCCCCACACTTACACCGACTTTTTTTGTTTTGTGTTTTTTTTAATCGTTAAAAAAATTTCTTTCATGCAAGATGAGAATAACGGTTGATTTGAAATTAAAATTTCTTAGCCTTGTCTCTATTTCATAGCATATGAGTCAAACATGGCCTCGCGTATTGTCCAAATCCATAAGACCACAAGTAACGGTGGGAAATCAATTTGTAAGACTCTGGTCCAATAGGCAGGTTAGTAATATGTGACTACTGGATGGAAGATGTGCGAATCTCTTTAACTCCCGGTATTCCCAACTTTTCTTTTGATTAGCTAGGCTGGTGCAAAGTCGTGTGTGCATCCCATCACAATGATGACATCTCACCATCAAAAAAGCTACAAGTGTTTGGAGATAAGGAGATTCGCAGGCTACCAATCCAGAAGTCACAGATTACTGACCTGACCGCTGGAACGGAGTGAGGCAAATTGATTCTTCCATCTCTAACCACCAGCAAACTTGTTTGTGTGGACAACATCTGTACATATGTCTAAAATGACTTGCAATGCAATACACCCAAGAAAACATTGAAAGCAGAAATGGTAAGAGAACACTGGAAGACAAGACCTAGCTAGTTATTGGGTTGGACTCTTATTGCATGTCAGTCAGACGTATCCTTGAAGCACCGTCAGCAAAGGCCAAGTATTTTTTATTCCTTTTTGATTTATTTAAACACAGAATTTGGGACAGAAGCCAGTCCCTTAAGCGAGTATATGTACACACCCAGAGATAACATTCATAAATAGATTAAAATTCATCTACAGGGTTATGGAGGCAAATCTACATGTATCCACATTTAACATGCTGTTCTTGTGAATCCTCAAATGGGAAATTATACTTTCTGATCTCATATTCTTTACCAAAATAAAAAATTGTAGAGCTCAAAGGTTTTGCTACTATATTAAGTGCATTACTACTGTTATACAAATATACAATTGAAAAAAAAGAACAGAACATTTTAAGAATACATTAAGAGTGCAAATATCCAATTTCCCCAATCAGACCTGTAGATGGAAAGGTATCCCAAAACAGATGATTGGTATTTAGAAAGTCAAGATGACAACCTTGTCAGATGTTTACAAATATAAGTCCTTTCTTGCATTTTCACTTGACTCAATGTATCTTGAGATAAGTGGCATGAGGTGAACAACTTTAAAAAAAAAACTTCACAACTTTGTGGTACTCTGTTAGGATATTTGCATATGATATGTTGTGGTATGAATTGTGTTTTTACAGCATATCACAATAATGTATTGAACTTGTTTCGAGAGAAATTCAAATTCTTAATGACATTTGCAGAAAGATAAAGATGTACTCATAGATATGATGAATAAGACAAAGGAAAAAGTATTCTTTAACCCTGTTAGGCGCCGAGTTCCTGCCGCTGCACAGGGGGAATCTCGAGCCATGTCCGCTGCGGTCTCCCATTCTTCTCCAGCCACAGTGGAGCCTGCTCAGCAGAGATGTCGGTCCCAGTGCCTGGCCAGGACAGATACTGCACGTTTGGTTACTGTTGCCCTTCCAGGTTCAGCCATTACAACTAGTGCTGTTCGGCGTCGAGCAGGCACTCCTGGGACTAAGCCCTGCTTTTCCCATCCTGAGCATGCCCAGGGAAAGACCTCTCATTGGAGGTTGGGGGTCACACTCTCAGGTCCTGTAGCAGCTCCTATTGGTCCACTAGGAAGGTCCTGAACTGCTACAGCTATAAAAGGTTCACATGGCCGCACGGCCATGCGCTAGTCTCATTTGTGTTTGGCAGTTGCCAGTGGATACTCTGCCACACTGTATATAAGTGGTGTGAGTCTGTTTAGCTTTGGGGCTGTACACTCAGGCAGGCAGCTAGCATCAGTGGGGGCAATTAACCTTGGCTTAGCATCTGGTTCCTTCATGTGTGCGGTTAGCACAGAAGAGTTCCAGTGCAAGCACAACTTTTAGTTAGGGTTTTAGTCCCTGTGTACAGCGCGACTCTGTGAGGCAACAGAGCTCACTTTCATTTCACACGGGGTGAAGTTTAACCCATGTGTGAGGTCAGTGTCCATCTACCATTACTTGCAGCAAGTATCTCTGCACGGTGGACCCCGGGCAGAGAACGGACCTCTTATCTATCACCCTATTACTTGGTGCGTTCCACTAGCTCTAACAGTGTACTAGCGCCAGGGTCTGGCTAGTAATGGCGGATGAACAGCAACTGCTGTGGTACATCCAGCAGCTGGAGGGCAGGTTGGCAGCTCTCGAGCGCACAACCTCAGCTGTGGATGTTTCCGCCATAGCTGTTCAGGCTGTAAGCGTGGCTGCAGCAAGTTTGTCCAATGCCACCCCCATTCTGACCTTATCTCGCCTCCCGCTGCCAGATAATACTCTGGTGATAGTGCATCTTGTAGGGGTTTCGTGAGCCAGTGCGCAATACACCTCTAGCTCCTGGCTGCATGTTTTCCCACAGAGCGGATGGACAAAGGTGGGATTCGTTATATCTCTTCTGTCGGACAGGGCGTTGGAGTGGGCTACGCTGCTGTGGGAGCGTGGTGGTCATGTGGTGCAGAGTGCTCTGCTGTTCTTCAGCACTCTGAAACAGGTCTTTTTGGGACCTCGAGTTTGACAGCTGCCAAACATAAAAACCTGCCATAAAAACCCGCTATAAATAGTAAATCAAACCTCCCTTTATCACCCCCTTAGTTAGGGAAAAATAATAAAATAAAAACATGTATTTATTTCCATTTTCCCATTCGGATTAGGATTAGGGTTAAGGCTAAAGTTAGGGTTATGGTTAGGGCTAAAGTTAGGGTTAGGGCTGGGGCTAAAGTTACGGTTGGGGCTAAAGTTAGAGTTAGGGTTGGGGCTAAAGTTAGGGTTAGGATTGAGGCTAAATTTAGGGTTAGGGCAAGGGTTAAGGTTGGGGCTAAAGTTAGGGTTAGGGTTTGGATTAGGGTTAGGGTTGAGATTACATTTATGGTTGGGATTAGGATTAAGGCTGGGATTAGGGTTAGGGGTGTGTCAGGGTTAGGGGTGTGGTTAGGTTTATGTTTAGGGTTGGGATTAGGGTTAGGGGTGTGTTGGGGTTAGGGGTGTGTTGGGCTAAGGGTTGTGGTTAGGGTTGGGATTAGGGTTAAGGGTGTGTTCAGGTTAGGGGTGTGGTTAAGGTTATGGTTAGAGTTGGGATTAGGGTTGGAGTTAGAATTGGGGGTTTCCACTGTTTAGGCACATCAGGGGTTCTCCAAACATGACATGGCATCTGATTTCAATTCCAGCCAATTCTGCGTTGAAAAAGTCAAACAGTGTTCCTTCGCTTCCGAGCTCTGCCATGCGCCCAAACAGTGGTTTACCCAACATGTCAGGTATCATCGTACTCAGGACAAATTGGACAACTTTTGTGGTCTAATTTTCCCTGTTACCCTTGTGAAAATAAAATTTTAGGGGCTAAAAATCATTTTTGTGGGAAAAAACTAGGTTTTGCATTTTCACGGCTCTGCGCTATAAACTTTTAGTGAAACACATGGGGGTTTAAAGTTCTCACAACACATCTAGATAAGTTCCTTGGAGGGTCCAGTTTCCAAAATGATGTCACTTGTGGGGGGTTTCTACTGTTTAGGCACATCAGTGGGTCTGCAAACGCAACATGACGCTAGCAGACCATTCCATCAAAGTCTGCATTCCAAAATGTTACTACTTCCCTTCTGAGCCCCGACATGTGCCCAAACAGTTTCTGCCACATATGGGGTATCAGTGTACTCAGGATAAATTGGAAAACAAGTTTTGGGGTTCATTTTCTCCTGTAACTAGTGTTGAGCATTCCGATACCGCAAGTATCGGGTATCAGACGATACTTGCGGTATCGGAATTCCGATACCGAGATCCGATACTTTTGTGGTATCGGGAATCGGAATCGGAAGTTTCCAGTGTATGGTTCCCAGGGTCTGAAGGAGAGGAAACTCTCCTTCAGGCCCTGGGATCCATATGAATGTGTAAAATAAAGAATTAAAATAAAAAATATTGATATACTCACCTCTCCGGAGGCCCCTGGACATCACCGCTGGTAACCGGCAGCCTTCTTTGTTTAAAATGAGCGCGTTCAGCACCTTCCATGACGTCATGGCTTCTGATTGGTCGCGTGGCGGTCACATGAGCGGCACGCGACCAATCAGAAGCCGTGACGTCATGGAAGGTGCTGAACGCGCTCATTTTAAGCAAAGAAGGCTGCCGGTTCACAGCGGTAAGGTCCAGGCTGCGTCGGAGAGGTGAGTATATCAATATTTTTTATTTTAATTCTTTATTTTACACATTAATATGGATCCCAGGGCCTGAAGGAGAGTTTCCTCTCCTTCAGACCCTGGGAACCATCAGGGATACCTTCCGATACTTGAGTCCCATTGACTTGTATTGGTATCGGGTATCGGTATCGGATCAGATCCGATACTTTGCCGGTATCGGCCGATACTTTCCGATACCGATACTTTCAAGTATCGGACGGTATCACTCAACACTACCTGTAACCCTTGTGAAAATACAAAAATGAGGCTAAAAAAACATTTTTGTGGAAAATTTTTTTTTTTTATTTTCACGGCTCTACAGTATATACTTCTGTGAAGCACTTGAGGTTTCAAAGTCCTCACCACCCATCTAGATAAGTTCCTTAGGGGGTCTACTTTCCAAAATGGTATCACTTGTGGAGGGGTTCCACTTAGGCACATCAGGGGCTCTCCAAACGCAACATGGTGTCCGATCTCAATTGCAGCCAATTTTGCATTGAAAAGTCAAACGGCGCTCCTGCCCTTCCGAGCTCTACCATGTGCCCAAACAGTGGTTTACCCCCACATATAGGGTATCAGCGTACTCAGGACAAATTTCACAACAACTTTTGGGGTCCAATTTCTCTTGTTACCCTTGGGAAAATAAAACAAATTGGATCTGAATTAAATTTTTTGTGAAAAAAGTTAAATGTTCATTTTTTTTAAACATTCCAAAAATTCCTGTGAAGCACCTGAAGGGTTAATAAACTTTTTGAATGTGGTTTTGAGCACCTTGAGAGGTGTAGTTTTTAGAATGGTGTCACTTTTGGGTATTTTCTATCATATAGACCCCTAAAAATGACTTCAAATGAAATGTGGTCCCTAAAAGAAAATGGTGTTGTAAAAATGAGAAATCTCTGGTCAATTTTTAACCCTTATAACTCCCTAACAAAAAAAAATTTGGTTCCAAAACTCTGCTACTGTAAATTAGACATGTGGGAAATGTTATTTATTAAGTACTTTGTGTGACATATCTGTGTGATTTAAGGGCATGGAAATTCAAAGTTGGAAAATTGCAAAAATTTCACATTTTTTGCCAAATTTCTATTTTTTTCACAAATAAACACAAGTCAGATCAAATAAATTTTACCACTATCATGAAGTACAATATGTCACGAGAAAACAGTGTCAGAATCAACGGGATGAGAATCACCTGGATCCGTTGAAGCGTTTCAGAGTTATAACCTCATAAAGGGACAGTGGTCAGAATTGTAAAAATTGGCCTGGTAATTAACATGCAAACCACCCTTGGGGGTAAAGGGGTTAAATATCCTTATGTTCATAAATCATTAATTTATTTTCGGCCTATAATCTTGAACCATTCTGCATGCTTTCATTGATGATCAATGACCATTTTTGTTCCCCCAATTCTTTCAGATTTTTTAAAATAATGAATCGAGCTATTACTCACCCTCCCCAAGTGCAGTGATGCCTTTCTTCTGCTGCTCTCCTATCCCCATACAAACTGAAGTGGTGAGTTCATGACTAGAGATAAGCAAATCTTTCAAGGATTGGATCGATTCGGATAGGCGAACTTCCCGTTGTTCACTGAACCGTTCGGCGAAACCCATTACCCAAACCCCATTGACTTCAATGGGAGGCAAAACCAAATGCATCGACAACACTTCCGGGGGGGGGGGGGAAAGCTGCCTAAACAGCTAAAATTAGGGGTAGTCACCAGGAAAAGTGGCATCAGTTGGCCCATCAATTGCGCTATAAATAAGTATTTTTAAAAACCAGACAGGCAAAACTGACAGTTGTGGGCTGCAACCCTCAGCTGTCATCGTTGGCAAGGCTGGTTATCAAGAATAGAGGGTTTCTCATGCTGTTTTTTGAATTATTCAAATAAATATTTTTTTAAAAAACAGCATATGTCCTCCCATTTTTGACAACCTGCCAAGCTAAAGCAGACAGGTGGAGACTGGTATTGCCAGGCTAGTAAGGGGCCATGGATATTGGCTCCAAACCTAAAAATAGCAGCCCGCAGCCCTGCCAGAATTCTAGCACTTTGCCTGGCTCTTCACACTTGCCCTGTGGTGGTGGCAAGTGAGGTTAATATTTGTGGGGTTGATGTGACCTTTGCATTGTGCGGTAACATCAAGTCCACTGCTTAGTAATGGAGAGGCATCTACAAGACTATAGTCTATAGTTATATTATAAATAAACACACAGCCAGAATAAAGTCCTTTAATTGAAAGAATTACACAGACTCCTTTAATGAATCTAAATTAATCCATACTCATGTCATCACCCAGTCCACAGAAGCCATGTCTGTTGTAACAGAATTAAAATAGTAAACCACAATAATCCTCACCTGTCCGCCGAGAAGATAATAATTAATTTGTTCTGCAACTGGTCTAGCTCCTGCTACATGTAGTTGGAATGCTGCGTTATTGCATGATGTGAGTATAAAGCTTGCCATCCAGCAGAGACACAGAGAAGCATGTGCTACCGCTGCTCTGTGTCTCATGGTGTACTCCTATGACCTGACTGACATCACTTCGAGTATGAGAAAGTTATCATGCTCGTGGTGCCGTCAGAAAGGTCCTGGAAGTTCACAGCCAATGAATTCAGTTCAACTCATTGACGTCAGAGTGAGCATCATTACAATTTTTCAATCATTCGTAAGCTTGTGCTGTCTACATTGACATTACTCTTGAGTCCATTATTTGGCTGTAGCGGTTACATGCACTGTACTCATTATGCCACTGCCGCAGCTTATCAACAATGACCAGGGCAGTAGCGGAGAGCTATCCCTGGACTTGAAGAGGGTGAGTAATTCTCAGTGTATAATTTTCACAGCCTATGAGGAGGTAAAAAGTGCATCCCTGACAACCTCTGCAAAGTACCACGTCAGTGATTTTGAGCACAATAATCCATAAAGATCATAGTACTTTTGAACATGTACTCTACAATTTTCAATAACAATGTCATGAGAATATTCAACCAAAAGTCTCCATAAAGAGATTGTCCCACATTAGAGCTTATTGATGTTATAGACACACAAAAGAGAACAGAGTACAGGAAAACCACCAAAAGTAAAAAATATAGAACATTTTTTAGACCAATATTGCATACAGATATAAAATACAAAAAACATCATAGTACAGAAAGGACGATAATGAAGGAGACATGATGGTACAGCAGGGAAAAATGGGTTACATATACCCAAGGGTGAGCAGGATCAGATATGTAAACAAATGCAGACAATAATAATGAGCAGAGACGGGTGAGCAATCAAAAAGATATCAGTTCACAATTAGCACCAGGCTCCCATACCTGTAAGAGTTACCCCTGCTTACCAATTAACAAAGGTAGTGTCCACATGTCTCCCTGCTGGCTCCTTTGATGCACGTGTCGCGTGGCAGCTTTTTTAAAAAGGGGATGATTTTGATATTATATATTGATGTTATTGGCAGAGTGCTGGAAAAGGCATTTTTAACAAGATATGTCTAATTTATTAAGTGATTTTATTCCATATGAAATAATTGTGTTGTCCCATTTCTGTAATTGTCCTAGAAATTTCAGAAAATGTTTTTTACTCCCTATGTCATTTGATTGTGTGCCTCCATATTTTAAAAATGGAGATAAGCAAATCAATTAGCAGGAATCTTGTCTAGCTGCCAGGTCAGTATTCATTGGCCAATACCACGGGAGCCCTGCAAAACATCTCCTTCCTGCTTCCATACATGTCTCCTCTTTTGATTAGCCATCCTGGCGCAACATTATGTGCGCATTATGCCGCAATAATTATGTTGTACCAGGCTGGCTAATCAAAAATGGAGACGGAGATGCCAGCAGCTAAAACATGTTCACAGGGCTGCCGTCCAGTGCCTATTGAATATTGACCTGGCTGGTTGACTAGGGTCCTATGGATTGATTCTCTTGTCTCTATTTAATGCTGTTAGCAACAATTAGACCGATCTTGAAGATAAAGCGTCCCCTTGAGGAATGAGCCAAGTCAGAATAGGAATACTTATAGGCTAGAAAATGCTCCCGTCAAATTTTGAGGGTCTCTTGTGCCAGTTATTGGAAGCAGCAATACTCAAAGTCAAGATTAACAGGAACCTGATACTAGATTCATGCTGCCTGAACCACGGCTAGCACAAATCAGATCCTGGCTGCGTAATTGCAGCCAGGTTTATTTTATTCTGAAATGCTGCAGCAGATTAGATTGATCTCACTTTATAGTCCACATCTTACTTTTCAAACTGTTCTATGAAAAGCTTCTGTGGTTCTGTAGGCCTAAATCTAGCGACAGGTTTCCTTTAAAGAGCAATGAGAAATGAGTTAAGATTAGTGTTGAGCGATACCGTCCGATACTTGAAAGTATCGGTATCGGAAAGTATCGGCCGATACCGGCAAAGTATCGGATCTAGTCCGATACTGATACCCGATACCAATACAAGTCAATGGGACTCAAGTATCGGACGGTATCCCTGATGGTTCCCAGGGTCTGAAGGAGAGGAAACTCTCCTTCAGGCCCTGGGAACCATATTAATGTGTAAAATAAAGAATTAAAATAAAAAATATTGCTATACTCACCTCTCCGACGCAGCCTGGACTTTACCGAGGGAACCGGGAGCCTTCTTTGCTTAAAATGCGCGCGTTTAATGGTTTCCGTGACGTCACGGCTTCTGATTGGTCGCGTGCCGCCCATGTGACCGCGACGCGACCAATCACAACAAGCCGTGACGTAATTTTCAGGTCCTGAATACCTAATTCTAGGCATTCCGGATTTGAAAATTACGTCACGGCTTGTGATTGGTCGCGTCGCGGTCACATGGGCGACGCGACCAATCACAAGCCGTGACGTCACGGGAGGCAGTAAACGCGCGCATTTTAAAATTACGTCACGGCTTCTGATTGGTCGCGTGCCGCCCATGTGACCGCGACGCGACCAATCACAAGCCGTGACGTAATTTTCAAATCCTGAATGCCTAGAATTAGGCATTCAGGACCTGAAAATTATGTCATGGCTTGTTGTGATTGGTCGCGTCGCGGTCACATGGGGGCACGCGACCAATCAGAAGCCGTGACGTCACGGAAACCATTAAACGCGCGCATTTTAAGCAAAGAAGGCTCCCGGTTACGGCGGTAAAGTCCAGGGGCCTCCGGACAGGTGAGTATATCCCTATTTTTTATTTTAATTCTTTATTTTACACATTTATATGGATCCCAGGGCCTGAAGGAGAGTTTCCTCTCCTTCAGACCCTGGGAACCATACACTGGAAACTTCCAATTCCGATTCCCGATACCACGAAAGTATCGGATCTCGGTATCGGAATTCCGATACCCGCAAGTATCGGCCGATACCCGATACTTGCGGTATCGGAATGCTCAACACTAGTTAAGATATACACTCAAACCAAAATAATCTCAAATAAAAAACTCCATTTGAAGACCGCTGTTTCAGGGTTCTTTATCCTTATAAGATCAGGAGTTAAAGACCAGTTGGCCAGGTGAAAGACCTTTGAAGGAGGTGTGGACCTTGAGAAGGCCAACCAACCCTTTCCTTTAAGAAAAGATCTCTTTCCTTTAAGCAAAGATTCTTTCTCATGGGGTTAGTCAATCTAGGTCATCACAACAAATTTAAAGCACTTACATCGTCCATATCATTGTAGTGAATTCTAAGCTTAAATTTTACAAGCCGGCAATAAATCATTAGAGGCTGGCATGTATTGCAGTACTTGTTATAGAACACATAGTTTATTTGATTGTAGTTACCAACCTGTATGAACAGATTATGTTGACAAAGTGCTTTTCACAGGCTTTACAGTTACTGTTCAGCAATGCAATCCTTATGTACATATGCAATGCAATTGCCAAGATGGAAGGAATTATTACTTATTTTTTAATCTACGTGAAATATTTGATGTCCTGATCATGCAATGTAACCGGAAAAAGTAAGTAAACAGCTTGTATAGATAGTGAAAAGCAGGGCTGTATTTAGTGTATAGGTGTATGTATATATTTGTATATGTACCTACATTTAACGCAGGTACCAAATGTTTATAATATGTCCATGCATTATGAGCTGAAATCTGACCAAGGGCAACATCTTATGGAATTTGTATGTTCTAGTGTTGGTTTCCTCCCATTATTCTGGTTGCCTCCAAGACCCCAAGCATATCCTGAATAGGTTAAGTGGTGTCCTATAAAATAGATGCCAGTCCAGTAAACTATAAAGCAGAGCCCCAGGGGTGCTTGCCCAGAGCTACAAGGATGCAAAATTCTATCTCCCAGGACCACCCTCTCTACTGCTGCTTACCCTTGATTATGGTTAAGGTTATGGATAGGGTTAAGGATAGGGATAGAAATACGGTTAGGAATCAGATTAGGGCTAAGGCTAGGCTCAGGATTAATGTTAGGGATAGGACAAGGGTTAGGATTAAAGTAATAATAGAAAATATAATTGTAATGAAAATGTAAAAGTAAAATAATATGACATTGTATAACTATTTTTAAAAGTTGTACATCTAACAGTCTACTGGTTAGGATGGGATGCAAAATATTTACCTTTCTCTGTGAGCCAACAAGTCATTAGATTGTGAGACCCATTTGAGTCATGGACTGAAGGACTGCAGAACAAAGTGTCAGGGAACAGTAAAGGAGAATAATATGTTACAGAGAAAACTACAAAAGTGCTATTATGAAGATGTAGATCTATAATATACAGAAGATCTATTATTGAAAATAAGTGTAATGAAACTTGTAAGGTATAGTTTAGGAAGAGTAGAAAGTGGCACTCATAACTGGCATTCAATAACAAAAAAAAACAGTTTATTCGGTCATCAGATGTAAAACAAGGACACAAATTAAATGAGCAACAGCTGTTTTGCTTTGGTATATGCTTCATCCAGAAGAGCACCAGAAGCTTATATGGGCAGCTTGTTGACAATGAGCATGATGTCGGCAGTCACGCCCCATCAACAGAATGGAGCAGAAGAGAAGAGTCTGCTCTGTCCACTTGAGCTCAGGAGAATCAACTGAATCGCCGGCAGGAGCGGTCTCTGACCTCTCATGGCCGGCAGAGATCAGCGCCGGGCACAACAGGCAGGCCGTTAGCAGCTACCTGCCGGTTAGTTGTTAGTCACATTGTAAAAAAAAAGAAATCCTGGATAAACCCTTTAATAAGAAAACATGGTCCCTCAAAACCCCTTGAATACTCATCTCAATTCTCAAGGGTATCCCCAGGTTTCAATCTCAGTGCGTTTTTCCTCACTCAGTCAGGAAGTTCATTAGAAGAATAGTAGAAAGCTCTTCTGATCTATTACAAGAGAAAAATGGCGCTACAGCCACACAGGAGAAACACTCTCTGATTTACTAGAAACATATAAAAAAATAAAGAGAATTGAGACTTTTTCATAAAAGGTAAACATTTATTTTTTAGGAGAAATGCCCTACAGGATATGCAGCACTTCTGGTCTTTAAAGTGTCACAATCCAAAAACGCCTTGTAAATCAAAATCTAATTTTTGTGTTTACAAAATGAGAATTAAATCTCTCATCAAGTTTTACCAAACGCTTTGTTATACCATCACTCAATGTTATAAAATAAAATCACAGACATTTTCCACATGTTTTTAGTATCACTTTACAAAAGTACGAGAAACGTGATCCCGCTTTACTTTCTCCGATGGTGTTTACAAAACAGTTAACAAGTGGTAGATTTGTTAAAAGGCAGCTGAGGATCTGATATTCGGCTTTGATGTGGAATGAATGAGGGTCTCTTCTTCTTCACCAAACTGCTGAGATAAAGTAAATAAATGAGTTTGCGTTTTTTTCCGTATGAATCAGCCTTAGTCATAGATTTTCTGCCCAGAGATGAACTAATCCATTAATTTGTTTTTCCTATGAAATATTTCAATTTGGTAATGTAGAATGTAGTGGTCCAGTGATTGTGAAAATGTTATAACTCTTATTTAGATTAAAAAAAAATCTACTTGGATTCACCTCCAAAGATGGAAATTGACTATTTTGTATGGAAATGCCCTTCAGAAGTTTTTGTGTACAAATTAATCTTTTCTTTTATTAAATCTAAGAGTTTTTCATAATTTGTGCTTGAAGGGGTTGTCTGGTTTTCAAAATACATTTTCAGATAGAATATTCTAGGTTAATAAGAAGAGACTCTCATTTGAGAAAAAAAATTTAGTAAGCCAAAGCGAGAAGTGGCTACAAAAACAGACTATCTCCCTCACTGGAGGGCCTAACATACCTATACATACATTAGACATAGTGTAATACTTTATTTCCCCTGCGGGGGCACTGCAGAGAAATTGAACACCTGCAGCTAGATTTCTCTACAGAGTACAGTTGATTGTTGATTATCCCAGAAATGGGAAGTACTAGGATCAACTTATTTTGGGGTGAGCCTTCTAACAAAAGAGCATTGTAAAACAGATGACCCCTTTGCAAAGGTATAGAGGAGGTCCTGGTCAAAAATTTTAATTTTAATGTTATATTTCTTCTCTCAAGTACAATCCTGCGAAATAACTTAAAATGGTTTCCTATTACCGGGTAGTACCAGGAGAGCTTGTTTGAACATTTGTGTGCTGCGGGGGAGTGATTTTGTATATTATTTTAGTACCATAGCTTACTGTATAGTATATAGCATCATATTTTTTCTTCATATCACACTCTAGAATTAGTTTCATTAGACAGTTAAATCAGTTTACCAGTAAACAGGAGTTATTGCTTATCCATGAGATAGGTGGTAACTTAAAGTGAACCTGTCAGCAGGATTTTGCTAAGTAAACTACATTCATTGTCATATTGCTACTGTTGCACTGATTAAAATTATACCTGGGGTGAATAAATCTGTCTTGTGGTTCTTGTGTAATCAGTGTTAGATGTGTTCAGTTAATGATATACCCATGACTGAAGGCTGGGTCATATATTGGTGCTCTAGGCCAGAGAAACCAAGGAAAGACCTGCCCACAAACATGTTCCTCATCATAGAGACAGACTGTTTGTGCTTCAGGGGACTGTGGGCAGGTCTTTCCTTGGTTTCTCTGGCTTAGAGCACCAAGATAAGACCCTGCCTACAGTCCTGCCCAGGAGCACGGGCATATCATTAGCTGAAAACTTCTAACACTGATTACACAAGAACCACAAGACAGATTTCTTCACCCCAGGTATCATTTTAATCAGTGTAACAGCGCCAACATGACAGTGTCTGTAGTTTACCTAGCAAGATTCTGCTGACAGGTTCACTTTAAGGTTTGGTGGTGGTCCTACCGCTGTGACCTGCAACAATTATCACATCAGGGAACGCTTATCCCTGTGACTAGGATTGATGGCCTCTCTATTTATTATCCATGTGGCTGATGGTAACAGCCAAGCACAGCACTCTGCAGTCCTAAAGAGAATGAATGGAGTCAAGCATTTTGTACTGCTGCTGCACACATTTATATAAAACAGTGTGTCATCAATGTTTTTCCAGTATTGATAAAAAAAAGACTTAAATGATAAAGCTGCTCCTATACTTTGCAATGTTAAATATGGACAGATCACGGATGGCACACTTATGCTGTACACGTTTTTCATGGATCCATAGAATTTTATTGGCCCTTGGCTTCCGTGCTGCTGGAAAGAATCAGGTATGTCTCCGTGTGATTTTTACGGACACGCATTGTAAAAACACAGACATCTGCACAGCAATCTAGTTTATAATGGCAGTTTTATCATGCTAGATTTGTCTATTGTGCATGCTGATAAAGTTTAGTGTTGAAAAAAGTCCTATTCTATAGAATCAGGTTTTGGCACAGAAACCACTGCAAAACATAATACCTGCATTTTTTGTGTGTTTTTTCAACGTTTTGTCACCACCCATTAATGTCAATGGGTGAAAAAAGCTGAAAAAAAAAACATGCAAAGCACAAAATACTGATGACATTAAAAATACAGTATGTTTTAACCCATTATCTACCAATGTCCTTTTTTTGGGGACGCCTAATCTTTAGCTTCTAGCAACTAAGATTTTATAATTTTTATAATTAGGTCCAATTTTTTGCGTTGTGTTTGGAAAATGAATGTTTACAAAATAGGAAATCATGTCATTGTCATTTTTAATTGAATATCGGGATGCCCTTTTCTGAAAAATCCCTACTTGAAAAAATTTTGCAAATTATGTTTCTGATTCATTAGGACCCAAATCATTAAAAATCTGTCATTAAAAAAAAAATAAAAATGAAAATGCTAATTTGGCAAGTAATGGGTTAATGAGAATTCTGAAATCTCATAGGCTTTGCTGGTACTGTAAAACGCAGCTGAATATTAGCACAAAAGAATACAGCAAAAACGCCCCAGTGTGAATTTAGCCTTAAGCTGACAAAAAATGAGCATCTAAATGAAACAGAAATGTAGTTTTTTATTTTCTTACATGAGATTTACTAATGTTTTCCATATGACAAACACTCCCTAGTATGCTGTGCTTCTGAGAATGGATCACTGCTATCATATTTGCTTTATATCCATAGTTTCAATACATCAAGGCGATATGGGTCATTTACTTAGGTATATGTAGCCATTCCAGGCTATTTCTAATCTTTTGTGACTTCTTAGCACTTAGTGTTTGTTCTTTGTGCACAAACAGCACACATGGTAATGGGGCATTATTTTCTAAGAATGATGGATGAAAACCTGTCTGGTGCAAAGTTAGCGAAGGCAAATGTGTCATTCAACCGGATGGGGCTGCTGTTATAATTCATTGTAAAAATGCTACTAATTCTGGAAGTTGTTCAGTTTGTATTACCCCCCTCGCTTGGCATTTCAGGACACCCCTTGTATTTATGCCTATCATGTCTAGTTCTGATCGATCTCTTGTATGTAGCAGGCAACTTATTCAATACCTCTTTTATTATTTTTATTATTATTATTATTTATTGTTATAGCGCCATTTATTCCATGGCGCTTTACATGTAAGGAGGGGTATACATAATAAAAACAAGTACAATAATCTTAAACAATACAAGTCACAACTAGTACAGGAGGAGAGAGGACCCTGCCCGCGAAGGCTCACAATCTACAAGGGATGGGTGAGAATACAGTAGGTGAGGATAGAGCTGGTCATGTAGCGGTTTGGTCAATCGGTGGTTACTGCAGGTTGTAGGCTTGTCGGAAGAGGTGGGTCTTCAGGCTCTTTTTGAAGGTTTCGATAGTAGGCGAGAGTCTGATGTGTTGTGGTAGAGGGTTCCAGAGTAGGGGTGATAGGCGAGAGAAATCTTGTATACGATTGTGGGAAGAGGAGATAAGAGGGGAGTACAGAAGGAGATCTTGTGAGGATCGGAGGATCTTCCCAGCTATTAGCTTAAGGTGAAATATATATTAAAGATATGTCTATCATTTTAAGGATCTCAATTTCTCCTGCGGGTGAGTTGGACTTTATCTTTCCCCACTCATATACAATGACTACACTTCAATTTCAAGTCTGGACAATCCTTTTAAAACATTTTCGCAACAAGCTAGTATATCCCTAAACGGGCTACAATTCATATCACAAACATCGGGTAGCCATATATAGGCACATATACCATAAACATCTACTAACAGAGTATGGCAAAATCATATTTTTTACCAATGTAGTCTTTTTTGTGCCATACATCTTGGATTGTGTCAAGCCAAGAGAAAATTTAAGTAAGGACAAATCTGTACGTACTGGACTCAGCATAGAAATATAGAATAATTAATTGCATTTCTGGATTTCATTGTAATTTTTACCAAAGCCCGCCATGATTCACCATGTCTTCATGACTTTGAAGCAGAAAAGAGCATAGAATAAAATAGCCAAGGTTCAGAATCTGAAGTCAGCACATAATGTCTCAATCACGGAGATTATGTATTCCTCCATCCACATAAACAAGTCTGATAAAGATCTATTACATAGTTATTAAGGTTGAAGGAAGACTGTAAGTCCATCTAGTTCAACCCATAGCCTAACCTAACATGCCCTAACATGTTGATCCAGGGGAAGGCAAAAAAACCCCATGTGGCAAAGAGTAACTCCACCATGGGGAAAAAAATTCCTTCCCGACTCCACATACGGCAATCAGACTAGTTCCCTGGATCAACGCCTTATCAAGGAATCTAATATATATACCCTGTAATATTATACTTTTCCAGAAAGGTATCCAGTCCCCTCTTAAATTTAAGTAACGAATCACTCATTACAACATCATACGGCAGAGAGTTCCATAGTCTCACTGCTCTTACAGTAAAGAATCCGCGTCTGTTATTATGCTTAAACCTTCTTTCCTCCAGACGTAGAGGATGCCCCCTTGTCCCTGTCACCGGTCTATGATTAAAAAGATCATCAGAAAGGTCTTTGTACTGTCCCCTCATATATTTATACATTAAAATAAGATCACCCCTTAGTCTTCGTTTTTCCAAACTAAATAGCCCCAAGTGTAATAACCTATCTTGGTATGGCAGACCCCCCAGTCCTCTAATAACCTTGGTCGCTCTTCTCTGCACCCGCTCCAGTTCAGCTATGTCTTTCTTATACACCGGAGACCAGAACTGTGCACAGTATTCTAAGTGTGGTCGAACTAGTGACTTGTATAGAGGTAAAATTATGTTCTCCTCATGAGCATCTATGCCTCTTTTAATACATCCCATTATTTTATTTGCCTTTGTAGCAGCTGCCTGACACTGGCCACTGAATATGAGTTTGTCATCCACCCATACACCCAGGTCTTTTTCATTGACGGTTTTGCCCAGAGTTTTAGAATTAAGCACATAGTTATACATCTTATTACTTCTACCCAAGTGCATGACCTTACATTTATCCCCATTAAAGCTCATTTGCCATTTATCAGCCCAAGCTTCTAGTTTACATAAATCATCCTGTAATATAAAATTGTCCTCCCCTGTATTGATTACCCTGCAGAGTTTAGTGTCATCTGCAAATATTGAAATTCTACTCTGAATGCCCCCTACAAGGTCATTAATAAATATGTTAAAAAGAAGAGGGCCCAATACTGACCCCTGTGGTACCCCACTGCTAACCGTGACCCAGTCCAAGTGTGCTCCATTAATAACCACCCTTTGTTTCCTATCCCTGAGCCAGCTCTCAACCCACTTACACATATTTTCCCCTATCCCCATTACTCTCATTTTATGTAACAACCTTTTGTGTGGCACCGTATCAAAAGCTTTGGAAAAGTCCATATATACTACGTCCACTGGGTTCCCTTGGTCCAGTCCGGAACTTACCTCTTCATAGAAGCTGATCAAATTAGTCTGACATGAACGGTCCCTAGTAAACCCGTGCTGATACTGGGTCATGAGGTTATTCCTCTTCAGAAACTCCAGCATAGCATCTCTTAGAATGCCCTCCAGGATTTTACCCACAGTAGAGGCTAAGCTTACTGGCCTATAATTACCGAGTTCAGTTTTTGCCCCTTTTTTGAATATTGGCACCACATTTGCTATACGCCAGTCCTGTGGTACAGACCCTGTTATTATGGAGTCTTTAAAGATTAAAAATAATGGTCTATCAATGACTGTACTTAGTTCCTGCAGTACTCGGGGATGTATCCCATCCGGGCCCGGAGATTTGTCAATTTTAGTTATTTTTAGCCGCCACTGTACTTCCTGCTGGGTTAAGCAGGTGACATTTAATGGGGAATTTTTATCACTAGTCATATTGGCTGCCATGGGATTTTCTTTTGTAAATACTGATGAAAAAAAGTCATTTAGCATATTGGCTTTTTCCTCATCCTCATCCACCATTTCACCCAGACTATTTTTAAGGGGACCAACACTGTCATTTTTTAGTTTCTTACTATTTATATAGTTAAAGAATATTTTGGGATTATTTTTACTCTCTCTGGCAATGAGTCTCTCTGTCTCAATCTTTGCTGCCTTGATTTGCTTTTTACAGAATTTATTTAATTTTCTGTATTTATTTAATGCCTCCTCACTACCTACTTCCTTTAATTCTCTAAATGCTTTCTTTTTGTCCCTTATTGCGCCCCTTACAGCTCTATTTAGCCATATTGGTTTCCTCCTATTTCTAGTATGTTTATTCCCATACGGTATATACTGTGCACAGGTCCTATCCAGGATGCTAATAAATGTCTCCCATTTTCTTTGTGTATTTTTGTGTCTCAGGATATCGTCCCAGTTAATTGCACCAAGATCCTCTCTCATCCGTTGGAAATTTGCCCTCCTGAAGTTTAGTGTCCTTGTCACCCCCCTACTACCCATCTTATTAAAGGTTACATGAAAACTTATTATTTTGTGATCACTATTCCCCAAGTGACCCCCAACCCTTATATTTGATATGCGGTCTGGCCTGTTGGTTAATATTAGGTCTAGCAGTGCCCCCCTCCTTGTTGGGTCCTGAACCAGTTGTGAAAGGTAATTGTCTCTCATAGTTGTCAAAAATCGATTACCTTTACTGGAACTGCAGGTTTCTGTTCCCCAATCTATTTCAGGGTAGTTGAAGTCCCCCATAATAATGACTTCTCCTTGAGTCGCAGCTTCATCTATTTGCTTTACGAGGATATTCTCCATTGCTTCCATTAGTTTTGGAGATTTATAACAAACCCCTATAAGTAATTTATTATTTTTTCCCCCTCCCCTTATCTCCACCCACAGGGACTCTACATTTTCATTAAATTCACCTATATTATCACGCAGGATGGGTTTTAAGGAAGATTTTACATATAGACACACCCCACCCCAGTCGAGAGGAAGGAATAAAGTTTGCTCTACTTTGTGTAACCCTGGGAGTACGGTTATTTGTTGACCACATGGGTTCATGTTTTTTGTTTCTTTGTCATTTGTGCTTTTCACAGTGTGTTGCGGACATTTTTTTTTTGCCCCAATCAGGAAGAGTCACAACTAGAGATTCTTGGAATGTAGCAAAAGTTAAGAGCACGGATTCCAAAAATAGAAGATTAGTGCTAGAAGAATGAGTATTGATGACTGATGACAGCTGCAACATAGTTGTGGGTGATGAAACCTTGGATGCTTGTCACGGGTGTGTCAGATGCTACAGACAGTTGCTCTGCATCTAGCTGCAGAAGGTCTCTGTGTTTGGCATTGCAGATACCTTTTTAATCCTTCTGACGACATTTGGACCCAGTGACAACCTCCCTCTGGCTCTAATTGACACACCTGGACCTGGGTGTTTATAGACTCTGAGTCTGCTTCAAGGAGTCGCCGGTGATATTCACATTTTCCTTTGTGAAGGCTTGGAGCTATGGCAGTCGGCTTACCTCCTCTCTGGTGCTGTTGGAGGACATTTGGTGTTACCTCTCTGAGTCTGCTCAAGCTAAGTTGCTTCCTCCTTGTTTGTCTCCCTTCTTCTCTTTAGTATACAGTGGGGACTGACCAGTGCCATCCCCCTTAGCTATTAAAGGCCTAGCTCTATGGATTTACAGGACTTTGGTTCCTGCTTGACGATTGGTGTGGAATAGTGATGAGCGAAATATACTCGTTATTTGAGATTTCCCGAGCACGCTCGGGTGACCTCCGAGTATTTTTTAGTGCTCAGAGATTTAGTTCTCATCGCCGCAGCTGAATGATTTACATCTGTTAGCCAGCATAAGTACATGTGGGGGTTGCCTGGTTGCTAGGGAATCCCCACATGTAATCAAGCTGGCTAAGAGATGTAAATCATTCAGCTGAGGTGAGGAAAACTAAATCTCCGAGCACTACAAAAAAAAAATACTCGGAGGACCCCCGAGCATGCTCGGGAAATCTCGAGTAACGAGTATATTCGCTCATCACTAGTGTGGAACCAATTTAGGGAAGGTAGGGAAGACAGGATGCTGTTAGATCCACCTAGGGGTCTCCAGTCCCCCTTTCCCTAGGGTTTGGGCTTCCTTCCCCTCTTCCCCTCATGTTGCACTTAGTTTTCCCACACTGTGCGTGACAATGCCAGGTGGCTTTAGGCTGTCAGCACAGGGTCATTATCATTTGTGCAGCATAGGTACATAGATAGGGAGATGCTTTTATGAATGATCCTCAATCATGTATACCTAGTAAAAGCGAATCAATTACCAGGTGTTTGCTACCCCAATTGATATCAGCAGGATATAGGGGCAGAAATCCTGATTCCAGAAATATATCACTGACTTTACTGGGTGCCAGTAGCGTAGCTACCGGGGGCAGAGGATGTGGGTGCCCCGGGCCCGATGCTCAGAGGGGGCCCCCCAGGAGCTACGCTACTGTAACTGTATCGGTTACCTTCTGCAGCAGAGCAGGGAGAATCGGTCTCCCTGCTCTGCCGCTATGGGGCCCCTGAGCAGGCGGGGGGCCCCGTGCCAGCAGTGGGCCCCCCGCCTGTCATCGCAGGGTCAGCTGTATTGGTAATTAGCCGATACAGCTGACAGCAATGATGAGGAAAGGAGCACTGCGCTCCTTCCCCCATCTTCCCCCTGTCAGCGTCTGACATCGGCGACGCTGCCAGAGTGCGCGATGAGTCACTGCCCGGTGCCCGCTGTCAGGAGACAAGCAGGAGCTCAGAGCAGTGCAGGAACCAGGAAGAAGAGTGAGTATTTATTTTTTTAAGGGGGGCTGCCTTATATTACAGAATCTGGCTATGGGGGGTGTCTGCCTAATACTACAGGGTCTGCCTATGGGGGGTCTGCCTAATACTACAGGGTCTGCCTATGGGGGGTCTGCCTAATACTACAGGGTCTGCCTATGGGGGGTCTGCCTAATACTACAGGGTCTGCCTATGGGGGTCTGCCTAATACTACAGGGTCTGCCTATGGAGGTCTGCCTAATACTACAGGGTCTGCCTATGGGGGGTCTGCCTAATACTACAGGGTCTGCCTATGAGGGGGGTCTGCCTTATACTACAGGGTCTGCCTATGGGGGGTCTTCCTAATACTACAGCATCTGCTTATGGGGGGTCTGCCTAATGCTACAGGGTCTGCCTTATACTACAGGGACTGCCTTTGGGGGGGTCTGCATTATACTACAGGGTCTGCCTATGGGGGGTCTGCCTTATACTACAGGGTCTGCCTATGGGGGGTGCTGCTTTATACTACAGGATCTGCCTATGGGGTACTGTTTTACACTACAGGGTCTGCCTATGGGGTGTTGCCTTATAGTACAGGGTCTGCCTATGGGGGTGCTGCCTTATACTACAGGATCTGCCTATGGAAGTGCTGCCGTATACTACAGGGTCCGCCTATAGGGATGCTGCCTTATAGTACAGAGTCTGCCTATGGGGGTACTGTCTTACACTACAGGGTCTGCTTATGGGGGTGCTGCCTTATAGTACAGGGTCTGCCTATGGGGGTGCTGCCTTATAGTACAGGGTCTGCTTATGGGGGTGCTGCCTTATAGTACAGGGTCTGCCTATAGGGGTGCTGCTTTATAGTGCAAGGTCTGCCTATAGGGGTGCTGTCTTATACTACAGGGTCTGACTATAGGAGTGCTGCTTTATACTACAGGGTCTGCCTATGGGGGTGCTGCCTTATAGTACAGGGTCTGCCTATAGGGGGGCTGTCTTATACTACAGGGTCTGCCTATAGGGGTGCTGCTTTATACTACAGGGTCTGCCTGCGGGGTGCTACCTTACACTACAGAGTCTGCCTATGGGTGCTGCCTTGTGCTATAGAGTCTGCCTATGGGGGGTGCATTATACAATATATAGTAGGCCTATGTTGAGTACATTGTACTATATTGAGCACTATCTGGTGCATTATACTATATTGAGGATGATCTGGTGCATTATACTATATGGAGGCTATCTAGAGGGGCATCATACAGTGTGGGGATTACAGTGTTGGAGCCATCAAACAGTTTGGAGGCTACTAAGGGGGCATTATACTGTGTATAAGAGAGCATCATGCTGTGTATAGGGGAGCTGTACAGGAGGCAGACTCGTGACATTATTAAATGTAAAGTGGGCACTTATTGTTATAGGGGAACTCAGGTTACTGTGACTATCAAAGGGGCTCACAGGACAATATTACTTTCTAGGGGGCAAAATATGGGCATTGTTTTCTAGGGCACTTGTACCCGGCATTACTATATTATAGAGGGGTGCCTTAGAATTTAGAAGGCACAGAGAATCACACAGCAGGTGCAGTAATAGGGACACATACGGCAGCAGCGGCTCAGTATTGGGGTATCAGGGGCAGTAATAGGGATACATACAGCAGCAGCGGCTCAGTATTGGGGTATCAGGGGCAGTAATAGGGTCACATACGGCAGCAGCGGCTCAGTATTGGGGTATCAGGGGCAGTAATAGGGACACATACGGCAGCAGCGACTCAGTATTGGGGTATCAGGGGCAGTAATAGGGACATATACGGCAGCAGCGGCTCAGTATTGGGGTATCAGGGGCAGTAATAGGGACACATACGGCAGCAGCGGCTCAGTATTGGGGTATCAGGAGCTGTAATAGGGACACATACGGCAGCAGCGGCTCAGTATTGGGGTATCAGGGGCAGTAATAGGGACACATACGGCAGCAGCGGCTCAGTATTGGGGTATCAGGGGCAGTAATAGGGACACATACGGTCCCAGCGGCTCAGTATTGGGGTATCAGGAGCTGTAATAGGGACACATACGGCAGCAGTGGCTCAGTATTGGGGTATCAGGGGCAGTAATAGGGACACATACGGCAGCAGCGGCTCAGTATTGGGGTATCAGGGGCAGTAATAGGGACACATACAGCCCCAGCGGCTCAGTATTGGGGTATCAGGAGCTGTAATAGGGACACATACAGCCCCAGCGGCTCAGTATTGGGGTATCAGGAGCTGTAATAGGGACACATACGGCAGCAGCGGCTCAGTATTGGGGTATCAGGGGCAGTAATAGGGACACATACAGCCCCAGCGGCTCAGTATTGGGGTATCAGGAGCTGTAATAGGGACACATACAGCCCCAGCGGCTCAGTATTGGGGTATCAGGAGCTGTAATAGGGACACATACGGCAGCAGCGGCTCAGTATTGGGGTATCAGGGGCAGTAATAGGGACACATACAGCCCCAGCGGCTCAGTATTGGGGTATCAGGAGCTGTAATAGGGACACATACAGCAGCAGCGGCTCAGTATTGGGGTATCAGGAGCTGTAATAGGGACACATACAGCCCCAGCGGCTCAGTATTGGGGTACCAGTAGGATGAGGAATGTGTGCAGGTTGGGAATAGATGGTGATTCCTGGAATATGAGAAGTGAAATGTGTCTTTGTTGTATTCTCTGCAGCCGAGTCATTGCTGGAAGAAGTTGTCAGGTCGGTCTGGGCCAGATGGAAAAGACGGGAAAAGTGACGACTCCATCATAAAGAACGTCAGCGGTAAATCATTATGTGTAACTGTGCTGTGATCTCTTATATGTTCTGTGGGGCTGGTATTTACCACTGACCATATGGCGGTAATATCCATGTTGGTCGTTATATAGAGATTATCTTCAGTAACAGCGCAGTCATCTGCTGAGGTTCTCCAGTATTCGTCACCAAGTTGTAATCAAGATTACCTGGTTAGGGGCCCACTCAGAAGCTTCGCCCCCCCCGAGCCAAAACCCTAGCTATGCCTCTGATTTTGGGAGCATTTATATACCTCAGTCCATCATTTTTCTTCTTTTACAAGTACACCCCCCTGATGACATCTCAACACTGAGAAAGAAACTTGTCAGGAGGGATCTTTTAGGGGTAAACGGTAAACGAGCCATACTTGGGTACTACCCTTGTCGGGGCAGGAACATTTGCATGGGGCATAACAGGGCAGACAGTTGTGATAAGTGAACATTGCCCGTCCAATGGAACTCCGTGGAATCCGATACCCTTACAGCTCCAAATGGGTGAGATCAACACTTTTTCTTTTCTTTCGCACTTTACTTATATATTTCTTATATTCCATTGCCACTGACAGTTTAATGTTAAACAATGATGCGCCAAACATAGGCCCTGTAACGTGGGTCAGTCAAAAGTTTTTTATATAGCCTGGATCAATTTTAATATTATTCAAAGTTATATTTGAAGGTATTTTTCTATGCTGATGTGAGTACACTATGCATAGGCAGAAAGCTGCCAATCAGTGGTGGGGGCGTGGTTTTACTACCTAGCAGTAGGGTTGCGTGTCTTCTAGTGATAATCTCCTGCTGATAAAACAGTGATTTTATCAAAATGATAGCAAGCAGCCCAGTTAGTGATACAACGCTGGAAAAACGGTCTCTGTCTCTATATTATGCTGCTCTCAGATTAGGTGTCAAAAAACTAGTCACAGATTCCCTTTAACTACAATTCCAAACATGTCCAGACTGACAGCCTCCATTCAGTTGACTGCCTCCTGTACCTTAAATATCGCCAGCTAGAAGTTCTCCCACCTGTATTTTATTTACTTTTAGTAAATGCCAGTGTGCCATTTCCTCTGCCAACTAAATATCTTTACCTGAAGTGAACTATATGGATACAAGCGCTCTTCCACCTCCGCAAAAAACACAACACAAAGATTCACATATATCTAAATTAGACATCAGCGGTAAATGAATGCAGGACATGTAGCAATAAGAGAAGTATAATGATAGGAATCTGGGCAGATATGTAAGCTATGTCTTTGTCCAGTCAAGTACTATAAATTACTAATGGTGGAACATTCGGACTGTAAGGTCTATGACCTGGACCATTAATCTCTTCCAGACTTCAAACAACAAGACTTATTTCTAAAGTCTACGTAACCCTGAGACATCAAAGCTTTCTTCAAGTCAAATAAATGGATTCACTTACCCAAGTGCTACCTGGTAAAAGTTGTGACTGACTAAATAGCTGGTAATTGAGAGATATTGCTTGGTTTCTAAGGTGGTACTTTACCTCTATAGCAAATTACTTTCTATCACAGTTAACATATTATGGGATTTCACGAAGAACTTTCACTGTCCGCAGCTAGAAGATAGTCCTGCCAGCAGACCTGTAGAAAGCATCATGAGATACATACAGGTGCTTCTCATAAAATTAGAATATCATCAAAAAGTTAATTTATTTCAGTTCTTCAATACAAAAAGTGAAACTCATATTACTGTATATACTTTAGTATAAGCAGAGATTTTCAGCCCATTTTTTTAGGCTGAAAGTGCCCTCTCGGCTTATACTCAAGACATTGTCGGCGGGGGGGGGTCAGCGGGGGGGGAGTAGTGACTGTCACATACTCACCCGCTGCTGGCGCGGTCCCAGCATCTCCGATGGTCTCCAGGCAGCTCTTCCTGTGTTCAGCGGTAATGTAGTACCGCTCATTAAAGTAATGAATATGGATGCATATTCATTACTTTAATGAGCTGTACGATATGACCGCTGAACACAGGAAGATGCTGCCGGCGCCCGGAGACCATCTGACAGTGAGAAGCTGCCAGGGATTGCGCCGGGAGCAGGTGAGTATAACAGGGGAGGGTGAGGATTGTGTGATATTCACCTCTCCTCGTTCCACCACTGGGCGCCGTTCCGTCTTCCACGTCCTCTGCCTGTGACTGTTCAGGTCAGAGGGTGTGATGACGTGTTTATTGTGCGCCCACTGCCTGAACAGTCAGAGAGCTTGAAGACAGAGCGGCACACAGTGGTGGAACGAGGACAGGTGAATATTGCAAGTGTCGGGGACCTGAGTGACGAGAGGTGAGTATGTGATTTTTTTATTTTAATCGCAGCATATGGGGCATAATCTATGAAGCATCTTATGGGGCACAATCTATAGAGCATCTTATGTGGCATAATCTATGGAGCATCTTGTGGGGCATAATATATGGAGCATCTTATGGGGGCATAATATATGGAGCATCTTATGGGGGCATAATCTATGCAGCATCTTATGGGGCATAATCTATGGAGCATCTTATGGGGCCATAATAAACATTTATACAGCATTGTATGGGGCAAATGTGTCTATGGAGCATCTTATGGGGCCATTAATAACCTTTGTGCAGCATTATATGGGATATATTTTAATAAGGAGCATCTTATGAGGCCCATCATGAACTGCATGGAGCATTATATGGGGCTCCTGATTCAATATGGATATTCAAAAACACTTAACCTACTGATGTCTCAACTAATTTTACTGTTATTGGTATCTACTTTTATTTTTGAAATTTACCAGTAGCTGCTGCATTTGCCACCCTAGGCTTATACTCGAATCATTATGTTTTCCCAGTTTTTAGTGACAAAATTAGGGGTCTAAGCTTATACTCGGGTTGGCTTATACTCGAGTATATACATTATATAGAGTCATTACAAACAGAGTGATCTATTCCAAGTGTTTATTTCTGTTAAATGTTGATTATGACCCCAAAGTCATTATCTCAGTAAATTAGAATACTTTATAACACCAGCTTGAAAAATTATTTTAAAATCTGAAATGTTGGCCTACTGAAATGTATGTGCAGTAAATGCACTCAATACATCTGCATTGTTGGGTCTGATGTCTCTCATCTTCCTCTTGACTTGACAATACGCCATAGATTCTCTATGGGGTTAAGGTCAGACGAGTTTGCTGCCAATCAAGCACAGTGATACTTTTGCTTTTATACCAGGTATTAGTACTTTTGGCAGTGTGGACAGGTGCCAAGTCCTGCTAGGGAATGACATTTCCATGTTCAGAAAGCTTGTCGGCAGAGGGAAGCATGAAGTGCTCTAAAATTTCCAGGTAGACGGCTGCGCTGACTTTGGTCTTGATAAAACACAGTGGACCTACACCAGCAGATGACATGGCTCCCCAAACCATCACTGATTGTGGAGACTTCACACCAGACCTCCAGCAGCTTGGATTGTGGCCTCTCCACTCTTCCTCCAGACTCTGGAACCTTGATTTTCAAATTAAATGCAAAATTTACTTTCATTTGAAAATAACACATTGGACCACTGACAACAGTCCAGTTCTTTTTCTCCTTGGCCCAGGTAAGACGCTTCTAGCGTTGTCTATTGGTCATGAGTGGCTGACACAAGGAATGTGACACTTGTAGCCCATGTCCTGGATACATCTGTGTGTGGTCGCTCTTGAAGCAATGACTCCAGCAGCAGTCCATTCCTTGTGCATCTTCCCAAAAATTTTGAATGGCCTTTTCTTAGCAATCCTTTCAAGTCTGCGGTTATCCCGGTTGCTTGTGCACCTTTTTCTACCACATTTTTTCATTCCACTCAACTGTCCATTAATGAGCTTGGATACAGCACTCTGAACAGCCGGCTTCTTTAGCAATGACCTTTTGTGGCTTACCCTCCTTGTGGAGTGTGTCATTGACTGCCTTCTGGACATCTGTCAAGTCAGCAGTCTTCCCCATGATTGTGGAGCTACTGAAACAGACTAAGGGACCTTTTTAAGCATTTAAGAAGCCTGTGCAGGTGTTTTTTTTTTATTAATTATTCCAATTTACTGATAATGACTTTTGAGAAATAAACACTTGAAATAGATCACTCTGTTCGTAATGACTCTATATAATATATGAGTTTCACTTTTTGTATTGAAGAACTGAAATAAATTAACTTTTTGATAATATTCTAATTTACTTAGAAGCACCTGTAGGTAGATAGATAGATAGATAGATAGATAGATAGATAGATAGATAGATAGATAGATAGATAGATAGATAGATAGATACTGTAGATAGATAGATAGATAGATAGATAGATAGATAGATAGATAGATAGATAGATAGATAGATAGATAGATAGATAGATAGATAGACAGACAGACAGAAAAACCTGACCGGCACCAGCAAGTGTGAACAGGTGCAAGCTGCGATGTCTGCATTATATAGAAAAAGAAAACACAGCAGCACTCTGCATAGGCCATGCTATGTGAAAACACTAAAAACATTAAACCTAGACTGTGTTACTACCCAAAAAGATGTAGTTACAAAAATGAAGGTTCTTGGGCACACATGAATTGGTCAATTTATGCTCTAAGAACCTTCATTTTTGTAACTACATCTTTTTGGGTAGTAACACAGTCTAGGTTTAATGTTTTCAGTCTTTTCACATAGCATGGCCTATGCAGAGTGCTGCTGTGTTTTCTTTTTCTATATAATGTTTGTCCATTTAACTGTAGGCTAATAGCTCAAAAGAGGTACGCACAGTAGAACAGAACCCATCAGAAGGAGGTCACCTTGCCGTGGTTGATGGGCACACATGAATTGGCCAATTTATGTGCTAAGAACCTTCATATTTGTAAGTACATCTTACTGAGTAATAATGCAACTTAGGTTCAATGTTTTTAGTGTTTGCATATATCTTGGCTTAAATAGAGTGTTGCTGTGTTTTCTTTTTCTATATAATGCAGCTATCGCAGCTTGCACCTGTTCACACTTAGAATGCGCTGGTCAGGTTTTTTTCACTATATTTTACTATTGGAGGTGTGTCCAGCCTGACACTGCACCAGCAGGTGATTTCCATCTGTTCTACTTACCCATTTGTATTGCAGGCTCAAACAGTAGCCTGGGAGAGACATGTTTTGTCCATGTAACTGTAGGCTGATAGCTCAAGAAAGGTATGTACAGTAGAACAGGACCCATAAGAGGGAGGTCACCTTGCCGTGGTTGATGAGCACACATGATTTGGCCAATTTATGTGCTAAGAAGATTAAATATCTGTTCTCCAAGAATTAACAGTGAGTTATCAGTGGTGCCACATAGGACTGCAGGCAACATCTACTACATTATCTGTACTTAAATAATATAATTTTTTTTTTACCTTGATAATGGTGCCGGTCCAGTGTAGAAATGTGTTGGTTCAATAAATAACCATTTTGGAACACAAAAGGCTGCTCATTTACCACAGTGCAGCCCATTCAATGTGATATCGTCCTCAATAGAATAGATAGAGAATATAGACTATAAATCTTTAGAATAGATAGAGAAGTATCACTGGGACATAAGCGATTCTACATAGGACAGCAGGTAACATCTACTATATTATCTGTACTTAGAGAATTATTACTGGGATATAAACGGTGTTACACAGGACTGTAGATCACAATGTGTCATCTGTGGTGTTACATAGGACTGCTATTATTCAGTAAATTAGTGTTATGTAAAACTACAACTTATGGTGTTGAAAAAAAAAGAGAAATTACTCTTTACTTTTGGTTATTGTTACTTATATTTTGTGGATTTGGAAGGGGTTTGGTCTAAAGAATGGGGTGTGGTATAGATCATTTTATCACTAATAGTTATTTGTTCAAATTAAAGGTCTAGTCCATGCCCTCATCATCTCCCAACTCGACTACTGCAACCTCCTGCTCTGTGGCCTCCCCTCTAACACTCTTGCACCCCTCCAATCTATTCTAAACTCTGCTGCCCGACTAATCCCCCTGTCCCCCCGCTATTCTCCGGCCTCTCCCCTCTGTCAATCCCTTGACTGGCTCCCCATTGCCCAGAGACTCCAGTACAAAACCCTAACCATGACGTACAAAGCCATCCACAACCTGTCTCCTCCATACATCTGTGACCTTGTCTCCTGGTACTTGCCTTCACGCAACCTCGGATCCTCACAAGATCTCCTTCTCTACTCCCCTCTTATCTCCTCTTCCTACAATCGCATACAAGATTTCTCTCGCGTATTACCCCTACTCTGGAACTCTCTACCACAACATAGCAGACTTTCACCTACCATCGAAACCTTCAAAAAGAACCTGAAGACCCATCTCTTCCAACAAGCCTACAACCTGCAGTAACCACCGATCGACCAAACCGCTGCATGACCAGCTCTACCCTCACCTACTGTATCCTCACCCATCCCTTGTAGATTGTGAGCCTTCGCGGGCAGGGTCCGCTCTCCTCCTGTACCAGTTATGACTTGTATTGTTCAAGATTATTGTACTTGTTTTTATTATGTATACCCCTCCTCACTTGTAAAGCGCCATGGAATAAATGGCGCTATAATAATAAATAATAATAATAAATGAACCCTTATATTTAATTGATCCTTTTATTATATTTCTACTATAAGGATGTTTTACAATTCCGTTTTTATGTGAGATTCTCTTTTAACATTTTCCTCATTATTTTAAAATGCTGAAGTAACTCTCGTCTTCTATCAAATTTCACAAAATATTCTTTTGCATAGTAATTGCACCACAGGAGGCTGTGAGCGCTGCAGAAGGGGCATGCCTGTTTATTTGGGATACACAGCTGTATAACTGTTTCCCAGTGGTTTTGGAAATCATGAGCACAGAGAATTCCAATCTCATGTTTGGTCATATCTTGAGGGTCAGGGATTGCGATTTGAACGCCCCCAACAGAGGCTGACACCAGGTCCCTGACAGCAGGCACACCACAAGCTTGGAGTCCGGGAATATTTGTTCACTATTGTTTGATTGGATTCAAAGTCGGAAATCTCGAATGACTAATTGCCTAAAAAATAGACAAACAGGAGAAATATTTATAATACAAATATTGATATGTGTTTGTTTAGGGATTTGAATTCAATGATCTCATTTGCTTATGAAAAATTAGCAAACATTAAAACTAGCTATATGTGGAAACCTCTCTACGAAGAACTTCAAAGATGATTGTTCTATTAGTTATGTTCTCCTACTGACCAACCGTAATTTATTTTCATTGCAGCTAAAGTATGGGTACGTTTTTTGGTATGTGACACAACAATACGCATATGGGGTCTAAGAAGTGGAACTCCCACAATGACAAGAAAAAGGGTGCAACTCCCAGTCCAATTGCCCATATTCCCGAGATGTGATCAGATAATTAACCGAGGAATCCCAAGGCAAATTTGAATTAAAAAAACCATTAAAGGGGACATCCAATAATATACAGCTCTGGCAAAAATTAAGAGACCACCACATCAAATCTCTGTCATGGCCAGCCCAATCTCCAGACCTGAACCCCATTGAAAACCTCTGGAATGTAATCAGGAGGATGATGGATAGTCACAAGCCATCAAACAAAGAAGAACTGCTTACATTTTTGAGCCAGGAGCAGTGTGAAAGACTCGTGGAAAGCATGCCAAGACGCATGAAAGCTGTGATTAACAATCATGGTTATTCCACAAAATATTGATTTCTGAACTCTTCCTGAGTTAAAAGATTAATATTGTTGTTTCTAAATGATTATGAAGTTGTTTTCTTTGCATTATTTGAGGTCTGAAAGCATTGATTTTTTTAAAATTTTGACCATTTTTCTTTGTCAGAAAAAAAATACAAAAAGTATTACTTGGAAATTCGGAAACATGTTGTCAGAAGTTTCTAGACTAAAAGAACAATTTACATTTTACTCAAAAATTTACCTATCAAGAGAAAAAACACAGACAAAACTGAACATTTTGCAGTGGTCTCTTTATTTTTGCCAGAGCTATATATGTATATTATTTTTTTTAAGCCCTATCAACTTTTCTTTGAGGGGATGTCTCAAACTGGACATCACAGGAGGATGACCCTGAAGTCACTTCCTCATAGCATTTATCATTTCCACTCCCCCCTGGAACAGGACGCCATCATCGGGTGGGAGTTCTGCGGTCAGTCACTACAGCTTATGTCACCGCCATCCCCTGATGACATTCTCAGAAGTCCTTTTTCAGAAAATGGACAACCCCATTAACGCACTTACGCTACACTACATATACGGTACATTTACACAAGTTTAGGCAGGAGTGCTGCTTTAAAGAATATATCTGAAATATAAATAGTTAATAACCTGAAACTCCCTAATTACGTGGACAGATACTTATTATAAATGTCATCAGTACTTTTTATAATTTATCATTCTATGGTAGTTAAGATTCAACAGAGAACAGAAGGTTTCTGCATTAGTGATACAACTTCTCATAAATGTATCTAATGTAATTAGTTAATCATTAGATACTGAGGCTCCACGAACACTGGCACACTGGTTGGCAAACAGTTGTTACCCACTCCCTACATCATGAAGGAACATGCAGCAATCGTGATGATCTATAGTTAATAGTATTCAAGTATTTTATTAATGACTTGTTCTTGACGAGTTTTCAAAGATAGTGTTTGATGGAACTGATATCTCCCGACATGACACAAAGTAAGGTCAACTGCAAACATTGCTGACATCCAGCACCATAGGTCCATATTTTAGAGGTCTTACTTTGAGTTATTGGGCCTCCCCTTCTTACACAGTAGACGGACTTTCACAGACTATTAGCATATTCCAGACTTCAGCAATTAGCATATACATTTATTACCAAATTACTAGGTTACGTCCTTTATTATGCTCCGTGCCTGAACAAGCCTCTAAGTCTGTTTCTTGGGAAATGTGCATTGATAGCATAAAGCTCAGAAATCCGGATATAAAACTCTCATTTGTTTTATTTCTTATTACTATAAAACTAGAACATCCAATTGCTCTTTCAATTCACATTTTCACTAGTATATTTCAATTGTAGCAACTTTATGACCAACGATTAAACGTTTTTTAATATTATGCCATAAGACTCTGTTCACATGTCCAGTTTAGATCTCTCTCATACACTCAACATAGACCATAGTTCAAGTGATGCGCTCATATCGCTTGAATTCTACATATCCACTGCTATTATAGCTGCGCTAAAAAAACTCGAATGTGATGAAACTCAAAAATCAGGAACTTGAGTGGAAGATACGATTATACTCTTCGAGCTGCAAAGACTTGAAGCAGCATTCTAGGCACAGTTTTGGGGAACGGTGCTGCTCAGACTACACCAAATGAACAGGTATGTGCAAAAGGTGGAAATGGATGTTTTGGAAGTTGCTGAAGTTCTGAAGTTCACATAGTGAAAAAAAAATATCAGCTGGTTCAACTGATGGCCTATGAAAAGGTGTCTCATTACCAAGGTGCTGTTAGGGGTCGAGTTCCCGCCTCTGCACAGGGGGAATCTCGGGCCATCTCCGCTGCGGTCTCCCATTCTTCTCCTGCCGCAGTGGAGCCTGCTCAGCAGAGACGTCGGTCCCAGCGTCTTGCTCAGTCCCACTCTGTACAAAGAGTTACTGCTGCTTCTCCTATTGAAGTCAGTGCTGGGCAGTGGCGAGCAGACACTTCTGGGACTAAGTCTTGCTCTTCTCGTTCTGAGCATGCCCTGAGTGAGATCTCTCAGTGGAGATCGAGGGTCACATGGTCAGATACTGCAGCTAAGTCCATTGGTCCTTTCAGGAAGGTCCTGTAGGTGCTAGGACTAAGTCCTGCTTGGCACACACTGAGCATGCCCAGGGCAAGATCTCTCAGTGGAGATTTAGGGTCACATGCTCAGGTATGGCAGCCTCCCATTGGTCCTTCTGGGAAGGTCTTTTACTTGCTGCAGCTATATAAGGCTCGCATGGCCGCACGGCCATGCGCTAGTATTGCTTTCATTTATGTGCTGTGCTTTGTGTGGTCTTGTATGTGTGTGTCAGGGACCTGGCCGAAATAAGCCCCTAGAATGCTGGCACCTCCGGAGAGGAGTTTCGTGTGCGTGCAAGACCACTGACTGCTCTTGTTTAGACAGTTAGCCTGTGCCTCTGTGGAGTCTAACAGGGCGCAGCGCTTTGTGTTCACGGCTGCTCTGTGAAGTAACAGAGTTAGCTTACACTGCTATTAGTTCCGCTATTTACTAGCAGCAGGTTCTCCTGCACGGTGGACCCCGGGCTGCGAACGCATCTATCCTAATAAAATATATACTTTCATTAGGTGCGTTCTGCTAGCCCTGTCATAACAGGTGCCACACAAGAAAAAACGCATGGTTGGTTATACAAGTGAACTGCCTGAAGACCTTCACAACCTTATTGTTGCTAAACATACTGATGACACAGCACCCCTGAAGAAGCCCATATGAAATGCAAGCTTGGAGAAGCTTATGGATAAGCACTCATCACTTTTTATATGATGTTGCTGCTTCCATTTCTGTTATTCACAGACCATGTGTATCATTGATACTGTACTGATATCTGGGTTTTCTTGATCTCCTCTCTTGCTTCATTACTGGCCCCTATTTTTAATATATGTTTTGTGCATGATTGCCTGTGGGTACCATTTAGTGATTATACTACAATACTTCCTTGAGATCATTTAAATGAAAATAAAATTCTGAAAATTTTTAGTAATTGAAATCCACCTATTCTGCTAATATACATTTTTTGCTACTCGATTACTTATGACATTTATGTGTTCTTTGTGTTGTCACATTATTTGTGTCCTCTCCATTTGGCTTACTGTACTTTGTTTTATGGACCACTTACTGTAATGTTGACTATTTTATTTTTTCAATAAAATGTAATATTTAGTTAAACAGGTCTTATTACTATTGTGTATTTACCTAGGGATCATCACACTCCATTTTTTGTATTTTCATTTCCGAATGGCATTGGTTACAGAAGAATTTCTAAACTGGTTTCAGTGAGCACTATTGGGGCAATAATTTGGAAGTGGAAAGAACATAATTTCATGATAAACTGACCACGACCAGATGCTCACCGCAAGATTTCAGACAGAAGTGTGAAAAGAATTGTCACAAGAGTTGTCCAAGAGCCAAGAATCATCTGTGGAGAGCTGCAGAAAGATCTGGAATCAGCAGGTACAATTGTTTCAAAGAAAGCTATAAGTAATGCACTCAACCGCCATGCCCTGTATGCATGCTCACCATGCAAGACTCCATTGCTGAACAGAAAGAAAAATCAAGCTTGTTTAAAGTATCCACAACAACATTTAGAGAAGCCTGTGAAATACTGAGAGAATATAGTCTGGTCAGATAAACCAAAATTAAACTCTTTGGATGCCATAATACACACCATATTTGGAGGACAAAAGGCATGACATATCACCCCAAAAATGCCCTACTAACAGCGAAGTTTGGAGGTGGGAACATCATGGTGTGAGGCTGTTTTTCATCATACAGCACTGGCACACTTCATATCATGGATATAAAATGTACATTCTTGATAAAACATATATTGCCATCTACTAGGATGATGAAGATGAAATGAGGATGGACACTTCAGCAAGACGATGATCCGAAATACACAGCCAAGGGAACTCTCAATTGATTTCAGAGAAAGAAAATAAAGCTGCTAGAATGGCCCAGCCAATCACCTGACCTTAATCGAATAGAAAATTTATAGAAGGAACGAAAACTCAGAGTTCATAGAATGAGCCCACTGAACCTTCAGGATTTGAAGAGTGTTTGTGTAAAAGAATGGGCCAAAATCACACCAGAGCAATGCATGCGACTAGTTTCTCGATACAGGTGGCATCTTGAAGCTGTCGTCACCAACAAAGGCTTTTGAACAAAATATTAATTAAATTTCATTAAGCGTGTTCAATACTTTTTCCTGTGTCATTTTTCATTATTACACATAACTGTATTATGTATTACACAGCATCTCAAGATCTCATCTCACCACCTGTGCACTTGACCCGATCCCTTCTCACTTCATCCCAAACCTCACCACAGTCTTTATCCCAACCCTAACCCATCTCTTCAACCTATCACTAACAACTGGTGTTTTCCCCTCAAGCTTTAAATATGCCTCAATCACGCCTATCCTCAAAAAGCCCTCTCTTGACCCATCCTCTGTATCTAGCTATCGCCCTATATCACTCCTCCCCTATGCCTGAAAACTACTGGAACAACACGTCCATCTTAAACTGTCCTCCCATCTCTCTTCTTGCTCCCTCTTTGACCGCTTACAATCTGGCTTCCGGTCACACCACTTCACTGAAACTGCCCTAACTAAGGTCTCCAATGACCTATTAACTGCCAAGAGCAAGTGACATTACTCTGTCCTCCTCCTCCTGGACCTGTCCTCTGCCTTTGACACAGTGGACCATTCCCTATTATTACAGACCCTCTCATCCCTTGACATCACAGACTTGGCCCTATCCTGGATCTCGTCATACCTAACGGACCGGACATTCAGTGTCTCCCATTCACACACCACCTCCTCACCTCGCCCCCTATCTGTCGGTGTCCTGCAAGGTTCAGTCCTAGGGCCACTGCTCATCTCCATTTACACCTTTGGCCTGGGACAGCTCATAGAATCTCACGACTTTCATTATCACCTCTATGCTGATGACACACAGATCTACATCTCTGGACCAGATATCACCACTAGTGTTGAGCGATACCGTCCGATACTTGAAAGTATCGGTATCGGAAAGTATCGGCCGATACCGGCAAAGTATCGGATCTAATCCGATACCGATACCCGATACCAATACAAGTCAATGGGACTCAAGTATCGGACGGTATCCCTGATGGTTCCCAGGGTCTGAAGGAGAGGAAACTCTCCTTCAGGCCCTGGGATCCATATTACTGTGTAAAATAAAGAATTAAAATAAAAAATATTGCTATACTCACCTCTCCGACGCAGCCTGCACCTTACCGAGGGAACCGGCAGCCTTCTTTGCTTAAAATGCGCGCGTTTACTGCCTTCCGTGACGTCACGGCTTCTGATTGGTCGCGTGCCGCCCATGTGACGGTGACGCGACCAATCACAACAAGCCGTGATGTAATTTCAGGTCCTGAATGCCTAATTCTAGGCATTCAGGATTTGAAAATTACATCACGGCTTCTGATTGGTCGCGTGCCGCCCATGTGACCGCGACGCGACCAATCACAACAAGCCGTGACGTAATTTCAGGTCCTGAATGCCTAATTCTAGGCATTCAGGATTTGAAAATTAAGTCACGGCTTGTGATTGGTCGCCCTTTTTATCCTTCTTCTCCGCTAGACTTCTAAAACTTAACATGTACAAAACAGAATTCATCATTTTTCCCCCATCTCACGCGACCCCCCAACCACCAGTCCCACAAGCTCGCTGCCTCGGGGTAATCCTTGACACTGATCTCTCTTTCAAACCACATATCCAAGCCCTTTCTACTTCCTGCCACCTTCAACTCAAAAATATTTAATGGATCCGTACATTCCTAAACCAAGAATCTACAAAAACCCTAGTCCATGCCCTCATGATCTCCCGCCTTGACTACTGCAACCTCCTGCTCTGTGGCCTCCCCTCAAACACTCTTGCACCCCTCCAATCTATTCTAAACTCTGCTGCCTGACTAATCAACATGTCCCCCCGCTATTCCCTTGCCTCTCCCCTCTGTCAATCCCTTCACTGGCTTCCCATTGCCCAGAGACTCCAGTACAAAACCCTTACCATGACATACAAAGCCATCCACAACCTGTCTCCTCCATACATCTGTGACTTTGTCTCCCGGTACTTACCTGCACGCAACCTCCGTTCCTCACAAGATCTCCTTCTCTACTCCCCTCTTATCTCCTCTTCCCACAATCGCATACAAGATTTCTCTCGCGCATCCCCCTCACTCTGGAACTCTTTACCACAACATATCAGACTCTCACCTACCGAAACCTGCAAAAAGAACCTCAAGACCTACCTCTTCCGACAAGCCTACAACCTGCAGTATCCACTCAGGGGCGAATTATTAGAGGGTCAATATGGGCGGTAGCCCAGGACCCAGTGGCTTGGGGGGGCCCTGGGCCACCGCAGATTGACCCTCTGATAATCCGCCGGAGTGTGACTGAATGCCCGGCCCGCCGGCATTTATGTGCCCCGCCCCCCGGACCCGGTGGGCAGAGAGAGGGGGTCTGCATCGGGCCCCTTCTCATTTGCTCACCGGGCCCCTTCCGGCGCTGCGGCGCTTTCCTATTGACGTGCGTGCGCGCGCGCGCCCGCACCTCAATAGTTAACAACAGCCGCCAGCCAGCCAATTGGAGGCTGGCAGCTGAAGTCAGCCGCAGCTCACACGTCGCCGGCGTCTGACGTCATTGTCAGTCGCCGGCGAGTGTGCGCTGCTGGAGGGAGCTCGCCGCGTGGAGCGCTGGTAAGGTGAGGAGACTGTTTTGGTTTTTTTTTTATAAGCTAACGGTGGACTGTGGACACATTGGGGCAATGCTGTAGACACTGGGGCAATGCTGGAGACACTGGGGCAGATTCCTGGAGATACTAGGGCAGATTGCTGGAGACACTGGGGCAATGCTTGAGACACTGGGGCAATGCTGGAGACACTGGGGCAGATTGCTGGACACACTGGGGCAATGCTGGAGACACTGGGGCAGATTGCTGGACACACTGGGGCAATGCTGGAGACACTGGGGCAATGCTGGAGACACTGGGGCAGATTGCTGGAGACACTGGGGGCAATGCTGGAGACACTGGCGCAGATTGCTGGAGACACTGTGGCAGATTGCTGGAGACACTGGGGCAGATTGCTGGAGACACTGGGGCAGATTGCTGGAGACATTGGGCAGATTGCTGGAGACACTGGGGCAGATTGCTGGAGACACTGGGGCAGATTGCTGGAGACACTGGGGCAATGCTGGAGACACTGGGGCAGATTGCTGGAGACACTGGGGCAGATTGCTGGAGACACTGGGGCAATGCTGGAGACACTGGGGCAGATTGCTGGACACACTGGGGCAATGCTGGAGACACTGGGGCAATGCTGGAGACACTGGGGCAGATTGCTGTAGACACTGGGGCAGATTGCTGGAGACACTGGGGCAGATTGCTGGACACACTGGGGCAATGCTGGAGACACTGGGGCAGATTGCTGGAGACACTGGGGCAGATTGCTGGAGACACTGGGGCAGATTGCTGGACACACTGGGGCAATGCTGGAGACACTGGGGCAATGCTGGAGACACTGGGGCAATGCTGGAGACACTGGGGCAGATTGCTGGAGACACTGGGGCAGATTGCTGGAGACACTGGGGCAATGCTGGAGACACTGGGGCAGATTGCTGGACACACTGGGGCAATGCTGGAGACACTGGGGCAATGCTGGAGACACTGGGGCAATGCTGTAGACACTGGGGCAGATTGCTGGAGACACTGGGGCAGATTGCTGGAGACACTGGGGCAGATTGCTGGAGACACTGGGGCAATGCTGGAGACACTGGGGCAGATTGCTTGACACACTGGGGCAATGCTGGAGGACACACTGGGGCAGATTGCTGGACACACTGGGGCAATGCTGGAGGACACACTGGGGCAGATTGCTGGAGACACTGGGGCAATGCTGGAGGACACACTGGGGCAGATTGCTGGAGACACTGGGGCAATGCTAGAGACACTGGGGCAGATTGCTGGACATACTGGGGCAGATTGCTGGACACACTGGGGGTAATATGCTGGAGACAATGGGGCAGATTGCTGGACACACTGGGGGCAATGCTGGACAATTGGACATACTGGGGCAGATTGCAGGACACACTGGTGGTAATATGCTGGACACACTGGGGCAATATGCTGGACATACTGGGGCAGATTGTTCAACACACTGTCTGGGGGCAATATGCTGGAGTCAGACACTGGGGCAGATTGCTGGAGACACTGTCTGGGGGCAATGCTGGACACACTGGGGCAGATTGCTGGTTACTGGGGCAATATGCTGGACATACTGGGGCAGATTGCAGGACACATTGGGGGTAATATGCTGGACACACTGGGGGCAGGACTGGAGGCATGGGCAGAATGTAGACACGGGGCAGAATGAAAGACATGGGGCAGGATTGGATCATGGGGCAGGAGAATACGATGGAGACAGATGGGGCAGGATGGGGAGATCACATGGGGTAGAATGGATACTCATGAGTGCAGGATGGGAGAACATATGGCTGGAGCCAGGAATGAGACACACGGCGCCAGGGTGGGGAATATTATTACCATAGGGGCTAATTAAGGGATATTATTACTGCAGTGATGTATTTATTTTATTTTTTGAGTATACTGTTTTAAATGGGGGGGCGGCCCTGTTACTGTGTAGAGTGACACTATATCGCCTTTTTTTCTCCATGTGTAATGTAGAAGTTGTAAAAAATTAAGTAATGTGTTCTGCAAGCAGAGCTCGAGATAACTGTGTTATTTCCTGCAGAAACGAGTCCTGGCTGGAAGAAATGATGGCGGTCTGTGCTGGATGAAAGATGAAGGACTTCACCTAGAGACGTCACTGGTGAGTCAGTGTTACCTTTACACTGACACTATACACTGTATACTATATACAGAGGTCCTGTGTACAATGTCACCAGTGATCACTGTATTACCTATACACTATATACAGAGCTCCTGTGTATAATGTCACCAGTGATCTCTGTATTACCTCTACACAGACACTGCATACTAAGTATAGATCTCCTGTGAATACTGGCACTTATGGTGATAGTATTGTTTTTTTTTATTATTACTGATCAGTATTGTAGTATTCAGTCACTATGTGGTGGTAATATGTGGTCTGGAAATGGTGTTGTGGTATTTGTCCCTTGAATGTGCTATTTGGTCACCAAGTGGTGGTAATATGTGGTCTTGACATGGTACAGTGGTATTTGTCCCTTGTATGTGATATTATTCGATCACTGTGTTTGTAATTTGTGGTCTGGTCATGGCGCGGTGGTATTTGTTCCTTGTATGTGATATTATTGGTCAAAATATACCTAAATTATATTGCAGATTTTAACAAATATTTAATAGGTTACAGTAGAGTAGGGCCCGGCCATTTTTCTGGAATAATCTGGTTCGGGTATAATATGACCCCCCCCCCGTCACATGACCCCCCCCCCCCGTCACATGACCCCCCCTGTCACATGACCCCCCCATCACATGACCCCCCCGTCACATGACCCCCCGTCACATGACCGGGGGGGCCCACAGTGTCTGAACAGCCCGGGGCCCTGGCTACCCTTAATCCACCCCTGTATCCACTGATCTACCAAACCACGCACAACCAGCTCTACCCTCACCTAGTGTATCCTCACCCTTCCCTTGTAGATTGTGAGCCTTCGCGGGCAGGGTCCTCTCTCCTACTGTACCAATCCTGACTTGTATTTATTGTACTTGTTTTTATTATGTATACCCCTCCTCACATGTAAAGCGACATGGAATAAATGGAGCTATAATAATAAATAATAATAATAATAATAATAATAACTAATGGTAACTTATGGACTTCTATGATGTGATTTTTTTGCCTGTGTGGAATGGACAAGTTTGATTCTCTGTGTAATCAGGCAGATTTTGGATATACACATAAGCGTTAATTAAATTAAAATAAAACTTCGGGAGATAGAAATAATTCCTGATTGTAAGACATTGATTTTTTAAACATTTCATTTCACTTTGTAAGAGCCTGTTGTAAAAGAAATCAATTGGACTGATGTGAGTTTGAGCATTATTAAAAAGGCATTAGGGTAATGGGTTGCTTTCTGTAATGGGACTTTTAACTGCAGGTTTCATCACCTGCCTAAGGTGGGCCTGTGAACAACAAAGGATAATGACTGCGCTGATGGATCCTGTGCTGTCTCTCTGTGTGGCACTCATTTTCTACCTGTCAGCGTGTTACTATCTCCTCAAGCACAAAGCACCTCACATCTTGTGTTGGTTTTGATGAAAGAGACTATTTTCAGCCTCAAAGAGGATACTTTTGAACATTTTGCTTCACAGCTGCTACTGTGCAGAGTTACACAGAGGGCGCAGATCGTGAAATTCCTGCTCATTTAGTTGACCACGACCAATTATAAAGTTCTCTGGGAAAATAATAATTGATAATTAAAGTTATTCATCATCTAAATACACATGCATATATATTGCTTCTACAATTCCTTTATGCAAAAGTTGATAGATTGATATATCCAAAAATAGAGGCAGCACTCCAAGGTCAAGAAAATGAATAATTTATTGACCCATAGTGTGTGACATTTCGTTTCCAGTCGAACTTTCTTAAGCAGCACAATGTTACATACAAGACATATATATAGGTACAACAATTAGATTAACGATTAGCAGATTTTTAAAATTCATAGTTCAGCAACAGTGTAAAATACATTAAAGTGCAATAAATCTGTCATATACAGTAATTATTGCACTTTAATGTATTCTACACTGTAGCTGTTTTTTGTCTTTCCATATTTCACCATTGGAGCATGCAATGTTCACTACATGGACATGATAAACCTAACTTAGCAATATGATTTCAATACCAAACATGTATAGTTTATTTTTTATTTAAGTGGTGAAAATAAATTCTTAAACTTGTATGAAAAAAAGGTTTTTGCATTTGTCGCCATTTTCCGAGACCTGTAGCGTTTCTATTTTTCAGGATCTGGTTCTGGGGCTATGTGATGGCTTATTTGTTGCACCCTGATACCATTCTGTGGTGGATATAATGTTTTCATCCCCTCTTATTACGCTGAACTGCAATGTTGCAGTGGCCAAAAAGTTGTACTTCCAGCATTTTTATTTTTGTCTCGTTGAGACTAGGGTTGAGCGAAACGGATCGGACATTTTCAAAAATCGCCGACTTTCGGCAAAGTCGGGTTTCGTGAATACTGACCTGATCCCAGCGTGGGATCGGCCATGCTGTCGGCGATCTTCACATCAAAGTCGCATTTCGTATGACGCTTTCAGCGCCATTTCTCAGCCAATGAAGCTGGACGCAGAGTGTGGGCAGCGTGATGACATAGGTCTCGGTCCCCACCATCTTAGAGAAGGGCAGGACAGTGATTGGCTTGCTTTCTGCGGCGTCACATGGGCTATAAAGGGGCGTGCACGCCGACCGCCATCTTACTTCTGCCGAACTGAGCATAGGGAGAGGTTGCTGCAGCTTCGTCAGAAGCAGGGATATTGTTAGGGAGGAAATATTAACCCCTAAACCGCTTGTGCTGTAGCGATTTCCACTGTCCAACACCACCTTTTCTTTGCAGGGACAGTGGAGCCTAGATTTCTGTACATCAGCTCTGTAGCTTATAAGGCTCCCTGATAGCTGCATTGCTGTTTGTACGCCGCTGTGCAAACCAACTGCTTTTTTAAAAGCAAAAATCCTGTTGCTCCTTTCTGCACAGTTATCTTGTTTATTTGTCCACACTTTTGTGTGCAGCAGTCCTTTTTATTGCTGGCTGCCATACTTGTCCTGAGATCATTGTAGGGAGATTGTTATTGTAGTACAGTCCCTTTTTTTATATATATTTCCAGCCACTTTCTGCCACTTATACTGTGTAGTGTAATACAGTGGGCCTGAATTTTGCAGCAGTCTCCCACACATAAAAAGGGAGATTTATATCGCCACTAAGTGCATCTGCGTCAGTTCTGTTTGGCGTATATCTGCCACGTACACTGTGTAGTGTAATACAGTGGGCCTGATTTTTGCAGCAGTCTCCCACACACATATAGAAAGGGAGATTTAAATTCACAACAAGTTTACATACACCTTCTACCTTGTTTTACAGTACCATATAACGGTTGTTAGTTTGGTTACATTTTCCCAAGAATGAGGAAGTCTGGTGGAAGAGGTCGTGGCCGTGGGCGGTCATTGCCAGCTGGTAATGATGGTGGTGGTGGTGGTGGAGCATCTGGTGGTAGTGGGAAAAGCAAAATAGCACCTAAGGCTCGAGTTGTTGAGCCAGCATCATTGCCTGGCTACACAAGGCCTCGAACGCTCCCTTTTCTGGGAGTAGGAAAACCGCTTTTAAAGCCAGAGCAGCAGGAAAAATGTTGACTTTCTTTGCTGACTCAGCCTCTAGCTCTTTCGCCTCCTCTTCGGAAAGTTCAAAATTTAAAAAAAGCGAGTCGTCAGTGGATGCTCCCGGTCAGGAACAAGTCGCTTCCTTGTGTCCTTCACCCAGAACAACAGTGAAGGATGCATCAGGCGACACAACAGGTTACTCCATGGAGCTCTTTACACATACTGTGCCTGGGTTAGAAAGGGAAATTGTTAACAGGCCATTACAAGATGAATCGGACATGGAGTGCACAGATGCACAACCACAGCTAGATTATTATGCTGTTCCATTGACTCAGATCACAACATTGCCCTCGCAGTGTACTGAGCCAGAATCTGACCCTAATGAGACTATGGTGCCCCGTCCCGAATGCTATAGCACCTTACACGGTGACACAGAGGAAGGTGCACAGGACATTGAAGAGGAGGTGATAGATGACCCAGTTGTTGACCCCAATTGGCAGCCATTGGGGGAACAGGGTGCCGCTGGCAGCAGCTCTGAAGCGGAGGAGTATGAGCCGCAGCAAGCATCAACATCGCAACAGCTTCCACCTGGCAGGCCCGTATCTGGCCCAAACCGTGTGTCAAAATCAAAAACAGTTTTAGGACAGCGTGGCCAACCAGTGAAAGTAGCACAGCGTGCAATGCCTGAAAAGGTATTCGATAGTAGGAAGAGTGCAGTCTGGCAATTTTTTAACCAAGATCCAAATGATCAGTGCAAAGTTATCTGTAAGAAATGCTGAAGGACCTTTAGCAGAGGGCAGAATGTCAAAAATTTAAATACGATGTGCATGCGTAGACACTTAACCAGCATGCACTTGCAAGCCTGGACTAACTACCAAACGTCCCGTAACATAGGTGCACCCGCTCAGAATGAAGGTAGTCAGCAACGCTACATTGCTTCCCTCACTGTAAGCCCACCGTTTAGGATACCACCTGCAGCAAATGTGGAGGTATCGTCACAAGGCCAAAGCAGTCAGGGAATCACCAGGTTGTTGGTAGGAAACACTGTATGTAGGCCAACAGCAAGAATACCCTCACCAACCCTCTCTCAATCTGCCATGTCCACCACCACCCCCGCTAGTTCCACCATATGCAGCTGTCCAGTATAGCTCACCCTACAAAAGACTCTCGTTAGGAAAAGGAAGTACTCATCCTCTCATCCGCGTACACAGGGTTTGAATGCCCACACTGCTAGACTAATCTTATTAGAGATGATGCCCTACCGGTTGGTTGAAAGCGAAGCTTTCAAAGCCCTGATGGCCTATGCAGTACCACGCTATGACCTACCCAGTTGAGACTTCTTTGCGAGAAAAGCCATCCCAGCCCTTCACCAGCATGTCAAAGACCGCATTGTCCATGCACTCAGGCAATCAGTCAGTAGAAAGGTGCACCTCACAACAGATGCATGGACCAGTAGGCATGGCCAGGGACATTACGTGTCCATCACGGCACACTGGGTTAATGTGGTGGATGCAGGGTCCACAGGGGACAGCCATAGTGGAACAGTTCTGCCTAGCCCACGGTCTAGGAAACAGTTGGCTGTAGGCGTTCGCCACCCCTTCTCCTCCTCCTCCTCCTCCAGCAGAAGCGAAAGCTCGTCCACAGAGCGCAGTCACATGACCACTCCATACGCAGCTGCCAGTGTTGCACATGAGGTGTCCCATTATGGAACAGCTAGTGGTAAGCGTCAGCAGGCTGTGTTGGAAATGAAGTGTTTGGGCGACAACAGACACACCGCGGAAGTTCTGGCCGAGTTCTTGCAGCAAGAAACTCAGTCCTGGCTGGGCAGTGTACATCTTGAGGCAGGCAAGGTAGTCAGTGATAACGGAAGGAATTTTATGGCTGCCATAGGCCTTTCAGAACTGAAACACATACCTTGCCTGGCTCACACCTTGAACCTGGTGCAGTGCTTCCTGAAAAGTTATCCGGGGTTACCAGCCCTGCTCCTGAAGGTGCGAAGACTTTGCTCGCACATCCGCCGGTCGCCCGTACACTCCAGCCGTATGCAGAACCATCAGCGATCGCCGAAGCTTCCCCAGCACCGACTAATAATCGATGTTGCAACAAAGTGGAACTCCTCACTGCACATGCTTCAGAGGCTGTGCGAACAGAGGCGTGCTGTAATGTATTTGTGGGAGGATACACATACACGGGCAGGCAGTTGGATGGCAGACATGGAGTTGTCAGGTGTACAGTAGTCGAAGCTACAAGACCTCTGTCAAGTCCTTCAGTGTTTTGAGGAATGCACATGGCTGGTAAGTGCAGATGACGCCATCATAAGCCATCATCCCACTAATGCATCTGCTGATGCAAAGTTTGACGCACATTAAGGAGCAGGCATCTGCAGCCAAAGATGAGGGAAGCCTTGATGACAGTCAGCCATTGTCTGCTCAGGGAACTCTCCAGGATGAGGTGGCGAACGAAGAGGAGGAGGAGGAGGAGGGGATGATGGGGATAAATATTTATGGGAGGAGGAAGCTTTTCAGGGGGCAATAGAAACTGGTGGCGTTGCAAGGTCAGGTACAAGGTTTTTGCGGGAGACAACTGATGTTGATTTGCCAGAAAGTGCTCCTCAACCCAGCACAAGCAATGATTTGACACCTGGAACATTGGCCCACATGGCTGATTATGCCTTGCGTATCCTAAAAAGGGACCCCCGCATTATCAAAATGATGACCGATGACGATTACTGGTTGGCCTGCCTCCTGGATCCACGCTACAAAGGGAAATTGCAAAATATCATGCCACATGAGAACCTTGAACAAATATTGGCTACCAAACAAGCAACTCTTGTAGACCGTTTGGTTCAGGCATTCCCAGCACACAGCGGTGGGGATGGTTCTCACACGAGCTGCAGGGGGCAACATGGCAGAGGTGTTAGAGGTGCACAAATCAGAAGTGGCATTGGACAGAGGGGTTTTATGACCAGGTTGTGGAGTGATTTCGCAATGACCGCAGACACGACAGGTACTGCTGCATCAATTCAAAGTGACAGGAGACAACATTTGTCCAGTATGGTTACGAACTATTTTTCCTCCCTTATCGATGTTCTCCCTCACACTTCATTTCCCTTTGATTACTGGGCATCTAAAATAGACACCTGGCCTGAATTGGCAGAATATGCATTACAGGAGCTCGCTTGCCCAGCTGCTAGTGTGCTATCAGAAAGAGTCTTCAGTGCTGCTGGTTCAATACTGACCGAAAAAAGGACTCGTCTGGCTACCCAAAATGTTGATGATCTAACCTTCATTAAAAAGAACCAATCATGGATTTCTAATTATTTTGCCCCACCTTCCCCTGCTGACACGTAGCTTTCCTGTAAAAAGGTCTTGCTTTTGGACTCCTCTTACTGACTGCTCCAATTCCTCCATTTGCAGCTGCTGAATGTCCACCATAGGCCATTTTTACACCTCCCTAAATGGGCTGACTCCCCCCACGGGGCCGTGGTACCACTTGGCGCAAGCACTCGTGTGAGTGCCATTTGCCTGGACAGGTGGGTGTGCCCACTTTTGGCCGACGGCACTGGCACAGGGTCCCTCGTAGTACAATGAAGTGTACCTGACGGTGGTGGTGCACACCCAACGTCAGACACACCGTCGTAATATGAGGGGCCCTGGGCCAGTACCGCTGCCCAGGAGAGAGTGTTCCCCCCCAGCTCAAACAGTGCTCTACCACTTGCAAAACTTACCTCTCACTGCTGCACCACTGTTTAGTCTGTGCTTTTAAATCCTTCACTGGCACTGCCAATACAAATTTGTTGAAATGATAGATGATAGTAAAAATATACAGGGGCCCTGCCCTCCATTTAGACCTGTGAATACTGTGCGCGAACTACCACTGTTTGCTACTCAGCAGAGGAACCCACCCCTGTACCTAGCTTTGCCACCTGTTTATTTAGGAACATTTTTTTTGCAGACATTTAGCCCACTTTACTATTTTGGCCAACTTACTGTGTCAGCCACTTCTTCCAGTTGTCCTCCACCGAACAAACCAATGCTGCCTGTGTACCCCTGTAGCCTATTTTAAACTGCATTGAGCCTACTTTTCTATTTTAGGTCTGCGCCACTCCTTGCAATCGTCCTCCGCTGACCAAACCAATGCTGCCTGTGTACCCCTGTAACCCATTTTAAACTGCATTGAGCCTACTTTTCTATTTTAGGCCTAGTAAGTCTGCGCCACTCCTTGCAATCGTCCTCCGCTGACCAAACCAATGCTGCCTGTGTACCCCTGTAACCCATTTTAAACTGCATTGAGCCTACTTTTTTATTTTAGGCCTACTACCTGTGTCTGTCTGCGCCACTCAATAAAGCTGTCCTCCACTGAACAAATCTGAGCTTCAATCTTCAGGCTTTCGGCCTATAGGAAATTTTAAACTGCATTTGGCCTACTTGTTTGGTTGGGCCTACTAATACTGTCTGCCGCTCCTTGGTGTTGTCCTCCACTGAACAAAGCTGAGCTTCAATCTTCAGGCTTTCGGCCTATAGGAAATTTTAAACTGCATTTGGCCTACTAGTTTGGTTGGGCCCTACTAACGGTGTCTGCCGCTCCTTGGTGTTGTCCTCCACTGAAAAAAGCTGAGCTTCAATCTTCAGGCTTTCGGCCTATAGGAAATTTTAAACGGCATTTGGCCTACTAGTTTGGTTGGGCCCTACTAACGCTATCTGCCGCTCCTTGGTGTTGTCCTCCACTGAATAAAGCTGAGCTTCAATCTTCAGGCTTTCGGCCTATAGGAAATTTTAAACTGCATTTGGCCTACTAGTTTGGTTGGGCCCTACTAACGGTGTCTGCCGCTCCTTGGTGTTGTCCTCCACTGAATAAAGCTGAGCTTCAATCTTCAGGCTTTCGGCCTATAGGAAATTTTAAACGGCATTTGGCCTACTAGTTTGGTTGGGCCCTACTAACGCTATCTGCCGCTCCTTGGTGTTGTCCTCCACTGAACAAAGCTGAGCTTCAATCTTCAGGCTTTCGGCCTATAGGAAATTTTAAACTGCATTTGGTGTTATGGTTCTCAATGGCAAGAGAACATAGCCAGCAAACATAAGTACTAGCTCTTGGAAGGATGGAAACTAAACTGACCATGAACTAAACCTGCCGCACAACTAACAGTAGCCGGGTAGCGTTGCCTACGTTTTTATCCCTAGACGCCCAGCGCCGGCCGGAGGACTAACTAATCCTGGCAGAGGAAAATATAGTCCTGGCTCACCTCTAGAGAAATTTCCCCGATAGGCAGACAGAGGCCCCCACATATATTGGCGGTGATTTTAGATGAAATGACAAACGTAGTATGAAAATAGGTTTAGCAAAATTGAGGTCCGCTTACTAGATAGCAGGAAGACAGAAAGGGCACTTTCATGGTCAGCTGAAAACCCTATCAAAATACCATCCTGAAATTACTTTAAGACTCTAGTATTAACTCATAACATCAGAGTGGCAATTTCAGATCACAAGAGCTTTCCAGACACAGAAACGAAACTACAGCTGTGAACTGGAACAAAATGCAAAAACAAACGAGGACTAAAGTCCAACTTAGCTGGGAGTTGTCTAGCAGCAGGAACATGCACAGAAAGGCTTCTGATTACAATGTTGACCGGCATGGAAGTGACAGAGGAGCAAGGTTAAATAGCGACTCCCACATCCTGATGGAAACAGGTGAACAGAGGGGATGATGCACACCAGTTCAATTCCACCAGTGGCCACCGGGGGAGCCCAAAATCCAATTTCACAACAGTACCCCCCCCTCAAGGAGGGGGCACCGAACCCTCACCAGAACCACCAGGGCGATCAGGATGAGCCCTATGAAAGGCATGGACCAGATCGGAGGCATGAACATCAGAGGCAGTCACCCAAGAATTATCCTCCTGACCGTATCCCTTCCATTTGACCAGATACTGGAGTTTCCGTCTGGAAACACGGGAGTCCAAGATTTTTTCCACAACGTACTCCAACTCGCCCTCAACCAACACCGGAGCAGGAGGCTCAACGGAAGGCACAACCGGTACCTCATACCTGCGCAACAATGACCGATGAAAAACATTATGAATAGAAAACGATGCAGGGAGGTCCAAACGGAAGGACACAGGGTTAAGAATCTCCAATATCTTGTACAGGCCGATGAACCGAGGCTTAAACTTAGGAGAAGAAACCCTCATAGGGACAAAACGAGAAGACAACCACACCAAGTCCCCAACACAAAGCCGAGGACCAACCCGACGCCGGCGGTTGGCAAAAAGCTGAGTCTTCTCCTGGGACAACTTCAAATTGTCCACTACCTGCCCCCAAATCTGATGCAACCTCTCCACCACAGCATCCACTCCAGGACAATCCGAAGATTCCACCTGACCAGAAGAAAATCGAGGATGAAACCCCGAATTACAGAAAAAAGGAGACACCAAGGTGGCAGAGCTGGCCCGATTATTGAGGGCAAACTCTGCTAAAGGCAAAAAAGCAACCCAATCATCCTGATCTGCAGACACAAAACACCTCAAATATGTCGCCAAGGTCTGATTCGTCCGCTCGGTCTGGCCATTTGTCTGAGGATGGAAAGCAGACGAGAAAGACAAATCTATGCCCATCCTAGCACAGAATGCTCGCCAAAATCTAGACACGAATTGGGTTCCTCTGTCAGAAACGATATTCTCCGGAATACCATGCAAACGGACCACATTTTGAAAAAACAGAGGAACCAACTCGGAAGAAGAAGGCAACTTAGGCAGGGGAACCTGTTGTGAAATTGGATTCAGGGCTCCCCCGGTGGCCACTTGTGGAATTGTACTTGTGTGCATCATCCCCTCTGTTCACCTGCTCCTATCAGGATGTGGGAGTCGCTATATAACCTTGCTCCTCTGTCAGTTTCATGCCGGTCAACAATGTAATCAGAAGCCTTTCTGTGCATGTTCCTGCTACTAGACAACTCCCAGCTAAGTTGGACTTTTGTCCTTGTGTGTTTTTGCATTTTGTTCCTGTTCACAGCTGCTGTTTCGTTACTGTGTCTGGAAAGCTCTTGTGAGCGGAAATTGCCACTCTGGTGTTATGAGTTAATGCTAGAGTCTTAAAGTAATTTCTGGATGGTGTTTTGATAGGGTTTTCTGCTGACCATGAAAGTGCCCTTTCTGTCTTCTGGCTATCTAGTAAGCGGACCTCGATTTTTGCTAAACCTATTTTCATACTACGTTTGTCATTTCATCTAAAATCACCGCCAATATATGTGGGGGCCTCTGTCTGCCTTTTGGGAAAATTTCTCTAGAGGTGAGCCAGGACTGTCTTTTCCTCTGCTAGGATTAGGTAGTTCTCCGGCTGGCGCTGGGCATCTAGGGATAAAAAAACGTAGGCATGCTACCCGGCCACTTCTAGTTGTGCGGCAGGTTTAGTTCATGGTCAGTATAGTTTCCATCTTCCAAGAGCTAGTTCTCATATATGCTGGGCTATGTTCTCTCGCCATTGAGAATCATGACAGTTTGACCGGCCCAAAAAAAAGGGTTAAATTACTGGCTGAGAAAGGAGAGAAAAAAGAAGTCTGCTACAATTTTTTTTTTTTTTTTTTTTTTCTCTAGTTCTGAGTGTGCTCTTAATTGAATCACTTGCTAGTCTGCCTATACTGCAGCCTTCCTCTCTTTCTCTCCCTCTTATCCTTGAATGGCTCTGTGTTCACCTGTTTCAAATGGATCTTCAGAGTGTAGCTACAGGTTTGAATAATCTCGCCACAAAGGTACAAAATTTGCAAGATTTTGTTGTTCATGCACCTATGTCTGAGCCTAGAATTCCTTTGCCTGAATTCTTCTCGGGGAATAGATCTCACTTTCAAAATTTTAAAAATAATTGCAAATTGTTTTTGTCCCTGAAGTCTCGCTCTGCCGGAGACCCTGCACAGCAGGTCAGGATTGTAATTTCCTTGCTCCGGGGCGACCCTCAAGACTGGGCTTTTGCATTGGCACCAGGGGATCCTGCGTTGCTCAATGTGGATGCGTTTTTTCTGGCCTTGGGGTTGCTTTATGAGGAACCTCATTTAGAGCTTCAGGCGGAAAAGGCCTTGATGTCCTTGTCTCAGGGGCAAGATGAAGCTGAAATATACTGCCAAAAATTCCGCAAATGGTCTGTGCTTACTCAGTGGAATGAGTGCGCCCTGGCGGCGATTTTCAGAGAGGGTCTCTCTGATGCCATTAAGGATGTTATGGTGGGGTTCCCTGTGCCTGCGAGTCTGAATGAGTCCATGACGATGGCTATTCAGATCGATAGGCGTCTGCGGGAGCGCAAACCTGTGCACCATTTGGCGGTGTCTACTGAGAAAACGCCAGAAAATATGCAATGTGATAGAATTCTGTCCAGAAGCGAGCGGCAGAATTTTAGACGAAAAAATGGGTTGTGCTTCTATTGTGGTGATTCAACTCATGTTATATCAGCATGCTTTAAGCGTACTAAGAAGCCTGACAAGTCTGTTTCAATTAGCACTTTACAGTCTAAGTTTATTCTATCTGTGACCCTGATTTGTTCTTTGTCATCTATTACCGCGGACGCCTATGTCGACTCTGGCGCTGCTTTAAGTCTTATGGATTGGTCCTTTGCCAAACGCTGTGGGTATGATTTGGAGCCATTGGAGGCTCCGATACCTCTGAAAGGGATTGACTCCACCCCATTGGCTAGTAATAAACCACAATACTGGACACAAGTGACTATGCGTGTTAATCCGGATCACCAGGAGGTTATTCGCTTTCTGGTGCTGTATAATCTACATGATGTTTTGGTGCTGGGATTGCCATGGCTGCAATCTCATAACCCAGTCCTCGACTGGAGAGCTATGTCTGTGTTAAGCTGGGGATGTAAAGGAACTCATGGGGACGTACCTTTGGTTTCCATTTCATCATCTATTCCCTCTGAGATTCCTGAATTCTTGTCTGACTTTCGTGACGTTTTTGAAGAACCCAAGGTTGGTTCACTACCTCCGCACCGGGAGTGCGATTGTGCCATAGACTTGATTCCGGGTAGTAAATACCCTAAGGGTCGTTTATTTAATCTGTCTGTGCCTGAACACGCGGCTATGCAAGAATATATAAAGGAGTCCTTGGAAAAGGGACATATTCGTCCTTCGTCATCTCCCTTAGGAGCCGGTTTTTTCTTTGTGTCTAAGAAAGACGGCTCTTTGAGGCCGTGTATTGATTATCGACTTTTGAATTAAATCACGGTTAAATATCAATATCCGTTACCACTGCTTACTGATTTGTTTGCTCGTATAAAGGGGGCCAAGTGGTTCTCTAAGATTGATCTCCGTGGGGCGTATAATTTGGTGCGAATCAAGCAGGGGGATGAGTGGAAAACCGCATTTAATACGCCCGAGGGCCATTTTGAGTATTTGGTGATGCCTTTTGGTCTTTCAAATGCCCCTTCAGTCTTCCAGTCCTTTATGCATGACATTTTCCGCGATTATTTGGACAAATTTATGATTGTGTATCTGGATGATATTCTGATTTTTTCGGATGACTGGGACTCTCATGTCCAGCAGGTCAGGAGGGTTTTTCAGGTTTTGCGGTCTAATTCCTTGTGTGTGAAGGGTTCTAAGTGTGTTTTTGGGGTTCAAAAGATTTCCTTCTTGGGATACATTTTTTCCCCCTCTTCCATCGAGATGGATCCTGTCAAGGTTCAGGCTATTGGTGATTGGACGCAACCCTCTTCTCTTAAGAGTCTTCAGAAATTTTTGGGCTTTGCTAACTTTTATCGTCGATTTATTGCTGGTTTTTCTGATGTTGTAAAACCATTGACTGATTTGACTAAGAAGGGTGCTGATGTTGCTGATTGGTCCCCTGATGCTGTGGAGGCCTTTCGGGAGCTCAAGCGCCGCTTTTCTTCCGCCTCAGTGTTGCGTCAGCCTGATGTTGCTCTTCCTTTTCAGGTTGAGGTCGACGCTTCTGAAATCGGAGCTGGGGCGGTGTTGTCGCAGAGAAGTTCCGACTGCTCCGTGATGAGACCTTGTGCTTTTTTTTCCCGTAAATTTTCGCCCGCCGAGCGGAATTATGATATTGGGAATCGGGAGCTTTTGGCCATGAAGTGGGCTTTTGAGGAGTGGCGTCACTGGCTTGAGGGGGCCAGACATCAGGTGGTGGTATTGACTGACCACAAAAATTTAATTTACCTTGAGTCTGCCAGGCGCCTGAATCCTAGACAGGCGCGCTGGTCGTTGTTTTTCTCTCGGTTTAATTTTGTGGTGTCTTACCTACCGGGTTCTAAGAATGTTAAGGCGGATGCCCTTTCTAGGAGTTTTGAGCCTGACTCCCCTGGTAATTCTGAGCCCACAGGTATCCTTAAAGATGGAGTGATATTGTCTGCCGTTTCTCCAGACCTGCGGCGGGCCTTGCAGGAGTTTCAGGCGGATAGACCTGATCGTTGCCCACCTGGTAGACTGTTTGTTCCTGATGATTGGACCAGTAGAGTCATCTCTGAGGTTCATTCTTCTGCATTGGCAGGTCATCCTGGAATCTTTGGTACCAGGGATTTGGTGGCAAGGTCCTTCTGGTGGCCTTCCCTGTCACAAGATGTGCGAGGCTTTGTGCAGTCTTGTGACGTTTGTGCTCGGGCCAAGCCTTGTTGTTCTCGGGCTAGTGGATTGTTGTTACCCTTGCCTATCCTGAAGAGGCCTTGGACGCACATCTCGATGGATTTTATTTCGGATCTGCCTGTTTCTCATAAGATGTCTGTCATCTGGGTGGTGTGTGACCGTTTCTCTAAGATGGTCCATCTGGTTCCCTTGCCTAAGTTGCCTTCTTCTTCCGAGTTGGTTCCTCTGTTTTTTCAAAATGTTGTTCGTTTGCATGGTATTCCGGAGAATATCGTTTCTGACAGAGGGACCCAATTCGTGTCTAGATTTTGACGGGCATTCTGTGCTAGGATGGGCATAGATTTGTCTTTTTCGTCTGCTTTCCATCCTCAGACTAATGGCCAGACCGAGCGGACTAATCAGACCTTGGAGACATATTTGAGGTGTTTTGTGTCTGCGGATCAGGATGATTGGGTTGCTTTCTTGTCTTTGGCGGAGTTCGCCCTCAATAATCGGGCCAGCTCTGCCACCTTGGTGTCCCCGTTTTTCTGTAATTCGGGGTTTCATCCTCGATTTTCCTCCGGTCAAGTGGAATCTTCGGATTGTCCTGGAGTGGATGCTGTGGTGGAGAGGTTGCATCAGATTTGGGGGCAGGTGGTGGACAATTTGAAGTTGTCCCAGGAGAAGACTCAGCTTTTTGCCAACCGCCGTCGTCGTGTTGGTCCTCGGCTTTGTGTTGGGGACTTGGTGTGGTTGTCTTCTCGTTTTGTCCCTATGAGGGTTTCTTCTCCTAAGTTTAAGCCTCGGTTCATCGGCCCGTACAAGATATTGGAGATTCTTAACCCTGTGTCCTTCCGTTTGGACCTCCCTGCATCCTTTTCGATTCATAATGTTTTTCATCGGTCATTGTTGCGCAGGTATGAGGTACCGGCTGTGCCTTCCGTTGAGCCTCCTGCTCCGGTGTTGGTTGAGGGTGAGTTGGAGTACGTTGTGGAAAAGATCTTGGACTCTCGTGTTTCCAGACGGAAACTCCAGTATCTGGTCAAATGGAAGGGATACGGTCAGGAGGATAATTCTTGGGTCACTGCCTCTGATGTTCATGCCTCCGATCTTGTCCGTGCCTTTCATAGGGCTCATCCTGATCGCCCTGGTGGTTCTGGTGAGGGTTCGGTGCCCCCTCCTTGAGGGGGGGTACTGTTGTGAAATTGGATTCTGGGCTCCCCCGGTGGCCACTTGTGGAATTGTACTTGTGTGCATCATCCCCTCTGTTCACCTGCTCCTATCAGGATGTGGGAGTCGCTATATAACCTTGCTCCTCTGTCAGTTTCATGCCGGTCAACAATGTAATCAGAAGCCTTTCTGTGCATGTTCCTGCTACTAGACAACTCCCAGCTAAGTTGGACTTTTGTCCTTGTGTGTTTTTGCATTTTGTTCCTGTTCACAGCTGCTGTTTCGTTACTGTGTCTGGAAAGCTCTTGTGAGCGGAAATTGCCACTCTGGTGTTATGAGTTAATGCTAGAGTCTTAAAGTAATTTCTGGATGGTGTTTTGATAGGGTTTTCTGCTGACCATGAAAGTGCCCTTTCTGTCTTCTGGCTATCTAGTAAGCGGACCTCGATTTTTGCTAAACCTATTTTCATACTACGTTTGTCATTTCATCTAAAATCACCGCCAATATATGTGGGGGCCTCTGTCTGCCTTTTGGGAAAATTTCTCTAGAGGTGAGCCAGGACTGTCTTTTCCTCTGCTAGGATTAGGTAGTTCTCTGGCTGGCGCTGGGCATCTAGGGATAAAAAAACGTAGGCATGCTACCCGGCCACTTCTAGTTGTGCGGCAGGTTTAGTTCATGGTCAGTATAGTTTCCATCTTCCAAGAGCTAGTTCTCATATATGCTGGGCTATGTTCTCTCGCCATTGAGAATCATGACAGGAACCAAATGGACCATCTTAGAGAAACGGTCACACACCACCCAGATGACAGACATCTTCTGAGAAACAGGAAGATCCGAAATAAAATCCATCGAGATGTGCGTCCAGGGCCTCTTCGGGATAGGCAAGGGCAACAACAATCCACTAGCCCGAGAACAACAAGGCTTGGCCCGAGCACAAACGTCACAAGACTGCACAAAGCCTCGCACATCTCGAGACAGGGAAGGCCACCAGAAGGACCTTGCCACCAAATCCCTGGTACCAAAGATTCCAGGATGACCTGTCAACGCAGAAGAATGAACCTCAGAAATGACTTTACTGGTCCAATCATCAGGAACAAACAGTCTACCAGGTGGGCAACGATCAGGTCTATCCGCCTGAAACTCCTGCAAGGCCCGCCGCAGGTCTGGAGAAACGGCAGACAATATCACTCCATCCTTAAGGATACCTGTAGGTTCAGAGTTACCAGGGGAGTCAGGCTCAAAACTCCTAGAAAGGGCATCCGCCTTAACATTCTTAGAACCCGGCAGGTAGGACACCACAAAATTAAACCGAGAGAAAAACAACGACCAGCGCGCCTGTCTATGATTCAGGCGTCTGGCGGACTCAAGATAAATTAGATTTTTGTGGTCAGTCAATACCACCACCTGATGTCTAGCCCCCTCAAGCCAATGACGCCACTCCTCAAAAGCCCACTTCATGGCCAAAAGCTCCCGATTCCCAACATCATAATTCCGCTCGGCGGGCGAAAATTTACGCGAGAAAAAGGCACAAGGTCTCATCACGGAACAATCGGAACTTCTCTGCGACAAAACTGCCCCAGCTCCGATTTCAGAAGCGTCGACCTCAACCTGAAAAGGAAGAGCAACATCAGGCTGACGCAACACAGGGGCGGAAGAAAAGCGGCGCTTAAGCTCCCGAAAGGCCTCCACAGCAGCAGGGGACCAATCAGCAACATCAGCACCCTTCTTAGTCAAATCAGTCAATGGTTTAACAACATCAGAAAAACCAGCAATAAATCGACGATAAAAGTTAGCAAAGCCCAAAAATTTCTGAAGACTCTTAAGAGAAGAGGGTTGCGTCCAATCACAAATAGCCTGAACCTTGACAGGATCCATCTCGATGGAAGAGGGGGAAAAAATATATCCCAAAAAGGAAATCTTTTGAACCCCAAAAACGCACTTAGAACCCTTCCCACACAAGGAATTAGACCGCAAAACCTGAAAAACCCTCCTGACCTGCTGGACATGAGAGTCCCAGTCATCCGAAAAAATCAAAATATCATCCAGATACACAATCATAAATTTATCCAAATAATCACGGAAAATGTCATGCATAAAGGACTGAAAGACTGAAGGGGCATTTGAAAGACCAAAAGGCATCACCAAATACTCAAAGTGGCCCTCGGGCGTATTAAATGCGGTCTTCCACTCATCCCCCTGCTTAATTCGCACCAAATTATACGCCCCACGGAGATCTATCTTAGAGAACCACTTGGCCCCCTTTATGCGAGCAAACAAATCAGTCAGCAGTGGCAACGGATATTGATATTTAACCGTGATTTTATTCAAAAGCCGATAATCAATACACGGTCTCAAAGAGCCATCTTTCTTAGCCACAAAGAAAAAACCGGCTCCTAAGGGAGATGACGAAGGACGAATATGTCCCTTTTCCAAGGACTCCTTTATATATTCTCGCATAGCAGCATGTTCAGGCACAGACAGATTAAATAAACGACCCTTAGGGTATTTACTACCCGGAATCAAATCTATGGCACAATCGCACTCCCGGTGCGGAGGTAATGAACCAAGCTTAGGTTCTTCAAAAACGTCACGATATTCAGTCAAGAATTCAGGAATCTCAGAGGGAATAGATGATGAAATGGAAACCACAGGTACGTCCCCATGCGTCCCCTTACATCCCCAGCTTAACACAGACATAGCTTTCCAGTCAAGGACTGGGTTATGAGATTGCAGCCATGGCAATCCAAGCACCAACACATCATGTAGGTTATACAGCACAAGAAAGCGAATAATCTCCTGATGATCCGGATTAATCCGCATAGTTACTTGTGTCCAGTATTGTGGTTTATTACTAGCCAATGGGGTGGAGTCAATCCCCTTCAGGGGTATAGGAGTTTCAAGAGGCTCTAAATCATACCCACAGCGTTTGGCAAAGGACCAATCCATAAGACTCAAAGCGGCGCCAGAGTCGACATAGGCATCCGCGGTAATAGATGATAAAGAACAAATCAGGGTCACAGATAGAATAAACTTAGACTGTAAAGTGCCAATTGAAACAGACTTATCAAGCTTCTTAGTACGCTTAGAGCATGCTGATATAACATGAGTTGAATCACCGCAATAGAAGCACAACCCATTTTTTCGTCTTAAATTCTGCCGTTCACTTCTGGACAGAATTCTATCACATTGCATATTCTCTGGCGTCTTCTCAGTAGACACCGCCAAATGGTGCACAGGTTTGCGCTCCCGCAGACGCCTATCGATCTGGATAGCCATTGTCATGGACTCATTCAGACCCGCAGGCACAGGGAACCCCACCATAACATCCTTAATGGCATCAGAGAGACCCTCTCTGAAATTCGCCGCCAGGGCGCACTCATTCCACTGAGTAAGCACAGCCCATTTACGGAATTTCTGGCAGTATATTTCAGCTTCGTCTTGCCCCTGAGATAGGGACATCAAGGCCTTTTCCGCCTGAAGCTCTAACTGAGGTTCCTCATAAAGCAACCCCAAGGCCAGAAAAAACGCATCCACATTGAGCAACGCAGGATCCCCTGGAGCCAATGCAAAAGCCCAATCCTGAGGGTCGCCCCGGAGCAAGGAAATCACAATCCTGACCTGCTGAGCAGGATCTCCAGCAGAGTGAGATTTCAGGGACAAAAACAACTTGCAATTATTTTTGAAATTTTGAAAGCAAGATCTATTCCCCGAGAAAAATTCAGGCAAAGGAATTCTAGGTTCAGATATAGGCACATGAACAACAAAATCTTGTAAATTTTGAACTTTCGTGGTGAGATTATTCAAACCTGCAGCTAAACTCTGAATATCCATTTTAAACAGGTGAACACAGAGCCATTCCAGGATTAGAAGGAGAGAGAGAGAGAGAAAGGCTGCAATATAGGCAGACTTGCAAGAGATTCAATTACAAGCACACTCAGAACTGAAGGGAAGGGAAAAAAAAAAAAATCTTCAGCAGACTTCTCTTTTCTCTCCTTTCTCTGTCAATTAATTTAACCCTTTTTGGGCCGGTCAAACTGTTATGGTTCTCAATGGCAAGAGAACATAGCCAGCAAACATAAGTACTAGCTCTTGGAAGGATGGAAACTAAACTGACCATGAACTAAACCTGCCGCACAACTAACAGTAGCCGGGTAGTGTTGCCTACGTTTTTATCCCTAGACGCCCAGCGCCGGCCGGAGGACTAACTAATCCTGGCAGAGGAAAATATAGTCCTGGCTCACCTCTAGAGAAATTTCCCCGATAGGCAGACAGAGGCCCCCACATATATTGGCGGTGATTTTAGATGAAATGACAAACGTAGTATGAAAATAGGTTTAGCAAAATTGAGGTCCGCTTACTAGATAGCAGGAAGACAGAAAGGGCACTTTCATGGTCAGCTGAAAACCCTATCAAAATACCATCCTGAAATTACTTTAAGACTCTAGTATTAACTCATAACATCAGAGTGGCAATTTCAGATCACAAGAGCTTTCCAGACACAGAAACGAAACTACAGCTGTGAACTGGAACAAAATGCAAAAACAAACGAGGACTAAAGTCCAACTTAGCTGGGAGTTGTCTAGCAGCAGGAACATGCACAGAAAGGCTTCTGATTACAATGTTGACCGGCATGGAAGTGACAGAGGAGCAAGGTTAAATAGCGACTCCCACATCCTGATGGAAACAGGTGAACAGAGGGGATGATGCACACCAGTTCAATTCCACCAGTGGCCACCGGGGGAGCCCAAAATCCAATTTCACAACAATTTGGCCTACTTGTTTGGTTGGGCCCTACTAACGGTGTCTGCCGCTCCTTCCTTTTCTCCTCCACTGAACAAAGCAGTGCCGCCTGTTTACTCCTGTTACCAATTTTGAACTTCATTTGGCCCACTTTATTATTTGGGCCTACTAACTGTGTCTGCCACTCATTACAGTTGTACTCCACTGAACAAAGCAATGCTGCCTGGTTAGTCCTGTTACCAATTTTGAACTGCATTTAGCCTAGTTACTTATTTGGGCCTACTCACCGTGTCAGCCTCTCATTACATTTGTCCTCCACTGAACAAAGCAATGCCGCCTGTTTAGTCCTGTTACCAATTTTGAACTGCATTTAGCCTACTTTATTCTTTGGGCCTATATCTGTGTTTCCTCCTCATCCTGCCCATTGCCCAGCCACTGCTAGATGAGTCTGGGGGTACATTGACCCAGACCACTACATTCCCCTTGCACTCTACACAGCCAGTATCTGACCCTGCTGAAAGTCTGGTTCCCCTTCCCGCATACTATACCACCTTACACGGGGACAAAGAGGAAGGTGCAGATGAAAGTGGAGGTTCCTTCATCAGGTGGGGGGCATACTCATTGGCTACGTCACTGGCACAGGGCCCCTCATAGTATGCAAAAGTGTCTCTGCCAGTGGGAGGCGCCCCTGCCGTCAAACACCGCCGTACTTTGAGGAGCCCTGTGCCAGTGCCAATGCGAATGAGTGTGCCCCCCTGCTTGCTCAGGATCACAGCACTTGGAAAGTTGAAATACTTACCTCTCCCTGCTCCACCGCCGTGATGTAGTCTGCGTTTCCTGGGCCCACAAAAACTTGAGCCAGCCCTACCCCCCCACAACTTTAGCCAAATGACCCACAATTTTCAATGCCTAACTATTATTATAAGGTAAATTAAGATTGACAAGCTTAAGTAACAAGAATTGATTTTTTGGCATTAAATTGGGCACTCTAGGTGTTTTCCTGTCCTCCACTCACTGCCGACTTTGCTTCCCCATTGACTTGCATTGGGTTTTCGTGTTTCAGTCTGATCCCCGACTTTTCGAAATAATCGGCCGATTTCACCTGACCCGACTTTTGACAAAGTCGGGTTTCGCAAAACCCGACTCGATCCTAAAAAAGTAAAAGTCGCTCAACTCTAGTTGAGACGCTTACCCATCTGATTATTTTATATTTTGATATATCGGACATTTCAGAATGCAGCAATACCAAATATGCGTATATACACTGCTCAAAAAAATAAAGGGAACACTTAAGCAACAGAATATAACTTCAAGTAAATCAAACTTCTGTGAAATCAAACTGTGTACTTAGGAAGCAACACTGATTGACAATCAATTTCACATGCTGTTGTGCAAATGGAATAGACAACAGATGGAAATTATTGCCAATTATCAAAGCACCCTCAATAAGGGAGTGGTTCTGCAGGTGGGTACCACAGACCACATCTCAGTACCAATGCTTCCTGGCTGATGTTTTGGTCACTTTTGAATGTTGGTTGTGCTTTCACTCTCGTGGTAGCATGAGATGGACTTCACAACCCACACAAGTGGCTCAGGTAGTGCAGCTCATCCAGGATGGTGCATCAATAAGAGCTGCGTCAAGAAGGTTTGATGTGTCTGTCAGCGTAGTGTCCAGAGGCTGGAGGTGCAATCAGGAGACAGGCCAGTACACCAGGAGATGTGGAGGGGGACATAGGAGGGCAACAACCCAGCAGCAGGACAGCTACCTCAGCCTTTTTGCAAGGAGGAAAGGGAGGAGCACTGCCAGAGCCCTGCAAAATGACCTCCAGCAGGCCACAAATGTGCATGTCTCTCCACAAATGGTTAGTAACCGACTCCATGAGGATAGTCTGAGTGCCCAACGTCCACAGATGGGGGTTCTGCTCACAGCCCAACACCATGAAGGACACATGGCATTTGCCACAGAACACAAGGATTGGCAAAGTCGCCACTGGTGCCCTGTGCTCTTCACAGATGAAAGCAGGTTCACACTGAGCACAAGTGACAGACGAGACAGAGTCTGGAGACGCCATGGAGAGCGGTCTGCTGCCTTCAACATCCTTCAGCATGACCGGTTTGGCAGTGGGTCAGTAATGGTGTGGGGTGGCATTTCTTTGGAGGGCCACACAGCTCCCCATGTGCTCGCTAGAGGTAGCCTGACTGCCATTAGGCACCGAGATGAGATCCTCAGACTCCTTGTGAGACCATATGCTGGTGTGTTTGGCCCTGGGTTCCTCCTAATGCAAGATAATGCTAGACCTCGTGGCTGGAATGTTTCAGCAGTTTCTGCAAGATGAAGGCATTGAAGCTATGGACTGGCCCGCCCATTCCCCAGACCTGAATCCAATTGAACACATCTGGGACATCATGTCTTGCACCATCCACCAAGGTCATGCCTCATCAGGAGTATGCCCAGGCTTTGTATGGAGGTCATACAGGCACGTGGAGGCCACACACACTACTGAGCATCATTTCCTTGTTTTGAAGCATTTCCACTGAAGTTGGATCAGCTTGTAATTTGATTTTCCACTTTGATTTTGAGTATCGTTCCAAATCCAGGCCTCCATTGGTTAATAAATTTGATTTCCTTTGATGATTTTTGTGTCATTTTGCTGTCAGCACATTCAACTGTGTACAGAACAAAGTATTCAATGAGAATATTTCATTCATTCAGATCTAGGATGTGTTATTTGAGTGTTCCCTTTATTTTTTTGAGCAGTGTATATATATATATATATATATATATATATATATATATATATACATATATATATAAATATATATATATATATATTATACTGTATATTATGTATACGGTAAATATATACTTTATTTTTTTATTATTTTATTTTCAACAGGGCACAAAGTGGGTAATTTCAACTTTTAGGTTTATGTTTTAAAAACTTTTTTCACTTTTTACCTTATATAATAGTCCCCTTAGGAGACTTTGAAGAAGTGATCGTCTGATTGCCTTTGCTATACATAGCAGTGCTCCAAAACTGCTATGTACAGCAGAAATGACTATCTGCTATAAACGCCATGAGCCGACATTCTTCTGTCAAGACAACCTATCAACGCCCCGCAATTACATGAGAGGGATGCTGTTGGGCGGCTAGAAAGATGCACTTTGGGCTGGCACACAGTAAACCACTCTGTCAGAGATTGACAGCGGTATTTAACTGGTTAACAGCCTCAGGTGGAGCTCCTATCCGCCTGCTGCTGTTAAAGGCACATAACAGCTGATTAAAACAGCTGTCTTGTGCGGGGAAAGATGCAGGCTCAGCGACGGAGCCCGCATAAAAGTCATATGTCGTGAACGGGTTTATAAATAATCAAATACAGGTTAAGTAAAATTACTCCTAAAACTTAAACCCATGAACTCAACAACATCTCAAAATATCAATCCAATATATACACAGACCCAGCTACAAAACCAGTTACACTTTCATGTCTGTTGTACTTAGTTGGCAATTGAAACATTTGTGAAACTAAAACTTGTCGTATACAATACATGAGATTTTGCTGTTTTTAAAATGATTTTTTTAGGCACATACTGTTTTTCTGAACAGACTCCAACTAACATTGTCCTAAATTTCTGTGCCTCTGGGCTCTATAAATACCAGGGGTGTGTTCATCTGTTCAGCCAGCATGTTGAGACCTTGGAGGTGATTAGACCTGCTGAAATTTACCTTTAACTAAGGAAGTATCTCTATGTTCTCATGCTGATTGTGTGTAGACCGGAAGAAATCAGACTCCCGTAGCTGCAAGGGATTTCTGTTCACATGAGTCCTTTTTCAGAAGTAAGGTGAAATAGAACTGTTCTGAAAATGTTATATTTGTACGGAAGAAATAGAATCTCCCTGACATTGGGTCATCATCACTTGTTAATTCATACATTGTGTTACCGCTGCCAAGCTAAACTGTACTGCATACTATGTGGTGATCCAGAAAAGGGCTGCAAGGTAGTATCCAGTCTATGGTGGCAACTGAGCAATGTTGAGTTAATTCCTTGACGCCATGATTTAGTGAACCAGTAGGTCATTGTCCATCTTGGGTCGCCAACTATACGACGTTTGTTATTTGTTACAAAATGCATCTCTTGTGATCAAGTGGTTTAGAATAGAGTCATGATAATTGAGTCATCATCCTAAACCAGGGGTCTCAAACCCGGCTGGGTATATGGGCCACACATAGAAAAATATTGAATTTGCGGGGGAAGGGGTCATTTGCAGGACAAAGTGACATTTTTAGTGATACCATCTTTTTTCTATACACCTTTTGATCATTTTTTCGTCAGGACGAAGAAGGTCCGGAGACCTTTGAAACGCGTAGGCAGTTTTGGTCCTGTGCGGCACCCGTCCTCTGCTCCTTTCCTATCCATCTAGGTGACGTCACCCAGATTAGGCCGCTCCCCGTTTCTCACCGCTCTGCAGCGGTTCTCTTCCGGCCCACGTGCGCTGGCCAGCGGCGTTCTAGGTGTGCGGCAGCCGGGCACCGATTAGGGAGGACGCTCCCCATACCAACAGGTGTCTCTGCCGCCCCACGCTGTCTCTTGGTCCGCCCACCTCTGGATGTCCGGTTCGCTAGTAATCCTGCTGGGATTTATCTCAATACAGCGCCAGCACCTCCACCGCAACTACACCATCATCAGTAAGTGTGCGGTCTGTTTATTCTTTCCATTCATTTACCTGCCATTTATTTATATCTTCTCTGAAACTTCTGTCTCCTTGACAGATTGCGGTAACAGGAGGCATTGTGCTGGTTTTGTGTATGTTCACATATGAGCATTCTATCACTCTATATGACACCCATACCGTGCCACTGCTGATAATTTTGCTATTGATAACGATTATTCTTAATCAGGTCTCATCTATTGTTTGCCAACTCCTTTTGATTATTTCTGTTCTATGTTTACTTTCTTCCTTCATTCATTATATGCATATCTAGTTAGCGCGGTGTCCTTATTCATTTTGTATCCTCTTGTTATATGACAGATTGAGCACAGTAGCTGTGTAGGCACCTGCAGCTTTCTAGTGTACCCCTCTGGGAGCGCCGGTGTGTTTCTTTCTTTGTGAATTGCAGTAATGTGACACATCCTGGTCCCCATATTGAAGTAATATCCCCCATCCAGGTCTTCATCTTGAACTAATTCCCCTTCCAGGTACACTTCTTGTAGTAAGGTCCCTATCCTGGTCCCCATCTTGTAGTAATGTGCCCCATCCTACGCCCCTTCTTGTAGTAATCTCCCCATCCAGGTTACTATATTGTAGTAATGTCTCCATCCTGGTACCCGTCTTGCAGTAATGTGCCCATCCTCATCTTCGTCTTGTAGGAAAGTCCCAATCCAGGTCCCCAAATTGTAGTAAAGTCCCCATCCAGGTCCCCATCTTGTAGTAATGTGCCCCATCCTTTGCTGCTTCTTGTAGTAATCTCCCCATCCAGGTTGCTATATTGTAGTAACGTCCCCATCCTGGTACCCCTCTTGCAGTAATGTGTCCATCCTCATCTTCATCTTGTAGCAAAGTCCTCATCCAGATAGATACATTAATACCAGATAGTAATTATGCCAGAAAGTCAGGTAGATAAACCACAATAGAATGCCCATAAACATAAACCAACCTTGAATGGACGTGGAGAGAGAACCCCACCGCACGTTTTGCTGTGTAGGGACTTCTTATCTATTACCATTGGTATGCACTTGGCACTTTACATGGTATAACTTGAGTCTCCTTTATATATTCATTTTGTGTACTTTGCATTGCTATTCCCTATTGGCATTTTGTGCTATTTATGTACTTCATCCTTTCATATAGATTAGCTTATTTACCATTGTAGTCTGCCAACACTGGTTTGATATATTTATAGGTCTCCTCTTCTTTGGACGTGGCACACAAAGGCGTCACTTCTCTTTTTTTATATCTTTCATGGTTTTGTACTATTTTTACTATTTTTAATGTATTTTTTTCAATAAACAAAAACCTTGAGATTTACCCCCTATTCATCGCTCTGTGGTCCATATATTTTTTCTTGTTTTCTATATGTCATTTATAGATGAGCTCTAATTGTTTGGCCTCTGGTTTTGGTAAATCTTTCTCAGTGTGGTAACACTATCCAGGTTGAAGCACATGTGCGATTTGTGTCTTTCCCTGGCTTCCAGTCCTACGCATTGGAAAATCAAGAATTCCACACTTGCGTTCCACCTTGTGGAAACCAGAAGCCACTCTACCACCAATGAGAGACCAGCAAACGCTACACGTGCCAACACACCCCTGGTTACCCGGACATCCACTGACTCCGGTTGGCTAGAATTGGTACTTAAATAAAACCCACTTATCTATTGGTTAATGCCCCCAGGAAGAAGCGCGGCGAAACGGCATTGCCGAAGTGGTAGCCGTAACACATGCAGCTCTTATATTTATACAAATGTAAGTAAAAAAAATATATAGCACTTTATGTGCCTCCTTAAGCAGAGATCAAATATATCAAGTAGTGTTTTTTCTATATATGTTAAATGTACATAAAGGCACTAAACACAGACTCAAATAATGATGATGAATTGCATGTCTAGAAAGGGTTACTGAGTTGGTCTAGAAGCTGCTCACCATTATCTCTATTGATTTACAACTTTGTGCAGTATTTCCTCTTCAGCTCAGCACTTTGGTCTAAACTTTCTCTGCTGAATTACATATCACTATTGAGGGGCAATTCAATCGGTCATGCCTGCATACAATAGTAAGATAACTAGCAGCTACTACCTGATAAAGAGTGTAGAAGATATTGTGAGAATCTTCTCTGTGTGGATGGAAACACTTTGTCTGAAAGGAATTTAGGATCAATTTCCCTTTACTGACAAATGTCTGATTCTTTCTTCAGTCTTATCTAGAGGGAGTTTGTAATGGAGTCTGAGAGAGTAGTTGTGCCTTACAGTAACAAATCAGTTTAGGAATGTTCTCCGTCTACAAATGGATTTTGGGGTAATAAATTCTCTGCAGCAAAGTGATAGTCAGAGATTTCATGCAGGCAAAACTGTTTAGACTTGTTTTAGAAAGAGCCATGTCACATAACTGAACAGAACAGAGGATTACACTTTGGTAAAACTTACTTTACATAAAATATAAAAAATCTGAAATGTTCTTAAAACCCCAAAAAAGTTTTTAAAAAAGCACTCCCAAGTAAACTTTTATTCTCTAAACTCCTCTAAATATTTGTGTAATATAGTGTAGGTCTATTAAAATACTTACCAATCGCCTTCTGTGGAGACACGGGGGGTCAGCGGGTGCCCTGATCTGCTAGCCAAAACTGCATTGACCAGGGACCATCCCACCGAACGCCAGTTCTCCTTTTACCATGGGCCTAACGCTACACAGACAACACAGGTTGAGGGTAAAATAGTGTGGCAATACTTTATTGAACCACAAAACAGCCAGATAATACATAGAACAGTGTTAGGAATATAACCAAGATGGTGAAAATGACAGAGACTCGTCAGGATAAGAGCAGCTGCGACTTCAGAGTTTCCAGTGCCGACTACCCTACCTGTGGCATGCACAGAGAGAGGAGGTAACGAAAAGCATAGGAAGATGACCGTCTATTGAGGTACTAGGCTAGTTGACCGAAGGGTCACAACCTGGCTTCTCCGAACATATCCATGAAACCAGGTGACTGGCAGGTCCCATTCCTGCCCCCTACAAACATATCCATGGGGTTCAGATGACTGACAGATCCATATCCTGACTACCCCAAAAGTATCAATGGATTCACAATGCTTAATAGAGTAGACCTATATTCTTCCTGCTGGGTCCATGGCCCCTAAGCTGGTATCCTGTAAAATGACAAATCTGTTTCCCTTGTGATGAAGTCATGATGTCTTGGCTGCTGTCCTGTAGTGAGTCTTTGGGTCTTTGGATCTCTTGGTCTCTTGGCTATCTGGATGTCTGGAGGTATATTGGCTGAATATCTGACTGTATCTGGAGATATTGCTCTTTTTTATAGTTAACAAATGTCCTTCAAGCCAGCATTTAGGTAAAGGGGAAGAATGGCGATGAGACCAACTCTCATTGTTTGATTATGTAATCTTATTTGCATAGTTTTTCCTCCTCCTCCGTTTTGCTAAGTCAACAAACTAGCTGTCCTGGACAATGTGTAATTAGCATATCCGCAAACATTATTGTTCAATGACCCTGTATCACGGTCTTGCAAAGATAGCAGACAATAAGTTGTAGCAGTTGATATAAGATGCAAAATATTAGCCATTCATCCATTTAGAAATAACAATTGAACCTACAAGAAGAGTCAACATTTCAGACTCTTGACCAACAAGAATGAAACACATAAATTCAAAAAACAACATAAAGATAACAGTCTATTCCTCCTGGCTTACTGAAAATAGACATCTGGCTAATTAAGATAAAATGCTGTGTCGTCACACCATCTTTACCGGTTTCTAGCGCGGCTCCTGGACAACCCCTTTAAACTGAACATCAGAAACCATAATTGTCCATCGAATCAAAGATTTCTTGACTGTGTGGCTTCACTGATTAGTCTGATGCATCTCTGCCAACTACGCTGAAAAGACCAAATCAGTTGGACTAGAACAAAGGTGATCAATGCTTGTAAGGGAAGTTTGTGACATCAGAACACATCTGGCTAATAGAGGACATTTCAAACAGTGATGTGCCCCTCTTTGATGCCTTAATGCCCAATTCCATTTAAAGGGATTTTTCAAAAATTGCAAGATATCTTCTATCCATGGGTTAAGGGTTAACTTGTTGATTGGATTCTGACCACTGGGACCTACCAGGAATTTCAAGAATCCTGAGCTAATTCTGAGAGTGTGGCTTTGCATTCATTCATTTTCTATGGGACTGTCATAGAAAGCAGTCTGTAAAGCATGGCTATTTCCACCAATGAATGGAGCGGAGGTTTAATAAGCGCACCTCCCTTACATTCAAGATGGAGGTCTGCAGAGATTCATACCGAGAGTCTAGAGTCCTCTTCTTGAGATCGCTGGGAACCTGAGCAATTGTAACCCCAGTAAGTTAATCTACAGAAAGGGAATACATTGTGGTTTTGAGAAAATCCCTTTAAAGCTAACTAGTGATGAGCGAATATACTGGTTACTCGAGATTTCCCGAGCATGCTCGGGTGTCCTCCAAGTATTTATTAGTGCTCAGAAATTTCATTTTTATTGCCGCAGCTGAATGATTTACATCTGTTAGCCAGCATAAGTACATGTGGGGGTTGCCTGGTTGCTAGGGCATACCCACATGTACTTATGTTGACTAACAGATGTAAATCATTCAGCTGCGGCAATAAACACTAAATTTCCGAGCACTAAAAAATACTCGGAGGACACCCGAGTGTGCTTGGGAAATCTCGAGTAACCAGTATATTCACTCATCACTAAAGCTACCCTGTTAGCAGGATTTTGCTAAGTAAACTACAGGCATTGTCAGGTTGGCAGTGTTAAACTGAATAAAATGATGCCTGGGATGAAGAAATCCATCTTGTATAATCAGTGTTGGAAGTTTTCAGTTAATGAGATTCTCGTGCTTCGAGATGGGACTGTAGGCAGAGTCTTATCTTCCTGCGCTAAGTCAAAGAAACCAAAGAAAGACCTGCCCACAGGCCATCCCTAAGCAAAAACATGTTCCTCATCATAGAGACAGACTGATTGTGCTTCAGGGCGGCCTGTGGGCAGGTCTTTCTTTGGTTTCTTTGGTTTAGAGCAGAAAGATAATACTCTGCCTACAGTCCCACCTTGGAGCATGGGCATATCATCATTAGCTGAAAACTTCTCACACTTTCTTCATCCCAGGTGTCATTTTAATCAGTTTAACAGTGCCAACCTGCCAATGCCTGTAGTTTACTTAGAACAATCCTACAGACAGGATCACTTTAATTTTTTTCCTCCTTTTTCTAGCTTATTCTTTCTACCCTTTCCAACTTCCCACATTTTATCTTTCTTGAAGCCACATAAAATAGATAGAATGAGGTAGTGCATTGCCCAGTTGCCATCAAGGCCAGCACTACAATGGAAAATACCCTATACCATATCTTTAGCTGGTGCTCCCATATATTAAACTGGCATACATATAGAAACTGAAAATACCATAGTGTCTAATCATAAGTCATGGTGCCCAAAAACCTGTGCCACATTCATTCAATTACCTAAACAATGTCATATAGAGTATTTTGTCCAATTCAATACCATCTTCACACATATAGAATTCTAATATTATTATTGTTCAATTTCTAAACAAAACATTGATAAAAGACTTAACATTTATCAAGGTTTTGCAAACTGTTCCAGGCCATAAATCCTCATTTACATGTCCAAGGCTGATATTACGCAGTTGGGTCCCCCTCAGTAGTCCGCTCTGCGACGTTTGCCTTTGGGATCTAAAACGTGCAGTTGCCATTCATCGTGGGGTAAACTTTTAACATTTTTTGACCATAAGTCTAAGTAAATGACCTCAGGATAAATTTCCATATGAACAATCGGGAGGATTTTGTTTGAAATGCCTTGAAGACCTCTTGAGTGATGGCTGAAATAGAAGGAGATGTAACAGATCTGACTACAGAAAATCTTAGCTTTCGTGAAGCATTGTTCTGATCACAGAAGAAGCGAAGGTACAGTGTGGGAAGTTACATTAAAGAAGGATGAAATCGTGGGAATATGTCAGTTCGCTGCTCTGTCATAAATTGTTTGGAAATCTCTTATGTACAAAGAGCTGCCCTTATTTAATAAATGTTCTGTCTACGCCGCAGAAATGACTTACATCATAACCTTTTTCACTCAAAAATGGGAGATTGCCTGGTTTATATCTAAATGATCACTCCTCCGTATTACACTTTATGCCGGTCAGAGACTGTATTGATTTAAAATAAGGAGTGCTGCATACCAGCTCAATGACATCTTCACTACCTACATCATCAGGGGGCAAAGCCTGGTTAAACTTTAGAAATAATCTAATGCGAATGAGTTGTATGGTTTTAGTTGAGGTTCATGTACACAATACATATAAAATCTGGAGCGGGGAATCCTGTACGGAGTTCCACCACCCAATAACAAGGTCGATGGAACCTACCAGGCCCTGACCTTCTCTCTCTCCTCCAGGCCCCCACTGTCAACCCATCTTCATATGGACCTTAGAGAAGCTTTTTAAATCCTTCTGGGCAAATGGACCTACATGTACCATCTGGAACAATGAAAGAACATCCCGCTCCAACGATTCCATAAAATTTCAGATTGGCTTTATTAAATATTCCACAGAAATAGAATAAAACACAAGTGCAATGCGTTTTGAGTCACTTATGATCCTTCTTAATGCTATGTTCTGAAACGAGTTGAACATCTGTATTTGTGTTTTGCTATTTTTCCTGGAATATTTAATAAAGTCAATCTGAAATTTTATCTGATCGTTGGAGCTAGATGTTATTTTGTTTTCCTCATTTTTGCATACAGACCTTATGACCCGTGCACTTGGTGGTGAGTATAGCTGGACCCTTTCTTTTACATTCTGTACCATCTGAATTCTGGTCTGCATGTTTGGAGGGGTCCTAAGAGCTGCATGCACATGGTATGTGCTGGCTGTGTTTTACAGCCGGCATATGTTTGTATCAGCAGTGACCAGAGCGAGCTCCTATTGTTGCTGTTTAGCCATTTTAGATGCAGATATCAATCACAGACAGCGACACTTAAATGGAGCGATCACCAGTGCCCACGTAATGGCTTCCATTGGCCCCAGTGACATGCTTGATGGGTTACAGGGGCAGAAAGCCCCATTGGCTGCCAACCTGGGACTCCTGTGAAGCCCAACCCTGGGCTGGACTATGTAGGAAAATATAATTTATACTATATACTGCATTTACACTAGATACTGCAGTGAGTATATCAATCAAGCTTTCAAACAATCACAGGTTCAAATCCCCTAAGGGGACTAAAAAGATAAAAGTAAAAAAATAAGAAAAATAGTTTTAACATAAAAAAAAAGAAAAAATATAAAAAGTTAAATCATCCCCATTTTGCCAGTCTAAAGAATAGTCTAATGTAAGTCCTATAGAAAATTAATTAAGCAATATGATAAAAGCCATAAAGAGAGGGAAAAAATGAAATATCAGAATTTCTGGGCTTTTTTGATCATTCCACCTCTCTTAAAAAAATGCCATAAAAAGGATCAAAATTATGTATGTATCACAAAATGGTATCAATGAACACCTTCTTTTTTAAGTTCTGAATTATTTTATCTATTAAGGTAGAAAAAAAATACAAGTTTGGTATTTAAATAATGACCTGAAAAATCACATTGCCGTGTCATTTTTACCATACAATGAAGGCCATGAAAACAAAACCCAAAAAACAATGGTGGAATTGCATTTTTTTCACCATTTCATTCCATTTTTTCCCTTTTTCAGTTCACCATATTGTAAAATGAACAAAATTGTTTCCCACAAAAAACAAACCCTCACATGGCAATGTTGATGGGAAAAGATAAAAAGTAGTCCTTGGAAGAAAATGAGGAGCAAAAGGGTGCAAAATAAAAAAAAATACAAAGGGATAAAATCCTTCCGGGAAACATATTGAGGGACAGTTTTAATTGTATTGGAGCCAAAAATTTTTTTCAATTTGCTACATTTCCTTGATCCAAATTTATCAATGTTTTACACCATTTAAGACATTATTTTAGCACCTAAGGCAAAAAAAGGGCATTGCGCTATTGAAGGCATTGCGCTATATAAAAGTCACATTTTCTAGAAAGGACATAAAACAACTACATTTATTGTGCAATTTTAATTTTTCACATGCATAAAAAAATGACAATTTGTATGAAATTTTAAATTAATATGCACCATTTGACACATTGGTCTCCAACTATTAGTTAACATTGGGAAGCGTACTAAACATTCTAAAAACAATTTGCAATTTTTTTTTCCTTCATCCACAATTTTTTCATTTTTATGTCAATGTAAGAGCGCTTGCCGTATTTTATGCAGGACAATTTGTAGCTCTGAATTACCTTTACTGTATAGTTTGATGAAAAACTAGAAACTCTACTTGAAAAACAGGGAAAATTTTTTTTTTTTTTTAGGTTTCATTTTTAAACTGTTCATTGTGCTGCCAGATGACCCAACAACACAATTCTGCAGATCAGTACAGTTACGGTGATGCCAATTTTATATATTTTTTTTTTAGTTTTTTTAAGGGCTTAAAAAAATATTTGCTTTGTGTCACCATTTTCTCAGACCTTTAATTTTCATTTATTTTTTTCTGTGATGGAACTGTGTGAGGCTGTAGTTTTTGATAACATCATTTCTGGACACATGTGCCGTTTTTGATTATTGTTTTTCCTTTACGGCACTTATTTTATGTGTTATATCATTTTATATTTTAATAGTTCTGACTTTTATGATTGTGGCAATACCAAATAAGCCTACTATTTTATTTTATTTTACCATGTAGAATAAGAGGGGTTATTTAAATGTTTGGTTTTTTTATACCTTTGTTTTTATTTGTCATTGTATTTTTTAGTTGCAATAGCAAACTTTAACCTGTCATTGATCACTTACTATATTTGAAGCAATATTGCAGTGTTGCACTATATATTATGATCTCCTATGGCTTTTGTCTTGGCTTTACAAGAGTACCAAGATGGCGTTGAAAGGGATCTTGAACAGGTCGTCTGCTGCCAAACCATTGGAACCTAGTGATGGCGTCATGATCGGGAGCAATGGAAGTTTGGCAGAAGCATTTCAGAGATTAAACAGCACTGATCTGAGCTAGCTCCAATCTCTGCTGTCAGAGGCAGGTGTACGGCAGAGGCATTTCCAGCTAGTAAATTTAGTGAGAAAGTGAAACAGGCAAGTTAAATAATACGTCCTTCAATGTCCAAATACTACCCACAGGAAATTTCTCACCTCCGGATCGCAGCTGGGAATATGGAAATAAAGTCCAGTGCCCCCGGCACATGCACCCCCGACCCCCCGTAATGTTCTTGGGTGCTATTGTGGTGGCCCAAGTCACTGGCTCTGGCCTGTGTTAGCTTCACAGAGCCAGGGAATTTTTTGATCTTTTGAGGCCTGGGCAGGTAAGCATCTCTGCCTTCCTTTCAGTGATTTTTGTATAAACTTTGAGGATTTTAGTCCTTTTTGTGTCAATGAGTTTTTTATATGTCCATAGCACCTTTATCTCCGCTGCATGTGAAGATCCAAACACAAAACTAACACACCGAAACCTTAGATGCAGGTTTAAATGAAAACCGTGGGCCACTTATAAGACCCAGACTGGAGGGAGAGATCCGTCCCTCTACCATTCTACAGATCTCTCCAAAAATAAAAGTGTCCTAAACGTACTTGGTCAAATAACTTGACCAAGTTCACACTTACTTTTATTTTGCTTGTTAACCACTGCCGTGACTATGATTACAATGTACTCCAGCATTTCAGTATGGTTCTCAGCATATTCTGGGGGACACATAATGGCCTTCGCACATGGTTACCCTCACAGTCTCAAACAGGTGATAGCTATAGAAAACAACCGGCACCTGCCCTGGGTGGAATGGTCTTTACTCTAGAGCAGTATTTCCCAAACTCCAGTCCTCATGGACCCCAAAAGGTCATGTTTTCAGGATTTCCATAGTGCTGCACAAGTGAGAGAACTCCAGATACTTCCATCACCTGTGCAATTCTAAGGAAATACTGAAAACATGAGATGTTGGGGTCCGTGAGGACTGGAGTTTGGGAAATACTGCTCTAGAGCCTGCTTTATAAATCTGCAACCACTCCAAGATGTAATAGTATCTCATAGAGTAGGAAGGAGTTAATATCTATTATTTCGGCAGTTTTGCCATTAATTACAGATCTACTGGCAGCACGGTGGCTCAGTGGTTAGCACTGTAATCTTGCAGTGCTGAGGTCCTGGATTCAAATCCCACCAAGGACAACATCTGCAAGGAGTTTGTATGTTCTCCCTGTATTTGTGTGGGTTTCCTCCGGGTTCTCCAGTTTCCTCCCATACTCCAAAGACATACTGATAGGGAATGTAGATTGTGAGCCCCATTGGGAACAGTGATAATAATGTCTGTAAAGCGCTATGGAACATGATGGCGCTATATAATGAGACAAATATATAAATTAACACTGTAAGGAAGCTTCATTTGAAATTACTGTAGTTTTCACAGTTAAATCATTAGTAGATTAATAGTCATTGCATGCCGAACAAAATTACAAAGTAAATTAATGTAATTAATTAATATAAAAAGATTCACTAATTAATTAATAGGACAATATTTGTAGAATTACATTTTAATAAATTTGTTTTTAAGGAATATATATCATTAGCCTAATGCAGAAGTTAATGACACTTTCTTCTGAGCTTTATCAGTGATGTTCACAGGAGTGACAGAACCAAGATAACTCAACATCAAAAGTGAGGGCAACAGTATGATGACGTCCGATCAAAGCGAGTCACCTGTCTATCAGGCCGGTGGATGAAGGTCTAGGAAAGCTTTGATCTTGATGAAGGAAATTGTCTTTTTCTTTCTCATCTTTTTTCATTGTACAAATGACACATTGTCCCTCCCACAGACAGGAAAGAAAAGCGGCATAAATCCATCAGGAGGTTTGCCAGATCGCTTTACAGTATTTCGATGATGAAGGATGAAGTGCAACACTTAATTCAGGTGATGGCCCCTTTGGAAACTCCTGCTGATATATGCTGTCGCCATGAGTCATGGATTGAGGGAAAACTCAATCAGATTTCAGAAATACCACACAGCATTTTATTTTATGCCAAGTCATTGAAATATTTTAGTTACTATTTGTTTGTGTGAAGGTTTCTGATACCCACAATCTTTTAAACCTCGACTCAAAGATAGATATCTCATAGGAGTCTTAACTGAGAAAGAATGGGGGTCGCCACCATTCATGGCATTTCAAGCTCCCCGCTAAGGAAGGATTCCCATCTCCAACATCCTATCCCAATATGTAGTAGGAGTAATTATAATAATATTAGTAAATATCTCCATTTACAAATTTGTTATAGTCCTTCCGATTCACTATGTCACTTACTCCATGTTCCAGGCATAGATATTTATGGTTACGACTAATGATGAGCGAGTGTGCTCGTTACTCGAGATTAAGTATCCATGGTTACGACCACTCATATAGTGACAGTTAGTTTATTAGTAGTGATGATGAGCGAGTGTGCTCGTTACTCGAGTTTTCTGAGCATGCTTGGGTGGTCTCCGAGTATCTTGGTATTTGCTAATAGTATTCTTACAGCTACTGCATATTGGGATAGGATCTTGGAGATGAGAATACCCTTTTAAATCTTTGAACAGATGAAGCCACTGATCGTCACCTGTTATATACAGATTAGGAATAAAAGAACCCCTTTCCTACCCAATGGCTTTTGTAGGCAATGGTATAGTATTATTTGCCAGTTCCTGGAGCAAGGCATGTATTTAATGTTCCCTAGCTTGTGAACTGTTAACACCAGTCCAGTCTTGAACCCCTTATCTCTCAGGACAAGTACTGTAATTTGAAAATAATGATGCAATTTTAACTTTTGCTTTTAATCTCTTAGTTTTTCTTTATACCTATTTTTCCGAAATTAGTCAACATTTTAAAAATACAGTAAAAAGTGACATTGTTAGATTTCTTGCTTTTTATTCTTTGTTACTTTTTTTTCATGTGGTTAATTTTTTACTCTAGCCCTATCCCTAACCATACCTCTATCCCTAATACTATCCCTAGCCCTCACTCTCGGCCAAAGTCTAACCCTAGCCCTATGCATACATCTTGGCTGACTGCTGCTCTCTGTATAGAGAGTGACCGAGAAAACACAGCTCTCTTCACTACACTGAACTGTGTCAATTTGGTCACTGTCTCACTGCCTATATAGAGTGCAGCACTCAATGGCAGACTTACTTTGCCTAATGCAAGGTGAGCACAAAAAGCTATGGTTCTTAGAAAGGGTAGGAAAACACAAAATCACCAGGTATGAAGGGCTCTAAATAGCTTGATCAATACGGAACAGCCACTTATTGATTCACTACTAAAATTCAAAAAAGCTCTGGATGCCTTTCTTGAAAAATCTAATATTGCAGGTTGTGTATGTAAGGATATCGACATGCTACTCACATTTCCCTATGAAGAAACAAGTTTACTGCTATGTGGTGTAATGTGAAATGTAATATCTAATGTTATGTGATGTGATATAATGTAAACTGTGATGTGCATTAGTAATATGTGTACTTTGACCAAAGGCATAGTTAATGTTTGGAACTAGCCCAGAGTGGGAGGGGATCGGTTACAGGAAAGTAACAATTCCCTGTCATCCTGTCAGAGAGTCAGATAGGGCCTTGAGTGCATAGTGAGTGGACCAACAGATTCGAGGTGAGCAGTGTTGCATTCTTGGGTGACTCTAAGTGGTAGGGGACAGAAAAAAAGGATGGCGAGATCCAGAGCATAAGTGACTGAGAGACAGAGTGACTTTCCAGAAACAGGTCCTGGGACAGGACGCCTAGTCACGAGACCTCCAAGCTTATAACGCTGGAAGGTAACAGGCCTAAAGCAGGACTGAGAATGTGGTAAGAAAAAAAAAAAAAAGTGTCCCAAGCGGGAGTTCTAGAGCGTCAGCATTAATAGAAAGAACACGGAATCACAGAGAAGGAAAATGACACTTGTTTATCAGGACTGTAGTGTTAAAGCTGGGTTGTAGTGAAGTAGTGTGAAATAGTGGCCATACAGGTCACTATTGACTATGGTGGAATGAAATTGTGTGGCAAATGTTTCGAGTTGCAAAGGAAACAGTCATAAGTAGTGTTGAGCATTCCGATGCTGCAAGTATCGGGTATCGGCCGATACTTGCTGTATCGGAATTCCGATACCGGGATTCCGATACTCTTGTGGTATCGGGTATCGGGTATCGGAACAACATTAATGTTAAAATGTGTAAAATAGAGAATTAAAATAAAAAATATCGCTATACTCACCTGTCCGACGCAGCCGGGACCTCAGCGCAGGAACCGGCAGCGTTGTTTGTTTAAAATTCCCGCTTTTACATGGTTACGCGAAGTCCCGGCTTGTGATTGGTCAGGGCGGCCATGTTGCCGGGCCGCGGACCAATCACAGCAAGCCGTGACGAAAATACGTCACGGCTTGCTGTGATTGGTCCGCGTCCCGGCAACATGGCCGCCATTAACCAATCACAAGCCGTGACGTCACGGGAGGCTGGAAACGCGCTCATTTTAAAAAGGGCGCGTGTCCAGCCTCCCGTGACGTCACGGCTTGTGATTGGTTGCGTCGCGGTCAACCAATCACAAGCCGGGAGGCTGGACACGCGCCCATTTCAAAATGAGCGCGTCCAGCCTCCCGGCTTGTGATTGGTTGATCGCGGCGCAACCAATCACAAGCCGTGACGTCACGGGAGGCTGGACACGCGCCCATTTCAAAATGAGCGCGTCCAGCCTCCCGGCTTGTGATTGGTTGATCGCGGCGCAACCAATCACAAGCCGTGACGTCACGGGAGGCTGGACACGCGCCCATTTCAAAATGAGCGCGTCCAGCCTCCCGGCTTGTGATTGGTTGATCGCGGCGCAACCAATCACAAGCCGTGACGTCACGGGAGGCTGGACACGCGCCCATTTTAAAATGAGCGCGTGTCCAGCCTCCCGTGACGTCCCGGCTTGTGATTGGTCAGGGCGGCCATATTGCCGGGACGCGGACCAATCACAGCAAGCCGTGACGTAATTTCGTCACGGCTTGCTGTGATTGGTCCGCGTCCCGGCAACATGGCCGACCTGACCAATCACAAGCCGGGAATTCACGTAACCAAGTAATAGCGCGATTTTTAAACAAACAACGCTGCCGGTTCCCTCGCTGAAGTCCCGGCTGCGTCGGACAGGTGAGTATAGCGATATTTTTTATTTTAATTCTTTCTTTTACACATTTATATGGTTCCCAGGGCCTGAAGGAGAGTTTCCTCTCCTTCAGACCCTGGGAACCATCAGGGATACCGTCCGATACATGAGTCCCATTGACTTGTATTGGTATCGGGTATCGGTATCGGATTGGATTCCGATACTGTGACGGTATCGGCCGATACTTTCCGATACCGATACTTTCAAGTATCGGACGGTATCGCTCAACACTAGTCATAAGACTTTGAAGCCGCTTCCCTTGTATATCCTTGTCAAGTTGCCATTCAGTAAAGAGTTTATTTTTGGATGGTCATCTCCCTCATTGAACTGTTGAACATCTGGTCCTGGTGTACCTACTACAGCAGTTACATGTGGCCTGCACGTAAAGCCCTCACAGCACAGTGCTACACACCCAGCCAGGACCTCCACTTTCATGTAACATGCAAGGGAGCATAAGACGAGCACCTCGCCCACGTCTACCGCCCCGCGTCATGTTACATGTGCATTAGATTCTGTGATGTGGATCCAGGGAACTAGTGTGATAGCCATATGTGGAGTCGGGAAGGAATTTTTCTCCTAATATGGAGCTATCAGCGTCTGCCCCATGGGGTTCTTGCCTTTTTCTGGATCAACATAGGTTGAACTCAATGAATTTTAGTTTACCTTCTGCCTTAAAAACTATGAAATTATGTGGTCAAAGCATTTCTTGTAAAACACTGATCAGGACTCAGGAGAAATGGGTCCTCTAACTTTATCTGGGCAGCTTTCTTGGTATTGTGGGATTTTACTGCTTCTTTATGTTAATATGCCTTTGCTTACTAAATTCTTCCATAGGGAGTTTAGTGGGTGTTCTGCTTACCTATATACACACTGTAACAACGCTGCTCACTTGGGAGCAATCTGAGGTATTACAGGAACGGTTTCTACTTCAAGTCCAGCTGGTTTATTGAAATCTTCATAAACCACATCACAGGAAACACAAATACAGCCCTTGTCTGGCACAAAGTACAACATAAACCATAAAGTTCATACAATAGTGCTGGTTAGCCCACCTGCCTTAAAGTCCAAATCCTTAGTTCTTTAGCAAATGCACTCAATCCTGGAGGTCTGCAACCTCCATACACACTGACTTGTGTGAGTCAAAGAGGTCTCATTTTACAAAGTGAACCACACCCAGGGGTGGCGATATGATGAGCAGCAGTCCAACTCAACTCTACAGCTGCTCATAACTGTCATGACCAATTAACCCCTGTTAGTCCTTTACGTGCTAAAGCATTACTCTAGGTTTACCTTCCACCCACTAGATGTCCGACAGCTACCTTACAACACACATATAAAGTAGGGAAAAAAGTAGTCAGCCACCAGAGAGAGACCTGTAATTGACATCATAGGTAGACCACAACTATGAGAGTCAAAATTGAGAATACAAATCCAGAAAATCACCTTGTCTGATTTGGAACAAATTATTTTGCAAATTATGGTGGAAAATAAGTATTTGGTCATTAACAAAAGTTCATCTCAATATTTTGTTATATATCCTTTGTTGGCAATGACAGAAGTCAAATGTTTTCTGTAAGACTTCACAAGGTTAGCACACACTGTTTGTGGTATGTTGGCCCATTCCTCCATGCAGATCTCCTCTAGAGCAGTGATGTTTTGGACCTGTAGCTGGGCAACACGGACTTTCAACTCCCTACAAAGGTTTTCTATGGGGCTGAGATCTGGAGACTGGCTAAGCCACTCCACGACCTTCATATGCTTCTTATGAAGCCACTCCTTCGTTGCCCTGGCGGTGTGCTTGGGATTATTATCATGCTGAAAGACCCATCCACGTTTGATCTTCAATGCCCTTGCTGATGAAAGGAGATTTGCACTCAAAATCTCACGATACATGGCCCCATTCATTCTTTCATGTACATGGATCAGTCCTGGTCCCTTTTTAGAGAAACAGCCCCGAAGCATGATGTTGCCACCCCATGCTTCACAGTAGGTATTGTGTTCTTTGAATGCAACTCAGCATTCTGTCTCCTCCAAACACGACAGATTTTATTTCTACCAAACAGTTCTACATTGGTTTCATCAGACCATAGGACATTCTCCCAATACTCTTCTGGATAATCCAAATGCTCTCTAGCAAACTTCAGATAGGCCCCGACATGTACTGGCTTAAGCAGGGGGACATGTCTGGCACTGCAGGATCTGTGTCCCTAGTGTGTTACTGATGGTAGCCTTTGTTCTCTATGCTCTATGCAGGTCATTCACTAGGTCCCATCATGTGGTTCTGGGATTTTTGCTCATCGTCCCTATGATCATTTTGACCCCACAGGGTGAGATCTTGTGTTGAGACCCAGATTGAGGGAGATTATCTGTGGTCTTGTATGTCTTCCATTTTCTTATTATTGCTCCCACATTTGATTTCATCACACCAAGCTGCTTGCCTATTGCAGATTCAGTCTTCCCAGCCTGGTGCAGGGCTACAATTTTGTTTCTGGTGTCCTTCAACAGCTCTTTGGTCTTCACCATCGTGGAGTTTGGAGTGTGACTGTTTGAGGTTGTGGACAGGTGTCTTGTATACTGATAAGTTCAAATAGGTGACATTACTACAGGTAATGAGTGGAGGACAGAGGAGCCTCTTAAAGAAGAAGTTACAACTCTTTGAGAGACAGAAATCTTGCATGTTTTTAGGTGACCAAATACTAATTTTCCACCATAATATGCAAAACAAATCTTGCCAAATCAGATAAGGTTATTTTCTGGATTTGTTTTCTCAATTTTGACTCTCATAGTTGTGGTCTACCTATGATGTCAATTACAGGCCTCTCTCATCTTTTTAAGTGGGAGAACTTGCACAATTGGTGGCTGACTAAATACTTTTTTTCCCCACTGTACATATATACATTGTATGCTTCAAAGTTTCACCTCTGGGATAAGAAGAGTAATTGGTATTAATACCTGTACATAATAAAGTCTCTTTAAAATAATACTGTGACTTTTCCAGAAAGATTGGAACAGACAGATGTTGAATGAAAAATATATTGCTAGGGCTTCCTGGGGACTACCTGTATCAACTAGAGGAATTTCACCTAGATATCACCGGATCTCATTAAGATGAACTGACATTCTATTTGATCAAATTCTAATATATAAAAACTTTTGACCTGGGAGGAAACATTGCAAAGTAGAACATCCACATACCACTTTAATAATTAAATTTCCACCAAACTCTACATTTGATCATCCTTACATGTTATTAGAGACTTAAAGGAATGGCCTGAAGTTCTGTAGTAAGATCAAAGGAGTCCTGTATCTTTCAAAAAGATTTAAATTGGAAAAAAAGCAGCTCATAATAAAAACAACCCTCAATGACCTATTTCTTTATTTTGTTCAAACACCTTTTAAGGAGGACTTTTCAGTTGATTACTTTATTTAAATTGAGTATCTCCTCTAATTGGTGATGCACTTCTGATTCTGAAACAGTTTTTCTTTTTCTTTCTCTGCTCCTCTGTTCCAGAGTTACGCCCACTGGAAATAAATAAAGAAGCACATTTTCCCTTCACCTAACTGGGCGTGTACCACCAAACTTTTCTGGTCATTTTCTTTTTCTTCAATGACACTGGCCAATCAAAACATGACCGCGCCCACTGAGTTCTTTGGTATTTGCCCAGCTGGCTGAAGGGAAAATTTTCATCTTTATTACCTGAGGGCATAACTTAGGAATGGGGAGGCAAAGAGGGGGGGGGGGAACTGTTTCAGAGTCAGTGGAACAGTGGCAATTGGGGAGGTACTCATTTTTAATTAATACAAATCTAGTGAAAGATTTTATTAAGCTTCTATTTTGCTATTTTTATGTTTTTATACACAATAATAGTGAATATATTTACTAGAGGTGAACAAATTTATTCATTTGAATGGAATTAAATTCTCAAATTTTTTAAAAATTTTTATTCTCTAGAATGCATATTGTTGGCAATTTGCTCCGTGCAAATTCAGTAGAATACGAGTACCAATGTGTTAAACCATAATGGGTCAGACAAAGAGTTAGAAAAAAATATTCACCTCACTGCTCATCTGTACTGCAACCCATGGAACGCACCATCTTGTCTTCAGTGCTTCTTCTTTAGCCCTTCCACCATAGCATGCATCCTCTTCACTCCAGGCCATGGCTTCAGGCTCGATTTTGGCCTTGAACATCACTGCCACCCATGCCATTGTGGTGGCACCAACGAGTGCTGTTATGTCTGTGGCCTAACTGAGCCTCAGCCTGAAGGGAAAGTGTCACAGTCTAGAAAGAAGAGAGAGCGCGGAATGGGGGAAGAGTAAAAGTGAGTATTGTTATTTTTTTTTTTACATGCTATGTTTAATGTACTCTGGGGTTTTGTGAGACCCCAAAACATAATAAGGAACATTCAGTTCGCAGAGAACAACTCCACTGTGAATTGAATTTTTCTGTAAGATCCGCGTAATTTGGCAAATGTGAATTATGGTCAATTTGACGACCTCTAATATTTACCCTTTAAATTTCTAAAGAATAGCTCCCCATGTAAATAAGATTTGTGTTGGTGATCAGTTGTACTTTTAATTGTTCATATCTAAAATCTTTCTCTGAACATACCAGACTAAAACTGGCAAAATGGGCATATTGCTTTTTTTTAGAAAAAAAGTGAAACAACATATTGGGCTCACGCAAAATAGCGAGTTATAATGCCTTATACCTGTAATATTACCTCACAACACCCCCAAAAAAAACTTCACAAATGTGATCAAATGAGAAAATTTAAAAAGAATGATATTTGCATAATTTTCAAACAATATTTGGACAAAATGGTCAATATACGGTAGTTCATTTTCATTGACTTGTATAGGCAGCAAAGGTTTACAACCATCATATTCAAATATTTATCCTCAAATATCATATCTTCATATATTCTTACAATCAGACTTTATGGAAAATCATTTTAAATGTTCCCATAATCATAATAATTGCACTTTTCTAATAAGATCACACAGGAAATCCTTATTTGCTTCGCAAGAAGCACTTCAATTAAAGACAATCAACAAGACAAATATTGAAATGGGCTCAGTATATATTTACAACTTTATTTTCGCTTTATAATACACTCCGGATTATAAGACGCACCCCAAATTTTTAGGAGAAAAATAGGAAAAAAATATTTTTATGAAAATGATGGTGCTTCTTATAATCCATGCGTCTTATTGCTTACCAGGGGTGGTGGGGGCGGTGAAGCTGGGTCCCAGGGTCGCTGCTGGAGGAGGCTGGAGTGGGGTGATGCTGCAGGCCGCGGAGTGTCCAGCGGTCCTGCTGCGGGTGTCTTGCGCTGCTGCCTGGTGCTCTGCTGGTGTCTCCGGTGCTGCGGGTGTCCGGATGGTGCTACCTGGGGCTCTGCTGATATTTTGCGAAAGGCCAGAGCCCCGGCAGTCCCATAATTTCCTGTGCGGTGGACTCCGGCAAAATGGCCTCTGGGGAGGCAGCGCATGCGCAGATCAAGATCTCTGGAGATGAGATTTCAGGGCTGAAATCTCATCTCCCGAGATCTCGGTACTGAGATCTTCATCTGCGCATGTGCCACCCCGCCCGGTGGCCATTTTCCAGGAGTCCGGAGCACAGGAAACCATGGGACTGCCAGGGTGGTCCCCGGCAGCATCGGAGACACCAGCAGAGCACTGGACAGCAGTGCCGGACACCCGCAGTGCTGTGGGGCACCGGAGACACCCGCAGAGCACTGGGTAGAAGCGCCAGACACCTGCAGCACCGCCGGACACCCCTTCATCCTAGCCTGTGGCCTGCAGCAACAGTAGCAGTAAGATACATTTGCATTATAAGACGCACCCCCATTTTCCCCCATTTTTTTTTTTATTAATATATTCCTCAAATAAATTCTCAGAAAATAACTTCCCTGAAAAATCCGCAAGAACAGGCAAATTGAATTTTGCCTGATCCGCTCATACCTATGTATAATGGTGTAAAGATGACGAAAAGTCAACACAAAACAGAAAGGGTCAGCTACACTGAAATACATTTTCAAAGGAAGTACACCCACCTGAACAGGTCTAAGAGATTTAATAAATCATGTATTCTATTTGTATTGTAAACTCTGGTGACAGATTCTCTAAACATACTAATTTTTACCACCCTGAAATTATTCAGTAACTCAGAAACGTCAATATTTCTTTTACACCTTTCCCTATAGTCTTACAGACAGGTATCACAGGTAAAATGTGAGATGAAAAAGTTTAGCACATGCAGTATACACATAATTAAAATATATTACCATATTACCCTTTACAAAGCTAATTAATGCTTCATAACTCAATTACTCAAGTGCAAAATAACGTATGCATTTTATGTATCTAATGTCAACAGATTGTTATTATAAACCCACGTATTGTCTTATTATATTCTAGCGATATTAATGCAAATTCATGAAAGTTCCATATGTGAAGTGTTAATATTGCTTCATAATGATCTCATTAACTTCATCATTTTTCATGCAGAGAAGTTTTCACTACTACATATGTCATGATTCTGAGGATTAATAAAAATTACAGTTCTGCTTAAGGACAAGGTGGAGTTGGCATGGATTTCGCTTTCCTCTTGTCTTCATTTTCGTTGTCTTTATTCCAAAAAAAAACCCGTCTATTCATCACCTCGGGGTACATACTGTGCATTGCAACGTAGAACAAGAGAAGAATTGCGGTCTTTGAACATTGAAGCAATGTTTGAAATGGAAGACAGGATCTTGTCAAAAAGAGAAGCTGATAAAAAGGAACACCACCCTAACAAAAAACCCTTCTTAAACTTTAAAGGGTTGTCCAGGCTTGGGGGTCAAGTTTGCAGTCATTTTGCACAACCTGCAGACTTGTGATTCCTCACAGCATGAAGTGTGCACACTGTCAGGATTATCCAGTATCGGCACCGGGAGCGGGCATGTGACGGCAAGTATACAAATTGCAGACATGTGGTCACATGCTGACCAGTTGTGCGTGTCCTTGCTCAATTCAAATGAGGCCAGACACGTCTAGTCGGAATGTGGCCAGAAGTATGCAAATTGCATACTAGCGGTCACATGACAGCCCACTGCCATCACCGGGCTAGTTAAGTCACGTATTAACCAAGGGGAATGAGTGGGGGAATGATTTAAGAAGGTTAACTTTTCCCATCAGTAAGTACAATTCACAGAAACCAGGGGTTGGGTTCAAAGGTAGCACTAGTTTATTTAAAGGAAGTGGCTATGTAACATGGAGTCCAGTTGGGAAGGAGTGGGTAAAGGCAAGAGGTAGAGAGGTGCAAGTCTCTTGAAATTCAAGTTTGCGAGCTTTGCCAAATGGTTTAAAAAAAATTGATTTGCCGTGAATCGAAAATTTTACAAAATCTCCAAATGCCCAGAAAAAAACATGGTTGACACTCTTAGGTCTCTTAGGACCTTATATAACCTATATCAAGCTTTTTAATACAAGCACAATCTAAAAGTAATTGTAATTGATAGAGAAAGGGTTGATAGCAAATGTCCATGAGGAGGTGACAAAAACAGCATAGGTTAGGCAGAGTGTAGAGGAACAAGTCATGGATTGATGTCAGTTTGGTCAAAGATGGTGCATACGGTAACACTTTTGATATTATGTGTGTCTACAAACGTAGCCCATGGTGTCAGTGAATTTTTTCTTTTGAGTTGGGTTAATTTAGATGGATTTGGACAATGGAATATACAATGAGATATACATTTTTGGAAATATTTTTTAAGTTTCAACTGCTTACAACACTTAATGACAGTGGCGTAAATGGAAATGCGATGAGCCTGGTGCAATATTTGGATGTATGGGACCCTATAGTATTCTTGAGTCTATAAAAGACATACGTGTTCACCCCCAATATAATGATGTTCCCCATGCTGTAATGTTTTCATCCCAGCCCCTTCCTGTCATAATGTATACCATCCTGGCCCCTTCCTGTAAGAATGTCCCACATCCTGGGCTTCGGCCTCTTCCTAGTATAATGTCCTCTATCCTGGGCCCTTCCTGTAATAATTTGTCCCCCATTCTGGCCTCTTTTGTAAGAATGTCCCCATTCTGGGCTTCTTCCTAATATAATGTTCCCTGTCCTTGGTCACTTCCAGTAGTAATGTCCCCTATACTGGGTCCTTCCAGTAATCATGTCCCCCATCCTGGGCCCCTTCTTGGCTTAATGTCCCACATCCTGGGCCACTTCCAGTAATATTGTTGTCCATTCTAAAGCCCTTATTTAACAAAATTAGCAAAGATATAAACTATTCTTCTTGCACGTCATCCTCTTTCATAGCCAGAGCAGAGGCTGACAGTTGATTTTGGTGTACCCACCATGGACGGTGCATTATGTCACTGCCATGCGCCATCCATGACAGGCATGTTGATGTCAGCTGCTGACTGGTCTCTGTGCCACAATACATTTCAGCTGAATGTGTGTCCTCATACACACATCCAGTTGAAATAGGCACTGGTGTTGGCAGGGCCCCCTCTCACATGAGCCCGGTCGTGCCCTCTACGTTCCTCCTCGACAATAGTGATGGAAGATGTCCTGTTGCTCAAACAAAACCTATGTTTTTATGTAAAATTGTTATTTTATGTAAGCATATTGTTTTCAGAATATTATGTCTTTGTAGTTGGGGGTCAAAAGTTTCTTCTGTAGAATCCAATGCTTGTTTTGGGTTTGTAAGTTTGTGTGGAAGATTGAAAAGTTGCATTCTTGAAAGTCCAATTATGGCATTACACACATGTAATAAGAACATTACATGGGTTATTATTACATCTACTATATAATTGTCTAAGGGTCACTTCCGTCTTTCTGTCTGTCCTTCTGTCTGTCTGTCTGTCACGGAAATCCCAAGTCGCTGATTGGTCGACAAAACGGCCATGACCAATCAGCAACGGGCACAGTCCGGTGGCAAAATGGCCACTCCCTACTCTCCTGCCATCAGTGCCCGCTCCATACTCCCCCCCAGTCAGCCCTCACACAGGGTAAATGGCAGCATTAACGGACCGCGTTATGCCGCGGTGTAATGCACTCCGTTAAAGCTGCTATTAACCCTGTGTGACCAACTTTTTACTATTGATGCTGCCTATGCGGCATCAATAGTAAAAAGATCTAATGTTAAAAATAATAAAAAAATAAAAATCATTATATGCTCACCTTCCGTGGGCCCCCGAATCCAGCCGAAGCCTTTCCCACTCCTCGCGACACTCTGGTGACCGGTCCATGCATTGCGGTCTCGCGAGATGATGACGTAGCAGTCTCGCGAGACCACTACGTCATCATCTCGTGAGACCACAATGCACTCTTGGGACCAGAGCGTCGCGAGGAGCATCGGTAAACGCCTCGGTTGGATCCAGGGGGCCGACGGAGGGTGAGTATATAACTATTTTTATTTTTATTCTTTTTTTAACTTGGATATTGTGCCCACATTGCTATATACTACGTGGGCTGTGTTAGATACTGCATGGGCTGTGGTACATATTACATCTCTGTGCTATATACTATGTGGTTGTGGTATATATTACGTGGCTGTGCAATATACTATGTGGCTGTGCAATATATTATGTGGCTGGGCAATATACTACATGTCTGTGCTATATACTATGTGTCTGTGCTATATACTACGTGTCTGTGCAGTATACTACATGTCTGTGCAATATACTACGTGTCTGTGCAATATACTACGTGGCTGGGCAATATACTATGTGGCTGGGCAATATACTACGTGGCTGGGCAATATACTACGTGGGCTGTGCTATATACTACGTGGCTGGGCAATATACTACGTGGCTGTGTTATATACTACATGGGCTGTGTTATATACTATGTGGGCTTTGTTATATACTATGTGGGCTGTATGCTACTTGGTTGTGCTATATTTCTCTGCTGTATCTGTGCATCATGAATCGTGGTATGTGTTAAAGAGGGGGGCCCACTGAGACTTCTTTCATCTGGGGCCCTCAAAAACCTGGAGCCGGCTCTGACTTCACTGATTGGTCATGCCCGGCCGCGAACAATCAGCGACAGGCGCAGTCCGGCCACGAATTGGTGCAGAATTTGAACCACGCTTCGCTAATTGGTCACGGCCGGCCGGCTAAATCCTGTGTATAAATTGCATTATTCTAAAAACTTCATAAATAAACTACATACATATTCTAGAATACCCGATGCGTTGGAATCGGGCCACCATCTAGTCAGTTATAAAAAGCCTCTGAGAATATAATTTACCTAAAAGATAATAAAAAGCTCAAAGAAAATGTTCAAAAATATATAGTATAAAATATGCGTGGCTCACAAGTGTGAAATCTCCAGGATACTTCTATTATTTGCTGTAAATATGTTGCTTTGTTGTTGACAATACGCACAGTTTATATATATAATGAATATAATTGCTCTTAAATCTTCACTAAGTTCCGTAGTTCATCAAAAAAGCAATTGTTGGTAATTAACTGCAATCGTAGGCCTCTTTCACACGTCAGTGTCTCCGGTACGTGTACTGACAGTTTTCTCACGTACCGGAGACACTGACACACGTAGACCCATTCAAATGAATGGGTCTATGCACATGTCTCCCTGTTTTCACGGACCGTGTGTCCATGTTGAAAACACGGAGACATGTCCGTTTTTCTCCGGCAGCACGTACAGCAATACGTCCTGCACACGTGCAAACAGAGAACAGTGTGCACTCTCCTCCGTGTGCACGTACCGCCCGCAGGAGAGACAGCGCTACAGTAAGCGCTGTCCCCCCTGTGTGGTGCTGAAGGCGGCATTCATCTCTTCTCCCCGCAGGAGAGAAGAGATGAAAGATCAAGTTTTTTTCTTTTTTGTTAAAAATAAAGTTTGCAAGTGTCCCCCGCCTCCCATCCCCAGTGTGCCGCCCGGCACCTTGCAGAGAAATACTCACCCAGCTCCCGCGATGTCTCCTCTCAGCGCCGGGAGCCTGTCCTGTGTGAGCAGTCATGTGGGACCGCTCATTACAGTGGTGAATATGCGCATATAAATCACTGTAATGAGCGGTCCCACATGACCGCTCACACAGGACAGGCTCCCGGCGCTGAGAGGAGACATCGCGGGAGCTGGGTGAGTATTTCTCTGCAAGGGGCCGGGCGGCACACTGGGGATGGGAGGCGGGGGACACTTGCAAACTTTATTTTTAACAAAAAAGAAAAAAACTTGATCTTTCATCTCTTCTCTCCTGCGGGGAGAAGAGATGAATGCCGCCTTCAGCACCACAGTAGGGGGGACAGAGCTTACTGTAGCGCTGTCTCTCCTGCACGGTATGTGGTATGTGTGGTCCTCTGGTGGCACACAGGTGGCACACGGCTGCCGCACGTGTGCCACACGGATGTGCCATGTGAGCACACGGACACGGATAACTCCGGTACCGATTTCTCTGATACCGGAATTATCTGGACGTGTGAAAGAGGCCTTATGTAGTACAACATGTGATTAGGGAAAAAAAAACATTTATGTAATGGGATAATGTAAGCACAAAGGCCACAGTTCAAATAAATGTCATTGACCAACAGTCACGTAATGCTTTGCAAAAATATTCAAACCTCTCAACCAGATCTGTCATGTTAAAAGAGCACAAATTCAGCAATGTGTGATTTTTTGCAAAATTTGTATTTTACAAATATGTTAGGGTCCTTGGTTTATTGCTCCTCAACACTTTAGTGTCCTTTTAAAGGGAACATGACAGCTGAAACATGCTGCCCAATCCAGAAGCAGCATGCATCAGCACTAGCTGCACGATTTCAGCCATATTTGTTTTAACTCTAAAATGCTGCAGTATTTCAGAGAAAAACATAGTGGAATACCTGCCTGGATTGAGCCACACTGGTGACTAGTTGGACAGGTGGGACACCAGTGGCTGCTCCTTACCTGTTGCCCTGGATTAACAGGTCTCTGTCAGTCAATCCAGGGCAGCGGGTGGGGAGAAGCCTCTGAGGACTTCCCTGTTTGACTAGTCTTCCATGTGGCTTAGTGCCCTGCAGCTTTTAAAAATATCAGAGAACCCGAAGACATAATAAGCCAACCCGGGAACAACCACAAGTGTGATATAAAATAATTATAACCCGGGGGCTCAAATCATCGCTCCAGCAGCATTATATTAGAAGGAGAAATAGGAGCCTAGAGTACAAATATACAAAATGCTTTATTAAACAATTAGTTAAAATATAGGACAAGGAAAGAATGAGTATACCACAACAATGCATGGAGGGGAACAAAAATGAGGGCAACCCTATCTATGCATGTCCCGACACTGGGTAACATGGGCAAAAATTGGCTCCAATGAATGGTAGAAAATAGTGGGTATCAATATGGTGCACATTACTGAAAAAAATAGGACGCATGAAGGATAGTTTAGAAAACTACCGTGCGACTGTGCAGTACATAGTCTAAGGGCACGTGCCCTATACAGTTAGGTACAGAAGCCCACCATATAACAGCAATGACCAGGTATAGTATGCTTACCCATGCGAAGGGAAATGGAGAGAAAAGGGTCCCACCGGTGGAGAGGCCCCAACGCACGTTTCGCAGCGCTCGGACGCTGCTTATTCAAGGGGAAGCTTTTAAAGTATGTTTTACCTAGAGAATATTTGTGGTCACATGACCGTCTGATCCTAGTGCCAACACCTAGAGAATCCTGACTGCATGCACACTGCTCGCTGTGAGGATTCATAAGTCTGCAGTCACTCTATGAGCATAAAGTCTGGACAACCCCTTTAAGTAATGTCTGATAATTTTTATGTGGGGTAATTAAGTACAGTGGAGAAAATAAGTATTTGATACACTGCAAATTTTACAAGTTTTCCCACCTACCAAGGTAATTTTTTTCTGTAGGTACACTTCAACTCCAGAACCTTGAAATGCTTCTTACGGAGCTACTCCTTAGTTGCCCTGGCTGTGTGTTTTGGGTTATTGTCATGCTGGAAGACCCAGCCGCAACCCATCTTCAATGCTCTTACTGAGGGAAGGAGGTTGTTGGCCAATATCTCGCAATACATGACCCCATTCAGCCTCCCTTCAATACGGTGCAGTCATCCTGTTCCCTTTGCAGAAAAGTACCCCCAATGTATGATGTTTTCCCCGCTATGCTTCACGGTTGGGACGATGTTCTTGGGGCTATTCTCATCCTTCTTCTTCCTCCAAACATGGTGAGTGGAGATGATACCAAAAAGTTTTATTTTGGTCTCATCTGACCACATGACCTTCTCTCATGCCTCCTCTGGATCATCCAGAAGGTCATTGGAAAACTTCACATGGGCCTGGACACATGCTGACGTGAACAGGGGGATCTTGTGTGCCATGGAGGATTTTAATCCGTGACTGCATAGTGTGTTACTAACGTTTGAGACTGTGGTCCATGCTCTCTTCAGGACATTGACTAGGTCCTCTTGTGTAGTTCTGGGTTGATTCCTGACCTTACTCAGAATCATCCTTACCCCACAAGGTGAGATCTTGCATGGAGCCCAAGAGCGAGGAAGATTGATAGTTATCTTGTGTTTCTTCCATTTTCTAATAATTGCACCAACAGTTGTTGCCGTCTCACTAGGCTGGTTGCCTATTGTCCTGTAGCCCATCCCAGCCTTGTGCAGGTCTTGTGCAGACAGATCTTTGGTTTTGGCCATGGTGGAGAGGTTGAAGTGTGATTGATTGATTGAGTGTGTGGACAGGTGTATTTATTACAAGCAATGAGTTTAAACAGGTGCAATTAATACAGATAATGAGTGGTGAGTATGAGGGCTTCTTAAAGAAAAACTAACAGGTCTGTGAAACCCAGAATTCTTGCTCGTTGGTCGATGATCATATACTTATTTCATGCAATAAAATCCAATTTAATTATGTAAAAATTATACATTGTGATTTTCTGGGTTTTATTTTGACATTCTGTCTCTCACAGGTGAAGAGTACCTATGATACAAATTACAGACCTCTCCATTCTTTGTAGGTAGGAAAGCTTGCAAAATCGGCAGTGTATCAAATACTTATTTTCCCCACTGTATGTAAAAAGTAGTGTTGAGCGATACCTTCTGATATCGGAAAGTATCGGTATCGGAAAGTATCGGCCGATACCGTCAAAGTATCGGATCTAATCCGATACCGATACCCGATCCCAATGCAAGTCAATGGGACAAAAATATCGGAATTAAAATAAACCCTTTCTTAACTTGTAGGTTCATTCTACATGAAGGAAAACAACTAAGAATAATGTAGGATGTATTGGGGGACGTGGCGGAGACATTAAAGGCACAGAGGTTTAGCCCAATCTAATAGAATAGCAGGATTTTGTTTTGTTTTTTATGACGTTCGGCATTAGAAAGATTTTGACTATGTTATTTTTTTTTATTTTGTCAGATATTGATGTTTCACTACTTCCACGCCCTTCACCTTCTTTTTTACTTCTCCCACACTTTCTTCTTCATTATCCTCATCATCAGCTTCTTTGACATCAACTTCTTCACCTTATTCATCTTCTTCTTCATCTTCTACCTATTATTTTTTTTGTTACATTGTTCATATTCTTTTTATTTAACTATTATCTTCTTCATATTCAACTTCTTCATCATATTCTTATTTGTGACAGGCATTCCCGTAGTTGTTATCTATAAAAGTTTGAAGATTACACCTTCCGTTCTGCCTGTCACAAAACAGTTACATTTGTCCGCGTTCAGTTTGGCCTGCAGCATCAGGCTTTATCCAGGGGCACCACGAGGAGGAACGGACTCACCCCCATACACTGCTTAGTCTTCTTCTGCTTATAATTTAGATAATATCTTTTGCTCTGATATTTAGTCTTATGCTTAATGTTCTTCTGCTCTTTGTTCTGCAGCCTCTTGTTCTTCTGCTTCTCGGTCTTCCAGGTCGTCGTCGTCTCTGGGGTCGTCGTCATCGGGGTGGTCTTCAGGGTCATCGTCTCCAGGGTCGTCGTCATCTCAGTGGTTGTCGTCTCTGGTGTCGTCGTCATCTTAGGGGTGGTCTTCCGGGTCGTCGTCTTTAGGGTCTTGAACTTGGAAATGTAGCAGAAGGTACAAGAAGGCTGAGAAAATGCCGAGAAACAGCTGATGGAACTGGAACTCGGATGGCTACCCGAAGGTCCAAGAGCCAATGGAACTACCGAGGACCAGCTGACGTTACTGGAACCCGGTTACTAAGCAGGAGGTACCCGTGCCTGAAAGCACTACCAAGGACCACCTGACGTTGGTGGAACTCGGATACCCAGAGGGAGGCACCTAAGCGAAAGGCTCTGCCCGGAACCAGCTGACGGTACTGGAACCAGGAAGGGGACCTATTCAAGCTTGTCTTCCTAGAGCCCCAACTAGCGATGTTGGAGTAAAGGGTCAGCAGGGGGAGCAGAGTGTAGGCCAAAGCCTGCACTGGAGGCATTTGTAGGTCTGTTGTGTCTACGTGGCATTTGCAGGACATTTTGCCAGCTACACAGCAGGGGAACAGCTGGCGGTGCTGAACCCCACTGACACATTGGCTGGTGTTTTTCTCTGTGCAGCTAGCAGTACCGGGCCCCAACTGGCGGTGTTAGAGCCCAGGGTCAGCAGGAGGAGGAGAGGGAGAAGAGTGTAGGCCGAAGCCTGCACTGGCGGTAGCTTTGTGTCTGCGTGGCTGTTGCAGGACACGTTGCCGGCTACACAGCAGCGGAACAGCTGGCAGTGCTGAACCCCACTGACACATTGGCGAGGTGTTTTTCTCTGTGCAGCCAGCACTTCGGGGCACCAACTGGCGGTGTTAGAGCCCAGGCTCTGCAGGGGGAGCAGAGTGTAGGCCGAAGCCTAATTGAACCAATTTTAAAGGTAACCTTTAACCCCCCCTCAGGTGTTACAAACTAGAAGAGCCACGCCTTATGCAGCAGTAGTGCTGCACAAGTCAAAGGTTGCTCTTTTAATTTTGTTCCTTGCACAAGCTGAATGAAACACGTACAACATTTTGGCCCTTATACAGTCAATCTGTCTTGGAGGCGGGAGTTCCCTTCATAATGAGACGCAGCACAGCTGGCAAAAATACCACCTTGGTGCTTGGCACGGCCTCCTGAGCATCGCATTTTGATGTACAGGAGTCTGCGTTGTTGCGTTATCCCTTGGCCATGCGCTGCCCGTCTTCTGACATCATTTCATGTCGGCTGGTGCGGTTCGCGATGCCCATGAATCCCAGCCCCGCAGTGTCTTTACAGTGTTTCACACTGCGGGGCTGGGATTCATGGCCTGGCGCAGTACATATGTTCGCCTCTCGCTCGTGTCCTTACACCTGCTACAGACTGTGCGGCGTCAGCTGATCCCTTATCGCATGCCACGGCCATGAAGCCGCACAGTCTGAAGAAGGCGGAAGGAGCTGAGTGACAGCCTGGCGAAGATATGCACTGCTCATGCCCGTCAATCACACCCTCGCAGTCAAAATAAATAAGACACCGAGGGGCGTTGTGTCGGGCAGGGCGGCCGCAGAGGCGCAGCCAGCCAAACAATGATGTCAGAAGAAGGGCTGTGCTACCAAGGGGGTCGTTGCGTGTCATTACAAAGGAAAGTCACACCTCAGGGACGTTTTAATGGTCTCAGGGGACACATTGTAGACGTGTTCTGTTCCACGGGTGCAAGGAGAATAAGTTTATGAGCCACCTTGCACACATGCAGCATTACTGCTGTAAAAGGTGGCTGTAAAACATACAAACACCTGGGGGTGGGGCGACAGGATCCCTTCAATTTCAGTTCTTGTGTCTGCGTGGCTTTTGCAGGACACGATGCCGGCTACACAGCAGGGGAACAGCTGGCGGTGCTGAACCCCACTGACACATTGGCTGGTGTTTTTCTCTGTGCAGCTAGCAGTACCGGGCCCCAACTGGCGGTGTTAGAGCCCAGGGTCAGCAGGAGGAGGAGAGGGAGCAGAGGGTAGGCCGAAGCCTGCACTGGCGGCAGCTTTGTGTCTGCGTGGCTGTTGCAGGACACGATGCCGGCTACACAGCAGGGGAACAGCTGGCGGTGCTGAACCCCACTGACAGAGTGGCGTGTGTTTTCTCTGTGCAGCCAGCACTTCCGGACAGCAACTAGTGGTGTTGGAGCCCGGGCTCTGCAGGTGGAGCAGAGTGTAGGCCGAAGCCTAATTGAACCGATTTTAAAGTTAACCTTTAACCCCCCCTCAGGGGTTACAAACTATAAGAGCCACAGCTTGGGCAGCAGTAATGCTGCCCAAGTCAAAGGTTGCTCTTTTAATTTTGCTCCTTGCACACGCAGAAAGAAACACGTATAACATTTAGGCCCTTAAGCAGTCAAACTGTTTTGGAGGCGTGAGTTCCCCTCGTAATGAGACGCAGCACAGCTGTCAAAAATCCCACCTTGGTGCTGGGCGCGGCCTCCTGAGCATCGTTATTTGCTGCACAGGAGTCTGCGCTGTCGTGTTATCCCTTGGCCTTGCGCTGTTAGCGCTGCCCATCTTCTGACATCATTTAATGTTGGCCGCTGCGGTTCGCGATGACCATGAATCCCAGCCCCGCAGTGTCTTTACATTGTTAAAACACTGCGGGGCTGGGATTCATGGCCTGGCGCAGTACATAGGTTCGCCTCTCACACTCGGGTCCTTACACCTGCTTCAGACTGTGCGGCGTCAGCTGATCCCTTGTCGCATGCCACGGCCATGAAGCCGCACAGTCTGAAGAAGGCCGAAGGAGATGAGGGACAGGCGAACATATGCACTGCTCATGCCCATCAATCACACCCTCACAGTCAAAATAAATAAGACACCGAGGGGCGTTGTGTGGGCCAGGGCGGCCGCAGAGGCGCAGCCAGCCAAACAATGATGCCAGAAGACAGGCAGCGCTACCAAGGGGGTTGCAGCGTGTAATTACAAAGGAAATTCACACCTCAGGGACGGTTCAATGGTCACAGAGGACACATTTTAGACGTGTTCAGTTCCACGTGTGCAAGGGGAATAAGTTTCTGAGCCACCTTGCACACATGCAGCATTACTGCTGTACAAGGTGGCTGTGAAACATACAAACGCCTGGGGGAGGGGGGACAAGTTCCCTTCAATTTCAGTTCTTGTGTCTGCGTGGCTGTTGCAGGACACGATGGCGGCTACACAGCAGGGGAACAGCTGGCGGTGCTGAACCCCACTGACACATTGGCTGGTGTTTTTCTCTGTGCAGCTAGCAGTACCGGGCCCCAACTGGCGGTGTTAGAGCCCAGGGTCAGCAGGAGGAGGAGAGGGAGCAGAGTGTAGGCCGAAGCCTGCACTGGCGGCAGCTTTGTGTCTGCGTGGCTGTTGCAGGACACGTTGCCGGCTACACAGCAGGGGTACAGCTGGCTTTGCTGAACCCCACTGACACTTTGGCTGGTGTTTTTCTCTGTGCAGCTAGCACATCTGGGCGCCAACTGGCGGTGTTAGAGCCCAGGGTCAGCCGGAGGAGCATAGTGTAGGCCGAAGCCTGCACTGGAGCAAGTTGAAAGGGAACCTTTAACCCCCCCCCAGGGGTTTGTAGCTGAAAGAGCCATGTTGTACAGCACTAATGCTGGAAAAGGTAAACTTAGCTCTTATAATTATGGTCCTTGCAAACGCTGAACTTGACACTTATGAAATGTGTCCTGTTGTGAATTTGGATTCTGGGCTCCCCCGGTGGCTACTGGTGGAATTGAACTGGTGTCTTCATCTTCTCTGTTCACCTGTTCCCATCAAGATGTGGGAGTCGCTATATAACCTTGCTGCTCTGTTAGTTGCTTGCCGGTCAACAATGTTATCAGAAGCCTCTCTGTGCTTGTTCCTGCTCCTAGACAACTACTAGATAAGTTGGACTCTTGTCCATGTTTGTTTTTGCATTTTGTTCCAGTTCACAGCTGTAGTTTCGTTACTGTGTCTGGAAAGCTCTTGTGAACGGGAATTGCCACTCTGGTGTTATGAGTTAATGCCAGAGTTTTAAAGTAATTTCTGGATGGTGTTTTTTGATAGGGTTTTCAGCTGACCATGAAAGTGTCCTTTCTGTCTTCTGCTATGTAGTAAGTGGACCTCAAATTTGCTAAACCTATTTTCATACTACGTTTGTTATTTCATCTCAACTCACCGCCAATACATGTGGGGGGCCTCTGTCTCCTTTCGGGGTATTTCTCTAGAGGTGAGCTAGGACTAATATTTTCCTCTGCTAGCTTTATTTAGTCCTCCGGCTGGGCTGGGCATCTAGAATCAACGTAGGCATGCTACCCGGCCACTGCTAGTTGTGCGTTAGGTTTAGTTCATGGTCAGCTCAGTTCCCATCTTCCAAGAGCTAGTTCCTATATATGCTTATGCTATGTTCTCTTGCCATTGAGATCATGACAGTTTGACCGGCCCGCAAAGTGTTAATTGTTTGGGCTGAAGCAGGAGAAAAAGAAGTGTTGAAGGGAAATTTTTTTTTTTTTTCCCCCCTCAGAGTTCTGCTGCCTAGCCCTTAATTGCTGTCTAGCTGCTTCTTACCTCCTCTTAACCCTTGAATGGCTTTGTGTCCACCTGTTTGTAATGGATCTTCAGAGTGTAACTGCAGGTTTGAATAAACTCGCCACGAAGGTACAAAATTTGCAAGATTTTGTTTGTCATGCACCTGTATCTGAGCCGAGAATTCCTTTGCCGGAATTTTTTTCGGGGAATAGATCCGGGTTTCAGAATTTTCGAAATAATTGCAAATTATTTTTGTCTCTGAAATCTCGCTCTGCCGGAGACCATGCACAGCAGGTCAGGATTGTGATTTCCTTGCTCCGGGGCGACCCTCAAGACTGGGCTTTTTCATTGACACCAGGAGATCCTGCGTTGCTCAATGTGGATGCGTTTTTTCTGGCCTTGGGGTTGCTTTATGACGAACCTCATTTGGAGCTTCAGGCAGAAAAAACTTTGATGTCCCTATCTCAGGGGCAAGATGAAGCGGAAATTTACTGCCAAAGATTCCGTAAATGGTCTGTGCTTACTCAGTGGAATGAGTGCGCCCTGGCGGCGACTTTCAGAGAGGGTCTCTCTGATGCCATTAAGGATGTTATGGTGGGGTTCCCTGTGCCTGCGGGTCTGAATGAGTCCATGACAATGGCTATTCAGATCGATAGGCGTTTGCGGGAGCGCAAACCAGTGCACCATCTGGCGGTGTCCACTGAGAAGTCGCCAGAGAGTATGCAGTGTGATAGAATTCTGTCCCGAAGCGAGCGGCAGAATTTTAGACGGAAAAATGGGTTGTGTTTCTATTGTGGTGATTCTACTCATGTTATATCAGCATGCTCTAAGCGCACTAAAAAGCTTGGTAAATCTGTTTCCATTTGCACCTTACCGTCTAAATTTATTCTATCTGTGACCCTGATTTGCTCTTTGTCATCTATTACCACGGACGCCTATGTCGACTCTGGCGCCGCTTTGAGTCTTATGGATTGGTCCTTTGCCAAACGCTGTGGGTATGATTTAGAGCCTTTGGAGACTCCTATTCCTCTGAAGGGGATTGACTCCACCCCATTGGCTAATAATAAACCACAATACTGGACACAAGTAACTATGCGTATTAATCCGGATCACCAGGAGATTATTCGCTTTCTGGTGCTGTATAATCTACATGATGATTTGGTGCTAGGATTGCCTTGGCTGCAATCTCACAACCCAGTCCTCGACTGGAGAGCTATGTCTGTGTTGAGCTGGGGATGTAAGGGGGCTCATGGGGATGTACCTGTGGTTTCCATTTCATCATCCATTCCCTCTGAAATTCCTGAGTTCCTGTCTGACTATCGTGACGTCTTTGAAGAATCCAAGCTTGGTTCGTTACCTCCGCACCGAGAGTGCGATTGTGCCATAGATTTAATCCCGGGTAGTAAATACCCAAAGGGTCGTTTATTTAATCTGTCTGTGCCTGAACATGCTGCTATGCGAGAATATATAAAGGAGTCCTTGGAAAAGGGACATATTCGTCCATCGTCATCTCCCTTAGGAGCCGGTTTTTTCTTTGTGTCAAAAAAAGACGGCTCTTTGAGACCATGTATTGATTATCGGCTTTTGAATAAAATCACTGTTAAATATCAATACCCATTGCCGTTGCTGACTGATTTGTTTGCTCGCATAAAGGGGGCCAAGTGGTTCTCTAAGATTGACCTTCGTGGGGCGTATAATTTGGTGCGAATCAGGCAGGGGGATGAGTGGAAAACCGCATTTAATACGCCCGAGGGCCACTTTGAGTATTTAGTGATGCCTTTTGGTCTTTCTAATGCTCCGTCAGTTTTCCAGTCCTTTATGCATGATATTTTTCGCGATTATTTGGATAAATTTATGACTGTGTATCTGGATGATATTCTGATTTTTTCGGATGACTGGGACTCTCATGTCCAGCAAGTCAGGAGGGTTTTTCAGGTTTTGCGGTCTAATTCTTTGTGTGTGAAGGGTTCTAAGTGTGTTTTTGGGGTACAGAGGATTTCCTTTTTGGGATATATTTTTTCCCCCTCTTCCATTGAAATGCATCCTGTCAAGGTTCAAGCTATTTGTGATTGGACGCAGCCCTCTTCTCTTAAGAGTCTTCAGAAATTTTTGGGCTTTGCTAACTTTTATCGTTGATTTATTGCTGGTTTTTCGGATATTGCTAAGCCATTGACCGATTTGACTAAGAAGGGTGCTGATGTTGCTGATTGGTCCCCTGATGCTGTGGAGGCCTTTCGGGAGCTTAAGCGCCGTTTTTCCTCTGCCCCTGTGTTGCGTCAGCCTGATGTTGCTCTACCTTTTCAGGTTGAGGTCGACGCTTCTGAGATCGGAGCTGGGGCAGTGTTGTCGCAGAAAAGTTCTGACTGCTCCGTGATGAGGCCTTGTGCCTTCTTTTCCCGTAAATTTTCGCCCGCTGAGCGGAATTATGATGTTGGGAATCGGGAGCTTTTGGCCATGAAGTGGGCTTTTGAGGAGTGGCGCCATTGGCTTGAGGGGGCCAGACATCAGGTGGTGGTATTGACTGACCACAAAAATTTGATTTATCTTGAGACCGCCAGGCGCCTGAATCCTAGACAGGCGCGCTGGTCATTATTTTTCTCTCGGTTTAATTTTGTGGTGTCATACCTACCGGGTTCTAAGAATATTAAGGCGGATGCCCTTTCTAGGAGTTTTGAGCCTGACTCGCCTGGTAACTCTGAGCCCACAGGTATCCTTAAGGATGGAGTGGTATTGTCAGCCGTTTCTCCAGACCTGCGGCGGGCCTTGCAGGAGTTTCAGGCGGAGAGACCTGATCGTTGCCCACCTGATAAACTGTTTGTTCCTGATGATTGGACCAGTAGAGTCATCTCTGAGGTTCATTCTTCTGCGTTGGCAGGTCATCCTGGCATTTTTGGTACCAGGGATTTGGTGGCAAGGTCCTTCTGGTGGCCTTCCCTGTCACGAGATGTGCGAGGCTTTGTGCAGTCTTGTGACGTTTGTGCTCGGGCCAAGCCTTGTTGTTCTCGGGCTAGTGGATTATTGTTGCCCTTGCCTATTCCTAAGAGGCCTTGGACGCACATCTCGATGGATTTTATTTCAGATCTGCCTGTTTCTCAGAAGATGTCTGTCATCTGGGTGGTGTGTGACCGTTTTTCTAAGATGGTCCATTTGGTTCCTCTGCCCAAGTTACCTTCTTCTTCCGAGTTGGTTCCTCTGTTTTTTCAAAATGTTGTTCGTTTGCATGGTATTCCTGAGAATATCGTTTCTGACAGAGGGACCCAATTCGTGTCTAGATTTTGGCGGGCATTCTGTGCTAGGATGGGCATAGATTTATCTTTTTCGTCCGCTTTCCATCCTCAGACGAATGGCCAGACCGAGCGGATTAATCAGACCCTGGAGACATATCTGAGGTGTTTTGTGTCTGCTGACCAGGATGATTGGGTTGCTTTTTTGCCATTGGCGGAGTTCGCTCTCAATAATCGGGCCAGCTCTGCCACTTTGGTGTCCCCGTTTTTCTGTAATTCGGGGTTTCATCCTCGATTTTCCTCTGGTCAGGTGGAATCTTCGGATTGTCCTGGAGTGGATGCTGTGGTGGAGAGATTGCATCAGATCTGGGGGCAGGTGGTGGACAATTTGAGGTTGTCCCAGGAGAAGACTCAGCTTTTTGCCAACCGCCACCGTCGTGTTGGTCCTCGGCTTTCTGTTGGGGATTTGGTGTGGTTGTCTTCTCGTTTTGTCCCTATGAGGGTCTCTTCTCCTAAGTTTAAGCCTCGGTTTATCGGCCCGTATAAGATATTGGAGATTCTTAACCCTGTTTCCTTCCGTTTGGACCTCCCTGCATCCTTTTCTATTCATAACGTTTTTCATCGGTCATTATTGCGCAGGTATGAGGTACCGGTTGTGCCTTCCGTTGAGCCTCCTGCTCCGGTGTTGGTTGAGGGTGAGTTGGAGTACGTTGTGGAGAAAATCTTGGACTCTCGTGTTTCCAGACGGAGACTCCAGTATCTGGTCAAGTGGAAGGGATACGGCCAGGAGGATAATTCTTGGGTGAATGCATCTGATGTTCATGCCTCCGATCTGGTTCGTGCCTTTCATAGGGCCCATCCTGATCGCCCTGGTGGTTCTGGTGAGGGTTCGGTGCCCCCTCCTTGAGGGGGGGGTACTGTTGTGAATTTGGATTCTGGGCTCCCCCGGTGGCTACTGGTGGAATTGAACTGGTGTCTTCATCTTCTCTGTTCACCTGTTCCCATCAAGATGTGGGAGTCGCTATATAACCTTGCTGCTCTGTTAGTTGCTTGCCGGTCAACAATGTTATCAGAAGCCTCTCTGTGCTTGTTCCTGCTCCTAGACAACTACTAGATAAGTTGGACTCTTGTCCATGTTTGTTTTTGCATTTTGTTCCAGTTCACAGCTGTAGTTTCGTTACTGTGTCTGGAAAGCTCTTGTGAACGGGAATTGCCACTCTGGTGTTATGAGTTAATGCCAGAGTTTTAAAGTAATTTCTGGATGGTGTTTTTTGATAGGGTTTTCAGCTGACCATGAAAGTGTCCTTTCTGTCTTCTGCTATGTAGTAAGTGGACCTCAAATTTGCTAAACCTATTTTCATACTACGTTTGTTATTTCATCTCAACTCACCGCCAATACATGTGGGGGGCCTCTGTCTCCTTTCGGGGTATTTCTCTAGAGGTGAGCTAGGACTAATATTTTCCTCTGCTAGCTTTATTTAGTCCTCCGGCTGGGCTGGGCATCTAGAATCAACGTAGGCATGCTACCCGGCCACTGCTAGTTGTGCGTTAGGTTTAGTTCATGGTCAGCTCAGTTCCCATCTTCCAAGAGCTAGTTCCTATATATGCTTATGCTATGTTCTCTTGCCATTGAGATCATGACAGTGTCCCCTCACACCGTTAATCCGTCCGGTCGGAGGGACTTTCCTTTGTCATGTGACGCAGCACTGCTGTAATTCTTACCCCCTTGGCGCCGTGCGCCGCCTCCTCAGCGTTGTTTGAATCTGTCCCGGAGCCTGCGCTGTTATGTTAGCCCTTGTCCATGCACACATTTTGCGCTGCCCATCTTCTGACATCATTTGGTGTCAGGCTGGCTGCGCCTGTGCGGCTGCGCTGGCCAAGATCCCGCCTCGCTGTGTCATCTAATGTAATCACTCTGCGGACCTGTGATCCATGGGCATGCGCAGTGCATATCCTTGCCTCTCACTCCCCTCCTTCCAGCTTCTTCAGACTGTGCGGCGTCATGGCCGTGGCATGCTATTAGGGATCAGCTGACGGCGCACAATCAGAAGAAGGCTGAGGGAGATGAGAGAGAGGCGGATGTTAAGATATGCACTGCGCATGTCCATGGATCACAGGCCCGCAGTGGGATTAAATCAGAAGACACCATGAGGCGGGATCTCGTCCAGCGCGGCCGCACAGGCGCAGCCAGCCTGACACCAAATGATGTCAGAAGATGGGCAGCGCAAAATGTGTGCATGGACAAGGGCTAACATAACAGCGCAAGCTCCGGGACAGATTCAAACAACGCTGAGGAGGCGGCGCACGGCGCCAAGGGGGTAAGAATGACAGCTGTGCTGTGTCACATGACAAAGGAAAGTCCCTCCGACCGGACGGTTTAACGGTGTGAGGGGACACATTTCATAAGTGTCAAGTTCAGCGTGTGCAAGGAGCACCACAAAAAGAGCCACTTTTTCCTTTTGCATCATTATTACTGCTGCACAAGGTGGCTCTTTCAGTAACAAATGCTTTGGGGGGGGGACAGGTTCCCTTAAATTTAAGTTGTTGTGCCTGCGTGGCGGTCGCATGACACGTTGCCGTATACACTGCAGGGGAGCAGCAGGCATTACTGAACCCCACTAACACATTGGCGAGGTGTTTGGCTCTGTGCGGACAGCACTTCTGGACAACAACTAGCGGTGTTGTAGCCCAGGGACAGCAGGAGGTGGAGGAGATAGGAGGGATTGCCACACACACAGCTGGGGAACAGCTGACGTTACTGAACCCCAATAACAGAGGAGCGACTGTTGACTGTGCGTACAGCACTACCAGGCAACAACTAGCGGTGTTGGAGCCCAGGGACATCAGGAGGAGGAGGTGGAGGAGATAGGAGGGATTGCCACACACACAGCTGGGGAACAGCTAACGTTACTGAACCCCAATAACAGAGGAGCGACTGTTGACTGTGCGCACAGCACTACCAGGCAACAACTAGCGGTGTTGGAGCCCAGGGACATCAGGAGGAGGAGGTGGAGGAGATAGGAGGGATTGCCACACACACAGCTGGGGAACAGCTGATGTTACTGAACCCCAATAACAGAGGAGCGACTGTTGACTGTGCGTACAGCACTACCAGGCAACAACTAGCGGTGTTGGAGCCCAGGGACAGCAGGAGGAGGAGGTGGAGGAGATAGGAGGGATTGCCACACACACAGCTGGGGAACAGCTGACGTTTCTGAACCCCAATAACAGAGGAGTGACTGTTGACTGTGCGTACAGCACTACCAGGCAACAACTAGCGGTGTTGGAGCTCAGGGACAGCAGGAGGAGGAGGTGGAGGAGATATGAGGGATTGCCACACACACAGCTGGGGAACAGCTGACGTTACTGAACCCCAATAACAGAGGAGCGTCTGTTGACTGTGCGTACAGCACTACCAGGCAACAACTAGCGGTGTTGGAGCCCAGGGACAGCAGGAGGAGGAGGTGGAGGAGATAGGAGGGATTGACACACACACAGCTGGGGAACAGCTGACGTTACTGAACCCCAATAACAGAGGAGCGACTGTTGACTGTGCGTACAGCACTACCAGGCAACAACTAGCGGTGTTGGAGCCCAGGGACATCAGGAGGAGGAGGTGGAGGAGATAGGAGGGATTGCCACACACACAGCTGGGGAACAGCTGACTGTTATGATCCCAGTGGTAGAGGATCTCTGGAATTCCGGCAAGGTCAACAAAAACAAAAGAACTGCTCTAGGGAGGTGGAAACTGGGCTAACCGCATAACTGATCCTAACACAACAACTAGAAGTAGCCGGTGAACGTGCCTACGTTGATTCTAGACGTCTCGAGCCGGCCGGAGAACTGACTACCCCTAGAGGGAAAATAAGACCTCACTTGCCTCCAGAGAAATTGAACCCCAAAGATATAGAAAGCCCCCAACAAATAATAACGGTGAGGCAAGAGGAAAACACAAACGTAGAGATGAACTAGATTCAGCAAAGTGAGGCCCACTAGTCTAGATAGGCAGAAAATAGATAGTGAACTATGCGGTCAGCAGAAAACCCTGCAAAAACATCCACGCTGAATATTTCAAGAACCCCCACACCGACTGACGGTGCGGAGGGAGAATATCAGCACCCTAGAGCTTCCAGCGAGCTAGAAAATCACATATTAAGCAAGCTGGACAAAAACACTGAAAAATGCAAATGATCCAAAGTATTCAAAACGGACTTAGCTTTTCTTGCATGAGACAGACGAAAAGGAATCAGGAGGAGACCTTATAGGACTGGATACAACAATGCCAGGCAAGAGACTGAGTCCAGAGGAGACCTAAATAGGGAACACCCGCTGCTTAAAGACACAGCTGGAGCCTAGGCCTGCAACAAGACATGCCTCACACAATACCATTAGTGACCACCAGAGGGAGCCCAGAAACACAGTTCACAACAGTACCCCCCCCTTGAGGAGGAGTCACCGAACCCTCACCAAGACCCCCAGGGGGATCAGGATGAGCAGCGTAAAAGGCATGAACCAAATCAGCCGCATGAACATCAGAGGCGACAACCCAGGAATTATCCTCCTGACCATAGCCTTTCCACTTAACTAAATACTGAAGTCTCCGTCTAGAAATACGAGAATCCAAAATCTTCTCCACCACGTACTCCAACTCGCCCTCAACCAAAACCGGGGCAGGAGGCTCAACAGCAGGAACCATAGGCGCCACGTACCGCCGCAACAAGGACCTTTGGAACACATTATGAATAGCAAATGACGCTGGAAGGTCCAAGCGAAAAGACACCGGGTTAAGGATTTCCAAAATCTTATAAGGACCGATAAAGCGAGGCTTGAACTTAGGAGAGGAGACCTTCAAAGGAACATGCCGAGAAGACAACCAAACCAAATCCCCAACACGAAGTCGGGGACCCACACCGCGGCGGCGGTTGGCAAAACGCTGGGCCTTCTCTTGTGACAATTTCAAATTGTCCACCACATGGTTCCAAATCCGCTGCAACCTATCCACCACAGAATCAACCCCAGGACAGTCAGAAGGTTCAACCTGGCCCGAGGAGAAACGAGGATGAAAACCAGAGTTGCAGAAAAAGGGTGAAACCAAAGTGGCAGAACTAGCCCGATTATTAAGGGCAAACTCGGCCAGTGGCAAAAAGGTAACCCAGTCGTCCTGATCAGCAGAAACAAAACATCTTAAATAAGTCTCCAACGTCTGATTAGTTCGCTCGGTCTGGCCATTAGTCTGAGGATGAAAAGCCGACGAAAAAGACAAATCAATACCCATCTTAGCACAAAAGGATCGCCAGAATCTGGACACAAACTGGGATCCTCTGTCAGACACAATATTTTCAGGGATGCCGTGCAAACGAACCACATTCTGAAAGAACAAAGGAACCAAATCAGAGGAGGAAGGCAACTTAGGCAAGGGCACCAAATGGACCATTTTAGAAAAACGATCGCACACCACCCAGATGACAGACATCTTCCGAGATACCGGAAGATCCGAAATGAAATCCATGGAAATGTGCGTCCAAGGCCTCTTCGGGATAGGCAAGGGCAAAAGCAACCCGCTGGCACGAGAACAGCAAGGCTTAGCCCGAGCACAAATCCCACAGGACTGCACAAAAGAACGCACATCCCGCGACAAGGAAGGCCACCAAAAGGACCTAGCCACCAAATCTCTGGTACCGAAAATCCCAGGATGCCCCGCCAACACCGAAGAATGAACCTCAGAAATAACTCTGCTAGTCCATCTGTCAGGGACAAACAGTCTCTCTGGTGGGCAACGATCAGGCCTATCAGCCTGAAATTTCTGCAGCACTCGTCGCAAATCTGGGGAAATGGCAGACAAAATCACTCCCTCTCTGAGAATACCAGCCGGCTCCGAGACTCCCGGAGAGTCAGGCACAAAACTCCTAGAAAGTGCATCAGCCTTCACGTTCTTCGAACCAGGCAGGTACGAGACCACAAAGTCAAAACGGGAGAAAAACAACGACCAACGAGCCTGTTTAGGATTCAGGCGCTTGGCAGACTCGAGATAAATCAGATTTTTATGATCAGTCAAGACCACCACACGATGTTTAGCTCCCTCGAGCCAATCTCGCCACTCCTCAAATGCCCACTTCATAGCCAACAGCTCCCGATTACCAACATCATAGTTCCGCTCAGTAGGCGAAAATTTTCTAGAAAAGAAGGCGCATGGCTTCATCACGGAGCCATCAGAACTTTTTTGCGACAAAACGGCCCCTGCACCAATCTCAGAAGCATCAACTTCAACCTGGAAGGGAAGCGAGACATCCGGCTGGCACAAGACTGGCGCCGAAGTAAACCGACGCTTCAGCTCCCGAAAGGCTTCCACGGCCGCAGGAGACCAATTAGCAACATCAGAACCCTTCTTGGTCATATCCGTCAAAGGTTTAACCACGCTAGAAAAATTAGCGATAAAACGACGGTAAAAATTAGCAAAGCCCAAGAACTTCTGCAGGCTCTTAACAGACGTGGGCTGAGTCCAGTCATGAATGGCGCGGACCTTGACTGGGTCCATCTCCACAGTAGAAGGGGAAAAAATAAAACCCAAAAAAGAAACCTTCTGTACCCCAAAGATACATTTTGAGCCCTTCACAAATAAAGCATTCTCACGCAGAACCTGAAACACCATCCTGACCTGGTTCATATGGGACTCCCAATCATCAGAAAAAACCAAAATATCATCCAGATAAATAATCATAAATTTATCCAGATATTTCCGGAAGATGTCATGCATGAAGGACTGAAACACAGAAGGAGCATTAGAGAGTCCAAAAGGCATCACCAGGTACTCAAAATGACCCTCGGGCGTATTAAATGCTGTTTTCCATTCATCTCCCTGCTTTATGCGCACAAGGTTATACGCACCACGAAGATCTATCTTGGTGAACCAACTGGCACCCTTAATCCGAGCAAACAAATCAGACAACAATGGCAAAGGATACTGAAATTTCACCGTGATCTTATTCAGAAGACGATAATCTATACAAGGTCTCAAAGAACCGTCTTTCTTGCCCACAAAAAAGAATCCTGCACCAAGAGGAGAAGAGGATGGGCGAATATGTCCCTTCTCCAAAGACTCCTTTATATAACTCCGCATCGCGGCATGCTCTGGCACAGATAAATTAAAGAGTCGTCCCTTAGGAAATTTACTACCAGGAATCAAATCTATAGCACAATCACAGTCCCTATGAGGAGGAAGGGCACTGGAACTGGGCTCATTAAATACATCCTGATAGTCTGACAAAAACTCAGGGATCTCAGAAGGAGTAGAAGAAGCAATAGACACCAATGGAGAATCGCCATGAATCCCCTGACAACCCCAACTTGACACAGTCATAGCTTTCCAATCTAAAACTGGATTATGGGCCTGCAACCATGGCAGACCCAAAACAACAACATCATGCATTTTATGCAGTAACAGAAAACGAATCACCTCCTGATGTACAGGAGTCATGCACATGGTCACTTGCGTCCAATACTGAGGTTTATTCTCTGCCAATGGCGTAGCATCAATTCCTCTAAGAGGAATAGGAATTTCCAAAGGCTCCAGGACAAACCCACAGCGCCTGGCAAACGACAAATCCATCAGACTCAGAGCAGCACCAGAATCCACAAAAGCCATAACTGAGTAAGAAGATAATGAACAAATTAAAGTCACAGACAAAATAAACTTAGGCTGAAAAGTACTAATGGCGACAGGATTAACAATTTTTTTTAAACGTTTAGAGCATGCTGAGATAACATGTGTTGAATCACCACAGTAAAAACACAACCCATTTTGACGTCTATGATTTTGCCGCTCGGCTCTGGTCAGAATTCTGTCACATTGCATAGAATCAGGTGACCGTTCAGACAGCACCGCCAAAGGATTAACAGATTTGCGCTCCCGCAAACGACGATCAATTTGAATGGCCAGAGCCATTGAATCATTCAGACCTGTAGGGATAGGAAACCCCACCATCACATTCTTAATGGCTTCAGAAAGACCATTTCTGAAATTTGCGGCCAGGGCACACTCATTCCATTGAGTAAGCACGGACCATTTCCGAAATTTTTGACAATACACCTCAGCTTCGTCCTGACCTTGAGAGATAGCCAGCAACATTTTTTCAGCCTGATTTTCAAGATTAGGCTCCTCATAAAGCAAACCAAGTGCCAGAAAAAACGCATCAACATTCACCAATGCAGGATCTCCTGGCGCCAGAGAGAAGGCCCAATCTTGAGGGTCGCCGCGCAAGAAGGAGATAACAATTTTTACTTGCTGAGCGGAATCACCAGAGGAACGAGGTTTCAGAGACAGAAACAATTTACAATTATTCCTAAAATTCAGGAACTTAGATCTATCTCCAAAAAACGGCTCAGGAATAGGTATTTTTGGTTCAGACATAGGGCTATGGATAACAAAATCCTGAATGCTTTGCACCCTAGTAGCAAGCTGAGCCACACTAGAAGTCAGAGTCTGGACATTCATATCTGCAGCAGAGCTCCAGCCACTCAGAGTAAAAGGGGATGGAAGAAGCTAGGCAAACTGCAGCAACACAAAAAAAAAACAAAAAAAACTCAGAACTTCTTTTAATCCCGCTTCTGCGATGCAATAAACATTTTCGTTTGGCCTGGCATACTGTTATGATCCCACTGGTAGAGGATCTCTGGAATTCCGGCAAGGTCAACAAAAACAAAAGAACTGCTCTAGGGAGGTGGAAACTGGGCTAACCGCATAACTGATCCTAACACAACAACTAGAAGTAGCCGGTGAACGTGCCTACGTTGATTCTAGACGTCTCGAGCCGGCCGGAGAACTGACTACCCCTAGAGGGAAAATAAGACCTCACTTGCCTCCAGAGAAATTGAACCCCAAAGATATAGAAAGCCCCCAACAAATAATAACGGTGAGGCAAGAGGAAAACACAAACGTAGAGATGAACTAGATTCAGCAAAGTGAGGCCCACTAGTCTAGATAGGCAGAAAATAGATAGTGAACTATGCGGTCAGCAGAAAACCCTGCAAAAACATCCACGCTGAATATTTCAAGAACCCCCACACCGACTGACGGTGCGGAGGGAGAATATCAGCACCCTAGAGCTTCCAGCGAGCTAGAAAATCACATATTAAGCAAGCTGGACAAAAACACTGAAAAATGCAAATGATCCAAAGTATTCAAAACGGACTTAGCTTTTCTTGCATGAGACAGACGAAAAGGAATCAGGAGGAGACCTTATAGGACTGGATACAACAATGCCAGGCAAGAGACTGAGTCCAGAGGAGACCTAAATAGGGAACACCTGCTGCTTAAAGACACAGCTGGAGCCTAGGCCTGCAACAAGACATGCCTCACACAATACCGTTAGTGACCACCAGAGGGAGCCCAGAAACACAGTTCACAACAGCTGACGTTACTGAACCCCAATAACAGAGGAGCGACTGTTGACTGTGCGTACAGCACTACCAGGCAACAACTAGCGGTGTTGGAGCCCAGGGACAGCAGGAGGAGCAGAGGAACACAGTGTAGGCTGAAGCCTGATTGGAGTAAGTCGAAAGGGAACCTTTAACCCCCCCAAGGCGTTTGTAGCTGAAAGAGCCAGCTTGTGCAGCACAAAGGATGCAAAAGGAAAAGGTGGCTCTTTTCATTATGCTCCTTGCAAACACAGAACTAAACACTTATAAAATGTGTCCCCTGATACCGTGAGACCGTCCCGGAGGTGGGACTTTCCTTCGTAATATGACGCAGCACAGCTGTCATTCCTACCCCCTTGGCGCCGTGCCCCGGCTCCTCAGCGTTGCTTGATTCCGTCCCGGAGCCTGCGCTATTATGTTATCCCTTGGCCAGGCACACTTAGCGCTGCCCATCTTCTGACATCATTTGGTGTCAGGCTGGCCGAGAGCCCGCCTCACAGTGTCATCTAATGTAATCCCACCGCGGGCCTGGGATCCGTGGCCATGCGCAGTGCATATCCTCGCCTCTCACTCCCCTCCCTACGGCTTCTTCAGACTGTGCGGCATCACGGCCGTGGCATGCTATTAGGGATCAGCTGACGGCGCACAGTCTGAAGAAGGCGTAGGGAGATGAGTGAGAGGCGGAGGTTCAGATATGCACTGCGCATGTCCATGGATCTCAGGCCCCCAGTGGGATTAAATCAGAAGACACTGCGAGGCGGGCTCTCGGACAGCGCGGCCGCACAGGTGCAGTCAGCCTGACACCAAATGATGTCAGAAGAGGGGCAGCGCTAAGTGTGCCTGGCCAAGGGATAACATAACAGCGCAGGCTCCGGGACGGAATCAAACAACGCTGAGGAGCCGGGGCATGGCGCCAAGGGGGTAGGAATGACAGCTGTGCTGCGTCATATTATGAAGGAAAGTCCCACCTCCGGGACGGTTTTACGGTATCAGTGGACACATTTTATAAGTGTTAAGTTCTGCGTGTGCAAGGAGCTAAACAAAAATAGCTACCTTTTCCTTGTGCAGCATTACTGCTGCACAAGGTGGCTCTTTCAGTAACAAACGCCTTGGGGGGGGGACAGGTTCCCTTACATTTCAGTTGTTGTGTCAGCGTGGCGGTCGCAGGACACATTGCCGGCTACACAGCTGGGGATCAGCTGACGTTACTGAAACCCAATAACACTGGGTCGTATGTTTTGACTGTGCAGACGGCACTTCTGAGCCTCAACTGGCGGTGTTGGAGCCCAGGAATTAAAGTTCAGGTGGTAGAAAGATGAACACAACAGGAGACCTGGATACTGTAGACAGTCACCTAATTATTTAATCAGGAAGAGGAGTGGCAAATTCCTGCGAGATCCAGGCCTTGTTCATTTTCAGGAAAGTAAGCCGGTCAACTTTATCAGAGGATAGTCGCATGCGACGGTCAGTTAGTACACCACCTGGAGCACTAAAGACGCGTTCCGATAATACACTAGCCGCAGGGCAAGCCAGCACCTCCAATGCATACTGGCTTAGCTCTGGCCACGTATCCAGCTTTGAGACCCAAAACTTGAAAGGGGAAGAGCCGTCTGGGAGTACAGCAAGAGGGCAAGACATGTAGTCTGTCACCATCTGACGGAACCGTTGCCTCCTGCTAACTGGAGCCGTCTGTGATGGTGTAGACTTTTGTGGCGGGCACAAAAAACTGTGCCACAGTTGGGCCATACTGGTCTTGCCTTGGGCAGAGGCACTGCTTCTGCTCCCTCTTTGTGCAGAGCCTCCTCCACTGCCTGGACGCACTGAGCTGCTTTGTAATGCACTAGCAGCACTTCTCTCAGTTGGAATGGAGAAGATGATGGAATTCACCAGTGTGTCTTGGTACTCCCGCATTTTTCGCTCCCGGTTCAACGGTGTGATGAGGCTTTCTACGTTGTCCCGGTAGCGAGGATCGAGGAGGGTGAACACCCAATAATCAGACATGTTGAGAATGTGGGCGATGCGGCGGTCGTTTCTCAGGCACTGCAGCATGTAACCCACCATGTGCTGCAGACTGCCAACTGGCCAAGAAACGCTGTCCCCTGCTGGAGGCGTGATCTCTGCCCGCTCGTCATCACCCCACCCTCGCTGTACACACTGAGTACTGGACAATTATGTAACTCCCTCCTCTGGACGGATGTCTTCCTCCTCCATTGACTCCTCCTCATCCTCCTCACAAAGTGTCCCCTGCCTACGCGTTTGTGAGGAACCACGTGGCGCTGACTGTCCAGAAGATGATGGAAATGGTGAATCCTCATCCTCCACCTCTTCCACGACATCATCCCTTAGCGCTTGCAGTGATTTTTCAAGCAGGCAGATAAGGGAGACAGTCATGCTGACTAGTGCATCATCTGCAGTCGCCATCCGCGTGGAATAATCGAAGGGACGCAAAACCTGGCAGACGTCCTTCATAGTGGCCCACTCTGTGGTTGTGAAGTCTGAACGGCGCGGAGTGCGACTTCTTTGCGCCTGATGCAGCTGGTACTCCATTACAGCTTGCTGCTGCTCACACAACCGCTCCAACATATGTAACGTGGAATTCCACCTGGTAGGTAGGTCACATATGATGCGATGTTCCGGCAGGCGGTGTCGGGGCTGCAGAGCCGCAATGCGCGATTTTGTCGTGCTGGAACGCCGCAAGTGAGCACACTCTAGGCGGACCTTGTGCAGCAGTGCATCAAAATCCGGATAGTCCCTCAAAAAACTCTGCATGACCAAATTGAGCACATGTGCCAGACATGGGATGTGAGTGAGGTTGCCAAGGCCCAGAGCTGCCACCAGATTTCGGCCATTATCACACACTACCATGCCTGGCTGGAGATTTGCTGGCACAAACCACACATCGCTCTCCTGCTTGATGGCATTCCAGAGCTCCTGCGCTGTGTGGCTTCGATTCCCCAAAGAAATTAATTTCAAGACGGCCTGTTGACGTTTGGCCACGGCTGTGCTCATATCGGTCGTAACAGGTAAACGTTCATCACGGGTCCATGTGGAGGTGGACTGTGACGGCTCCTGCAGCAATGATTCTGAGGAACTGATGTAAGAGGAGGAGTCAATGCGTACAGAATGGATTCCTGCAATCCTTGGAGTGGGCAGGACACGTCCTGCGCCACTCGCACGATCTGTACCCGGCTCAACGACATTAACCCAATGGGCAGTGAGGGAAAGGTATCGCCCCTGTCCATGTTGACTGGTCCACGCATCGGTGGTGAGGTGGACCTTGCTACTGACGGTGTTCAGTAGCGCGTGTTTCATGTGTCCCTCCACATGCTTGTGCAGGGTAGGGACAGGTTGCCTGCTGAAGTAAAAGCGGCTGGGCACATTGTACTGTGGGACTGCCAATGACATCAAGTCACGGAAGCTGTCAGTCTCCACCAGCCTGAATGACAGCATTTCCAGTGACAGAAGTTTGGCAATGCCTGCAGTCAGAGCCTGTGCTCGTGGGTGGTTTGACGAGAAAGGCCGCCTTTTCTCCCAGGCCTGTACTACCGATGGCTATAGACTGGGCTTGGAGTGTGTGGATGACTGGGAAAGTGGTGCTGTGGGTGGAATTACAGTGGGTCTCTGGATAACAGGGCCAGAGGTTCTTCCACGGCGATCCTGGGAGGAAGCCGAACCAGCTGCGTGTGAGCTGGAGGAAGAGGCAACACGAGCTGAAGAGGTGGTAGCTGCCGCTGTTGGTTGGCCAAGCTCTTCAGTGTGTTTTTCTAACTCCACCGCGTGCCTGTTGCGCACATGTTTCCACATGTTGGAGGTATGGAGGTTGCTGACATTTCGACCTCTTTTGACTTTGTGATGACACACCTTGCATTTGACATAGCAAATGTCATCTGCAACTGTGTCAAAAAAGGGCCAGACACTGCAAGTCTTGGGAGCGCCCTTTTTGGCTTTTGGAACAGACATGCTCCTAACGGGTGCCAAAGTGGAGGCTACAGGCTGCGCAGTCTTCCCCCTCCCTCTACCTCTTTGGCCCGTTCTAGGAATCTCTTCCTCGGAGCTGCTCCCACCACCTTCCTGTCCCTCACGCCATGATGGGTCAAGGACCTCATCATCTACACTACCCTCTGCCACCAACTGCTCCTCCTGGGTAGTCTCAGCAGCAGAGCACGCACCAGAAAGTGGCACCTGAGTGTCATCATCAGCGGATGTGGCCTGCGATGTGGTGACCGGAGGCACTGGCCCACCCGCCTCTTCAGACTCAGAGAGAAAAAGCTGTTGGTCATCACTGCACCCTGCCTATTCTTCCATTTCTCCAATGCTGCTTGGCTGGCCCCCTGTTTCCAAGCCAAGAGATTCAGAGAACAGAAGTAGAGAAGGCTCCTGTCCTGGGCTCTCTGTCTGCCTGGCCAATTTGGCAGGTGGTGAAGAGACAGATGGCTGCTCTCCAGTGCTCTGTGTCTGTGAGGATGTGGCACTAATTGAAGTCGATGCGTTAGCTGCCATCCATCCGACAACGGCTTCAATTTGGTCTTCACGCAGCAGCGGTGTACGGCGCTCTGCGACAAAGCTGCGCATGAAAGACTGTTCCCTGGTGAAACTGGGTGCTGAGGAGTCACCGGTGCCCGCAGCAGGCACAGAATCCCCACGTCCTCTCCCTGCTCCACGCCCACGCCCACGTGCCTTACTCCCTGCCTTTTTCATCTTGGTTGACTGATAAAGATAAGCAGAAAAGTACTAACGGCTTTGTGTGCTTATTCCTGAACAGCTCTGAGTCCTAACAGGTATAGGAAACACTAATTTTCTAAAGTGTGGACTAGACTTTAATAAGTGCTAATGTGGCCTACAGAAATGTAAAGTGGTGTGTTTGGTGAACTTTATTATTTATTTATTTTTGGGGGGCTGAACTGACAACAGAGAGAGCTGCAGTCACACGGAGACCGTGCAGACAGACGTAAACGGCGCTGCAAGGCCCAAAAAAACTCCTCTACTTTATCCTATGTAGTGTTTTTCCACAAGTTAGCTGGATACGGGTGGAAAGACACTAATACGAATTTTTTGAAAAAATGTGCAGCAGCCTGCACTACTTAAAACAAAAGGAAAATTGATTTTACGGTATGACGCAGTGAAGAACCCTGAGCTGGATACAACCAGGCTATGGCTGCTCACAGACTACAGGGCGAGCTGCAGTCACACGGAGACCGTGCAGACAGCCGTTAACGGCGCTGCAAGGCCCAAAAAACCTCCTCTACTTTATCCTATGTAGTGTTTTTCCACAAGTTAGCTGGATACGGGTGGAAAGACACTAATACGAATTTTTTGAAAAAATGTGCAGCAGCCTGCACTACTTAAAACAAAAGGAAAATTGATTTTACGGTATGACGCAGTGAACAACCCTGAGCTGGATACAACCAGGCTATGGCTGCTCACAGACTACAGGGCGAGCTGCAGTCACACGGAGACCGTGCAGACAGCCGTTAACGGCGCTGCAAGGCCCAAAAAACCTCCTCTACTTTATCCTATGTAGTGTTTTTCCACAAGTTAGCTGGATACGGGTGGAAAGACACTAATAGGAATTTTTTGAAAAAATGTGCAGCAGCCTGCACTACTTAAAACAAAAGGAAAATTGATTTTACGGTATGACGCAGTGAACAACCCTGAGCTGGATACAACCAGGCTATGGCTGCTCACAGACTACAGGGCGAGCTGCAGTCACAGGGAGACCGTGCAGACAGCCGTAAACGGCGCTGCAAGGCCCAAAAAACCTCCTCTACTTTATCCTATGTAGTGTTTTTCCACAAGTTAGCTGGATACGGGTGGAAAGACACTAATAGGAATTTTTTGAAAAAATGTGCAGCAGCCTGCACTACTTAAAACAAAAGGAAAATTGATTTTACGGTATGACGCAGTGAACAACCCTGAGCTGGATACAACCAGGCTATGGCTGCTCACAGACTACAGGGCGAGCTGCAGTCACACGGAGACCGTGCAGACAGCCGTAAACGGCGCTGCAAGGCCCAAAAAACCTCCTCTACTTTATCCTATGTAGTCTTTTTCCACAAGTTAGCTGGATACGGGTGGAAAGTCACTAATAGGAATTATTAGAAAAAATGAGCAGCAGACTACACTACTTGAAAAAAAAAAAAAAGAACAGTATGAGGCAATGAACCACCCTCCCTGAACTGAATACAACCAGCTATGGATGGCCTATGGCTGCACACAGACTAGAGTGGGCTGCACTCACACACACACACACACACACAGACCTTGCAGATCGCTGTGAAAACAGCGCTGCAAGGCAAAAGCAAGGTGATTAGTAGGTGAACACAGCGGTTGCTAAATTAGCCTTGGAAAAGCACAAAGAAGCAAATCGCTATCTCTAAACTGGCCCTCAGTCAGCAAACAGCGTCCTGTCACTAACTGAATTCACAGCAGAGTGAGCGCAAAATGGCGCCAGCGACTTTTAAACTGCATCATGACATCATTTCAGCAGCCAATCACAGCCTTGCCAGTAGTTTCATGCCCTCCATGCTGAACAGGATGTGCCCACACTTGGAATCATTCTCATTGGCTGATTTCGTGCAAATTTGTGCAGTTTGAATCCTGGGAACTTCCGATTCCGGTATCCGATACGCGGCAAGTATCGGAACTCGGTATCGGAATTCCGATACCGCTAAGTATCGGCCGATACCCGATACTTGCGGTATCGGAATGCTCAACACTAGTAAAAAGTAATATGATGGAAAAAGGTGGACATACACAAAATTACCATATGGAATGTATGAATGAATGAATGAATGAAACAATAGCCATTTTCCTTATATTTAATTTAGAATACATTTATGTATTTTGATTCGGCTATGGAATTATTTTGAATAAAATTGCTAAAATTCTGAATTCTAATAAAAACAAAGTATCTCATTTACAGGATACCATTTAGTCATTGGAAAAACACAACCCCCGTAATGTCACCGCTTGTTTTTTGAGTTGTATCAATATAATTATGCAACATGGAACATATTGTCTGCCTGTATATCATAACAATACAACCAGCATGGTAGCAAAGAGGCAGAATGATTCAGCTAATGGAATAATAATTCTAGAAAATAGTTTTCAGTAAAATAAAAAAAAAGTATTTTTGACAATACACAATAATTTTTACCACCTGACAAAAAAAGAAAAAACAAAGAAATGGTGAATGCAGCACAAAACGTAATTCATTTTGGCACAAATACATAATACATAAAGAGTAACTAATGTATACCATTTTTCTGCTCGAGTAAATCTGATTTACCAAGAATTATAATATCTAACAGAAAGAAATGTGACCAATTACAGTACAGATTTTTTTAAAAATGGTAACAATTCCATATTCTATAAAAACGTAAAAGTTATAAGAAGGGCAAAACATGGGAATGCCCTATTAAATAGTGCTCACATGACCTGCCTAATCTCTTCTACCTATTACTGCAACTTTTGTTTTATGAGCACCGCTGACAAGGGAAAATTCATTTTGCTCCAATTTTACAAATTAATTTTCTCTACAACATTAGCATATCCAGCGATTGGTTTCAGATGCTTGAAAACAAGAACTTCAGCTGACTATTATTTTGACATATTCAGTGCACAAGTCAGAAAAGTCAACACTTTGCCTACTGCATCCTGCACTATAGGAAACGTACTCCGATATCTAGACTGGGCACCGCTATGTGTCTTCAACTTTTTTTTAGCACTGATGCCAGTAATTGTGGCCTATAGAGTTCTGTCCTAGATTATTTTCACAGCTCTCGTACAGTTGGTCACACTTGGCCTCTGGCCTTCCAGGCAAAGTTCCAATTTCCTGTTGACCTGTCAGCCAATCCTGATGCAGCGTGAGTGTAGTGCCCATTACAGGACCCTCAGGTGTTGTATCTAGCTTTTCTCAAGCATAGTTTAATTATCCTTCTAAGGGTACTGTCACACTCTGCAACTTTCCAACGATCACGACCAGCGATACGACCTGGCCGTGATCATTGGTAAGTCGTTGTGTGGTCGCTGGGGAGCTGTCATACAGACCGCTCTCCAGCGACCAACGATGCCGAGGTCCCGGGTAACCAGGGTAAACATCGGGTTACTAAGCGCAGGGCCGTGCTTAGTAACCTGATGTTTACCGTGGTTACCAGCGTAAATGTAAAAAAAAACAAAAACGTACATACTCACATTCCGGTGTCCTTCAGGTCCCTTGCCATCTGCTTCCCGCACTGACTGAGTGCCGCCGTAAAGTGAAAGCAGATCACAGCGGTGACGTCGCCGCTGTGATCTGCTCTCACTTTCCGGCCGGCAGTCAGTCAGAGCGGGAAGCAGACGGCAAGGGACCTGAAGGACACCGGAATGTGAGTATGTACGGTTTGGTTTCTTTTACTTTTACGCTGGTAACCACGGTAAACATCGGGTTACTAAGCGCGGCCCTGCGCTTAGTAACCCGATGTTTACCCTGGTTACAAGCGAACGCATCGCTGGATCGCTGTCACACACAACGATCCAGCGATGACAGCGGGAGATCCAGCGACGAAAGAAAGTTCCAAACGATCTGCTACGACGTACGATTCTCAGCAGGGTCCCTGATCGCAGTAGCGTGTCAGACACTGCGATATCGTATGGATATCGCTGGAACGTCACGGATCGTACCGTCGTAGCGACCAAAGTGCCACTGTGTGACAGTACCCTAAGAAAGCTGAGAAATCTTCTGCTCAAACCTTATATCAAAGAACGAGCACAGTGAAAGTATATGAGCTAGGAGAGCATGCTCATGTTAAGGCCTCATTCACATATTCAATTTTCGCATACGAGTGCTATCCATGTTTTTCAAGGTTAGCACTCGTACCTGTGATTGTCTATGGGGCCATTTACATGTCCAATTTTTTCCTCGGACCGAGAGGTCCAGAGAGAATATCAAAGAGATGTCCGATTTTGATCCGAGGGCCGGATCAAAATCAGCACCACAAGACAATTGGTCGGTGACATCCAATTTTCACAGACTGTCAAAATGGAGAAGATGGAGACATTTTCTTTTAAATTTCTCCACGTACAAGAAAATCGGATGACACTCGTACCAAACTTTGATCAAACTTTGCTCCAACTGTGATCAGAGTCTGATCAAAATAATCAGTCCAATTTTCTTGTACGCCAAAAAAATTGGATGTCTGAATGAGGCCTAATCAAAACTTTTACAGGGAGATACATAGATGGTATACAGTCCGCATATCCATTTTTACCATCGGCATGTCATTGGTGTTTTTCACGGATGAACGAGTAAGTAAATTAAAAAGTTTTTCCTATATTTTCCAATGTTAATTTTGGATGGCAAAAGTACAGCATGCAGATGCCATCCATGTGTTGTACTTGTTTTTCACAGACCTATACACTTGTATTGGTACTTTTCATTCATGATGTATGAAAAAAACAGACATGTCTCCCTGGGTTCTACAGTATATAGTGAAAAAACACCCACTTGTAAACAGCACCCCAGATTATAATGGATACGTGTTATATCCGTGAGAAAAGCAAATACAACATGGACGTCTGAATGAGACACAGGCAAGTAAGTAAACTAACTCTTACACATTTAGGGTACCGTCACACATTGAAATTTTCATCGCTGCGACGGCACGATCCGTGACGTCGCAGCGATCGTATGAATATCGCTCCAGCGTCGTAGACTGCGGTCACACGTTGCAATCACGGCGCTGGAGCGATGCCGAAGTCCCCGGGTAACCAGGGTAAACATCGGGTAACTAAGCGCAGGGCCGCGCTTAGTAACCCGATGTTTACCCTGGTTACCAGCGTAAACGTAAAAAAACAAACAGTACATACTCACCCGTCGGTGTCCTTCAGGTCCCTTGCCGTCTGCTTCCTGCTCTGAGTGCAGCCGTACAGTGAGAGCAGATCGCAGCACCGCTGTGATCTGCTCTCACTTTCCGGCCGGCACTCAGAGCAGGAAGCAGACGGCAAGGGACCTGAAGGACACCGACGGGTGAGCATGTACGGTTTGTTTTTTTACGTTTACGCTTGTAACCAGGGTAAACATCGGGTTACTAAGCGCGGCCCTGCGCTTAGTTACCCGATGTTTACCCTGGTTACAAGCGAAGACATCGCTGGATCGCTGTCACACACAACGATCCAGCGATGTCAGCGGGTGATTAAGCGACGAAAGAAAGTTCCATACGATCTGCTACGACGTACGATTCTCAGCAGGATCCCTGATCGCTGCTGCGTGTCAGACACTGCGATATCGTAACGATATCGCTAGAACGTCACGAATCGTAACGTCGTAGCGATGGAAATTTCAATGTGTGACGGTACCCTTAGGCTTCATTCACACCTATGCAGTGCCTTGCGAAAATATTTGGCCACCTGGAACTTTTCAACCTTTTCCCACATATCATGCTTCAAACATAAAGATACCAAATGTAAATTTTTGGTGAAGAATCAACAAGTGGAACACAATTGTGAAGTTGAACGAAATTTATTGGTTATTTTAAATTTTTGTGGAAATTCAAAAACTGAAAAGTGGGGTGTGCAATATTATTCTGCCCCTTTAACTTAATACTTTGTTGGGCCACCTTTTGCTGTGATTACAGCTGCAAGTTGCTTGGCGTATGTCTCTATCAGTTTTGTACATCGAGAGACTGAAATTCTTGCCCATTCTTCCTTGGCAAACAGCTCGAGCTCAGTGAGGTTTGATGGAGATCGTTTGTGAACAGCAGTTTTCAGCTCTTTCCACAGATTCTCGATTGGATTGAGGTCTGGACTGTGACTTGGCCATTCTAACACCTGGATACATTTATTTGTGAACCATTCCATTGTAGATTCTGCTTTACGTTTGGGATCATTGTCTTGTTGGAAGACAAATATCCATCCCAGTCTCAGGTCTTTTGCAGACTCCAACAGGTTTTCTTCAAGAATGGTCCTGTATTTGGCTCCATCCAACTTCCCATCAATTTTTACAATCTTCCCTGTCCCTGCTGAAGAAAAGCAGGCCCAAACCATGATGCTTCCACCACCATGTTTGACAGTGGAGATGGTGTGTTCAGGGTGATGAAATGTGTTGCCTTTACGCCAAACATATCGTTTGGCATTGTTGCTAAAAAGTTTGATTTTGGTTTCATCTGACAAGAGCACCTTCTTCCACATGTTTGGTGTGTCTCCCAGGTGGCTTGTTGCAAACTTTAAACAACACATTTTATGGACATCTTTGAGAAATGGCTTTCTTCTTGCCACTCTTCCATAGAGGCCAGAATTGTGCAGTGTACGACTGATTGTTGTCCTATGGACAGACTGTCCCACCTCAGCTCCCACCTCAGCTGTAGACCTCTGCAGTTCATCCAGAGTGATCATGGGCCTCTTGGCTGCATTACTGATCAGTCTTCTCTTTGTTTGAGATAAAAGTTTAGAAGGACAGCCGGGTCTTGGTAGATTTGCAGTGGTATGATATTCCTTCCATTTCAATATGATGCACAGTGCTCCTTGGAATGTTTAAAGTTTTGGAAATTATTTTGCATCCAAATCCGGCTTGAAACTTCTCCACAACAGTATCACGGACCTGCCTGTTGTGTTCCTTGGCCTTCATGATGCTCTCTGTGCTTCAAACAGAACCCTGAGACTATCACAGATCAGGTGCATTTATACGGAGACTTGATTACACACAGGTGGGTTATATTTATCATCGTTAAGCATTTAGAACAACATTGGATCATTCAGAGATCCACAGTGAACTTCTGGAGTGAGTTTGCTGCACTGAAAGTAAAGGGGCCGAATAATATTGCACGCCCCACTTTTCAGTTTTTGAATTTCCACAAAAATTTAAAATAACCAATAAATTTCGATCTACTTCACAATTGTGTTCCACTTGTTGTTGATTCTTCACCAAAAATTTACATTTGGTATCTTTATGTTTGAAGCATGATATGTGGGAAAAGGTTGAAAAGTTCCAGGGAGCCGAATACTTTTGCAAGGCACTGTATGTTGTATCCTTTTTTTCACTGATTCAATGGGTACCCATTATCTACAATGCTATCCACATGTCCCTGTTTTTTCACGGACTGTGAGCCAATGCAAAACTGATGGAGACATTTCCATTTTTTTTTCTGGTAGCACAGATGACAAGGGCCAATGCAAGTCCGTGAAAAACACATACAGTACACGTGTGCCGTCTATATTCACTGATGACCACACTGATGGTAAAAACAGACACACGGATTACATACTTATCCAAAACACTGATGACACTGGTACCATTTTTTCACGGACGTGTGAATGAAGCCTGAAGTAATGGTGATAGTCAGAAAATTACTTATTATTTAAATCTGATTTTTGTGCTAAATGCATTGGCTAACAAATGTTGGCAATCTTTTTTTGTATATCACGATCTTTATCAAAATAAACAAATAAATACATTAATTAGTAATCTTGTCATTTTTATGCTGGCCGCTTATGCTTTTTTAGACTTATATTTCCTGTCTTTTCTTTTCAGGAAGAGTTTTCTGCAGGCTACTTATCAACACAGAAAGAGTTACAGTGCAGCTAACCCTGCTCTCCTTCCTATCACAATGACTTTGTCATGACTCAGCTGTCAGGTGACCCGAGACCAGGGGCTCCTTTCCTGTCACTACCACTAGGGAGCATCCTAGCTCACCCCAATTCCCCGGGATACTTCTGAAGGTGAAGATACCAGGGCCGCCACTCTTGCATTATCTCCAGAATCAGCTCTCTGCCTGTTCTCTTCCCTCTCCAAGGGAAGAGGGGCGCTACTGTGCACCGCAGTACACCAACCTGACGAACAAGGCAACACAAACAAGGGTAAACTGAAATCCCAAGCATACAAATATTCACTCACATATAAGAGAGGAATGGACCAGGGAGTGCAGGAAAGGCCTCTCCCTGCTCCCACTACACCGGCGTCCTACTACCAGCATGTCCCAAGGTAATTCTGCAGCACCAGCGGCGACATGCACATGCATTCCTTAGGATCTTGGGTTGCTGGTGACGCTATTATTGTTATGTCCTTGGTCTTTCTATTCATATCAGCATCTATTTTTTAGGAGATATCTTACTCCAATGGGCTGCTCTTATGGGCTTGTTACACATAATCTTTAACTATAATGTCTCCCCTTAGGGTTGCCCATCTGTGGATTTGTTCCACTAAGACCAATGACCATTTACCGGTGTGTTGGTGTAGTTAGGATGCCTGGACTCTTTTGTGTTCTTTACCGGCATTGTGTTTAACACCTTTCATGCTGGTTTTGTTTTGCTGTTTCTCTCCCATTCATTGTTTTTTGTCCATGTATATTTATTACAATTTTGTGCATTTGACACTTTAATAAAAATTGTTTCACTGTCTTTGATACCTCTACCGCTTTGTTGTGGATTTTTGGTCAAACCAATATTTTTGATCGTCATTGGATCTATTGACATCCGTTTGCTCCATAACTTAGTGTGTCTTTATAGGTTTATATCTTACCAAGAGAAGATATTCAAGGAGAGAAGGATCAGAAAGCTTAAATTGAAAAGTAGTATCCATTTATTCTCATGGGCGCAACTTTCTCCCTTCTTATGACTTAAAGAGAACACTTTTTTAATTTTTAATTTCGTAAAACAATAGTACTCGTGAAAGTAAGAAATTCTGTAAAATATTTATCAGAGAAATCTGCTTCTTTCTCTGCCAGGGCTAATAATTAATTCCCAAAATTCTCAATTTACTAGTAAAATCTGTATTCAGTGAAGACAGATTTTTACATTACTGAGATAGGAGATGAAAGTTGGCTGTGATAATATTCTATGTAGAGGGAGGAGCTAGAAGCAGAGCTCCTCCCTCCTCATTCCTTCTCCCTTCTACATAGAATCTTATCAGCACCAACTGTCATCTCCTATCTCAGTAATGTAAAAATCTGTCTTCACTGTTCAATTTTACCTGTAAATTGATAATTTTGCAAATGACTGACTAGCCCTGACAGATAATAAAGTGGATTGTTCTGATAATGTAAATTAAAAAGTTACTTATTGTTACATACACTATTGATTTACGAAATAAAAATTAAAATGACAGTTACTTTTTAAAACATATAGATGCTTGGTATTGGTTTCTATGGAGGAGTCGGAAGAGATAGCTTTCGGAAGAAAATTATTGTTTACGCGCATTTTAAGACTGCTTTGTAGGAAACGGATCCGTTTTTTTCAAAATTCGCCGGAATGTGCCTGACGACAAAAACCTGTTGTGTGAAAGTAGCCTAAGACTTTATCAGTTGTATGAAAATGTCAAGGAAAATATTTTGCTGGTTATTCCAATGATGGTGTCACTAAATAAGCAAACTTCACACAGCCTTTTTATTTTAGAATGTATAGAAGATGATTTTAGGCAGCTAGTCTGGTCTGAATCTGAATTCTTCTTGACTTAGAAAAACTTGTTTCAATCATTGTATCTATTGGACTACAAGTGGACAATTGCCCTTCCCATTGAACAACCCAGTTGAAAGTGATGAAAAAACATTTTTCAATCCAGAAAAATATGTTCAAGTCCCCCCGGCTGCATGTCTCCGGCTTTTAGACAGCCACAACACATGTAGGGATTGTCTAACAAACAGCCAATCCTAGCATGTGTGGCGCTAAACATGCAGCCGTGGGGATTCGAACATATTTTTCGAGCTCTGATAACACCTTATCCCGGCATGTTCGCTCATCATTAGAATTTAAAGCAAAAAATTATTTATTGTGACTTCATTAAAATAGTAGCATGGGCATAAAAAATACTGACGCGTTTCGAATCTGACTGATTTTTCATCTATTTTTGCTTATGATTCGTTTTGAGGGATCGAAGCAATTCTTTTCATCACTTTGGACAAAGCTGCTTGATACCTCACAGTCATAAGCTTCATACATGTACAATGGAGTTGATTGCCCAGGAACCTCATTGAACATATATATATTGGATGGACTACCTTTATCTACAAACTTTCTTACATTATTGAACAATGCAATTGAATCTGACTACTTTCTAAAACATTTCCAGAAGAATAGAATGTGTTTGACCACAACATGATCACAAAGCCAAGTTATCGTTTAGTCATTCATAATTATTCAGTCACGTTACAGTTAGAAGTTCAAGAACGGTGGTGGCCTTCTTGTGATGTGAGTTGGCCGTTGGGCAATCACATGGAGTTAAGCTTCATTTTTCCAAAGACTTGGTTGACTACTTCATCAGGCAGGCTCAAAATTCTTCAAGAGGATTAAATATGATTATTTTCATCACTCACAGTATAGAGAGAAAAAAATAGCAATACGTTTCAATCCGTCCAGCTATTTTTGGACCTCCATGTAGCAGAACGAAAGTGAGGGGAGTGAACATAAAAGCGAGGAAAAAAAATCCCGATTGTAAATTTCAATTACAATCATATAAATGTCTCGAATTAAGGTCCTTTCATGCAATCAATGCTTTTTATCTCCTTATGTAAGTCATCACGTATTATAATTAGCAAGGGCGTCTTCCAGTGTTTTACCCCAAGCTGATATGCCGTGTGGACGGGATCTTGGCTCAGGCATACAGTTTAATCATTGGTTTCGTTTAGTCATTTGAAAGAAAGAAAATAACTTTGGCCAAAAATTCATTTTCTTGCATGAACAAGTGGAAAAAAGTATTTGCATGATTACAAACAAACCCCACACAGCGCCTTTTATGAAATTATTTCACAATTAGAATCTCATTGTTCTAGACATATTTTTTTATTTGCTCAAGGTGGTGTAGAAATGAAACTAGAACTTGATATACTTAAATAAAATAAGAAAATTGTCGTTTATTACATATTTTTCCTATTGATTTTATGTGCGTTCTTTTCGATATAAAGATAGCATACATTGAACATCTCTTATTGGAATTGACCAGTGATGGACAACCTTCATTAGGTTATGTTCACAAATTCAGGATTTGCAGCAGAAAAATCTGCACTAAATACTGATGCGTTGGCATGAAATCTGCAGCGTAAATTGTGCGCATTTTTGCGGCATGCGTTAATTATTCATTAGAATGGGTAAAAAAAGGCGCTAAAAAAAGATATTCTGAGGATCTGAAACTGCTTCAAATCGGCATTGAAAAATTAAGAAAAGTTCCGAAATTTTGTTCACTTTGGTGGTACTGCAAAAAGCTGCTTTTTTCCCGCGACAAAAAAAAGCACAGGAAAACAAAGCAAAAATACAACATGGGCACATATCCTCAGGGGGCTTTCTTAACATTTATTCCAAGGTCATACATGGGCTTGATCATGTGTATCATTTTTGCTGCGTTTTTCCAGCAGAAAAAAAACATGCAGGAAATAAATGGGGAAAAATACAAGTAAAAATGCAAGTAAAATCAGATAAACTATTTTAGTATTGTATACAATATTTTTCCTGCCACCATTCTAGTTTTTGTGCACGAAAAGATACTGTAAAAATACATGAGAACATTCCCTAATTTTTCTACTTATAGCCAACTGGTATGCTCATATGGGCATTTACTCCCTATCGTCTGTGGAAGATATTAAAAAAAAACGTGTGTTTCCATATCTGATATATGCATGACAAATAATGGCTTAAGTGTGCAAAATATGTGACTGGGCAGCAGAGAGCAGGTCTGTGCACTTCATGAATGAAAAAGTTGGCCAAGTGCCATCAATTTCCCGCCAATGAATTAGACAAAAATTAGACTATAAAATGATCTAATAAACCAAAATAAATAAAGTTCCCTCAAAAATCACTTTTTACTTGAAATGAACTTTTACGATTTAGCCGCCAAAATGATTTACCCTGTTGATAACCTATCCGCATCGGTATACAAAGCTTTGTTTGATTGAAAATGCTTAAGTTGTGCCATTTTAAGTATACAGGTTGTGCATATATTCAAGAAATCTCCATCCATTGTGCATACAATTTTCACTAATATTCCCTTATATTGTGTGTACAGCTACTATTCAAAACTTGCCAAAAACAGAAAAAAAAGGTGGCACTCACCATCCGGTAAAACATTCCTTTATTTAGTTGTTTAGATCCTGAGCATAGGACCTGTTGAAGCACATCTAGTGCGAAACAACCATCGTCCGCAGAGGATATTCGCTTCTCTCCCGCTGTACCCGTGTTATGGACTAAATAAAGGAATGTTTTACCAGATGGTGAGTGCCACCTTTTTTTTCTGCTTTTGGACTATAATTGATATATTTTTTTGGTGTGCACCCGTATTCCCTCAGTTGTCTGATGTCCAGCCTACACCCAGGTAGATTTCAATCTCAGCTGAGATAACCACAGAAGTAAGTAAACTATTCCAAACTTTGTGCCCAAGGTTTTCTTGGGGGGAAAAAAGTTGCAAATTATAGCACAAGTTATATTTTTGAAGAATAACGATTTTTCCCATTTTTCAGTTTTCCATTTATGTCTCCATATTTCTTTTGTTAAAGTAGTCATCATGGCTTAAACGGAACCTGTCACCAGCAAAAACGCTATTAACCTACAGACATGGGCTTAATTTGCAGGTTAATAGCGTTATTAATGCTCTCGATGCCCGCACACAGCCGAACACTGTGGGGAGAAAATTAATTTTATTCTCCCCCCTGTAGCATTCGATTTCAGTCACAGAAGCAACACCGCTGGTTATACATAGCGATGGCTGTAGCCGCGCCTCCGGTCCTGACTGACCGGCAGCTCTAATTCGAAGCGAGTGTCAGTCAGGACCAGATGCGTTGTTACAGCTGACGCTCTGTATTCTCAGAGAGGTGACTGAACCAGCGCCGGCACCGCCCTCATGATTGATGCTGCCGAGGAGAATAAAGTTAATTTTTCTCCTCGCAGCGTTCGTCTACGTGCAGGCGCTGGACAGGTTGGAAACGCCATTAACCTGCAGATCAAGCCCATATCTGCAGGTTAATAGTGTTTTTGCTGGTGACAGGTTCCCTTTAAGTAGAAGGGACAATGTTACACGCCAGTTCTGGCTCCAGTACTGGGCTTTGCTCCCTTGTTCTATGGTCAGATCCCTCTGTGCTAGTCCACCTTGACATTCGCATATTCCAAGGCTTTCTAAGTCGAGATCTTGCAGACTTAAAAATGCAAGACATGACTCAAGCTACACTTACACTTTGCTCTACTCCATCCAGGTTTCTGATTATCTGATATGTTGCTACCAGCTTCTACTACCAATCTCAGTCCTCCCAACACTGACGTTGTTCACACCTACATCTGTGCTGCAACAAGGTACCTGTTAAAAAACTCATTCCTGCTAATAATGGTGCTGTTCACACTGACAACTCTGCTTTAACATACAGATTGTCATCAAAATCAGCCCTGCTAATACTAGTGCTGTTCACACGTACAATTTGGCTGCAACAAGGTACCTATTAGTGTATCATCGCTGCTGGTCCATGCTGCTTTCTCTGACCTACGGTCTAGAGAATCAATCTCCGTTGGTGAGCCCATAAGAGAAATTGCCTCTTGAAGCCAGCAAATGTAATATAAATTACACCTCAAACTATTAAAGTCTAGCGCAATATTTTTTTTTTACTTTCTGCTACACAGCTAGCAGGATAAGTTTATCTTAATAAATAAGGCTCATCTTACTCCAGCCAACTTCATATTAAGTCTTGCCTATGAATCCTCCCCTGTGTGTCTCAATAATTACAGACTACAGACAAACCCTGTGTGTAGTCTGATCCAACAGTCATACGGATCAGTACAGTACATATTGTACAGTTTGGCCGACAGCAATCTTCTGAGTAACCCATACACAGGAAAGCTTTGACCTCTATTATAATTTCCCAATGACTTTGAATGGTGCAAGAATAGAGCACAAAATTATTTTAATCCTACAAATTTATTCTGCCAAAATGAAAATATTTTTTCGAGATTCCACTCCAGCAAAATGTTGCAGCCAGTATATAGCAGGGCATAGAACAATGCACAATTTATTTTGATGTTAGATGTTAAATCAAAGTTAGACTTAGTTACCGGTAATAAAAGAAAATTGTGGTATGAAACTATAATAATATATAAAGATATTTTATATTAACATTGCTGCCCAAATCATGGTGGGGAAAAAAATTCATGAGAAATATAAAATACGAGCGTTGGAATAAAGAAATATATGGAAGGTAAAAAAAATAAAGATGTAAGGTCACTGCTGAAATTGCAATAGGTTTTGATTGGGCCAAACTAAAAAGTGGATAATTTTTAGGCAATTTAGTTTTATACACGGTAGAATTTTATTACCAGCTATGTCATGATTTGCTAAACTACAGAAAAGGACAAATGTCACTAATCTTATGCCAACCAATTAATTAGGACAATGGCGGCTTTTGGTGTAATTCAAGATGGTAAATTAGCTTCTTTACTTGTGGTTACAATTTGACGGATGAGTTGATGTACTGGAATACAAAGCCAAGAGGAAACATTCAGGTATAAACCTACGACATGTTAATTGCTGTTTGAGTAATCTAATCCATGCTTGACCCTATGCTCTTACATGGGACTTATTATTACACTCCAGTTAGAAGAAAACAGCTCCTCATCTAAATTATTTGAGGGACCTCTGTCCGAGTGCTTGTGTTACACATATGTATTCTAAGTGTGTCGTGAAATTCTGTCCATTTGGCAGGAAAAAAAAGACAATTTTAATAGCAACAATCACACAAGTATCACTTAACAATTCTGTGTCACATTTTCTTTGGTAAAATAGCAAGAACGACAATGGCTCCTAGTAATAGCAAAATGACTCCTGCCCCTCAGGGACAGGTAAAGAATGCTATCTGGTCATATGATCTCATTTCTTTTAAGCTTTACACTAACCGCTGACATATCACATAAATGCCTCTTTTATTAGCTGCCAGAGATTGTCTGCCGTTTTGGGAATAACCTCCAGAACCCATGTCCACCTCCGAGCAAAGTGCTTCAGTTATTCCATGTGAATTTTCCCTCTGTCTGTGGCTCCAGAACCCACTATTATATACCAGACTATTCCAGCTCAACCAGATAGCCTCAATTACACTGTCTATAAAAGGTCTTTGTTAAATTAGATTACTATAAAGAGTATTTAGTCCTGGTTTGGAACAGGCCATGTTTTAAGATTTGCCAAATCAGTGCCCTTAAGGTAGGTGATGTCTGGCAGGTACCTCTTCTTGTTGCCTCATGCTTGTGATGGATTCTGCGCTCTTCTGAATGGGAATAATATCAAAGACAAGTAATCTATTCAGTCCTGAGTGTCTCCTTAATAACTACTTGGCCGGGCTCCACAGTTATTTTTAAATTGTTATAATTGTCTTCCTGTCTTATCCCAAATGAATTAAAATAGTTACTAAATGAAATAGATGTTGTGTCTCGGTTTTCGTAGCAGACATGGAGGCAAAAAATAGTTCGGAAGAGTAAAAGTTTTCAAAAAGTTTATCACGTAAACATTACAACTTTATAAATTTGTGTACATTACATGGATGAATGATAATGTTCTATTGAATGTCAAGAATCGGATTACCAAAATCAAATAAAATAGTAATGACATTAGATTTCCAACTCTTATAGTAATTGGTCAAAGCATTTTAATATCGAAAACCCCTTGATATATTGAATATGAGAGAATAGGAGGATCTGTAGAGGTTCACAGAGGAAACACCGGGCGGCACTTAAGATGAACTGAATAGCATAGGAACCTCAAGTCATCAGACGAGTAACATAAATTAGTGCATGGACTTTGTTGCATTTCAGCCTCAGCTGGAGGTCTTCATCATCTGAAGCATGGAGAACCGGACAGCGATTAGGGAGCAGCGTAAGGGCCGGACAGGTGAGCGGTAAGGCGAGTGAGTTTTTCTCTTCTTTTTCCATCTTACTATTAATGCTCTAGGGAATTGTGAAACCCAAGAGCATACTAGTGAACAGACTTGACCGAATATGTCCGGAAATATTAGCTGAATCCGAATTTGCCATATTCGTACCATATTGGTACCCTATTTGTGTCTAATTTATGTTTGATTCATTTCCGAACACTTTAGCTCATTTCTACTTCCATTTACTCCAATGGCGTTTGGCTTTGTTCATCGAATGTTGCAAATACAATATTCGCCGGCGATCATAATCCGAACCAAATATTGAAAAATTCGCTCAACTCTACTAGCGAGCATTCAATTCACTAGAATAAATTAGCTGCGAATCCAATTTCCTGGGAAAATTTGATTGACTTGGCAAATTCTAATTTTGTAAGATCTTCTCATCTCTAGAGAAAATAAATTAAAAACAAGTTTTTAAAATATTATGAATCACACCCCTTTTTTTTCCCAACTCAAAAAGAAAGAACATTTAAAAATAAACATATCTGTTATCATGGCTACATAAAAGTGCTATGTAATAAAACATATAATTATTTTAACCATAAGGTAACAGCGTAAAGAAAATAATCAATATTATAATGCCAGACTTGCCATTTTTTTGTTTTCTTTAATTCCTCAAAAATGTAATAAAATCTATCAAAAATGATATTGACCACACAAGTAAGTTGTCACACTGCTGTACAAATGGAAAAATAAAAATATTTTGGATCTCAGAAGATGGTGGCACAAACAAATAATTTTATAAAAAATATCTAAATATCTAAAAATATAAAAAATAAGCTTGTTACTGTCATACTGAGGTGGAGAATTATGCTGCTAAGTCATTTTTTCCACACAATGAAGACTATAAAAACCAAAATAGCAATGGCAGAGTTCTTGTTTTTTTTTCACAATTTCACCCCAATTGGATTTTTTCAAGTTTTTGCAGTACATTATTTGTAAAAATACTGTAAATGGTATCGTTTAAAAGTACAAATTTTCCCACGAAAAAAAATTGAGCCTTTATACAGCTAAGTTAAAGGAAAAAGTATAAACGTTACGGCTTTTGGAAGAAGGGGGGTGGGGGAATTAGATATCAAACATAAAAAATGGCTATGGCATGAAGGGGTTAAATTATTGATAAAATATGGACTACCACATAGCATACAATGATCTACTTCTATGACTTTTTTTAGGGTACTATTCTCTCTGATACTCATTTGGAAAGGTTAAAAATTGTATACAGTTTATCATTTGCCAAAATAAGAGTTAATTCTGCTATCTAGAAACAAAATATTTTTGCCTTTGATTATAGATAAGTTTATGCATACCTCACCGCGTGTGATGCTCATTATCATCTCATTTAGATAAGGATCCCTCATTTTCCACGTGCTGCTCTGCAGGAGACAGACGTGTTGTGTTTTTGGAAATGCCCACCATGGAAAGATCTGACTGCCCTTCCTGTTTTAGCATCACATACACATGACTCATTGTCTCCATACTCGACACACTCATGTATCGTGCTGATAATCCACCTACGGAAAAATGGATGAAAGGTGACCAATCTGCATAATCTCAGCTTTCTAGGGTAGTAGTATAAACAATATAGAAATTTAAGGAGCTGTCAAGTTCGGTGGAGGAAGCCTAGTGATATAGGGTTGTTTTACAGCCAAAGGCTTTGGATAATTGACCAGGATCAATGGTGGCCTCAATGCTGAGCTTTATGATAGTATCCTTCAAGACAAGTTATTTTGTATACTCGAGACCTATGGGTATGCAAAGGACAACATAGCATCCAAGCAGGACAACGAATCAAAGCATATGCCCAGATTGGCAAAGAAATGGTTCAGTGACATTGAAGTAAAGGTGCTGGAATGGCCCCCACAGTATCCAGACCTCAAGCCAATCAAACACTTGTGGATAGAGTTGAAGAAATAGCTGTATACATACCCAAGTGGGTCAAGTAGTATGCACCAACTTTGGGAACATGTAAAAGAGATCTGGGATCAGATTTCAGTCGAGACATGTTTGAATTTTATAGAGAGCATGCCCAGAAGGATTCAGACAGTGTTGAAACTAAAAGGCATATTTAGAAAATACTAACAATTTTTTTTTTTTTAAATGTGATTTTTAGGAGCAAAACAGTAAAAATGACATGATAAGAATCTGCATAACTAATCATATGCAAAATAGTTGCAAGTCAAATTTATATTTGAGATAGCCAAGATGATTGTCCATAAAATTATGGTAGTTTCACGCTCGAAGCAGTAATGGATGGTGAGTAGTGTTGAGCGATACCGTCCGATACTTGAAAGTATCGGTATCGGATAGTATCGGCCGATACCCGAAAAGTATCGGATATCGCCAATACCGATACCCGATACCAATACAAGTCAATGGGACACCAAGTATCGGAAGGTATCCTGATGGTTCCCAGGGTCTGAAGGAGAGGAAACTCTCCTTCAGGCCCTGGGATCCATATTAATGTGTAAAATAAAGAATTAAAATAAAAAATATTAATATACTCACCCGTCCGGAGGCCCCTGCATCTTACCACTGTTAACCGGCAGCCTGCTTTGCTTAAAATGAGCGCGTTCAGGACCTTCCATGACGTCATTCCTAGAATGAGGAGTTTAGGGCCTGAGAATGACGTCGCGGCTTGTGATTGGTCGCGTGGCGGTCACATGAGTGGCACACGACCAATCAGAAGCCGTGACGTCATGGAAGGTCCTAAATGCGCTCATTTTAAGCAAAGCAGGCTGCCGGTTAACAGCGGTAAGGTGCAGGGGCCTCCGGAGAGGTGAGTATATCCATATTTATTATTTTAATTCTTTATTTTACACATTAATATGGTTCCGATACCGATTCCCGATACCACAAAAGTATCGGATCTCGGTATCGGAATGTATCGGATCTCGGTATCGGAATTCCGATACCGCAAATATCGGCCGATACCCGATACTTGCGGTATCGGAATGCTCAACACTAATGGTGAGATATAATGCCTGAAATTCAAAAGTTGAAAACATTTCTACTAGAGAAGAGCAAACACTAAAATGCTTGGGTGCTCGTTGCTCGAATCAAGCAATTCCTAATATTTTGTGAAAAAATATGATTTTTTATTTTTACTGCTCTGCATTATAAACTTATGTGAAGCACTTGGTAGGTCAAAGTGCTCACCACACATTTAGATAAATTCCTTAGGGGTCTACTTTCCAAAATGGCTCTCCAAACGCAACATGGCATCCCATCTCAATTCCTGTCAATTTTGCATTGAAAAGTCAAACGGCACTCCCTCCCTTCCGAGCTTTCCCATGCTCCCAAACAGTGGTTTACCCCCATATATGGGGTATCAGCGTACTCAGGACAAATTGTACAACAAATTTTGTTGTCCATTTTCTCCTGTTACCCTTGGTAAAATAAAACAAATTGGAGCTGAAGTAATTTTTTTGTGAAAAAAAGTTAAATGTTCATTTTTATTTAAACATTCCAAAAATTCCTGTGAAACACCTGAAGAGTTAATAAACTTTTGAATGTGGGTTTGAGCACCTTGAGGGGTGCAGTTTTTAGAATGGTGTCAAACTTGGTTATTTTCTATCATATAGACCCCTCAAAATTACTTCAAATCAGATGTGGTCCCTAAAAAAAAAAAGGTGTTGTAAAAATGAGAAATTGCTGGTCAACTTTTAACCCTTATAACTCCCTAACAAAAAAAATTTTGGTTCCAAAATTGTGCTGATGTAAAGTAGACATGTGGGAAATGTTACTTATCAAGTATTGACATATCTCTGTGATTTAATTGCATAAAAATTCAAAGTTGGAAAATTGCAAAATTTTCAAAATTTTCACCAAATTTCTGTTTTTTTCACAAATAAACGCAGGTAATATCAAAGAAATTTTACCGCTATCATGAAGTACAATATGTCACGAGAAAATAATGTCAGAATCACCGGGATCCGTTAAAGCGTTCCAGAGTTATAACCTCATAAACGTCAGTGGTCAGAATTGTAAAAATTGGCCTGGTCATTAACGTGCAAACCACCCTTGGGGGTAAAGGGGTTAATTTATGAAGGAATCAATAACTGCCAAAAATTGTGGACTCAGATACACCCTGTATTAGACATAAAGGAGGGCCTCATATACATTCTGTTCAAATTGTCATGTATTGGTACTCCTAGACTCATAAAGGCTATGCATTTTTGAGGGTGTTATACTAAGGAAATGTACTCCAGATCATGGACTAGTCTATGGGTGAGCAATATAATACCAATAAAATTTTGAACAAGTTTTTTGAGAGTTATATACCAAGGAAATGTACTCCAAACCTTGGAATAGTCTATGGGGTGAGCAATATAATACCGATAAAAATTTGAACAAGTTTTTGAGGCTAATGTAGAAAGAAATCTACCCAAAAATATGTAAAAGTTTATGGATGAGCAATATATTATACCAATCAATTTTTTAACAAGTTTTTGAGGGTTATATACCAAAGAAATGTACCCAAGAGTACCAAATACTGTATGGAAGGCCAATATAATACTGATACATTTAAAAAAAGTGTTTAGAGCATTATATAGCAACAAAATGCACCCAAGAAGACATAATATCTTATAGGTGAGCAATATAATGCCGATAAATTCGTAAACAAGTTTTTTGAGGGTTGTGTACCAAGGAAATGTACCCAAGAACACGTAATACTGTATAGCTGAGAAATGTAACCCAGCAAAATTTTTAAACATTTTCTATGAGTGTTATATATCACAAAAATGTACCCCAGAACATGGAATAGTGTATGGGTAAAAAAAGTAAACAAAACAAGCTAAATTTGTAAATGCTTTTTTGTAGTGTTGCATACTATCAAAAATGTGACAGAAAGTACACAATACTCTATGGATGAGTAATCAAATCCAGAAATATTTTTCTACACTTTTTGTAAGTTTTACATATGCAATAATAATTGTGTTCAACTGTATAGATGAGTCATTGAATCCATAAAAAAATTTGAAAGTAAATATTTTGAAAGTGTACTTTATGTACTTATACACTCATAAAGGCTTTGCAGAAAGTGCAAATCCAGACAAAAATTATGAGGAGGTTCATCCATAGACTCCTGATAGGCAACAACTGGTGGGCCTCATTCAAATATTTTAAAAGTGTACTAGCTGTACTACTACACTCATAAAGGCTTTGCACAAAGCACAAGTCAGGAAAAAATTATAAGGATGGCCGGTCATCCATAGACCCCTGAAAGACAAAAACAGTCCGGCCTCATTCAAAGATTGAAATGTGTACTTGCTTTGCTACTACACTCTTAAAGGCTATGCACATAGACAAAGCCAAGAAAAAATTATAAGCAGAGTAATACAGTAATTTTCTTCAGGTGTCCGCTACTTTTTCTCCTTCCTCTTGAGGATGGGGGACTGCCTCCCCCTTCTTCCTGGAGCCCGATTCCCAGAGACCTGGGCTTTAAGTGACCCAGTTACAGGTAGTGACAGTGCCGACAAACAGAAATGGGCAACAACCCCTTGTGTCACCTGCACCATTGGCTACTCACACATAGGAGGTGGGGAACCCCAAGGACAGTACGATCTCTCAGGAGTGGTAGTAGCGCTGCCTCAAGCCACCTCAAGGAGTCTCTCCCAGGCCCAATCATTCCTCAAGAAGGGTTCATCATGGTCCCTTTCTTCTGGTATCACATCCACTGCATACCAGCGATGTTGCCCCTCCATCTGCAGTCCGCCAGAACCCCAGCAGTAAAGGATGTGACCTGGGTTAAAAGGAAGGTGCAGCAATTTTTTTTGTATTAAAAATTATTGTTTATATAAACAATTATTTTTATTACAAAATTATTTTTTTAACTTTAATATCTTTTTTATTATTAATTATTTTTTCAGCCACTGGGCGCTGCCATTTTGCTTTGCAGGAGTGTAAGAGTCCCAGCATGACACTTACATTCTGCAAATACGGCTGCCCTGGGCATAGGAGACCCTATACTTTACATTGAGCTGCTCCCTGCTGTGATCTGGCCATGCCCCCTGGGCTTTCCACATCACAGCAGAGGCAGGAGATCAGCGCCATCTTTCTGGAGTATCTGTCAGCTCCACTTGAGAGCTGTGCTGTTGGAGGGGCAGCTCCATCTGTCTCTTCCTTCACACTGTCAGCAGCAGCCATTCCCTGTCCTCTTCTATGCTGCGGGTGCCCGGACTGTAATCTCTAGAATCACTATAGAGGGTGAGGGAGTGCTGCGGTCTGATGTCCTCTGACTGCTGAGCCATGTATCTAATCCCATACTGTGTGATACTGTCTGCTGACCCGTGTATCTAATCCTCTCCTGTGTGATACTGACTGCTGACCCGTGTATCTAATCCTCTCCTGTGTGATACTGTCTGCTGACCCGTGTATCTAATCCTCTCTTGTGTGATACTGACTGCTGACCCCTGTATCTAATCCTCTCCTGTGTGATACTGCCTGCCGACCCGTGTATCTAATCCTCTCCTGTGTGATACTGACTGCTGAGCGTGTATCTAATCCTATCCTGTGTGATACTGACTGCTGAGCCGTGTATCTGATCCTATACTGTGTGATACTGACTGCTGAGCCATGTATCTAATCCTATACTGTGTGATACTGTCTCTTTAGCTGTGTATCTAATCCTCTCCTGTGTGCTAGTGACTACTGAGCCATGTATCACTCTCTGCAAGGAGAAACGGTACTTCTTGGATCCCGGTCAGATGCCTCTCACCCAGCCAAGCTAGATCTCTACTTTGCATTGACGAAGGGCAGTACCCCGAAACACAGTTTCTGCAAATTGAGATTTGGATTGACTCTTATCCTAAGTCATGTGACAAGGCTCGTTAAAGGGTCGACATTGACTGTTAGGATTGCTACTTCCAATAGGTGGCACTAGATTTCTAGTCCTCTTCCTCTCTGAAGAGACAATTTGCATATTTCCCGGAGGAGCATTGCAGCTTTAAGTCTCCTCATCTCGACATGCTTAACATGTCACTCTCTGCAAGGAGAAACGATACTTCTTGGATCCCAGTCAGACGCCTCTCACCTCTCACCAAGCCAAACCAGATCTCCACTTTGCACTGACGAGGGGCAGTACCCCAAAACACAGTGTCTGCAAATTGAGATTTGGTTTGGTAATGCAGCTAACTTTTTTCAACACTTTTATTAGAGTGTTAGATATCACTGAAATGTACCACAGAACATATGAAACTGTATGGCTGAGAAATTTAAGATTGATCATTTTTTAACACTTTTTTCAGTTTTATAGATCACAGGAAATGTACCCCAGATGACGGAATAGTGTATGGATGAGTACTGTAATCCAGTCAGTTTTTTAACACTTTTTTGTACTATTAGGTAATATCACAGAAATGTATCCCAGATCACGGAAGAGTGTACGTGTGAGAAATGTAATCCAGCTAATTTTGTAGCACTTTTTTTGTAGTGTTAGATAATTTCATAGAAATTTACTCCAGACTAAGGAGTAGTGTATCAGTGAGAAATGTAATCCAGCTAATTTTTTAATGCTTTTCTAGAGTAATAGATATCACAAAAATGTACCAAAGAACACGTGAAACTCTATGGCTGAGAAATTTAAGCCTGAAAAAAAATGTAACACTTTTTTTCTCAGTTTTATAGATCACAGGAAATGCTCTGAAAACCACTGATCTAAAACACTTAGGCTGGGGTCACACTTGGCGTAAGACAATACGCCACGTATTATACGTCCGTACTATGGCCGTAATACGGAGAAATGTTCCCAAAATATTGATCCGTAGTCAGGGTGTGTCAGCGTATTTTGCGCATGGCATCCTCCGTATGTAATCCGTATGGCATCCGTACTGCGATATTTTCTCGCAGACTTGCAAAACCGACATCTAATGGATTTATGTGCTCAAATGTTTGGGAAAACATATATACAGTATATATATATATATATATATATATATATATATATGTCATTGAGACACATATATATATATATATTCTGTATTTAGATTTCATTCAGCGCGATATCTGTGAAAAGCCGGTAATTCAATTGCCGGCTTTTCATTTCTCCTGCACAAACCCGACATGATATGAGACATGATTACATACAGTAAACCATCTCATATCCCCTTTTTTTTTGCATATTCCACACTACTAATGTTAGTAGTGTGTATGTGCAAAATTTCAGCGCTGTAGCTGCTAAAATAAAGGGTTAAATGGCGGAAAAAATTGGCGTGGGCTCCCGCGCAATTTTCTCCGCCAGAATGGTAAAGCCAGTGACTGAGGGCAGATATTAATAGCCAGGAGAGGGTCCATGGTTATTGGCCCCCCCGTGGCTAAAAACATCTGCCCCCAGCCACCCCAGAAAAGGCACATCTGGAAGATGCGCCTATTCTGGCACTTGGCCACTCTCTTCCCACTCCCTGTAGCGGTGGGATATGAGATAATGAAGGGTTAATGCCACCTTGCTATTGTAAGGTGACATTAAGCCAGATTAATAATGGAGAGGCGTCAATGATGACACCTATCCACTATTAATCCAATTGTTTGAAAGGGTTAAAAAACACACACACACACATGATTTAAAAGTATTTTAATGAAATAAACACAGCGGTTGTTTTAATAATTTATTGCTCTCGCAATCCATTTGCAGGCCCTCGCTTGGCAAAATAATAAACGCACAAGATACATACCTTCTGCTGAAACGTCACGTCCCACGAAGTAATCCATCTGAAGGGGTTAACTAATATTACAGGCACGAGCTGCGATAAACCACTCGCTCGTGTCTGTAATCCCCCGGGTGCTGAAAGGAAAGCTGGATCTGTACTTACATTGAGTCGCGGTGATGCGCCCCTGCTGGATGTTCTCATGAACTGCAGCCTGGGAACGTTTTCCCACGCTCCAGGTCATATGAGGACATCCACCAGGGGGCGCATCACCGCGACTGAAGGAAATGTAGGTCAATGACCTACATTTCATTCATTCGCCGGGGAATTACAAGCAGGAGCACAGCTGCATTAGCAGGGCTCCTGCTTGTAATTTATTTTAACCCCTTCAGATGGATTACTTCGTGGGACGTGACGGTTCAGCTGAGGGTATGTATCTTGTGCGTTTATTATTTTGCCAAGCGAGGGCCTGGAAATGGATTGAGAGAACAATAAATTATTAAAACAACCGCTGTGTTTATTTAATTAAAATACTTTTAAATCATGTGTGTGTGTGTTTTTTAACCCTTTCCTACAATTGGATTAATAATGGATAGGTGTCATAATTGACGCCTCTCCATTATTAATCTGGCTTAATGTCACCTTACAATAGCAAGGTGGCATTAACCCTTCATTACCCCATATCCCACCGCTACAGGGAGTGGGAAGAGAGTGGCCAAGTGCCAGAATAGGCGCATCTTCCAGATGTGCCTTTTCTGGGGTGGCTGGGGGCAGATGTTTTTAGCCACGGGGGGGGCAATAACCATGGACCCTCTCCTGGCTATTAATATCTGCCCTCAGTCACTGGCTTTACCATTCTGGCGGAGAAAATTGCGCGGGAGCCCTCGCCAATTCTTTCCGCCATTTAACCCTTTATTTTAGCAGCTACAGCGCTGAAATTTTGCACATACACACTACTAACATTAGTAGTGTGGAATATGCAAAAAAAAAAGGGGATATGAGATGGTTTACTGTATGTAATCATGTCTCATATCCTGTCGGGTTTAGGCAGGAGAAATGAAAAGCCGGCAATTGAATTACCGACTTTTCACTAACACCGCTGCGTATTTCTCGCAAGTCACACTGCTGGTCCGTGTGGAATCCGTATTTTTCTCGCCCCCATAGACTTTCATTGGCAATTTTTTTGCGCAATACGCTGACAAACGCAGCATGCTGCGATTTTGTACGGCCGTAGAAAGCCGTATAATACTGAACCGTAATATACGGCAGATAGGAGCAGCCCCATTGAGAATAATTGTGCCGTATGTTATGCGAGTTTTACGGATGTAGTTTCTGCGCTCTTACGTCCGTAAAACTCGCATGTGTGACCCCGGCCTTAGGCTAAACTTATGAACAGCTAAAATGTTGAGAATCAGGTCATTTAAATCCATATGAGGTAAAGATTCACAGAATTCTCAGACATATCTCAGACAGACACACTGTTAGCAAATCATTTTGTAATACACACTGGCTTGCAGCAGAACATTGCATTCACCAAAGATGGAAACATAAAAAAAAATAATCTTGGCATGTTCCTTTACCTCCAGAAAGACAAGAAAAACTTTGTTTTTTCAGTTGTGGTTTGATAAGAAAAAAAAAAGCAAAAACAATTGAGTTTGTATGCTATAATTATACCTGCCACAGAATATGTCTCATAAAACAGGAATAATCTGTCTGTATAAGAACATCCAATTATGATCTATTGATGTGATGAACAGAAGCGTTTGTTAAAAGTGCAACTGATACATGCTGAATCTTTGTAGAAAAAAAAATCAAATAAAAAGTGGATTTTCATAATCTCTCCATGGAATAAAACTGACTGCTGAAAATGATCCATCATAGTGAGAATTTCATTAAGCTCCTTTCTGGCAACATAACAACAAACATATTGGATGAAAAGTAGAGTTAACTTGAGGTACCAGGGATGATGCTTCGATCTTCAGTCTGAAATTCAATGTTTTTTTCATCTTTTCCAGTAATGCAGATACTGTTTACGATTTCAAAAATTTAGCTCAAGAAAAGTGAAAGGCTTTGTCCCCGTTCCCACTGTATTTATGGCCTCCTGTTGGTGCATACATTTATCATTCATCACATCGTTTGTCCATTGCATCGGTTTTTATTCTAATATTGATTTTTGTATTTATGTATCCTTTTGATGGTTTTCAATAAAATTGTGATTTTAGCTTTGGTGTCCATTTCTTTTTTGGTTTATTGGATGTTTAAGATGGCGGAGCATTTACTTTGAGTGCCCTCTTGATAGGTTTATTTATATATCATTCATCACAGTAGCACAGCATACATTTTTTGCTGTATACTAGAAATAACTGAATCGATTCAAAGTGAATAAAATCGGTGTTGAATCTTTAGGAATTCGCTGAATCAGCAAATTTGAAAAAAATTGTGATTCAATGTGCACAAATTGTATAAAATAGCCAAGGAGATGATTGCATCAGACATAGAAGGCTTTCCTGACCTTGAGCAGCTTTTTCCATATAGCCTTTTAGTTATCACATGATTTAGAACAACCAATCTGAAGGGAGTATCATAGTTATAGCCAATATAAAAGCTGAAACAGGGAAGGCAGCAGCCACTGTGGTGAATCTGGTTCACGTGAGGATGTCACAGATCAGAGTTTAGCCATAGAGATAGGGAGAGAAAGCCATAAGACGCTGAATAAACATTACAGATAGTGTGTGAAGAACAGTTACCATCTACTTACCAATAGCAAAATAAAGGGAGAACACTTTAATATGACTAAAATTGTGTTTGCACTAAAAGGGCTTAAAATGAAGTCCTAGGAGAACTCTGAGTGTTACTCATGTCTTTTCAGGTCAATTGAAGTACTTCAAACTAAATTTTTGGAAAAAATTCCGCAAAGCTAGGAATTTAAGTGTAAAAATATTCAATTATCTATGCTGGAGTAGTCTACTATAACCAACAGAGGCCTCTCTAATGGAGCCCTAAAAGTATAGGACAAAGTAATTTGACACACGTCAAAATCATTGTATTTAAGATTTTTATTGAGTCCCATTGCTGCAGATGTATAAACCACAGCCATGTTGTCTGCCTTTATAAAAAAAATTGAGAAAAAAAGGATAATTAAAAAATGTCCAGTGTGGTCTTGTTAGAGGTAGATACCATCCTTGTAACAAGACAGTTCATGAAAGTTCTTCCCTCTAAAATATCCCATGATCAACTATGAGCTCTATTATTGAGAACTTGAAGTGCAGCGCCCCAGAGTCCTGGTCGTTGCAGTACTGTGGCTCCGCCACTATGGGGAGCTACGGTGCGTCTGATGGCACTGAAGGAGTTCATCTGATCAGGTATCACAGACACCAATAGATTTCACAGCTGGGCCTCCGGGGGGAGCTAAGGGTTCTATTCATTAGGCCACTCCCCACCATAGTGGGTAAACTGGGGGTCAGGCAGGAAGTTAGGAGAGAAAGCTGACTGGATTGAACGAAGCAACACCTGGTGGCAGAGGGTGTTGTGGAGGAAGAGACAGTAGGGTCTCTGTCAGGGGTGGGATCCTGACAGAGGCTTGGCATTGAAAAAGAACGTAACGGGTCCGCGCCAGCTCCGGGAAGCGGTGGGACCCAAGAAAGGACTAGAAGCGAGATAGATTGTGCTGAGTGAGAAACGAGATCAAGCAATAGGAGAATACCAGTAGGGGTCATGCTGTAAGACCGGAGCAACACCCTACTGAGGCGCATTACCGGTGGCCGGAACGCCGAGGGAGTATTTCATTAGACAGCTTCAAGCAATACTCTAAACAGCGGCAGGACAGTCAGTCTCAGGCGGGCTGTCTCACCTAAATCACCTATGAAGTCTTGGGAGGCAATTGCAGGAGAGGGGCGTCTCTAGGGTCCCGGAAGAACTCCAGGCCTACCCGACAAACGGGTGCCGTTCCAACTGTAACATCAGGAAGGGACGGAAGATTAGCAGAAGATCAGTTAATCGAGTTGTGAGGGAACACGAGAAACAGACACAACAGTTGTGGGGTACTTTCCATAAGCATAGCAGGGAAGGACTACAACACATAGCGCTAAGAAGGAAGGCACCGATTTCCACCTGTGAAGTGAACTCTGGAGGTGCCATTGGACCGGCCGGACTTGCGCAGCCTGGTGAACCATATTCTGGACTGAGGACTCAGAGATCTCCAGTAAAGAGGTAAAGAGACTGCAACCTGGTGTCCTCGTTATTTACCGCGACCTGCACCCCACAACTGCACCACCAACATCCACACCTATCATTCACTGTGCGCCCCACGGCAGGGTCACGGACCGGGGCCTAGCCGCCGTGACAACCCCAGAAGCAGAGACTCAGAGGCCCGGTACCGGGTACCCCTCGGCCCTGCGGCAGTGGGGGCGCTACAAACTTGGCGTCACGAACAGGATCTACTTAAGCCTGAAGAATCAGGTCATATGTGCCTTGGAACTGTGATTTGTTGTGCTTGGACTGTACTTTATTGCAAAGACTGTGCTGCGCCATTTGCCGCCAAAAGTTCGCGCCAAAAACCGCCGCCATTGCAGCGACACAGGGAGCGCAGAGGAGAAAGGAGGGCGTGCCATGGGAGGAGACTACCAAAGCGGCGCCAGAAGTAGCGACCGCCCCCTCCAATTCCTGCTGCGAGATGACGACCTGCCCAGCAGCAGGGGGGAGCCGCCCCCTGACTTGCGACGGCGGGAACAAGGTGAAGGAGGAGCTCGACCTTGGGGAAATGGCAGAGTCAGATACATGCCTTGCCCTCGAATGCCGGACAGCGACGATGAACAGAGGGGGCCCGAACAACGGCGAGGTGAACCCGGCTTGTCCTCATCCATCAGAGGAGGACCCGCGTCCACCGCAGCGGGAGGACCTGAGTTCCTCGGAGCCGGTAGTGGAGCTGAGCCTACCTATCCCGATCTCAGAATTAGCCGAAGAAGAGCTATGGGGAGCGGAGCCGTATTCGGAGACTGCCGGGGCGGAGCCGCGGTCCGGGCTGCAGCCGACTCCAGTGTCCTCGTTAATGGAACGGACCGACATCGTTGGAATCACATCAGACGCAGGTATAGAAAGCGTCCCTGCTCCCCCGACTGATCCCGATCCTGCGATCGATTCCCGCCCCCACAATAACCGTTTTCTCTTGGCGGGGCTAGGGGTATTATCCCCTGGCGCAACGGGGAGGCTGATACCTCTGCCACCGACCCAGACGGGGGAGTTCGTAGATGTGAGCCCGGAGGGAGTTATCCTCCGGTGGGAGGCCCCCCGAATTGGGCTGGATGGGGTCCGGCGAGAAGGTCACACCGTTGCCGTGCTGAATTGGGAACAATATAAGTGGTACTTGATCCTACAATGGAAGGACTGGAAAGAGAGGGAACAAACTACCACCGCATCAGCTGTGGACCAAGGGCTGAAGCCTGCACGGTCGGGAGGTGTCCACCATCAGCTGATGTCTGGCAACCTACCAAGAGAATAAACCTCGATACCATGAATCTGTAAATAGTTGCTGCTTCCCTGTTGTTCTGCTAAACCCGTTCAGGGTAAACTCTAAAAGGGATCCCTTTGTTGACCCGGGATCCCTATTGTTTTTGGTTATTTTCTATTTTTCTACGTTATTTAAAAACTGCTGAAATCATGAACAGTGCATGATCCGAACTTTTTGTAAATAGTTTGCACCTTATTAAAGGCGCTCCCTACTGGTTTTATTTAAAGACTCTTTGCAAAGATACCGCACTGGAACCTTTGCTGAGCATGGACTGGTAGTCTGAGAAGACGAACTACCTCAGAAAGACTTGATCCCCTCTTAAAGGGGATGTTCATTTGCCGCATTTTGATAGTAATATTGCTTAAGACACGTAGCAATAATGTTGATGAAGAGAAAAGTGATGATAATGTTTGCACGAGGAAGTTATATGTGTTCAATTGGTTAATTGTGAAGAAATGTTAATGATGTTATTTGAGAAGAAAAAGGTGAAAGATAGAAGAAGGATGCAGTGGACCCGTAGGGATAGACGTGGTGTCCAGCATGCATGATAGAAAGAAAGATAATGAGAAGGCTTAATGTGCGATAGAAAATGTTTTGATAATGCTGATAGAAAGTTAGGATAGAAGGTAACCCCTGAGTCCTCATAGGAGTCATGTAGAGATGACTCAGTGCTCTTAAACTGAAAGTAATGTTATGTTCTATACTGTGTATAGTAGTTGAAAAGGCAGTAGGCCCTGGCTGAACGGGGCGGTCCTGTAACAGAAAGGAGAGGCAGTAGGTCTGGTGCCGATAGGACAGGCGGCCCTGCAGATTTAAAGAAGGAGAATGATAAAGTTATAGTGCCTTATAATGTGATTATAGGAAGGTCTTTAGTGGGCTTAGAGTGTGAGTCCTTAAAGGCAATGTTAACTTATTGTTCAACAATTTTGCACTTAGTAGAATACCCGGTTGGGTAACAGGAGTTATTTATAGCCTGTAATTTATAATGTTAACCATGTTTGTAACGTTTAAGTGTTCTCACCTCCCATAAAGGGAAGCCTGTTCAAGTATACTTATTGTTATTACACTCAACGAAACTGTATGTCTTTTTGCTAACTTGTATTGTTGTTTTCTTCCCAGTCCCGGAGTACTGTGTTTAACCAGGGGGGAGTGCAGCGCCCCAGAGTCCTGGTCATTGCAGTACTGTGGCTCCGCCACTATGGGGAGCTACGGTGCGTCCAATGGCACTGAAGGAGTTCATCTGATCAGGTATCACAGACACCAATAGATTTCACAGCTGGGCCTCCGGGGGGAGCTAAGGGTTCTATTCATTAGGCCACTCCCCACCATAGTGGGTAAACTGGGGGTCAGGCAGGAAGTTAGGAGAGAAAGCTGACTGGATTGAACGAAGCAACACCTGGTGGCAGAGGGTGTTGTGGAGGAAGAGACAGTAGGGTCTCTGTCAGGGGTGGGATCCTGACAGAGGCCTGGCATTGAAAAAGAACGTAACGGGTCCGCGCCAGCTCCGGGAAGCGGTGGGACCCAAGAAAGGACTAGAAGCGAGATAGATTGTGCTGAGTGAGAAACGAGATCAAGCAATAGGAGAATACCAGTAGGGGTCATGCTGTAAGACCGGAGCAACACCCTACTGAGGCGCATTACCGGTGGCCAGAACGCCGAGGGAGTATTTCATTAGACAGCTTCAAGCAATACTCTAAACAGCGGCAGGACAGTCAGTCTCAAGCGGGCTGTCTCACCTAAATCACCTATGAAGTCTTGGGAGGCAATTGCGGGAGAGGGGCGTCTCTAGGGTCCCGGAAGAACTCCAGGCCTACCCGACAAACGGGTGCCGTTCCAACTGTAACATCAGGAAGGGACGGAAGATTAGCAGAAGATCAGTTAATCGAGTTGTGAGGGAACACGAGAAACAGACACAACAGTTGTGGGGTACTTTCCGTAAGCATAGCAGGGAAGGACTACAACACATAGCGCTAAGAAGGAAGGCACCGATTTCCACCTGTGAAGTGAACTCTGGAGGTGCCATTGGACCGGCCGGACTTGCGCAGCCTGGTGAACCATATTCTGGACTGAGGACTCAGAGATCTCCAGTAAAGAGGTAAAGAGACTGCAACCTGGTGTCCTCGTTATTTACCACGACCTGCACCCCACAACTGCACCACCAACATCCACACCTATCATTCACTGTGCGCCCCACGGCAGGGTCACGGACCGGGGCCTAGCCGCCGTGACAACCCCAGAAGCAGAGACTCAGAGGCCCGGTACCGGGTACCCCTCGGCCCTGCGGCAGTGGGGGCGCTACAGAAGCATTTTGGAACCACAAAAACTCAGGCATGAGGTGGGGACCACGTAAAGTTACAGAGCGGGGTCACCTGAGTGCTGAGGAGCAAAGTGCCATAAAGTCACAAACGCTCTTCTGACTCCATAACTGCCAAAACTCCTCAGGTAATAATATCAGCACAAAAACTGCGCCCCCACTAGGAGTTTCATTGCCAAGTAGCTGCATGCAGCCTTACATTACCAAGCGCAATCCAAGAGCATCAGATGGTGTGATGTAAAGGCGCCATCACTGGACTATGGAGCAGTGGAAATGTGTTCTGGGTGTGGTGGATCACACTTCTCTATCTGGCACAATGATGAAATCTAGGAGAATGTTACCTGCCTGACTGAATGGTGCCAACTGTTAAATTTTGTGGAGGAGTAATAATACCATGGGGATGGTTGTCAGGGGTCGGCCATGGCTCATTAATTGCAGTGAAGGGAAATCGTAATGCTTTAGCGCACAAAATATTTTTGGACAATTGCATGATTCCAACTTTGAGAGAATACTGTAGTTTTGGGAAGGATATTTTCAATCTTAGGCTACTTTCACACTTGCGTCGGTACGGTTTCGTCGCTATGCGTCGGGCCGACATACCGACGCACGTTGTGAAATTTGTGCACGACGTGGACAGCGGATGCAGTTTTTCAACGCATCCGCTGCCCATTCTGAAGTCCGGGGAGGAGGGGGCAGAGTTCCGGCCGCACATGCGCAGTAGAAAATGGCGGACGCGACATACAAAAAAAGTTCCCTTGAAGGTTTTTTCTTGACGACGGTCAGCCAAAACACGACGAATCCGTTGCACGACGGACGCGACGTGTGGCCATCCGTCGCGATCCATCGCTAAAATAAGTCTATGGGAAAAAACGCATCCTGCGGGCACATTTGTAGGATCTGTTTTTTTTCCCAAAAAGACAGATTGCGACAGATGCCAAACGATGCAAGTGTGAAAGAAGCCTTAAGGCCCCGTCTCACATAGCGATTTACCAACGATCACGACCAGCGATACGACCTGGCCGTGATCGTTGGTAAGTCGTTGTGTGGTCGCTGGGGAGCTGTCACACAGACAGCTCTCTCCAGCGACCAACGATCAGGGGAACGACTTCGGCATCGTTGAAACGGTCTTCAACGATGCCGAAGTCCCCCTGCAGCACCCGGGTAACCAGGGTAAACATCGGGTTACTAAGCGCAGGGCCGCGCTTAGTAACCCGATGTTTACCCTGGTTACCAAAAAAAACAAACAGTACATACTCGCCTTTCGGTGTCCGTCAGGTCCCTTGCCGTCTGCTTCCTGCTCTGACTGAGCCGCCGTACAGTGAGAGCAGAGCGCAGCGGTGACGTCACTGCTGCGCTCTCATTGTACGGCGGCACTCAGAGCAGGAAGCAGACGGCAAGGGACCTGACAGACATCAGATGGTGAGTATGTACTGTTTGTTTTTTTTTACATTTACGCTGGTAACCAGGGTGTAAACATCGGGTTACTAAGCGCGGCCCTGCGCTTAGTAACCCAATGTTTACCCTGGTTACCAGTGAAGACATCGCTGGATCGGTGTCACACACACCGATTCAGCGATGTCAGCGGGATCTCAACGACCAAAAAACGGTCCAGGCCATTCCGACACGACCAGCGATCTCACAGCAGGGGCCTGATCGCTGGTACGTGTCACACATAGCGAGATCGCTACTGAGGTCGCTGTTGCGTCACAAAACTTGTGACTCAGCAGCGATCTCGCTAGCGATCTCGCTATGTGAGACGGGGCCTTTACTGTGTTCAGTGAAAAAATAAAGTCAATAAAGGACCTCAACCCAATGGAACATTTTTGGGATGAACTAGAATGGAAACTATGAGCCCAGCCCTCTACTCCAACATTATTTGATCTCACAAATGCTCTTCTTGAAGAATGGGAGAAAATTCGAGACACCTCCAAAATCTTGTAGAAAGCCTTCCCAAAGGAGTGGAAACTGTGATAGCTGCAAAGGTGGAACTAACCCCATATTAACACCTATGGATTTGGAATGGAGTGTTATGTTATCTCCTGTAGGTGTCATGTGGAGTTATTCAAATACTTTTTGTTTTGAACTTTTCCCTTTGAAACTAACCAGACTTACAAGAAAAATGGACTGATTATTCTGATCAGACTTTGATCAGAATTTTTTTTTCTCCACATCTGAGAAAATCTGATCCTACACTTGATCAGATGTTTTCAGACGTGGGGTGAAAAAATAAGTTTCTCCATTCTCAGTCCGTGATAATCGGACCGCACTCAGATGTCATCTCAGATGTCTCTGTTCGGCTATGGAGTCATCCGAGTGCTGTCTGATGATTTTCACGGACCCATAGACATTCTTTGCAGATTTTGATCCGACACTCAGACATGTCAATGATATATTCCAAGGACAACTTGGTCAGAGGAAAAAAAAAAAGCAGACGTGCACAACCCCGTAGAATATCATGAGTAGTAGTGCCATCCATGAAAACCAATAAAATAGCACTTGCATGAGAAAATCAGTCGTGTGCACGAGCCTTGTTTGAAACAATATGACCCTAAGTAACAATTGCATAGGTATTTCTAATTATCACAAAATGCACAAAAAACATTTAAAAAACAAATCTCCGCATCACTTAGTAAATGGCCCCGTTGCCTCCAATAAACTGAAAGTTAGGCTCTTTTTATTTAGCCTTTTCTGGGTAAAGGACAAGGAAGATTTAAAGCCAATAAAGACAGAATAAAAAAGGAATGAATGGAATAAGACTAAAACGAATTAATCAAATTTTAATACACCCATTCAGGGAGACATTCCAGCCTTCACCCTGTGACCAGTTCATCTCAGGGATATTCAGCTGCACAATGCAAGGACTTCGTACAAAACCGTAGGGGGAATTTTTTATTTGGTCTTTTCCCTATAACATGATGATTATGGACTGACTGCACAGTCAATTTCAGTTTATCGACTCAATCAAAATAATTGAATTTGACATCTGAATTAGTTTACAGTGGTAATGGGGAAAATGCTTTGGAAAAACTTGATTGTCTCCATCGGAGAGCCAGGGATCCGTTCACTACTTTATAAGCTTTAAATTGTCAATGACCTTGAATAAAATGTATCATACTTTATTTTAAAAGTAATTTTTCCAAAGATTACTGGCAGCATCGCAGACTACTAGATGATGCCAGTGTAGTCATTGTGTATATCCTGCATTCATTTACTTAAAAGGAGCTGTCCAGGCATGAAGCTCAAGTCTGCAGTCAATCTATGTGGGTGCAGACTTGTCAGTCCTTGCAGTGAAAGCTCTTAGGATTTTCTGGTGTTGGGAACGCAAGTAGGGGATTTGCATTCATACAGTCATGTGCTGCCTAGACCCCTTGAGTTGAGTGAAGCCGGACATGTCAACTTGGATTGTAGCCGGAAGTATGTACATCATGTTTGGAAGTACGGAATTGTGCAAAAAACATTTTTAGCTTTTCTGGAATCAACTTTTCTGATAGTTTAGCAATCTTGAGCAATTAAAAAAATATTCAAAAATGCATCAGTTATTTGTGTTTTAGCCCACAAGGACAGTGCACTCTCCTTTTTGCACCAGTCTGTCATTAGTTTCTTGACTATAATTTTTATTTGTACTTTGTATGTGACCCCTTCTCATGTACAGTGGGTACGGAAAGTATTCAGACCCCTTTACATTTTTCACTCTTTGTTTCATTGCAGCCATTTGGTAAATTCAAAAAAGTTAATTTTTTTTTTTCATTAATGTACACGAAGGCCATCCTAGTGACATGCACAGATTGTAATAAGAGAATGTGGCTATACTGCCCCAGCAGCAAAAGAGGAAGAAAGGTGAAAAGGCACAGCAGGTGGGCCCTAGCCAGTTTGTGGGCTGCTACTGGCCACCGCACTGCTGAAATTAGCACACCAAAACCAGGTAAAAAATGTTCCCTGCTGTGGGATTTATTCAGGTAATGTCCTGATGACAGGCGACGGGGGGTTTGCACGCTGTGCCATCAGAGACTGAAACGAGGCATAAATATTTCGAATTTCATACAAATTGTTATGTCCCATGATATCAGTTAGAAAAAACCATAATGAAAAAAACCCCATTAAAAAGATATAACCTTTATTTTCTTTCCACTAAAAACACCTGAGGAGGTGATAAGTGCACACTAGTGATGAGCGAATACACTCACTACTCGAGATTTCTCGAGCATGCTCGGGAGTCCTCCAAGTATTTTTTAGTGCTCGGAGATTTAGTTTTTCTTGCCGCAGCTGAATGATTTACATCTGTTAGCCAGCATAAGTATATGTGGGGATTCCCTAGCAACCAGAGACCTATAGTTTTTTTAAGGTGTTTTTGGTCCACTGCGTTTTTTGTGTTTGGTGTGCACGTATTATCACCTCCTCAGATAAATATTCTGAACCTGAGCACCACCTCCATGGTGATGCATCTGAATTCCAAGCAGTGAAGTACACACCTTAAAAAGCATGACAGACCCGAGCCTCCTCATGCTCACTCTTCTGCTGTGGTCTCAGCCACTTCTTCCCGCTCACGATCGACAGGGCCGACTGCCTCCCCGCAAACAGAGGATGTCACAGCACCACCACAAGCAATGTCACCGAGCATCTCCAGACTGTCACATGCAAGTGTTCAGCTCTCCATCCCCCAAACCCTCCAGAGAAAGAGGAAATACCCCTCTACCCACCCATGGACCATGATCCTGAATGATAGCATTTCTAAATTATTGGCCTTTGAAATGCTGGCATTCTGGCTGATGGAAATGGACAGTTTTAGAAAACCGATGGCAGTGGGCTGTACCGCAGTATGTTGTTCCCAGCCACCATCCCTACCCTGCACACACATGTTGTGGACCAAATAAGTTGTGCACTGCACAAAGCCATCAGTGCAGAGGTTCACACATCCAACAATACGTGGACCAGTAACCACGGCCAGGGATGTTACATCTTCATAACTGCTCACTGAGTAAATGTAGTGGAGGCTGTGCCTGAGACAGAAGGTGTTCAAGCGCAAGTCCTGCCACCACCAAGGATTGCTGGACGGTCCTCTGTCCAAGTTGACTCTTACTCCTACTCTGTTTCCTTCACCGCCTCCTCATTCGGTCACAATAAGACGTGCTCCACCAACTTTAGCACAGCTAGGGTGAAATGACAGCCGGCTGTTTTGAAACTCCTCTGTTTGGGGGTCAAATCCCATAACATAAAGAAGCTGTGGACAGTGATCAAATAACAGACTGATGAGTGGTTGGTGCCTCTGAACCTCAAGCTCAGCCTGGTGGTGTGCAATAATGGGCAAAATCTCGTAGCTGCTCTGGGACTAGCCGGTTTGACGCAAATTCCTTGCCTGATGCATGTTCAGAACTTGGTGTTCCAGAGCTTCCTGAAAAACTACCCACATATGTCAGAGCTGCTGCTGAAAGTGCAAATTTCAGCTGCAGAACGCCCAGCTGAGTTGTTCTGCCTAACAACACCACTTCATCACCAATGGGCGGGACTCCATGTGGGACATGTGTTCTGTGTTGCGTGAATACTCCACCAATATGGCCAGCGCTGATCACATCATAATCAGCGGTACTATATCACCTATATGCCTGCTGGAAAAAACAACTCAGGCCATGATGGATGAGGTGGTGAAAGAGCAAGAGAAAGAGGATCAGGAAGAGCAGGGCCTCTTCACACCATTATCAGGCCTGTCGTTGACACATGGCTCGGAGGGTGGGTTACTGTCCCAATAGAGTCCAGGTACTCAACTTTACTGCCAGGGGACAGTTTGGGAGGATGAGCAGGGTGAACAACTGTTTTCATAGCAGAGTGGCACTCAAATCAGCTGACGGACTTCCCTGTAGTGTGGCTGGGGGGATACAGAGGACTCAGACCATACACATTCCACCAGGACAGCTTGTCATTGCATCTGGGCAGCCTGGCTCACACAAGCCAATGCATGCTGCTGTGCCTGCTTAATGACCCCCACATTGCCCAGATTGTTATCAGTGCTGATTACTGGGTGACCACCCTGCTGGATCCCTGCTACAAGAACAATGTACCATCATTATATCCGACACTGGAGTGGGATCGCAAAATGCATGACTACAAAAACATGCTAGTAGACAATCTAACAATGGCATTCCCACCTGACAACTGGGGCTCAGTGGAAGAATAAGGTGGAGGAGGAAGTCACCAATGCAATTGGGGCACCACCACCTCAGAAGGCAGGGTTAGTATGGCAGAAATGTGACAAAACTTTCTCAGAACATCACAGCATTTGGTACCACCATCTGATGCAGTCCATAGAAGCAGGAGGCAGCTTTACAATAACATAGTGGAAGAGTACATGTCCACATGTCTCCACGTCCTAACTGATAGGTCTTCCCTATTTAACTTCTGGGTGTTCAAATTGGACACATGGTCTGAGTTTGCCCTTTATGCCTTGGAGGTGCTGGCCTGCCCTGTGGCAAGTGTACTGTCAGAACATGTGCTTAGCTTGGCAGGGGGTATGATCATAGAGGTGCATCCACCTGTCCACAGCCAACATGGGAAGGCTAACATTTATTAACATCAACAAGGCGTGGATCCCACAGGACTTGTCCATACCTTTGGCTGATTAGACAACTATACTAGCTGCACCCAGCCAGCATTCAACACTATTTGTCATTCGTTTAATTTGGATGCCTTGTCTCCAAAAAAAACCTGTGTTGGCTTTTTCCTCCACCTCTTCCATCTACACCGCTACGTAAAAGTCATCAGGGATTGAATCAAGTTAAAACACGGTTGTGAACAGAAGCTGGAGTACACCAATGTCTTGAATCTAAATCCTAAAACACAGGTGTGTGTCCTATTAGTCCTTAAATATAAGCATGGAGATGATGTCACTGAGCCACGCCAGGCAACCTGCAAAACCCGATGTGAAGTATAAAATAGGGCAGCGGACTGAGGTGCCAGAGATACCTGGGACAAGTGGGTGTCAGTAGGCAGTCATTTAGCCTCAAATGTTGGCTACAAATTAAATTAAATTGAAAAGCAGCTCCTAGCAAAATTCTGTAAATGCATAGTTGAAATTTTTTCTGACTGCTTTGCACTACAAAGAAACAAACAAATACACCCACACGCTGATAGATAATAGATAGTTAGATAGATAGATAGATAGATAGATAGATAGAAAGATAGATAGATAGATAGATAGATAGATAGATAGATAGATAGATAGATAGATAGATATCATACAAATATATATTATAGAATATTTAAACATAAGTGTTAAAAATAAATATGAAGTGGTAATTATTACTCCTAAGTAGTTATCTTGCTAAGATGTTCCCTTTCTCCAGTAATCGTATTCATAGACAAGAATTACAGGCAGAATATTAAATATAAGTTTACCAGGTTCTGACTTGGCAAATAATAAATAAAATTGGAAATTTGCATTTTCCAACAAAAGCTTATATAATGTTCCCATGGTAAAACTGGTAAGAAATTGAGTTTTCTGTGGAAGCCTTGGGGAGTCTTTGGCTACATGGCCCCGAAGTGGGCTTTTAGCAGTAACAGGACTAATCCCATTCTTAGTCTTTTCCTAATAGAACTGTGTTGCCATGGAGACAGACATTACATTGTATCTTTTAGAGATGTTAATTCTCACTCAGTATACACAACCAGTTGTGTTTACATGGGAAGTGTTGCTATTATTTTACTCACACATTCTTATTCATCTCTATGATTTTCACTAGTAGCCAGATTCTTAATGTCACCATATGTATTAGTCTTCTGCATTATCAGAAGCAGATAGATAAATACAAGCGTTGTGCTTTTGCCCATTCAACAAAACGATATTGTAACAATAGTAATTTATTAATTGTATGTTTATTCCAGATATTTCCTATTTTAATATAATTCACACGGGTCTAAAATAAATATCAAGGGAATTCTTCATATTGCATTATGAATGATGCATATGAATGAGCAAACCCTAACTGTAAAGTTTGGGGGTTCGCACTGGACACCTAGTGTCCAGTACCATACCCCGAACACAAATTTTTTACCAGACGTCCGGCTAACTGGTCAGGTTTGGATGTCTAATAAGTTTCTTGAAAGACTGCAGCGCAGCCAATACACAAGCTATCAGGCTGTGGGCACTTCTGGAGCCATCACAGCCTTGCCAAGTATTGACATGGCTGTGTCTGGCCAGCGCACCACATGACCCTCACCGTATAAATGCTGGATCATGAGTGCCGCCGCCATTCTGCTCTGTTAGTGTAGGGACAGGACACAGCTGACGTGAGAGACAGTATTAGATTTTATGTGTAAGCACTTTGCTAAAACCCTCTGTGTGTGTACTCTCCATGTGGCTCAGTGGGAGTACTGTGCCAAAAAGTCTCTGTGTGTACTCTGCACCCATGTCTGTGGGAGTACTGTGCCTTTAAGCCTTTGTGTGTACTCTGTTCTTGTGTCTGTGGGAATACTGTGCCCAAAAGCCTTTGTGTACTCTGCACTTGTGTCTGTGTGAGTACTGTGCCAAAAAGCTTCTGTGTGGTCTGCACCCATGTCTGTGGGAGGATTGTACATAAAAGCCTCTTTGTACTCTGCACCCATGTCTGTGGGAGTACTGTGCCCAAAAGTCTCTATGTGTATTCTGCACCCATGTCTGTGGGAGAACTGTGCCAAAAAGCCTCTGTGTATTCTGCACCCACATCTGTGTAAGTAATGTGCCAACAAAATTGTTATACTCTGCAGCTGTGTCTGTGCAAGTAGCATGCCTAGAAAATATACTCTGCAGCCATGTGTGTGCAAATAGTGTGCCTAAAAAATAGTTATACGCTGCAGCTGTGTCTGGGCAAGTAGTGCAAGTAGTGTGCCTAATAAATAGTTATACTGTATGACACTAGGAACTGAAGAATTTTTGAGGACTCTGGATTAGGCCTCTATAACACACTAGATGCTACAAATTATTTGAATGTGAGATGTCCCCTACAGTATGCCGCTAGGAACAGGAGAATTTTTTGTGGCCTCTGGATCAGGTCTTTATAACACACTAGATGCTACAAACTATTTGAAAGGCAGGTCCCCTACTGTATGACACTAGGAACAGAAGAATTTTTGTGGCCTCTGGATCAGGCCCCTATAACACACTAGATGCTAAAAACTATTTGAAAGTATGAGACTAGGAACAGAAGAATGTTCTGTGGCCTATGGATCAGGCCTCTATAACACACTAGATGCTACAAACTATTTGAAAGTCAGGTCCCCTACTGAATGGCACTAGGAACCGCATAATTTTTGTGGCCTCTGTATCAGGCCTCTATAACACACTAGATGCTAAAAACTATTTGAATGTGAGATGTCCACTACTGTATGACACTGGGAACAGAAGAACTTTTTTGTGGCCTCTGTATCTGGCCTCTATAACACACTAAATGCCACAAACTATTTGAAAGTCAGGTCCCCTACTGTATGACACTAGGAACAGAATAATTTTTTGTGGCTTTTGGATCAGGTCTCTATAACACACTAGATGCTAAAAACTATTTGAAAGTCAGGTCCTCTACTGTATGACACTAGGAACATAAGAGTTTTTGGGGGCATCTGTATCAGGCCTCTATAACACACTAGATGCTAAAAACTATTTGAACGTGAGATGTCCCCTACTGTATGACATTTAGCAATAGAAACATTTTTTTTGTTATGTGCGTGAGATCTGCAGACAGCTTAATTTCAACCCAACAAAATAACAAAGTGTGATACGGCGGGCTGTCTAACATTTTGCAACTGAAAAATTATATTTTTTATTGTGCGTTAGGAGTCAGACTGCAGACAGTTTCATATCACCACAGCACTAAATGACAAGGTGGGATACAGCAGACTGTTTCACATTTAGCTAGTGAAAAAATATTATTCAGAATGCTATACTCGTGCATGGAGCACAATAAGAAGCAGTGCACAACACACTTGAAGGACATGTGCCCTGTTGGCTTTGTCTGTGGCCCAAAAAATGCTGGAAAGTAAATTTAACAGCCACACTGAACACTAGCTAGCTACACTACCTGACTGATATCCAACCGCCAAGCTAACTAGCTAAAATCTTGCTGCTAGCATTGCCAGCGTCAGGAGCAGCCTCTCTGCGCTGTTGCAGTGTCAAAATGGAGCTAAAACAAGATGTCCGCCCTTTATAAGGAGACGAACATGTGATTTCAGCAGCCAATGACACAAGCCATTGTGTTAGGACATGGCGCATGCTTCCTGCGCCCTTATTGCCTAGCCGAAGTGTGCACACATAAAGTCAGGAAAAAAAAAATTACTGTTTACAAGAACGCTGCACCTCTGAGCTCTGTAAACTTCTTCCCCTCGTCAAAGACGTGCCAAATGCTCATGATACACCACCTTTATTGTTGCTAAAGTGCTGAAAATACTTTTGTGGCAATGCAAATATTTTCCCACACTTTTTACTGAATGTTACAGATTTTTACCGATTTCATAAAATTTTGCTTGTGTTTCCGATCACGAATCCAAATGTGCCGAATTTATATTTGGTGATCATTTTCCGAAAAAATTCGCTCATCAATAGTTGAGAGCTTATATAGAGACACAGGAAAGATATATATCTTGGTACCCTGTTAGCAAGTGGACACTCTCAGTGCAGGAATGAATGTGTCGCATGGATTTATGTCTTTTTACATCAACTAAGGAATTTGCTCCTCAGACCATGTGGGGTCATCATAACAGAACCAGACCCCAATCAGAGGACAAAAAATAATTCACACTCCTTATCTATGAACTGTCCCAATATTTATGGACATAACTGTTTATCACTCACATAATGGTAAATCTGCCTCACGTCACATGTCTTATCTATGGCATTTTTCTGTGATGTGCTGTGCATAGTGTTGAGCATTCCGATACCGCAAGTATCGGGTATCGGCTGATATTTGCTGTATCGGAATTCCGATACCGAGTTCCGATATTTTTGTGATATCGGAAATCGGAATCGGAAGTTCCCAGTGTATGGTTCCCAGGGCCTGAAGGAGAGTTTCCTCTCCTTCAGACCCTGGGAACCATCCAGGATAGCTTCCGATACTTGTGTCCCATTGACTTGCATTGGTATCAGGTATCGGTATCGGCGATATCCGATATTTTTTGGATATCGGCCGATCCCATCTGATACCGATACCTTTGGGTATCGGAAGGTATCGCTCAACACTAGTTGTGCATAAATATGTGATTCTTCAGAATTTGCATTAGTCTATGCCTGATGAAGAGACCTGAGTAGTCTCGAAAGCTTGCAATTTGTTACCATCTTTTCATTTAGCCATTAAAAGCTATCAACCACTGAGGACTCTCAATTCTAAATATTTTTATATAGAGACACACAGTCCTGGCTATCTTTGCCATGATCATGCATATTTTATAAAATGTTTTCTAATAATGTTCATAAAAGAGACTAAAATGGCTGCTCTTACATTGAAGTAAATCTTTTTTTAAAGGGAATATGTCACTTGATTCCTGATACCCAAACTCTGGGCAGCATGGATCAGAGCCTGGCTATATGATCCCATAATAAGAGGCATATCAGTTAAGCGGAGAAGAACTTGACAGAGCTGGCAGGGAATGGCCCTGGACGAGTCTTGTCTCTCTATGGTCCCAATCAAATCTTCGAATTACTTTATTGCAGCGTTGTTTACACAATGCGAGTTCAACATAAAGCGTCTAAATTTCCAAAAACTCACAAAGTATGGGAATCGTCGTCCTCTGGATCGCAGCTGAGTCATCCAAACAGTCCATATCAAAAGCCATAGCCGTGGGCAACTGCACCACCATATCCATCTTGGGTGCGTCAGAAGCTTTGTTTTCCTTGACTCACACTGGTGGGAATCGCATAGAGCCTCCTGCTCTGCAGCTTGAAAACAAAACACTGACAAACCCAAACCTCATCTCAAAGTTTAAAAGTGAATCATGAACATGGGCTACTCTCAAAACCCGGAGTGGTGGAGGGAGAGATTCGCCCCACCACCAAACCTGCAAATCTCTCCAAAAATAAAAGCCCATGTTGGGTTTTCCTAATATCTGACTTAATCAAATAGTTTGACCAAATCCATAATCTCTTTTATTCTGCATTGTAACCACAGGTGTAGCTGTGATTACAATGCGCTCCAGTGGATTCAATATACCTCTATGCGCATCCTAGAGGATACATAATGGTCTTCTCATATGACTCCCCTCACTGCCTCACATTATATTTCCTCTGAAATTCTGGAGCGTTTCTGGTAAAAATATACCTGGCTACAATTGTGCAGCCAGGCCCTAATTCAGTTTGATTTCTCTGTTTTATCAGCAGAGAAATGGAATTAATATGGAAAAAGAATCCGATACAGAGAAGATACAGACTGAAATAAATGGACCCTGTTGACTATAATAGGATTTCCCTTTTGTAACCATTTTTGAATGGAAAAACGCGATGCATTCTGCCATTTGCAAAATGAAATCCAGATGAACTCTATGATAGTCAATGCTTCAGTTTTCCTTAATTTTATAACAAATCTGTTTTCCACATGAATTCCATTCTTCTGTTCCTGAAATGGAATTGGAAACACAGGTGTGAATGGAACCTAATACTTATATAACTAGGGTTGTCCTCTTCAAAAAATAGGGTCAGAGTGGCTTAAAAATAAATAAATAAATAGAAAAATAAATTTTAAAAAAGCTCCTTCTTCAGGATTCCCACTTTGGTCTGTATTGCCTGGACACTTTCAGCAAGAAGGAAATAGTTGCTCAGACAATAATTGGCCAGAGAACTGTCCAGCCTCAACCAGCCATTGGCTATAGTGCTCACATGTCCCTATGTCGGGCAATCATGACTGCAGCAGGAAGGAGATACTGCCTGGGGACTCAGCATCACCAAAGTAGAGGAGACCAAGAACTGGTGGGAAAAGGTGACAAGAAGAGGGGTAAAAGAAAAAGGTCCCTATTTGCTGTGCACCCCTTCTATCAGTCCATTACTGCAAAGATTATAGATGGTTAACTGCCCTAGTGTTAGGCCACTAGACATTAGCAGTTGTCAGGGACCCCATTCTTGTTCAACTCTTTGTTTAGGTGGTAATCCAGATTTCTTTTCTTCCATAGCTGCAGGTAAGTAAGAAAATGATGCTTTATGCAAAGACTACACTACAGCAATCTGTTCTTAAATTATGTAATGGTGAAGGTCTTGAGATGGGACATTTTGCATCCAGCTTTGTTAAGCCAAAGATTGGGAATGTCGACCTGCACAAGTGTCAGAGTTTTTTGCTCTCTGGATTACCATAGAAAACCATGTATGAAGAATTCCGACTTGGATGTATTACACAAGAGCCTTGGCATATGGAAATAGTAGGACATCAATTTCATTATTTGATAACAGAAAAAAGTTAGCCAGTATTATCCAATAAAGGAAAATAATTGCTGGAGTAGCTGGGAAGGTAATTAGAAACCTGGCTGGAGCAGGGTTAAGTGGAAGATGAGGCGGAATTCTGTAAAAGCATATTGTAGTAGGATGCTGTACGTCCTGAATACTCATGTGGCGCACAGCAACCTGAGCAAACCTTAAAAGGCCATGGTTGATGATGTCAAAGGTGTTTGCGAAGTTAGCACGGTAACTTGCCACTGAACAGGTTCTGGAAAACTAGTAGCTTTTATGTCATTCTTCTATTTAACCCATATGTTATTAATCACAGAATTATTTTGATTAAACCATATATAATACTGACCTGCTCGGGGGACATTGTGTATACACTAGTCTCCTTTGAGACATGGTGCCTATTTACGCTGCACCTAGAGTATTTGGAAATTCAGTAATTTAGAGCTCATACTCTGATTTTCATAGTGATGCAAAGCTTAGGACTTCTAGAGGTGGGTCATGTTGATGATGTTTAATTATGGTTCCCATGATAGTGTTCATCCACACAATACCATGATCATCTGACTTCCATTCATAATCCTCAAGTGGTCCACTGCACATACACACCAAAAGAGACCTTTGGGAAGACAATGTTTGACAAGCTACAGTGCTCAAGCCACTATAAGAGCGCCCCTATCAGAGACCACACACTATCCAGCCTGACCAGGCTCAATAAAGACCCCATCTGCTTAAACTCTTCTTAAAGAGAACCTGTCAACATGATTTTGTAAAGAAAAGTAAAGACATGGCTGTAATGGCACTTTAATACAGAATAAATTGATACCTTTGGTGATGAAATCTGCTTTGTGATTCTTTAATCACCAATTGAAGTTTTCCGCTAATTAGATTTCAAGCACAGCTGCTTGACTGTGCATTGGGTCTTCTCCTCCCTGTTTGTGATTCGCTTGCCCCTCTGCCTGCCTCCGGTCTTTGAATGACAGGTCACTGCTGAGATTTCAAACAAAGGAGGCAGGTCATTTAAAGATCGGACTCATCGAAGGCAGAAAGAGGGGTCAGAGAGTGACAGACAGGGATGAGAAGACCCAGTGCACAGTCCGGCCCCTGTGCACCAAAATCTAATTAGCAGAAAACTTCAAATGCTGATTAAAGAAGAACAACAAAGTGTATTTCTTCACCAAAGTTATTGATTTACTAGATTGTGGCCCGATTCTAACGCATCGGGTATTCTAGAATATGCATGTCCCTGTAGTATATGGACAATGATGATTCCAGAATTCGCGGCAGACTGTGCCCGTCGCTGATTGGTCGAGGCAACCTTTATGACATCATTGTCACCATGGCAACCATTATGACATCTACGTTGATACTGTGCCCGTCGCTGATTGGTCGAGGCCTGGCGGCCTCGACCAAGCAGAGACGCAGGATTTCTACGTCGATACTGTGCCCGTCGCTGATTGGTCGAGGCCCAGGCGGCCTCGACCTATCAGAAACGCGGGATTTCCAGGACAGACAGAAAAACCCTTAGACAATTATATATATAGATGTATTAAAGTGCCATTACAGCCAGTTTTTACATTGCAAAATTCTGCTGACAGGTTCTTCTTAAGAATAGTTGAAGCCGATGGGGTCTTTAGCTGGATAGGCTAGTTAGTGTGTGGTCTCTGGTGAGGGTTCGCGTGCAGTGGCTTAGGCACTGTAGCTTGACAAACATGGTCTCCCAAAGATCTCTTCTGGAGTGTCCATACAGTGGACCTCATGAAGATGGCAAATGAAAGTCAGATGGTCATGATATTCTGAGAATAAAAAACATTACCATGAGAGGCAGAATTAAACATGGCCAAGATGACCCACCTCTAGAAGTTCTTTGGCATGTCCTAATTTATCCACTTAGTTGGAAACTGAATTGTCCTAAGGCGGGTAGAGGATGAAAATGAAAAAATAGAAGGGGTAAACAATTAACTAGATGGGTATTTCCTGAAGGAACTACAGATAGTGCTTTGGAATGGTGCCCGGGCTGCCCCTGCAAGACTTTCACACTTGGGTGCCCCTCAGGCGCTGGTTTGGTAGTTGTAGCCCCTCAGGGTTGAGGCTTGGTGGGCCGGGTCACTCTGGGTCCGATTTGGTGGGCCGGGTCACTCTGGGTCCGATTTGGTGGGCCGGGTCACTCTGGGTCCGATTTGGTGGGCCGGGTCACTCTGGGTCCCATTTGGTGGCCCGGGTCACTCTGGGCCCGATTTGGTGGCCCGGGTCACTCTGGGCCCGATTTGGTCAACCCGGGTCACTCTGGGCCCGATTTGGTGGCCCGGGTCACTCTGGGCCCGATTTGGTGGCCCGGGTCACTCTGGGGCCGATTTGGTGGCCCGGGTCACTCTGGGTCCGATTTGGTGGCCCGGGTCACTCTGGGTCCGATTTGGTGGCCCGGGTCACTCTGGGTCCGATTTGGTGGCCCGGGTCACTCTGGGTCCGATTTGGTGGCCCGGGTCACTCTGGGTCCGATTTGGTGGCCCGGGTCACTCTGGGTCCGATTTGGTGGCCCGGGTCACTCTGGGTCCGATTTGGTGGCCCGGGTCACTCTGGGTCCGATTTGGTGGCCCGGGTCACTCTGGGTCCGATTTGGTGGCCCGGGTCACTCTGGGTCCGATTTGGTGGCCCGGGTCACTCTGGGTCCGATTTGGTGGCCCGAGTCACTCTGGGTCCGATTTGGTGGCCCGGGTCACTCTGGGTCCGATTTGGTGGCCCGGGTCACTCTGGGTCCGATTTGACGGGCGGCGCCACTCTGGGTCCGATTTGACGGGCGGCGCCACTCTGGGTCCGACTTGGCGGGCGGCGCCACTCTGGGTCCGACTTGGCGGGCGGCGCCACTCTGGGTCCGACTTGGCGGGCGGCGCCACTCTGGGTCCGACTTGGCGGGCGGCGCCACTCTGGGTCCGACTTGGCGGGCGGCGCCACTCTGGGTCCGACTTGGCGGGCGGCGCCACTCTGGGTCCGATTTGGCGGGCCGGGTCACTCTGGGTCCGATTTGGCGGGCCGGGTCACTCTGGGTCCGATTTGGCGGGCCGGGTCACTCTGGGTCCGATTTGGAGGGCCGGGTCACTCTGGGTCCGATTTGGCGGGCCGGGTCACTCTGGGTCCGATTTGGCGGGCCGGGTCACTCTGGGTCCGATTTGGCGGGCCGGGTCACTCTGGGTCCGATTTGGCGGGCCGGGTCACTCTGGGTCCGATTTGGCGGGCCGGGTCACTCTGGGTCCGATTTGGCGGGCCGGGTCACTCTGGATCCGATTTGGCGGGCGGCACCACTCTGGGTCCGATTTGGCGGGCGGCGCCACTCTGGGTCCGATTTGGCGGGCGGCGCCACTCTGGGTCCGATTTGGCGGGCGGCGCCACTCTGGGTCCGATTTGGCGGCCCGGGTCACTCTGGGTCCGATTTGGCGGGCGGCGCCACTCTGGGTCCGATTTGGCGGGCGGCGCCACTCTGGGTCCGATTTGGCGGGCGGCGCCACTCTGGGTCCGATTTGGCGGGCGGCGCCACTCTGGGTCCGATTTGGCGGGCGGCGCCACTCTGGGTCCGATTTGGCGGGCGGCGCCACTCTGGGTCCGATTTGGCGGGCGGCGCCACTCTGGGTCCGATTTGGCGGCCCGGGTCACTCTGGGTCCGATTTGGTGGCCCGGGTCACTCTGGGTCCGATTTGGCGGGCGGCACCACTCTGGGTCCGATTTTGCGGGCGGCGCCACTCTGGGTCCGATTTGGCGGGCGGCGCCTCTCTGGGTCCGATTTGGCGGGCGGCGCAACTCTGGGTCCGATTTGGCGGGCGGCGCCACTCTGGGTCCGATTTGGCGGGCGGCGCCACTCTGGGTCCGATTTGGCGGGCGGCGCCACTCTGGGTCCGATTTGGCGGGCGGCGCCACTCTGGGTCCGATTTGGCGGGCGGCGCCACTCTGGGTCCGATTTGGCGGGCGGTGCCACTCTGGGTCCGATTTGGCGGGCGGCGCCACTCTGGGTCCGACTTGACGGGCGGCGCCACTCTGGGTCCGATTTGGCGGGCGGGGGCACTCTGGGTCTGATTTGGCAAGCGGGGGCACTCTGGTCCGATTTGGTGGGCTGGGTCCGATTTGGTGAGCGGGGCAATAATGATAAGACTACAGATAGTGCTTTGTAATTGTGCTCTACTGTCACTTTAAGAGCGGACATTATCTGACAAAACTTGTGACCTGGTGGGCTGGTAGAGTTTATAGGCGTTGGCATAGTAACTGGGTCTCACTGCGCATATCAATGAGGTAATCAGCCAGGTGGCAGTTATTTTTAGAAATTGCCTCAGAAATCAGGCCCATTATAAACGTATTGGAAAATTTCCCTATTGAAATGCATTGAGACACTTTTTTCAAACGCAAATTGCGCCAAAACTACAAATCCGATCGACACAAAAAATACTTAGCACACCTCTCAGGAACGCTGGCTTCGAAATGACACCTCACTGGAGTCTGTGAGTTTAGCGGTTCGGGCCGCATTACGTGCGGACTGAATAATAATAATAAGAACTAGATGGGTATTTCCTGAAGGAACTACAGATAGTGCTTTGGAATGGTGCCCGGGCTGCCCCTGCAAGACTTTCACACTTGGGTGCCCCTCAGGCGGTCCGATTTGGTGGGTTGGGTCAATCTGGGTCTGATTTTGTGGGCGGGGTAAATCTAGGTCCGATTCGGTGGGCGGGGTCACTTTTGGTCCGATTCTGTGGGCGCGGCCACTCTGGGTCCGATTCGGTGGGCGGAGCCACTCTGGGTCCGATTTGGTGGGCGGGGCACCTTAGGGACCAATTTGGTGGGTGGGGTCACTCGGTCCGATTTGGTGGGCTGGGCACCTCAGGGTCTGATTTGGTGGGCTGGGCACCTCAGGGTCCGATTTGGTGGGTGGGGTCACTCTGGGTCCGATTTTGTGGGCGGGGTCACTCTGGGCCCGATTTGGTGGAAGGGGTCACTCTGGGTCCGATTTGGTGGAAGGGGTCACTCTGGGTCTGATTTGGTGGAAGGGGTCACTCTGGGTCCGATTTGGTGGGCGGAGCCACTCTGGGTCCGATTTGGTGGGCGGGGTCACTCTGGGTCTGATTTAGGGGGCGGGGTCACTCTGGGTCCGATTTGGTGGGCCGGGCCCCTCGGGGTCCGATTTGGTGGGCCGGGCCTCTCGGGTTCCGAATTGGTGAGCGGGGTAATCTACTATCTAATTATCTAAGGGCACTTCCGTCTTTCTGTCTCACAACACCGCTACGTCATCATCTCGTGAGACCGCAATGCACTCTTGGGACCGGAGCGCGCAACAAGCATCGGGTACCGGCCACTCCAGGTGCAACAAGCATCGTGTACCGGCCGCTCTAGGAGGTGCAACAACCATCAGATACCGGCCGCTCCAGGAGGTGAGTATGTAACTTTTTTATTTTAATTCTTTTTTTTTTTAACAGGGATATGCAGTATACTATGTGACTGGACAATATACTACGTGACTGGGCAGTATAACTACGTGGCTCTGCGCTGTATACTGCGTGGCTCTGTGCTGTATACTGCGTGGCTCTGCGCTGTATACTACGCGGCTCTGCGCTGTATACTACGCGGCTCTGCGCTTTATACTGCGTGGCTCTGCGCTGTGTACTGCGCGGCTCTGCGCTGTGTACTGCACGGCTCTGCGCTGTGTACTGCGCGGCTCTGCACTGTGTACTGCGCGTTCTGCGCTGTATACTGCGCGGCTCTGCGCTGTATACTGCGCAGCTCTGCGCAGCTCTGCGCATTGTACTGCGCGGCTCTGCGCTATATACTGCGTGGCTCTTCGCTGTATACTACGCGGCTCTGCGCTGTGTACTGCGCGGCTCTGCGCTGTGTACTGCGCGTGTCCGTGCTGTGTACTGCGCGTGTCTGCGCTGTATACTGCGGGGCTCTGCACTGTATACTGCGGGGCTCTGCGCTGTATACTACGCGGCTCAGCGCTGTATACTGCGCGGCTCTGCGCTGCATACTGCGTGGCTCTACGCTGCGTACTGCGCGGCTCTGCGCTGTATACTGGGTGGCTCTGCGCTGTGTACTGCGCGGCTCTGTGCTGTGTACTGTGCGGCTCTACACTGTGTACTGCGCGGCTCTGCGCTGTGTACTGCGCGGCTCTGCGCTGTGTACTGCGCGGCTCTGCGCTTTATACTGTGCGGCTCTGCGCTCTGTACTGCGCGGCTCTGCGCTGTGTACTGCGCAGCTCTGCGCTGTATACTGCGCGGCTCTGCGCTGTGTACTGCGCGGCTCTGCGCTGTGTACTGCGCGGCTCTGCGCTGTGTACTGCTCGGCTCTGCGCTGTGTACTGCGCGGCTCTGCGCTGTGTACTGCGCGGCTCTGCGCTGTGTACTGCGCGGCTCTGCGCTGTGTACTGCGCGGCTCTGCGCTGTGTACTGCACGGCTCTGCGCGGTATACTGCGCGGCTCTGCGCTTTATACTGTGCGGCTCTGCGCTCTGTACTGCACGGCTCTGCGCTGTCTACTGCGCGGCTCTGCGCTGTGTACTGCTCGGCTCTGTGCTGTGTACTGCGCGGCTCTCCGCTTTATACTGCGCGGCTCTGCGCTTTATACTGCGCGGCTTTGCGCTGTGTACTGCATGGCTCTGCGCTGTGTACTGCACGGCTCTGCGCTGTGTACTGCACGGCTCTGCGCTGTGTACTGCACGGCTCTGCGCTTTATACTGCGCGGCTCTGCGCTGTGTACTGCACGGCTCTGCGCTGTGTACTGCGCGGCTCTGCGCTGTGTACTGCACGGCTCTGCGCTTTATACTGCGCGGCTCTGCGCTGTGTACTGCACGGCTCTGCGCTGTGTACTGCGCGGCTCTGCGCTGTGTACTGCGCGGCTCTGCGCTTTATACTGCGCGGCTCTGCGCTTTATACTGCGCGGCTCTGCGCTGTGTACTGCGCGGCTCTGCGCTGTGTACTGCGCGGCTCTGCGCTGTGTACTGCACGGCTCTGCGCTTTATACTGCGCGGCTCTGCGCTGTGTACTGCACGGCTCTGCGCTGTGTACTGCGCGGCTCTGCGCTGTGTACTGCACGGCTCTGCGCTTTAAACTGCGCGGCTCTGCGCTGTGTACTGCACGGCTCTGCGCTGTGTACTGCGCGGCTCTGCGCTGTGTACTGCGCGGCTCTGCGCTTTATACTGCGCGGCTCTGCGCTATGTACTGCGCGGCTCTGCGCTGTGTACTGCGCGGCTCTGCGCTGTGTACTGCGCGGCTCTGCGCTTTATACTGCGCGGCTCTGCGCTGTGTACTGCGCGGCTCTGCGCTGTGTACTGCACGGCTCTGCACTGTATACTGCGTGGCTGTGCAATATACTACGTGGACATGCATATTCTAGAATACCCGATGAGTTAGAATCGGGCCACAGTCTAATAATCATAAGACTACGGATAGTGGTTTGTAATTGTGCTGTACTGTCACTTTAAGAGCTGATATTATCTGACAAAACTTGTGACCTGGTGAGCTGATGTAGACTTCATAGGCGTTGGCATAGTAACTGTGTCTGACTGCGCATATCAATGAGCTAATCAGCCAGGTGGCAGTTATTTTTAGAAATTGCCTCAGAAACCAGCCCATTATAAACGTATAGGAAAATTTCTCCATTGAAACGCATTGAAAGACTTTTTTCAAACACAAATTGCGCAAAAACTACAAATCCGATCGACACGAAAAATACTTAGCACACCTCTCAGGAACGCTGGCTTCGAAATGACACCTCACTGGAGTCTGTGAGTGAAGCGGTTCGGGCCGCATTACGTGCGGACTGAATAATAAGAATAAGAAGAAGTTTACCACGGTGGAATAACAGTATAGTGCTTTGTTCCAAAGCACTATAATAAGAAGTTTACCACGGTGGAATAACAGTATAGTGCTTTGTTTGTTCCAAAGCACTATAAATACATCCGTTGTAGGATAATAACCAGTATCAAAAGTCTCCTTAGAGTTCAAGCAGTTGGTTTATATGAACAACAAACTTAGGACTGTAGTATCCTTAGATACTGCCGGGACCTACATTCTTGAACGATCTCTATATATCTTGGGTCAATCTAGCGGTTGTCAGACTTGAGTAAAAACAAGACACTACTTTGAAGCACTTAATCTTAAGTGAGTTAGTTAAATGGCACATAAAATTAGAGTTCTCCTCTATTCCTAGCATGAAACCTACGATATTTCATGAAGGTTTATTGCTCCAGATACAACATTAATTACCTCCATAACAAGAGCAAGATCCCAGCATTAAATTTCCATGACCTGTTGAAAGGATATTTGCTTCTCCGTACCGGCCATACATCACGTTACTTCCTCTCCTCAATAGAAAGTGTCTCTGAGTGATTGTGACATCATGTGCTAAACATTTCTCTTTTTTAATGTAAATTCTTTTCAGACATTTCTCTCCATTGCCCAAGTTTGACTTTATTTTACGATTCTGTCAGAAGAAAATCCTAAATGTTGTTTGGTTTCACATAGCTCACATTGTGTGTTGGATAGCCAGGATTCTCTCAGCAGCTCAGCAGCATTTTCCAATGAACAGACGCCGTTGTTGTAGCAACTGGAAGCTGATTTGTAGATAAAGGATATGTCAGGGTGGCAATGCAAAGAAAGAGCCATCCATCACCATGTTCCTACCACTCTCTCTGCCCAAGCAAGCCACTAAAATGACGGTGCCGCTCTGGCATCCATTCATATTAACATTTTTTCATGTCGCCAGAAAGGAAAGTGATATGCTTCTACTTGCGTTACATATTTCTGCAACTGTCAAAATGGTTATCACAGCCAAAAAAAAAATGAATGAGTGAAATCCCAAAGTGTGAACAGTTCACAGAGGAAGCATAATGCATTTCATCATTTCTTAATAGTTTGTTTCTAGGCTTTATGTCAGCGAGATTAGATAAAAATGGTTTTGTTTCGCATCAGCCTTCAAAATAAAAAAAATTGAGTCATTATAAAGACTTCTTTCTAGTCATTTCACAAAAAGAGGTAAAGCCGTAATGACTTCCCCAAAGATATTTGTCAAGACATCTTGCCATACTTTAAGGGGTGGTCCGAAATACAAATTAATTTTTATCCTAAATCCCTATTTACTTAATGCCATTTTTCTCATCTATTTTCGAATATACTTTAATTAAACATTCCCTATCCTTCCAACAACAATAACTGCTATTCTGTCTTTTTTTGCAGCTTGCTTTTTGAAGACGGGTCATTCGAGAATTCCCAATGCATGATGGGATGCTCAAACAAAGCATCATCCCGAGGCAGAGACTGCGGTCATGCCATGACCTCTGTGACCTCACTGAAATGATGCGTCATCAGTGACCTTTGATTCAGGAGCTGGGCTAGTCCCTTTGTGCTGTGCACTGTGCGATGTGCACAATGGCAGGGGCTGGGCTAGTCCATGTATGCTGTACACTGTGCGATGTGCACAATGGCAGGGGCTGGGCTAGTCCCTGTATGCTGTGCACTGTGCGGTGTGCACAATGACAGGGGCTGGGCTAGTCCCTGTGTGCTGTGCACTGTGCGATGTGCACAATGACAGGGGCTGGGCTAGTCCCTGTGTGCTGTGCACTGTGTGGTGTGCACAATGACAGGGGCTGGGCTAGTCCCTGTGTGCTGTGCGCAATTACAGCATACTCTCTCGCCAATTCAGATCAGTATTAATGAGCCAGCAATAGAGCGCAGTTGTGGGGGCGGCGCTGGTCTCTGAATAGAATAACATGGGTACGATTTCTATCTGTCAAACAAACAGATAGCACTCATTTAATTTATACGGTCGTATGCATGAGCCCTTACACTGACATTCAATAATGCTTAGATATAGTATTTTAAGGCATTTAATCATTCTATCTGCGATCACATGGTCTCAGCTTCAAGCCCCATAGTGGGATGAAAAAAAAGTCAAATGAAAATGAAGTAAATAAGTTTTAATAAAACAAAAAAGTTCCTTGCTAGTAACTCATCAAAAAAGTATACTTTTTTATATACTGTACATTGCTTTTTTTTACAGTGAGAGAAGTGAATTGTAAAATAAAATGGTGGACGTTTTTGGCATAGGTGTTACAGCGGTGTCGGTCGCTTTGTCCTTGGTGTTGATAGTAAAGTAAAATAGATATATGGTTCAGTCACATTCAAGACACCATTTTGAAAAAAAATACATTTCAAACGCATCATACACGGCATGCAAAAAAACAGACAAACAATGATGAAACATTCTATTTTTCCCATTCCCCATAAAAAATTAATGAAAGTCAAAAATGGGGCAAAAAAAACCTTATAAACAATCCTGCAGAAAAGCAAATTATCATACTTTTATATTGACAGAAATGTAAAAATAAAAAAAGTTATGGCTCTCAGAATATATAGGGCATGCAAATTATATTTTTCCCTAAAGGATATTTTTATGCAAATATATATATAATATCGCAAGGAGATTGAAAAAAAATAATAATTTTTTTTTTATTGTTTAAAAAAAAAAATAGTGTTTCTGTATCTGGCAGTTGTGCGACTGGCGCAATCCAGGTACAGATAATCTTACTTGACAATTTAGCAGGGGCAATAACTCCGCTTTTCGAGTGTGTCAGCAAGACTAGCTCCAAAAAAAATAGCCACAGATTGCTAGATACAGTGAATTTGTACATAAGACCTTTGTAAGGGTACTTGTGAAAAATAAAGCCAATATTTTTTGGTTTCATAAGCCTTACGCATTCAAGATGAGAAACGGTGACGTTAAGGAACGTGGTTGTGGTGGTGCCCGCCAAGGCCATGTGACAGATCCGAAGGTGACTGTATCTCGTTCCAGGTTCCTGTCAAAATTTGCTACACCGCTAATGAACCCAGAAAAGTGCTAGGATGTTGTGGGTTGGATGGTAGACAAAGGCTCCAGAGTGTTGACAAGCAGCACCACGAAGTCATCCACACGGTCCAGTCTCAATAGCGAAGGTGCTGGGCCTCCGAATCCTCAACCTGGTCCTTCTTCCTCCCACCATCAAGAATCCCAGGAGTCATATGACCAAAATGCTGGCCACTCTGAGGAACTGTTTACCTTCCCTTGTAATTTGTCATCCCTCTAAATATGCACCATAACCCCTTCATGACCCAAGCTTCTTACAGTTTTGCCTTTTTGCTTTTCACTACCCTCCTTCCCAGAGAGTTGTACTTTTGAACGACACCATTGGTTTTACCATGTCATGTAGTAGAAAATGGGAAAAAAAAATCAAAGTGCTGTGAAATTGCAAAAAAAGTGCAATCCCACACTTGTTTTTTGGGTGGCTTTTTTGCTAGGTTCACTAAATGCTAAACTTGACCTGCCATTATGATTCTCCAGGTCATTACAAGTTCATTGACACCAAACATGGCTAGGTTCTTTTTTATCTAAGTGGTGAAAAAAATTTCCAATTTTTGCTAAAAAAAAACATTAAAATTGTGCCATCTTTCCGATACCCGTAGCGTCTCCATTTTTCATGATCTCGGGGTGGGTGAGGGATTATTTTTTGCGCACTGAGCTGACGTTTTAATTGATAACATTTTGGTGCAGATATGATTTTTTGATCTCCCGTTATTGCATTTTAATGCAATGTCACGGCTACCAAGAAAACATAATTCTATTGTTTTGACTTTTGCTTTTGCTACGCCGTTTAGTGATCAGGTTAATCCTTTTTTTATTGATAGATCAGGCGATTCTGAACACGACAATACCAAACATGTGCATGATTGATTTTATTTTTATTGTTTTATTTTGAACGGGGCGAAAGGGGGATGATTTGAACGTTTATGCTTTTTATTTTTAATTATATTTTTAAACACATTTTTTTTACTTTTGCCATTCTTCAATAGTCTCCATAGGAGACTGGAAGCTGGCACAACTCAATCGGCTCTGCTACATAGAGGCGATGGTCAGATCGCCTCTATGTAGTAGAATTGCTGACTTGCTATGAGCGCCGACCACTAGGTGGCGCTCACAGCAATCCGGCAATGACAACCATAGAGGTCTCCAGGAGACCTCAGGTTGTCATGCCGACACACTGGTGACCAGCGATCAAATTACGCCGGTCACCGGTGTGAGTATTTATGGCAAGATAGCCGGAAGCGTCATTTAAATGCCGCTGTCAGCAGTTGACAGAGGCATTTAAATAGTTAATAGCCACGGGTGGATCGTGATAACACCTGCAGATATTGCGGGCGCATGTCAGCTGTTCAAAACAGCTGACATGTCCCAGGAAAGATGTGGGCTCCGGCGGTGAGCAAAGAGAGGGTGTCCGACATAGGTGTACTACTGTATTATGCCCGATGTGTGGGTGTGATGCAAGTGACCCCTGTTGCAGCTAGGGGGTGCTGCGTGTGCTCCTCAGGATATGCATGGAGGCGTATCTGTGGTTATAATGGTGATATGAGATAGTGACAGGCAGGATTGTAAATGACCGTTATGTGTCGCAGAGGGAGTCTGTGTTGTACGCCTGAAATAATGTTGTTGTTCTGGGACCTGTAGTCCCACAATTGTTTGTATAGTTGTGAAGGGAGGCTTACAGGGTTAGTTATGAGAGCTGGGCGGGTCGAACAAGCCATACACACACACCACCCATCTATGGGAGTGGTTACAACTACATAATGTGACCAGGGTGTGGGTCACATGGTTCCTGTGTATGGACCTGAATGGTCTCTGTAACGGAGAGTGTGTGAGATCCTGGATGGCTTGTGTGTTCAGATGTCCTGTGTGTGTGGACCGGATGCCTGAACAGTGCACTGAGAGGCAGTGGATCTGGAAGACTTGTGTATTGGGAGAACCTGGGAGTAGGATCGGATCCTGGAACAGCGCACTTAGAGACTTGTGTGTTGGACGGTCCCAGGTGGGGATGGACATCCTGAATAGCACACTGAGTGGCCTGTGTTGGAAATCCTGGGAGTAGCATTCCTGAATAGCACAACCTGTGTTGGAAGTCCTGGAAGTAGGATTCCTGAAGAGCACATGGGAAGGAGTGGATGCAGAGTCTGCAACGGCACTGCCCTGGGGGAGCTACAGCCCGTCTGAGCATCTGGACTTTCAGGTGGCCTAGTGAGCAAGGCATTGTCCAGAATGGCGATCCCAGGTCGGCAGCTTCCCTGAGAGAGAGAGGACTGACAGGAGTCACCGTGTGGAGCAGGAGCTCCTGGAAGGTAACCCAGAGTACGGGGAACTGTGTGCACTGACAGGGGGTCAGTAATGAACTGTGTGGTCTCCGACTGGATGAAGTAAAGTCCAGCGTGTTTAGAGACTACGAATCAATGTTGTGTGTGCTATATGACTAGAGACATTGATATTGCGTACGGACACCCCCGGGAACTAGTCAAGGAGGGCTGGCGGGTGTAGTGTCTGAACCGTGAGTTAAAGTCATATAAGAATTATATAATTTAAAGCTGCAAGTTAATGTCACCGTTTGATGCCTATTGTGTTCTATGAAGTTTATAATGAACTGTACATAAACCGGTTTATGACTGCATAATAATCCGCATGGACTGTTTTTGTGAGAAAAATGTGCCTGTGTGACTGAGTCCCGTTGCTAAGCGAGTGTCCCCCAACACATGCAGTAAGCGCTATCTCACATATGGTGCTAGACTGCGGGCAGCAGTCCAGGAAGCACGTGTGTACGTGATTGTTGCAACTCGGCGGGGTTATGAAGTTTGCTGTGGATCGGCGGGCCCAAGAAGCTGACAAGCATCTGGCTGTAACTTGGTGGGGTTACGAAGTTTTGCTGTGGATCAGCGGGTCCACGAAGTCTGCGGTAGACATGTGCAGAGCTTTGTGGAAAGGAGCCGCAGTTGCAGCTGAAGGTGCCGGTGGTCTGTGACTGCAGCAGGAGCTGTGGTAGCGCCACCAGGAGCTGGTGAGGTGTCATGAACGGACATTGGTCCAGATGGTGCAGACTCTTAAAGGGCCAGTGCCGACCCAAAAATACTTTTTTGTGTACTGTGCAAACTGGTGCCTAAGAGTACCATGGGGAGTCCACAGGTTGTACCCCAGGAAAGGGGTGGTGTTCCTAAAAGGGTGGAGTTCCTGAAAGTGGGCAGTGACCCAAACAGGGATAGTTGCCCAAAAGGGGGTGAAGTCCCAGGTAATGGTAGTTTCCCAAAAGAGGGTGGAGTGTCCCGAAGGGGTGCCACAGACGAACTATTGCCCGGGGCATGAGAATTATGTGTGTCCACTCTGCTATGTGAACTATCCACCCGGCAAGAGTTTACGGGGGTGTGCCCTGAGTATGCATGAGAAGGAAATGTGTGGACTGGTCGATTCTGAGAGCCCGGTGACTCTAGTGAAGCTTGCACCTGAGGGATTTGAAATACCCAATAGGAGGGTCAGTTTCACCTGTATCCATGGGCACACTAAGGACTATCCAGTGGCCAGGGTGGTCCTCGAGACGGCCAGGGACAGTGCAATCCATGATGTCGCTGTAGTCTCAAACTTATCCTGCTCGGTGATAATAGGCCGGGACCCTGGGTTGTTCTCAATCTTGTGGGAGAGGGGAGATTCTCTACAGCAGGAGAATGGAGGGCTCTCGGTTGATGGGGCTGCATACTTAAAAACATTAATACCTTCCAAAATTGACGGGTCAGACATCAGGTTGACCAGTGGGAAGGGTGCATCTGCCCAACTTGCAGACATGATGTCACCTGACGTGTGCCACAATATGACTGATAGTGGTGTGGTAGATAAACAGAGTGGAGCTGACACATGGTGAGAGAGTGACCTGATGGTTCACTATACTGTGGGGTGTGACACAGACTCCGGGGGTAACTGTGACATGTCATTGCCAGTAGCAACCCCTAGGGCTGAGTATAATGGTGTGCTGACAGAAGCACTGACACAGTGGAACGACAGTGCTCCAGAAGGTGATGTCAGGGGACGGTGGTAGCCATACCAGAACGTATGACCAGACATAGGTGTGGGTCTGACCAACTCTGGGACTTGGCAGAAGTGACCGTGGAAGACGGGGAGGCTCCAGGAATGGAGTCCGACACCATTAGAAATGGGTACTGCTGGTTTCAGGGTGACCGACCGTGTGGTGGTGACTCCCATTCAGACAGTGACAAAAGCGGAAAAGAGTGCAGTAAAGCTGACTTGGGTACAAGTGGCAAGTCGTCCTCCCGTCATTAGAGATGAAAAAGAGGCAAAGGGGCTGTACAAATTTCGCATTCTGAGAAGACTGACACGGAGGAGCTGGGGTACTCAGATACCCAAGAGAAAGCTGAACCTGTTGATGAAGAAATAGTTAAAACTCTGAAGCGGCAGAGTGTGGGTGAGCAAGCTGGCTCATCTGAAAATATATTTAAAGAAGCTTTGGTGCGACATGTGCCAGCCAAAAGAGAACAGGATCACGAAATAGAGATGATTAAAGAGAGTGAAAGACCATGTCGAACGAGAAAGGGTCCTGAGACCAGTGGCTGAGCACAGGGTGGATGAGCTGGAGAAGGAAGTCTCTGAGGTCAGAGGTCACCTGTCCATGTGGCAAAGTGTGTATAAGGCCTTAAGGGAAGATGTGGAAGGGCTCAGAGAAGCATTAAGAGGTCTTCCGAAAGTGGAAAAGATGGTGGTCACAGCGGAGCTGCCAATGCCCATCTTGGCAAAGGCTCATGCAGAAGATAAAGTAGAGGAACAATTGGTACTAAAAGTAGAACAAGACAGTCACCCGGTCGTGGCAGAGGTCTTGATGGAAATGCCCGAGGGAAAACGGGAGCCATCCGTCCATGCAGAAAGTGAGACCTCGCTCTTCAAGTTTGTGATAGAGATACCCGAGGACGTGCGGGATGCATGCACCAGTGAGGGTGTGCATGAGGCCTTAAAAAAGGCAATTGAAGCATGTAGTGTGCACTGGGCACCAGAGACGAACAGTTGGTGAAACTGTCGACTAAGGAAGTCACAGTGAAGCGCATGGCTATCCTGAGGGTTATGCACCTACAGTGCCTCCACATGAAACGGCTGATCCTGTTGAGGAATGAGGAAGCCGCTCGACGTCTGGAGCGTGCAAGGAAAGCTCAAAGTCGGCTGGGCTTGGTGGAGACATGGTGCAAGTACCCAGAAGTCTGGTGGGGAAAGTCATCAGAAGATTTGGGAAAGTGATGCAGGAGATGGTGAATAGATCCAGTGTGAAGAGACTGAGGATTCCGGCTGATGACGAGGCCGATGTCATGGGTGAAGATGGGATGGTTCTATTCCTTATTGTCGGGTCCATGGAGAGTCTAGGTAATATCCGGATGCTCCTGGCGTATCGCGTGGCGTACCTGAAAGAAATAGAACAGCGCCTAAGACTGTACCGACGGCAGGTTAATACACAGCTGCAGAACATAAGGTGGTGGCCGCCTTCATCCCAAGGAAAAGGGAACAAAAGGGACCCTCCAAATAATGGAATGGCTAACAGCCAAAGACGTTCAGAGAGAAAAAGAGGTTGAATATCTGAAAGTGGCAGTTCTACTCCCAGTAAAAAACTAAGGGACATGGACGGTAGCGGACGTAGTAACAAAGACTCAGACTCAGATCAGTCGCTAGGCTCAGCTGGATGGTGGATTCATGACCGCAACAACCGTGGGTGGCGGCCATGGAAAGGTCACGTTAAGGGGCGCACTTGGAAAGTGTGGTGACTAAAGGTCTGGTGACACAGACAGACTGTGACTTAAAGACTAAAGCTCAAGGACTACATGTTGACCGCTGGGGGTGGGGAAAACTTAAAAAGGTGTGATGTATGATGCTCAAAAATGATTGAGACGGTTCTCTCGACTGGTAGGGCAAGGTAACGTGCGTGACCTGTCTCGAGACCCCGGGTGTATGACAGGTGTTCAACCCCACAAGTTTGAATGGGGGGGTATGTGATGCAGTGACCCCTGTTGCAGCTAGGGGGTGCTGCGTGTGCTCCTCAGGATATGCATGGAGGCGTATCTGTGGTTATAATGGAGATAATGAGATAGTGACTGGCAGGATTGTAAATGGCCATTATCTGTAGCAGAGGGAGTCTGCGCTGTAAGCCTGAAGTAATGTTGTTGTTCTGGGACCTGTAGTCCCACAAGTGTTTGTATAGTTGTGAAGGGAGGCTTACAGGGCTAGTTATGAGAGCTGGGCCGGTCGAAATAGCCACACACACTACCCATCTATGGGAGTGGTTACAACTACATAATGTGACCAAGGTGTGGGTCACATGATTCCTGTGTATGGACCTGAATGGTCTCTGTAATGGAGAGCGTGTGAGATCCTGGACGGCTTGTGTGTTGGGAGGTCCTGTGTGTGGACCGGATCCCTTAACAGCACACTGAGAAGCCGTGGATCTGGAAGACTGGTGTGTTGGGAGATCCTGGGAGTAGGATCGGATCCCAGAACAGCGCACTTAGAGACTTGTGTGTTGGACGGTCCCAGGTGGGGACAGACATCCTGAATAGCGCACTGAGTGGCCTGTGTTGGAAGTCCTGGGAGTAGGATTCCTGAGTAGCACAACCTGTGTTGGGAGTCCTGGGAGTAGGGTTCCTGAAGAGCACATGGGAAGGAGTGGATGCAGAGTCTGCAATGGCACTGCTCTGGGGGAGCTACAGCCCATCTGATTATCTAGACTGTCAGGTCGCCTAGTGAGCAAGGCATTGTCCGGGATGGTGATCCCAGGTCGGCAGCTTTCCTGAGAGAGAGGGGACTGACAGGAGTCACCGTGTGGAGCAGGAGCTCCTGGAAGGTAACCCAGAGTACGGGGAACTGTGTGCACTGACAGGGGGTCAGTAATGAACTGTGTGGTCTCCCATGGTAACTTGACTAAGTAAGGTCCAGCGTGTTTAGAGACTATGAATCAATGTCGTGTGCGCTATACGACTAGAGACATTGATACGGCATACAGACACCCCCCGGGAACTAGTCAAGGAGGGCTGGCAGATGTAGTGTCCGAACTGTGAGTTAAAGCTGTATAAGAAGTATATAATTTAAAGCTGCAACTTAATGTCACTGGTTGATGCCTATTGTGTTCTATGAAGTTTATAATGAACTGTGCATAACCCGGTTTATGACTGCATAATAAACCGCATGGACTGTTTTTGTGAGAAAAATGTGCCTGTGTGACTGAGACCCGTTGCTAAGCGAGTGTCCCCCAACACATGCAGTAAGCTCTATATCACAGGGGTTTTAAAGAGAGTTGTGAGGAAGTGGAGTGTAGTGATGCCCTAACATTTCAGCACCCACCGCCAGTAGAAAGGCACGTTGAGGGAGGTCAATTAATGTCTGAAGAACTGGAGGATAATCATGAGGCACAGTTGCCATCAGGTCAGTCTCAAATTGCAGCTCTGAAGGAGGATCAGATTGAGGAAGTGGCATGCCTAGCAAGCACAGCAGTGCAGGGGGATGGATCCATAGCAAGAAAACAGGCAAGAAGAGGTAGTGGTTTGACCAGAGCTAGAACTCAGTCAACTGTTCCAAAGGCCCCCCCCCCCAACTTGGCTAGATAACAGGCCAAGGTTGCGTTGTTCCTCTGTATGGCAGTTTTTTTCTGAAAGTCCTTCAGGTAAAACAACTATAATTTGTAGCATCTGCAAAAGCAAGTTAAGAAGAGGCAAGAACACTTCCAATCCGAGCACCACCAGCATGCAAAAGCACATGGCAGCCAAGCACCCCAGTAGGTGGGTGGAACGCCTGGGTACCAAATCTAAAAACATGTAAAAACACATACAGAACATGGCTCAATGGGGTCATAATGGCTTAATATTAACAGAAATCCATAAGGTTCTTCCCCTGAAAAAGCTACACACGGTAGCGATATGCGTAGGGACGCTTCACATGGCTACATATTGACTATTTGACAAGTATAAATTTTGCTTATATGCATGCTTAGCTGATGTTTTATGGGATGTTTCATATGGCTATATATTGACTATTTGAAATGTATATTGTTTGCTTACAAGCCCATCTAATTGTTGTTTCATATTGGGTGATGTGAAGTGCTTTCATTCTAAAGCGGATTACTGCTGTATCTGTGATATTACAGACATCTTACATGCTGGTATATATACTTACAATCAAACAGGCTATATTTAAGCCTTTTATTCATCATTTTTTTTGATACAGCATTGATACCATTATTACTGGGTACGCTTTTGACCGTCTATCAGCACTTCTAGCATCACTTCTGTTTATATTAAGTCATTATGACCCCATTGAGCCATGTTCTGTATGTGTTTTTAAATATTTTAAATGTTTTTAAATATTTTATACATGTATGTGCACTTGTTGTTGCTTCAATAAAGCTTTTTTCACATTTATATTAGGTGTGTGCAAGGTGTGTGCACCTCTTTTGCGTCTCTCTTTTTTCTTTTTTTTTTCTTTCTACTTAATCACCTATATATAGGACGCAACGGCAGCACCCCTATCATTATTTCTATATACACTGTGTTCCAAATTATTATGCACAAAGAGTTTAGGAGTGATAAGGTTAGAATTTTTTTGTTTGTCATTTAAACTCATTGATGGCGATGTGTGTCAGGGCTCTTTATATCACTGAAAGCAATTGCAGATACCTGTGCACATTAGTTTGGCAGGTGTGTCCAAATAAAGGCAAGACTACTTAAGAAGGCTGTTCCACATTATTAAGCAGCCTACATTTTTGGCCAAAATGGGAAAGAAAAAGGATGTGTCGGCTGCTGAGAAGCAACAAATTGGGGAGTATTTAGGTCAAGGCATGACTACAATCAACATTGCCAAGACATTTCATCATGATCATCGCACAATCAAGAAGTATGTAGCTGATTCCCAGCACACACGTGTGCGTGCTGATAAGGAAAAATTGAGGACTCTTTCCAACAGGCAATTGCGTAAGGTTAAAAGAGCAGCTGCAAAAATGCCTTGTCATAGCAGCAGACAAGTTTTTGAAGCTGCTGGTGCCTCCAACGTCCCCAGAACAACAAGATGCAGGGTCCTTCAGAGGTTTGCAGCTGTGTGTAAGCCATCCTGTCGACTACCTCTATCCACTGCACACAAGCAGAAACGGCTCCAGTGGGCCAAACGATACATGAAGACTGACTTCCAAACTGTTTTGTTCACCGATGAGTGCCGTGCAACGCTCGATGGTCCAGATGGATGAAGTGGAGGATGGCTGGTTGATGGACACCCCATGAAAACACAGCTAAGGCGCCAACAAGGAGGAGGTGGAGTAATGTTTTGGGCTGGAATCATGGGGAGAGAGATTGTCGGCCCCTTTATGATCCCTGAAGGGGTAAAGATGAACTCCATAATCTATGTGGAGTTTCTAAAACAACGCTTCCTGCCATGGTTCAAGAGGAAGAACCGTGCTTTCCGCAGCAAGATCATTTTCATGCATGATAATGCACCGTCTCATGCTGCAAAAAACACATCTGCATCTCTGGCTGCTATGGGCATAAAAGAGGACAAACTTATGGTGCGGCCACCATCTTCCCCTGACCTCAACCCCATTGAGAACCTCTGGAGCATCATCAAAAGGAGTGTCTATGATGGCGGGAGGCAGTTCACATCTAAGCAACAGCTCTGGGAGGGTATTCTGTCCACATGTAAAACAATTGAAGCAGAAACCATCCAAAAACTGACAAATTCAATGGACGAGAGAGTTCAGAACCTTCTTTCGAACAAGGGGTCCTATGTGCAAATGTAACATCACCTAGAATAAAGTTTTCACTTGAAAACTGTTTGATTTCATTTTGTAATAAGCTGATAATTAGTGTTGAGCGATACCTTCCGATACTTGAAAGTATCGGTATCGGATAGTATCAGCCGATATCCGAAAAATATCGGATATCGCCGATACCGATACCCGATACCAATACAAGTCAATGGGACACAAGTATCGGAAGCTATCCTGGATGGTTGCCAGGGTCTGAAGGAGAGGAAACTCTCCTTCAGGCCCTGGGATCCATATTCATGTACAAAATAAAGAATTAAAATAAAAAATATGGATATACTCACCCCTCCGGCGGCCCCTGGCTGTCACCGCTGCAAGCGTCTGCCTCCGTTCCTAAGAATGAGGAGTTTAGGACCTTCGATGACGTCGCGGCTTGTGATTGGTCGCGTGACCGCTCATGTGACCGCTCACGCGACCAATCACAAGTCGCGACGCCATCGCAGGTCCTAAACTCCTCATTCTTAGGAACTGAGGCTCCCGGTTACATCGGTAAGGTCCAGGGGCCGCCGGAGGGGTGAGTATATCCATATTTTTTATTTTAATTCTTTATTTTTTACATGAATATGGATCCCAGGGCCTGAAGGAGAGTCTCCTCTCCTCCAGACCCTGGGAACCATACACTGGGAACTTCCGATTCCGATTTCCGATATCACAAAAATATTGGAACTCGGTATCGGAATTCCGATACCGCAAATATCGGCCGATACCCGATACTTGCGGTATCGGAATGCTCAACACTACTGATAATGCTTATAACTTCACAATTGACCATTTTTTTGTTCAAAATAAAAAAAAGGTTGAAAACTCTGCTGTGCATAATAATTTGGAACATGCATTTTGAGTGTTTTTTTTTTTAAAAAAGATACTGTTTTCATAGGCAGTTTGTTCCAAAACATTGCAATTATACTAGAATAGTAGATGACTGGAAAATAACAATGACTGCAATTCAGATAGGTAATTTAGAGAAAATATGAGGAAATATTATTTGCATAATAATTTGGAACACAGTGTATTTATAAGCCAGCGGTGCCCGCTCACTTTCTTCTATCCGGGTACCAAATCTGTGTTTGATGGTGAAATCACTGCCACTTCCCCTGTGTTATGGTCTTCCCAATCTGCTGACCATGAAGCAGGCGCTGATGCCTTCTGTCCACAACCAACGGTAGCACACACACAAGTCAGGAGCTATGTCCGCTTCGTTGTCCTAGCACAGCGTTCAGTTGTGACCCTGCCCTAGACATTTACTAGAAAGCAGAAATATCTAGCCACCCACCCCCAGGCCCAAACGCTAAACACCCACATTGCCAGATTGCTAGCTCTGAAAATGTTGCCGTTTTGACTTGTGGGAACTGAGTCTTTCCGCAACCTCTTAGCGGTGGTGGCCCCACGGTACTCGATTCCCAGCCAACACTATTTTTCCCAGTGTGCTATCCCTACGTTACATAAGCATGTGTTACACAATATTAGCCGTGCTCTGGCCAACGCAGTCACAGGGAAGGTCCACCTAACCACAGACATGTGTACAAGTTCTTGTGGATGAGGACGATATATTTCCCTGATGGCACACTGGGTTAACCTGGTGGAGTCTGGGACAGAGTCAGAGGCTGGAACATCACACATCTTACCCACACCAAGAATAGCGGGTCCAACTTTCATCAGGGTTTCAGTTTCCTCGTATTCCACTTCCTGTCTCTCCTCCTCCTCATCCTCAGCTGAACTAGCCTCCCCATAAGTCTCCATCTGGGAAATCAGCAGCACGGCCTTGGTGGAGCAGCAGCACGCTCTGCTGAAGCTTATCTGTTTAGGTGTTAAAGCTCACAATGCAACCGAGTTGTTGAAAGGGATAAAAAAACAGACCAATCAGTGGCTCTCTCCGCTGAACCTCCAAGTCTGTTTGTGTGCGATAATGGTGGCAGCTTTAAAGCTCGGCAAGCTGGTACATATTGCATGCATGGCCCATGTGCTGGACTTAGTTGTATAGCGGTTTTTAAAAGCATATCGTGACTTGCCTGACCTCCTTGCCAAGGTATGCCATCTCAGCACACATTTCTGAAAGTCATCTCAGACTTTTGACTGGTCTAGCTTTCCTGCAGCAGCGCTTTAATTTGCCTCATCACCGACTGATTTGTTACCTGCCCACACACTGGAATTCGACCTTCCATATGTTGGCAAGGCATAGTGAGCAGCAGAGGCCAGGCTCTGAATTCCAGCTTCTGAATGCCTGTCAGAGTAACACTCAGCCCCCACACATGACAACTGCTGAGTGGGTGTGGATTCCTGACCTATGTGATGTTCTTCAAAACTTTGAATACTGCACCAAGATGGTGAGAGCTGAAGGCGCTATTATAAGCGTAACATCCCACTGCTGTCTATGAAAACATTTGCTGCAGAATCTCAAAGAGGAAGCTTTGAATGCCGAGCAGGTGGCTATGGAGCAAGATTGTAAAGTGGCTGATACCACACAGCCCAGCCTCACAGGCCACATTGGGTGATAACGAGGAACAGGAGGTAGAGGATCAGGAGGAGAAACAGGATCTTTTGCGCTGCGCTACAGATGGGTTTCCCAATCCCAGCTTCATGCCTGTTCAGCATGGATGGCCTGAAGAGGATGAGGAGGGGGAGGAGGAGGCTATGCATCATGAGGAGAGGATGGTTAGTGTTGTTCCTGTTGAGGACATTGATCATTTGACTCTTTGTAGTCTGTCACACATGGCAGAGTTCATGTCCACATGCCTTTCTCAAGACCCTTAAGTGAAAGACATTTTCTCCACTATGAAATACTGGCTGGGCACCTTTCTTGACCCACGGTACAAGGAGAAATTTGTTTCTATAATGATGGAGGTAGATGTGCCATTTTCAGTGCATGCGTTTTCATGACACCGTCACATCAGCAAGGGCTATCTGTGGGTGTAACTATGACAAGAAGGGAGAAGTTGACCAAGATGGTAAAGGACTATTTAAGTGACCATACCAGTGTCCTTCCTGATTCTTCAGTGCCCTTTAACTATTGGTTGTCCAAGCTGCACACTTGGCCCGACCTCTCCTTGTACGCCTTCGAGGTGCTGCCATGCCATGCCACGAGTGTGTTGCTTGAGCGGGTTTTTAGTTTGACAGGAGCAATCATAACAGATAGGCGCACATGGCTGTCAACAGAAAATGCAGACAGGCTGACTCTTATAAAATTGAACAAGGGCTGGTTTTCCTCCGACTTTGTAAACTTTACGGATGACAGCAACATTATGTTGCCTTAATGTCCATCTCTTACTGTCCAAAACCATTTTGTTCAGGAAATCAACGCCTCTTCCTCCTGCTTCTTCAACAAGTACTTAATGTTCATCTATGCATACACCAAGTGGGTATTGTTTTGTACTTTTTGAAACTTTTGCACATTATGCAATGGTGAAATTTGTACTCCCTACCTCTACCTATGCTAATAACTGCAAAATGTATTGTGAGGTCCCCATCACAGTCTCTTTCAGCATGTATGAAACAGACCCCTTGGGTAATTTTTGGAAAACTTTGCACATTGCGCAATGGTGAAACTTGTACTCCCTATCTCTACCTTTTGTAATAACTACAAAATGTATTGTGAGGTCCCTATCATGGTCTCTTTCAGTGTGTATGATACAGACCCCTTGGGAAATTTTTGGAAAGCTTTGTACATTGTGCAGTGGTCAAATTTCTACTCTCAATCTCTATACAGGGTGGTCCAAAAGTAGGTGGACAGTATGTGTAATAGGGTTATGAAGGAGGGGATTTATCAAACATGGTGTTACGTGAAACTGACTTAGTTACCTTTAGCTACCAATCAGATTCCACTTTTCATTCTTCACAGACTCATTGGAAAATGAAAGGTGGAATCTGATTGGTTGCTAAGGGCAACCGAGTCAGTTTCACAGATCCAATTTTCACAGATAAATCTCCCCCAAATCTGTTTTCTTTTCAGACAATTCAGTTAACCCATAATGGAAAATAATTTAAATACAGATCAAAGAAAATGGATTTTAAAAGAGTATTGGAAATCTCAAAATGCTGAAACAGTTAGAGCAAATTGGGTTGAAACATTTGGTACTCTAGCCCCAAAGAGACAATCCATTTACACGTTCGTGACAAATTCGATGCCACTGGCTCAATCCTTAGGCCATGTTCACACGCTGCGGTTTTTACCGCGGAACCGCCGCGATTTTGATGCTGCGGGTCCGCAGCAGTTTCCATAGCGTTTACATTAACATGTAAACCCTATGGAAACCGCAAACCGCAGTGCACATGCTGCGGGAAAAACCACGCAGAAACGCAGCGGTTTACAACCCGCAGCATGTCACTTCTTTGTGCAGAATCGCTGCGATTCTACACCCATAGAAATGCATTGAACCGCTTACTTCCCGCATGGGGCTGTGCCCACGTTGCGGGAAGTAAGTGGATAATGTGCGGGTGGTACCCGGGGTGGAGGAGAGGAGACTCTCCTCCAGGCCCTGGGAACCATAAAATAGTGTAAAAAAAAGAATTAAAATAAAAAATGATGCTATACTCACCTCTCAGCGCTGCCCGCGGCCGTCCGGTCTCAGTTGCTGTGCCGAACAGGACCTGTGGTGACGTCGCGGTCACATGACCGTGATGACGCCGCGGTCACATGACCGTGACGTCACGAAGGTCCTTGTCGGCACAGCCGCTTGCAGCGCCGGGGAGATCGCGACGTCAGAGGGTGAGTATAGCCAATTTTTATTATTTTTTACATTACTATTGATGCTGCATATTGCTGCATATGCAGCATCAATAGTACAGCAGTAATCCCGCAGCGGAAACCGCGGAACAAACCGCGATAAATCTGCAGGGATAACCACAGCGGTTTTGCCCTGCAGATTTTCAATTCCGCTGCGGGATTAACCCGCAGAGGAACCCGCAGCGTGTGAACAAAGCCTTAACCCCTTAAGCCCCGAGGGTGGTTTGCACGTTAATGACCGGGCCAATTTTTACAATTCTGACCACTGTCCCTTTATGAGGTTATAACTCTGGAACGCTTCAAAGGATCTTGGCGATTCTGACACTGTTTTCTCGTGACATATTGTACTTCATGATAGTGGTAACATTTCTTCGATATAACTTGCGTTTATGTGTGAAAAAAATGAATATTTGGTGAAAATTTTGAAAATTTCGCAATTTTCCAACTTTGAAATTTTATGCCCTTAAATCACAGACATATGTCACACAAAATACTTAATAAGTAACATTTCCCACATGTCTACTTTACATCAGCACAATATTGGAACCAATAAATTTTTTTGTGACGGAGTTATAAGGGTTAAAAGTTGACCAGCAATTTCTCATTTTTACAACACCATTTTTTTTAAGGGACCACATCTCATTTGAAGTCACTTTGAGGGGTCTATATGATAGAAAATACCCAAGTGTGACACCATTCTAAAAACTGCACTACTCAAAACCACTTTCAAGAAGTTTATTAACCCTTCAGGTGTTTCACAGGAATTTTTGGAATGTTTAAATAAAAATAAACATTTAACTTTTTTTCACACAAAATTTATTTCAGCTCCAATTTGTTTTATTTTACCAAGGGTAACAGGAGAAAATAGACCCCAAAATTTGTTGTCCAATTTGTCCTGAGTATGCTGATACCCCATATGTGGGGGTAAACCACTGTTTGGGCGCATGGCAAAGCTCGGAAGGAAAGGAGCGCCATTTGACTTTTCAATGCAAAATTGACTGGAATTGAGATGGGACGCCATGTTGCATTTGGAGAGCCCCTGATGTGCCTAAACATTGAAACCCCCCACAAGTGACACTATTTTGGAAAGTAGACCCCCTAAGGATCTTATCTAGATGTGTGGTGAGCACTTTGACCCAACAAGTGCTTCACAGAAGTTTATAATCCAGAGCCGTAAAAATAAAAAATCATATTTTTTCACAAAAATGATTTTTTCGCCCCCAATTTTTTATTTTCCCAAGGGTAAGAGAAAAAATTGGACCACAAAAGTTGTTGTGCAATTTGTCCTGAGTACGACGATACCCCATATGTGGGGGTAAACCACTGTTTGGGCGCATAGCAGAGCTCGGAAGGGAAGGAGCGCTATTTTACTTTTCAATGCAAAATTGACTGGAATTAAGATGGGATGCCATGTTGCGTTTGGAGAGCCCCTGATGTGCCTAAACATTAAAACCCCCCACAAGTGACACCATTTTGGAAAGTAGACCCCCTAAGGAACTTATCTAGATGTGTTTTGAGAGCTTTGAACCCCCAAGTGTTTCACTACAGTTTATAACGCAGAGCCGTGAAAATAAAAATTCTTTTTTTTTCACAAAAATGATTTTTTAGCCCCCAGTTTTGTATTTTCACAAGGGTATCAGGATAAATTGTACCCCAAATGTTGTTGTCCAATTTGTCCTGAGTACGCTGATACCCCATATGTGGGGGGGAAACACTGTTTGGGCGCATGACAGAGCTCGGAATGGAAGGAGCGCCATTTGGAATGCAGACTTAAATGGATTGGTCTGCAGGCGTCACGTTGCATTTGCAGAGCCCCTGTTGTACCCAAACAGTACAAACCCCCCACAAGTGACCCCATATTGGAAACTAGACCCCCCAAGGAACTTATCTAGATGTGTTGTGAGAACTTTGAACCCCCAAGTGTTTCATTACAGTTTATAACGCAGAGCCGTGAAAATAAAAATTCTTTTTTTTTCACAAAAATGATTTTTAGCCCCTAGTTTTGTATTTTCACAAGGGTATCAGGATAAATTGGACCCCAAAAGTTGTTGTCCAATTTGTCCTGAGTACGCTGATACCCCATATGTGGGGGGGAACCACTGTTTGGGCGCATGACAGAGCTCGGAAGGGAAGGAGCACCATTTGGAATGCAGACTTAAATGGATTGGTCTGCAGGCGTCACGTTGCATTTGCAGAGCCCCTGATGTACCCAAACAGTACAAACCCCCCACAAGTGACCCCATATTGGAAACTAGACCCCCCAAGGAACTTATCTAGATGTGTTGTGAGAACTTTGAACCCCAAGTGTTTCACTACAGTTTACAACGCAGAGCCGTGAAAATAAAAAATCTTTTTTTTCCCACAAAACTTATTTTTTGGCCCCCAGTTTTGTATTTTCCCAAGGGTAGCAGGAGAAATTGGACCCAAAAAGATGATATCTAATTTGTCCTGAGTACGCTGATACCTCATATGTTGGGGTAAACCCCTGTTTGGGCACACGGGAGAGCTCTGAAGGGAAGGAGCACTGTTTTCCTTTTTCAATGCAGAATTGGCTGGAATTCAGATCGGATGCCATGTCCCGTTTGGAGAGCCCCTGATGTGCCTAAACAGTGGAAACCCCCCAATTATAACTGAAACCCTAATCCAAACACACCCCTTACCCTAATCCCAACCGTAACCCTAACCACTCCTCTAACCCAGACACACCCAACCCTATTCCCAACCGTAAATGTAATCCAAACCCTAACCCTATCTTTAGCCCCAACCCTAACTGTAGCCCCAACCCTAGCCCCAACCCTAGCACCAACCCTAGCAATAACACTAGCCCTATCACTAGCCCTAGCACTAGCCATAACACTAGCCCTAACCCTAGCCCTAACCCTAGCCCCAACCCTAGCCCTAACCCTAGCCCTAACCCTAGCCCCAACCCTAGCCCTAACCCTAGCCCTAACCCTAACCCTAGCCCCAACCCTAGCCCTAACCCTAACCCTAGCCCTTACCCTTGCCTTAATCCTAACCCTAGTCCTAACTCTAGCCCTAACTCTAGCCCTAACTCTAGCCCTAACTCTAGCCCTAACCCTAACCCTAATGGGAAAATGGAAATAAATACATTTTTTTTATTTTTTTTATTTTTCCCTAACTAAGGGGGTGATGAAGGGGGATTTTATTTACTTTTATAGCGGGTTTTTTAGCGGATTTTTATGATTGGCAGCCGTCACACACTGAAAGACGCTTTTCATTGCAAAAAATATTTTTTGCGTTACCACATTTTGAGAGCTGTAATTTTTCCATATTTGAGTCCACAGAGTCATGTGAGATCTTGTTTTTTGCGGGACGAGTTGACGTTTTTACTGGTAGCATTTTCGGACACATGACATTTTTTGATCGCTTTTTATTCCGATTTTTGTGAGGCAGAGTGATCAAAAACCAGCTATTCATTAATATCTTTTGGGGGAGGTGTTTATACCGTTCCGCGTTTGGTAAAATTGATAAAGCAGTTTTATTCGTCGGGTCAGTACGATTACAGCGATATCTCATTTATATCATTTTTTTTATGTTTTGGCGCTTTTATACGATAAAAACTATTTTATAGAAAAAATAATTATTTTGGTATCGCTTTATTCTCAGGACTATAACTTTTTTATTTTTTTGCTTATGATGCTTTGTGGTGGCTCATATTTTGCGGGACAAGATGACGTTTTCAGCGGTACCATGGTTATTTATATCCGTCTTTTTGATCGCGTGCTATTCCACTTTTTGTTTGGCGGTATGATAATAAAGCGTTGTTTTTTGGCTCGTTTTTTTTTTTTTTCCTACGGTGTTCACTGAAGGGGTTAACTAGTGGGGCAGTTTTATAGGTTAGATCGTTACGGACGCGGCGATACTAAATATGTGTACTTTTATTGTTTTTGTTTGTTTTTTTTAGATAAAGAAATGTATTTATGGGAATAATATTTTTTTTTTCCTTTATTTAGGAATTATTTTTTTTTTTTTTTTTTTTACACATGGGGAAATTTTTTTTTTAACTTTTTTACTTTGTCCCAGGGGGGACATCACAGATCGCCGATTTGACAGTGTGCACAGCACTCTGTCAAATCGGCGATCATACTTTCATCGGAGCAGGCTGCAGCTTTCATCTGCAGCCTGCTCCTGACCCGGAAGTCCTCCCTGCAGGACCCGGATGCAGCCCCGCGGCCATTTTGGATCCAGGCCCTGCAGGTAGAAGACGCTCGGTACAAGGTGAGTACATCACCTTGTACCGATCGTCTCAGGGAAGCCCGCAGGGAGCCCCCTCCCTGCGCGACGCTTCCCTGTACCGCCGGCACACCACGATCATGTTTGATCGCGGTGTGCCGGGGGTTAATGTGCCGGGGGCGGTCCGTGACCGCTCCTGGCACATAGTGCCGGATGTCAGCTGCGATAGGCAGCTGACACCCGGCCGCGATCGGCCGCGCTCCCCCCGTGAGCGCGGCCGATCGCTATGACGTACTATCCCGTCGGTGGGAATTAAGGCCCACCCCACCTCGACGGGATAGTACGTCAGATGGGATTAAGGGGTTAATGCTCCAAAAACTGGTCGACCCAAAACAGCCTGTACAGAAAATAATAAACAACTTGTTGCTGAAACATTTGTTCAGAGTCCAAAAAAGTCCACCAGAAGAGTCTCTTTAGAATTGGGAATTTCACGAGCTTCCATCATGCGAATCCTGAAATCTATTGGGTGGAAAGCTTATCGTCCACGTCTAATTCATGGTTTATTGGAGGATGATCCAGAAAGCGGGCTGCAATTTAGTGAGATTATGCTTAACGAAATTGAAGAAAATCCAGTAATTTTAGATAACATTGTGTGTAGTGATGAAGCTTCTTTCAAATTATGTGGCCATATTAACAGACATAATTGTATCTTGATAAAACATTTCCCAATAAATGGATTGACCGAAGAGGCCCAGTTGATTTGCCGGCACATTCACCAGACTTGACCCCAATGGATTTTTTCTTTTGGGGAGTACTCAAGGACAAAGTTTATAGTCAAAAACCAAAAAGTGTCAGTGATTTGAAAAATTACATAAGAGATGCATTTCAAGAAATTAATACCCAAAGAGACTTGTGCAAAAATGTTTGTCAAAGCGTAAGAGGCAGACTCCAAAGCTGTGCAAATTGTGATGGAAAACAGTTTGAGCACCTGCGTTGATAAAATTTAAGGGCTTTTGTATTATTGTTCAGAATAAAATTTAATTGTCAATGTTATGCTTGTGTTAGTATTAGTGTTGAGCGATACCTTCCGATACTTGAAAGTATCGGTATCGGATAGTATCGGCCGATATCCAAAAAATATCGGATATCGCTGATACCGATACCCGATACCAATACAAGTCAATGGGACACAAGTATCGGAAGCTATCCTGGATGGTTGCCAGGGTCTGAAGGAGAGGAAACTCTCCTTCAGGCCCTGGGATCCATATTCATGTACAAAATAAAGAATTAAAATAAAAAATATGGATATACTCACCCCTCCGGCGGCCCCTGGACCTTACCGATGTAACCGGGAGCCTCCGTTCCTAAGAATGAGGAGTTTAGGACCTTCGATGACGTCGCGGCTTGTGATTGGTCGCGTGACCGCTCATGTGACCGCTCATGCGACCAATCACAAGCCGCAACGTCATCGCAGGTCCTAAACTCCTCATTCTTAAGAACGGAGGCTCCCGGTTACATCGGTAAGGTCCAGGGGCCGCCGGAGGGGTGAGTATATCCATATTTTTTATTTTAATTCTTTATTTTTTACATGAATATGGATCCCAGGGCCTGAAGGAGAGTCTCCTCTCCTCCAGACCCTGGGAACCATACACTGGGAACTTCCGATTCCGATATCACAAAAATATCGGAACTCGGTATCGGAATTCCGATACAGCAAATATCGGCCGATACCCGATACTTGCGGTATCGGAATGCTCAACACTAGTTAGTATATCTAATTTTATATATAAATGAAAATAAATGTTATTATTTTCTGTCCACCTACTTTTGAACCACCCTGTATATTCTATTATTATACTTTTTATTGTGTTGCCCTTCTCATGGTCTTTTAAGCATGTATCTGGAAGCCTGATGTTGTTTTTTGGGTCTGCACTTGGACATTTTGGACCATAAATGCATTAATATGCTCCACACAATTCTTCATGTTTGAGCCTTACACAGAATAATAATATGAGTAATGAAACATGCCCTATATATATGCTGCTAGTTCTAAATTCTTACCCACATGCCTCTTTATGAAGGGAGATTTGACATAAAACCTCTGTTAGCTTATGCCATATACTGCTCATATATGCAGCACCCCAGTAGGTGGGCCGAATGCCTGGGTACAAAATATGTGTCTGACGGTGAAACCACTGGCCCTTCCCCTGTGTTACGTCATTCCCACTCTGCTGTCCAGGAGGAAGGAGCTGAGGCCTCCTGTCCACAACGTACAGTTGCACAAACCCAACAGTCAGCAACTACATCCAGTTCGTTGTCCCAGCGCAATGTTCAGTTGTCCCTTGTCAGAATATATGTCTGTTCACAATTTGTTAGATAGGGCATACGTATTCGTTAGCAATTTACAGTGCTGGAGAAAGACCACTGCTGACTTTTCCGTTCAATAGACATCGCTGGTCTTGATGAGAGCCTCCTCTCTCCCCATGATCACATTCATACTGTCTTGCTTCATATGGATCCACACAATGCCTCCAATCTCACAACTGCAAGATTGGGAGCACCATAATGAAGCACCATCTGTGTTATAGGATCTCCTATATTCTATGTAAGCTACCAAACACATTGTGCTCCTTTAATGGAAGCTTATATTTCCCATGGAATAAATGAGGAATGCAGTGGTTCAGAATAGGCGATGCTCAAGGTTCAAAGGTACGATCACACACAAAGGTGAAGCATGAATTGGGTTTATTATGTCAAGCTGTTTCAAGGTTTAATACATCAGAAAAGGGGCAGTAGTGCTTACCTGCCCAGGTCTCCGAACAAATGCACTATCAGGATGCTGCAAACCCAGGTAGTAAAGATGGCGGCAACACATACTGATGAGAAAACCACTCACAGCCTACCAATTCATGGAGGGGTGATTGCTCAGTATATGATTGCACCAAAGAGGCTTGTATAGGGCGATGTTCACATGCAGCCAAGCCCAGCACGTTAGGTCTTGTAAACTGGGGTGTCCACATGGGATGCATGAGTGGTTGTCTTAGTAGTATTTTGCACCTGTGTAGCGCCATCTTTACTACCTGGGTTTGCATTTATTCGGAGACCTGGGCAGGTAAGCACTGCTGCCTCTTTTCTGCTGTACTCTTGAATTTTTGGAGCATTTTTAGTCATCTTTTTGTGGCTTTGTTATTAAGTTTACCGTTTCAAGGTTTTCAACCCTCTTCATCAGGACCAAACCACAATGATCCTGATGAAGAGGTTTGAAAACCTTGAAACACATTGACATAATAAACCACATTCATGCTTCACCTTTGTGTGTGATCCTTGGGCAGCGTAGATTCTGAATCAGGCCGGGGTCACACTTGCGAGTTCAATGCGAGAAACTCGCATGAGTCTCTCGCATCAAGTCCCGGCACTGCCGTCGGCACTCGGGACCGGAGTGTGCGGCTGCATGTATTTCTATGCAGCCGCATGCTCCGGTCCCGAGTTGGCGCTTTTTGGCGCTTTTTGTCTCTCCAGTTTTTCCACTTGATTTATATTTCCCCTGTAACATTCATTGATAAAAAGAAGGTACCGTATTTTCTGGTGTATAAGATGACTGGGCTTATAAGACGACCCCCAACTTTTCCATATAAAATATGGAATTTGGGATATACTCGCCGTATAAGACGGGGGTCATCTTATGCGCCCAGTCATCTTATACGGTGTGTGCGGTGTGGATGGTTCCCAGGGTCTGGAGGAGAGGAGACTCTCCTTCAGGCCCTGGGATCCATATTCATGTAAAAAAAAATACAAATAAAAAATATGGGATATACTTACCCTCCGATGGCCCCCGACTCTCAGCGGTGCAAGCGGCGGCCTCCGTTCCTGGATGCATTGAGCGAAGGACCTTCGATGACGACACGGTCGCGTGAGGCCGCCGCTTGCACCGCTGTGAGCCGGGGGCCATCGGAGGGTAAGTATATCCCATATTTTTTTTTTTTATTCTTTTTTTACATGGATACAGTATGTATCCCAGGGCCTGAAAGAGAGTCTCATCTCCTTCAGACCCTGGGAACCATACAGGACCGCTCCCTGCACATGCCGTACCCGGCGTATAAGACGACCAAGACTTTTGAGATGATTTTCAGGGGTTAAAAAGTTGTCTTATACGCCGGAAAATACGGTAGTTTCACACTCCAAAATATCCAAGAATTTACTGGCTCCCAAACTTAGTGAAATAAAAAAAGGCCTCTTGTCCAATGTAGGCTTTAAAACATCCGAACAAAGTGTCTGCCCTATATTTATGCTCTCACCAAAAACATACACAATGCCTTGAAAAAATATTCATACCCTGTGAACTTTTCCACATTTTTTCACATTACATCCACAACCCTAAATTTATTTTATTGCTATTTTATGTGATATGCCAACACAAAGCAGCAAGTATTTGTGAAGTGTGAAGGAAATGATACATGGTTTTCTAAGCGTATTAAAAATATAAATCTGAAAATTGTGACATGCATTTGTATTCTGACCCCCTGGATCAATACTTTGTAAGCCCCCCTTTTTTCTGCAATTCCAGATGCAAATCTTTTTGTGTCTGTTTCTACAAGCTTTGCAGATCTAGAGGGTGAAATTTTTGCCAATTCTTCTTTGTAAACTAGCTCTAGCTCAGTGAGATGGGATGGAGGCATCTGCTAACAGCAATTCTTAAGTCTTGTCACAGATTGCCAATGGGTTTAGGTCTGGACTGTGACTGGGTCATTCACACACATGAATATCCTTTGATTGAAACCATTCCACTGAAGCAGGATGTTTAAGGTCGTTGTCCTGCTGGAAGTGAACCTGCATCCCAGTCTCAAGTCTTTTACAGCCCCTAACAGGTTTTCACCCAGTAGTGATCTATATTTGGCTTTATCTATCTTCCTAACAACTCTGACCGGCTTTCCTGTCCCTGCTGGAGAAAAGCCTCCCCACAGCATGATGATGCCACCATGTTTGGGGATGATGTTTTTAGGGTGATGTGCAGTGTTAGTTTTCTGTCACACATAGCGTTATGAATTTAGCCTAAAAAGTTTTACTTTGGTCTCATCTGACCATAACACCTTTTTCCACATGCTCGTGGTGTCCCCTACATGGCTGATTGAAACTGGAAAGAGGACTTCTTATTGCTTGCTTTCAAAAATGGCTTTTTTCTCGCCATTCTTCCACGAAGGCCAGATTTGTGGAGTATACAACTATTTGTTATCACATGGACAGATTCTCCCACCTGAGCTGCAGCTCCTCCAGACCATGGGCCTCTTAGCTGCTTCTCTAATTAGTGCTCTCCTTGATCGTGATGTCAGTTTCGGCGGACAGCCATGTCTTGATAGATTTGCAGTTGTACCATACGTCTTCCATTTCTCGATGATGGATTGAACAGTTCTCCGTGAGATGTTCAGAGTTTGGGCTACTATTTTATAACCTTACCCTGCTTTAAACTGCACCATAACTTTATCCCGGCCCTGTCTGGTGTGTTCCTTCGATTTCATAATGCTGTTTGATCGCTAATGTTCTCAAACAAACCTCTGAGGCTTTTACAGAAAACCAGCTGTAGTTATTCTGAGAAGAAATTACACACAAGTGGACTCAATTTATGTGACTTCTAGAGGCAATTGGTGACTCTGGATTTTATTTAGGGGTATCAGACTAAAGGGGGCTGAATACAAATGCATATCACAATTTTCAGATTTGTATTTTTAAAATATTTAGAAAACCATGTACCATTTCCTTTACACTTATACAGGTCCTTCTCAAAAAATTAGCATATAGTGTTAAATTTCATTATTTACCATAATGTAATGATTACAATTAAACTTTCATATATTATAGATTCATTATCCACCAACTGAAATTTGTCAGGTCTTTTATTGTTTTAATACTGATGATTTTGGCATACAACTCCTGATAACCCAAAAAACCTGTCTCAATAAATTAGCATATTTCACCCGTCCAATCAAATAAAAGTGTTTTTTAATAACAAGCAAAAAAACAATCAAATAATAATGTTCAGTTATGCACTCAATACTTGGTCGGGAATCCTTTGGCAGAAATGACTGCTTCAATGCGGCGTGGCATGGAGGCAATCAGCCTGTGACACTGCTGAGATGTTATGGAGGCCCAGGATGCTTCAATAGCGGCCTTAAGCTCATCCAGAGTGTTGGGTCTTGCGTCTCTCAACTTTCTCTTCACAATATCCCACAGATTCTCTATGGGGTTCAGGTCAGGAGAGTTGGCAGGCCAATTGAGCACAGTAATACCATGGTCAGTAAACCATTTACCAGTGGTTTTGGCACTGTGAGCAGGTGCCAGGTCGTGCTGAAAAATGAAATCTTCATCTCCATAAAGCATTTCAGCCGATAGAAGCATGAAGTGCTCCAAAATCTCCTGATAGCTAGCTGCATTGACCCTGCCCTTGATGAAACACAGTGGACCAACACCAGCAGCTGACATGGCACCCCACACCATCACTGACTGTGGGTACTTGACACTGAACTTCAGGCATTTTGGCATTTCCTTCTCCCCAGTCTTCCTCCAGACTCTGGCACCTTGATTTCCGAATGACATGCAAAATTTGCTTTCATCAGAAAAAAGTACTTGGGACCACTTAGCAACAGTCCAGTGCTGCTTCTCTGTAGCCCAGGTCAGGCGCTTCTGCCGCTGTTTATGGTTCAAAAGTGGCTTTACCTGGGGAATGCACGGTGGCTCTGGATGTTTCCACACCAGACTCAGTCCACTGCTTCCTCAGGTTCCCCAAGGTCTGGAATCGGTCCTTCTCCACAATCTTCCTCAGGGTCCGGTCACCTCTTCTCGTTGTACAGCGTTTTCTGCCACATTGTTTCCTTCCAACAGACTTACCATTGAGGTGCCTTGATACAGCACTCTGGGAACAGCCTATTTGTTGAGAAATTTCTTTTTGGGTCTTACCCTCTTGCTTGAGGGTGTCAATGATGGCCTTCTTGACATCTGTCAGGTCGCTAGTCTTACCCATGATGGGGGTTTTGAGTAATGAACCAGGCAGGGAGTTTTTAAAAGCCTCGGGTATCTTTTGCATGTGTTTAGAGTTAATTAGTTGATTCAGAAGATTAGGGTAATAGGTCGTTTAGAGGACCTTTTCTTGATATGCTAATTTATTGAGACAGGTTTTTTGGGTTATCAGGAGTTGTATGCCAAAATCATCAGTATTAAAACAATAAAAGACCTGACAAATTTCAGTTGGTGGATAATGAATCTATAATATATGAAAGTTTAATTGTAATCATTACATTATGGTAAATAATGAAATTTAACACTATATGCTAATTTTTTGAGAAGGACCTGTATTACTTATAAATATTTGCCACTTTGTGTTGATACAGCACATAAAATCCCAATAAATTTATAAGTTTGTGGGTATAATGTTCTAAAATGTAGAAAAGTTCACATGGTGTGAATACTTTTTCAAGGTACTGTATATATATGTATACCCCCACCAAATGTGTTTTTTTTCATAAATTAGGTAATAAAAAAGACATAAAAAAACGATATTTCACATCCATGATTTTATTGTTGCTAAAATGGATTGAGGAGCTGATATAGTCATTGAGTTCACACGGCATATTACTGATCAATGGAAAAAAAAAGAACACATTTCTGGAAGAAACCATCTTAGCTGAATGCTTGAGGATGAAACCATACTGAAAAATTAGAGTTGTGATCATTTACTATCCAAAATCACATTCTGGACTATGCGATAGATGACTGATGCTTTTTCCAGTGGTAAAACTATGAATCTAGTAAACTGTAGTAAAGCCATTTTGCTGACAAACAACTACTTTTTGATTACGCTCTAAGGCTACTTTCACACTAGCGTCATGCACTGCACGTCGCTATGCGTCGTTTTGTCGAAAAAACGCATCCTGCAAAAGTGCTTGCAGGATGCGTTTTTTCTCCGTAGACTAGCATTAGCGACGCAGTGTGACGTGCGACGGTTGCGTCGTGTTGCGTCGGACCGTTGCCACCAAAAAACGTTGCATGTAACGTTTTTTGGTGCGTCGTGTCCAGCATTTCCGACTGCGCATGCGCAGCCGGAACTCCGCCCCTCCTCCCCGCACCTCACAATGGGGCAGCGGATGCGTTGAAAAACAGCATCCGCTGCCCCCGTTGTGCGGCGCTTTCACTGCTAGCGTCAGTACGTCGCAACGACGCAATTCGTCATGCGTCGTACGACGCTAGTGTGAAAGTAGCCTTACCAGAACGACAGCATTATGCTTAATATATATATATATAGATCAGTAGTTAATTAATGAATCCAGAAAAATTGTTTATAAAAATATTTGTCATCTTTTATCAGTTCAGTAGTCGGACAATAAATTAATCTCACCTAGAACCTATTCCGACATCTTATACACTGATGTACACTGGTCTAACACTGTTTACAAAAATTTAAAAAAAAAAAAATAATATTGCATAATGAATAAAACAAATACTGCACTAATTGTTAACAGTGTATAGGACGTTTTAATTTTTTTTTTTACTTTTTCACTTTTTTTTAAATATTACTGTTAATTTTTAGCATCCCGCATCTTTTCGAAGTCAAAGCAGGCAAACGCTCAGATCAATCGGATAAAAAAAAAAAAATCCTATAAGCTTTTTTTGTGTTATCTGCAAGAATCAGGCTGTGTATGTGAAGCTAGTTTGTACAGTCATAGTCTACAGTCTGTCAGTGATAAAATCAAATTTGACAGTAACACAATATAGAGATTTAATAGGCAGCGTACACAGCACATTTGCTAATAATAACCCAAGATGCACGTGGGAAGCAAAATCAGATTTTTCTTTTTTTTTTCCTCTTCCGAATGGGATAACCGAGCAAAAATGTAATACTAATCACAAAGTTAAGCTTTGAATGTATTCCCTATGCCAATAATGGAATATACTTAAACTTTCTCATATTATTGATACTAAACTGAAAAAAAGAAAAATCATAGTAAGCTGGATGTTAAAAAACTAAATCTGTATGATTTTTTTTGCGAGTAGAGAAACTGAGTGCTTTCTGGTGAAAAAAACTGAAGATTATAGAATGACACAGGCATAATATAAATAAAATATTCATATAAAAATAGTCTCTTACAAAATATACTCTTTTCCATAATGGTCCATTTTTTTTCCATAAGATTTTGTCTGGAACATTCCAACAAATGAAATCCAAATTTATTAATTTAGAAAAAAAAATTAAAAAACATAATCAGACAATTAAATATAGAGAGCGATTATTCCAGACAGCTAGCAGCAAACAGCATTAAAGTATTGAAGAAAAGATGTCTGCTTTCACCATAAAAAAGGAAAAACAAACAAGATTATCCTTTGTACACAGCTATAAATGGGATCTGAGTAAAACGTACTATTTACACCTCCAGTTTTGTTTTTTTTGTTTCCAATACAGAGATCTCATTTTCTAAATAATTAAAAAATTAAAACATTTTTTTGTTTGCTATCAGACAGTTTCAAATGGCAGTATGTGTTTTTATGTTAAATAAATTAATATTAGTTTACTCTAAAATATATCGTTAAATATCATCACTAAAATCCCTGTGCCAACAACAACAAGATAATTGAAATATATCTATCTATATATATATATATATATATATATATATATATATATATATATATATATGTATATATATATATATATATATATACAGTTCAGACCAAAAGTTTGGACACACCTTCTCACTTAAAGATTTTTCTGTATTTTCATGACTATGAAAATTGTACATTCACACTGAAGGCATCAAAACTATGAATTAACACATGTGGAATTATATACTTAACAAAAAAGTGTGAAAAAACTGAAATTATGTGTTATATTCTAGGTTCTTCAAAGTAGCCACCTTTTGCTTTGATGACTGCTTTGCACTCTCTTGGCATTCTCTTGATGAGCTTCAAGAGGTAGTCACCGGCAATGGTCTTCCAACAATCTTGAAGGAGTTCCCAGAGATGCTTAGCACTTGTTGGCCCTTTTGCCTTCACTCTGCGGTCCAGTTCACCCCAAACCATCTCGATTGGGTTCAGGTCTGGTGATTGTGGAGGCCAGGTCATCTGGTGTAGCACCCCATCACTCTCCTTCTTGGTCAAATAGCCCTTACACTGCCTGGATGTGTGTTTGGGGTCATTGTCCTGTTGAAAAATAAATGATGGTCCAACTAAACGCAAACCGGATGGAATTAGCATGCCGCTGCAAGATGCTGTGGAAGCCATGCTGGTTCAGTATGCCTTCAATTTTGAATAAATCCCCAACAGTGTCACCAGCAAAGCACCCCCACATCATCAAAGCTCCTCCTCCATGCTTCACGGTGGGAACCAGGCATGTAGTGTCCATCCGTTCACCTTTTCTGCGTCGCACAAAGACACGGCAGTTGGAACCAAAGATCTCAAATTTGGACTCATCAGACCAAATTCCACAGATTTCCACTGGTGTAATGTCCATTCCTTGTGTTCTTTAGCCCAAACAAGTCTCTTCTGCTTGTTGCCTGTCCTTAGCAGTGGTTTCCTAGCAGCTATTTTACCATGAAGGCCTGCTGCACAAAGTCTCCTCCTAACAGTTGTTGTAGAGATGTGTCTGCTGCTAGAACTCTGTGTGGCATTGACCTGGTCTCTAATCTGCGCTGCTGTTAACCTGTGATTTCTGAGGCTGGTGACTTGGATAAACATCCTCAGAAGCAGAGGTGACTCTTGGTCTTCCTTTCCTGGGGCGGTCCTCATGTGAGCCAGTTTCTTTGTAGCGCTTGATGGTTTTTGCCACTGCACTTGGGGACACTTTCAAAGTTTTCCCAATTTTCGGACTGACTGACCTTCATTTCTTAAAATAATGATGGCCACTCGGTTTTCTTTACTTAGCTGCTTTTTTCTTGCCATAATACAAATTCTAATTCAGTAGGACTATCAGCTATGTATCCACCAGACTTCTGCTCAATGCAACTGATGGTCCCAACCCCATTTATAAGCCAAGAAATCCCACTTATTAAACCTGACAAGGCACACATGTGAAGTGAAAACCATTCCCGGCGACTACCTCTTGTAGCTCATCAAGAGAATGCCAAGAGTGTACAAAGCAGTCAGCAAAGCAAAAGGTGGCTACTTTGAAGAACCTAGAATATAATAATTTTTTGTTAAGTATATAATTGCACATGTGTTAATTCATAGTTTTGATGCCTTCAGTGTGAATGTACAATTTTCATAGTCATGAAAATACAGAAAAATCTTTAAATGAGAAGGTGTGTCCAAACTTTTGGTCTGTACTGTATATATAACAGAGTTTTTTAACATAAAAAAATCAGTCATGGGGCAAAAAATTTGATGGTAAAAAATTAGGAACATAAAGAAAATTTGACAACAGCATTTTGCTACCTAATCTGAGAGTAGCATAATGTAGGAGTAGAGACTGTGTCACTAACTGGACTGCTTGCTGTAGTTTTAATAAAATCCCTGTTTTATCAGCAGGAGATTATCACCAGAGGACTAGTAAACCTGCTGCCAGGTAGTCCAACCACACCCCCATCACTGATTGGCAGGCTTCTGCCTACAGCGCACAGAAAGTTGCCAATCAGTGGTGTGGGCGGGGTTATGAAGAGCTCAACAGTTCAAAGATCCGCTATATCTGCAGCAGATAAAACTGCTTAATAAAAACTGCGGCAGCAGTAAGAGATATATCACTGGAATCAGGGTCCTGTCTATACATCATGCTCCTTTCAGATAATGTAACAAAAACCTGGTGACAGATTCCCTTAAAGAACAATAATCTGTATAATCCACATTGAGTGGGAAAAGTCACACAAATTTATGGTTAATGTATCCATTTAACTCTGCTAGCATAGTGGCTGTTTTATAAAATTCTTCCGGTTCCAGTCTTGCTTATTTTTAAGTTGCGAACCATCAGAGGCCTGATTTTTCAGCAGATTCATGTGTATCCAGAAAAAGGGTAAACAAATACAGTGTACAGGACCCAACTACTTATGCAACATTTCTGAATCTACAGTGTTTTCCTTGACAGAATGGATCATTGACTATGTAAAGGAGAAGACCTGCTCAATATTGAGAGCACCCCAGAAGATCTTATTTCTCTTGTTCTCTTCACAGTTGTAGACCCTCTGCACAATTTTACAGTGCAGCATTTTCAACATATTCAGGGTTTCATTGGATGAATGGTCTTAGAATTACTCAAATTAAAGACAACAATGGTCCATTCATTTAGCTTCCTACAAGGCAATGGGACTCTAGGCCACAATCTTGTAGAATGTAGCTTGAGATCTTGTGCAAATGTACGATATTAGTTCCCAGGGCTAAAACGCGTCTTTATCTGGGTAATGTTCTCATTTACAAGTGAACACTTCTGTTCTTTCACTGCACGTGTTACATTTCACGTAGCAGCACCAGTGGAATTTACAGTTACATTGCCAGACGCGAGAGTACTGATGGGTATTGTACCCTCTCCCACAGCACATTAAATCACAGCCACTCGTGTGTTGGGCTGTCTTGTTGCACATTCGACCCTGCGTGCCCACACTGCCTGATATCGGGTCTTCATCACAATAATTTGGAGATTTTTCTATATACACCAAGTCTGTGTCCATTGGTTTGCGATACGACAGAGGCTTTTTGATTTTGAGGAACATTGGTCTCTTATTTCTGCTGGCACGAACCGGCTCAACGTGAACAGCTTCACTATATTTGTCCTTCAAGAGAAATCCTATTTCTCTGAACTTTGGCAGTGTGGTCCAGCATGTTTTTGTCGTACAAGAACCCGATACTCCATGACACTTACACTCCAGTTTCATGTTTTCCTCCAGGACCTGCAAAAAACAAAATAACAAAAAAAATTAGTAAAACTTTTTAGCTAAGGAAATATTAAGGTCATTACTAAGTAGTCTACTAAAAAGCTTCTCGAAAAATGTCAAGCAGACATGTCATGATACTCATATTGGCAGGAATTCGCCAACTGGGACACCACCCAATGTTTGAGTGATCAATGAAGAGGAGCAAAAACCTGTCAAGAAAACAAATGGAGTTACAGACACCTGTGACATCTACTCATATAATGTTAGAACTTTTATTAATTTCAAGGAAATATGGAATGCATGCATATTCATGTTTGCATGAAACCTAGCATCGGGACTAGAAATGATCGAATCAATAAGATGCAAACTGAATTAGAGTCGAATTTCCTGAAATCCACAGATCCTGGTGCATTCGATTTGCATGATTTGGCAGAAAATAACCATCATCATTTTACACATTTCAGAAGGGGGAACGTGGCAGTGGAGTGGACAGGACCACCTAATATGATAAGCTAATAACCTTTTCAAATTTTTACCTCTTTTTTACACATAATGCCACCAAGGTGAACCTGCCGACATTTACTAATGGACATTGAGTATTTGGCATATTATTCATACTCTCTTTTCCACTATGGATTAAAGGAATAATTTGCCTCAAACTACACATCTGTCCCGCTATTAAAACTGCAGGTCTTTTCATTGTAAGCATTTTTATGAATCATGTCCTGATCTGTTCCTTGGCCAATCTTTTTTTTACCTTGGGAATACATCACAATTGTACCTATAATTAAAGATTAATATATGTTGTGAGATTATTACTTCTGTGTAATCAATAAAATAGTTAACTTTTTAGCTTAATCTTGACTCCAGGTCCTCCTTTTTAACATCCCTAACAAATCCAGTTTAAACTAGCAACAATGATCTACAAGGATGTATCCATAATCTGTCTCCTCCGTATATCTCTGAACTATTCTACCAATACTTCCCCACACGTTATCTCTGGTCCTCACAAGACCTCTTTCTCTCCTCTGCTTTAGTATGTTTCTCATCCAATCACCTTCAAGATTTTTCCTGAGCATGCCCAAATCCTCTGGAATTCTGCCTCCAAACAAGTCCGATTATTTCCCACACTTGGAACCTTCAGATGCAACCTGAAAACTCATGTCTTCAGGAAAGTGCCTACTGCCTGCAATAACCCAGCTGTCACCTAGCCACAACCGGAGCTGCTGTCTCCTCCCCATTACCCTGTAGGCTCTCCCCTCTCTACCAGTCTGTCATTGTTAGTTTGTTCAATGCAATTTATATATGTATATTGTATGTAAACCCTTTTTACATGTACCACACCATTGAATCAATGGTACTTTAAAAGTACAGTGGGTACGGAAAGTATTAAGACGCTTTTATATTTTTCACTCTTTGTTTCATTGCAGCCATTTAGTAAATTCAAAAAAGTTCATTTTTTTCTCATTAATGTACACTCTGCACCCCATCTTGACTGAAAAAAAAGAAATGTAGAAATTTTTGCAAATTTATTAAAAAAGAAAAACTGAAATATCACATGGTCATAAGTATTCAGACCCTTTGCTCAGTATTGAGTAGAAGCACCTTTTGAGCTAGAACAGCCATGAGTCTTCTTGGGAATGATGCAACAAGTTTTTCACGCCTGGATTTTGGGATCCTCTGCCATTCTTCCTTGCAGACACTTTCCAGTTCCATCAGGTTGGATGGTGAACGTTGGTATACAGCCATTTTCAGGTCTCTCCAGAGATACTCAAATGGGTTTTGGTCAGGGCTCTGGCTGGGCCAGTCAATAAGTTATTCTGAAGCCACTCCTTTGTTATTTTAGCTGTGTGCCTAGGGTCATTGTCTTGTTGGGAGGTGAACCTTCAGCCAACTCTGAGGTCCAAAGCACTCTGGAAGATGTTTTCATCCAGGATATCTCTGTACTTGGCCGCATTCATGTTTCCTTCAATGACAACCAGTCTTCCTGTCCCTGCAGCTGAAAAACACCCCCATAGCATGATGCTGCCACCACCATGTTTCACTGTAGGGATTGTTTTGGGTAGGTCATGAGCAGTGCCTGGTTTTCTCCACACATACCGCTTAGAATTATCACCAAAAAGGTCTACCTTCATCTCATCAGACCAGAGATCTTATTTCTCATAGTCTGGGAGTCCTTCATATGTTTTTTAGCAAACTCTATGCAGGCTTTCATATGTCTTGCACTGAGGAGAGGCTTCCTGTGGGCCAGTCTGCCATAAAGGCCCAACTGGTGGAGGGCTGCAGTGATAGTTGACTTTGTGGAACTTTCTCCCATCTCCCTATGCATCTCTGGAGCTCAACCACAGTGATCTTGGGGTTTTTCCGTACCTCTCTCACCAAGGCTCGTCTCCCACGATTGCTCAGTTTGTCTGGATGGCCATGTCTAGGAAGACTTCTGGTGGTCCCAAACTTCTTTCATTTAAGGATTATGGAGGCCGCTGTGCTCTTAGGAACATTGAGTACTGCAGAAATTCTTTTGAAACCTTGGTCAGATCTGTGCCTTCCTACAATTCTGTCTCTGAGCTCCTTGGCCAGTTCCTTTGGCCTCATGATTCTCATTTGGTCTGACATGCACTGTGAGCTGTGAAGTCTTATATAGACAGGTGTGTGCCTTTCCAAATCAAGTCCTATCAGTTTAATTAAACACAGCTGGACTCCAATGAAGGAGTAGAACCATCTCAACGAGGATCACAAGGAAATGCATGTGACTTAAATATGAGCGGCTGAGCAAAGGGTCTTAATACTTATGACCATGTGATATTTCAGTTTTTCTTTTTAAATAAATTTGCAAACATTTCTACATTTGTTTTTTTTCAGTCAAGATGGGGTGCAGAGTGTACATTAATGAGAAAAAATTGAACTTTTTTGAATTTACCAAATGTCTGCAATGAAACAAAGAGTGAAAAATTTGAAGGGGTCTGAATACTTTCCATACCCACTGTAAATAATAATATCATACGATGTTCAAAATGAGTATGTTTGCCATTTTTTACATTTTATTATTGTTACTTTTAATAATATTATATCAGTCTGGCTTGATGTGATTTAAAATAAAAGGAAACAAAGAAAAAGCAAATCTTAGTGCTTTCCAGCCAGAATCCAAGTACTCAGTGGAGCTGCTAATTGAAACTGTCAATATATTGTCTATCCATTCATGTGTGCCTAACGCGCCTCTTCCAAACAGTGTAAATTTCCTATTAACGTATTTCGTTAGCAGTCAAGCTGCAGACAATGGTGATGCTCTGATGGAATAAACAGTTTGATTGGAAAAAGCTGAGTGTGCTGGTCAAGTGGATCAACAAGCGAAAGAGCCCGCCGTCCATGGAGCTCCTATATCACACAATATGCCAGCTGACTCAGGAGCTCGGTGAGCTCAGAGCATTCCGGGTGTCTCATACCTGGCAAAGGACCACTGTGTGGATTTGGTGTCCCTTCTAAACCAATTATTTGCCAAACCTTTTTATCATGAACCCAGACAGGTTATGTGTCTATTTTCTTCCCTGTTCTACTAAATGTTGTATTTGGCCGAAATATTTATATAAATCAAACTGTATAAAATGGAGCACATTGCAAAGGGAAGAGATATTATGCTATAGTCTTATATCCAAGACTATATGCTATACTTATATTATACAATAATATTCTAGACTATGTAATTTATGATGCTAGTATACTCAATATTGCATTATACAATACTGTATAGTAACACAATATTTTGCAATACAATAAAATAGTAAAATAATACTATTCTACGTTAGGCTATACATTACTATTGTATTCAATATTCTAGACCAGACCTCAGGCTGTTCCGGACTGAGACAGCCGAATGCCTAAAAACGGGCCACACCATGCCCTTTGCCGTCCACGTCCAGAACAGATAAGACATCTATCTGCGTCCTCGGGACTGAGAGAGCAGATGCATTTCGTCTGCTGTTGCAGAGAGTCAGTGCACTGGAGACTGGAGCAGAGTGCCGGGGAAATAGGAGCGGGGCGAGTATGTGCTCTTTTGTTTGAGTATTGGATATCTGCCTGTACATAGGAAGCTATGTGAGGGCTTATTCTGAATATAGTGAACTATGTGGGGGTTCCCACTGTATATAGCAGGCTATGTGGAGGCTTGTACGGTATATTAAGGACTATATGGGGGCTTATACTGTATATAGGTTGCTCATACTGTATATAGGTGGGTATTGGGGGGCTCAAACTGTATAAAGAGAGGCTATATGGAGGCTCATACTGTATAAAGAGATGCTATGTGGGGGCTCATACTTTATATAGGAGGCTATGTGAGGGCACATACTGTGCATAGAGGGCTATGTGGGGCTCATAATGTATATATGGAGTTATGTGGAGGCTCACTGTATACAGGGGCTATGTGGGGGCTCATACTATATATAGGGGTACTGTGTGGGAGCTCATACTGTATATTGGGGGTGCTATGTGGGGGCTTATACTGTATACTTTAATATACAATAATATTCTAGATTACTATACTATTCAATTGTATTCTGGATCATGATATACTATATCATACCACGGTATTTCAAGATTTTACTATACTGTATTAATATTATTCTAGATTATATTACATTGTGCAATAATCTTCTAGAGGTTGCCAAACTTTAATAAACAATATTATTCTAGACTATAATAAAGTATTTAATATTGTTTTACAATATATTATAAAATTACAATATAGTAGGTGCAAAATAGGGGGAAATATAGCATCAACAGGCACATGAATGTCTGGTTCCATTGAGATGGTCCATTTAGGTAAATTTGGAAAAGGTTGGGGTTGCTGGAAAGATGTTTGGGTAACAAATTCTACAGACATCGGTCATCGCTGGAAAAAGTGTTCATGGTGGTCTGGCCCAGATGGAAAAGACAGTAAAAGTGAATGACTCCAATGTCATTTGATTGAAAGGGAATCTGTCAAGCGATTCATGCTGACTAAACCACAGTATAAATCATGCTGCCCGTGGTTTGGGCAGGATGAATTGCCGGACAGGGTCCCCAGGGTACTACTGTATTGTCATGATCTCGTGGTAACAATGGTCTTTGTGGGGGATTTTATTCACTAATAATATGGTAAAATTATTAAGTTGTTATGTATTGACAATGAAAGTAGACATGGTGTTGCAGTATTATTTAGGAATTGTATAATGGTATCTGTCATGCTCGAAGGTGGTGTACGTGGTTCGTGGACCCACTGTGCCATGGGACCAGGCTTGCCTGGGATGGGCGTAGCTAAGAGGCTTTCTGGTGTTCACTGGAGCTCCAGATGGTGTAGTCCGGCTTGACCTGCAGGTATCCGCCAGGTTCCCCTCCTTGGCAGTCCTGGTACGCAAGCTGCTCATCCCAGGGCTCATTTCGCTGGATGGGACACGGGATTGAAGTCACAGACAGGAAGGACTCAGCGATTGTTCTTGTCTCGTTCTTGTTCAGGCACAGATTTTTGGTAAACTGTTCAGGTATGTGGTGTCACGGTTTGGATACCACCAAAGTGGCCACAGAATCGCGTACACAATATACTAGACTAATGAGACTACACAGGATAAGGAAATAACTATAACAGACAAAGGACGGGGTACCTGGCAGCATACAGTTTCACACACCAACATCACTAACAAATTAACTATAGGAGTTGCTCAAGCACAGCTATTTTCTGGAAGCCATCTTGCAGGTGTACACTTTTACTAAATGCATCACAGCCAATGTGCACTGATCTTTTAGGAGAAGGGGGGTGCTTGCGTACTAGGCACACTGCCAGAAACCTCTGCTGCGAGTGCAGGAGAAGGGGTAGGAGTGTGAAGATGCCCCTGTGGCCAGTGAGATGAGTATGTCGGCATCCCCACATGGAGAGAGCAGAAGAACAGACAATGCCAGCAATGGCAATTGATGTTACAGTACTCCCCCTTTAAGCCCCCTCTTCTTCAAGCCTGAGTGGACTCCATGCAGAGAAGATGGAGCCAGATTCTTCTTCCTGAACTCCCACGACCTCTCATCAGGACCACATTTTCTCTAAGCCACTGGAAGAAAGGTTACATCTCCCACCTTCTTGGTCAGGATGCTTCTCACTGTCTGGACACCCTCGGAGCAGAATGGAGTAGGTTTAGGAACAGGAACCTTGAATTGCTGAGTCTCTTTTAGCCGGGTAAAACTAGCTATCCCCTGGTCAGTAACAAGTAGAGGCTCGGAAGATGCTTCTGCCTTATTGTTCTCATCTTGGAACTAGAAGTTACCTTCTCCGGGTCAATCTTCAAATTGGTCTCACTGAGGATACATCCTTGAGGCGAGGGGTTTTCAGGAAACAGGCCATTGGAACAATCACCTGGTGGAGACAATGGCAACACTGGTGGACCAACTGGAAGTATAGGAACCAGGCACCTCTCATGACACAACTGTCTCCAATGAAGCACTTCACCGGAGCTCCAGTCTAGCACAGGCTCATGAGTTCTCAGCCATGGAAGACCTAGTAGAAGTGGGTGAAAAATATCAGACTGCACAAAAAAACGATTTTCTCCAAATGCAGTGCTCCTATCTAGAACTCTACAGGTTCCGTGATGACCTGAAAAAATTTGGATAGGTCCTTTCCTTCAAAGAATGATACTCGAAATGGGTTCTGGAGGCATCAGATGGGAATCTAATACTGATCTGCCAGCTGTAAGAAATATCCCAGCAAACCGGAGTCAAGATAGGCTGTTTCGCTGAATCGGGTACCTACACAGGCCACGGATACGTTCAAAGTCAGTGGTAAAGATTCTCCTATCTTACAACAGAAAAATGTTTCTTTCTCCACTTACAGTATGCATCATTTCATCTTCTCCCCCTTGAGCTTGAATTCATCATTCACTCAGACATACTGCACATCTAAAATTCATTGTGACAAACAAGATGGACTGACAGCTCAAAGAGGGATCAGGTTTCAGCTTTGAAACCTCTAGTGGTGAAGGATAGAAGGATTGGTGAAGGCTGACAAGAAATAAAGAGACACAAGGAGACTGAGCTGCTTTTAAGTGTTTTATCTCACCCCAGAGCTGGATACACAGCTTCACTGCTCACTAATGTTGTAGAATATCCTCAATACTGCCTCTGAGGATGTGCTACAAGTAGGGAAGGGAGCTGAATCTCCTCTTCTGCATGTGAGCAGCTAATTTGGAGCAGAGGTCAAGGAAAACTAACAATTAGTGATGGAACATACAGGGGGGAAATTGCTGGTACTTGTAAAATACAAGTCATCCAAATGCCAGAAATAGTTTTACTACTCTTGACAGCTAATGACAAATAATTTTGAAAAGTCTTCTGAAATGATAGGTATGCTGTTATGACTGTATGGGGGAAATATTTATCTCTGTATGGTAGTATTATTCTGATAGCTAACAAACCCCTAGAAGAGCTAGAGATCATCACAGCTCAATCTAACCTTATTGTTGGTACAATAAATTGGAGACATAATTTTAATTTTTCCAGGACCACAGCCTTGTTTGGTGTCTTCACCAATCCTTAGACTATAGGGGTTTCCTTTTAGGGGGAAAGGCAGGAAGTGTTTAAATTAGAATAGTATTAAATGCCTTTATACCTCTAACTATGCACTCTGAAACACACCGGACAAACACAGTTAAAAAATAACACTTAAGGGGAACTTGTCACCAGATTTTTCCTTTTTAAACTAAAAGCACCACCTTTAAGCCATCTTACACATGACTCCAAGCGAGCAATGAAAATACCTTATAGAAATCTCCTGCGCTCTATGCTAATCGATGTGGTCCAGCCTGATGGATGTCACAGGTCGGTCTTCCACATCACCTCTCTCCCCGCAATTGCTGGCCCTCCTGTCTTGATGAACATGAATTACATCTCCAACGTTATCCACCGAGAGCTGCCAATCTAAGTTATGTGCAGTTGAAGCTTAGGCCTGAGTCCAGACTAACATCCTTTAATTGTCATGCGCTGGCTTAACTTCTGGGTCATCGGCTTCGTCAGGAGGGCAGAGTGAAGCATGCCTGCGCTGGTCTGTGCTTCAATTGCTCAGGCTTCAGATTTGCAGCGCTGGTAGGGTGACATAGGAGATGTCAACCAAGGCCATCAAGACAGGAGGACCGGCGATTATGGGGAAAGAGGAGGCACTGAACCAGAAATGCGGCACCCATCGGACTGGACCATGACGATTAGCATACATCTCAGGAAAATAATAAAATGTATTTTTATTAATCTGTCGGGGAGCTAGAGGTTTATACCCAGATAGCTGATAGATATGTAAACGCACCGGACAGGAGCCAAAGACCTTACCCACATTCCCACCCCTATGCACCTAGAGCTACTTACACCAAAACTTCAAATGCTGATTAAAAAACAACCACGGTATGGATTTCTTCACTGATGGTATCTATTTAAATTGTATAAAAGTGCTATATGGCCATGCATTTACTTTAACATGCCAAATTGTTATCACAGGATCTCTTTTAAAAAAAATTCAGAACAGTGGTGAAAAAAAAAATTGGATTTGTGCCACCATTTTCTTAAACCCATAACTTTTTTCTTTTTCTGTTGATGGAGCTTGTTTTTGGACTGTAATTTTTATTGTTACCACTTTTGAATACATAGGATGTTTTATTACCCTGTATAGCTTTTTGGGGGAAGTTTGAAGACCAAAAAACAGCAATTCTGGCTTTTACATTTTTACTTATTTTCGTCAATTTTAGTTTTGCTAAACTAGACTTTTAAGGACACAATATCATCTTTTTCATATTTTGGGATTAGAAGTGAAGAAGACCAGTTTTTGTTGGCGTCATTACATTTTGTGCGGTATTGACAACCCATTCATTCTACTGGTAATCATAAGGCAGTTCAAATGAATGGACACACAAATGTTCTGTCTAGTTATAGGTTGGACACTGAAATAAATGTCCTTTGGTGGGCAATGAGCCCAGTCCAACTCTGTTGGCTTCACAATATGAGTGATATGATACTAAAAAGTTACTCATTTTCATTGTTGGATGGGGTTGAGGTCAGGGCTCTGTGATGGTCATGTTCTTTCACAACATACTCCTAGAATCATGTCTTTATAGACCTTGTGCACTGGACACAGTCATGGGGAAAAGAAAAAGGCCTTCTCCAAACTATTCCCACAATGTTGGAAGCTTCAATTGTCGAAAATGTCTTATGCTGAAACATTAAGATTTCTGCTCACTGGAACTAATGGTCTGATGTCGACCCCTCAGAAACAAGCCCCTACCATTATTTCCCCTCCACCAAACTATACAGGTTGCACAATGCAGTCACATTCTCTTGGCATTTTCCCAACTCAGACTCATCCAATGGACTGCCAGATACAGAAGTATAATTCGTCACTCCACGAAACATCATGGGGGAAGCTTTACACCACTCTAACGCTGGACATGATGCCCTTGGTGGGGGTACAATTTTGAGTTGATGTTGATAACAGAGGAGGTCTGGACTCTGCAGTTATGGAGTCAGCAGAGCGTTGGTGACTTTTCTGCCCTCTGCTCCTCAGCACTCGGTGACTCCATTCTGTAACTTTACATGATCTCCACTTCACGGTTGAGTTGCTGTGTTTCCTAAACTTTTCCCCTTTTCAATAATAACATTCAGATTTGATTGTGGAATATATTGCATAGAAGAAATCTTATGAATGGACTTGTTACACCAGTGGCTCTTATTTCAGGCCCAAGCTGGTATCAGTGAGCTCTTTACCACCAGCCGCTTTGCTACATGTTAATAAAGGCAGACGGCATGGCGAGGGACTCGATGTTATACACTGGGGGCAGATGCACTAAATAAAGAACCTAAATGCAATTAGTAGGATATATGCACCAAAACTTTTGTCCATATATTGTAGATCATGTCCAAATACTGTAACAATGCCATGTAGTTCTCCAATAATACTGTTAAAGCAAATAACGGTGCTCAGGTCCTAGTCTTTGTAAATGTTATTTGGTAAAACAAGTTATCACTAATTCACAGGATGGATTGGGAATGGATCCACACCGATATACAGAATGTGGGACCTTTTGACCCCATTAGAATGAAGCGTCAGTGCTCTATTCATTCCCTATGGGGCTGCCAAGTGCTGCATTCATTTTTTTCCGAGAATACATGGAGTAGTGGTTGGACGTCCCACCTACCGTGCCATTTTGTAATGGGGATAAAAGTTTCCCATTGAGGACAAGATTCCCCCACCTACCAAACGGTGCGGACCCAAATGTGGAACATACACTGATCAGCAAGTGGACAGGTGATAACTAGCCTTTACGGGACAGCCCTAATCCAAGTATCAGAACTTTCAAGCCAGTAACAGACACTGCTGTGAATTATGCTGAGACAGCTGGTGAAGAGCCTTAGATAGTGGAAACATAGCACTATTTTTCTCTTTCGCCTACAATGTAATACAGTCTTGGTCAGTAGGGACAGATAATATAAAGAGGATGTCCACTATTTTATAATCTTTTCCAATTGTTCCTATCAGCTATGAACAAGTATATTTCTAATTGTATTTTATTATAATATCATGCTTCTAAACAGGTCAAGTGATTCAACGAGTCTCCATACTGTGTTCTTCTGGTGACTTTCCTTCCGATCAGCTCCAGGTATTGGTTTGGACCAATCATCACGGACCCTTCACAATCTCCACCTGGAGGAAATATGGTGATGATTTACCTGAATTGGCCCCTCTTCCAGTGCCTGGAAGAGGGGCCAATCGGATAGAACGGTAATGGAAGAAAACAGGGTACAAATACATTGAATCACGTAATAGTCAGTGATATGTTGGCTTCAAAACAAAAAATATAATGAAATTCAATAAGAAATATGTTTGTTTGCAGCCATTGGGATTTTAGGTCACACGGGGACAGGTTAAATACTCATGGACAACCCTGTATGAAGGATCCAGGTGTTGACAAGTGGCTTAGAACTTCATGCCTATGTGTATAAAAGGGCATTGAAATGTAATATCTAATAGATATTTTATATATATTATTATCTATTGAAATGCTTCTTAAAAATTCCAGAAATGCTATCTTAGGGTTGGACAATTCCTTGATAATTACCTTTACTGTCTTGACCTGAGAAGAGGGAGTTCAGACACTTCCAATAAACTGTCCTGTACAACATTTCCAACTATGCAACCAAACAGCAACTCAGCCTGAAGCACCAAGCATGAACTTACACGTATACATTCATATCATACTATTTTGAACCTGTCATTTACTGTAGGTCTCGTGAAAGAAACCGGGAGTCATAAATCTTTCTGACGGACAAGGACTTCATGTTATCAATTTCTGTACGTTTCTTTGGTATGTTAATTGAGTATCTATGGAAAATGAGTGAATACTTAGCAATAGTTTGGAGGGGAATTACGATACAACGGGAAGTTTTGCATTTTGAGTATTTGTGCGGGATGCTGGTCAAAAACTTAGGGATGATTTAGAATAAAATCTGCCAACCTGACCAGTCTAAAGGTGGCTGGTGCCCTGTGCAATACCTTCAATTGACACCACCGCTTTGTACCATCACATAACTTCCAAAAAATAAATGAAAATAGAGTTTACAAATAGTCAAATAACATTGCCAATATAATACTGGTCAATCAGAACACTAGAAAATGTAGCTGGATCCAACACAGTATCCTCTCCAAAGGTTTGGCCATCAAGTGTTGACTCCAATGCCATCGTAGTTGGTGATGCCATTTTTAGTAGGGATGAGTTGAACACCCCTAAGGCTGGCAAAAATAAAGCAGCATAACTTGTAAGTAATGGGGTTTGTTGGATGCCATTTGGATTTGTCAAACTTTCTTAGACACATCTTTGAATAGCAAGTGATCAATTCATAAATGGCCCTTTTGATAACCTATTTTTGTTAGAAGAGGGCCCAATGATTAGCTGGTCACAGGGAGGAATGCAGCAGTGAGTGTTACATTTTACTGCAGCGCCTCCGCAGGAGAAATGGAGCATTACACATTGAAATGAACAAACTGTCCACAAAATGCATAGATATGCTGGGTCCTCCAAAGCAAGAGACAAACTTTGTAGCCTCTCTTTGTCTGATAAGGCTCATAGATGAAGATCTGGAACAAGGGACCCCTTATATTGACTCATAATAGGGTTCATAGAATCATAGAAAGTTAGAGTTGGAAGAGACATCAAGGGTCATCGTATCCAACCCCCGGCTCAATGCAGGATTCACTAAACCATCTCAGACAGATGTCTGTGCAGCCTCTGTTTGAAGACTTCCATTGAAGGAGAACTCATCACCTCTCATGGCAGCCTGTTCCACTCATTGATCACCCTCACTGTCAAAAAGTGCAAATGCGAATAATGATGATCCCTCTACACTGTGACATCCCTTCAGATATTTGTAGACAGCTATTAGGTCTCCTCTTAGCCTTCTTTTCTACAATCTAAACATTCCCACATCTTTAGCCACTCGTAGGACATGCTTTGCAGTCCGCTCACCATCCTGGTAGCTCTTCTCTGAACTTGCTCCAGTTTTTCAATGTCTTTTTTTTTAAATGTGGTTCCCTTATAAAATGTAGTGCTTCTTTAAAATGGGTGTTCGAAACCTGACAATTTCTTCAGTAAAAAGCTCTCGCAATCCTTAAGGGGACAAAGAGCCATTTCTATAACTCCTTAAAATAATGGCCACAATCTTCCTTTATCTTAAACAGGTTGCGTCTTCTATATAAACCAGTTCTATTTGTAAGGGAGGAAGAAAATGATGTCCATCAGTAATATTGTGTGCGAACACCCGGAGCAGATAAAAGAACCATGGGGAGAGTTCATCTGCTGACTTTTGTTCTCTTTTATTCCCATCCATAACTTAGGACATTAATGTCTTGTTATCTGCTGCAGTTGAGAAGACCCAGAACCCGAATGTCAGGTCTAACCTTCCTATGTAGTATAACATGGCAGAAGTGTTCTCACATCCTCATAATCTCTCCTAGAGATCTTTTCACGCAGAAACAAAATATTGTGTAAACTCAGGGGTGTCAGCAATTTGTCAAGCAGGGCACATATTCATCCCATTACATCTGTGGAGGAGTACATGCAAAAGTGTGAACAAGATACCTGCAGGAAGATTCCATTGCTAGGAGACTTCCACTGTTTATAGCGAGATGTCTATTCCTGGAGGAGTGTGAGGAGCAGAGAAGAAATATTCTCTTTAAACTTAGGAAATAATACAGTCTGTATGTATCTTGGATCCAGAGGTGGATTATTATAGGACGACACGTCTGATGACTGTAAGCGATGCAGTTAATGATGTCTGAAACATTACCAAAGAGCTCAATTTTTCCTTTTTTATTAGCGAAAAACAGAGAAGCCTAAAACCAAAGGCCAGTGCAGATGACCGTAGATTCTCTCATCCGTGAGAATCGTGCTCATCACGCAAATGACGCTGATTAAACTTTGATCATAGCGTGATCCGATTCTCTCGGATCAGGAAAATATAAAGAAAAATATTCCCCATTTTCTCTATTCTATCAGTCTGTGGAAATCGGACTGCACTTGGATGTTCATCTGAGTGCAGTCCAATGTTTTCCACAGACACCTGGTACCGTCCAGTTTGAAAACTGTTTATACCAGACATGGATTACGGCGTGGGACAGAACGACGGACAAGTGAGGGATATGGCTGTTCATATTTTTGTTTTAATACAGAAGACAAGGGCTTCGGTGGAATTAGGAGTTAGGTGAGTATAATTGTGTTTGTTTATTTTAAATAAAAAGAATTTTAAATGAAAAGTAAAAGTGTGTTTTAGTTTATTTCAAATAAAAACTTTATTCTGGATGTGCCTTTGTTAACCATGTAACTATAGGATTAGCAATTTATAGGTGTCTTATAGACGACTCTCCATTACTAAGCGGTGGGCTTGATGTCACCAGACAATACAAAGGTAACATTAACCCCACAAATATGAACCCCACTTGCCACCTCTACAGGGCAAGTGGGAAGAGCCAGGCAAAGTGTCAGAATTGGTGCATCTAATAGATGTGCCTTTTCAGGGCCGTTGCAGGCAGTTATTTTTAGGCTGAGGGAGGCCAATATCCATGGCCCCTTACTAGCCTGAGAATACCAGCCCCCAGCTGTCTGCTTTAGAAAGGCTGGTTGTCAAAAATGGGGGGGACCCCACATAATTTTTTTTAAATGATTAATTTAAATAATTTAAAAAATGTAGTGTGGGGAACCCTCTATTCTTGATAACCAGCCTTGCTGAAGCTGACAGCTGAGGGTTGCAGCCCCCAGCTGTGAGTTTTGCCTGGCTGGTTATCAAAAATACAGACCTGTTTTTTTAAAAAAAATTATTTATTTATAGCACAGGCGTCGGCTGTTGAATACTCCCAGCAGCAGCAGGCGTAGGCTGATGGGAGCAGTAGTCCCATCAGCTGACCCCAGTGACTGGAGGAAAACTTTATACCTCCGATCATAGCTGTGGGCTCACGCTGTCATTTGACTGTGGGAAATGCGGCTGTCTGACCGGCCGTGATGATTTTACCGCCGATCAGAAGCATTGTTTGCCGCGCTGTCTGTCCACCTGATGTTCGGGGGGGCCGAACCCAAACAGAATCCCGGGCTACCTGGCAAAGTCTGTGTTTGGTGTCTGTGCCTGAACAGTAGGTGTTCGGTACAGAGGCTGAACTTTACCGCTCGGGTTCGCCCATCTCTGTTCATGAAGTATCATATTGATGAGTATAACTAGCATTATTTATCAATTGTAACTAGCTGATAAGGACTACAAAGACAGTTCCATATTTTATAACGAAATCTTCTATTAACACTTTATAGCAGTATAAGTTGTTCTGCGAGAAAGACTTGGGCCAAATCTTAACTATTCCAGTTGTTTAACCCCTTAACGACCAGAGGTATTTTTGATTCTGCATTTTCATTTTTTGCTCCCCTCCTTCCCAGAGCCATTACTTTTTTATGTTTTGTCAAAATGGCCATGTGAGGGCTTGCTTTTTGCGAGACAAGTAGTACATTTGAACGACACCATTGGTTTTAACATATTGTGGACTGGAAAATGGGAAAAAAAATTCCAAGTGCCGTGAAATTGCAAAAAAAAAGTGCAATCCCACAGTTGTTCTTTTTTTTTCCATCTTCAATAAATGCTAAAGCTGACCTGCCTCTATAATTATCCAGGTCATTACGAGTTCATAGACTCCAAACATGTCTAGGTTCTTTTTTATCTAAGTGGTAAAAAAATTTCAAAAGTTTGCAAAAAAAAAAAAAAGTGCCATATTCCGATACCCGTAGCGTCTCCATTTTTTGTGATCTCGGGTTGGGGGAGGGCTTATTTTTTGCATACTGAGCTGATGTTTGTAATGATACCATTTTGATGTAGATGTGATCTTTTGATCGCCCGTTATTATTTTTTAATGCAATGTTGTGGTGACCAAAAAAACGTAATTCTGTCGTTTTTACTTTTTTTCTCGTTACACCGTTTAACGATTGGGTTAATTCTTCTTTTATATTGATAGATCGGATGATTCTGAACGCAGCGATACTAAATATGTGCATTTTTTTTATTATTTTATTTTGAATGGGGCAAACGGGGTTGATTTGAACTTTTATGGTTTTTTTTATATTTTTAAAAACATTTGTTTTTACTTTTTTACTTTTTCCATGCTTTAATAGTCTCCATGGGAGATTAGAAGCTGCACTTGTCCGATCGGATTGTATGTAGCAGAATTGCTCATTTGCTATTCCTACCGACCTCCGGGCGGCGCTCATAGCAATCCTGCAGTGACAACCACAGAGGTCTGCTGGAGACCTCTGGTTTTCATGCCAACCCACTGGTGACCCGCGATCACGTGATGGGGTCACGGATGGGTGTGATTTCCAGAAGCACAAGTTAAATGTCACTGTCAGAGATTGACAGCGACATTTAACTAGATGACAGCCGTGGGTGGATCACGATTCCACCTGCAGCTGTCAGAGGCAAATGTCAGCTTTTCAAAACAGCTGACATGTGCTGGAAAAGATGTGGGAGGGAGTTCGACATCGGCATACTATTACGCTCGATGTCTGTAAGGGGTTAAAGAGTTACAGTAATATTATTACATTTCTTGTACTGATTAACTTAAAGGTACATTTTCAGTCTGATATAATTATAGCAGTTCCGAAGGATTTAACGTAAGATAGAAACAAAATGAGAAAAAACCCTGTTGTAAGTAAAAAGTAGTAGTACATATAAATTACACAGAATACTTAATAAACACTGTTTTTGATTTTTTTTAAAAAAGTGTAAAATCCATCCCACCACAACAAGGTATACCCAAATCGGGATGGTCCTATATTACCTCTAATATTAAAATCTCACCATGTGCCAAAAATGACCTGAATAAGGACTGGAGATTAACTGTGGACACCCAGTGTAATGCTAATTGGTGTGGAGCCACTGTGCCATGGGCCAAGCTTACCCCGGAGGTCAGTGACTAAGTGCCTACTGGGTGTTCACTTGAGCCTTTGGTGGTGAGGATAGGCTGTGCTGCCGGTAGACAACAGGTAACTCCAGGGCAGTCCCTGGGACTGTAGCAGCTGACGGGAGGCTCAGAGGCAAAGGTACGAGATACAGTATGGAGAGACAAAAGTATAATCAGACAGCACGGGTTCACAGTAGAAAGCTGGAATCAGTGATGGAGAAGTCAAAGTGAGCGGGAAAACAGGCCGGGTTTATAACGGGAGACAGAATACGGTGAAATGCATGAACAGGTGCTGGCAGGTTAGGAAACAACATTGGGGCAAAGAATAGTGGAAGGAGCTGCCCAATATAGACCCTACTGGCACAGCGTAGGCCAGAAACTGAATCTATGCAGAACCCAGCAGCGTTAAATTCCTGTAGAGACAGTCCTACACCCCTATGGCCAAATGGAAACCACATGCTGATGCAGCAGGGCCAAGGAGTGCTGCAAAAGGCAAACTCAGCGAGATGGCCTGACACGAGCAGAAGCTGTGCATTGACCACGGTGAGTAGGGCGGCACTGCGGAGGCATGCGATTAAAAGGGCAGCACTATTGTAAAAAAAAATGTTGATGTTTAGCCACCCTACCTGGTGTCCTTCATTTAACTCGTGCCACCTCTTATGCACGGATCGGTGTTCCTTTCCTTCCAAATAGCCCCTGCAGTGACATGGGGAGTGCAGTCGGATGTTTTAACCACACTTCCCATGCCTTTCCTGTACTGTGGGATAGGTAAAGCAGGGAAGGCATGGTATAAGATTTACCAGTGCACTCACCATGGCGGCGCCGTGGCCAACTTGGAAGCAGGAGGAAAGGTTTTGAGCAAAGGAGGCAACAGGAGGCAATCAGAGGGCACCAGGTACAGTGGATATATAAAAAACTGAAGTATGTATAGACACGTTACCATCCCAGAGTGGAGGATCGCTTTAAATTAATGTTGCCAAAAAGTAATAGCATGACGTATCCCATGGAGGGTGAATACTTTTTAAACATAAATGTTAATATTATTAGGTAACTAAATAAATAAACAAATGCAATGTGCTACAGTATATAATATAGAAAATTCCACATCCTACGTACGATTTGGCTTTGGTGTAACATACCCCTCTTAGTCTATGAGCTCATATGACATACTGTGCTGAGTGCAAAGAATCCCGGAGCTACACAGGGGCCGGGATTCTCTTCCTGACTCACTAGGACTGTCTTGGCCAGATGACTCTGCCACAAGGAATGAAAAATGAGCCTCTCTCAGCTGCCATTGTTAAAACCTTGACTTCATTCTTCAGGAAATGCTGCGTCTGACCCATAGATAAAGGCAACTCCCAAATTCTAAATCATTTCATTTTACAAAACCCAGCAGGAAAGAAATACTCTATCACTATCAGGCATGGCTGAATATAAATGAACATTGTTATATAATGTGCTGATGAAAAACGACACTTCCTAGAACTTTTAGAATAAAACAAACACTTTCTATAACTTTTTGTAAAACATTAACACTTCCAATAACTTTCGCTATAAAACGAAAATACTTCCTATAACTTTTGGTATAAAACGAAAACACTTCCTATAACTTTTGATACAAAAGAAACACTTCCTATAACTTTTGATACAAAAGAAACACTTCCTATAAGTTTTGGTATAAGACGAATACTTCCTATAACTTTTGGTATAAAACAAGCACTTTCTATAAGTTTTGGTATAAGACAAACACTTCCTATAACTTTTGGTATAAGACGAATACTTCCTATAACTTTTGGTAAAAAACAAACACTTCCTATAAGTTTTGGTATAAGACAAACACTTCCTATAACTTTTGGTATAAAACAAACACTTCCTATAAGTTTTGGTATAAGATGAACACTTCCTATAACTTTTGGTATAAAACGAACACTTCCTATAAGTTTTGGTATAAGATGAACACTTCCTATAACCTTTGGTATAAAACGAACACTTCCTATAAGTTTTGGTATAAGATGAACACTTCCTATAGCTTTTGGTATAAAACGAACACTTCCTATAAGTTTTGGTATAAGATGAACACTTCCTATAGCTTTTGGTATAAAACGAACACTTTCTATAAGTTTCGGTATAAGATGAACACTTCCTATAGCTTTTGGTATAAAACGAACACTTCCTATAAGTTTTGGTATAAGATGAACACTTCCTATAACTTTGATACAAAAGAAACACTTCCTATAAGTTTTGGTATAAGACGAATACTTCCTATAACTTTTGGTATAAAACAAGCACTTTCTATAAGTTTTGGTATAAGACAAACACTTCCTATAACTTTTGGTATAAGACGAACACTTCCTATAACTTTTAGCATAAAACGAAAACACTTCCTATGACTTTTGGTATAAAACAAACACTTCCTATAAGTTTTGGTATAAGATGAACACTTCCTATATGTTTTGGTATAAAACGAACACTTCCTATAAGTTTTGGTATAAGATGAACACTTCCTATAGCTTTTGGTATAAAACGAACACTTCCTATAAGTTTTGGTATAAGATGAACACTTCCTATAACTTTTAGCATAAAACGAAAACACTTCCTATGACTTTTGGTATAAAACAAACACTTCCTATAAGTTTTGGTATAAGATGAACACTTCCTATAGCTTTTGCTGTAAAACAAACACTTCCTATAAGTTTTAGCATACATTCAGTTTTAGTATATGTGCTGCCGAAGTGAGTGCTGGAGTGACTTTTTACAAAATCAGTGGATCTATGACTAGTGTGTTATGATTTAATATTACTAGTCTATAATATGTGCTCACAATCCTCGCAACAGGATTTTGGATCTCAAAATATAAACAGAACTAACGTTATGTTACAAACGTGATAGTGATAAGAATAAACAATTCTAGTTAAGCTAGAAAACCTACTCAGAACTGTTTTAAATGTGTTTAAAATTTAAAGAGGACCTGTTACCAGATCAAAAGTGTCCAGCTTATGCTTTTATATTCACCCGTTTATTTTTTTAAATCTGCAATACGGTTTCAGAGATATGGGCCTTTTTATTTATTGCTAATTTTTATGGTCTTAACCAAGGAGGCAGTTCTCACAGGATAAAATATGCAAGAGTAGCCTAAAGACACGCCCCTGAGGATCCTGTGAGCCACACCCCTTAGTAAAGACTGCAAAACTTTTTACTAAATAAAAGGCCCAAATCTCTGGAACCATATGGTGGACTTAGAACAAAAAAAACCAAGACTAATTACTCAAGGGAGCAGGAGAAATAAAATAAACACAAAAAGTGGCCCTTTTGACCTGGTGTCTGGTCAACTTAAATAAAACAAATCACTAAATTACATTAATTAACAAAGCTCTACTAACTGTCCACTGTCAGCACTGATCCTGGGTCCCTGCAGATCCACTTCCGCCTTTGCTTTGACACAGAAGACAGCTTATACCCCCACTCTGTGTGTCGGTGGGGTGTATAAAAGGGGGCTGGCTGCCTGGCTCATGTCTATGTCTAGGTCAGCCCCCTTTTATATAATGGCTGATGCATAGACAGAGAAGGGGGCTGACTTAGCAATTGAAATAAGACAGTAAGCCAGCCTCCCCCATATACATCACCACCACAGGGAAAGAGAGGAAGCTTTCTTGTGTCAAAGGAAATATAAAAGTGGGGCTGCTGACAATGAGAAATCAATAAAGATCTAAACTGTTTGTCTAGTTGGTCAAACCCTTTAAAGGGAATCTGTCACCAGGTTTTTGCTGTCTAATCTAATAGCAAATACCCCCCCAAAATGCCTATAAATAATGGAACAAGCACTTCCATCAAATTACATAAAATCTATAAGAAGTGGAAGCTGATGCCCAATAAAATCCCTCCAAAATCTTCTTGGTACAAACTAAGGACAATAAAAATCCATATATTTAAAAAGAGAAAGACAAATGCAGAGTTTGCAACATCACGCAAATATTGATTGTAATACTGTTTCTACAAATTCCAAAAGGAATACCAGAAAAATATTAGTGTAAGTCAAGCAAACCTAATATATGAAGAAAATGAGAAAGGACACAGTCCTATATAACGGTATTATACAACATAGCCCATAAAACAAACTAATGCCAAAAAGAAGAAAATAAAGGGTCAATTCCTAGTCAATACACGAGGTATAGATTATTCAAATTCATGCATTATAGTCATACTGGTAAACACATATATAGATGTATGTATACATAAATAAATCATATACCATATATACTCAAGTATAATCAACCAAAGAAAAAACACGACGAAAAATTCCCTTTTATAATTTAAATAATCAATGATAGTTTATTATAAGACCAAGGTAAGATGACAAACAGGAGGGTAAAGAAGGGGTTACACCCACTAGCACATGTCTGCAAGTTAGGGCGCTCACTGGACAGAGATTATATTACTAATATAGGCATACAGGAACAGTATGGTACTATCACCATAGGATCACATATAGATATTCAGCAATATTGCACATTTCCCATAAGGCCATAATCAAATGCTAAAGCTGACACATACGGTCGATATTACAAACAGTAAAAGCCAATTGGGATGGCTACCATAATTACCCATATAGTGCCAGAATGTGTCCACGAGCGTCCACCCCGACGCACGTTTCGGCGGTGCAGCCTTTCTCAAGCCAACCCGAGTATAAGTCGAGACCCCTAATTTTGCCACAAAAAACTGGGAAAACTTAATGACTCGAGTATAAGCCTAGGGTGGGAAATGCAGCAGCTACTGGTAAATTTCAAAAATAAAAATAGATACCAATAAAAGTAAAATTAATTCAGCCATCAGTAGGTTAAGTGTTTTTGAATATCCATATTGAATCAGGAGCCCCATATAATGCTCCATACAGTTCATGATGGGCCACATAAGATGCTCCATACAAAAAATATGCCCAATATAATGCTGCACAAAGGTTAATGATGGCCCCATAAGATGCTCCATATTAAAATATGCCCCATATAGTGCTGCACAAAGGTCAATAATGGCCCCATAAGATGCTCCATAGAATAATATGCCCCGTATGCTGCTGCTGCAATTAAAAAAAAATTACATACTCACCTTTTATTGCTGGCAGTCTGGTGCCGGAGTTCTGAGCAGGCGGGGACAGCGGAGTGCTATGGGGCCAGGTGCGAGAGTCCCACTGGCTCAGGACACCGGCACTTGCGATATTCACCTGTCCCTGTTCCACTGCCGCGCGCCACTGTGTCTTCCGGGCCTCTGCAGTGACTGTTCAGGCAGGGGGCAGGCACTAAACAAGTCATTGCGCTGGCCTGAACATTACAGCCAGAGCATGCAGAAGACAGAGCGTGGCGGTGGAACGGGGACAGGTGAATATCGCATGGCTCACCCTCCCTTGTTATATTCACCCCTCCTGGTGCGGTCTGCAAGTCCTTGCTTTTTCGATGGTCTCTGGCACGCGCCAGCAGCTTATTCCTGTGTTCAGCGATCACATGGTAGTGCTCATTAAAGTAATGAATATGCCCTCTGCCTCTATGGGAGTGGAGTCGCATCCATATTCATTACTTTAATGAGTGGTACCAGTGGAAGAGCTGCGAGCGCCGGAGAAGCAGGGACCTGCAGAGACGCACTGGGAGGAAGTGAGCATGATGTGACAGCTGCCGCTCCCCCTCCCCCGCCACCCCCCTAGGACAATGACTCGGGTATAAGCCGAGAGGGGCCCTTTCAACCTAAAAAAATGGGCTGAAAATCTGAGCTTATACTCGAGTATATACGGTAACTAAAATGCATCCAGTGAGTACAGAATGCTAAATGGAGGCGAATACCTGATTGCACACAAATTAAACATGCAAATAAAGTGCAATGCAATCTGTTTAGTTCAAATGACTTAAAAAATAAAAAAATTAAGTCACAGTGGACATGCAAGTACACATGAGTACCTCACATACGTAAAGTGCGGTGCAGCAAAACCGTACAGATAACATTCTAAAACCAGAGTGGTCAGCTTTTTCAAAATGCCATGAGGTAGTTAGGTGTAACCAGGCTTGGACTGGCCCACTGGAGAACTGGAGAATCCTCCGGTGGGCCCCTGCGCAAGAGTGGGCCACCACTCCCATATATGAGCAGTACTGGACACAATATACTTGAATCACTATGTACAGACTAAGGCGGCATCTTATTCATTTAACAATCTACCCAGTTCATTGTTACATAAATTTGTGATTGAGGATAATGTCACATTTTCATGTAGCTAAAAAGTGGGGCCCTGGAGTCCGACACTGGGTGTAAAACACAAGTGCAGCGCCCCAGAGTCCTGGTCGTTGCAGTACTGATGCTCCGCCGCTAAGGGGGGTGTTGGTACGTCTGATGGCACTCAAGGAGTTCACCTGACCAGGTATCACAGACACCAATACACTTCACAGTCTGGCCTCCAGGGGGAGCTAAGGGCGCTATGTATTAGGCCACTCCTCACAGTCTGGTAAAACTGGGGGCTAGATAGGAAGTCGGAGAGAAGCTGACTGGGTTGGAACCAGGCAACATCCTGTGGCAGAGGGTGTTGCAGGGGAAGATTCAGGGGGGTCCCTGTCAGGGGTGGGATCCTGACAGAGGCCTAGCGAACAGAAAGAATGTTACGGGACCGCGCCTGCACTTCATCGCGGCGGTACCCCAAGAAAGGACAAGAAGCGAGGTTTATTGTGAAGAGTGAGAAACGAGATCAACGCAACAAGGAGATAATACCAGTAGGAGTCGTGCTGTAAGACGAGGCAACATCCTACTGAGGAGCGGTGGCCGGAAACGCAGAGGAAGTGTTGAGCTCCAAGCCTTACTTCAAACCTACGGCAGGACAGTCAGTTATAGGTTGGCTGTCTCACCTAAATCACCTAAGCAGACATAGGGGGCAACAGTTGGAGAGGGGCGACTCTAGGGTCCCAGAAGAACTCCAGGCCTACCCGTCATACGGGTGCGTCCTAGCCATATAATCTGGGGGACAGAGAAGAACATCAGAATCAGTTGTGAGGGAACTTTAGAAACAGACACAACAGTTGTGAGGACTATCCCGTAAGCACAGCAGGGGAGGACCACAACACACAAGCGCTAGAAGGTAGGCACAGATTTCCACCTGCAAAGGGAACTCTGGAGGTGCCATCGGACCGGCCGGTCTCAGCCAGCCCTGTTAACCGTACTCCGGATTGAGGATCCTGAAGCCTTCAGTAAAGAGGTAAAGAGACTGCAACCTAGTGTCCTCGTTATTCATCGCGACCTGCACCACACCACATCATTATCAACTTCCACTGGACGCCCCTCAGCAGGGTCACGGACCGGGTCTAGCCACCGTGACCATCCCCGAATCGAGACAGAGAGCCCCGGTACTGGGTACCCCTCGGCCCTGCGACAGTGGGGGCGCCCCACAAGAATAAGACAAAAATGGTCAAACTTATTAATGTAGTAGAAAATATTGAAACATGACAGGCACAAGTAAAGGGAAGATCGAAGTATATAATCTGAGTAAGTAGCAAAAAGGCCCCAACGTGCATTTTGCATCTAGCTTCTTCCTGGGGGCTTATGTGAGAGGGAATGAAAGGAAGGTCCATTTATAGTGAAGCTTTATCACCAGTGGTCGTAACAGTTGGATACGGCTCTCTCACTGCCCAAACAGGAGGCCAGGTGCGCGCTACTCGGCATCAGACGTCACTAGGCCAAAGCCTCATCCAACGCGTCAGGATGGAGGCGTAGAAGCCTAATTGCATATTAGAATAATTTAATAGCAGCACAATGTAGGAGACGAGACCCTGGTTCCAGTGATGTGTCACTTACTGGGCTGCTTCCTGTAGTTTTTTTTTTTTATAAAATCTCTCTTTTATCAGCAGGAGACTATCAGTTGAGGACTAGTAAACCAGCTGCCATGTAGTCTTCCATATTCATGAGCTTTGCATAATCCCACCCCACCACTGGGATCATACAGAGCTCAGCAGAGAACTCCTAGATCTGAAGCAGTTAAAACAGTTTTTTTCAAAACTGCTTCATCCAGTATAATAAGTGATACATTGCTGGAATCAGAGTTTCTCCTCCTATATCATTCTGCCCTTGAAGGGAATCTGGTGACAAGTTCCCTTTAAAATGATATTGTGTCAAATTAGAAGAAATCATTTTTTTACCTGGAAAACGCCTTTAAGATAAGAGTTAACAGATTTGTATGTGGAAAATCTCTATAGTGAGGAAAAGGTACTCTACGGTTGTCTGATCAGATACTGATGACTTATCCTATCCATAGCATCTGTCATCACAACATCAGATGGGTGGAAGTCTGATACCCGTTATCCCCTCTGATCAGCTGGGATTTGCTCCGGTAGCCACTGATGTAAATGTTTGAACAAACCTGCAAAGCGCAGCTTCATTCAATGTGTAGCAGCTGCTGCCGGGTACTGCAGAACTACATCTATATTTTTAAATAGCAGCTGTTTGGCAGTACTCGGCACCGGTTGCTACACACTGAACGGCGTTGTACTTTGCAGCTTTGTTTAACCTGTTTACATCAAGGTCCCGGTTGTTGGAACCCCAACCAAGTCTTGTAGATAGGACAGGTCATCAATATGTTGTAACTGGACCACCTCCTTAAACAGAGGTGTCAAACTGCATTCCTGGAGGGCCACCAACAGGTCATGTTTTCAGGATTTCCTTAGCATTCCACAAGGTGCTAGAATCATTCTGTGCAGGTGATTAAATTATCACCTGTGCAATACAAGGAAATCCTGAAAACATGACCTGTTGGCGGCCCTCGAGGAATGCAGTTTGACACCTCTGTCCTTAAAGATTAACTAGTTCTACCCAATATTTTCTTTTTCTTCTTCTCCAAGCTCCAACATACCTCGTAGAGCAATTTCCAGAACTTCCCTAATGCGCAACCATTAGTTTACCAATCTGAATCTATACACCTGGCTCTACCTTAGACCCATCATTCCCGCTCGATCTTACCTTCTTTTGTCCCACTATTTTCATTAGTTTTCCCTAGGTTTCCCATGCACTCAGCATGACGTTATCCTTGTCTTGTGGAGTTTAAGATAGTGTTTTAATCCAAGTGTAATCTGACAAGGCATCACTCACTGTGTATTCAATATTTTACCGAATATGTGAAGAGCAGAATGGACAAAGCCCAACCAATACACCACGTGACGATGCACCACCAGGTCATGGCAAGCTCAAGTGGAAAGCGGCAAGACATTAAAGAAAGTCACCATGTGAGAAGAGACTATGGGGCTGTTACAGGTACTTTATACTGAATACGATGCAGAATGATGAATACTAATGTAGTATACCTGGGCTTAAATATTGTGGGCAACTGCAAAAGAAATCGTAATCTGCTAAAATCAGCAAAAAACTCCTATAAAATGTATAAAACCCAACAATACAAAAGCTCCAAACACTATAGGCTATGAGACACAAAGAACAAAATATATTTGCCCCAGAGAGCAGCAGGGGAATGAACCATCCATATAAAAATAAAGCCGTATGCCATAATGGATAAAAATAGCATACCGGGTAGATACCGGGTTAATGGACCATTAAAATCATGTACTAGGACTCATACCTTACGTCCGGCCTCATTGTTGTGCAAATTCATGAGAGTCCTTGCATTCTGCTTGATCTCTCTGGAGTCCACAAAATCCTTGGAAAACACTAATCCATAACGGATATCAGCAGAACAGCCACCCCATTTCCAGCCTTCATCTCTGTGGAACTGTCCTTGTTTTTCTTTATCACACCCACAGTCACTCATGTTTCCTTGTGTACAAGCGGACGTGATGGCATGAGCTACACCGGCGGCCACGATGGCGTATGTGAATGCTGCCTCCCTGCTTCCTGCAGAAGAAGAAAAGGTATGTCAAACACAAGCATCATGTGATAATTACAATATGGTTAGTTTATGGTCAACGTTGTATTAAAGAGTAACTAAACTTTATTTTTTAATTACTCATCAGCCTTTGTGATTTTTGGGGGAATATACTTCATTACCTTTATTTACCTCCTTCTCTCTTTATGCTGCACTGCTGTTTTAGCTGCCCAGTTCAAGCTCCTTAAAAACCCGCTTTTATCTGCTGCCCAGCAATAACCAGTCCTCTATTTACAAACAATCTGAATAGAGGGGATGTGACTAGAGAGGCTCAGACAGGGAAAGTTCCATACTCTGTAAATACAGTATATTGCTGAGAAACAGTTAAAAACAGATTCTTAGGGAGTTTCAACTAGGCAGTTAAAACAGCACCATTGCATAATATATAGAACAGGAGGATAATGATGGATAGTATAATAGAAAAATTCTTAACTTCGCAAAGGTTGATAAATAACAAATTTAAAAAAAGTTTACTTAATCTTTAAATGCAATAAACATATGAAAAAACAAGATTCGCGGATGACATAAACTGTATTCTATCAAATAAAATAATAAAATGCACATTATATAGTGAAAATGGACTCGTACAAGGAATAAGAAGAAATAATGTTGAATTTCCATAGAACTGGGATAGGTTTCTGTTACAGTTCCGTAACCATTTTCAATCTTGTTTCATTCTATGATTATGTCACTATGTCACCAAACAAATTTGAGAAAATTGGCTTTTATGGCCTGGGTAAGAAATCACTGCTGACAATTAAACGATCCTTTATACACCCTCATGCAATAAAGTATATATATTGCATATATATATATTTGGTGTTAGGCCTCATTCACATGACATTTTTTTCACGTAGAAAAAAATGAACTAAGTTTTATCAGTGATTTATTTGCATCAGAGTTTGTTCTGATTTTTATCAATTTTTTGAGTTTGTCAAGAATAAATTCTCCACGTTCTCCTAACAGTCTGTGTAAATCAGACCGCACTCGGATAACGATTTCTTCATGGACTCACATTGCCGATTTTGATCAGACACTTGTATCAAGAATGAACATGCTTCCTCAATTTTGCATGGAACAGTCGTTCCATGAAAAATCATGGGAATGCATGCGATCTCATTCACTATTATAAGTTTGAGTGCTAGACATAAAAAACAGATAAAACTCGCATGAAAAAAATTGAAGTTAGAATGAGCCTTTAGTGGGAAATTAGCTATATGGAATTGCTAAATGATTACTGCAAACACAATTTCCAGCAAACAGGTCAATGTTTTGTCTGTTTCAGCAGTTGGACAGATCACTTAGAGAACTCTGGACCAGATTGTTGGCAATATCTAGCCCTATTATGCTTCAATGGTGCCTTGCCTGCTTTTAGTGTCAACCCGGAATCTAGTTGCTCACAATGACTCAGATAAAGCTAGAAATGATCTAAAAAGTAACTCAACAAGTGTCTAAAAATTCACCATTTTTTTGTTGTAGTTTTTATCTTCCACATGCGACCCGATGCATTTTTTTACTAATCCTCTGGCTTTTATTGTGACTTCTTTTTTATCTACTTTTACAATAAGGGGAATTTGTCAGTAGGATCAACCCTCCTAAGCCATCCATATGTTCATGACGCTCATAGGAAGCTGACTAAAATGATATCTTGATATCTGCAATCCAATATCTTATTTGAGAGAAAACCACATTTTTGTTATGTAAATTAACTGTTAAGATCTGTGGGCTGGACATAGATCTCCCTGAGAATCGGACTCAGGAATTTATTTTAAATGAATGGGGACGTTACCAGTGTGAAACATGTAGATCCAGAAAGTAGACTGTCAGTCATTACATGTTGCACACTGGTAACACCAACTTTCATTTATAATAATCTCTGGAGGCAGATTTTCAGGCAGATCTATCACCGGCCCATAGATCTCAACAGCTCATTTACATATTAAGAAAAATGTGGATTTCTCTGGAATAAAATATCAAATAACAGATATCAAGGTATCAGGTTATTCAACTTCCAATGACCTACATGCCCATATAGACGGCTAAGGAGGGTTCATCCTACTGACAGATTCCCTTTAAAATACAAAATGAACTGAAACAATGGGTGAGACTCTAGTAGGTACACACAGAGGTCATACCACTCATCCGGCGCTCCTGATTACGTCTCTTCTTGAATCAGGAGTGTCTGACTGCAGCACACGTACTCATCAAAACAGGTGTGAACAAAGCCAAAAGAGGTACTGCCAAGACTCAGAACCACACTAATATCTACAGATCAGGCCATTTTTGGATATGCAAATTTAATAATAGGTTTCATATTTACTTATGTACTAATTGCATAAAATATATATTTTTTAAATGGACCACTCGGGTCATAGGGTAGTTTTTAGCTCTCCCATGGATACAACTGATGCTCACCATCTTTCCCAGGAATCAGCTGGTCAGGAAGTGTGGCCCTCACTAGGGTTAACAAACTTCCCTAGTCCAACAGACCAGTAATTGGCACTTTGTTCACTGATACATGACATGCCTGCAGCCGCTTGTCGGGTTGAGAGACAGCACTGAAGGCAGGGTATGTAAAATATGAGCATCGCCATCTTATGCTGCAGTCTATTGGCTCGGTGGTCATGGGAAAACGGGCATCTACATGACCTGTGGAGGGACACCTCCATCAGATAAACAGATGGTATTAGATGAGTCATTTGGCAACAACGTAGATGCTTCCTGGGCCCCAGGTCGCCGCCTTTAGGTGGCTCTAGTTCTCTTATTTTGGGTGTCAGCCCCTTTTTGGGAACCTCAGAATGGAGATGCTAAGCCCCCTCATTTCCCCAAGGAACCGCCCGGTACCTTTTCACTAGGCACACCAAGACTCGGGCATTCCTGAGATCTCCCGGGGCAACTCAGGACTGCACCAGCCTTGAAAGAGAGTGTATGAACTTGTCCAAGTTGACCATTTACACTGGGGTGGTGGGTTCCGGTTGCAACCACTTTTGAACCAAGTGCTATAGGTTGAACATTAGAGACCGGGAGGTTTGTCACCATGAAAGGCCCAGTGGGGCACCCATTGCGCCCTGACAGCCAAAGTTAGTTATAAATGCACCAAGATCTCCATTTTCAACTCGGTGTACTTTTTTTGTATCTGCAGGCCAGGTCATAATGGGCCTTCTGCAGTTCCTCCATTAGATTTGGTACCAGAACCTCCACCAAATGCTCCGGACCCAGTTTCTCCCACTCCGTGACTCTTTTGAACGCCGTAAAAAATGTCTGGACATCATTACCAAAGGTCATTTGTTGTAAGGCTCTCCTTACTGTCTTCCTCACGTACGGATCATCACCTTGATTTGGGGCTGGAGTGGTGTCCCTGCCATGGACAGCCTCTGCCAGGAGTTCCATCTTCTGTTGCTGCTGTTGCATATGTTGTATCAGGAGTTTGTTGGTCTCCTATTGGACCTGGTACTTCTGATGCTGAAGGTTAGCCTGAACCAACTGCTTGATTAGATCCTCCATGGCTTCAGACCACGCGTGCTCTGCTACAGCTGCCTTAACCCAGGACACACAGATTGTAGACGGCAATCAACTGTGTCCTCTGGGATTTCTGCTGGCATTCGCAGCACCAATTGTAAGGGATCAGCTCTCTGTAGATGCTGGTGCACACACAAGAATCCAGTTCGTTGGTTCAAAACAATTGTGCAGTTTCTTAGATGTCTGTGAACCATATAGCTTAACAAGACAAAACAGCCTCTTCTGGGTACATATATAGCACAGGCTCACCTGTTTAAACGTCAGACCTTCACTCAGCCTCCAGCTGATAATGAGCCACACAAGCAAGGTTTTTCACCTTGCACATATTGTGTCCTAATGATACAGTTGGACTTCCCTATATATACCATACTATGCCCTGGGTTGGGGATATGTGGGCAGCCAGTCCCACCCATCTGTCTGTCTGACTGTAAACCCAGGCCCTTGACACGCCCTATTAACTCTCTCATCACTATACGTGCTGGAGCCTGCTTTTCCAGGCTTACATCACAAAGGCTATCAGCCTGGATGATACATATCTCCCCTCAAAGACCTGTTCGGCAGCCATCTTACATAATTTACAATATAAAGATCTATAGCAAAGCTCCCGCAGATTTCTATAAATGCATAATATGCGTGTCTCTGAAGGATTGCCGCTAAGGATGCTGTCACATTGCATTCTGTGCCCCCCATTGGGGCAAATAACCGAAATCCCCCGCAAAACGAGGTCCAGACGCATGCATCAGCAAGGCCATAGACTGGTGACGGCAGAGCGAACATGAGTTTTGCCATGCACCTTTTTCTGGAGTGTATGCCTACAGGAGGCGGACACAGAGATGCAGTATACTACACAGTCTGCACGGCAGAGCACATGTTCGCCCTGCTGTCACCACTACAGTCTATGGCCACATCAGCACATGTGTCCGGACCCTGTTTTGCTAGGGATTTCGGACGTATGCCCAGACGGGGACAGAATGCAATGTGAAAGCACCCTAATGGAGAATTGCTACCGTAGTGTAGAAGATCGATTGCACAAACATTCATGCATTTGAGGAGCTCAGCTGAAAGAGAGTTGATAGTTTCATATGGCAGCATAATGGAGAGACAGAGAGCCTGGTTCCAGAGATGTGTCACTTACTGGGCTGCTTGCTGCATTTTTTATAAAATCACAGTTTTATCAGCAGGAGATTCACTAGTAAACCTGTTGACTTGCAGTCCTCCACATTCATGAGCTTCGTATAACCACGCCCCATCACTGATTGGCAGCTTTCTGCCTATGCACAGAGTGCAAAGAAAGCTGCCAAACAGAGGTTTGAGTGGGATTATACAAAGATATGCAGCAGAGAAAATAGGGATGTTATAAAAACTGCATTAAGCAGCCCAGGGCAGCAAGCATTGCAGGAATCAGGGTCATTGCTCCTACATCATGCTGCTCTTAGATGGTGTTGCTAAAACCTGGTGATAGATTCCCTTTAATATACATATCTGCCATTTCTGTTTTTCAATGAGTCATTTTTTTCTATTTAATAAATTTGCAAAGTTTTAGAATTTCAAACGATTTCCAGAATTTATTAAAATGATTTTAGAATAATCTTGAATGAAAAAGGTATATATGGAAATTCCACTTTCTGCTTTCACCAAATGTTTTCCACATGGTCTAAGGAAAGTCTTATCTTAATTTTCCAAAGGATAGCGTCTCCTAAACACAAAATGTGCGCTGAGTGTTCTTATAGTGGAACTAACTTATTCCGGGTCCCAAAGACAAGGGCTTTATTTAGACAAGTTAGGCTTAATCATTTATAAAACTTTGTGTTACAATTTATACTTACTCCCCTATCAATGTCTAATGGCTGCAAAAGTGCAGGGCTGGAAGGAGATAGATACAACTATGTTCTTCAGAATGAAGAATCTGATGTGAGCGGAGATGACGCAGATTTACTAATCTTGCCTAATAGACAGTACAAACTTTTTTTTGACTATTTTTTTAACCAAACTTTTGCCCAAAGTGGGGCATCTTAAGTCTTGCCCATACATTTAGCCCACATCTCTTTCCACATAAGCTACACTCCAATTCCAAGGTCTAAAAATGCACCAATTTGAGCCAAAATGTTGCAAAATTTGATGGATTTTTCCATCAATATTATCTTTTAAGCTCCCTTTTTAAGACATTTACACAGATAGATCAGCCCCAATTAGTAGATGGAGGTCAAAAAATATTTTCTCTTACCCTCTACCTTGTCTACAAAAGTTGACGACATTGTCTATGCTCTATATGGAAATCCCAAATTAAAAAATTAGCTGGAGTATAAGTTTGTATGCAAACAACATATAGGGGCATGTTCACACTGGCCATTAAACAGACTAAACTTAAGATAGAAACAAAATTAGCATATACCCTGCTGTAAAAGTAATAATACAAATAAATTAAATAGCGCACTTAGTAAACACTATGTTTGATTTAAAAAAAAAGCACCGCGTCAAGGTGTACCCAAATAGGACCATCCCGATTTGGGGTCACCTTGTCGCAGTTGGATGACTTTTATACTTTTTTAAAAATCAAAAACAGTGTTTACTAAGTACCCAATGTTATTTATTTGTACTATTACTTTTTACTTACAGCAGGGTATATGCTAATTTTGTTACTATCTTAGATTTTGCATGTATATGGAGTAGCACTGCTTCATGCGGTAAGAAAAGATATACCATGTTGTACACAATGTTTTGTAGTAGAAGCTTACAGTACGTCCATGGTGTCAATCTGGGAATTCTTCAGATGGAAACCTCAAAGTGCACGGCAGAAATGGTGACAAAGAAGTCTTAGAGAATAGCTGAGACTTCATACAATTGTTTCTACCTCTCGGATTTTAAAAGTTTTAGATCCGTAGGGATTTCATCCCTATGGGTAAAAACAAGAATGTTTCCATTAACTTGAAAATTTTATCATAACGAACCCCAAACCTGGAGACCATATTCCCTGGACACGATCATGTCTATGCATAGATGAATGACAATTCCCTCTCATTACCATGTTACCAGGACATAATACATAAAACATACAGTTTCATGAAACATACAGTGTCGGTTTTAGATTTCTGACATCTACTCGTTTGCAGAAACCATAATGTAGAGCATATGAATTTTTTTTTAAAAAAGGTATTGAATATGATTTTTCTTTCCAAAGTTCAATCCAGCACAAGCGCAAATGTTTGCTGGTTTTCATTGTTTGATATTCAGTATATTACTATTCTGATATCAATAGCAACTTATAAGAATATTTGCTTAGTGAATAAGAGAAGTAAACTATGTAAGTTGCTAAATAAAGATTATAAATTAACATTATTTTTGGAATGTTTGAAATATATAGAAAAAAATTAGTTAAAGGTATTTTACAAAAACTGTTATCCTTTAAGGCATAAATTGCTTAAAGGGAACCTGTCGTGTGTTAAAAATGCTATTAGCCTGCAGATATGGGGTTAATCTGCAGGTTAATAGCATTTTTAACCTGCCTGATGCCGGCAAGTAGAGCCCTGCTACAGGGAGGAAATTAACTTTTTTCTTCCTGGGTTTCAGTCATGGGGGCGGCGCCAGAACAGTTTCAGTCACAGCTCTGTGTATAGAGAGCGGTGGCCGTAACTGTGCCCCTGGCTCTTACTGACAGCTTGCTTAGTATTAGGGCCAGCTGTTAGTCAAAGTCGGGAGACGGTTACAGCAGCTGCTCTCTATACACAGAGCAATGACTGAAGTTTTGCGGTCACCACCCTCGAAACCCTGAAACTCGAAAGCTGCCATAAAGAAAAAAGTTAATTTCCTCCCGGCAGCAGGGGTCTAATTGCCGACACGGGCAGGTTCCAAACACTATTAATCTGCAGATTAACCCTATATCTGCAAATTAATTACATTTTTTCACTTAGCAGGTTCCCCCGGAAGAAGGCACCACTTCGAAACGCGCGTTGGGGCTGGTGGCAGCGTGATTCCCCCAGGTAATATGACTATTTAATTTACATTCATTTACCCACTCACTAGTGTTCTTGGCTTTACTGTGTATGTTTGGGTAACATATCGCACTTATGCTCTTATAATTATATATATCCCTTTACATCATAATGGGCCAATGTTATTATGACACTATATTGCACAATGCACTTGCACTTTCTGTAGTGGTTATGATCTGGTATATATATTTGGAATATTTGCCTGTTGGTCTTTTCGCTGCCTTTGTTTGGCGATCATTGTCATTTTTTACTATCCCTTGAATATATGCATTATGTGTTTTTACTGGTTATCTAATAAAGTTTTTGATACTTTTATTTGGTTCTTGTAGTGCTGTCTCTTTAGGTTTTCTGATTACTTCTTGTTGCACTGAACCGTTATCTATATACATATCCGAGCACCCTTGGTATCTTGGTTGGTGGTGCATGGATGGTCTGGTATATATGATTTAGGGACCCTTTAACGTAGAGTGTCCAGTCAATGGGATTCTTCGTGATCCTAAATACGAAACTCTAGGATCCTGAGAGTCGGATTCTGCAGAGCCCTATCTTCAATGGGTTGGAGGCGAATATACTCGGCCTCCGCCCATTCATTGTCTGTAAGACTGACTGAGAAAGCCAAGTATCTCCAGCAGTCATATAGACAATGAATGGAGCAAAGGCTGAGCATGTGGGTCTCCACTACTTTCCAGATGGGAATTCTACAAGTCTTATTCTCCAGCTTCCAGAGTCCAAATTGTTAGGATCCCAGCAGTCGGACCACCAATGATCACCAAGTTATCTTGCAAAATAACTTAATATTTCATGTGTATTAAACTGTGAACGTGGGAAAATGAATTTCCGCCTAAAAATAAATCACGATAAAATTGAATTTTTATTTTTTTCAAATTAATTTTGGTTATTTCAAATTAGTTAAAATATATATGGCCTCTGACATTCCCAGACTCCAAAATGGCAAAAGCATCAGAACAAAGCCATGATATAAACCAATGGAAACTAACTAAATTTACATATAGTTTTCTGATAATACTTTAGTATAATCTATATTCCCCATTGTTCCAGGCTTAGGAGTCCCGTGGGCAATTTATGGATATTAAACTCTGTATTCATCAAAGGTTGCTAGGGAAAAAATGACTATTAGGGCTTGTGCACATGACCAATTACATTGGACGAGTGATATTTATGGTTTTTATGGATAGCACTTGTCACAACCATGATATTCCAGAGGGCTGAGCACATGCTTGACTTTTTCCTTGGACCAACTGGTCCAAGGATAAAAACCGGACACATGTCCAATTTTGATCCAAGTGTCGGACCAAAATTGGCTATGCAAGCCTATAGTTACGTGAAAAACATTAGACTGCACTCTGATGACATCCGAGTAGAGTCCGACTCTCACAGACTGACAGAATGGAGACAACGGAGAAACTTTTCTATTTTTTTCTCTCAAGAAAATGATCGTGTGCACCTATCCTTAGAGTAGAAAACATGATTAAAACTACTTATTTATGGAAAGCAAAAAATAAAGCCAAAAACAAAAGAATTTGGGGAAAACAAAAGTTGAAGCCAAAAACGCAAGAATTTTGGGAAAACAAAAAATGAAGCTTCATTGCACATGGTGAGAAACTGACACCTGGGTCCCTAATCTATAGACTTTGAAGATGTCTCCTTAAAGTTAGTGTTCAGCTTTCTTAAGATGAAAAGATCACCATTTTCTTTAGTCTGGAGAAGGCATCTTTGCATAATAGCATGACAGAGCCACCTTCCCCCATTCCTATATGTCTTCTTGTTCAAAATGATAATAAGCTGTATACTGAACCAGATAGAAGCATGATGTTTTCAGATCAGTCTTTGTTGAATTTCTCAAATTTGGAAATTCACTTTTTTATGTGATTTTCTTTACTCTTTTCAAGCCTGGCGTTATTTAGAGTCTATTGAATGGCAACTAACCCCAGGTCACTAGTGACCTAATCGGCTAACCTTGTCTTGTCTTCTTGAAATGCTTATACATTGGATAAAACACAATTTACAAATCGGGAATATTTAACAAAAATAATCAAGAAAAAAAATGAAAAACATTCTAAAACATTCCTTAAAAAGTCACATGTGAACAACTTCATTTATTTTATAAAAAACAACTGATGTCTAATTTATTTATTTTTTTTAAAGTAAATTGAGTTACTTTGAATTTTATTATGTTTATGTTATGTCAACTGTTTAATTGGTTAATATTACTAAATTACCTTGCAGTAAAATAACGATTTCTAATTCACCAGTGATCATAGGGAAGTTGTATTTTGCTATGTCATACCTACCATGTTTAGTTTCAGGGTTTGTTTTATATTTTCTTTCAGGTAAAACTAAAAGATTTGGAATTTACATTTTGAAAATATAACTAGAAAAGTTATTCTCAGTTATATACTATTCAAACTGTCTCCCTGATTTATTTATTTTTTACAAAATGTACCATATTTTACATGCAAAAAAATTCAAAGAAACAAATTATATGAAATAAAATGTTGTTAGTTTTTAAAAAACATAAGACAAATTGCTATAATTTTTTTTAATAAAGTCATGCAGACAAGCATCTTTGAACATGTTGAACTAATAGACTTTGATAATAAACTTATAATAAACTTTTGTAAAACCATGAGCGCTGACATGGGATAAAGGGTTGAGTGACAATGAAACCTTGGAACAGTTTTCTGTAGAGATGGATGAATTGAGACATTCAGAGACTTATTAGCATAGAAGAAAATGCGTGAAGAATTGCCAAGAAAAAGAAGCTAAATATGTCATTCTGTTGTACTTAAATTCAGGAGGTTTAAAAATATATAAGAAAAAAAACATGGGGGATGGATGGTACTGAACACATCAACATCGATGAATATTAATAGTGGGAATTCACTGAGAAAGTTCAGTATTTAAACAATATACATACACAGGAGTACATACGCACTATATACTTGTACCTATATATAATAAATGTGTGTATCAGCCATAACATTAAACCACCTGTCAAATATTGTTTAGGCCTCTCTTGTGCCACGTAAACAGCAGGCAAAAACTCCACAAGACTTGTTCTAAAGTATCTGGCACCAAGTCATTAGCAACAAATCATTTCCATGGGATAGGCATGTTTTTCTCTATCGCTCATCCGACCAATGCTCAATCAGTTGGAGATCTGAGAAATGTTCCTCAAAATATTTCTCTACCGGAAGGAGCCAGGGCCATTCGGGAATTCTGCTGACATGAAGCCGTGTACTTAGTCTGTACCATGCAGTGAAAGGAAAAAGAGAAAAAGGCGCTCCAAGAAGATACCTCCAGTATAACACACAGCAAGGAACAAGAGATTGCACATGTTCTCCTGACTGGGTTGTGACCTGGCACAACTCCATACTCGTAAGAATGGAGGGCTTCTGCTCTGACTGTTGACCCACACGCTGGTGGGAAGAAATGTATTCAAACCAGACAAGAAACGAAGCCACTGTCATAGAGCGAAGACAAGGTTGTATGTTCTCTGGATTTTTAGTCATACATTCAACGCGTTTTTGAAGTCACGTTACACCCTTGTCTTCACTCTGTGGCAGGGCTCAGGAATCACTGCTCTTTTTCCTATTTGGTTTGAATATATTGGTCGGTACTATGTTTAGGCAAGGTAGCACATGCCTTGAGTAAATCGGCAAGAAAAGGAGCCAAGGTCATCAAGCAGAAGATTGCCCAGAGCATCACGCTGCCTCCACCAGCTTTTGGACAAAAAAATAGAACAGGTAGGGTTCTATACCAATACTACATCACCTTTCTCAGGATCTCTAGGGGTCCCAGATATTGGACCTCCACAAGTGAAAAAGTGAAGGCATAGCTAAGTGTTTTGCCATGACGTTATTAGATGGGATAATCCTAATATTACTTTTTGACCTAATAATGTTTAGACATTGGTTTGCACTGTTAGTATTCTGCATCTACAGAGCTATTATTGGGTCACTGTATGTCGGTATTATATGAATACTGTATAGCAGCATTTGTTTAGTTATTGTGTGGCACTGCTACTTGTATGATGGTGGTAGCACTATTCAGCTCTATTTTTGAAAAAATTGTATGAAGTGATAGTCAGCAAACTTACGGCACTGTTAAATATATAATATCAAAATGTAAAAAAAAAATCGAAAAAAAATTAACAATAATAAATAAAGGCATTGACATTTCCAATCTAAAGAATATCTTGAAAAGAAAAAAAGCTAAACACACCTATTAAATGCAAACTTCTTGCTGTGGAAATTTCCTGGCAATACAAAGAACAGACTTTGATAAATATTCTGTAGAGATTCTGCGTTGATATATCCACAGTATGTGGCCCAGTTTTGCGGCCGATGAACTAAGACAGATAAAATGATTGAAGTGTCAATTTTACAGTATCAAGTCATTGGTAACATACCCACTTTCAGCTCTTTCCCAAACACTGTCCTCTCTCCCAGGGCAGAACAGTTCCACCGTCCATTTCTGAACTGAAACTGACACTCATTGACCCCCATCTGCGCTCCTTCTCCGATCACAATGATAGCATCAGGTCTGTTGAGACAGATAGTCCTCTGTCTAGGTGCCAGGCCTGGAATCTTGCTGCAAATCACGCTGGCCCCCAGTGCCACCACAGAAGAGAAGCCTCTATTATGGGAGACAGGAGAAGAAGTAACATTAGTACTGTCAGTTACATGGTCTAAGGAAATCAATCAGAGCTCTGTCCACAGAGACGGTTACCTAGAAATCTCCTCAATTGTGTTGATGTAATGTACAAGTATACATAATGTACTACAGTTTATACAAAGGATAATATCGCTTCCTTTATTGAGTTAAATTATTTTTACCTCTTTTATGTAAAATACATAATGAATGCAGGTTGTACAGATCAGTTATGCAGCTATGAAGGTAAAAATCCAGCTCTCCCAAAATCAGATAAAAGACAAATCTTTAATAGTAACTCAATAAAACACAGGCATTGTTGTGCGTAGTTTGAGAGGAGAGAGGTGGGTAATAAAATAACTGGACGCGTTTCGAACACAATATGTGTTCTTAAAGTTGGTATATTCCTAGTTTAAGAACATATATCGTGTTCAAAACGCGTCAGGTTATTTTATTACCATTACAGATTTGTCTTTTATCGGATGTTGTGAGAGCTAGATTTTTACCTTCATCATTGCATTGCTTCCACGTCTGGCAGAAATGAAATCCTGTGCTCCACATATGGACCACGAGAAGTCTTTCATGAGGGTGAGCTGAACAACAAACACTTTTTTCATATACTACAGATCAGTGATACATCATTTATAATCTGCTATGAGCTGTACCGAACCACTGTGTGTCTCAAACTTAAAGTTATGTCCAGGGGAGTGTATTTTCAGTCATAGGTGATTTGTAAGCATTTTTTATTACTGCATTTAATTTATCTTCTTCTCAATAAACTCCCCCCCCAATCCATGCTGAAAGCATCAGGCTAATATTTACATCCAGCTGCTGCACCGATGCCTCCATTCTGTTCCAGTCATTGCAGTGGTTGCCCATCCACTATGGAACACAACATAAACCTATTACTCTCACCGACAAAGCTCTCCAAGGACATGCACAAAGAGCTAAATCTCATCCTTCATCATTACTGTCTACTACTACTCATTTTTTCCATTCTGTCGATGATCCATAATCAATCTCTTAGTACCATTTCCAACATTTTGGCAAGCCTATTATTATTTATTATTATAGTGCCATTTATTCCATGGCACTTTACATGTGAGGAGAGGTATACATAATAAAAACAAGTACAATAATCTTGAACAATACAAGTCACAACTGGTACAGGAGGAGAGAGGACCCTCTTTCACTTCTCCTTTCCTACATTTCTCCTTACAACCTGGTCCCTTTCATTACCAAGGATGCATATTCAGCTGAAGTATATTGCTGCACAGAGATCCACCGTCTCCCTGCTCTGCCAACCAATCAGAGGCCAGCAGTTGACATCAGCGTGCTAGTTACAAGAGGCGCAAGGCAGTAACGTAATGCGCTGCCCATGACAGCACACTTAAGTCAGCTACAAAAGAGGACACTGCATGTTGTGGGAGGGGAGGAAGGTGAAAAGAATCATTTATTTTGTTTTTATTTAAAGTATTGGAAAAAAGAGGCAGAACATTACATCAGGGCATTATACAAGGTATGGGCCCAGGATGGGGGGCATTATACAAGGAATGGGCCCAGGATGGGGGTATTATATAAGGAATGGGCCCAGGATGGGGGGTATTATATAAGGAATGGGCCCAGGATGGGGGGTATTATATAAGGAATGGGCCCACGATGTGGGGTATTATACAAAGAAATGAGCCCAGGATGGGGGAGCATTATACAAGGAAGGAACCCACGATGTGGGGTATTATACAAGGAATTGGCCAAGGATGGAGGGCATTATATAAGGGGCCCACAATGAGGGGCATTATGCCAGGATGGGGGTCATTATACCAGAAAGTGGCCCAGGATGGAGAATATTACATGAGAAAGAGGCACAGGATGGGGTCATTATACCAGGAAGAAGCCCAGGATGGAGGACATTATAACAGAAAGGGGCCTAGGTTAGGAACATTATTATAGGATGGAAGCCATGATGGGAGATATTATTATAGGAAACAACCAGGATGGGGGGCATTATTACATGGGGTTGAATACCCATGTCAATATAAGATCAATAATGCTTCAAGGGGTCATAGATCTGACCTACATGCAGATGGAGGCCCAGATCCAAATTTTACACCAGGGCCCATTGGACTGTAGTTACTTCACTGCTGTAAGCCATTAGATAATTGCTTTTTAAAAGGTGGATTCCCATCTTGTACCTTTATGGCATAACCACAGGACATGCCAAAAATGTATAGTAGACGTGAGTTTCACCTTATATCAATCTCATGGACCCTGGTTCTTGCTTCTTGCAAAGATGTGAACCGCTGTTAGTAGAGGGTTGGTCGGAACTCAAACTATTTTAAATAGAACCCATATCTACTATAAATGTATTGCATATCTTGTGTATATACCATATATGTATGAGATGGGTACACCCCTTTAACTATTTAAATCATTAAATATTTCCATACCATTAACAAAATGCAACTACATTTTAAAGGGATTGTCCAGCATAAAAAAATTGTTCTCAAAAGTTAATAAATTAGTAAGGTAAGCTATGCAATTTTCTAATATGATGCAAGTCTAAAAGCATGTAATCCCTTTGCAGTGAGATCAAAGCAGGGTATCTAACATCTCACACAGGAGTAGCTCAAAACTGCCAGGCTGCTCCTGTGGGAGATGTAATGACAGACCTGATCTCACTGCAGAGGAATTACAAGTTGAGCACAGCAGACACAAGTGTGATTACTGACAGATTCAGTAATCAGGACATCTGATACAAGGATTTGCAGTTAGTGATGAGCGAACGTTCATGAGTCAGTGTGAGGGTAGGGGCAGCACAGCTGAGTTTAGCTGTGTCACATTGCAAATAGTGATGAGCAAACGTGCTCAAATAATGTCTTATCCGAGCATGCTCAGGTGTAATCAGAGTATCTCGGGCGTGCTCATATATTATGTTCGCATCCGTGTGGCTGCATGATTTGCAGTTGTTAGACAGCCTGAACACATGTGAGGATTCCCTAACAAACAATCAATGAATGTGTTCAGGCTGTTTAACAGCCAGAAATTATGCAGCCACAGGGCCGCAAACATAATCTACAAGCACGCCCAAGATACTCAGAGAACACCTGAGCATGCTCGGATAAGACGTTATCTGAGCACGTTTGTTCATCACTACTATTTTTAATATGACACAACTATACTCAGCTGTGCTGCTCCTCTCCTCATACTGACTCATACAGGAGGTTCGACCAGGAGATCAGAGCTGCATCATTATACAGTTATATGAAAAAGTTTGGGCACCCCTATTAATCTTAAGTTTAATGTTTTATAAAAATTGTTTTTTTTGCAACAGCTATTTCAGTTTCATATATTTAATAACTGTTGGAAACAGTAATGTTTCTGCCTTGAAATTAGGTTTATTGTACTAACAGAAAATGTGCAATCTGCATTCAAATAAAATTTGACAGGTGCATAAGTATGGGCACCTCACCAGAAAAGTGACATTAATATTTAGTAGATCCTCCTTTTGCAAAAATAACAGAATCTAGTCGCTTCCTGTAGCTTTTAATGAGTTCCTGGATCCTGGATGAAGGTATTTTTGTCCATTCCTCTTTACAAAACAATTCCAGTTCAGTTAAGTTTGATGGTCGCCGAGCATGGACAGCCCTCTTCAAATGATCCCACAGATGTTCAATGATATTCAGGTCTGAGGACTGGGATGGCCATTCCAGAACAGAGTATTTGTTCCTCTGCATGAATGCCTGAGTAGATTTGGAGCGGTGTTTTGGATCATTGTCTTGCTGAAAGATCCATCCCCTGCGTAACTTCAACTTTGTCACTGATTCATGAACATTATTGTCAAGAATATGCTGATACTGAGAGGAATCCATGCGTCCCTCAACTTTAACAAGATTCCCGGTGCCGGCATTGGCCACACAGCCCCAAAGCATGATGGAACCTCCACCAAATTTTACTGTGGGTAGCAAGTGTTTTTCTTGGAATGCTGTGTTTTTTTGCCACCATGCATAACGCCTTTTTGTATGACCAAACAACTCAATCTTGGGTTCATCAGTCCACAGGACCTTCTTCCATAAAGAAATTGGCTTCTCCAAATGTGCTTTTGCATACCTCAGCCGACTCTGTTTGTGGCGTGCTTGCAGAAATGGCTTCTTTCGCATCACTCTCCCATACAGCTTCTCCTTGTGCAAAGTGCGTTGTATAGTTGACTGATGCACAGTGACACCATCTGCAGCAAGTTGATGCTGCAGCTCTCTGGAGGTGGTCTGAGGATTGTCCTTGACTGATCTCACCATTCTTCTCTGCCTTTCTGATGTTTTTCTTGGCCTGCCACTTCTGGCCTTAACAAGAACTGTACCTGTGTTCTTCCATTTCCTTACTATGTTCCTCACAGTGGAAATTGACAGGTTAAATCTCTTAGACAACTTTTTGTATCCTTCCCCTGAACAACTATGTTGAATAATCTTTGTTTTCAGATCATTTGATAGTTGTTTTGAGGAGCCCATGATGCCACTCTTCAGAGGAGATTCAAACAGAAGAACAACTTGCAAGTGGCCACTTTAAGTAGCTTTTCTCATGATTGCATACACCTGGCTATGAAGTTCAAAGCTCAATGAGGTTACAAAACCAAAAAAAGTGCTTTAGTAAGCCAGTAAAAAGTAGGTAGGAGTATTTAAAACAAAAAAATGATAAGGGTGCCCATACTTATGCACCTGTCAAATTTTGTTTGAATGCAGATTGCACATTTTCTGTTAGTACAATAAACCTCATTTCAAGGCAGAAACATTACTGTGTCCAACAGTTATTAGATATATGAAACTGAAATAGCTGTTGCAAAAAAAACAATTTTTAGAAAACATTAAGCTTAAGATTAATAGGGGTGCCCAAACTTTTTCATATAACTGTATCTCACATTCTGAGAAATCTGCTCTAAGTTATGGTAGGGACATGTTCTTTCTCTAGTATGTTGCTTCCTGCTTATGATTGGTCAGCAGCATGCAGGGAGAAAAAATACATGCCTCCAGTGAAAACTGCAATAACATTCACTTAGACTTAAAAAAAAAGTTAACTCATTAGGTGCCAAATACTATGATTGCTAATATCTCTGCAACACAGAGATGAAAAAAAAAAGTTTTATTCAGTTTTGCTGCCACTATTACATTCTGTGTCCAGTTCAACAAACAATTTGTTTAAGCACTTTGAACTATATTTTTTGTTGGGCTGGATAACTCCTTTAAGTTCACACCTGCATTAATAATGGGCCGAGCAGCAATGAAATCGCTGTTGTGAAACTCTCCCCAAACACAGAATAGAGTATAGAAAAAAGATCCATGGTGCAGTGTCCCATGTACAGTACAAAAAGGGTAAAGACTAAATATTGCATGTGACCTACATCAAAAAGCAGCAAGTTGTTGGGTGCCATTGTCTACGTCTACTGAAGATGAGCTGCCAAGATGCTGAGAATACAGGCTTTGCAAAGGGATGTATTGTATTAAGGGACAATAGAAAAAAAACAGAGTGGGCAGAACAAGAGAAGTTATGCCTTGCACCTGTCTAAATACTCAACCAAGAAGAGATGGGATGAATTATATTTCTACACATTCTGCAACAAAAATCTAAAAAGGTCGATAACTCTGAAATATATAATTTCCCATCCCTGGATGGACAAGTGTCTTTTTGCAACCGAACCGTATTAACTATGTAACAACAAAATATTTATTTCCATGTTCTAAGCGGAAAGGTTGGCCAAATATTAACCAGGAGCACCTGTGAGAGATGGAGATTCCCTTGTTATTATGGATTAGGGAGGACCTTGGCATTTCCTAAGGTGCGGTCCAAATATAATTGGTAAAGTATTATCTTTATTTTTTTATAAATTATAACCAGTTATCAATATACTTTTTTTAGATAAAAAATGATACAGGCACTTTAAGGGTATGTGCACACATTGCGGTTTTTGCTGCGGATCCTCAGCAGTTTTTCATGCGGTGTACAGTACAATGTTAACCTATGGAAAACAAAAATGGAATGGGGTCCCAGGGTTGCTGCCTAAGGAAGCTTCTGGCGGCGGTGCCAGGAGTGGAGCGATGATCCTAGGCTGGTAGGAGTTGGTGTTTGGCGGTGTAGGGGCTCCATCAACATTTTCTGATCCCCAGCAATTCCCATGCTTTTCAATGTGGTGGACTCTGGGAAAATGGCTGCCAGAGGCGGCGCATGCACAGGTGGAGATGTCAATTGCTCATGTGCCGCCTCCAGCGGCCATTTTCATAGAGTACACCACATTGAAAACCATGGAAAGTGCGAGGGCTCCTGACTTTCACAAAATCTCTGCATCCACGCCACCGAACACCACCTCCTACCAGCCTGGGATCTGCAGCATTGCCCCACTCCTGCCTCCGCCGAACACCACCTCCTACCAGCATGGGACCCACAGCATTACCCCACACCTGCCTCTGCCGAACACCACCTCCTACCAGCATGGGACCCACAGCATTGCCCCAATCCTGCCTCCGCCGAACACCACCTCCTACCAGCATGGGACCCACAGCATTACCCCACACCTGCCTCTGCCGAACACCTCCTACCAGCATGGGACCCACAGCATTGCCCCACTCCTGCCACTGCCGAACACCACCTCCTACCAGCATGGGACCCACAGCATTGCCCCACTCCAGCCTCTGCTGAACACCACCTCCTACCAGCATGGGACCCACAGCATTGCCCCAATCCTGCCTCCGCCGAACACCACCTCCTACCAGCATGGGACCCACAGCATTACCCCACACCTGCCTCTGCCAAACACCTCCTACCAGCATGGGACCCACAGCATTGCCCCACTCCTGCCACTGCCGAACACCACCTCCTACCAGCATGGGACCCACAGCATTGCCCCACACCTGCCTCCCCTGAGCACCACCTCCTACCAGCATGGGACCCACAGCATTGCCCCACTCCTGCCTCTGCCGAACACCTCCTACCAGCATGGGACCCACAGCATTGCCCCACTCCTGCCACTGCCGAACACCACCTCCTACCAGCATGGGACCCACAGCATTGCCCCACTCCTGCCTCTGCTGAACACCACCTCCTATCAGCATGGGACCCACAGCATTGCCCCAATCCTGCTTCCGCCGAACACCACCTCCTACCAGCATGGGACCCACAGCATTACCCCACACCTGCCTCTGCCAAACACCTCCTACCAGCATGGGACCCACAGCATTGCCCCACTCCTGCCACTGCCGAACACCACCTCCTACCAGCATGGGACCCACAGCATTGCCCCACACCTGCCTCCCCTGAACACCACCTCCTACCAGCATGGGACCCACAGCATTGCCCCACTCCTGCCTCTGCCGAACACCTCCTACCAGCATGGGACCCACAGCATTGCCCCACTCCTGCCACTGCCGAACACCACCTCCTACCAGCATGGGACCCACAGCATTGCCCCAATCCTGCCTCCGCCGAACACCACCTCCTACCAGCATGGGACCCACAGCATTACCCCACACCTGCCTCTGCCAAACACCTCCTACCAGCATGGGACCCACAGCATTGCCCCACTCCTGCCACTGCCGAACACCACCTCCTACCAGCATGGGACCCACAGCATTGCCCCACACCTGCCTCCCCTGAACACCACCTCCTACCAGCATGGGACCCACAGCATTGCCCCACTCCTGCCTCTGCCGAACACCTCCTACCAGCATGGGACCCACAGCATTGCCCCACTCCTGCCACTGCCGAACACCACCTCCTACCAGCATGGGACCCACAGCATTGCCCCAATCCTGCCTCCGCCGAACACCACCTCCTACCAGCATGGGACCCACAGCATTACCCCACACCTGCCTCTGCCAAACACCTCCTACCAGCATGGGACCCACAGCATTGCCCCACTCCTGCCACTGCCGAACACCACCTCCTACCAGCATGGGACCCACAGCATTGCCCCACACCTGCCTCCCCTGAACACCACCTCCTACCAGCCTGGGATCCGCAACATTGCCCCACTCCTGCCTCTGCTGAACACCACCTCCCACCAGCCTGTGGCCTCCACCAGCTTCCTACAGCAGCGGCGACCCTGCTAACATGAGGGTTCTCGATCGAGTAGCAAGCGGTGCCGAGTATCACGTGGTGCTCGAGTGCTCGGATCCTGGTGGGTGAATTATCTGAGCTGGGTGTAGTGAGAGAGTTTCCATCCTCTGGAAAAATGCTTGAGTTTGCATTCACTTCCATTATGCTCGCTATTTGAGTCGAGTGTATCCAAGCGTCCGACGTGCTCGACTCCAGTATCGAGCACTCGTGCGTTTCACTGCTCGATCACCACTATGTTCTACTAATGTTCCAGCTTATCCAAATGAATCCACTGTTCTCAATGATAAATGACTCTAGTAATTGTCCCTGTTGGTGAATTATCTGAGCTGGGTGCAGAGAGTGAATTTCCGTCCTCTGGAAAAATGCTCGAGTTTGCCATTCACTTCCATTATGCTCGCTAATCGAGTCCAGCGCATCTGAGTGTCCAAAGTGCTCGATTCCAGTACCGAGCACTCGAGCGTTTCTCTGCTCGATCACCACTATGTTCTACTAATGTTCCAGCTTTTCCAAATAAATCCACTGTTCCCAATGATAAATGACTCTAGTGATCGCATCTACTTTAACCTTTTATCTCCCACAGGATTCCGGAACAATGGCAAGTTCTGTCAGCTGCACATGGCGCGGAACATCCAGATTTACAGCTCACACTTTATTTTCCATGTTCCAAATTTGTCACTGAACAGTTTTTCCCTTTCCTAAAGTAACTGCTGGTAATCACACCGATGACGTTTGAAGGAAAGAGTGTGGACGTTTCGTGGACGTTCGGGCCTCGCCTTTCCCTATCAGTTTATGTGTGTGTGTTTTTTTCTGCTTTCTTTTTTTTTTTTTACTATAATTATAACACAAGATAAAAAGCCGGAGGCTCGTGCCAAAAAGTGACAAACACTTCCTGAGTCATAAATTAAAGACCGCAGGAGCGTACAGCACGGTCTACAGTACGGGGAGCGCTCGGAAACACTTGGACATTGCAGCACAAGGCATTTGTTGGATCTTTTTTATGTGTTACTCAATGTTTAATTACATCTATGTTAAAGTTAAAATTCAATTGTGGCTATTTTTTCACACTTTTGGTTTTTTTTTTTCGGCCTGTAACATTTTTTTCTGTATCACAGGCATAGAGAAAAACATATTTTTTACAGGCTAGGAAAAAAACACTGTGTTTGAAGGAAGCCTTAGGCTGTGTTCACATGCAGCGTTTTTTGTGTTTGTTTGTTTTTGCTGCTTTTTTATGCAAATTAAAAACTGCTTTTTAAAGTGAAATTACAGAAATCTCGTGCACACGATTGTTTTTTTTTCCTGACTTAATTTGAGAACTTCAGCGGTTTTAAAACCTGCAGAAGGTCAATCAATGTTTTCAGTGTTTTTGCGGCATTTTTTTCTCTCCCAAAGAAAACAATGAGAATGTGAAAAAAAAGCTGTAAAGAGAGCAGAAAAAAAATGAAACTGTGTGGGAACATAACCTAAGGGTACGCACACCCAAGGGTTTTTTTTTCAGGGAGGATTCTGCTCTGAAACCTGCCTGAAAAATGTTCAAAAGAATGAACATTTATTTCTAAGTAAAAAATGTTTCGCTGTTCACATGTTCAGGCTTTTTGAGGTTGTTTTAACCGCTTTGGGTTTCTAAAGACGACAAGCGGTTAAAAGAAGAGATCTGACCATTCTTCAGATATTTTCTGATGCTCTATACAAAGGGCAGGTGCAGACGATCGTATTTTCAGTTCAAGAGCAATCTGACAAAACACAGGATTGCACCCAGACCAATGTTATTCTATGGGGCCGTGGACCTGTCAGGTTATTTCCTCGGTCAGAGACTGCCTGATGAAAAAAAACGCTCCATGCCGAGTTTGAGCCAATATTCACATTGTACTCAGCCATGCAAGTGAATCCGTGGAAAACATCAGACTGCACTCGGATGACATATGAGTGCAGTTCGATTTCCAGATGTGCAGTTCCCGGTGACTATCAGAAGACAGCCAGTTCCGCCAGTGAGTGCCTCTGGCCAGAGACCACCACCGGCAACACTGGAAACAGCTGAGCGGCAGAAGTGCTATCTGTCTGAGATATACGTTCATCTGCTAGGAGGAATACAGATGCAGCAGAATGTTGCCCTATAACTTGGATGGCAATTTTAGGCATCATCATATTTCAATTTTACAAGCCTGTAATGTGGCGGCATGTCAGCATTACTTGGACAGATGTAACATTGCCTTGGTTCTACAGATTCGAACATAGGTCCCAATTAAGTTTTTATGGTGATCCAAGTTTGGTTCAGTAGATCCATGGAAGTTTGGTTCTTGCAACCAAAATCTAGATGCTAAAATCCAGCTACATTATATCAGCGCCCTTTAGATCATTCACTAGTAAAAACACCTGCTTCATCTGACATACTGTCATGATACTCAAATCACACGGTTTCTTACACACTGACCTTGCTTGTATGTCTGATATTACGAAGTCACCCCGTCAGCTCTCCTGACATGTCTATTTTACTAAATAATTGTATTCTTCATTAATTAACAATTTGGGAACGTCTTTCCTTAGCTCCCAACATTGTGTCGCTCCTTTGTTATTTCTTCTAGAACTTTACAAAATCAGTTAACAATTAGGGTATGCGTCCGGAAAGTATGCAGAAATTTCCTGAGAAAATCCTGAGGTTTTCCGCAGGAATTCTGCACGCGTTTTGTCGCGTATTTTGCGCGTTTTTAATGCGGATTTTATGTGGATTTTTCCTGTTTTTTTCCGGAGGTTCTCAATGCAATAATATAGCGGGAAATCCGCTTAAAATCCGCAAAATTAATGAACATGATGCGTATTTTTCCGACCTGCGGTTTTTTTTCGCGGAAAAATACGCAACATGTGCACAAATACGGCGGAAACCATTATAAATGATGGGATCCATATGTATGCGTTTTTTAAGCGTTTTGATTGTGAAAAAATGTGAAAAATCAGCGAAAAATCCGGAACGTGTGCACAGCCTTAGAGTAACACCAGTTGGGGGCGTGTCCCAGCACAGTTTGTCTCTGTCCAATCAGTGCTGACAATATCAGACTGTCTGGAGACACGCCTCTCTGGCAAAAAGAATGGTAACACCCAGTTGTCAATGTCATCCTAAATTTCTAGGAGGAATACCAATTAGGCTACGTTCACATTTGCGTTGTGCGGCGCAGCGTCGGCGACGCAACGCACAACGCATGCAAAAACGCAGCAAAACGCAGCTTTTTCTGATGCATGCGTCCAATTTTGGCCTGATTTTCGGCGCAAAAAAAATGCAACATGCAGTGTCCTGTGCGCCCTGACGCTTGCGCCAAAAATGACGCATACGTCACAAAACGCAAGACAACGTGCAGCGCCCCAGAGTCCTGGTCGTTGCAGTACTGTGGCTCCGCCACTATGGGGAGCCATGGTGCGTTCGATGGCACCAAAGGAGTTCATCTGACCAGGTATCACAGACACCAATATGTTTCACAGCAGGGCCTCCGGGGGGGAGCTAAGGGTGCTATTCATTAGGCCACTCCCCACCATAGTGGGTAAACTGGGGGTCAGGCAGGAAGTTAGTAAGAGAAAGCTGACTGGATTGAACGAAGCAACACCTTGTGGCAGAGGGTGTTGTGGAGGAAGAGACAGTAGGGTCTCTGTCAGGGGTGGGATCCTGACAGAGGCTTGGCATTGGAAAGAACGTAACGGGACCGTGCCTGCTCAGCATAGCGGCGGTGCCCAAGAAAGGACTAGAAGCGAGATAGATTGTGCTGAGTGAGAAACGAGATCAAGCAAAAAGGAGAAATACCAGTAGGGGTCATGCTGTAGGACCGGAGCAACATCCTACTGAGGCGCATTACCGGTGGCCGGAACGCCGAGGGAGTGGAATAGCATACAGCTTCAAGCCATACTCCAAACAGCGGCAGGGCAGTCAGTTTAAGGCGGGCTGTCTACCACATATCACCTATGAAGTCTTGGGGGGAAATTGCGGGAGAGGGGCGTCTCTAGGGTCCCGGAAGAACTCCAGGCCTACCTGACAAACGGGTGCCGTTCCAACCTGAATAACAGGGAGGGATGGAATACGAGAAGAACATCAGTGAATCGAGTTGTGAGGGAACTTAAGAAACAGACACGACAGTTGTGGGGTACTTTCCGTGAGCACAGCAGGGAAGGACTACAACACATAGCGCTAAGAAGGAGGGCACTGATTTCCACCTGTGAGGAGAACTCTGGAGGTGCCATCGGACCGACCGGACTTGCGCAGCCTGGTGAACCGTATTCTGGACTGCGGACTGAGAGATCTCCAGTAAAGAGGTAAAGAGACTGCAACCTGGTGTCCTCGTTATTTATCGCGACCTGCACCCCACAACTGCACCGCTACACCACCGTTACTGCACCATCATCATCATTTATTGCACCGGACGTCCCCCACTGACGGACAGGGCCACGGACCGGGTCCAGCCACCGTGACAACCCCAGGACTGAGACCCAGAGGCCCGGCTCCGGGTACCCCTAGGCCCTGCGGCGGTGTGGGGGCGCTCCAAACGCATCTCCATGCACCCCCATATTAAATATAGGGGCGCATGACGCATGCGCCGCCATGCGTCGCCGAACCTGCGCCCGACGCAACGCAAATGTGAACGTAGCCTTACATGGCACAATACAGAATTATTAGAAAAAAATCTTTAAAATTCCTTTGTTCTACGTAATACAATTATTTACTAAATTAGACAAGTCATGAGAGTTGGCAGGTCCCTTTTAAAGGGGATGCCCATTACTCAGACATCCCTTTCTCAATTGCTATATTCACCAATGTAAATGTCGGTGCTGGGTTTACTGAGGATCGCGTAATGTTGTTATGTCATGTGAGCCCTGCAGCTAATCAAAGGCCATTAATAGTCTACCTTCAGACAAAACTCACATCCGGATGACATGAGAGAGGAAGGGAGGAAGGGAGAGAGTGATTGGCTGCAGGGCTCACATGTCATAATGTCACACAAGCCCCAGGAGACCAGGAGCTGATGTTGCTTGAACAGCGCCAGCACCAGAGGAGAGTACAGTCATCGGAGTAGTGGGCAACCTCTTTAGGTTCTGATGAAGCTACAACTAAACATAATTAACACAAGAGATTTGATCTTTCGTATTTTCCTTTACATCCATAGGAAAAATCTTGAACCTTGAATCTTTTTTTTTTACGTGGGGAATATACTAATTGAGAAGTAGTGGACATTGTAAACAAAAATTATGAACTTCTCTTGCGTCACATGGAAAATTCTTAGCCAATTGATATGTGACTACAATATTATCTTTGTGCACCGTTCACTTATCACATCTCATCGAGATTTCCTTCTAGGCCCAGGAGCTGACGCTCCCATTGATCACTTGAACACAGAGGCTGTGGTGGCTTTCCAACCACCATTGTCCTTTAGCTCTTGGAGGCAACAATCAGAAACGCCACTATTACCACCAATACTAAGGTCTCGGCACCTGTACACCTACTAGTATATTAGTTTGGCCGGTCTCTATAGATGCCAGGAAATTATGCACTAAGGTGAACCAATTCAGTGCCAGGCATAACAATTATTAGTGGTTGCGTGAGATATTAGCGAACATCTGAGAGTTTACTTAAGTATCCATAGGTAATAGCGTATTTTTGGAGCTTCTAATAGATCTTAACCACCGAGCATGGAAATTGCCAAGCAATAAAATCATGGGAATACATTGACTTAGTATATATGACTTTCGATAATCAAATATTTGCCACAACTTACACAAATGTGATCAACGATCAATAAAAATGTTGGAGCATGTGAAATCAGATTGGTACCATAAAAGGCCATGGGGCAATTTCGGCCATAAACAAGTACTCAGGTAATGGCCCGTTCACAAGGGCCAACACAAATTGTCTGGGACAGATGACTAATTCGTTCAATCCCCAGCAATACAGGTCCTCTTTACCCGAGCAGATGGGTTAGGGCAGGTGCAAACTGTGTTTTTAGTCTGAGTGCAATCCGACAAAACATCAGATCGCACTCGGACTAATGTTACTCTATTGGACAATTCACAGGACTGATTTTTTTCCTCGGACCAAGGTGTTCCAAGGAAAAAAATCACTGCATGCCCGAGTTGATTCTGATATTTGGATTTCATTTGGCCATGCAAGTCAATAAGTCCATGGAAAACATGGGACTGTACTTGGATGACATCTGAATGCAGTCCGATTTTCATGGACTGACAGCATGAAGGAGATGGGGACTTTTTTTCCATCTTCTCCTCATCCAAGAAAATCAGATCATACTGGACTCACACTCTGATCAAACTTTGATCAGAGACAGATTTACAAAATTGGTCTGATTCTCTCCGATGAGAGAAAATATCCTGGTGTGATACTAGCCTTACAGATGGAGCTGCAGAACAGGTCCATTGGCCACGTCAGTAATTTGTGGCTGCTCTTCAGAAGTCTGGAGAACAACCTCTTACCTGACAACTCTTCCTTTGATTAGCCGGCCTGGCGTGGTGTCACATGTGCGTCACACCACAACAATAGCATCACTCCAGGCCAGATAATCAAGGGAAGAGCTGTGGATGACGTCAGGTAAGAGGCGGGTCTCATGCTCCCTTCCAGTGGCCACAGACTACTGATGTGTCTGATGGACCAGGTGTCGAGAAACGATTTGCCCCAACTCTAGTTACCGACAGAAATGATTTTCATGCCAGCATAACCAATCCATTTATCTAACAAATGGTTTTCCCATTTGTCGGCTTATTGGCAGATTGTCTACATGGGCTGATAATCGGGAGCAAGATTTCTCATGGGTAGTGATGAGTGAATATACTCATTGCTCGGGTTTTCACGAGCACGCTCGGGTGGTCTCCGACTATTTGTGACTGTTCGGAGATTTAGTTTTCGTACCTGCAGCTGCATGATTTACGGCTGCTAGCCAGCCTGAGTACATGTGGGGATTCCCTAGCAACCAGACAACCCCCACATGTACTCAGGCAGGCTAATAGCTGTAAATCATTCAGCTGAGTCAACAAAAACGAAATCTCCGAGCAGTCATAAATACTCGGAGACCACCTGACAATGCTCGGGAAAACCTGAGCAACGAGTATACTCGCTCATCACTACTCATGGGCGCTGACACAACACAAAATGCAGGGGACACATCAATTTGTTATACCCCCATCTAGTATGCATGGTGTCAGCAACGCATCCCTTGTGTACAGATATATTACAGATAGAGTTACAGGACCCAATCAATTGCCACGTAAGTAATATGTGGCCACTATAGGAGAGCCCTGAGAACCACTGAAAGCGCTGATAATCACTGGTTATCAGCCCCTCTAGCGGATACAGACAGAAAAGACCCCTGTGCAAGAACAGTATACGGGCCCCTCTTTGTGCCAGTGACAAAAGTTGTTTACTGCTTTGGAGGTAGAAGTGGCCTCCTTAGTTCTTGGGCCCCAGGATGCATCGATAGCATGTCCACCTATGATCATTAACAGGGTTGTCCACTACTAGGACAACTCCTTCTTGAACAAAATGTTTGGCCCCCCATAAAATAATAAGGCCTATACTCACCTCCTGTGCTGGCACCATTCCCGCAGTGTTGGCACTCGCTCTCCCCAGGGTTCTCGTGCGGTGTTGTGATTGGGTGAAGGCGTCACGTGTCACACCAAGAGCACGGGAACCCAGGAAGACCTAGTGCCGACACCGCGGGAACGGCACCAGCACAGGAGGTGAGTATAGGCTTTATAATTTTATCGGGGCCAAGCGAGGCATATGAGAAGAAGTTGCCCAGGTTTTGGACAACTTATTTAAGGACTCAATCAGACACCTGTGATTTTTCACATATGCAAGTTTCATCAGTGACTGGGATCCGATTTTCATCAGTGTTTGGTCACTTTTCACCACCAGTGTCGCATCAGTGATTATCTTGTATAAAATACTGCAAACATAAATGAGAAAGCTTCTCCTATTAATTACAATGTTAATAACAGGCAGCACATGTGCTGTATACTGACGCCATCTATGTGCTGCCTATTATTTTCGCTGGCCCATAGACTTATAGGGGTGATTTTCTTCTGACTCCAATCAAAATCGGACATGTCTCGGTGATTATTTTGCACACACGGTCTCCAAAAACCAAGGACATGTGAACAGCTCCATAGACTATAATGGGTACATATCCGATGCGTGTAAATCACAGATAGAACAAGTACGCGATAAACAGACGTCTGAACAAGGCCTAACATGCTGGTTATGATCATGAGTAATGGGAACATAGTATTAGGTTTACTCCTTTCTTGATCAGTTTAATGAAAAATTTCAACTTTTTACGATATCATGAGCCTCCATCCAAGTGTCTGGCTCCATGCAGCACCGTGTCACACAGAGATTCTCCCCGCGGAAAATACTCATTTTAGGGAAGAACAATTTCCTAATCTCAACATACAATGGAGGATGACACAATGTCTGCAAGGTTCGTATGGATGAAACATTTCGTAAGCAAAAGTAGAAGCATTTGGCTCCATAGACTTCTATGAGTGATGTTTTGTAGCCCAGTTCTGCTGATCTATCTGCTGACCTTACTCAACATAGGAGAACAATATGGAGACCAAGTGTTCATACGGATGATGAAATGCGGCCATGTCTGTCTGAAATGGAAGAGATGAGTACCGATATGAATGCGTTGTTTTCCTTGGTTGGTGTAGCATGTAGGTATGTCATGTTTTATTTTCTGTTCGAACTGCAAGTTAAAGGGATTGACTGGGAAGATACTGATGATCTATCCTTAGGCTAGGGTCACAAGACCGTTTTTTTCTAATCGGTTCGATTATGCTAATCGCACTCTGATCAGAGATTAATGATCTGATTTTCTCGGAGGCGTAGAAAAAAAATGAAAAACGTCTTCACCTTCTCCATTAAGTCTGTCCGTGAAAATTGGACTGCACTCGAATGTCATCTGAGTGCAGCCCAATGTTTTTGATGGACCCATAGACTTGAACGGGCAAGAGCGATCCGAATATCGGAGGCAAATCATGCTTGCTGTGTTTTTTTTTCCTAGAACCATAGAAATCGGACATTTGCACGGCCCCATAGAATTACATTGTGACGAGTGCTATCAGTCCAATCGACGGATAGTACTCAAACAAGTTATACAGTTGTCTGTACGAGCCCCTAGGATAGCTCATTAGTATCAGTTTGGTGGGGGTCCGACACCCACGCCCCCAATGATCAGTTGTTATTGTTATGTGTAGTGGCCATTGCCGGAGTTAATAACAACTGATGGGGTGCCGGGTGTCGGACCCCCATTGATCTGATATCATCAATATCGTCTAAAATGACAGCGCCTCTCAAGGCTATATTAACATTTAATTTAAAGACCCCATAAATCCCTTCCATTACAGATTCCATCATATTTGACAGTAAAAAAATAGCTTTGGATGGGACCAAAATGATGGAACCGGACGGAGCACATTATAAGTCAATGGTGCCCTTTGTGCCATGGGTCCGGCACTGTGACGTGGTTTCCTTTGAGATAATGTTTTGGTGTGTGAAGTCCCATGTAAGCCAAGAGAAACCAATGAAATGAAGAGAGGTGGAAGCAGGATGAATTGTCCAGGTTGAGTCGGAGACTTTTCTTTATAGATCTATGAAATTCATTCGTTCTGCATGTCATTAATTAACCGGGAAGGTGGCACCGGGGCGATTAATGATTTACTCCAGGGAGGATACAATTAGACACTGATAAACCCTTCCATTCATTACTCTGCTTTGTACATGAATGATGTAACCTATGATAAGCTCGTCAGAGATGGAACGATTTTTCCCAACAGAAACATAAGCAAATATTCGAGAGTCCCTTGAGATTCCCTCTAAGCAAATGGGACCCAAGGTGAAATCGGTACCAGGGGCCCGACCCATAATGTGCCAGCCATGATATGTCTCCTCTTACTGCTCCCTCTGCAGCCCCTATAGGTACAACCACAATCACGAGAACAAATATCAAAAAGTTGTCTAATCTTTTAAAAATATTTATACTGTAAAATACACCCGATAAACTCTAGCAATCATTCAAAGGATTCTGATAATGTGTGTCCAGAAGGCAGGAGAGTCGTCCTCGGTGACTCGTATTTAGCTTCACTATTCAGGACAATGGCATCCAAATATCTATTCATACATTGTATCAGTCGTACTGTGGGTCCTCCTCACACAAGCTATACAGAGGGCGTCCATGATCAGGTGATGGCCCCGGGGGAAACACTTCACAAGTTACCGATTTCACAAAAGTGACGGTGAAGGAAAATCAAAGAATCGCAGCATTTATCAAATCTATTGTTTTCTAAGACTTCTAGTGGACTTTGTTAATCCGCTCTTAACACACAGAAACGCACCTCACCGAGTTCATCTATCCAATGGGTCATATGAAAAGTGGGATGATAAAATGGATGGATGGATGAATAGATAGATAATAGATAGATGGATGATAGATAGATAATAGAAAGATAATAGATAGGTAGATAGATAGATAGATAGATAGATAGATAGATAGATAGATAGATAGATGGATAGATAGAAGGAGAAAATTTAGAGCAGCACAAAAATACAAAAGAAAAGAAAGAATAATCGGGTGCAGAGCCCCCCAGGCATAGACCACCAAACCTCAATACAGGAATCCATGGGCTAATAAAAATAGGTCCTGCTTTTTCACTGAGAATTGTGTGCTGCCTCCATTTTTTTGGATTCCTAGATAATAGATAGATAGATAGATAATAGATAGATAGATAATAGATAAACAGATAGAAAATAGATAGATAGATAGATAGATAGATAGATAGATAGATAATAGATACACAGATAGATAGATAGATAGATAGATAGATAGATAATAGATAGATAGAGAGAGAGATAGATAGATAATAGATAGATAGATAAACAGATAGAAAATAGATAGACAGATACCGTACATAATAGATACACAGATAGATAATAGATAGATAGATAATAGATAGGCAATAGATAGATACTAGAGAGATAGACAATAGATAGATAGATAGATAGATAGATAATAGATAGATAGATAGATAGATAGATAGATAGATAGATAATAGATAGGCAATAGATAGATACTAGAGAGATAGATAATAGATAGATAGATAGATAGATAGATAGATAATAGATAGATAGATAGATAGATAGATAGATAGATAGATAGATAGATAGATAGATAGATAGAGCAGACAGAATGTTATGTAGATAATTGATAAGAAAAAAACAGATATTTAGATACATCGCTATTTGATTATAGATAAAATTGATGACAGATGGCTAGCTGGAAATCGATATTCAATGGATGTTTAGAAAGGTAATTGATAAGGATAACGAAAGAGATATTTGGCAACAGATAGATAGATGGATAGATAGAAACAACTGATAACAAACACAGCAGACAGAAAGGTACATACATAACTGAAAAAAACAATGAAAAAGATATTTGGTAAGAGATACACAGATAGAGATACAAGGATAGACAGACAGATTGAGCAGTTAATACACTACAGTATGTCCTGGCAATTGCTGGGAGTTGTAGTTTTGTAGTGCCACAAATTGGACACCTCTTCAAGGCAGAGAGTTCCCTGCTGCAGAATCACCTGTGGGACCCTTTTCCCAGTGACCCCATCGGTGAATGGATGGAGCAGCCGCTGAGGTGTGACTGGTGGTCATCTGTGAGGTGTGACTGGTGGTCATCTGTGAGGTGTGACTGGTGGTCATCTGTGAGGTGTGACTGGTGGTCATCTGTAAGGTGTGACTGGTGGTCATCTGTGAGGTGTGACTGGTGGTCATCTGTGAGGTGTGACTGGTGGTCATCTGTGAGGTGTGACTGGTGGTCATCTGTAAGGTGTGACTGGTGGTTATCTGTAAGGTGTGACTGGTGGTCATCTGTAAGGTGTGACTGGTGGTCATCTGTGAGGTGTGACTGGTGGTCATCTGTGAGGTGTGACTGGTGGTCATCTGTGAGGTGTGACTGGTGGTCATCTGTGAGGTGTGACTGGTGGTCATCTGTGAGGTGTGACTGGTGGTCATCTGTGAGGTGAGGTGGTCATCTGTGAGGTGTGACTGGTGGTCATCTCTGAGGTGAGGTGGTCATCCATGAGGTGAGGTGGTCATCTGTGAGGTGTGACTGGTGGTCATCTGTAAGGTGTGACTGGTGGTCATCTGTAAGGTGTGACTGGTGGTCATCTGTGAGGTGTGACTGGTGGTCATCTGTGAGGTGTGACTGGTGGTCATCTGTGAGGTGTGACTGGTGGTCATCTGTGAGGTGTGACTGGTGGTCATCTGTGAGGTGTGACTGGTGGTCATCTGTGAGGTGTGACTGGTGGTCATCTGTGAGGTGTGACTGGTGGTCATCTGTGAGGTGTGACTGGTGGTCATCTGTGAGGTGTGACTGGTGGTCATCTGTGAGGTGTGACTGGTGGTCATCTGTGAGGTGAGGTGGTCATCTGTGAGGTGTGACTGGTGGTCATCTGTGAGGTGGTCATCTGTGGTCACCCACTTACCCGATCTTAATGTAGACAATCCCCAGACTGAGAAAGATATGAAAGATCCAGCGTCTCGTCTTCCTGTTCATATTCCTTGATTAGGGGGCTTCACCAGTGGTCAGTGCTGACAGTTTGGGGGGATCTGCTGGACCAGGCAGGGGAGCTCCAGGTCAAAGTATCAAAGCCCCAGCAGCGCAGCAAACCAAGCCCACTTTGGTGATGTGATCGGGCAGTTTTTGTGGTGTTTGTAAATCCCAAGAGAAGCTGAGCCAGGATCAGTCAGTGAGTGCTGTCAGCCCCCTCTCCTCTGCCTCCCCCGATCAGGGGGTCCTGGGGATTTTGTATGCAGGTCACACTTGGAGTTTGTGGTGATGGGATTGTGCTATACTCCCACTAGTGATAATGCCGCACCATCAGCCAGTCCATGTCTCCTTGCACTGTCTTTTCACTTTCTCTCTCTCTGGGGTGTGGATTTGGAGTGTAAAAAAAAATAAAAACTCCAAGAAAAATAAAAAAAACTCAGAAGATGAAGATAACTTTGCAGAACAATCACCTGTTGGCTGAAGATCTGCAGCAGCTGTGTCCCTGTGCAACAAGCATGGTGCTCCCTCAGCCAGGGTGCTCTTCATGTGCTAGTCACCAGGTAGACTGTGGGTGAGGACTACCTGGAGCTAGGAGGACACTGGGATCCTGTTTCATTGTGCACATTCCTGTGCTGTTGTGAATCTCAGCCAGTGCTGTCAGGGAGGGATGCAGCTGGGTGTAGATATTGGTGTCCCTCTACTGTACTATGGACAATGCTGCAGGGGGCTGGTTATATCTGTTTACCACTCATACAACTGCCCCTCCCTTTGCTCCTTTGACTTAAACTTTTTTTTTGTAATTTTTTTTTTGTGGCTTCCTTCCTAAAGTTATGTTATGTTGCCCTGAGATATTCTAACAGCGTTCACACTGCCCCCTCTCCTCCTTTTGTGAGTCAGCAGATGAGGAGGGAGTCCGCCACCCTCTTCTATTTAGATCTTATCAAAATTTATTAAAGAAAAGCTAGACAGCACCCACAAAGAAATAGACCATTGTTTTCTAAAACAGATGCCCTCCTCACTTACTTCTCATTGATTGACTTAAAAACCATGCAGAAAAAAAAAAAACCTCCAACCTTCTGCTTCTGGCACGGAGAGGGATTCAGGTGCATAGTGTCAGGGCAACCTTATACAGGGCTAGTCATCCTTATACATGAAAGGGGGCATTTACTTATGGCTGTTTCAACTATGACAAAAGAGCATGATTGTGTAAGGTGCCTGAGCGAGGTAGTCGTGGACAAGCTGCTGATTCTGCACAGGAAAATCGTGTCCCAGTCCCGATGTGCTGCTGTTGTGTGGGGTGCATCACACCTACTTGTGGCCCATAGGACTCCACTGGCTCCAGGCTTGAATCATTCAGCACACAATCCAGGTGACACCGAATACTTTATAACAGTCAAACTTTTACCTGGCAGTTTACAGTCATTACAAAGAAGAATGTAGGATGGGGATCAACAGGTTGCAGCCTTTCACACAGGTACCGGAGATAACTTTATCCCTAGTTCTAATTCTGAGCCTCCCTCCTACTAAATCCTCTAGCACCAGGAGTCCTTCTTCCCCAGAGGCAGTGCACTCGGATTCCATTACCTTCCACCTCTGAGAGTCTGAGTCCTTATTTCCATGCAGCACATACGATCTGCCTACATCTCCACCACTCCTACACTCCCCCACATGTTAATTATGGTCGTCCTCATCCATATCGGACCTTAAAAGAAGGGTTAGTGCATACATTACTGTAAAAACATCTGTGCTGAAGTCTTGTCCCGACATCTTCTTTTTTAGGACACCCAGCCCTTCTTGGTTAAAGGCTTCGGTACAGCAGGCGTCACAGTTTTTAACTTTACAACTTTTATCAGCACCGATCCTTCTCGGGTAGGAACTTGGAAGCAAAGTGTCCATGAACATTTTTTTTATCCTTTTTTTTTTTTGTTTAAACAGGAGCCCATGGGTCAACACAGTGGTAGCCCTTTTTGTTCAAGGGCACAGCCCTCAAAAGTCCCTTGATGATAATGCTTGTGAGCAACAGTGTCCATGAAACACAGCCGATTCAGCTTTCACAGACCTTCCCAGCCTCAAGGTATTATAACAGTCCCTCAGATTTCTTCCAAGTGTAACAAAAAAATCATGAACTTTGAAAACCAGATAAACAGTCCTCAACCGAAATGGAGGCAGAGCATACCCCAACAGGAATTCTGCAGATGCCTCACACAATGTTTCGGAAGACAAGGTAAGAACGGTTTCCTGATAAATTGTAGATCCAATACAAGGGTGCTATGACTCAAACCACTTCCCCCTTCAAGATTTTTTCAGGGTGTCCCTTTCCTTCATGAAGGCCGCCCAGGCGGTGTGGGAGTGTGGTTTCTTCCACTTCCAGGGCTAGTCTGGAAATTTGACTAGTCCAGGATCATCTCATCCGGAGACAGTGGGTGGGCACATAGCTGGTTACCTGGAAGTTCTGGACCACTTGTCTTGCTGTGACCCTGTTTTGCTCAGATGGTCCTAGTTTCATGCACCCCGAACCTTTGTTTTGCGGTTCCAGCAAGTATGGCGACCTCACCTGGGTGGACAATTTAACCGAACAACAACGGATTCAGGAGAAAACTGGCATTTCACTAGGTACAGAAATTACATCTTTATAGTAGGTCAGGACCTCTTTAACCCTTTTACCCCAAGGGTGGTTTGCACGTTAATGACCGGGCCAATTTTTGCAATTCTGACCACTGTCCTTTTGTGAGATTATAACTCTGGAATGCTTCAACGGATCCTGATGATTCTGACATTCTTTTCTCGTGACATATTGTACTTCATGATAGTGTTAAAATTTCTTCGATAAGACTTGCGTTTATTTGTGAAAAAACGGAAATTTGGCGAAAATTTAGAAAATTTTGCAATTTTCCAAATTTGAATTTTTATGCCCTTAAATCACAGAGATATGTCACGCAAAATACTTAATAAGTAACATTTCCCACATGTCTACTTTACATCAGCACAATTTTAGAACCAAAATTTTTTTTGTTAGGGAGTTATAAGGGTTAAAAGTTGACCAGCAATTTCTCATTTTTACAACACCATTTTTTTTAGGGACCACATCTCATTTGAAGTCATTTTGAGGGGTTTATATGATAGAAAATAACCAAGTGTGACACCATTCTAAAAACTGCACCCCTCAAGGTGCTCAAAACCACATTCAAGAAGTTTATTAACCCTTCAGGTCTTTCACAGGAATTTTTGGAATGTTTAAATAAAAATGAACATTTAACTTTTTTCACACAAAAATGTAATTCAGCTCCAATTTGTTTTATTTTACCAAGGGTAACAGGAGAAAATTGACCCCAAAAGTTGTTGTACAATTTGTCCTGAGTATGCTGATACCCCATATATGGGGGTAAACCACTGTTTGGGCGCATGGCAGAGCTCGGAAGGCAAGGAGCGCTATTTGACTTTTCAATGCAAAATTGACAGGAATTGAGATGGGAAGCCATGTTGTGTTTGGAGAGCCACTGATGTGCCTAAACATTGAAACCCCCCACAAGTGACACCATTTTGGAAAGTAGACCCCCTAAGGAACTTATATAGATGTGTGGTGAGCACTTTGACCCACCAAGTGCTTCACAGAAGTTTATAATGCCGTAAAAATAAAAAATCATTTTTTCACAAAAATGATCTTTTTGCCCCCAATTTTTTATTTTCTCAAAGGTAAGAGAAGAAATTGGACCCCAGAAGTTGTTGTCCAATTTGTTCTGAGTACGCTGATACCCCATATGTGGGGGTAAACCCCTGTTTGGACGCACGGTAGAGCTCGGAAGGGAAGGAGCACTGTTTTACTTTTTCAACACAGAATTGGCTGGAATTGAGATTGGACGCCATGTCGCATTTGGAGAGCCCCTGATGTGCCTAAACAGTGGAAACCCCCAATTCTAACTGGAACCCTAACCCTAGCCCCAACCCTAACCCTAGCCCCAACCCTAGCCCTAGCCCTAACCCTAGCCCTAACGCTAGCCTTAACCCTACCCCTAACCCTAACCCTAGCCCTAATCCTAACCCTAGCCCTAACCCTAGCCCTAATCCTTAACCCTAACCATAATGGGAAAATGGAAATAAATACATTTTTTAAATTTTATTATTTTTCCCTAACTAAGGGGGTGAAGAAGGGGGGTTTGATTTACTTTTATAGCGTTTTTTTAGCGGCTTTTTATGATTGGCAGCCGTCACACATTAAAAGGCGCTTTTTATTGCAAAAAATAGTTTTTGCGTCTCCACATTTTGAGAGCTATAATTTTTCCATATTTTGGTCCACAGAGTCATATGAGGTCTTGTTTTTTGCGGGACGAGTTGACGTTTTTATTGGTAACATTTTCGGGCACGTGACTTTTTTCATCGCTTTTTATTCCAATTTTTGTGAGGCAGAATGACCAAAAACCAGCTATTCATGAAATTCTTTTGGGGGGGCGTTTATACCGTTCCACGTTTGGTAAACTTGATAAAGCAGTTTTATTCTTTGGATCAGTACGATTACAGCGATACCTCATTTATATCCTTTTGTTATGTTTTGGCGCTTTTATACGATAAAAACTTTTATAGAAAAAATAATCATTTTTGCATAACTTTTTTATTTTTTCGCTACTGATGCTGTATGGCAGCTCGTTTTTTGCGGGACAAGATGACGTTTTCAGCGGTACCATGGTTATTTATATCCATCTTTTTAATCGCGTGTTATTCCACTTTTTGTTCGGCGGTATGATAATAAAGCACTTTTTGCCTCGTTTTCTTTTTTTACCGCGTTCACTGAAGGGGTTAACTAGCGGGACAGTTTTATAGGTGGGGTCGTTACGGATGCAGCAATACTAAATATGTGTACTTTTATTGTTTTTTTTATTATTTAGATAAAGAAATGTATTTATGGGAACAATTTTTTATTTTTTCTTTATTTAGGATTTTTTTTTTTTTTTTTACACATGTGAATATTTTTTTTTTTACTTTATAACATTGCCCCGGGGGGGGCGTCATGTTATAGGGTCCAGATCGCTGATCTGATACTTTGCACAGCACTGTGTCAGATCATCGATCTGACATGCAGGCCTGCATGCTTACCAGCGCTTGCTCTGAGCAGGCGCTGGTAAGCCACCTCCCTGCAGGACCCGGATGTAGCCCCGTGGCCATTTTGGATGCTCGGTACAAGGTGAGCACATCGCCTTGTACCGAGGGTCTCAGGGAAGCACGCAGGGAGCCCCCTCCCTGTGCGATGCTTCCCTGTACCGCCAGAATGCTGCCATCACGTTTGATGGCAGTGTTCCGGGGGTTAATGTGCCAGGAGTGGTCCGTGACCGCTCCTTGCACATAGTGCCGGATGTCAGCTACGATAGTCAGCTGACACCCGGCCGCGATCGACCGCGCTCCCCCCGTGAGCGCGGCCGATCGCATATGACGTACTATCCCGTCGGTGGTCATACGGGCCCACCTCGACAGGATAGTACATCATATGTCAGAAAGGGGTTAAAGGGGTTTTACAAGTCCAATTTTTTTCAGGCCCTATTGTAAAGTTTGTAATTGACTTTTGGAAAAATGCTAACATTATCCAAGATGGTTGCCCATGATGTGAATTGTGACATAATGTTTGATTCCGGATATGGGGGCGTTCCATATAATTATCCCATAGTGAAGGATCCATTAGTCTTTCCTCAGAATAGGTGATGTCACCAGTGACATGCCATACAGGGTTTGGACACTTTAGCAAGTAATCTCTGTATTAACAACTTCTGCACATATAGCTTTGTCCCAAGTTCTACAAATCTGAAAATGTGTGGTGTGACATGAACAGCTTTAAAAATATATATTTTGTGATACTCTGGAGGGAGATGTTTCTGGTGTGTGTGTCTGTGTGGCCACCTAGTGGTCCATCAAGGGTTTTGCTAGCATGTACTGATATATTATTGAAATCAAATTAAATGAAATTAATTCAAGAATAGTTAAAAGGGGCTGTCCAGGTGTGGCACGAAATTCTGCAGTCATTCTGTGTGACTGCTGACTTGTGAATCCTCAGTGTGCGCACGGTTTGCATTGTCAGGATTCTGCAGTGCCAACAGCAAGACCAGGGCACTCATGTGACAGCACATATGTGAAATACATACTCCCGGTCACATTCCAACTAGACCTGCGTGGTCCTGCATACTTGCAGTCACATGACCACCTGCTCCCGACACCAGAGAGTCTTGACAGCGCACACCATGCATGCTGTAAGGATTCACAGGTCTGCATTCACATAGAGTGACAGTAGACTTTCGTGTCAAACCTGGACAGGCCCTTGACCTTGAAAAATCCTTCTAACTACAATTTTAAGCTTCGTTGCAGAATACCCATAGGATGGTAGGAACTGATCCCAATGACCGCTGTACCTAACAATGCAGTGGTAAATTAACTCTTTCTTAGGCTGGCGTCACACACAACGTATAAAAAAATCGGTCCGTTTTACATGGACGAGAAATGGAGAAATGTTCCCTGAACAGTGATCTGTATGTCATCTGTGTGCAGTGCGAGGATGCGATTTTCTCGCAAGTAAGCATCCGTGTGACATCCGTATGACGAGATTTTCTCGCCGGCTTGCAAAATGGACATATAATGGATCCATGCGCTCAAATATTCGTGAAAACATATATACAGTCTATATATGTCAGTGAGACACATCTACTATATATATATATATATCTTTATATTTCATGCAGAGCTAGATAGCAGAATAGCCGGTAATTCATTTGTTGGCTTTTGCTAAATCATTACAGAACCCGACAGGATATGAGACATTGTTTACATACAGTAAACCATTGCATATCCGTTAGATTTATATATGTCCCTGACTAATAATGTTAGTAGTGTGTGTGTGTGTGTGTAAAATTTTGGAGCTGTAGGTGTTAAATTAAAGGATTAATTCACGGAAAAAACTGGCGTGGGCTCCAGCACAATTTTCTCCACCAGAGAGGGAAAGCCAGTGACTGAGGGCAGATATAAATAGCCTAGAGAGGGACCATGGTTATTGCCCACCCCTGGCTAAAAATAAAAAATCTGCCTCCAGACATCCCAGAAAAGGCACATCTGAACATTTTCACACCCTGTCAAGTTCACCTTACATCAGACTGTGAGTGTACGCATGTTCAGTGACGTCAGCGGGTGTCGGCCCCGCCTGATCTGAGGTGAACTTGATAGCGTGGGAAAATGTTCAGAAACTTTCCCACGCTAATAAGTTCATGTCCGGTCAGGCAGGGAGGCTGTGCAGGCAGCTTTTCATTCATTCCTCCATGGTTTACAGCCCGGCCGGTAGCATTAGCACAGTTCCGGGTTGTAAACTATTTAACCCCTTGACATAGATTTGGAACACCCGCCAGGGCCACAGGGTACTCGGTACCGGGTCTGGTTGTTGTTAAAGTTGAATTCACGGTGGCGGCGACCCGGTCCGTGGCCCTGGGTGCCCAAGTATAAGGGATAGTCTTTAAAAGGGATTTGTAAAGTAATATAAGTTCGTGACGCCACCTGTGGTACTCAGTCAGGGGTGACCGATGCTGCATAAAGGGGTCCTCTGGGGGTGATAGTACTGCAGCAAAGATGATATCGCTTCCCACAGGTGAAGTTGGGTCCCCTGGGCTCCCGGTGTGTTTGGGCAAGGATGGTGTGGTGCCGGAAATAAACGGAGGACACAGGGTTACAGTTTCTTTACCTGGTTTACTGATGTAGACAGTCTCAGTCCAGGGTACCAGTAACATGTGGTGATGTGGTCCGGTCAGCCTGGAGGCAATGATGGATCCCTCTCCCAGGTGAGGTTTGTAAGCCTTCCTTCTAGAACTCTTTTGTGAGGTCATTGCTGCCTGTGGCACCCTTACAAGGTCCTCTCTCCTGTGCTGGGACAGTACCCCGTATGGTGGGCAATGCGAGCCTTTTTACAGGTTCTCTATCACGACCCGGGCTCTCTGTGTATTGCTGCATCTTCGGGTGTGGGTGCGGACAGACTACATAAAATCTTCTGCCCTCTGGTTTTGCTGTGGGACGTGGAGTGCGACACAGCCTCGGGCTCCTGGTGCCTGGTTCCTGCGCTTCAGCTCAGAGGGTGCCTGGTCACAGTTCCCCTCCGAACTCCTTGATTCTCCTTTGCTTCTCCCCTTTCACACTTGCTAACAATGCAACCCATCTGGTTCTCTTCTATCCTGGAGCTGCAGCACCACACGTGGCTGCATGGCCCCACTCTCTGCTCACACTCCTCTTTCCTACAACTCCTAACTCCAACTACTCTAACTAACTGACTCCTCCTCCAGACCAGAATATATATCTCTGGGGATGCTCCACCGAATCCGGGTTCAGAACTCCCCCTTCTGGCCTGGATTCAGAATGTGTTGCATGTAGATGTATTACCTGTTAAAGGAAATCCTCCTTGCCTCCAGGCATGACATCACCCTCCCCAAAAGGAAGGCAACATCACTGTAACATCCGGTTACCTGGGGTGTTACAAATTGCAGTGTGGGATTGACTGTATGGCGGACAGGTATGGGATATTGTTGGTTTTTTATTTTGGATTTTTGTTTACAGGAGAACGAGGGCTTCGCTTGGATTGAGAGTGTAAGGGTATGTGTCCACCTTCAGGATGGCCGGCGGTTTGGATGGAGCGACAAACCCGCTCCGCCCTAAGCTCCGCCCCCTTCTGTGACGCGATGATTCCGGATGTGTTCATTGCACACATCCGGCATCATCGCACCCTATACATAGGGCCCTGTGTTTTACCTTGCGGCGGCACAGCATCGCCGCAGTGTAAATGGACATGCTGCGATCTTAAAAGACACACCGCATGTCCAGAATCGCAGGGCCGCCGGGTGCGTGTTACCACGCATAGTGGAGACGGGATTTGATAAAATCCCCTCAACTATGCTGTAACGTCTGGACGCTGCGTGTTTGACGCTGCAGCTCTGCGCAACGTCAAACACGCAGCGTTTCCTGAACGTGGAAACATACCCTTAGGCCGGGATCACACATACGCGAGATACGGCCGACTCTCGCAGGTGAAAACCCAGCTCTGGTGCCAGCACTCCGGAGCGGAGCGTGCAGCTCCATGTATTGCTGTGCGGCCGCATGCTCAGCTCCAGAGTGCTGGCGCCAGAGCTGGGTTTTCACCTGCGATACTCGGCCGTATCTCGGGTATGTGTGATCCCGGCCTAATAAAGATGTTAAACCTGTGTGTTTAATTATTTCATTAAAAGACTTTATTCTTAGTGTGTGTGTGTATTTTTTTAACCCATTCATACTATTGGATTAAAGGGAACCTGTCACCCCGTTTTTTCAATATGAGCTAAAAATAGCTTTAAATAGGGCCTGAGCTGTGCTTTATAACTGTGTCTTTATTGTCCCCTGATTCCCCACCTTTGCTGCCAAAATACCTTAGTAAAGTCGCCGTTTTCGCCTGTCAATCACGGTGGTCTCGTCAAATGGGCGTTGTGAATTCGCTGTTTCTCCCCCACCTCTTGCTTTTCCCTAAGTAATTTCTTCCCGGCGTTTGCGTAGTGTTTCGCGCCTGCGCAGTTACGTCTAATGTCACGCCTGCGCATTATGCTTTGCCCAACTGTGGGCATAGCATACAGCTTGTCTCTGCGCATGTGCGGCTCTTCTCTGTAACCTGTGTGCCCCGGAAGTCTGGCTATGCAAATGGTGTTGTACTGGATGCCGGTAAAATTTCCTCATCTAGAACTTCTTGTGTAAGTTTTGTAGATAAGCGATTTTCTTACAAAACTTACGCAAGAAGTTCTGGATGGGGAAATTTTACCGGCATCCAGGACAACACCATTTGCATAGCCAGACTTCCGGGGCACACAGGTTACAGAGAAGAGCTGCGCATGCGCAGAGACGAGCTGTATGCTATGCCCACAGTTGGGCAAAGCATAATGCACAGGCGCGACATTAGACTTAACTGCGCAGGCGCGAAACACTACGCAAACGCCGGGAAGAAAATACTTAGGGAAAAGCAAGAGGTGGGGGAGAAACAGCGAATTCACAACGCCCATTTGACCAGACAGCCGTGATTGACAGGCAAAAAGGCGACTTTACTAAGGTATTTTGGCAGCAAAGGTGGGGAATCAGGGGACAATAAAGACACAGTTATAAAGCACAGCTCAGGCCCTATTTAAAGGTATTTTTAGCTCATATTGAAAAAACGGGGTGACAGGTTCCCTTTAATAACGGATAGTGCCGGAATACAGATCTTACAGATGTGCCTTTTCTGGGGTGGCTGGAGACAGATTTTTTTAGCCACCAATAACCATGGTCCCTCTCCAGGCTATTAATATCTACCCTCAGTCACTGGCTTTCCCTCTCTGTTGGAGAAAATTGTGCTGGAGCCCACGCCAGTTTTTTCCATGAATTAATCCTTTAATTTAACACCTACAGCTCCAAAAATTTACACACACACACACACACACTACTAACATTATTAGTCAGGGACATATATAAATCTAACTGATATGCAATGGCTTACTGTATGTAAGCCATGTATCCTTGATTGAATTATTGGCTATTCTGCTATCTAGCTCTCTATTACATATAAAGATATATATATGTGTGTGTGTGTGTGTGTCAATGACATAAATAAATATATATGTATATATATATATATATATATATATATATATATATATATGTATATATACCTATACTATGTGTAGACATTTATTCTACCTATTCTATTATAACCTGTCAGTGTGATTTTACATTGCACCGCACTGAATTACCGGCTTTTCTAAAGGACACCGGTGCATATTTCTTGCAAATCACCTGCTGGTCCGTGTGTTGTGCGAGTTTTTCTCGCACCCATAGACTTTCATTGGCGAGTCTCGGCCGTAATAACACCTCACAATGGGGCAGCGGATGCGTTGAAAAACAGCATCGGCTGCCCCCGTTGTGCGGCGCTTTCACTGCTTGCGTCGGTACGTAGCAACGACGCAATTCGTCGAGCGTCGTACGACGCTAGTGTGAAAGTAGCCTAATACGGCTGAGAAAACAACGGATGATAGGAGCTGCCCTATAGATTAACATTGGTCCGAGTGCTACGCTCTAGTGTGACTCCAGCCTTATTCAGGATCCTGGGAGAGGTGGGTGTCAACCACTGTTTGAGCTGTGGTATTGGTTGTGATAAAAACTAAGGCTGTGTTCACACCTGCATCCTAGGCTCTGGTACCCTCACAACGTTTGGAAAAAATATTGTTGCATTCAGTGCTAATTTTTTTATCCACTCATCAGACATCTCGGCAAAAGTTGACAAATCTCATTTTAATCCAGTGTGGTTCACGATCTGGCAGTGCATCGTGGTGTCCTCTACAAAAATATGACTCAACTCATGTCCTATGCACATATCTTATCAATTGATCTCCAATAATAAGATGTTCAGATTTTTTTGTAAGCGAAAACCAGGAGAGGGTGATAAATGCAGAAGTGGTGACTTGTTTCTATTGTACTTTTCCTCTGATTGATCCAATCCTCACCTGATTTTGGGCTCATTTCCACATGCGAGACACACGTCCGTATCTCGCATGTGGAAACCAAGCTCTGGCGCCGGCACTTTGGAGCGGAGCTGTGCAGCTCCATGTGTTCCTATGCGGCCGCACGCTCCGCTCTGGAGTGCCGGCTCCACAGCTTGGTTTCCACATGCGAGATACGGACGTGTGCCTCGCATGTGGAAATGAGCCCTTTGTCTTACAAACACTGATGTGAAATACTGACCAAATACTGAACACGTGAACGTGGTCTTACATGGAGCAACGTGCTTCCAATAACAATCATTGAATGATTCACATGAGCAATCCAACCAGCGGACATTGAGCATTTTGCTCGTTAGCCCACTAATCACCAGAACGAGCATTATCAGCAACATTTGTTTTCAGATTGTGGCTCCATGTAGGTGGGAAGTAACAAACAATGGGCCATTGACACACGGCTTTACCTGACAATCGTAAGTATATGGAACCAGGGTGACCAGCTGCTGAAGACAAGAAATCTGTATTGGACGCATTGGATTATCTTCTGTGTGGCCGCCGCTCATCTCCACCGCTTAAACAAGTGTAGACCTTCTTCAGACATCTGTTTTTCAAGTAGGTGCATTATCCTTGCATTTTATGTATAGAACATATTGAACAGCCCCATAGACTATAAGGGTATGTGTCCACGTTCAGGAAACGCTGCGTTTTTGACGCTGCGTTTTTCCGCAGCGTCAAAAACACAGCGTCCAGATGTTACAGCATAGTGGAGGGGATTTCATGAAATCCCGACTCCACTATGCGTTAAAAAACTCATGCATTTTTGCCGCGAAAACGCATGCATGGTGCGTTTTTTCAAAACGCAGCATGTTGCTACAATGAGCAAAACACGCAGGCACACCGCAGGTGACCTGCCAGTGACCTCAGGTGCAGTTTTGGTCAGGATTTTACTTGCATAAAATCCTGACCAAAGCCTGAAGCAAACCTGAACGTGGACACATACCCTAAGGGTATGTGTCCACGTTCAGGATTGCATCAAGATTTGGTCAGGATTTTTCATCAGTATTTGTAAGCCAAAACCAGGACTGGAACAATTAGAGGAAAAGTATAATAGAAACATCTGCTCCATTTCTGCATTTATCACCCACTCCTGGTTTTGGCTTACAAATACTGATGAAAAATCCTTACCGAATCCTGATGCAATCCTGAACGTGGACACGTACCCTTAGGGTATGTGTCCACGGTCACGATGGCCTGGGTATCGCCGGAGCGGTGAAACCCCGCCCCCCTTCTGGGACGCGATGATGCCGGATGTGTTAATTGTACACATCCAGGATCATCGCACCCTCGCATAGCGCCCTGTGATATTACTTGCGCCGACGCAGCGTCGCCGCAAGTAGCACGGACATGCTGCGATCTGAAAAGACGCGCAGCATGTCCGGAGTCGCAGGGAAGTCGGATGCGTGTTTCCACGCATAGTGGACACGGGATTTCATAAAATCCCCTCCACTATGCTGGAACATCTGGACTCTGCGTGTTTGACGCTGCAGCTCTGCGCAGCGTCAAACAAGCAGCGTTTACTGACCGTGGACACACACCCTAAGGAGTATATATGTCCATGTGTTTTTTGCAAACCGAATGCTCTGCAAAAAAAAAATGTCCTATTTTGATCCGAGATCATGGCTCAAAGTTGTCAGACACCGTACTAGTCTATGGTTCATTAAATCGCAAGAACAAAGCAATCTACGTGCTGCACATTCTTAGGCTATGTGCACACGTTCAGGATTTTCTCGTTTTTTTCTGCCGTTTTCCGCTAAAAAAGTTTACATTAAGCATCTGATCATTTCAATGCATTCCGCAATTTTTGTGCACATGCTGCGGGTTTTTTTGTGTAAAAAAACTAATCGCGGTAAAAAACTCAGCATGTTCATTAATTTTGCTGATTTTTCGTGTTTTTGCCGCTATATCATTGCATTGGGAAGCTCTGGAAAAAAACGTGAAAAATCTGCGAAAAAAATGCGATAAAAACGCAAGCGGATTTCCTGCAGAAAAAGTCCGGTTTTGTTCAAGAAAATTCTGCAGACATTCCTGAACGTGTGCATATAGCGTTAACATTGTAATGGGTAGAAGAACTTTTTTCAATTTTTTTTTTTTTTTCCCCCTTTAACCCCTATACCCCCAAGGGTGGCTTGCACGTTAATGACCGGGCCAATTTTTACAATTCTGACCACTGTCCCTTTATGAGATTATAACTCTGGAACGCTTCAACGGATCCCGGTGATTCTGACACTGTTTTCTTGTGACATATTGTACTTCATGATAGTGGTAAAATTTATTCGATAAGACTTGCGTTTATTTGTGAAAAAAATGGAAATTTGGCGAAAATTTCGCAATTTTCCAACTTTGAATTTTTATGCCCTTAAATCACAGAGATATGTCACACAAAATACTTAATAAGTAACATTTCCCACATGTCTACTTTACATCAGCACAATTTTGGAACCAACATTTTTTTTTTGTTAGGGAGTTATAAGGGTTAAAAGTTAATCAGCAATTTCTCATTTTTACAACACCATTTTTTTTTTAGGGACTACATCACATTTGATGTCACTTTGAGGGGTCTATATGATGGAAAATACCCAAGTGTGACACCATTCTAAAAACTGCACCCCTCAAGGTGCTCAAAACCACATTCAAGAAGTTTATTAACCCTTCAGGTGTTTCACAGGAATTTTTTGGAATGTTTAAAAAAAAAAAAAATGAACATTTAACTTTTTTTCACACAAAATTTAATTTAGCTCCAATTTGTTTTATTTTACCAAGGGTAACAGGAGAAATTGAACCCCAAACATTGTTGTGCAATTTGTCCTGAGTACGCTGATACCCCATATGTGGGGGTAAACCACTGTTTGGGCGCATAGCAGAGCTCGGAAGGGAAGGAGCACTGTTTGACTTTTCAATGCAAAATTGACTGGAATTGAGATGGGACGCCATGTCGCGTTTGAAGAGCCCCTGATGTACCTAAGCATTGAAGCCTCCCACAAGTGACACCATTTTGGAAAGTAGACCCCCTAAGGAACTTATCTAGATGTGTGGTGAGCACTTTGACCCACCAAGTGCTTCACAGAAGTTTATAATGTAGAGCCGTAAAAATAAAAAATCATATATTTTTTTTTAAATTCTCTTTTCTACCCCAATTTTTTATTTTCCCAAGGGTAACAGGACAAATTGCACAACAACTTTAGGGGTCCAATTTCTTCTGAGTACGCTGATACCCCATATGTGGGGGTAAACCACTGTTTGGGTGTATGGCAGAGCTTGGAAGGGAAGGCGCTCCGTTTGGAATGCAGACTTAGATGGAATGGTCTGCAGGCATCACATTGCGTTTGCAGAGCCCCTGATGTACCTAAACAGTAGAAACCCACCACACGTGACCCCATATTGGAAAGTAGACCCCCCAAGGAACTTATCTAGATGTGTTGTGAGAACTTTGAACCCCCAAGTGTTTCACTGCAGTTTATAACGCAGAGCTGTGAAAATAAAAAAAACATTTTTTTCCCACAAAAATGATTTTTCAGCCCCCCAAATTCTTATTTTCCCAAGGTTAACCAGAGAAATTGTACACCAAAAGTTGTTGTCCAATTTGTCCTGAGTATGCTGATACCCCATATGTTGGGGTAAACCCCTGTTTTGGTGCACAGGAGAGCTTGGAATGGAAGGAGCACTGTTTTACTTTTTAAGCGCAGAATTGGCTGGATTTGACATCGGATGCCATGTCACGTTTGGAGAGCCTCTGATGTGCCTAAACAGTGGAAACCCCCCAATTTTAACTGAAACCCTAACGCAAACACACCCCTAACCCTAATCCCAACTATAACCATAACCCTAACCACACTCCTAACCCGAACATATCCCTAACCCCAACACACCCCTAATCCCAACCCTAACCATACCCCTAACTCCAACACACCCCTAACCCTAATCCTAACCACACCCTTAACCCTGACACACCACTAACCCTAATCCCAATCCTAATCCCAACCGTAAATGTAATCCTAACCCTAACTTTAGCCCCAACCCTAATCCCAACACTAACCCTAATCCCAACCCTAACCCTTACTGTTGCCCCAACCCTAACCCTTACTGTTGCAACAACCCTAACCCTAAATGTTGCCCCAACCCTAACCCTAACTGTAGCCCTAACCCTAACTTTAGCCCCAACACTAACCCTAATGGGAAAATGGAAATAAATACATTTTTTTAAATTATTTTTCCCTAACTAAGGGGTGATGAAGGGGGGTTTGATTTACTTTTATAGCGGGTTTTTAGCGCATTTTTATGATTGGCAGCTGTAGCACACTAAAAGACACTTTATTGCAAAAAATAGTTTTTGCATCTCCACATTTTGAGAGCTATAATATTTCCATATTTTGGTACACAGAGTCATAAGAGGTCTTGTTTTTTGCGGGACGAGTTGACATTTTTATTGGTACCATTTTCGGGCACGTGACAGTTTTTGATCACTTTTTATTCCGATTTTTGTGAGGCAGAATGAGCAAAAAACAGCTATTCATGAATTTAATTTGGGGGGGGCGTTTATACCGTTCCACGTTTGATAAAATTGATAAAGCAGTTTTATTCTTTGGGTCAGTAAAATTACAGGGATACCTCAGTTATATCATGCTTTTATGTTTTGGCGCTTTTATACGATAAAATAGATTTTATATAAAAAAATAATTATTTTTGCATCGCTTTATTCTGAGAACTATAACTTTTTTATTTTTTTGCTGATGCTGTATGGTGGCTCGTTTTTTGTGCAACAAGATGACGTTTTCAGTGGTACCATGGTTATTTATATCCGTCTCTTTGATCGCGTGTTATTCCACTTTTTGTTTGGCGGGATGATAATAAAGCGTTGTTTTTTGCCTCGTTTTTTTTTTTACGGTGATCACTGAAGGGGTTAACTAGTGGGACAATTTTATAGGTCGGGTGGTTACAGACGTGGCAATACTAAATGTGTACTTTTATTATTATTTTTTTTTATTTAGACAAAGAAATGTATTTATTGGAACAATATATATATATTTTTTTTTCTTTATTTATGTTTTTTTTTTTTTACACTTGTAAATATTTTTTTTTTTACTTCTTTACATTTCCCCGGGGGACACATCACATTATAGTGACAGATCGCTGATCTGACACTTTGCAATGCACTGTGTCAGATCAGCGATCACACAGGCACTGCAGAGAGGCTTCCCGGCGCCTGCTCTGTGTAGTGAGAAAAATCACTGTTCACATGAGCCCTAAGTCCATGTTCACACATTCAGTATTTGGCTGCCATCACACTAGCAGTATTTGGTCAGTATTTTACATCAGTATTTGTAAGATAAAACCAGGAGTGGGTGATAAATACAGAAGTGGGGCATATGTTTCTATTATACTTTTCCTCTGAGGCTGCCATCACACTATCAGTATTTGGTCAGTATTTTACCTCAGTATTTGTAAGCCAAAACCAGGAGTGGTTGATAATACAGAAGTGGAGCATATGTTTCCATTAGACTTTTCCTCTATTTGTTCCACTCCTGGTTTTGGCTTACAAATACTGAGGTAAAATACTGACCAAATACTGATAGTGTGACGGCAGCCTTTGAGTTTTTACCTCAGTATTTGTAAGCCAAAACCAGGAGTGAGTGATATACAGAAGTGGTGATGTGTTTCTATTAAAATTTTCTTCTGATTACTCCACTCCTGGTTTTGGCTTATCAGAAGAAACGTATACTAGAAACACGTCACCACTTCTGTATTTATCACTCACTCCTGATTTTGGCTTACAAATACTGAGGTAAAATACTGACCAAATACTGAACTTGTGGCCTTATTGTGCATGTCAAGTTAGACAAATTAGGGCTGATCGCAATATAAGGCCATGGTCACACATTCAGTATTTGTAAGCCAAAATCAAGATGAAACAATCAGCGAAAAAATGTAATAGAAGCACATCACCACTTCTGCATTTTTTACCTCAGTATTTGTAAGCCAAAACCAGGAGTGGTTGAAAAATGCAGAAGGTCCCCAAGGACTCATTGCTTTACCTACCTGAGTGTCATCCATTTTCCACATGCAAATCAAACATGCCGCAATAATTTTATTTTATTTTTTTTTTTTCTCAGACAGACTTTTGCCAAGGGGGAAAAAAATCCAACATTTGCACAGCTGTCCGATTGCGATCCGATGTTTTGTCAGGTCGCACGCGGACTGAAAATATGGTTGTCGAAGCCCTTTTAACAAGAGCAAAGAGCAGCTATCACTGTGAGAGACGCCCATGGTTTATATAGTTGCCTGCATTCAACTGCCTCAACATATGCAGAATAGTGGGATCATTTTTTTTTTTCTTAATTTACAGCAGTTATTAATTATTTTTAAGACCATTAACAGTTTCCTATCTTACAGAAATGCAATGTATCTGCACAAATCTGATGCTGTACTGTGACTTCGTGTGGCATCTGATGGTTTTTTGGGGGGCGGGTTGTTTTGTTTTTTAAAATCATAACCTTGAATGGGTGAGTCTCATCCAATTTTTGGCATTAAATCAAGCATGTTGCAATATATATATTTTTTTTTTTATCACAACATATTGGTCTGGAAAAAAATTAAAAAAGTAAATCTGCACTGCCCCATTAAGTAACATTGTTCTGAGTGCTATCCATTGTGTGGGGGGGTTTTTTGCTTGTTTTTTTTAAGGATTGCATTCGTCCGATTTAATTGCAATTGGGAGCAAGCCCTATATTTGAAACTATGCAGCATAAAAAAAGCTCATCGTGGGAACGTAGCTTTATATTGTGAACTCTTTGTCTTAGGGCATGGGCACACAGAATATTTCCAGCAGATTTTTCTGCAGCAAAAACCAGACTGTTCGCAGGAAAAATGCTGCAGAAAATGCATGTTTTTTCTTAACCCCCCCCCCCCCCCAGTCATTTGCGGGTGGGTGAAAAATGCTACAAAAACGCAGCGTGTGAACAATCCCTTAATGTACAGTCTATGGTTTCTAGGGATGTGCAGAAGCAAAAGGACCTTTCTTGCAGGATGTGTCATGACATAAGTCAGTTACCACCGATCGTATGTAGCATCCCTGCATAATTCTGTGCGTCAGGGGACACGAGAGAAGCTGTCATTTTGTCAAGTGTTTTCTTCTCTGTAGCCCGTAGGAAAGGTGTCGGAGCTCGCCTCCTGGTAACTTTAGGGTGTATATTCAGATAGATCCCACAAGGTAGAAGAGTTTCATTCCAAATAATAAACTAGCAAAATTTACTCAGTTGGGTTTAAGTCTAGGTTTATCAATTTGTGTCTTTGTTTTATAAAAAAATATTATGCTAAAGTTGTCCACTACTTGGACAACTTCATGTCATAGCCCTCGCTTGGCCCCCATAAAATATTAAAGCTTATACTTTCCTCCCATGCTGGCGCAGTTCCGGCGTTGTCACCACTTGCTCTCAGGGCTCCCGCACTGTTGTTGTGACACGTGACCCCAGTGCCCAATTAGCGCTGGCATCATTGTCCCCGCCTCCTGCCGAATTGAGCAGGAAGAGGAAGTCCAAGATCAGCTGCAGCCTTGACTTCCCCTTCATGTTCGATTTGTCCAAAGGCGGAGACAGTGACACCAGCGCTGATTGGGTGCCTCGAGTCACAACAACCGTACGAGAGCCCCGGGATGGCGAGTGCTGACACCGCTGGAATAGCGCCGCCACGGGAAGTGAGTATAGGTTTTATTATTTTATGGGGGCCAAATATTTTGATCAAGAAGGGTTTGTCCTAGTAGTGGACAACCGCTTTAATATTCTAAATATAAACTTAGAACATTTCACAAAAAATTTAATTAAATGTTAAAAAAAACTTAAGTAATAGAGCTCAAATTATTAGTGCGGCAAGGTGTGGTCATTTGACTTATTCCACAGCACCGCAGGTAATGTTAAATCATAGGCCGGGGTTCACTCGAGCGTATAAATCTAATCGTCCAATTTTCATCCAAGAAAAACGTTGGTGGTCAATACGTAATCCATTTCTATACACCAGCAGACAGCAGTTATTACCAATTTACAAAACAAAATACGATTTTTATGTTGAAGAATTGCACTGTATCTGTAAATATCGGATTCTTTATATGGTGGCTTCATATGAGATCCAACTGAACGGTGTAGGCTCATCCAACTGAAAATAGTGCAGGCTGTGATTTTCTTTGGGTTTTTTTACATGCTCAGATTTGACGTAAAAATGCTCAGTTGGACAGGCTGGTAGAAGAACATTGGTCCTAGTGCTATCCTTTTTTCTTGGAATGAAAAATACATTCGTTTGAAGCTACTCTTATAAAGACATGGGGTACGTCCACATGGGATGGAAATGCTATAGATTTTCAGTTCAGATTTAGATATGTAAAATGTGCAGCAGAATTCAATAGAGGCAACGTGGAGTGGCTTAAAACAAATCTTATCCACAGGCTGCTGAAATTGGGCTGGAGGGTGCGTTATTTTTTGTGTTTTTTTTTTTTTCTTTTTAATCTGTAAAATGTTAAGTTCTATTGCTGGATATTCCCCCACTGACATCAAAATCTGTATTAAAATTCTGTTGCGGAGATTTTCTGCAACCGAATGCCTTGCTGAAAATCTACCATAAAGGCTATGTTCCCACGATGAGTTTTTTTTATTGCTGCATATTTTTGTAAAAATGAAAGTAACCTATTTTGCTTAATGGGTGCAGAAAATTTGCAAAAGCAAAAACTCACCAATAACCCATTGGGGGAACGTCTCCTAAAAGGAAAACTCAGCTCTTCTGCATCTATGCTTTACATCTTGCGCACAAATGAGCGGTTTGGGCCATTTTGGAAACATATTGTGAGTTATTCTCTCTGTAAAGTTACATTCCCCCCTGAATGAAGAACGCTATCTCTTCGTATGTAGTCTGCAGATAAAAAAAATCTGTGTACACCATGGTATTTTGGTATGTGGTCTGAATGTGGTCTACGTAGATCTCAATATGCTGTATTGGGGTGCATGCACACATTGTGGATTTGATGCAGAATTTCCACTAAATTTTCATATCAAAATCCACGCTCACTTAATGCAGTTTTTATTAGGTTTTTCTTCATTTTTGCACTGCATAATGTAAAATGAAGACTGTAATGAAACCTTCATTCAGAATTGACACAAAGTTTGCACCTCAGCTCAATTCAAGTGGGGAAAATGTATGCAAAGGATAGATGAGATTCCATAAATCTAAACTTTTCTGGTATTTTATTGCTCTGCGACTTTTCATTCACACAAATCTGCACCGTGTAAATTTTTCCCTTTACAATGCAGTCAGAAGTAAATGAGAACCCAATATATAGTAAATGATGCCTTTTAGAACAGTTTAGCGCTGCCGCACATTTACTGCTCCCTCTTGTGGAAAACGGGTAGCACAACTCCTGAAATTATGAAAAATCCTGAAATAATTGAAGTCTGAAAAAGAAATGCAAAGACATAAAGTTCTCTGCAAAACCTTTTATTTGGCCGATGGCCATCTCTCACCAATCGACCCCCTCCATAGAAATGCACGCTCAGTTCATTCAGTCATGAATGTGTTCTCAGGGACAAGGGAGTGCACAGCTGCTAGACTCCATTTCTGGTTACATATCTGACCACCTGAAAGTAAAAGGATCGGGCTCTTGAAAAGCAACTGTCTTATGCTTATCTTCTGGGAAGTTAGGGGTGATACTCGGCACATCTCTGGACACGGTGGATGACCCCATTGTAAAGCGTGCAGGACAGTAGTCATGTGTGAGGGGCTTCTGTGTTCCCGCACCCTGCAAATAAAGTGTCTTAATTCCTGTGTGAGATGGTACACTCACATTTTGACTGCAGGCCTCCTCTGTCTCCACAATTACATATCCAGGGACATCAGCACATAAATCAGGGGACACTCGCTTCATTACAAACAGTTCCACTTAACTTGGCATCTTGAGTTCAACTGCAGTTACAGCACAGCATGTTTCCACGTTCTGTTTGTTTTCCCTGAGCTATCCCTTTCCTCACTTGCATCTCTGGGCCCTGGGATACTCCATCCAGCTTCACAGTTTCCACGAGTCATGGGTTTTCCCTGTCCAGCTTCCTTTTGTTGGAAGGGAACAAGGCACTCTTCCCAGTGCCTAGTTCTGGCCATAGGCCCCGTATGTTATAAGAATGTCCACTGAAGACAGTTGCTGGCATTCTCATACTGCCAAACAGTCTGTAACTATTGTGCCTTCCAGCCCCCTGGCCTTAAAGTACTGCTAACACTTTATCTATCTCAGATCTAATCTCCAACTCTCATCTCCCCTTATTAACTAACCCTGACACCTCTCATGATTGAGCTGCTCCTAACCTGTTAACTGTTCCTAAACCTGTGCATACCTACTTCTTGAACCTACTGTGCCCACAACTGCACTTTACCTACCTTATATCTGATACTAACGCTATACTTTGCTATCCTAAGCTTGAGTCATGAGTAAGACTGCCTACTGCAGTCGAAACGTGTTGACTGGGTCATGTTGAACATGTAAATTTTTCTTTTGTTTGCACTATATTTCCTGTTGAACCGGACTCCAATTTTTTTCTATTTTCCTTGATGTGAGGCCAGGGCGAGGCCGGTGTCTGAGCCCCAGGTGGATGAGCATAGAGCAACTGGGTGAGCTGGAATTAACTTTTTAGAATCCTAAGCATATCCCTAAATTTTCCTTTTATTCCTAATCTCCGTCCTCCAGCTGTGAGGTCAGCCTGAACAGTCAGAGAGCTGAAAGACAGAGCAGCGCACAGTGGTGGAACGGGGACAGGTGAACATCGCAAGTGTTGGGGGCCTGAGTGACGAGAGGTGAGTATGCGATTTTTTTTTTTTATTTTTTTTTAATCGCAGCAATAGCATATGGGGCATAATCTATGGAGCATCTTATAGGGCCATCAACCTTTATGCCGCATTGCATGGGGCAAATGTTTCTATGGAGCATCTTATGGGGCCATAATCAACCTTTGTACAGCATTATATGGGGCACATTTTTGTATGGAGCATCTTATGGGGCTCATCATGAACTTTATGGAGTATTATATGGAGCTCCTGATTCAATATGGATATTCAAAAGCACTTAACCTACTGATGTCTCAATTAATTTTACTTACCTTTATTGGTATCCATTTTTAGTTTTGAAATTTACCAGTAGCTGCTGCATTTCCTACCCTAGGCTTATACTCGAGTCATTAAGTTTTCCCAGTTTTTTGTGGCAAAATTAGGGTGCTCAGCTTATACTCGGGACAACTTATACTCGAGTAAATATGGTAAGTAGTTATAAGACCCTATAACATCCCAATTACTTTACAATATATTAACCATGCACATTGGTGCCTATAAGGTTCTATGCACAATAAAACACATTTTTTCAAAATGCAGAACATAACCGTTTTCTTAATAATGGAGAAGCGTATGACCGTCCCTGTCACACTCTTACACCATCAAAATCAATGTTTCAGCCGATGCACTTTATCTGATATGTGCTAATGCACACTATGGTATGCCAGTTGTATGGAGTTGTTAACTTTGGTAATATATATATATATATATATATATATATATATATATATATATATATATATATATATATATATATATATATATATATATATATATATATATATATATATATATATATATATATATATAGCATCGTGATTACTCGCTAATCCCGCTCCCTGCACAGTAGCTCCGCCCCCCACCACATCACCACACGTAATCCCGCCCTCCACCCCATTACCACACACAATCCCGCCCTCCACCCCATTACCACACACAATCCAGCCCCCCACCACATTACCACACACAATACGGTCCCCCCACCACATTAAATCCTGCCCCCACCACATTACCACACATAATCCTGCCCCACCATACTACCACACACAATCCCACCCCCCACCACATTACCACACACAATCCTGCCCCCCACCACATTACCACACATAATCCGCACCACATTACCACACACAATCCCGCCCCCCCACCACAGTACCACACACAATCCCGCCCCCACCACATTACCACACATAATCCCGCCCCCTCACCACATCACCACACATAATCCCACCCCCACCACATCCTCACAGATAATCCCGCCCCCCACAATACCACACATAATCCTGCCCCCACCGCATTACCACACATAATCCCGCCCCACCATTACCACATATAATCCCACCCCATCATATTACCACACATAATCCCACCCCCCACCACATCACCACAGATAATCCCGCCCCCCACAATACCATACAGAATCCCGCCCCCAACACACTACCACACATAATCCCGCCCCCCAACACATCACACATAATCCTGCCCCCCACCACATCACCACACATAATCCCGCCCCCCCACCACATTACCACACATAATCCCGCCCCCCACCACATTACCACACTTAATCCCGCCCTCCACCACATTACCACAGATAATCCCGCCCCTCACCACATTACCACAATTATTGTTATTAACTTCATTTTAAGTTAATTTACCACCTGTGTAAGCGCTATTGAATGTTGTCATTATTTACTTTAGTTTAATCACCAGCAGCGTTAATTAGATAGCAATGAGTGTGCCGAGTGTTAGCTGGCTTGAAACAGCTAGTTTGTGCATAAATCTCAAGTGGCTGAATACCATGCTGACACTTAAAGGGAACATGCCAGCTCGCTTTTACATACGGAATTAGTGGTATGGACATATCAATATATGCCAGCCAATAAAAAAAATGATACTTTTTTGTAGAAATTCCACGTGCCTGTCTTGACAAGCGCAGCATAGAAGCTGTAGCCTAAAGTGCACTGGGGGTGTGTCAGAGCACTTGGTCTGTTTCTTCCAGGTACAGTGACACACCCCAATGCGCTTCCAGCCTGATTTACATGCTGCTTTTACACTAGATTTCCGATGACTGGCACATCAGATTTCTAGGAAAAAAAGGTATAATTTTTATTAGGGAACAAGTGCCTATGCAGTCACACAACCATTAAAGGGGATATCGCTTATCAGGTTTCTAAAAGTACATATTTTCAAAAAACCTATTTGGGAGCTTACAGAATTTAAAGGGAACCTGTCACTGTGAGAATGCAGCCCAATCCGCAGACACCAGGTTATAGAGCATATATAGTTTTGCTAGAAAAGATTTTTGCAAAACCTGATCAGTTAATCCTCTGCTCTTTCTGGGATAATCAGTCCAGAGGGCTGGCCTATCGGGCAGTTGGAGTGTTGATCTGTGACTGTTGCTTGGGGTTTTGGCAGCGAGCAATTTCTCATCCTCTCCTATTTGTTTTTTCTCTCTGATGTTCCTGTTCTCTGAGTGCATATTTTGTATGTTTGGAACTTTCATTTATCCCTGTACGTCCTCCCTTATTAGATTGGTTGGTTGGTGTGTGTGTTTGTGTATATATTTATTTATACACACACTATTACTCCCCACTTCCTTGGATAAGGAATGGGACAGATATATGGCTCATTCAGGAGTTCCGCAAGGTACGTGGCCATGTCGTCTTCGCCATCAGAAATAATCTGGGAGCAGGAATAGCTAGAGTGCCCCTTCGGTTGGGGACAGGGAAGGGTCCCCTGGTCCTGGGTGTTCAGACAAGAGTTGTGACATTAGGAGGACTCCATAGGACCTTTTTGACTTCGACCCCACCTGATCCATTGTCAGAAGTTTTATATAGAAAGATGTGGGATAAAAGGTAAACACCTGATCCTTTTGCTCTCTGGAGATAAGCCGCTGCCAGACGTATCTGGCAGCAGCTTACTCTTTCTCTCCATTGGAAACATATGCACACTTGGCCAAAAGGAGCATTCATGTGTCTGGGGGAGCTATCAACAGACAGAAATCTGAGGGTCAAAACACAGAGCGACATATGCGTGGCCTCCTCTTAGATGCTTTTCACCTTGATGTTCATCATGGAGGGTGCATAGTGGAGTCTCCTAGGTACTGGCAGGCAAAGACAGAAAAGAGCCCCTATGACATAACTGTATATGGGCCTTTGCAGCCCAAAAGCTCATCAAAATGCATTATCACCTGCATTGGAGCTGGAAATGGGCTCCCTTACCTCTCGGGTCCCTGTGTAGCTGTATGGGTTGCACTAATGTGTCCACTAAACTCCTCAAAGAACTTGCCCCTGGCTGCTACTTTCTTGCAAAGATTATAGCTGACTAATGGGTATCCCTCTAAAAACCTGGGTCTGATGAGATGATCACTTCTAACAAAAAACTACTATAGAAGACAGCATCTTTAAAACCTAGACATATTTTCAGGCCATAAGTTGGAGAAAAATGTTCTATCCAAAGAATAGTTCGTAATTTGTTAATCGATGGGTGTCCGACTTCTTGGACCTATTATGTACTCTGATTTCTCCAGCAGCCCAATAGAGAATGATTGAAGCTGCAGAGGAGAATCCAACCTTCCACTCCATTTTATAATGGGTATAAAAGCACCCTATTCAGCCGATCAGTACGGGTCCCATTGGTTTGTTCTTCACTGATCAATAAGTTATCTTGTGGATAGATGGTAACTTATTTCACCATACCACCCCTCTAATGGATCGAAATGACATGCAAGTTATAAACGAAATTGTTAGCCATGCTTGAAAAGATGTCACTATGTGGAACTTGTCTTATGGACAAGTGCCAACAAATGTTTGGCTATATCTCTGAAAAGTAAGTGCCCTATAGTACCTTACCACCGCTATAAATACTGATAATTACTGGTTATTATGGGAGGAATGTAAAAGTAAGAACTTGTCTTGAGCCTCCATTGTCCTTGTTCAAGATAATTAAGTTTCAGACTACTTCTTCTTTTGAAGCCTAGAGGGATAATCTGCTGTACGACTGCACGTACAGGTCAACCACGCAGGTGTTGCGTAGCTGCCAACAAGGGATTTACAAGGGATGAAAATCCTGAACCAGGGACCCCCTGTATACTCATAATTCACTAATAGGGGATATAAAAAGGTTTTTCTAAACTATACACTCCATCTAGAAGAGAACTCTTTTCCTACACTATTGACATTTGGGCCTATAGCAGGGTCAGATTTCCTTAGGTGGCCCTTGAGCCCAAAGTCGGGTTCTCACACGAAGATGGTGCAAGGATGGGCATAGACACCGGGTTAACTGAAACTGAGTTTACTCAAAATGAGACGGGACAGAGGAGCGGTTATAGTCCTGTATAGCCGCCACACTTGTACCCATATATAACAATGTTGGCACAAATCTTTGTGGCTATTGTTCACTCCTGGAGAGTAGAGTTTTGCAGTTGCACAGGAACAGTCTCTTAACGTGGCAGTTACTCTACTAGACAGTGGCACTGGGCACAGTGGTTACGGTATTTACTGGCATTGTCACATTAAGGACTCATTATTGGTCTGAGCGTGATGTGACAAAATATTACATCACACTCAGGCTGATGTTATGCAATGGGGCCATGCGCATTGATCCAATAGCACTTGGCCATGCAATCACAGGCATGTCTTCTGGGCTAAGGTAATACACCTTTATGATATGTGCAACGTTCACGATAAGGATAGGAGTATTGTATGATGCTATTGGCACTTTTTACTTTATTAAATCTTGGTATATCCTTTTCCTATCTTATTTATTGCTTTATTTTTATGGAGCCATAATTATGATTCATCATTTGCACAGAGCATTTACCTTTTCATAATCTGTCTGGAGCAATTGAGTATAGGTTTTTTTTTTATATTGGGTATGTTTTTTTTGGTCCCCCTTTCTTGGGTATTTTAGTGTAATAGTTGACATGTGGTTTTTATTATTATCATTTTAAGAATATTTCTAATAAATGTTACATTTGATTCTATATATTGTTCGCTTCATTCTGCCTGCAGTTTAATTACTGCTTGTTATGTGTTGTTGTATTGTTTGGAAGTGCCATTAATCACATTGGTAGGACAATTTTTGGTGTAACATTGTATGCTCCTGTTAAAGCCTGATCTGTCTTCTCCCCCACCTCATGAGGCATGGGACACACATGTAAGGTAAACAAGACACAAAACCGGGAAAACAGAAAGCTACAAACACTCACCAAAGGTAAAGAGGTATATAGGGAAGGATAGGAATGTACCAACCAAATGGTACTAGGACAATGAGGGAAGCATACACCCAAAAATGGCACGCAATGATCTCCAATTCAGCTAATCATCTCCAAGGAGCTAGGAAACAAATATAGAAACAAAGGATTTTTCCGGCACAGGAGTCCTTTTCTTAAAAAATAATTATCTTTATTCAGACATCTTCATCAGTAAAAACAGTGCATACGGGGGGACCCCCAACGCCTGATGCGTTTTGGTCCTTTCTCAAAGGCTAGGAAGTAAAGCTTTCACTGGCAAGGAAGACAAGGTCTAGCCAGGTTTTATGAGGAGAGGTAATGACCAGATCAGAAGCAGCTGAAATGGAGCTGCAAGTTTTTGACCAGCATAGAAAGGGTAATTAACTCTTTAGCACCAAAGGAAACCAAATCCATTTAATATGGAACACAAACACACATGCTAAATGGAAGATCTGTTATTAACAATACATAGTGATCTTCTAACCCCTGGTCTCCCAGGAGGATGTGACACTCTGGCCACATCATCATCCAGAGTTTCTAGCCAGAGTTCCTATCGCAGACATGTTTTCTCAACACAGGCAGTTGTGAGGTGGACATTCTGGCATGGACGGTTGTGCACAGGTCATTTTAGGTCCATTCTCTGTGTATTTGCCTGGTAGTCAACCTCGACCAGCCTGCATACCCACACAGTGCTCATATCTCATACACGGTAGAATTTACATGCCTGTAACGAAGATGGCAATCACTGGACAAGGACATCATGGTCAGAAGAATAGCAGGAATAAGGCATAGAGGAAGATCAGCAACCTGATGGCTTGATACTAACAAGATAACTGTGGAGAAAAACCTGGTGAACCTATCTAAGCATGCCCAAGATCGAGATTCCTACAGATAGTTCATCCATCAAGTCACCATAGCTCGAGAGAGAGCCGAAAGACTTAAAAAAAAAAAAAGTAGAATAAAAGATTATACACCATTTTCACAAAAGATGCCAAGTTACCTAAAAGGCCAATGCCCACTTTACCTAATCCGAAAGACCAGGGGAACATGAATGCACCATACCAACTTATAATTGATCATCGTGTGATATTTTATTACATTATTTAACACAATAAATTATTCAAGGACACATTTTATTATAAGGAGGTTGCATAGAATTTTTAAATAAACCCTCTTTCAAGTTCTTTGCTTTGGCCATGAAAAGTGAGAGCTGCTGTGAGCACAAAATGTTGATGTTTGTGCCACTCGGACCTTTAATCCAAACTTGGTGGCAGTTGAGGTCATGAAGCCAACTTTGATTACCGGCTAACATCCTTAGGAACAACTTTATGCCCCAAAACGTGAAAATTAAAATTATGGGTCAATAATAAAATATAGAAATTTATTATTTTTATTATTATTATTTATTATTATAGCGCCATTTACTCCATGGCGCTTTACAAGTGAGGAGGGGTATACATAATAAAAAGTACAATAATCTTAAACAGTACAAGTCACAACTGGTACAGGAGGAGAGAGGACCCTGCCGCGAGGGCTCACAATCTACAAGGGATGGGTGAGGATACAGTAGGTGAGGATAGAGCTGGTCATGCAGCAGTTTGGTCGATTGGGGTTTAATATAGTGATTATCTGCTTAAAAAGGGGGGCACAGGGGTTGCTGGTGATTTTCGTATGATGTATGAGGTTGGCAAACTTTAAGTGGTTTTCCCATGGACTCTGACAATCGCTGAATATGCGGAGTACGGGAACTTTACAGAAGGTTGGGTTCTCTTGCAGCACAAGTCTTATAGATTTAGTCATAGCAATGATAAGAAATTGGCGAACCACAAGCAAGACAATGAAAATCAATGTACCGTTTGACACTGTACATCATGCCTTGTAATTTTAGGAAGCAACTTATCTATAATAATGCATTCCTGTGCTATTTTTAATCTATATAGTAGAAAAGAAATTATATCCACATTAGAACAATAATAAAAAGCAAAACTTGTCAGCTAGTTGTATACTACGCAAAACCAATGTATATAAGGTGCTGCAACTTAAAACTTTAGAATTAAATAGGTTCCTGTAAGGGGATTGTTGATCTTTTGGAGCCAATAAATATTTTACATATAAATGCATATATTTGGGACTAAAAAAAATCATTTTTTTTCAGTCTCAGATCACTTATATTGAGTGTGGCCATGTACATCTAGTTGGCATGTGACCACATGCACACGAATAACATACTTGCGGTCTTGTGCCCGCCATGCTCACTCCATGCTGTGAGTATTTACAAGTCTGCAGTCACATTGAGTGACTGCAGACTTTTACTCAAGCTTGGACAACACTTTTTAACATTGGTAACAATGGATATTTGTCATGCACAATGTGGGAAAGACTAAGCGCAACATGAAAGGATGAGGGGAAGGAAGCCCAGACACTAGGGAAAGAGTGAGTGGAGACCCCAAGGCAGATCTAATAACTCCTTAACTGCCCTACCATCCCTAAATTGGTTCCTCACCAATCGCCGAGCAAGAACTTAAGCCCTGTATCTCCCTAGAGCTGAGCCCTGGATAGGGAGGGGGTGGGATATGCACTAGTCAGTCCCCACTGGAAATTAAAAGGTAGACAGACAAGGGAAATAAACTTAGCTTGAGCAAATGCAGAGAAGTGGCACCAAACGTCCTCAAACCGCTCCAGAGAGGAAGTTAGCTGACTGCTATAGCTCCGAGCCTTCACAAGGGAAAAATGTGAATATCACCAGTGACTCTGCAGCAGACTGGGGATTTATAGACACCCAGGGCCAGATTTGTCAACTAGAGCCAGAGGGAGGTTGCTGCTGTGTTCAAGATTCAGAAGGATTAAGGTGTCTGTAATGCCAAACTCAGAGACCTACAGCAGCCAGATGCAGAGCAAGAGTCTGTTGCATCTGACACACCCATAACACTATTGTTTCATAAACAAGAATGTTACCAGCATCATCCCTCAGCAAAGAGAGACCTCAATTCTGATCAGAAGTGAAAGGTGTAGTTAAACTTTTTTACATGCTGTGACTTAGCATTTTCTAACATGCTGTGATTGATGTTGTCTTTTTTCTTCTCTATATGATCCAGACCATCTTGACCACTTCTTCTAGCCACTCTTCTCTGCTTTCTTCCCCTTTCTTTGTGTAAGAAATGTATTTATTCCACTTGGTTCAACATTGATGGGGTAAGCATAGTACCCTTAGTCAGACACTAGATGGGGGGCAATATTATACATAGTTATGTAGAAGGGGCTGTCTGTGTCAAGAGGAAAGTGTCCTCCTGTTTCAAGTGAGTAAGGGCCTAGTGCCCATGCAAGGCAGACAGCTCCGCAACGTTCAAGCATTATACCCAGACATTCAGAGTCCAGATGGACAGCAAGTACAGCGGAGGCAGCAGTATAACCTCAGTTTGGTACAGAAGCTAGAGAAGTGTTCCTTCACCAGTACAGGGACACAGGTCGCTCACCATGTGGCAGATCATTGCTTGGGCTGATGCCCTCCGTACCGGCCCGAAACGGACGAGAGAATACTCGGGTGTCGTGAGCTAGCACAGGGAGGATGCTGTGTTATCGCAGGAGGCAATATGACCCTATAATGTACTGCAGGACTTAGGAGAAAGCCTAGGGAGAACGGAGAACGGGAACTGTGTGCAACCTGATGTTGATGATGTAACTGTCAAGAATGTGCTGCGACAAGCAAATAGTAAATTTCATCTTTTTAAGTTTGAAAAGGACTCTGCCTCTTATTGTGCAACAGAAGCAGCAGAACTCCAGCCAGCCCAATGGGACCCACATGGTGCAGAGGGTGAAGCGAAATGGATGCTACAGAAGGGACATTGTTTATATGTAACTGGGGGCCAGGGCACGTGTGACCAGATGTTCTCAGCCATGACTATGACCCTGGCTCGGCCTTTACATGTACACTGCACGCTGTGAGGACTCTCAGTCCGGCAGTGAGCAGTCATGTGACTGCAAGTATGTAATTTGCATACTTTTGTTCCTCTGGATAAAAGTATGCTCCACAATGTACCTTTTAATTAAAAGCTGTCCTATACTGTGGCCCAAAATGCCCCCAAACCCACCAATAAAGTTATGGCTCTCTTGCCAATCGTGCCATGCACACACTTGGCCGCTGCCAGGCGGGTGTTCTCTGGTCTCTTCAGTATCACCTGGTCAACAAAGAGATTGAGCTTGTTGGGAAAAATTAAAGGGTAAATGAATGTAGAGGACTGAGAAGTAAAAGGAAAATTCGGAGGATGCAAACTGAAAATGGCGTCCCTCTAAAACAAAAGTTGCGTTTATTCTGTGCTTCAAGGGGTTAACAGAAGAAAAGACCATAATCTGACCTACATCAAACTTCAAAGTAGTACAATATCACCCATCAATTAAAGGGGAAGGAGGGGCATAAATCAAATAAAGTTAACATTTTAAATATTATATTAAATAGTACAATAAAAATATGATTTGCCACAAAAAAATCTTTTAAAATCAGAGGGTATCCCAATTCAAAACAGGGCAGCAATGTGGCAAATAGAATATGATAAATATAAGCAGCATTAAAGGATCTTAGAAATAATTAGTATGACCTTATATCCCACAGACATTATTTGAAGTCTAAAAATGTACAAAAATTGCAATAAGGTGCAAAGTGCCCAAGTCATATAAGGACCTTAGAGTCACTGTAAGTAATTGAAATGCACCTTAAAAATTTAAGGAGATATAGTCATAATACTTTGCAAAAAGCTGCATGTTAGAAGCACATTAAAGGCTCGTATAGTATAGCTTACTAAGTGCACAACTCATGAGTATAAAAAAACAAGTGGTTAATGAATGATCTGTCTATTACATCGTGCACAGAGAAGCAGACAGAACTTTGATGCCAGTGCGTAATACCCTGTCCCGTGCCACCACCTCGACAGCGCCGTTTCGCCTACCAGGATTCTTCCATATGGGGGCAAGTCAATCAATAAATCAATAAACTTCAGTAGACAGAAGTTTCAAAGATTACAATAGTCCCATCAATGGGACTTGCTAAGATCGGCTGTTATTTTGAGGACCCTTCTACTGAAAGGGAATTGTCCAACATGGACGTATTGTTAAAGTACTAGCAAAAAGGGTTGTGTTTCTCTTTTGTAATAATAATAAAAAATAATATATATAATGTATGTATCTTTCCTCATAGACTGAGGACTAGTGATCATGCAAACAAATCCAGCTACACCAATGGTTCACACTTATCCAGCGATCATCACAAGATGCCCCTGGACATTGGCCAAAATGTTTCTAGTCTGGCTCAGTTTCTTGCTGAATGGCTTGGCAGTAATCAAACCCACAACCCTTCCAGTTAGACAATGGGGAGAACTGAAACAGTTTGCTCAGCTTATTTTCTACCCAGTATCCATTCATTGTGTTATTCGTACCAAGAGAATAGCAAACAAATCTAACTAATCCTCAATAAATGAGCCTTCATTTACTGGTATAAATGACAGCGGATGTGTAGAATTACCTCTAAATAACAAAAATAACCACAAGTTCATATTATACTGCAGCTCATTGACTTATGCAATAGGGGTTGTGACTGAATACACTTTTCGGATGTACTATGACAAAGAATGAATTAAGGGAGGTGATACAGTTTACAGAAAGTGAGTAAGAAAATCAAAAGTGATTAAAGAGAAGGAAAAGATAAAGCACAAAGGAAAAGGGTGATTTAAAGAGAAGGGGCAAAAAGAAAGTGAGAGATAAAGAACAGAGAGAAAGGAAAAGAGAGATTTAAAGAGCAAAAAAAGAAAGGAGAAAAAAGTAAGAGTGGAAGGGAAGAAGCAGGAATTAAAAATAATTGTTGCAGGAAAGGGAACACAAATGTATTTTTGTGGTTCTATGTAGAGACGAACGAATCTTTTAAGGTTCGGCTGGGATCGGCGAACTTCCTGATGTTCACCGAACTTATCCAAACTCCATTGAATTCAATTGGAGGCAAAACCAAACACATAGACCACACCTTCAGGGGGCTCAAAAACTGTCCAAACAGCTCAAACTAGAGACAGCCACCAGGAAAAGTGGCATCAATTGACCAAGTGTATAAATAGTATAATTGTGCAGCATGGATGAATGGGACAGGGCTTGGAGCAGCATTTCTAGCTTAGGCATTGATCAGTAACAGGTGGATGAATGAGAGGTGTAGTCCTTGTGCTGTGAGAGCCCTGCCAAATTCAGGAAACTCGCATGAAGGAGATTCAACTTGGAGTCCAAACATTTCCAAAAATTAGAGCAGACACCAGGAAAAGTGGCATCAATTGACCCACAGAGGAAACTTTATAATGGCGCAGGATGAATGGGACAGCGTCTGGCCCAGCATTTCTAGCTTAAAAATTGATCAGTATGAGGTGGATGAGTGACAGGTGTAGGACTGGTGCTCGGAGACCCCTTCCACTACAGGCAACCGACCAGATGAAGACCCAACTTTGGAGTCTCCACATTTCAAAAAGTTATCTACAATGCATCTACAAGGCTGCCATAGAGAGGGAGTTGAGTTGCCCATCCAGTAAAAGAAGTTGTCTTTGGAAACGACGAGCTGGTGTTTGCTCAGTAGAGCTGGTTCCCCTCTTTTAACCAGCTGTTTCACAACCATAGGCCCAGACCTATCGGTCACCTGTCACTAAATTAACAATCAGTGTTTATTTGCCGAGATCGTGTGGCTGGATCACACAATTGGCACAAAGGATTTAGATGCTGAAGTGGCGTCTTGTGGCTGCACCACAGGATTAGCACTCAAGATTTATATGTGGGAAGGTCGATCTAGCACAGGATCCTATCTATCTAAACTAGCTGAGAAAAAAACCGCCTAGCTAACTGACTACTTGCAGCAGCAGCCTCACTACGCTGTTACATCCCGAAGCCGCATGTCAGTTTTTTATATCGAGAGGGACATGTGAGTTTGGCAGCCAATGACACAGGCCCTTATGCCTGGATGTAGTGGATGGTTTCTGAGCCCTGATTGGCTGCCGGAATCTGACACATTAAGTAAATTTAAAAGAAAGTCTGCCGCTCCTCTGACTACCACACCCATCCCCGCTCATCATACAGCACCACTATCCTAGCCAAACTCCTAACAATACCATTAAACTCTATAATTTACCAAACTTGGGCTCAATTTTGTCAATTTTGAGGAACATGCTTGGGAATCCGAACACTAATGCGAATGTGCAGGGTTCGTGCCAAATTTTGAGATTGTTGAACAAGATCGCTTAACTCTAGTCCTATATGGTCTTTAAAAAAAATTATAAATGTGAAAACCAGACTTTTTTTAAATTTTTTTTTTAGATTTTTCTACAACATAAAAAAATATAAATATAAAAAACATAGGATCTGCGAATCATGTAAGAGGCAGAAATATTTGAATAACCGAAAGAAAATTTTAGAACACTTAAATTTCGAATGCAGAAGAAAAAAATGGGCAAAAATAGCTTTGTTTTTTAATTGGTTAAACAAGAAAAAATATATGCATAGAAGGTAACCCCTTAGCATGGGTTACATTTTAATAAAAAAAAAAAAAACTTTTCTCTCCACACTGACTTTTCATGTTTTTTTTCCCCCTCATACTGGGCTTATTCAAAAAAGACGATGAGATCGTAAATTATTATAAATGCCTCCGAGTACCACAAGTCTCGCTAACGCCAATGTTGTCAAAGTAGAATACCTGCAGAGTAACAGAGCATTACATTTACATCTTTCTACCTTGACATTATATTTTAGTCAATTTGATCCCGTCACGCAAGACAACAATGCTTTGACTTCCTATAAACCTGACCTGGACTTGACTTGACCTCAGACAGGAAGAGCGTGCCGTCCCTATATAGATTATTGGAGATAATGCGCTAGACTTTACAAACATGTCAGACACCGAGGGAGCCGGAACTGACCTGCTCAACGAGTCTCCATCTCTATATCTTCACATTTTATTAAAGAAACGTTACCTGGGAAAAGTGATGTATTTGGTGAAGAATATTCATAAAGAAGATGTAAAATGTTAGAAGTGTAATCCTGGCTACATGAAAATCTTGGAGCTTCTCTTTAAAAAACTGGCCATACACATAAGATGTTTGTCAGCTAAATTGTCTGCCCATTCATTGTGTAGGGTGGCCTCCAAACTCTTCCCAGATGTTGGGGATGGTGGTGTTTTGGGTAGCTAAATTCTCAAAGAAAATAAGCATTCTGACAGCAGCTTTCTCCCTTCATCCTACTGAAAAGGCATGCACGCTCAGTCAAGCTGAGGATGCATGCAATAAAGGGTCAAGAGTAGTGTTGAGCGATACCGTCCGATACTTGAAAGTATCGGTATCGGAAAGTATCGTCCGATACCGGCAAAGTATCGGATCTAATCCGATACCGATACCCGATACCAATACAAGTCAATGGGACTCAAGTATCGGACGGTATTCCTGATGGTTCCCAGGGTCTGAAGGAGAGGAAACTCTCCTTCAGGCCCTGGGAACCATATTAATGTGTAAAATAAAGAATTAAAATAAAAAATATTGCTATACTCACCTCTCCGAGGGAACCGGCAGCGTTGTTTGCTTAAAATGCGCGCTTTTCCTTCCTTCCGTGACGTCACGGCTTCTGATTGGTCGCGTGCCGCCCATGTGGCCGCGACGCGACCAATCACAGCAAGCCGTGACGTAATTTTCAGGTCCTTCTAGGCATTCAGTATTTTAAAATTACGTTCCGGCTTTGTGATTGGTCGCGTCGCGGTCACATGGGCGACGCGACCAATCAGAAGCCGTGACGTCACGGGAGGCAGGAGACGCGCGCATTTTAAAATGTGCGCGTGTCCAGCCTCCCGTGACGTCACGGCTTGTGATTGGTCGCGTCGCCCATGTGACCGCGACGCGACCAATCACAAAGCCGGAACGTAATTTTAAAATACTGAAGGACCTGAAATTACGTCACGGCTTGCTGTGATTGGTCGCGTCGCGGTCACATGGGCGACGCGACCAATCACAAGCCGTGACGTCACGGGAGGCAGGAGACGCGCGCATTTTAAAATGTGCGCGTGTCCAGCCTCCCGTGACGTCACGGCTTGTGATTGGTCGCGTCGCCCATGTGACCGCGACGCGACCAATCACAAAGCCGGAACGTAATTTTAAAATACTGAAGGACCTGAAATTACGTCACGGCTTGCTGTGATTGGTTGCGTCGCGGCCAACATGGGCGACGCGACCAATCACAAGCCGTGACGTCACGGGAGGCTGGACACGCGCACATTTTAAAATGCGCGCGTCTCCTGCCTCCCGTGACGTCACGGCTTGTGATTGGTCGCGTCGCCCATGTGACCGCGACGCGACCAATCACAAAGCCGGAACGTAATTTTAAAATACTGAATGCCTAGAAGGACCTGAAAATTATGTCACGGCTTGCTGTGATTGGTCGCGTCGCGGCCACATGGGCGGCACGCGACCAATCAGAAGCCGTGACGTCACGGAAGGAAGGAAAAGCGCGCATTTTAAGCACAGAACGCTGCCGGTTCCCTCGGTGAGGTCCAGGCTGCATCGGAGAGGTGAGTACAGCAATATTTTTTATTTTAATTCTTTATTTTACACATTAATGTTGTTTCGATACCGATACCCGATACCACAAAAGTATCGGATCTCGGTATCGGAATTCCGATACAGCAAATATCGGCCGATACCCGATACTTGCGGTATCGGAATGCTCAACACAAGTCAAGAGAGATTGCTGTCAACCAAAGGGGTGCTCAACCAGCAGCTATGATATTTAACGTTTATGGCTAGCCTAAAAAAAAAAACATGTGGCAAGATCTCCTAGGGTTTATTTTAAAAGGAACCTGTCCTGTCCAAAAATGCTAATAACGTACAGTTATGGGGTTAATCTGCAGGTTAATAGTGTTCTAAAGCCGTGCTGCCACCACACTGAAAGCCCGGCTACTGGAAGGAAATGAGCTTGATTTTTCTCCTGGTAGCATCCAGCTTTGTCATAGAAGTGCAGCTTCAGTCTCCATTCATATATAGTGGCTGATACACTGCAGAGCCAGCGGTCAGTCAACGCCAAGGCTTAGCTATAGCTATCACTCACAGTATAATTAGCCTCACCGGCACATTTCTATGGCATTTCAGACATTTCTTAAAGTCAGAGGCTGCTGGGAGGAAATTAACTTGATTCCTCTCAGCAGCCTCCAGTTTCTATGAACCCAATGAGTGATGTCACTTTTTTTTTCTCTAGTGTCTATTTTACAAAATGGATTTTTTTTAATGTTGTGACTATTGTTTTCCTTCCTCTGTGCTGTGGGTATTTTCTTTTTTGTATGTACTGACTAAAGTTACACTGTCTTATATGTAACGTACATCTTACTAACTTACCAAATGTTAGTTAGACTTTGGGACCAGTGTTGGACTGGGGTGCCAAGAACCTACATTGACTCTAGGTGCCCACCAACTTTAAATTAAAGGTCCAAGTGGCCCAAACATCAATATGCTGTACTCACAGTAGTTATCACTTCTTTTTGTAGCCAAAGCAAAGGAATCATAATAGGGTTGATTTAAAAAGTACCCCTGCTGATGTAATAGGGTAGGAATCTTTCTGCACAGAGGCCTACCAGGGGATTCATTGGTTCTCCACTGGGCCAGTCCGAGTCTGTATGGAAAAGAGACAGAGTAGAAGCTGCAGTTAGGATGCCTACCTAATGGTCATGAACTGCTATCATTGACAATCAGCCACAATCCATTTTTGGATTTTTGGCAGTTCTGGTTCTATAATTTAAATGTAGCTTTTTTCCCTTTCAGGCTAGCAGGGGTTAATGTCAGTTTCCCTTGCTGGCAGTGTGCTGTAGCTGCTGAATTGCAAGGTCAGCTTATGTGGGCGGGGACCACTCCCACCATCCTTTAAATAGTCACCTGATGCATCAGCTGACCGTTGGTGATAGTTATTCTATGGAAACCAGCCACGCAGTTGCAGCTCTCTGGTGTCAGCTACTTCTGGAGTTTGGAGTCCTGTTTCTGTGTCCTCTGCAATGTGGAGTTTGGCAGTGAAGTCTGGAAGCTAAGTGTGGTGTGTTTTACCTTGACTGTCTCATGCTTGTCACCACCCCCTATGTTGTACCATCTGCAGTGGTGAGGCTAGCGCATTTACCGGCCAGTGCACTAGCCAGGGCAGTGCGAGGTGACGGCGAGGGACAAGATTCGTGACGGTGGGGGGAAGGACTTGCTTAGGGCATTAGGGGAGTGCAGGGACAGGCTCAGGTTGGAGCTCAGGAGGTGTCCCATCCATCATTCCTTATCGGTAGGGCCTTCCACTCCCCATTTCCATCCCGTTGTGTGTGTGTGTGTCGTGCAGTCCACTGACCGACCCCCTGGTGGGATTGTGACACAATCACTGAATATTTATATTTGTTTGCCTTAGCTGATGGCTTTTCTTCCTGTAATCTCTGAAGGTGTTTCCGTACTTTTATACTTCAAATTGAAGTAGCTTGGTATAAAAAATTTTTTTTAAAGTAATACCAGCTACATCACCCATTTCACAGTAATTCTGGTGGTCCCAATGTGTCTCTAGTTACTTGGCTGCAGTAATCACATGTTCTATATCCACAAGACCACTTCACTTCAGCAAACAACTACATGGTTGAGGCCAGTGATTGGCTGCAGCGGTCACATGAATATACAGCAAATGACAGATCAACAAACAAAAAGTGGCTGGCTGTGACCACCTGAGTGGCTGGATCGGTGAGGAATGGAACACGTGTATTGATTTTATTTTTTTATTTCTCTTATACCTGTGCCTGCTGTAAGATAATATTGCCAGTAGTGAACCTTAGCAAACATTTTAATTCCTGGAAATCCCTTTTTCTCTACAGTTTATGGGAAAAAGAAATGAAAACCTCCTATACAATGATTTTACAAAAATATCTGTCCCTATTTCAGCTTGGCACATAAGTTATTTTTGGCATTTGTGTCTATAAGTAGTTGAAAGAAAATTGCAGACTACAGAAGTGGTAAACATATAAAAGTACAGTCATGACTCTATAGTTACTAGCAAACCAATCCTTGTAAATGCCGATGTACAAATTGTTTTTTGAGGGCATATTTGGCTCCTTTCAGGAACAAATTCCATCGTTTGTGTCTTCGAGGGATGGAGTGCTTGTCCCTCACTGTACGCTCTTTGGGTGTTTGGGCACCAGTGGAACATACCAAAGGCAGGACATTATTCCTATGTATGATGAATGCAGTGTCCGCAGTATTTGCTTATTTGCAATATTCCAAAAGAACTTTTAATGATTTGCTTTGCTTGTTGAGTTAAAAGGCATAATGCTAGGTTATGCAAGCTGCCTGGCTATTTTAACATAATCCCTAAAGCATAGCATAGTATCAGTTAGTGTGAATTTTACCATGTATTTTACAGCACTGTATATGAGAGACATCTAGAAAGAACCCTTAAATTAAGATCTGAAGGACTATAACCAAAGCCTTTCGAGGCATGGTACGTAATGAAATGTTGCTCTCATCATCAAATTGATATGTGACCCAATCAAATTTTCATTCTTTGTAACTATTGCAATGTCTATAAAGGCGCCATAGAAGTCTATCGGTGGACAGATTGGCCAATGTTTTGATTATAGAAGTTTAAGCTATCACTAATCATTTCGAAACAGTTTTGACCTGTATCTATGACTTTCCAGCATAAAAATAAGTCTAAGGCACAAGAGAAGCCTTGGGCTGCACACGAACAGCAGCATACATATTCTAGCCAACGCGCACACTGGCACAATAAATGGCACAAGCCTACATCCACAGAAGATCTGTGGTCCATTTTCCAAAATGTTTGGCACAACATCCCTGCAGAGTTCCTTTTAAAACATTGTATGTATACGTTGTACAGTGGTGTAACTTGAAGCTTATGTGTCTCAATGCAAAATCTCCTAGAGGACCCCAAACTATCGCAGGCTTTTAATAGCACTAGTCTTTTCATATAGACCAAAGATCTTTTGGATCCCCCTAGATTCCAGGGCCTGGGTGTGACTGTAACCCTCTGTGCCTGTCATAGTTACGCCCCTGCAAGTGAACCTACAAGAATTATTGCTAATTTGAAGTCAAAGGGCGGTCACATCAAATATTGATGTGATTTCAACTTCTCTTTTGCATATTTTACTTGTCGTTTTTTTTTTTTTTTTTTCCTCACTGGACACAAACTTTACTTTGCTCTTCTGGTGGAAAAAAATGCAAACTTAGTTGAGCAACGTGTGCATGTATGGTGTCACACTTGTGGATCGTGGACCCACTGCACCAGAGACCGTGGAGCACCTGGAGAGGCATAAATAAGCACCAACCTGAGTTTTCACTGGAGATTCTGATGGTGGGGTTAGACTTAGGCCCAGGTGGACGCCAGTTGCTAGTCCAGGACAGATCCCGGTACCATGGCAGCTGACTTCACAGGTCAGGACAGTAGTACAAAGTAGGAGTCCAACACATGACCAGAACAGAGGATATAGTTGTAGTCGCACGTTCAGATGGAACTGATAGCAGAACTTGAACTGGCAGCGTGAGATTCCGATTCTGGTCCGTCGGAGCGGTTTCAGGTTCAGGTACCCCACAGATAAGACTGGGAACAAACAGGAAAGCAGAACTGGTACTGGTACAGATTAAACTGGACTAGTACAGGAACCTGATCCCTAGCTTGCAGACAGGGACGGTTTTAGGCAAAGTGGGGCCCTACGCAAAAGTTTAAAATGGGGCCCCAAATACTAACAAATTGCACCATCACACAGAAACATTTCAGTTGTACTTACATGCGCTGATTTTATGCCACTAAGGCTAGGTTCACATTAGCGTATCTGTGCGCAGCGTATCATCTGCATGCACAAACACGTGGTTACGCTGCATTTTTTATCCGCTTCAGCTTACTCATGATGCCAAAAAAACTGCTGCATGTGCATGCATGTTTGCGTTGTTTATGCACATACGTTCGATATTTCTCAATGGGCGTGTCTCAATCGGTTCCTGGGCATGTGCAGTCCAAAGTACACAAGCGCATCGAACGCATGCGTACGCATGTCCTTGCATACCAATGCGTTCCCATAGACAGTAGTGCATTGTTTTGACGCACTCATCTGCATGCTCATGATTGCACAATGTTTGACGCCTCAAAAAATACATGTTGCGTTCACCGGACGCCGCTGCACACCGCGAAATGACGCATGCATACACATCCGCATGCAAACGCATACCCCTGCGTACACCATGTTAAAGATATGTAAGCATGACGTATGCGGATCGATGCTGATCATACGCTGCGCACAGATACGCTAATGTGAAAACAGCCTAAATGAGTGTGATCGACAATATTAAAGTCAGTCGCCGCTTGTTTCCCGGCCTCTTTACACTGGCTGAGGAACAATGATGGGGACAAGAATGATTACTAGTACATCTGTATAACACCATGTAAAAGAGACCTTCAGGTTAGTATTTATGCTTTTATTTTGTTTTAATTCTTTTTACATGTTACTAGATGGTGGTCTGAATAAAGCTTAATGTACATGCAAGCACAGCCGGCTAAACTCCCGGAATTCTTTACAAATGGGCATGACGGAGCAGTTTTGGCTTTCTCACTGGTGCCAGCTGTATACACTGCAATTTTATCAACCATGTTGGTGAAATGTAATGCATCCAAACCTCAAAAAAAGTGATTTCTATTTCCAGCTACTAAACATCTGAATTCCAGAAAAAAGGAATAAGAAAAGAAGTCTTTATGCAAAACCTGTGGGTTGGTAAGTTCACAAATCTTAATGAAGCGTGCATTGTTTTCATAACAACTGGTCAAATTATCCTGCGTTCCTTGGTGATTAAAGGCAGAAAAGTTTTGTTTCGGACTTGGCTCTGTTAGGATAGATCTCATCACTCACTGCTCCAGCTTCGTCTAAGGGATGAAATCTCACTCACCGAGCAGTATCCTGTTCAAATACAATCCTCCGCTCTTCATAAGGTGTATAGACTGGAAAGGGCTCTGAATCAATAATGGGGAACGGCATTATGTACATGAATGGAGTCTTCATGATGGATTTCCTTCTGATGTAACTGTTTATTTACATTGCATTGTTCTTCATTGGTTAAATGTAAAAAAAAAAAAACTGTCCTTAAACGACCATTATTCTGAAAACGCTACTCCTACAACAGGCCACTTTCAGAACTTAAGAGGCCCCACTGGGATGATTCGGAGGTATAGTAGTTGGCACGGCTGCCTTGTAGCACCATGTTAAAATCCACATGCTGCTGAGAACATTGATTTTTCTTCCGGCATAAACAATTCAATCACTTGATGAATAGGCAGCATTTTACTTGTTTAGTGTAATGCACCCCATAGTCCTCCATATATTATAATGTGCTCCATATCCCGCCATATACTTTAGTACACTCCCCATAGACCTCCATATAGGATAATACGCTCCCCATAGTATAATGCACTCCCCATAGTCCTCCATATAGTATAATACGCTACCCATAGTCCTTCACATTCTATAATGCACCCCATAATCCCTCACATAGTATAATGCATTCCCCTTAGTTCTCAATAGAGCATAATGTGCCCCCTTTATAAAGTACAATGTTGTCCCCCTCAGAGTATAATGCAGCCCCCTACAAATGGTATAATGCAACACACACACACACACACACGGAGCTGGGGCCCTATGTAGCTGTCTAGTCTGCCCCTAACACTGGCCCTGCCTGAAATTTAAGGTCTGACATATCTCACAAAATTAGTTATGGGCAAATTTGCTTCACTTGTTTTGCACAGTCAGTTCAGTCCGCATAGAATCGATCTAAATCAAAAGTGCCCCAATTGTCATTTTTGACTAAGATTGACCTACAAAGCCTTCCATAATATGTCTCCTCTTTGTATCTCCAAACTAATCTCACGATATATGTAATCTCAGGTCCTCCAAAGACTTTCTTCTCTCCTCCACCCTCGCACGTTCCTGATCCAGTCGCCTCTAGACTTCTTCCGAGTATCCTCCATCTTCTGGAATTCTGTGCCCCAACACATCTGATTGAAGGATCCAATTTTATTCAGTCGCCATGACAGCACAACGAGAAAGGGGATCCGCCCTTCAGGACAGGAAACCTACAGACATAAAAGGGGGGTACCTCTCTCCCGCATCAGTTGGTTTCCTGTCCCTGACAGCAGAACCTCTTCAGGCAGGCCTGGAGAAGGTCAAAGATTAATCCTACTCCTGAAAGGTCGATGCAGGTAGCGGGGGTCCCCTACCTCGGCCTGATCAGGATGATGGAAGCACCACACGACAGGGGGACTGTTTGTGTAGGTGGCAGCAGGAGGAGGCAGCCTTGGGTGAATGGGCTAACCTCCATGGTGACCGCATTATACCTGGGAGTGGGGTCTTCGTTCCTCATGGTGCATCATCTGCTGGGGCCACTGAGGTCTGTCCGCAGCTTCTGGTGGGTGTCGGTGTCATCCGGGGAGTGCTGCCATCCTTGTTCGGCGTGTCGGCTCTCAGTGCCGCAGCCGCGACTGGAAAGGGCGTGTCCGGATGACGCGGCATGCGGCGCGGGCTGATGACGCGGCCGGGCATGCGCGGTAGCGCTTCTTTCCAGCCGATGGCGGCACCCGGCATATGGGGCTGGCTGGGGCCTCAGGGAATCTGGCGCTCTCACTGGCCATCAGTGGGGGCACGGCACGGAGTTGGGTAGCCGGACCCTATCAGTATACAGTACCGATCATCGGCACCTGAAGTTTTTCCTGCTGGCCCCCATCCAGGGGCGGTACCCAGGGGGATATATTTAAGTGGTACACAGGAACTGCAGGCTAAGCATTGTAGAAAAAGGCCTAAGGTTCGATTTCCACCGTATTCCTCAAGACAAATTTATTTTGACGCCCATTCGTTCTTCCTCTGCAGAACAATTGACGCTGGAGACAGAGGTCCGGGAACTTCAACAGAAAAGAGTTCTGGTCAAAGTTCCTATGGAAGAAAAAGGTAGGGGTTTTATTCCCCTCTGTTTCTGATCAAAAAGCCTGACAGGTCATATCGTACCATCATTAACTTGAAAGGCCAGAACAATTTTTTGTTGGTTCCTTCCTTCAAAATGGAATCTGTAAAGATGGCAATAAAGTTGCTCTTTAACAATTGCTTCATGGTTGTCTTAGACCTCAAGGACGCCTACTACCATGTTCCAATACACGTAGATCATCAAAAATTTCTTAGGGTGGCGGTTTCACTTGCTGGCACGGTAGAGCATTTTCAGTATCAGGCACTTCCCTTCGGAGTCGCAGTCGCACCCCGGGTGTTTACAAAAATCATGGTAGAGGTTATGGCACACCTGCACAAACAGGACATACTAATAATTCCATACCTAGATGATTTACTAATTGTGGGTCATTCGGAATCACATTGCAAGGACCAACTAGACAAGGTGATGGGAGCATTGCACAGGTTAGGCTGGTTTATCAATCTTAAAAAATCTCATCTGCAGCCCCTGAAAACACAAGAATTTCTGGGTTTTATCATAGACTCTAGTCAGCAGGAATGTCGCCTGCCAGATTCAAAAGTAACTAATATTCAACAGCTAGTCACCAGGGCAATTAGCAAGCCCTTAGTCTCGGCAAGAAGTGCGATGTCTCTCTTAGGTTCTCTTACATCTTGTATTCCGGCAGTTCTCTGGGCTCAGTATCACACCAGAACGCTACAATGGGACGTCCTACATAATTCTTGTCGACTAGGAGCTCATCTCGACAGTAAATTTTCACTTTCTGCTGAAACTACTCATTCACTTATTTGGTGGACACACATCCCAAATCTACGTAGGGGGGTCCCTTGGACAAATCATGTGACTAGAGTAATAACTACGGATGCTAGCCCTAAGGGATGGGGGGCTCACTTAGGAGATGATTGGGTCCAGGGGCTATGGTCTCAGTCTGAACAGGACTCATCCTCCAATCTAAAAGAACTATTAGCCGTGGAACGTGCCTTGAATAGTTTTCTTATACCCCTACAGGGTCGTCACGTCAGGCTGTTATCAGACAACCTGGTAGCTGTGGCCTACATTAATCGTCAAGGAGGTACATGGTCCAATTCATTAATGGAGGTCGCGGATCGTATTTTTCAGATAGCCGAGAATCATCTACTCTCTCTTACGGCTCTTCATATAAAAGGAAAGCTTAATACCATGGCTGACTATTTAAGCTGCAACAAGCTCAAACAAGGAGATTGGTCGCTAAATCCAGCCATTTTCAATTAGATCGTACAATTATGGGGTTGTCCAGAAATAGACCTTTTTTCCAGCCGAGGGAACAAAAAATTACACCAGTTCTGTTCCCTAAATCCAAGACACAACCCATATGCAGTGGACGCTCTTCTAATTTCATGGCGCTTCAGTCTCGCATATGCCTTTCCCCCTCTAAACCTAATTCCAATAGTTCTGAGGAAAATTCGGGATGACAGGACCCGGGTAATCTTGATAGCCCCATTCTGGCCCAAGAGATCATGGTTTCCTTTACTGAGGAAGATGTCTATCAGCCAACCATGGATTCTTCCAGAATTACCAGATCTGCTCTCCCAAGGCCCAATCCTCCATCCACGAGTAGCCAACTTACACCTAGCGGCATGGAATTTGAGAGGTCTTTACTAAGGGGGAAGGGATTCTCTCGGGATCTAATAAATACACTCCTAAAAAGTAGATAACCCTCTACAACAAACATCTATCAAGTTCAGGGGCTCAGATTGACCAGAAACCATGTATAAATCAGATTCTAGAATTTTTACAAAAGGGTCTAGAGATGGGCTTGGCCACAAGTACTCTCAGAGTTCAAGTGTCAGCTCTGGGGGCGCTATACAATTTTAACTTAGTCAGCAATCACTGGATATCCAGGTTTTTCAAGGCAGTCACTAGATCCAGACCAATCATTAAACAAAAGTTAGTTCGATGGGACCTAAATCTTGTACTCTCAGCCTTAACGCAAGCCCCATTTGAACCTATTGATACTATCCCTGTAAAAATCCTTTCAATCAAAACAGCCCTCTTAAGTTGCACTCACGTCCGCAAGAAGGGTTAGTGATCTGCAGGCACTTTCTAGACAACCACCATACATGCAATTTAGGGAGGATAGAGTAATCATGAAACCTGATCCCCTTTATCTTCCAAAAGTTGCTTCAAAATTCCATAGGTTACAAGAGGTTGTCCTACCTTCATTTTGTTCTAATCCCACTAATGATATGGAACGTAAATTTCATTCCTTAGATGTAAGAAGATGCCTCCTTAAATATATTTCAGTTTCAGATGCTTGGAAAAAAGAGAACTCTCTGTTTTTAGCTTATCAAGGAGTGAGGAAGGGTCTTAGAGTATCTAAGAACACTCTAGCCAGATAGATCAGGGAGGCGATCTCTCTCGCTTATACAGCAGGTGGCCTGGAGGTCCCAGAAGGTAAAAAGGCACACTCCACAAGGGCCGTAGCAACTTCCTGGGCGGAGAGATCAGAAGTGTCGATTGAAGACACGGCCACATGGCGGCCACATGGTCTTCTCCATCTACCTTTCTTATACACTACAGATTAAATCTGGGTAGTTCCTCAGACCTCACGTTTGGGAGAAGGGTACTTGAGGCTGTTATCCCCCCCTAATTTTCCTTACTTCTCTGAAAGTCTCTCGTTGTGCTGTCATGGCGACTGAATAAATACGTACACTACTTACCTGGTAGCAGTGTTTTTTCAGGAGCCCACGACAGCACTCTTATATTCCCTACCCTATTCTTTTCTCGGATGATTCAACACTTTTTTTCGTTTTTTCCTTTAAATTTCCACGTTCACTCACATAATAAATTGTACATAATTGTATGCTGCATCTGTGTTACTAACTAAGGTGGTCCTCTCATGCTCTGGAAACAACTGATGCGGGAGAGAGGTACCTCCCTTTTATGTCTGTAGGTTTCCTGTCCCTGAAGGGCGGATCCCCTCTCTCGTTGTGCTGTCATGGGCTCCTGAAAAAACACTGCTACCAGGTAAGTAGCGTACGTATATCCACCACAGTCAGCGCTTGAAGACCCATCTCTTCAAGAAAGTTTACAGCCTGCAATGATCCTGCTGCCACCTCACCACAATCGGGGCTGCCACAGTCGCCTAACCTACTGTCTCCTTGCCAATCATCCTTTAGACTGTATTCCTGCAAGGGCCGGGCCTCTCTTTTCTGTACCAGTCTGTTGTTAGTTTGTTCACTGTAATTTGTATGTTTTTATATAACCCCCTTCTTGTGTATAACACCATGCAATTAATGGTGCTCTAAAAATAAAATATTATTATTACTTATGCTCAGAAGTTTTTCCAGACCCCAAAGGCATAACCAATAGTGTTGAGCGATACCGTCCGATACTTGAAAGTATCGGTATCGGAAAGTATCGGCCGATACCGGCAAAGTATCGGATCTAATCCGATACCGATACCCGATACCAATACAAGTCAATGGGACTCAAGTATCGGACGGTATCCCTGATGGTTCCCAGGGTCTGAAGGAGAGGTAACTCTCCTCCAGGCCCTGGGATCCATATTAATGTGTAAAATAAAGAATTAAAATAAAAAATATTGATATACTCACCTCTCTGACGCAGCCTGCACCTTATCGAGGGAACCGGCAGCCTTCTTTGCTTAAAATGCGCGCGTTTACTGCCTTCCGTGATGTCACGGCTTCTGATTGGTCGCGTGCCGCCCATGTGACCGCGACGCGACCAATCACAACAAGCCGTGACGTAATTTTTAGGTCCTGAATGCCTAATTCTAGAATTAGGCATTCAGGACCTGAAAATTACGTCACGGCTTGTTGTGATTGGTCGCGTCGCGGTCACATGGGCAGCACGCGACCAATCAGAAGCTGTGACGTAATTTTCAGGTCCTGAATGCCTAGAATTAGGCATTCAGGACCTGAAAATTACATCACGGCTTGTTGTGACGTAATCAGAATCAGAAGCCGTGACGTCACGGAAGGCAGTAAACGCGCGCATTTTAAGCAAAGAAGGCTGCCGGTTCCCTCGGTAAGGTGCAGGCTGCGTCGGAGAGGTGAGTATATCCCTATTTTTTATTTTAATTCTTTCTTTTACACATTGATATTAATCCCGATACCGATTCCCGATATCACAAAAGTATCGGATCTCGGTATCGGAATTCCGATACCCGCAAGTATCGGCCGATACCCGATACTTGTGGTATCGGAATGCTCAACACTAATAACCAACAGAAAAAAAGAGAAGGAAATAAAATAATTTATAAAAACACACGATGCTCCCCTGTCTTAGGTCCTCACCTATCCTTGCACCACCTCTGCGGCAGCTCCTCGGTACTCTGGTCGGGTCTTCAGTTCTTCTGGCGTTGAGATCCGTTATTGATGCACATCAATGATATTAGATGGTTAATTAAAACCATTTATTTATTTGAGAAATCAGATGGCTTCAATAGAACTCGCAAAAGAATAAATATACTCAGAATGATATGCATAAAGGCAGGGTAACTGTATTTGTCTATCCAAGTCTGAATTGGAAAAATTGGTAAAACTTTATTCTCCATTGTTTATTTGTCCACTATAACCTAATCATTTGCCATAAATGTATTATGGGTATCCTTACGTTAGTTCAGCAAGTCAAGGTACTTGGTTGTGTTTTTTTTCTAACCCCCCTAGGTACTTCAATAGGGTGAACTAAGGACATGCTCAAGGACAGTTGATTTGCCAGATGGATCAACATTCTGCCAATGGATGGGATCACATTTCTCGTTCTCCAGCTTTCTCACATTTAAAATATATCCTGCATAAATGAAATGAATGACTTGAGAGAACCCCTGTAAACTAATGGCAAATTGAGGCTTTTTGGCGATGCATTGCTGACCAGCACATTACTACAGTAGTACAATACTAAGAGTGAAGAATGGGGAAAATTGGCATGTAAGCAGCAACATTGCATCATTCCCCATTATTATTTATTATTATTAGAACCTTTAAAGGGCTTGTCCATTACTTTAATATTGATGGCCTATCATTAGGATAGGTAATCAATGTGTGGTGGGCAGAGGTGCATCCCCACCTATCAGCTACTCCTGGTGTCGGCCTGAACTACTCAGTTGCAGTTCTTCACAGCACAGCTCCATCGACTGCACATCCGCCACCTATTCAAATCAATGAGGGGTGGATGTGCAGGCCGCAGCCACTATTTTTATTGACTGAGGTGAACCGTGCAGCTCTGTAACTGATCAGTTCCAGTTGCCGCCGATACTGGCAGCTGCAGATCATCGGTGGTCCAGATGTCGTATCCCCCATGGATCAGACACTGATTACTTATCCCAATGATAGGCCATCAATGTTAAAGTCCCACACAATCCCTTCAGTTAGAACATTTCCTTCATAGATTTTTGGGGGGCAGTTTAATGGTTTTAGATGTTGGCAGACTGAGCAATTCCCTTTTTTTTGATGTTGTTGGTTTTTTTTTTTTTAGACCTTTGCAAACATTGGATCCCCAGGGGAAAATTTGAACAATACTATCAATATTATGTTACTTGGACACTGGCCATTTTATTTAAGCACTGAATGGGCAATTCAATTGGAAATCTATGCTAGCAATATGTGGGTACTATATGGTAGTACAATTGGAAAACCGTATTGATGACTTTATGTTGATCAATTAGTGGTGGAATTGTGTGGACATTGCTTTGCATAATATTATACATAAATCACGAACAACTATCTAAATATGGTGAGAAGCGAGCGCTACATCCCAAGATGCCATTTTCTTTAAAACTTGGTACTAAAGTTGTTATATGAGAACTAGATGGTGGCCCGATTCTAACGCATCGGGTATTCTAGAATATGTATGTAGTTTATTTATGATGATTTTAGAATAATACATTGAATACATAGGATTCAGACGGCCGCGACCAATTAGCGAAGCGTGGTTCAAATCCCACGCCAATTCGCGGCCGGACTGCGCCTGTCGCTGATTGTTCGCGGCCGGCCATGTAGTATATAACAGCCCACGTAGTATATAGCACAGCCCACGTAGTATATAGCACAGCCCACGTAGTATATAGCACAGCCCACGTAGTATATAGCACAACCACGTAGTATATAGCACAGCCCATGGAGTGTATAACAGCCCACACACACAGTATATAACACAGGCCACGTAGTGTACAACACAGGCCACGTAGTGTACAGCACAGGCCACGTAGTGTACAGCACAGGCCACGTAGTGTACAGCACAGGCCACGTAGTGTACAGCACAGGCCACGTAGTGTACAGCACAGGCCACGTAGTGTACAGCACAGGCCACGTAGTGTACAGCACAGGCCACGTAGTGTACAGCACAGGCCACGTAGTGTACAGCACAGGCCACGTAGTGTACAGCACAGGCCACGTAGTGTACAGCACAGGCCACGTAGTGTACAGCACAGGCCACGTAGTGTATAGCACAGCCCACGTAGTGTATAGCACAGCCCACGCAGTATATAGCACAGCCCACATAGTATATTGCACAGCCCACGTAGTACATTGCACAGCCCACGCAGTATATTTCACCTCCCACGCAGTATATTGCACAACCCATGCAGTATATAGCAATGTGGGCATCATATCCCTGTTAAAAACAAGAATTTAAAATAAAAAATAGTTATATACTCACCTTCCGTTGGCCCCGGATCCAGGCGAAGCGGTTACAGACGCTCCTCGTGCGCTCCGGTCCCAAGAGTGCATTGCGGTCTCGCGAGACCGCTACGTCATCATCTCACGAGACCGCAATGCATGGAGCGGTCACCGGGGCGTCGCGAGGAGCGGGACAGGCCGGTTCTGGATCCGAGGGGCCGACGGACGGTGAGTATATAACTATTTTTTATTTTTTTTAGTATTTTTAACATTAGATCTTTTTACTATTGATGCCGCATAGGCAGCATCAATAGTAAAAAGTTGGTCACACAGGGTTAATAGCAGCGGTAACGGAGTGCATTACCCACAGCATAATGCGGTCCGTTACCGCTGCCATTAACCCTGTGTGAGCACTGAGTGGAGGGGAGTATGGAGCGGGCACTGACTGCGGGGAGTAAGGAGCGGCCATTTTGCCGCCGGACTGCGCCCGTCGCTGATTGGTCGTGGCTGTTTTGCCGCGACCAATCAGCGACTTGGATTTCCATGACAGACAGAGGCCGCGACCAATGAATATCCGTGACAGACAGACAGAGAGAAAGAAGGACAGACAAACGGAAGTGACCCTTAGACAATTATAAAGTAGATAGCCTTCAAACACAAAACTATCCATTAATGTCAGCTACAACTAATAGATTATTGGCCAATGGAAAACACTTAATAAAGCCTGTAAATCAGTTATACAGGTTCTATAACCAGTGGCTTAGGATCATTTACAGTTTATTGTTACCTTGACAGGGCAGTTATCAGAATTAATCCGCCCTTCAAGGCTTTTCCTCAGGATAATGATTGTTTCAATGATTCATCTGTAACGTTCCAGCCCTTCCTTATACGCGCATAATATCCCACTCCCTGCCATATTTCTAGGTCAGGCTCGTGCCACACATGTGACTTCCTTCTGGCTCTGGGACAAGATGATTAAGGTCAGGGATCAAGCTTCCATCTCCTGGGCTGGGATTGTTGCTGGTGGGTCATTTCATCCACAAGTGTTAAGATGTCATCAGAATTCTTTGCAAATAGTACAGTTGCATCTTCTCTGCGTGCTGGGCGTGCTCATTATCTGTTTTTAGGCGGTGCCCTTGTTATAAATTAGCGGGACTTTTTGTGGTCAGTGGGAACCTGCTATCACTAACACATCCTGTCATGTTCAGTCGCATTAATTACTGCCTAACGCTGGCTAAGAAATGCTCCATAAGCATTAATGAACTTGTCAAGGGCTCCAATCCCTAAGGAAACGCAAATCACAGATGCTTAAAAAATCCTTGAAAAATTTGGCAGAGATTGCACAGGCTGTCCACAGGTTAATATAATGCATATTCACTTTTATGTTTTGCTTGTGTTATGAAAGTTAGATTTTATACTTTGTGCTGAATATTTTGAATGAGAGAGATAATATATATGTAATTTATTACACACAGTAAAATAAGAATCAATTTTCTGAGTAAATATGTTTCTAAAGGTGCAATTGATATGCAACTCTCACCAGATGTCGGTAACGACCCATCCAATCCACACAGGCAAAGAAATCAAAAAAGAGATGTCCATAAATTATGAGTAATAATGAGAAATGACACAGGCGATGACTTTTGTATGGAACACCTGTAGAAAGAGGGTGCAAAAAGCCATGGAAATTCATCACACCAGCTGAAATCTATCAGTAATCAATCCTGCTAATTATTGAAAAATAGCTGGCTCAACTGATGGCCTATAAAAAGCTGTCTCATTACCAAGGTGCCACACAAACATCTCATGATGGGTAAAAATCAGTGAGCTCTCTCAAGACCTTAGCAACCTTCTGTTTTCAGAACATACTGATGGCACTGGTTATAGAAGAATATATTAATTACTGAAGGTTCCAGTGAGCACAGTTGGGGCCATAATCCAAAAGTGGAAAGAACATTTCACCATAAATAAGCCACGACCAGGTGCTCCCCGCAAGATTTCAGGCAGAGGAGTGAAAAGAATTGTCTGGTTAGATGAGTCCAAACTTGAACTCTTGGGATGCCATAATGCACACCATGTTTGTAGTCCAAAAGGAACTGCATATCCCCTCTCCCCTCCCAAAACACCATACCAACAGTAAAGTTTGGAGGTGGGAACATTATAGTGTGGGGATGATTATCAGCATAAGGCACTGGCAAACTTCATATAATTGAAGGAAGTGTCATGCTCCTGGGTTCGAGCCCTTGAGCCTGTGTTTGTGGTCAGATTCTCTGTCTGCTGATACACAGCAGACACAACACCTTTTCCCGGATGTTATGTTCTGCTATTCTTGCTGCAGTCTGCTTGACATAACACAGGTGTTTTCATTGTCTGCCCTATCACCTTTCGGGTGTGTCTTTATATTCTTTTTCCCCGATGGCAATTCCTGCTGGTGATGTACTTATTTGGATGTCCAGCCATTCTGCTGTAGTTTGAAGCCAGTCAGTATATTTCCAGCTAGTGTTTCTCTTTTATTTTTCTGTTATTTGCTCTGCACCTAGCTTTTGTTTCTTTTTAGGAAGTAGGCGGCATATTTTATAAGCGTACATACTTTATTTTGTATTTCGTGGTTTATTTTACTCAATGTGGGATATTTCAGTTTTTCAGCACACTTTCGTTTTTTTAGGTAAATAACACTCTGCTCTGTTCTTTAGGAGGAATGTGATGAGCTTGACTGCCTTTTAGGCAGCAAAGGTCCGAATTGAAATCTTCTAGTCTGTGATTAAGGTGATCTCTGCTCACTCAGGAACCACTAGGGAGTGACTGCAGGGTCAGGATCTCTAGTCTGTACAGGAAACAGCAGGGTCAGTTGCAGTATTTCGATTTACCAATTATCCCAAGTGACTAACTATACTAGCAAAACAGGATGGATGAATGGACAAATGTACAAGACATTCTTGATAAATCTGCCATCTACAAGGATGATGATGAAACAAGGGTGGACATTTTAGCAAGCCAATGATCCCACACAGCAAAGAAAACTCTCAATTGGTTTCCAAGAGAGAATAAAGATGCTAGAATGGCCCAGCCAATCACCTGACCTGAATCCAATAGAACATATATGGAAGGACCTAAAGCTTAGAGTTAATAGGAGCCCACGGGACCTTCAGGATTTGAAGAGTGTTTGTTTGTGTTGAAGAATGGGTCAAAATCACACCTGAGTAATACCTGTGACTAGTTTCTCCATACAAGAGGCACCCTGTAGCTGTCATCACCAGCAAAGGCTTTTGTATAAAGTATTTAATTAAATTTCTGTAAGCATGTTCAATACCTTTTTCCTTTGTATTTCTCATTGTTACACATAAAACCATAGAGGTCCGCGGCCTGTGTTCACCAGGTGTGCCAGGAGTCAGTGTGCTGGATGGAGCAGAGTCAAGTGTGCTGCTGGTGTGTGACCATCCAAAATGTGAGCTGTAGCTGAGAGATGTGCCAAGGTCTTTCTCTGAATGGAGATTGCATGGGTCACCTAGGAAAGCTGAGTAGCCTGTGTTTTGGAGCTACAGAGAACATGCGGAACCTGTTCAGACTGAACTGTGCTTGGAAATGAACAGTTCTGTTTTTTTGCTGGAAGTTGCTCAAGCTCAGGCTGAAGGGGATATAGAGTGGTGGAATTGTGCCTCTTCTGTGTATGAAGTTTGCTCCAGATAAAAAGGACTATAATGTGTTCGGGTGAGCACGCACTGTCATATATGTGCCTGCTGAATGAACAGTTTATTTGCTGACACCCTTGTGCCCAGAAGAGGCTGCTGGGATTTGAATCCCTTGCAAAATCACAAAAGGAACACATACGGAACATATATCCCTTGCAAAGCACAAAGGAACACATATGGAAACAAGGAGAAAAGAAACACATGTGAAACAAACCATGATAGGCATTGAAGCATAGATTCCTCAAATTAACCCCCCATGACAGCTTAGGACCCCCTTTGCATTCTCTCAAGCAGCTTCAAAACGTCCTCACCTGGAATGGATTTCTAAAAGTCTTGCAAGAGCTCCCAGAGGTGCTGAACGCTTGTTGACTGCTTTGACTTCAGTCTTCATCCAACTCATTCCACACTATCTTAATTGGGTTGAGGTCAGGTGAATATGGAGGCCATGTGATCTGATGCAGCACCCTATTCTTCTCATTGTTGGTTACATATCCTGAAGGTGTGATTTGACTCCTTGTCCTCTTGCAACACAAATAATGATCCCACTAAGTGCAAACCAGATGAGCTGGCATGTTGTCACAAAATACTGGGGTAGTCATGCTGGGCAAGTGTGCCTTGAATTTGGAATAAATCACTGTGTGAAGACTAAAACACCCCCACACCATCACATCTCCTCCCTGTTTCACGGTGGGCGCCACACATGTAGAAACCATCTTCTCACCTTTTTTGTCTCTCAAAGTCATGATGGTTGGTATCAAAAGTCCGATCTTAGTAACTTTAAGAAAACTTCAGGTTGTGGTTGGGTAGGAAGAGGTCACCAGTATTCAATGGTTAGTAAATACTATAGGTAGTCCAAGTATGAATAATAGAGCAATTATTAAAGTCCAACTGGGTCCTAGGTGTCCAAAGTTAATTGTTGCTTGAGAGAAACGAAGACTAGCCCATCGGTCTGATGGCCACAGAAGCTGCAAGACCACAAAATGCTGTAATTGCTGGCTATGATGGAAGGGTATAAAAACACACAGTACATTCCAGCTTGCTGTCTATGGATAGCGTTGTCCTTCTCAGAAAGGGCTAACGGTGGGCATGTGAACAACATAACTGGGCTATGGAGCAAGAGAACTTGGGGTTCATGGTTGAAAAGAAAAATAACCAAATTTTGTAGATTTGGCATCCAAACCTCTGTGTGATGTCTTGAAAACAGAAGAACTCCCGCTCCCACCCCCAATTTTCAAGGTTTTATTCCCTTAATTCCATACTCATCACCTATATATATATATATATATATATATATATATATATATATATATATATATATATATATATATATATATAAAAAAAGTTCAAGAATTGTATTCAAAAATTTTATGAGAATACAAGTCCAATCCACAAGACTTTTGCTACTCACAATAAATAAAGGATCATCTGTTAGCAACCTATTACATCACCACATATAGGCCTGCACAGAGACCTTTACTCAAGTGTAAAATTCACATCCACCTACTTAAGTGGTATACATAGGACTGCTAGACGATTGTAATATTAATGCCTATATGTATTCAATCGTGACAATCCAGATATGTTTACCGTTACATAATACATTTGGTAGCACAATACAAGTGTGTAATATGCAAAACATAGCAATGAAACAAACCAGATAAAGGCCGCTACTGTCAAGATAAAAAGGCAATTGGATCCAATAAGTGAATAAAAAATGTATTATGTAAAAAATACATTTTATTAAAAAAACCGCTGCCTATTATGGCTGCATCCAGCCTTCCTCAGGTTCAGGTGTACATAATTTGTTTTATCTGCACTAATTAGATCCAATTGCTTACTGTTTACTGTACCTGCTGGAATACACTATGGTGGAATTGGAGTTGTGCCTATAGTGTAATGATGTGACCGGGAAGGTCATATGCCTCTCCCCTTGGATAATCACGTTTGTGACTTTTGTATTGGAATATTTGATTTTATTGTGCATAGAATCTCATGGGCACAATTGTGTGTAGTTAATGTACTGCAATGTGATGAATGTATAATGTTCTTTATGTAGTGTGTATATATTTTATAATATGGAAAGTCTAAGGTTAAGTCTAAGGGTTTGGTTATAGCTAGAACATTTAGTTATAGTTTAAGAATGGCAAAGGTGCAGTTGTGAGCACATTAGATACAGGAAGTAAATTGCACAGGTAAGGAACAGTTAAAAGTTTGGGAACAGCCTCAACATGGGAGGGGACAGGGTTAGAAGAAAAGGGAGCTCTTCCTGGTTAGAGAAAGAGTTGGAGTTTTAGATATAAGATAAAGTATAAGCAGGAGCTCAACACCAGAGGGCTGGGGGCGAGAGAAGTACGGACTATTTGGCAGTATGAGAACATCGGCAACTGTCTTCAGTGGACATTCCTGTAACATTTGGGGTCTGCGGCCCAAACTAGGAACTGAGAAGTGTGCTTTATTCCCTTCCAACAAGTTGAAACTGGACAGGGAAATGCATGAGTGTGACAAGACAGGACTCATGGAAACTGTGAAGCCGGACGGAGTATCTTGAGGGAGCCATTAAGCGAAGGGATAGCTCAGGCTGAACAAACAGAGAACGTGGAAACTTAGTCTTGTATCATCAAATTAACTCGAGATATTAAGTAAAGTTTAACTGTTTATGAAGTGAGTGTCCCCTGATTTGTGTGTGGATGTTCCAGGATCTGGGAGCCTGGAGACAGGAAGCCTGCGGTCAAAACATGTGTTCTGCACCACACGCACAGCACATGGGACTCAGGATACTATTTTTATTTGTGGGGTGCCAGGGTGAGGAAACACAGCAGCCCCTCACACATGACTACTGCCTTGTGCACCTTACAATAGCACACACTTGGCAGGTGAGATTATTTTCTATTGGTTTTACAGCATTAACTTGCTACGCTTCTTTCTCTCCTTTTTCCACCAAATAAAATCCATTATTGGTTTATGCAAAATATAGAATAAACCATATCACCAGTTATATAAAAACAGATGTCCTACCGTGTCGATCATAGTATATATCACATGGCCCATATAGAGCAAGCTGTGGTATCACTTTTACACCTCATTCACACTTGAGAGGTTTGGAGGTTATCATAAAGATCTTGTCCAGCAGCACTTAAGAACTGAATTATATCCTTACCCTGCTAGGATTTGTTTTTGAGAACAGATTTTTTTTTAGGCAAATTTTTCCTGCACTGTGGAACCGCCATGGGGTCTAACATGGTCCCAACTTATGCAAACATCTTTATAGTGTTGTCTGGCTATAATAGCCAAATGGTGTGTTACGAAGTACTAAATACACTTGTCATGAATAATTCTGAGAATGCAGGATGTCTTTATACATTTGATCTTTGGAGTTGAGTTTGGTGCTGGCTAATATTGACAATATTTTTTAGTTTGGACTGGCACTAAAACAGAATGAGACATGTCATGATAAGCTTACAATTTTATTCTGGAGATCTAAAATACACTCAGAGTATGTATACATGATATATTTTAAACTCAAGCAAACCCACATTTTTTCAAGAGGAAGACTTCTCTCGATCCATTAACGTGTTTTTACATTTTTCTTAATTTTTTTTTTTTCATCTTTGGTCATATTTTTCTAGCATTCTTACATTGTTTCTGGATTGTCTGTCTTTATTTTTACTGACATTTTCCAGTTTTTTTTCCCTCCATTTAACAATGAAGAAACTGCTATAGGTTTCTGAAGTGTAAACGCTGGTAAAACAATCAAAGACACATGGACATCTTGTAAATTTAAAGTTTCCAGAATTGGGTCTCAAATTCTCATCATCATGGTGGACTAAAGATTAGGATGGTTCTTGTTAAACCGTAAAAATCTATTCTACGAACATGAGTAGGTCACTCCTTTTGGAGTTAATACCTAAAAGTCAAAAGGATTGAGTGATGCCTCTAAGGCATAGGAAAGAATATAAAAGAAAATTGAGAGTTTGAGAGGAAAACCTTGTTCCATCCCAGAAATAGGAGTAGTACGGTAATTTGAAACGTGCCACTTTTGTGTTTTTTTTTTATGAGTGGGAGAATTAGAAACCTTTTGGACAGACGCTGGTATGTTTTGAAAAATGATTGCCTTAAGGTCATCTTTTTATTATCTTCTGATGTCATTGAGAAAGGGACTTAATACAATTTGGAAAAGGATCACATATTTTTTTTCAAGGTTTTGTGACTATTTTCTGGGGATTCACAAATACATTGTGTAGTAACCCTTTGAATAATAGATAAAGCATCTTTATGATGATGTTTGCATTCAATTAATGAAACAAGGTCAATTAAAATGGCTCAACACAACTAATATGACAAGCTGTACATTCAAAGTCAATGCTACTTTTAATAACTGCTGCAGTCACAGAATTATTCAACCCCATCATCACAAGCATATTTAGTACTTTGTAAAGCACCCTGCTGCGTAGCCAAGCACCAACCTCTGGCAGCAATTCTGAGGAATCTTATTCAATTCCTTATGACCAATAGTCTCCAAGTCATTAACATTTTGTGGCTTCAATGTTGCAGCTACATATTTTCATATTTTCTATGTGGCTCAAGTTAAGCGACTGTGACAGCCACTCCAGAATCTTATATAGCTTCTTCTGAAACCAAGTCTTGGTGAACTTTTAGTTATTCTTCAGATCATTGTCCTGTTATATTCAAAGACACACAATTTTCAGCTTCTTCACAGAATGAATGTTGTGATGTTTAATCCTAGAATTTCCTAACATTGCTGATTTGAATTAATCTTGCCCTACGCAAGATGAAGTACAAGAGAACCAAAGCAGACCCAGAACATCAATGAACCACCACCATGCTCCACTGTAGGCAAGGTGTTTTGTTTGTTTTTTCAGCACATGCTTTGTTCTTTTTACTCCAGACATAGTGGTGATCAAAACTGAATCAAAAACTTCTGTGACTTTATAATATGGTGTTTGAACATATTGGAGCTGACTTTCCTTGTGCTTTATGTTATTAGTCTTGTAGATCATAATCATTTAAAAGGGAATCTGTCAACAAGTTTCTGCTACCCCATGTGAGATTAGCATAATGTAGAGACAGAGACCCTGATTGGAGGAACGTCACTGGGCTGCTTGCTGCAGTTATAATAAAACGACTATTTTATCTGCTCCACATATATCAGTTCTCTGAATGGCAAGATATGTACAGTCCACCGACACTACTGATTGGCAGCTTCCTGCCTATGCACAGCGTACCCAAAAACCTGTCAATCAGTGGTGGAGACAGGGTTATACAGAGCTCATGAATATGTGGAACTACATGGCAGCAGGTTTAGTAGTTTTCTAGTGATAATTTCCTGCTGATAAAATAGTATTTTTTTAGTATAAACTACAGCAGGCACCCCTGATTCATGGCACATCAATTTAATCAGGGTCGCTGTCTCTACATTATAGTGTCATGAGATTAGGTGGCAAAAATTGGTGAGAGTCCCTTTAACATGCACCTATGTGTGCAAGTCTAAACCTCCCTGCTGCCACCAGATCTTGCTGCAGGTCTTTTGCAGTCACTTGTAGGTTTTTTTACCACATGCCACTACAGCAGGGGTGGGGAACTTCTGACCCGTGGTCTGTCAATGGCTTGCTATTATATTTTCTCCAGCCCCCAGGCAGATTGCCAGGAACCACAGTGCTTGTGTAAGCAGCCATAACGTCATCACCTGACCCTTTAATTGCCACTCACACTGTATTCTCGCGCATGCAGCATTCACTACTGAACGATGCAACATGTGGAATAAAGGACTCCATATACATACCGTAGTTTGTAGGCAGAGTTAGAGCACTCCAGTCCCATCGACAAGAACGGCGGAAACCCCAGCCCTTCTTGTAATGTATATAGACCCCCAGCCCTTCCTGTAATGTATATAGACCCCTGGCATCTTCTGTAATGTATGTGCGACAATGTATCCTATATGATGTATATACAGCAGTCTCAGTGTTTCCTATGTGATGTATACTGCAGATCTACCACTGCTTGAGTTCTATAGTTATAAAGTAAGCCATGATTTCCCCCTTTGAGACTTCCAGTGTAATATACATTTGGGTTCAGAACTTACTTCTATGAGATTTTTTTTTTTTCAAAATTCTTGGAAAAAAAATACCTGTGCTCCAGACTGATGCAAATCTGGAAAAGCCGATGCGAGTAGCTACATCATCAATACCACCTAACATCACAGCCACTCCAAAGAGAAGCAGCTCCAGCCATCACATTATGGGTGAGTTAACTAAATGTTTGACCAAATCTAGCAGGATAAATTTCAAGTTGATAATTCTGTACAGCCCCTGAGTGTTGGTAGTTTTTTTAATCTTTTTGAACTTGAGAACTTTGACACAGCACTGTATAGTGCTATTTGAGACTGTTCCATGATCCCTGTGTCTTGCCGTGAGCAACAATTTGAGAAAGATTTATTCAAATCAAAACATCACATGACTCGCAACCATGGAACACCTCTCTGAATTTTTAATTTGTCACTACATTGTGTGAATACATTTTATAATTCTGCATGAATTTGAGTGTAAAAAAAAAAAAAAAAAAAAATTGAGCTTGGGTTAAAGTTGGAATACATGCAGCACATAAACGTATGTTCACATTGGCCATTAAACTGTCAACCTACAAGAAACAAAATGATCATATCCCGTGCAGCCCTTATACACATTAAGGTCAACTTTGACACATGGTAAGGTTTTAATATTAGACCGTGTAGGGCTGTCCCAAATATGGGTCACCTTGGCACTGGTGGGATGTCTTTTATGCTTTTTTTTTATTAATTTGAGTGAATTCCAAGAATCTGCAAAAACCCTAGTCCATGCCCTCATCATCTCTCGCCTTGACTACTGCAACCTCCTGCTCTGTGGCCTCCCCTCTAACACTCTCGCACCCCTCCAATCTATTCTAAACTCAGCTGCCCGACTAATCCACCTGTCCTCCCGCTATTCCCCAGCCTCTCCCCTCTGTCAATCCCTTCACTGGCTCTCCATTGCCCAGAGACTCCAGTACAAAACCCTAACCATGACGTACAAAGCCATCCACAACCTGTCTCCTCCATACATCTGTGACCTTGTCTCCAGGTACTTACCTACACGCAACCTCCGATCCTCACAAGATCTCCTTCTCTACTCCCCTCTTATCTCCTCTTTCCACAATCGTATACAAGATTTCTCTCGCCTATCACCTCTACTCTGGAACCCTCTACCACAACACATCAGACTCTCGCCTACCATCGAAACCTTCAAAAAGAGCCTGAAGACCCACCTCTTCCGACAAGCCTACAACCTGCAGTAACTACCGATCAACCAAACCGCTGCATGACCAGCTCTACCCTCGCCTACTGTATTCTCACCCACCCCTTGTAGATTGTGAGCCTTCGCGGGCAGGGTCCGCTCTCCTCCTGTACCAGTTATGACCTGTATTGTTTAAGATTATTGTACTTGTTTTTATTATGTATACCCCTCCTCACATGTAAAGCGCCATGGAATAAATGGCGCTATAAAAATAAATAATAATAATAATTCTTAATGCCCTTCATGGTTTACTGACAGCCTCTATGCTCTGTAATGTCAGTCAAGCAGGAAGAAGCAGTGCCGGGTGGGGAATAGAGCTGGAGTGACAGAGGCTTCAGATCTCCAAGTAGAATTTCAGCCTCAGTTGCCTATCAAGTCAAACACTGATTTCTTAGTAAAGGAGGAATGGATTGGCCATGTAAAGATGTTGCTGGACTTGTCTTGGAAAGTACTACACATATAAAAAGACAGATTCCGTTTTAAGAATATTGACCAACAATGTCCATGTCAGAGTGAGGCAATAGCTAACTCGTAAAGGACATATGCTAAATGTACACATCGAGCTACTCTAAAAACTGTGGTGGTCATTCAGAACATCCTGCAAGAAATACGGTAGGCCAGTCTCCTGTAAAGCTCCTTAATAAACGAGTTCTTTGTCTCTAATTGCTGTTGGGTGGAGAAGTTGCACAGTCCATTAATTCAACACATTGATGTGTGAGGAATAATGATGTAGGGAGAACATAGAGGAGGTTAATACAGAGAAGTGGACTAGCTGAACTATGGAAACAAGCAAAAAAAAAAAAAGACAGGGGGTCCTCAGTTCCAGCTAATTATGTGCTGAGCAATGGTTAATAATGAATTAAATATGCAAATTTCACAGCGCAGGTTCAATAGACGACACCGACGTCCTCTTCAAATATCAGGCCAGTGTTCAGGAAACTTCATGAGACCTTAATGCAATCCTTGGTAGCATCAGACTGGAATTTGGTGATTAAAAAGAATAGTTCCTTTCATTGCGAGCACTTGGCAGGTTTGAAGCCTGTTCTTACTCAAGTCTCGTACACTAAGACTATTTGTTTTCGAGGGAGAGTGCGTTGCTGAAGGGAAGAGTCACTCGCTTCCAATAAAATCCCTTTTATGTTTGCAGAATCCTGTTTAAAACACACCGTTCATTCAAGTACAAAGAAAAGTATCTCCGCGAGCCGAACGAAGCGGCCATCTATACAAACGTGGTGCCCGTACATCGATGACCATGCTTTAAATGGCCCTCTTACACCAACGCAGATTTTTATCCTTTTTGTTTGGCATCTTTTTAATGGTGAAATTGTATAATCAAGGATTGGTATTCTTATTTTCAATTAATGTTTGGAAAAAAAAAAAACAAGCAAGTGTCTCACTGAAAAGTTAAATGTATGTATTCTAATCAATATAATTTTCACTGTTTTGAGGGATATATATACTGTATATATTATTATTATATATTATTGTATTTTGATGCAGTAACCCATGTTACAGCCAGGGGGCACTGTATGTGCACTTCAGGATGTGCTTGGAGGCATAATTATGATAGCAAATTAGGGACTGGCATTATTGTAAATGGCCGGTATGTGTCGCAGAGGTTCTCTGTGCTGGAAGCCAAAAATGATATGGCTATGCTGGGACTTATAAGTAAACACAAACACTTGTGGAACTATAAGGGGGCTTATAGGGTTAGTCAAAGAGCTGGGCAGGAATTGGCTAACCACACATACACCTCCCACCTATGGGGCGGTTACAGCTACATAATGTGACCAGGGTTTGGTCACATGGTGGAGAGTGTTTGGATCTGTATGGTCCGTATGCAAGGTCCCAGAAAAACCTATTTGTTGGGAGTGCTATCTCCCTGAACAGCACATGGTGGGGTTTTGGCACTGAGTGGCCTGTGTGTTGGACGGATGTCCTGAAGAGCGCACGGAGAGGCCACGTACCTACAGAGCCTGGGACAGCTTCTGTGTTGGCAAAGCCAGGACTGACAAAGAGTCAGCGTGAGGAGCGAAGCTCCTGGAAGGTAACCCCAGACAAGGGGGGTTGTAATATACGGCAGATAGGTTTATCTGCTGCATGAACAGACAGGTGGTCATGATATGTTCATGGATGTAATGAAATGAACTTTGTTATGTGGTTTATGATGCCTAAATAAGCCAAATAGACTGATTTTATGTCAGAAAACCATGCCAGAGTGCTTGAACCCCGTGCCAAGCGAGTGTCCCCCCAACACACTCAGGTAGCGCTATCTCACTATATATATATATATATATATATATATTATTTTCTGTAACTTTATTATGGGGGAACCCACAGCCATCTTGGTTGACCTGGCGTCTTCAGCGGTTTCAGACAGTCGCCTCTATGGGTACAACCAATAGAAAAAGGCACTATTTCGGGTGGTGGTATGCGAGGTTTATCACTACCCCAACTGTTAGTTTATTTGGGCATTATTTAGCATTGCTGGTGGATAAATTTATTATAGAGCTTGTCAGTGCTGAGCTCTGCGGCTCTTGGTAGATTCTGTGCAATCTGGTCTACAATGGAGGTGATACCTTTCATTGTAATCCTGCCTGTGATAATCATGAGATGACCAGATCGGAGTGAACTCTACAGAACTGAAGGGGTCAGTATATTGTGACCATCAGTGGGGAAAATTTGAAAGAATTTTTTTCCAAATGAATAACGACATGGAAACAAAATAAGTGTGACATCTGAGTCTGTGAATGCCCTTCCTGTCTCTGATTCAGCCTGGTGGCGCACTCTTGTTGCAGACTGTGCGAGGTGACCACTCTAGCGCCATGTTCTCAGGTACTTATAGTTCTGTCCTTACTGGGAGACCCGGATTAACCCCTTTACCCCCGAGGATGGTATGCATGTTAATGACCGGGCCAATTTTTACAATTCTGACCACTGTCCCTTTATGAGGTAATAACTCTGGAACGCTTCAACGGATCTTGGCGATTGAGATAGGTTTTTTTTTTTTTTTTGTGGCATATTGGGCTTCACGATAGTGGTAAAATTTCTTCGATATAACTTGCGTTTATTTGTGTGAAAAATGGAAATTTGGTGAAAATGTTGCAATTTTCAAACTTTAAATTTTTATGCTCTTAAAACAGAGAGATATGTCACACAAAATAGTTAATAAAATTTCCCACATGTCTACTTTACATGAGCACAATTTTGTAACCAATTTTTTGTTGTTGTTGTTGGGAAGTTATAAGGGTTAAAAGTTAAACAGAGATTTCTCTTTTTTTTACAACACCAAATAACACCATTCTAAAAACTGCACCCCTCGAGGTGCTCAAAACCACATTCAGAATGTTTATTAACCCTTCAGGTGCTTCACAGGAATTTTTTGAATGTTTAATGTGACCGGGGGCGATGTCGTAGAGGTCACCTCCGGTCACTGAGCTCCGTTCCCAGCCGGGCTGAGCTGCGGTGACTTCTGTGAGATCCCCGCTAGCACCAGGAGCCATGAGCGCTTACTGTTTTTGTGGGGATATGATTGCATTTAAGCCCATCTGGGAACGGAGCTCAGTGACCAGAGGTGACCTATATGACGTCACCCCCGGCCACTGAAGCTCTGCTCCCAAGCAGCTCATTCACCAGTGGTTTTCAGCTGGGATGGTCGCATCTTGGCACCGTCCAGGTTGAAAACTGTATATCCCCCAAATATGGATTACTGCGTGGGACACGATGATGGACCGGTATGGTATATTGTTGTTTTTTTTTTATTTTACTTTTATTACAGGAGATCGAGGGCTTCGCTTGGATTAGGCATTGCAGTAAGTGTGGTTTAATTAAGAATAATAAAGGTGTCTGTCATTTTTTTTTTCAAATAAAGGACTTTATTCTTGCCGTGTCTTTACTTGCAATGCAACTATAGGATTAGTAATGGACAGGTGTCTTATAGATGCAGCGCCCCAGAGTCCTGGTTGCTGCAGTAATATTATTCCTCCACCAGGGGGAGTGATATTACGTCTGGAGGCAATAAAGGAGATCTCCTGTCCAGGTATCACAAACACACCACACACTTCACACTCCAGTCCACCAGGGGGAGCAAAGGGTTCTATCTATTAGGCCACTCCTCACAGTTAGGTAAAACTGGTGGGTTGGATAGGAAGTTAGAGAGTTCCTGGCTGGAGACTGAGAGAGAAAGGTCTCCAGGCCGAGCTGTCTGGAGTGATCTCCAGCAGATCCAGACTTCGGTCTGAGGAGGACGAGGGTACACGGAGCTGTGCCTGCACTCCATGCGGCAGCATCCAAAGGAAGAGACATTGAAAGGAAGCGTGTTCTAGTGAGTGAGAAACGAAGGCATAGCAACAAGTGGATACCAGAGAGGATAGTAGACGTGAGGAGCTGCATCCTTCTTGTGCACATTCCGGTAGCCAGGATACCGAGGGAGTAAAGTGCTCTATGCCATTGCTTCAGAGACTGGCAGGACAGTCAATTCAAAGTTGGCTGCCCGACCTAAAATACCTAAGAAGACAGGTGGCAACTTGTGGGGTCGGGGTGTCTCTAGGGTCCCTATAAACAAGCCTCAGGCCATCAGTCATACGGGTTTTGTTCTATCTGACCACGGGGAACAAAGAAAGAAGAGTAATAACAGTGAGGACTTGATTAGAGCTTAAGCAATTGAGGACCTACTGTGTTACTGTGTGCAAAGGAAGGCTATTGCATTCCACCTGGATAAGGAGACTCTGGATTTGCCTTCAGACCAGCCGGACTCTGCCTACCCCGTGATCCGGTGCACCGGACTGTGGACACTGAAGCCTTCAGTAAAAGGTAAAGAGACTGTAACCTTGTGTCCTCGTTATTCACTGCGCCTCACACCATCCACCATTACCATCTACACTCTGGGAAGCCCTGGGGATACACTTCACCTGTGGGAAGGTTATCATCTAGCTGCCATAACATCACCCCAGCGGACCCCTAAGCAGCGTCGGTCACCCTGACCGAGTACCACAGGTGGCGTCACGAACACTCTATCCCTTCAAAGACCTTCCCCCCATTTATCAACGGACGCCCCTAGGGCCTCGGACCGGGTCAGCCACCGTGACATCCCCGCTGAGAACCGAAGGACCCGGTGCCGAGTACCCCACGGCCCTACTGGGGGCGCTCCATAGACGCTTCTCCATTGCTAAGCTGTGGGCTTGATGTCATCCGTGACATCAACCCCACAACTATTACCCCACTTACCATCGCTACAGGGCAAGTGGAAAGAGCCGGGCAAAGCGCCAGAATTGGCGCATCTAATAGATGTGCCTTTTCTGGGCAGCTGAGGGATGCTATTTTTAGGCTGGGGTCAATATTCATGGCCCCTTACCAGCCTGAGAATACCAACCCCCAGCTGTGAGCTTTAGCAAGGCTGGTTGTTAAAAATGGGGGGACCCCATCCTGTTTTTTTTTTTTTTACTGTTTATTTAAATAATTAAAAAATATGGCGTGGGGACCCCTCTATTCTTGATATCCAACCTTGCTAAAGCTGACAGTTGCGGGTTGCAGCCCCCAGCTGTGAGTTTTGTCTGGCTGCTTATCAAAAATTGGGGGGAACCCAGGTCGTGTTTTTTTATTATCATATTTATTTACAGCGCAGGAGCGGCATATGAATACTCCTATCCACCGCTCCTACTGTCACTGCTATTAGCAGCAGCAGGGGTAGGCTGATGGGAGTAATAGTCCCATCAGCCACTGCCTGCTGTCTTTTATAACTTAAATGTAACTCTCCTCATTGTACCCTACTTGTGCCGATCGCCGGCAGAGCAGGGGAGAATGATGAGCTGTGTTCAGCACCCGGCACCAGGGAACAGCGCTTACTGTAACGCTTCTTCCCTGGCACCTGTCCTTGTGATACTGATGCGGCACACACATGCCACACGTGTGCCGCAAGTATTACACACGGACACTGACATCTCCGGTACCGGAAATATCAGAACGTGTGAAAGAGACCTTATAGCGGGTTTTTATGTTTGGCTGCTGTCACACACTAAAAGACTGTTTTTATTGTAAAAAATAGTTGCATTGTGTTCACTAAAGGGGTTAACTAGTGGTACGTTTTAGGCTACTTTCACACTAGCGTCGTACGACGAATTGCGTCGTTGCGAAGTACCAACGCTAGCAGTGAATGCGCCGCACAACGGGGGCAGCGGATGCTGTTTTTCAACGCATCCACTGCCCCATTGTGAGGTGCGGGGAGGCGAGGGCGGAGTTCCGGCCGCGCATGCGTGGTCGGAAAAGACGGTCTCGACGCACCTAAAAACGTTACATGCAATGTTTTTTGGTGGCGACGGACCAACGCAACTGTCACACGACGGTTGCGACGTGTGGCAATGCGTCGCACTGCGTCGCTAATGCAAGTCTATGGAGAAAAAACGCATCCTGCAAGCACTTTTGCAGGATGCATTTTTTCTACAAAACGACGCATAGCGACGTGCAGTGCACGATGCTAGTGTGAAAGTAGCCTTATAGGTCAGGTCGTTGTGGACACGGCGATACCAAATATGTGTACTTTTATTATTTTAGATTTTTTTTCATTAAAATATTTATTGATAGAATATTGATTTTTTTTTTTTACTATTTAAAATTTTTTTTTTTACTTTTTTTTCTAACTTTTTTACTTTGTCCCACTATGGAACAATCAGTTTTTGCAGGCTGAAGCATCTGCCTGCCATATAAGCTGTCAGCGCTGCACTGACAGAGAGGGACTTGGTGATCATGCACTGCGCATGATCACCAAGTTTCCTAGCTCTGTTGACCTGGATGTCGTCATGACATGCCGGGAGCAGTCTGTGACCGCTTCTGGCACCTAGTGCCGGGTGCCAGCTGTCAGAATCAGCTTACACCCGGCAGCGATTGGCCGCAATTAGGGTTGATCGACTTTTGCTTTTTTAGGATCGAGTCGGGTCTCGTGAAACCCGACTGTCTCGAAAGTCGGATCGTGTGAAATCGGACGATTATTGTGAAAAGTCGGGGGCCAACCGAAACACGAAACCCAATGCAGGTCAATGGGGATTTTTTTTTCTCTCTCTCTCTCTCCCCCTCTCTCTCTCCCTCTCCCCCCTCCGTCCCTGCAAAGTTTGTGTTTCACTGTGCAAATCGCTATATCCCAAACGTTAAGATGGCAGTTTTACCCCATGTGACGCCGCACAAAGCAAGCCGGAACCTATGTCATCACGCTGCCCACACTCCTTCATTGGCTGAAAAAATGGCGGGGAAAGCGTCATATGAAACGCGACTTTGGCGCAAAGATCGCCGACCGCATGGCCGATCCCACAGTGGGATCGGGTCGGGTTTCATGAAACCCGACTTTGCTGAAAGTCGGCGACTTTTGAAAATGTCCGATCCGTTTCGCTCAACCCTAGCCGCAATCACTAGGGTTGAGCGAAACGGATCGGACATTTTCAAAAGTCGCCGACTTTCAGCAAAGTCGGGTTTCATGAAACCCGACCGGATCCCACTGTGGGATCGGCCATGTGGTCGGCGATTTAGCTCCAAAGTCGCGTTTCATATGACGCTTTCCCCGCCATTTTTTCAGCCAATGAAGGAGTGTGGGCAGCGTGATGACATAGGTTCCGGCTTGCTTTGTGCGGCGTCACAGGGGGTAAAACCGCCATGTTAACGCTTGGGATATAGCGATTTGCACAGGGAAACACAAACTTTGCAGGGACGGAGGAGAGAGAGAGAGAGAGAGAGAGAAAAAAAAAAAATCCCCATTGACTTGCATTGGGTTTCGTGTTTCGGTCGGCTCCCCGACTTTTCACAATAATCGGCCGATTTCAGACGATCCGACTTTCAAGACAGGGTTTCAGGAAACCCGACTCGATCCTAAAAAAGCAAAAGTCGCTCAACCCTAGCAATCACCCCATGATCGCTGAGACGTACTATTCCGTCCATGGTCTAATTGGCCTGGGTCACATGGACGGAATAGTACATCTGATGTCAGAAAGGGGTTAATTTTTTTTTTTCTTCTTTGGCTAAGGGTATTCAAGCTCCTGAAAGACTGCTGTCCACTGCCAGTTATAATTTGACTCGCTCCAATAGAATTTCTCAGCATCCTGCTTTGACGCCCCATAGACAATCTTGATTTTTGACCATGGCTCATTTTTTTGACTACTCTCCTGCCTTGTGATTTTGTTCCTGTTCTCACCCGGTTACCGGACTGTTCTACTTGCCAGCTCACATCACCAAACGGTGGCTAAATCCATGGCCCCAGCATAGGGGGCCCTTGTTAAGTTCAGATTCTTGATGGGGTTTAAAGGGAACCTGTCAGCAGCATTGTGCACAGTAAACTACAGACAGTGTCAGGTTGGTGTCGTTATACTGACTGAAATGATACCTTGGTTGATGAAATCCGTCTTGTGGTTGTTGTTTAATCTTCATTTTCATTTTTGAGTTAATGATATGCTCGTACTCCGGGGCAGCCTGTGAGGGGCTTCATGTGGTGCTCTGCTTAGGTATTCATCTGTATGGCTTCTGACAGATCCCTAATCCCTCCTATTGAAAATTAAAAAATCACATTCAGCCGAGAGACGCCTGCGCTGCAGCTTGATCGCATGTATAATATGCATTAATTTGTTTTATTTAGGCATATACATTTATTCTGAAAAAGAAAATATTTTTCAAATGGTGCCAGCGGCACCTGCGCAGTCATACCTATCGGTGATCTGATAGATGCTACTGTGCCATTTTGCTAGAGGAGAAAAAAATTGTCTCCACCAAGATGGAGCAGGCATATTATACATGTGATGTCTGTCTGCTGAATGTGATTTTTTTCCCCAAGACATATAATATTCAGTTTTTTAAAATAGGGGACAGGTCATTGAGGCATCAGTGACCTGTCATCACCCATACAGATGAATATATAAGCGGAGCACCACATAAAGCCCCACCCACAGCCCCACCTACAGCCCCGCCCACAAGCCGCCCCAAAGCACGAGACTCTTAGTACCTGAAAGCTGCAAATAAAGATTACACAACAACCACAAGACGGATTTCATCAACCCAGGTATCATTTTAATCAGTATAACAGCGCTGACCTAACACTGTCTGTAGGTTACTCAGCACAATCCTGCTGACACGTTCACTTTAAAGGATAAAAGCCAGGGCCACCCCTGGGATCTGGAAACCGGTGTAGCTAATGCCAAGCCTGTTTGTGGTAGCCCTCTTATAGAGCTGGTAAGTGATCATGCACAGTACTCTCATTACAAAATGTTTTAAAATTTGCTTAATGGAAAAAGTGCATCTAAACAATAAGTAGTTTTCTGACGTTGGTAAATTTGTTGCAACAAACCCTCTGTCTAGAGAAAAGGTGGGGAAAAAAATGTATTGAAATTGTCACCTAAGGTCTGGACTAGAAGCTTAACCTCATCCTCTTCAGAGAAAAAGAGGACTTGAACTCTATAGCGCCACCTGTTGGAAGTAGCGATCCTACAAGTCACAATCAACCCTTTAGGCTGGTTTCACACTTGCGTTTTTGTAAGCTGTGTTTTAGCGCTAAAAAACTCAAAAAACGCATGCGTTTTTTTCCTATACTTAGCATTAAAAACGCATGCGTTTTTTCGCATGCGTTTTGACGCGTTTTCGGCAACGCATGCGTTTTTTGACACGTGCGTTCATTTGCAGAAATGCAACCTGTAGTAATTTCTAGCGGCGTTTTTTTGCCGCGAAAAAACGCATGCGTTTTTCGCGGCAAAAAAATGCATTGCTGTCTATGTAAACGCATGCGTTTTTAAGCACATGCGTTTGTTTGTGTTAAAAACGCATGCGTTTTTATAGAAAAACACAAGAAAACAAAAAAAACAAGAAAACCCTAACCCTAACCATAGGGATCCAAACCCTAACCCTGACCCTAAGGTTAGGATCCCTAGTAACTCTAGGGATCCTAACCCTAACCCTAGGGATCCTAACCCTAACCCTTAGGGTTAGGGTCCTAACCCTTAGGGTTAGGATCCCTAGGGTAACGGTTAGGATCCCTAGTAACCCTAGGAATACTAACCCTAACCCTAGGGATCCTAACCCTAACCCTTAGGGTTAGGTTAGGATCCTAACCCTTAGGGTTAGGATTCCTAGGGTTATGGTTAGGGTTTGGATCCCTATGGTTAGGGGTAGGGTTAGGATCCCAAGGGTTAGGGTTAGGATCCCAAGGGTTATGGTTAGGATCCCAAGGGTTATGGTTAGGGGTAGGGTTAGGGTTTGGATCCCTATGGTTAGGATCCCAAGGGTTATGGTTAGGGTAGGGTTAGGGTTTGGATCCCTATGGTCAGGGTTAGGGGTAGGGTTTGGATCCCTTTATCACCTTGATGGTGGGTTGTGGCTTATCAGTGACCTGGTGACCAGGACATTCTAATAAAAAGCTACCCCTAACCCTAACCCTAGGGATCCTAACCCTAGCTAATTCTATTAATAGTCTGTTTTCTAGTTGATTTTGATGATTGGCAGCTGTCACACACTTCTCAGCATGCGTTTCCAAAACGCAAACGCGGGAAAAAACGCATGTAAACGCGGGAAAACGCCGCGTTTTGCCGCGTTTTTTTTTGCCGCAAAAACGCATGCGTCTAAAAAAAGCACCGTTTGCATGCGTTTTCATGCATTTTTTCACCACATGCGTTTTTTTTTTTAAATGCTGCAGATCAAAATGCAAGTGTGCAACCAGCCTTAGCGAGTCTTGCAATATGACTTAGGATAAAAGCTAGTGATGAGAGAATATACTCGTTACTCGAGATTTCTTGAGCACGCTCGGGGGACCTACGAGTATTTTTTAGTGCTCGGAGATTTAGTTTTTCTTGCCGCAGCTGAATGATTTACATCTGTTAGCCAGCATAAGTACATGTGGGGGTTGCTAGGGAGTCCCCACATGTACTTATGCTGGCTAACAGATGTAAATCATTCAGCTGCGGCAAGAAAAACTAAATCTCCGAGCACTAAAAAATACTCGTAGGTCCCCTGAGCATGCTCGGGAAATCTCGAGTAACGAGTATATTTGCTCATCACTAATAAAAGCCAAATCAGTATCTCAATTCGCAGACACGGTGTTTCGAGCTGTTGGCCCTCGTCAGTGCGAAGCATGAGAACTGATTTGGCTAGGTGAGAGGCTTTGGACTGAGGCCTAAGGGGTAACGTTTCTCCTTGTGGAGAGTGACATACCAGCTGGCTTGTCAAGGTAAGGAGGCTTATTCACCGTGCAATGCTCCTCTGGGAAATTTAATATGCAAATTGCCTCTTCAGAGAAAAAGAGGACTTGAACTCTATAGCACCACCTGTTGGAAGTAGCAATAGGTGTCAATAATAATGGAGCGGCCCCCAAATGCAGGGGGACGGGGGTACTCTGTACCGGGTCTCTCTCGGTTCTGGGGATGTCACGGTGGCCTGACTCGGTCTGTGGTCCTGCTAAGGGCGTCCAATTAAAGATGTAGATGATGGTGTAGTTCGCAGTAAATGACGAGGACACAGGGTTGCAGTTTCTTTACCTCTTTACTGAAGGCTTCGGCATCCGCAATCCATAGCACTGCTAACAGGGCTGGCTGAGACCGGCCGGTCCGAAGGCACATCCAGAGTTCCCTTTGCAGGTGGAAATCAGTGCCTACCTACTAGCGCCTGTGTGTTGTAGTACTTCCCTGCTGAGCACCACGGGATAGTCCTCACAACTGTCGTGTATGTTTCTGTTCTTTCTCTCTCCGTCCCCCAGATGATATGGATAGGACGCACCCGTATGACGGGGTAGGCCTGGAGTTATTTTATAGGGACCCTAGAGACGCCCCTCTCCCACAATTGCCTCCGTTGTCTTCATTAGGTGTAAAGGTGAGACAGCCAACCTAGAGTTAACTGCCCTGCCGTAGTTCAAAGTAATGCGTAGAGCTTATTACTTCCTCGGCGTTCCGGCCACCGGCTACACGCCTCAGTAGGATGTTGCCGATCTCGGGGCACGACTCCTACTGGTTCTATCGCCTTTGTGCTGTGATCTCGTTTCTCACTTCTCCACAATATTCTTTGCTTCGTGTCCTTTCTTAAGATGCCACCACAATGAGGTGCAGGCGTGGCTCCGTAACGATCTGTCCGTTGCTAGGCCTCTGTCAGGATCCCACCCCTAAGGATAAATTTAATACACCGCACACTCTAGGGGTATAATCTGTGACAAACTCAGAATTTATTGAAGTGCCATAAGTTTATTATTCAACAATGCGGAAGGCGACCAGAAGTCAAACTGACAACGTTTCGACTCTTCCCGAGTCTTTATCAAAAGGTCGCTGAAAAGAACAAAACATATATAAGCAACTGTACAGAAAACATATACAATAAACGTTACATTCCATCGTGTAGTACACAAAGCCCGGAGTAGGGAAGAAAAATACACATATATATATATACATATATACAAAACATAGCATATAACAGGTATTATATCCTGTCCCGGGTGAAAGAAAGATCCTTAGTGGGTAGGATCATGGTTCTGTGTAAGCCGAAGAGGGACTCATGCAGATTGGAGGACGAGGGACCCAAGAAAGTACCAAACCGAAGATTACCTTAGCAAGGTGAATAAAGGAATAGCATGAATGGTATCCTTGTGGCTCATAGAGTATCTATAAAGGATAGAAAGTGTTAGTAGGGACCGTATATAAGAAACAACTATAGTCTTGATAATAGAAAGGGTTTACCTCATAGAGTATAATAATAATAATATGTAGGTGGTCTTGGCTTGTTATCTCGCAAATGTAGTCTGTTTAGGATACACGTGGCAAGGAAAATAATGGGGGGGATCAATAATATGGTAGGACACACAAAATAAGGGGTGCTTATAGGTGATGATATATGAAGTTACCTGGCAATGCTGGTGGGCAAGCAAATGATCTATCTTTATGCAGTGTGCTAGTAACGCAGGCCTAAATTTATCCTGTTAAGCCGCAAATGGAACCTAATTACAATGCATAGGGTTAAAGTGTGTACAGGGAAGGACGCAGGTAGAAAGACATATCAGGCAGTGCCATGCAATGTTACCTGGCAATGTTTGTAAGCACCAAGGACGTTAGCCTTGTAAGGTATGCTGCTAGCATAACACGGTCCTGTTGTGTCGCAGGAAGAGTCTGGTATAGAGATATATGGTTACAATGTGTAGGGGTAGTAAAGGGGGGGGAAGAAACAGTAGTACTAGACTGTTACCTGGCAATGATGGTGTGCAGCTAGCATTTGTTGTAACCAGGCCGTATGTGGGAGATCTCTGCAAGAGGGTAATATGTATTATCCACTCTGTCATCTGGCTCTCTCAGCCAGGGGTGTAAATGATGCAAGCCAGGTAGCTGCATCTGCAGTGGTGGATCAGGGTATTTACCTGGTGGTAGTGGGGTATGAGCGGCGCTCCTGCGCCCTGCTTCCTGGCACGTGGTGTGTATGGCGTCCCGGCCCTGCTATTTGAACACGGAGGGACCCGCGGTACCGGAAGTGCGTCATCCGGTACCGGAAGTCCCGCCGCTGCTGTGTTAGGTATAGTGCGCATGCGCGGGCGTCGTCAGGGAGATGGGACGCTGTGAATTCACAGCGATAGTGGCGCCCGCGCTGTGCGGTAGCTGAGGAGCCCGCTGCTTGGTATGAGTGGTTTAGTGCACAGAGTGAACGCTGTACACTACAGTGAGAATAGTGTCAGCGCTAATGGGTGAACTAATGGTTTTCCATTGTGGAATATGTGTGTCCCATAGGTATCCTTGACAGATGATACGGTAACATAGGAGCCATTAACTCTTGAATATGGCTATAAAGGGGGAACCCCTGTCCAGAGTGTCCAGAATAGTATCCGACCCGGAAATACGTCATACCAGACTTGACCTTATGTCACAGAAGTTCAAGGATAGGGAATACCCATCCGCACTTTTAGAACAGGAATTGGTACTCTCTTACACCTCTGACGAAGACAAACTACCTAGATTACAACAAGAGCGCATGCCATTTGTACATACTCACCATCCTTTCATGCCAAAAGTCCACTCAGCAATCAGAAGACATTGGCCTCTGTTGGGTAAGGCTTATCCCAACATCCCCTCATTCCAGACACCGGTACTGATGAGCACGAGACGGCCCCCAAACATAAAAGATCAGATTGTGAGGGCTGACGTGGGCAGTGCACGCAGGGAACTTACTCAACAACTCCTTAGCACACGCCGTCACGGCACGTTCCCCTGTCTGAATTGCGCTGCTTGCTCCAACGTTATCAGATCAGACAATATCACACACCCAAGGACTGGTAAATCCTTTCCCATACGAGGCTTCTTTACCTGCGAATCTAATTTCGTAGTGTATTTAATCAAGTGCCCGTGTGGCCTTCTGTACGTTGGTGAGACGGTACAACATGTGAGAGACCGGGTGGCCAGTCATAAATCCACGATAAGGTGTGGTAAAACATGGCTCCCCCTACCTGCCCATTTTGCTGCAGCTAGACACACAATAGCGCAACTCAAATTTCAAGTAATAGAGCAGGTACCTAGGCCTAGACGGGGGGGCGACCACATCAAACTGCTCAGGTCGAGAGAGACATATTGGATCTATACGCTCGATACTCTAGCACCAAAGGGCCTGAACAGGGAAATTGACTGGTTGCCATGATCATGATATTGATATGTCTTTTTTCTCTCCCTCTCCATAGACCCGCTGACCATGGTGGTGAGTCTATCCATAACTCGGTATGACTAACTCCTCCTCCCCTAGGTTGGCTTTGTGTCACTTTTTATTTTTATTTTTTACTTTTTATTTTGAGTTGCATTTTTTATTTTCTATTTCTATTTTTATTTTTTTCATTTGTATCCTTATCATTATTTATTTTTTCATTATTAATTTTTTTCATTGCCCCTTTTTTATTTTTTTAGTTTTATTTTATTTATTTTTTTCATTGTTTCATCGCTTTATTCCCCCCCCCCCCCCTTATTTATGATTATTTCTTATTTCCCCCTCCCTCCTCCCCCTCTTTTTGTTCCTTTGGGGCCTTGAAACATTTTTTATTCCCAATAATAAATGTCATTTTCATTTTTCGCTTTTTATTTTAATTTTATTTTTACTTTTATTCTTATTTTCACCTTCATTATTATTATTTTTTATCTTCATTTTTTTCCTTTGGTAATGATTTAATAGAACGTATAATCTTTAGGGTTTACTAGTAGGTTCCCCCTTTATAGCCATATTCAAGAGTTAATGGCTCCTATGTTACCGTATCATCTGTCAAGGATACCTATGGGACACACATATTCCACAATGGAAAACCATTAGTTCACCCATTAGCGCTGACACTATTCTCACTGTAGTGTACAGCGTTCACTGTGTGCACTAAACCACTCATACCAAGCAGCGGGCTCCTCAGCTACCGCACAGCGCGGGCGCCACTATCGCTGTGAATTCACAGCGTCCCATCTCCCTGACGACGCCCGCGCATGCGCACTATACCGAACACAGCAGCGGCGGGACTTCCGGTACCGGATGACGCACTTCCGGTACCGCGGGTCCCTCCGTGTTCAAATAGCAGGGCCGGGACGCCATACACACCACGTGCCAGGAAGCAGGGCGCAGGAGCGCCGCTCATACCCCACTACCACCAGGTAAATACCCTGATCCACCACTGCAGATGCAGCTACCTGGCTTGCATCATTTACACCCCTGGCTGAGAGAGCCAGATGACAGAGTGGATAATACATATTACCCTCTTGCAGAGATCTCCCACATACGGCCTGGTTACAACAAATGCTAGCTGCACACCATCATTGCCAGGTAACAGTCTAGTACTGCTGTTTCTTCCCCCCCCTTTACTACCCCTACACATTGTAACCATATATCTCTATACCAGACTCTTCCTGCGACACAACAGGACCGTGTTATGCTAGCAGCATACCTTACAAGGCTAACGTCCTTGGTGCTTACAAACATTGCCAGGTAACATTGCATGGCACTGCCTGATATGTCTTTCTACCTGCGTCCTTCCCTGTACACACTTTAACCCTATGCATTGTAATTAGGTTCCATTTGCGGCTTAACAGGATAAATTTAGGCCTGCGTTACTAGCACACTGCATAAAGATAGATCATTCTCTTGCCCACCAGCATTGCCAGGTAACTTCATATATCATCACCTATAAGCACCCCTTATTTTGTGTGTCCTACCATATTATTGATCCCCCCCATTATTTTCCTTGCCACGTGTATCCTAAACAGACTACATTTGCGAGATAACAAGCCAAGACCACCTACATATTATTATTATTATACTCTATGAGGTAAACCCTTTCTATTATCAAGACTATAGTTGTTTCTTATATACGGTCCCTACTAACACTTTCTATCCTTTATAGATACTCTATGAGCCACAAGGATACCATTCATGCTATTCCTTTATTCACCTTGCTAAGGTAATCTTCGGTTTGGTACTTTCTTGGGTCCCTCGTCCTCCAATCTGCATGAGTCCCTCTTCGGCTTACACAGAACCATGATCCTACCCACTAAGGATCTTTCTTTCACCCGGGACAGGATATAATACCTGTTATATGCTATGTTTTGTATATATGTATATATATATGTGTATTTTTCTTCCCTACTCCGGGCTTTGTGTACTACACGATGGAATGTAACGTTTATTGTATATGTTTTCTGTACAGTTGCTTATATATGTTTTGTTCTTTTCAGCGACCTTTTGATAAAGACTCGGGAAGAGTCGAAACGTTGTCAGTTTGACTTCTGGTCGCCTTCCGCATTGTTGAATAATAAACTTATGGCACTTCAATAAATTCTGAGTTTGTCACAGATTATACCCCTAGAGTGTGCGGTGTATTAAATTTATCCTTAGTGTATCAGGACGATCAGTCCTCTACACCTGCACCTCGCCCTATCCCTATCCCTAGTGCACACCATTTCCTTTCCAGGATCCCACCCCTGACAGGACCCCCCTGAGTCTTCCCAAGCAACTCTCTCTCTGACTCGATGTTACCTGGGCAAAACCCAGTCAGCTTCTCCCTAACTTCCTATCCAACCCCCAGTTTTACCAGAGTGCGAGGAGTGGCCTAATACATAGAACCTTTTGCTCCCCCTGGTGGCCGGAGTGTGAAGTGTAGTGTGTGACTGTGATACCTGGTCAGGTGAACTCTTTTAGTGCAATCAGACGTACCATCACTCCCCTTAGCGGCAGAGCGATGTTACTGCAACGACCAGGACTCTGGGGCGCTGCAATAACAGTATATATCAACACACTAAATACCAGTTCAGGGAAAGAGGTAGAAAATTATGTGCTAGAAAAATCCCTATGGGAATAGATGAATCCCCATGCGTATCGCAGAGATTCGGCTTCCTCAGGAGCTTAAAGAAAAGGTTTCTTAAAATATTTCTTCCATCTGTACTTATTCAGCCACCTTGATAGAACAAACCTCTAAATGGTAAAGATTGAGGAATCTTTCAAAATTTAAATTCGCCAGATTCAATTAACTCTCTTAGGAAAGTCTAATTGTAGAAAATCAAGAATACTCAAAATTCTCTTTTCCTCCCACACTAATCTTCACTGCTGTGCTATCACACACCTTATGTAGTTTCCACAGTGTTTTATGACTCTCACCTTCGCTATATTTTTAAGCCATGACATCCTTTCAAGATCCAGATTCGCCGCAAAATGACTGCTGCATTTTTCTGCTTTTATAACCTCTCCAGATAGGCTGGGCTCTACCATGTGATATGATATCTGCAAGGCATTATGGGGTAGAAACATCTGAAGTCATGTGATCCTTCTTTGGCTGATGCAATCTGTAAAATGGCAGTGGCCTTTTTTGGGTGATCTTCAAATTGATAAAAAATCACCAGGTTCGGTGAATTCCTCAAAATTTGACTCATCTCTAATAAATAGTCATGGCACTGTCAGACTACTGGATTTAATTGAATAGATAATGTGATAGTTTTTGAATAATTGGATTTTATGTCTATGTTGTCTTAATCCTGAAAAATCACCCTTAAAGTGCTGGCTACCAGGTGTCTCTTTTCCGTCTAACTTGCTATCCACTATCAAAAACTTTCTCTGTGCTTTCCTATCAAACTGAATATAGTAGGACAGTGGGAATAAAAAATGCATTCTGGGAAGACAAAGGAAGTTCCAGCACCTATAGTGCTGGCAAAGTGCTTATACTGTACATAACCATCCATTCAAAGAGAGTAGACTGCAACTTACTGAACAGAAGACTCAGGACAGTTCTTGGACCTATCATAGTAGTATGTGTACCAAAAGCAGCATTACAGATGAAGGGAGCAAGGCCATACTTATGTACAGGTTTTGTTCGAAAGGATAAGTACACTTTAAGACTGAAACGCGTCAGTCCATGTTTATAGGTTATTTTACATATTTGTGCAGTTTAAGTTATCTTTTTTAGATGTTGAATTGCTTTATAGATGGATTTTGCGCTTTGTAGGATAAATGCTGCTTACGGATTCAGTACCATGTGTGATTAAGTCAGCAGAAGCCAGGCAGCGTTACACTGTGCAGCCAGCTCTGTGTGGTCCACTTTCCTAATCCGTGCACAGAACTTTCTCTTCCGCCCGAGTCTCGGTCTTGTCACAACCTGTTTTGTTTGTGTTGTAGCTGTCAAGAGCGCTTTCATGTTGACCGAGTATTTCTTCCTTCCAGCGCTCCACTTTACGATGTGCTCAAGCTTAAGATGTGCTCTTTGCCTTCAGAGCGAAGCTTGACACAGTAGCTAATGCCTAAATGGCATGTTATACAACAGTCTTACGAGTGTTTGGGAATGTCATGTCACTCACCTCTTCCAATAATGAATATTACAAAAAATGGATTATTCAACTGTCGTTCACCTGCATCCCCAACACTAATGACTGTGACCTACAGTCCTTCTTATTTAGAACATTCCAAAATCTTTGCAATGTCCTTGGCCAAACGTGAACTGTTCCATCTACTTGCCTTTTGATATTTATCACACAGCATCAAGTGCAATTAAGTACTGATCAGCCATAACATTAAGACCTCTACCGATGGAGAGAATATTGATCTTGTGACAATGGCATCCACATGCCTTAATAGGTCGTGTAAACAGGGGTTGTCTTGGAAAGATAACCCCTTTTGACGATGTCTGAGTACACACAACAGATTAATGTATGTGCAGTTGCGTGATCAGAGGGCCCATGCTGACCAGTCTGCCACCAAAGTTGCCTATAATGGGCATGTGAACTTCAGACTTGGACCATGTCGCAATGGAGCAAGGTGGTCTAATCTGATATTTCATGTTCTCTTCTACATCATGAAGATGGACAGGCATGTGCATTGGTTACCTGGGGAAGAGATGCAAACAAAGGAGACAAGCTGATGGAGGAAGTGTGGTGGTTCGCAAAAACTTGAGTCTTGCCACTCATGTTGGGATCCAGACACCCGTGTTGTTTCTGGAACTTGTGCTAGGTATCAGCACTCGTGTTGGACTCAGGCACTCATGTTGGACTCTGGCACTCGTGTTGCACTCTGGCACTCGTGTTGGACTCTGGCACTCGTGTTGGACTCTGGCACTCGTGTTGGACTCTGGCACTCGTGTTGGACTCTGGCACTCGTGTTGGACTCTGGCACTCGTGTTGGACTCTGGCTCTCGTGTTGGACTCTGGCTCTCGTGTTGGACTCTGGCACTCGTGTTGGACTCTGGCACTCGTGTTGGACTCTGGCACTCGTGTTGGACTCTGGCACTCGTGTTGGGACTCTGGCACTCGTGTTGGGTGCCAGACCCCAACACAAGTGCTGATACCTGTGTACGGTCCTGCACTTGTGATAGATATCAGCACTCATTTGGTGGCCCAGCACTAGTGTTTGGGTCCTGCACTCATTTTGGTTTCTGGCACTCCTGTTGGGTATTGGCACTCCTGTTTGTTCCTGGCACTCATGTTGTTACTTTCACAGGTGTCTTGACACTCGTGTTGATGTTGGGCTTCTTTCACACTAGCGTCGGGCTCGGCCCGTCGCTGTGCGTCGGGCCGACGTTCCCGACGCTAGCGTTGTCTCCGGAGCACAACGGGGGCAGCGGATGCATTTTTCCAGCGCATCTGCTGCCCCATTGTGAGGTGCGGGGAAGCGCGGGGAGGTGGGGGCGGAGTTCCGGCAGCGCATGCGCGGTCGGAAAAAGCGGACCGTCGTGAGCAAAAAACGTTACATGTAGCGTTTTTTGCTCCCAACGGTCCGCTACTGCACGACGCATCCGTCGCACGACGGGTGCGATGTGTGGCAATCCGTCACAATGCGTCGCTTAATGTTAATCAATGGCGAAAAAACGCATCCTGCAAACACTTTTGCAGGATGCGTTTTTTCGGCAAAACGACGCATTGTGACGGAATGCAGTTAACGCTAGTGTGAAAGTAGCCTTACTTTCACAGGCACAATCTACTGTAACATGGCAGTTTTTATGGCACCGATATTGCCTAATGACAGTGATCCCTTTCATAAGTATTACCCGTCTTGTCACTATTGTGGAGTCTGAGTCAGAGCTATTTTGGACCTCCACAATATTAAGCAGGTGGTTTTTAATGTTATGGTATATATAATTCTATCATAGTTATAATCTGCACAATGAAATGTGGTGTTTTTTTTGTTTGTTTTATTACCTGATAGTGCAGGAGGTCCTATCATCAAGTGACAGTATAAAATCAGAAGAAAAGATCTCACCTTGTCTATAGGTTGTGGCTAGTATTGCATGTCAGCCCATTCTCTTGAATGAGGTTGCGCTGTTACACCAGACATACCATGAAGGAAAGAGGCGCTGTATTAGGCAGAAAATAAGTAGACTATTGTAATTGATGTAAACTAACCCCTTTAATCCAAATGGCTGCTCATAAATAATAGAGGGCCCATTCCCTACCTGACCATCCTAGAATACACAAGTAGCAGCCATCCCAAAATTACGAGCAGGCTTATCATAAAGATTGATGAAAAATTGTAAATGTGATTGATCAAAACCTTTAAAAAAAAGGTCCAATCATTAAAGGGAATGTCATAAAAAGAACTGACGGGCTTTGGCGTTTATATTTTTCAAAAGTTTTGACTATCTTTTATTCAAAATAAAAATGAGATCTAGACTTTTTTTTTTTTTACTCGAATTTCCGGTTGTTTCAGGATATCCACATGTACATTAGCTGCAATGAATGGACTTTAACCATATGTGTTGTTTCGAAGCATCTAATGAGCAAGCGCAAATGTTATTGAGGAGGAGCTGAGACATTGACTATTATGATTGGTGGATCCTGTGTTATCAGGAGTTACCTGTTTATTGTAACTCCTGTAAACTCTTCCTGAAGCTCACAACTGAAAAGAGAACTGGTACAATGTGTACTGGTGTAGGTGACCTTGCAACGAAAATAGATGAGGAAAAAAAAAAAAAGTCTTATTTTCGCCCTGTAAAAACAGAAGCAAACACGCACTATGGGAAAAGTAGAACGAGAAAAGTCATGTACATGAGCCATGAAAATAAAGCAATTTTAATAAAGCAAAAATTGCACTGTAAAAAATATCTATCTCCTGTCTTGGAGATGTGCCAACAAATAATTTCTGCCAGTAACTTCATCTCTTGCTGTTGAAATCACACGTTGCAGAATTTTCTGCACTCGTTCCATCAATCTGAATGTAGTTTGTGGGGGGAAAAAATCTATGCAGATGCTGCAGAAAGTACCTTATTCACACAGTTGGCGCTGGTTTGAAATCCCTGCAAAAGACCTGACACGTGCGAGTGTATCAAGTTCATTCACCCGATCAAATGATCCATTGCAAATATTGACGCAGATTCCTATCAAAGTCTGCAAATGTATTTACATGCAAAGTGGCAGCAGGTCTTATCTTATGCATAGAAAATCCACTGCATAAATTGCGTTGTCAAATTTAAAATCTACATCAATTTCTGCTGCTGATTTTTCTTTTTTTCTGCAGCACAGAGATTAGATTAAATAATAATGTAATATTCCACATATTAGGATACATTCAAAAATAGATTTTACCTCCTAATGCTATTACACAGCCCACATATGTATGTAACAGAGGGCGTCATAGGTATAAGGTATACATACGAATGCCGACAATGACCTGTGTAGCAGAAGTAATGAGGAGAGACACCTGTGTGATCAGCCATGCAAGAGAGGCGCACACCCCGACGCGCGTTTCGGAATTCGTTCTTTGTCAGAGGGTGGCATCCAGATTGAATTAGGGAGTTTTAAAAAGGTAACTGTCTCCTCATTACTTCTGCTACACAGGTCATTGTCAGCATTCATATGCATACCTTATACCTATAACGCCCTCTGTCACATGCATATGTATGCTGTATAATAGCATTGTCCATTTTGTTGTTTGTGGCTGACACCTGACATACTGCTATCTATTGGTACATCGATCGGTCTACTCCATGGCATATTTATAATCTACTTCTTGCCACTTATAGGCTCTCATAAGAAGCCAAACCAGACATTCCATTTTGCAGACACGTGTTTTGGGGTACTTGCCCATTATCAGTGCAAAGCAGGGGGTCTGATTTGGCTGGGAGACAGGTTTCTGAAAATGGTGACTAAGAACAATTTTTTTTTAAGAGAAAATTATATATACCGTACTAGAGCTGAGTGGTACGATCTGCAGAGAGTCAAGTTCAAGTCAAACATAATAAATATTTCCATGCAAATTTGAACATGACGTGATCTGACGGGTTAGTCAAACAAGATGGCCTACCTGCCATTAGAACTGTAAAGGACTATCTAGTCCTCTTGTTTCAGCTTTCCTTCTTCTCATATGACTGTTCTTCACTAAAGGCCGGGATTTTCTGGCACAACCAGGCCCTGGAGGTCACGAAGCGTTGTAAATCATGACGGGCAGCGGGGCGGTCAGGTAGATGAGGTATTGGGGATTATTTTTTGTATGTTACCTCTTTTTTTATGCCATGGGTTCTAGAGAAAGAAAGTCCAAAGCATAAAAAGGACATTGGATTCTCGGAAAATAACTTTGCTGCAAATTTTATTTGCCAGTGAAATCCGCTCACACCGGCAAATTCGAAACGACCAACTCATCCACTAGCATATACAGTTGTGGCCAAAAGTATTGACACCACTGCAATTCTGTCAGATAATACTTAGTTTCTTCCTGAAAATGATTGCAATCACAAATTCTTTAGTATTATTATCTTCATTTAATTTGTCTCAAATGAAAAAAACACAAAAGAGAATGAAGCAAAACATTCATCATTTCACACAAAACTCCAAAAATGGGCCAGACAAAAGTATTGGCACCCTCAGCCTAAGGCCGGTGTCACACTAGCGAGTTTTACGGACGTATAAGCGCAGAAAATACGTCCGTAAAATTCGCATTACACACGGCCCAATTAATCTCTATGGCCCAGCTCCTATCAGCCGTATATTACGCATCCGTAATATACGGTATTGTACGGCCGTAGAAAATCGCAGCATGCTGCGTTTGTCACCGTATTGCGCAAAAAATACGCCAATGAAAGTCTATGGGGGCGAGAAAAATACGGATTCCACACGGACCAGCAGTGTGACTTGCGAGAAATACGCACCGTTGTTCTATCGAAAAGCCGGTAATTCAATTGCCGGCTTTTCATTTCTCCTTCCCAAACCCGACAGGATATGAGACATGATTACATACAGTAAACCATCTCATATCCCCTTTTTCTTGCATATTCCACACTACTAATGTTAGTAGTGTGTATGTGCAAAATGTGGGCGCTGTAGCTTGAAAAATAAAGGGTTAAATCGCGGAATAAATTGGCGTGGGCTCCCGCGCAATTTTCTCCGCCAGAGTGGTAAAGCCAGTGACTGAGAGCAGATATTAATAGCCAGGAGAGGGTCCATGGTTATTGGCCCCCCCCTGGTTACAAACATCTGCCCCCAGCCACCCCAGAAAAGGCACATCTGGAAGATGCGCCTATTCTGGCACTTGGCCACTCTCTTCCCACTCCCGTGTAGTGGTGGGATATGGGGTAATGAAGGGTTAATGTCACCTTGCTATTGTAAGGTGACATTAAGCCAGATTAATAATGGAGAGGCGTCAATTATGACACCTATCCATTATTAATCCAATAGTATGAAATGGTTAATAAAACACACACACACGCCTTGAGATTGCTCATGCTCCCTCACAATTTGGTTTCTCAAGTCCTCAGACAGTTCTTTGGTCTTCTTTCTTTTCTCCATGCTCAATGTGGTACACACAAGGACACAGGACAGAGGTTGAGTCAACTTTAATCCATGTCAACTGGCTGCAAGTGTGATTTAGTTATTGCCAACACCTGTTAGGTGCCACAGGTAAGTTACAGGCGCTGTTAATTACACTAATTAGAGAAGCATCACATGATTTTTCGAGCAGTGCCAATACTTTTGTCCACCCCCTTTTTTATGTTTGGTGTGGAATTATATCCAATTTGGCTTTAGGACAATTCTTTTTGTGTTTTTTTCATTTAAGACAAATTAAATGAAGATAATACCAGAGAATTTGTGTTTCCAATCATTTTCAGGAAGAAACTGAGTATTATCTGACAGAATTGCAGGGGTGTCAATACTTTTGGCCACAACTGAACCTTTAGAAAAGGACCTGTAGGCATTGTCACATTATAAATGATACTGTACAAACGTTTTAGCCAGTGACTATACCTCATATATGTACACAGAGTGACATCTGCAGGGGCTATTGATTTTTACACATCAAAAAGAATTACACTCCTAATTATACCATAAATATAATACTTGGTAGTAATGGTCTAATACTCGTTGAGGGTTCTCTATCTCTATACTAGGCTGCCATATTAACTCCTCTCACAGCTTGTGTTTAATGATGCTGTAAACCTACTGGAATCCATGACAATCTATGAAATGCGTCAAGGCGCATTTGTGACCTACGCGCGGAACATGATGTAATGTGGGTAGAAATAGACTGTGGTGAATCTTTTTAAATCCAAAATACCATTTCAGTAAACTGAAGGACGGTGAGCCTATTATGCTGGAAGCCCGCGTGGGTGAGCATGAGGAATATAACTCCGTCCTGCCAAATGCCATTCACTCCCAAGCTGTGAATAATCTACACGGAGGAAATTAATATTGGAAATTCCAAACAATGATTAGAATAATTTCTATGAAATCTAAATTCCCGTAATAGTCACAAATTCACCATCTCATGCAATTTATCTATGGGCACCTAAAATGATTTTTTTTATTCATTTAAAAAAAAAAATCATTTAGCACTTATCCACAGTATAGGTAACAAATGTTTTGACAGTGCCTATAGGACTAAGGCCATGTTCACACAGTGCGTTTTTTACCGCGGAACCGCGGCGGTTTTGCCGCTGCGGTTCCGCAGCTGTTTTCCATGCAGGGTACAGTACACTGTACCCTATGGAAAACAGGACACACTGTGCACATGGTCCGGAAATTTAAAAAAAAAGCCGTGCTGAATAGCTCCCGGAAAAAAGAAGGAGCATGTCAATTCTTCTTCCTGAACCGCAGCGGTTCTGCACCCATAGACCTCCATTGTGAGGTCAAAATCGCAGTAAAACACGCAGATCAAAAATATATCTGCGTGTTTTACTGCGGTTTGATGTGCAGAACCGCTGCAGCAGGAAGTGCGGGGAAGCCGGCGGAAGTGCGGGGCCGGAAGTGCGTGGGCGGAGAGACATGGAGGCATAGCGTCGCATGGGGATCGTGTCGGCCGTTTGATTGATTTGGTATGTGTGTGTGTGTGTGTGTGTGTGCGTGTGTGTGTCCCCATGCGACGCTAGTGCCACCATTGTGCTAAGTCGCCGTATGGGACTACTACTCCCATCCGGTATTAGGATGGGAGAGTTGTCCCTGTGTCCGGCGACTTAGCACAATAGTAAAGTTTACACCAAACACCTACACACAATACACATACATGACACACAGTACAGTACATACAACACATAACACAGAGTATATACTCACCAACAGCACACTTGTAGGCGAAGCCCTCGATCCTCCAGGAAAAAATCCAAAAATAATAAACCAAATTCATACTCCCTGTCCGCAGAATCCATAAAACGAGTGTCCCACGCCGATCGGCTGCTCTCCGGCGATACACTGCCAGGAGCGAAGCTCCTGGCAGTGTATCGCGTACTGTTCCGGAGTTCAATGACTCCGGCGTCTCGGTTAACGGCAGTACAGCTGCGTTGAACTTTCCCACGCAGCACTGCCGTTAAGCGAGAGTGCCGGGGTCAATGACCGCCGGTAAACTCGCTCGCGCATGCGCAGTGACACACCGACAGGAACTATGGCTCCTGTCAGTGTGTTGCTGCATCCGTGGAGAGCAGACATATCTCTGGATGTGTCTGTTCTCCATGGAAAATCTTCGTGGGATACGTGGATACTTAAATACGTGACACGTGTCACTTAAATACGTGATACGTGGCACTTAAATACGTGGCACGTGGCACTTAAATACGTGGCACGTGGCACTTAAATACGTGATACGTGGCACTGAAATACGTGGCACGTGGCACTTAAATACGTGGCACGTGGCACTTAAATACGTGGCACTTAAATACGTGGCACGTGGCACTGAAATACGTGGCACGTGGCACTGAAATACGTGGCACTTAAATACGTGGCACGTGGCACTGAAATACGTGGCACGTGGCACTTAAATACGTGGCACGTGGCACTTAAATACGTGGCACTTAAATACGTGGCACGTGGCACTGAAATACGTGGCACGTGGCACTTAAATACGTGATACGTGGCACTGAAATACGTGGCACGTGGCACTTAAATACGTGATACGTGGCACTGAAATACGTGGCACGTGGCACTTAAATACGTGGCACGTGGCACTTAAATACGTGATACGTGGCACTGAAATACGTGGCACGTGGCACTTAAATACGTGGCACGTGGCACTTAAATACGTGGCACTTAAATACGTGGCACGTGGCACTGAAATACGTGGCACGTGGCACTTAAATACGTGATACGTGGCACTGAAATACGTGGCACGTGGCACTTAAATACGTGGCACGTGGCACTTAAATACGTGATACGTGGCACTGAAATACGTGGCACGTGGCACTTAAATACGTGGCACGTGGCACTGAAATACGTGGCACTTAGGCTATGTTCACATTTGCGTTGTGCGCCGCAGCGTCGGCGCCGCAACACACAACGCAAAGTAAAACGCAGCAAAACGCATGCACAACGCTGCGTTTTGCGCCGCATGCGTCCTTTTTTTGATTGATTTTGGACGCAGCAAAAATGCAACTTGCTGCGTCCTCTGCGCCCGGATGCGTGCGCTGCAGTGACGCATGCGGCGCAAAACGCGGAGCGCTGTCATTCAAAACACGTCCACTCATTTTGGTGTTTAGTCCCAAAATGGAGGATGGAAGAAGAAAAGGGTTGGACAAGGAAATGACATCATTTTTTTTTTTTTCCCCCCACTGCAGTAAACTTTATTTCTGTCAAACACAGACAATCTGCAGACAAAACTGCATCAAAAAACGCACCAAAAACCGCACCAAAAACGCACCAAAAACGCACCAAAAAACGCACCTGCGTTTTCTGCAGAGACCTGCAGTTTCAGTCAGGAAAAAAAAAGGATGGAAATCCTGAACGTGTGAACATAGCCTAACAGATATTGTCGAACAGTGTATTTATGGGATTGACAGAACCAGACATCAATTCCAACTTCAGTGAAAAGAAACTAGGGGAAATTAAGAATCCTTCTTCGATGGCTCCTGATAACCCCGTAAATGCCACTATCAGTTTGACCGCAGCATTTAAGGTGTGCAGTCAGGAGGCACATCGTTCTATCCAAATCCCCCCTCACCTAATTGCAAGGTGGTGGTGGGTTGCAAAGGCAGCTGGGGGCCTACTGAATGCCTATGAAGAACAGCCTATGGCTGAGCTTCATAGTAGACTGTGATTTGTCCAATATACTGCAATACTTTTGTCATTTCAGAATATAGTACAAGTGATTATACAATCGCAGCATCAAGTCCCCTAAGGGAACTACAATTGTATACCTGTCACGCTGTGACTGTCTGCCTTAACTAAAGGAGAGGGGCCTCAAACTGTCCCTGGAACTGGAATCCTAACTATCTCTGTACCAGTGGTACTCTTGATGGTAGAGAGGCCTGGGTCTCCAATCTTACTATGCTCCTGTTAAACCCTAATCTGTCCCCTCCCCCACCCCATGAGGCATGGGACAGAAATGTAAGGTAAACCAGACACAAAAACCAAAACGGGGATAATAGAAAGCCACCATCATATAAAAGCACTCACCAAAAATAGGGATGATGGGGACAGGGAGGAGTAACCTAGATTAGCAGCAACAACAGTTGTGTGTACAAAAACTGAATGTTTTCAGCCAGCATGGAGAGTCCTTAACCTCTCCAGCACTGAATGAAAGAAAATCCATGTAAAATGGGACATGAATCAGACCGTCTCTAAAGAGGTCCTGCGATTCATTACCCGTTGTGACCTTCTAACTCCATGTCTCCCAGGGTGAGGTGACAATATCACAGCATAGGAATAGCCAGGGGGTCGGCCAAGGAATGTGCACTCAAAATAAGTTGTCCTGCCCCCAGCCGATGTTTTATTGTTGTACCATTGAGGTGAAGAACATTTAGGGATGTTGGCCAAGCCAGACACTATTGGTGGTGCGAGTCGATTCACAGGATCCAGTCCATCAGTAATTTGTGGCCACTGAATGGTATCCCTGAGAACCCTATGGATCCATTTGCACCAACTCTAAAAGACACCCATCTATAGACAGCTGTTTCAGTGGACTTGACTCTTCAGAGTACATCAGGGCTTGGATGGCTGAATGAGAAGACATGCTTCGCGAGGGTTGGATTTTCTTATGGAGAACAGCTTAGTATGGCGTCTTCTTTGCAATGCTCCATTGGAAAAGTATAAAAATTAGCTCGCCTCATTAAAAGGGTCAGGATAGCTACTTCCTATAGGTGACACTATAGGAACCTAGTGAATTTTACCACGTGCCTCTTCATATTACCTCCATTTAAGTCACAAAAATGTGAAGGTTCCCTGCGTATTAGGAATGTGTAGTATTCGGTGTCATCCAGGGAGTACAAACAATGAAGAGTGAGGCACATATCTGAGCATAATTATGGATGCTTATTGTCATCTATGAACACAGAAATGATTCAGCCTGGTTGTTTGTACAAAAAAGCCGAGCTGCTAACCCAACATAGAGTTCCAATATACGCTGGAAATGTTCAGTGGGTAATGAGGTAGAAAGTGTTTATCTAATCGCAGGGAGCATTTCAACACTCCCTAAGCCATTGGCATGTTAGCGGTAACACGATGACTTATAAAAGTGTTGAAATACTGGAAAAAAAAATGTTACAGTGGAGGTCTCGGCTTCAGACACAAGGGAAGCTGTCACCTGTTGTTGGGTTCATGAAAAATGCACCGAATTAAGATGTACAATCACTGCTAAAAAGTGTTTGAGTATTAGACAAACACGGTAATGCACCTATCAGAGAATCCTGATTGATGACATTTCATCACTCCAGACCTGTCCGCTCCACCCACCTTCATGAAGATAAATGCGGGGATTGTTATCTCTCGTCTATTTATCTTCCATGGTCCCAATGTAAGCTTATTAACCTAGTATTACTTCCGGGGATAACCGCTGGATTAGGTAGGCTCTGAATGCTTTACACCAGATTTTCAGATAACCTGGCAGAGATGTGGGAATGTCACAGGAAATGATCATAGAATGATTGAATTTTAGAGTTGGAAGGGATGTCCAAGGTCATCTGGTTCAACCCTCTGCTTAATGCACAATTCACTAAACCATCTCAGATGTCTGTCCAGCCTCTGTTTGAAGACTTCCATTGAAGGAGAACTCGCTACCTCTCGTGGCAGCCTGTTCCACTCATTGATCACCCTCACCGTTAAAAAGGTTTTCTAATATCTAATCTGTATCTTCTCCCTTTTCAGTTTTTCAATTGCTTCCCGTGTTTCCATGTGCAAATGAGAATGATGATCCCTCTACAAATATCTGAATGGCTGTCACAATGTAGACAGCTATTAAGTCTCCTCTTAGCCTTTTTTTTTGCAAGTTAAAGGGAACCTGTCACCATGTTTTTGGAAGATGGGATAAAAATAGCGTTAAATAGGGGCAGAGGTGGGCGTTACATTAGTGTTTGTTATGCGTTTATTACCCACCTAAGTTGCCGAAATACCTTTGCAAAGTCTCCGTTTTCGCCTGTCAATCAGGCTGGTCTGGTCAAAAGGGCGTCTTGTCTTCCCCCAGATTTTGCGTAGTTTTCCGTTGGTGGCGTAGTGGTGTGCGCATGCCCAAGGTCCCGAATCATCTGCCAGGGGATTTAAAAAAGCGCGCTGTTCGTGATTTCATTGGTGATCGGTGGGCGCGGCCATCTTCCTTTGGCCGCGCGTGCGCAGAAGCGGCGCTCTGCTGGCCTCGGCTTCAGGAAAATGGCTGCGGGATGCCGCGCGTGCGCAGATGGATATCGCGGCGGCCATTTTCCTGAAGCCGCGGCCAGCAGAGCGCCGCTTCTGCGCACGCGCGGCCAAAGGAAGATGGCCGCGCCCACCGATCACCAAGGAAATAACGAACAGCGCGCTCTTTTAAATCCCCTGGCAGTGGATTCGGGACCTTGGGCATGCGCACACCACTACGCCACCAACGGAAAACTACGCAAAATCTGGGGGAAGACAACGCCCTTTTGACCAGACCAGCCTGATTGACAGGCGAAAACGGAGACTTTGCAAAGGTATTTCGGCAACTTAGGTGGGTAATAAACGCATAACAAACACACTAATGTAATGCCCACCTCTGCCCCTATTTAACGCTATTTTTATCCCACCTTCCAAAAACGTGGTGACAGGTTCCCTTTAACATCCCCAGATCCTTTAACCGTTCCTCGTAGGACATACTTTGCAGTCCACTCACCATCCTGGTAGCTTTTCTCTGCTCTTGCTCCAGTTTTTCAATGTCTTTTTTTAAAATGTGGTGCCCAGAACAGGACACAGTATTCCAGATGAGGCCTGACCAAGGAGTAGAGGGGAATAATTACTTCACATGGTCAAGACTCTGCTTCTCATAATACATCCTTGAACTGTTTGCTGCATCACACTGTTGACCATTGTGAAGTCTGTGATCTATTACTATACCAAAGTCTTTTTCACAAGTGCTGTTGCTTAGTTCTATTCCTCCCATTCTATAGGTGCAATTTTTCTTGACCGGATGTAGAATCTTGCATTTCTCCGTTAAATACCATTCTATTCATTGCTGATCGGTGGAGGTCCAACTGCTGGAACCTCTCAAACCATCCTTCAAAGCATCAATGGGTTTCTTGGGGTCTTACTTCCATCAGGGGGTATTCCTATCTTCATTTTGGTATCTCCATAGGATATGTAATGTATAGTAGATGCAAATTCCACTATCTCAAGAATTGGGTCCAGAAGAACGCAGCTGTCAATGGAAAAGCAGTCAATATTCCCATTCCTTTGTACGGGAAATCCAAGCACCACTTCATGGAAAGCAGCACACAATGGGACCGTGTTCTTGAGACTTGGGCCCCACTGATATCAGCAATATATTTATGGCAAATCCAATATAGATGAAAATACTATTTAAAGGGATTGTCCGGCCTTAAAGTATAAGTTTGCAGTCGCTCTATGTGTGGATTCTCTGCTGTCGGGAACAAATAGTTATGTGACCGCAAGCATGCACATCCTGCATTATGGAGTTATTCTTCCCTAGAAGCCTTGTATTTTTTGGGAAGAAAATGTTGTATTTATACAGTCTTATGAAGCGTGTTTAGCATACCACCACGCTCTTAAGGGAAAATGCTGCATTACTCAGCTGTACACCTGCTACTCCGTATACGATGTGTAGATTTACGGGTGACATACAAATAATGAGACGGCTCCAGCAACTTCCAACAGCTGAGGGGCGAGGTTGCGGAGATTCAGACCTCTACTAATCCAATTTTGATAGCCTGTTCTAAAGCTATGCCATGACTACTGTGATCCTGGAAATCCCCTTTAAGCATGTGCTTACCAAGCCCACACACAGTGGGTGACAGTCTGTGCACATATTGTTGTGGTCAACAAAGGGATACAAAACAATGCCAGGATGTGATTAAACCCTTAGTGACCGAACCAATTTTCTCCTTAATGACCAGGCCAAATTTTACAATTCTGACCCCTGTCACTTTAGAAGGTAATAATTTGAACGCTTCAACAGATTCCACTGATTCTGAGATTGCTTTTTTTTCATGACATATATTTATGATAATGATAAAATTTCTTCGATTTGACTTGCGTTTCTATGAAAAAAAAAAAAAAAATTTGCCAAATTGAGATTTTGCAATTTTCAAATTAATTTTCATGACCGTAAATCAGTTATGTCACACAAAATAGTTACTAAATAACATTTTCCATATGTCTACTTTACATCAGCACAATTTTGGAAGCAATTTTTTTGTTAGAAAGTTAGAAGGGTTAAGTTAACCAGCAATTTCTCACTTTTCCAACAAAATTTACAAAACTATTTCACTTTTGAAGTGACTTCGATGGGCCTACAGTACAGACCAAAAGTTTGAACACACCTCATTTAAAGATTTTTCTGGATTTTCATGACTATGAAAATTGTACATTCACACTGAAGGCATCAAAACTATGAATTAACACATGTGGAATTATATACTTAACAAAAAAGTTTGAAACAAGTGAAATTATGTCTTATATTCTAGGTTCTTCAAAGTAGCCACCTTTTGCTTTGATGACTGCTTTGCACACTCTTGGCATTCTCTTGATGAGCTTCAAGAGGTAGTCACCGGGAATGGTTTTCACTTCACAGGTGTGCCCTGTCAGGTTTAATAAGTGGAATTTCTTGCCTTATAAATGTGGTTGGGACCATCAGTTGTGTTGTGCAGAAGTCTGGTGGATATACAGCTGATAGTCCTACTGAATAGACTGTTAGCTGCTTTTTTCTTGCCATAATACAAATTCTAAGTAAAGAAAAACGAGTGGCCATCATTATTTTAAGAAATGAAGGTCAGTCAGTCTGAAAAATTGGGAAAACTTTGAAAGTGTCCCCAAGTGCAGTGGCAAAAACCATCAAGTGCTACAAAGAAACTGGCTCACATGAGGACCAACCCAGGAAAGGAAGACCAAGAGTCACCTCTGCTTCTGAGGATAAGTTTATCCCAGTCACCAGCCTCAGAAATCGCAGGTTAACAGCAGCTCAGATTAGAGACCACATCAATGCAACACAGAGTTTTAGCAGCAGACACATCTCTACAACAACTGTTAAGAGGAGACTTTGTGCAGCAGGCCTTCATGGTAAAATAGCTGCTAGGAAACCACTGCTAAGGACAGGCAACAAGCAGAAGAGACTTGTTTGGGCTAAAGAACACAAGGAATGGACATTAGACCAGTGGAAATCTGTGCTTTGGTCTGATGAGTCCAAATTTGAGATCTTTGGATCCAACCACCGTGTCTTTGTGCGACGCAGAAAAGGTGAACAGATGGACTCTACATACCTCGTTCCCACCGTGAAGCATGGAGGAGGTGTGATGGTGCTTTGCTGGTGACACTGATGGGGATTTATTCAAAATTGAAGGCATACTGAACCAGCATGGCTACCACAGCATCTTGCAGCAGCATGCTATTCCATCCAGTTTGCGTTTAGTTGGACCATCATTTATTTTTCAACAGGACAATGACCCCCAAACACACCTCCAGGCTGTGTAAGGGCTATTTGACCAAGAAGGAGAGTGATGGGGTGCTACGCCAGATGACCTGGCCTCCACAGTCACCAGACCTGAACACAATCGAGATGGTTTGGGGTGAGCTGGAACGCAGAGTGAAGGCAAAAGGGCCAAATGCTAAGTATCTCTGGGAACTCCTTCAAGATTGTTTTAAGACCATTTCCAGTAACTACCTCTTGAAGCTCATCAAGAGAATGCAAAGAGTGTGCAAAGCAGTCATCAAAGCAAAAGGTGGCTACTTTGAAGAACCTAGAATATAAGACATAATTTCAGTTGTTTCACTTTTTTAAGTATATAATTCCACATGTGTTAATTCATAGTTTTGATGCCTTCAGTGTGAATGTACAATTTTCATAGTCATGAAAATACAGAAAAATCTTTAAATGAGGTGTTCAAACTTTTGGTCTGTACTGTATATGACGTCAAATACTCCAATGACACCATTTTAAAAACTGTACCCGTCAAAGTACTCAAAACCACATTCAAAAAGTTTATTACCACTTCAGGTGCTACACAGGAACTGAAGCAATGTGTAAGGAAAACTTTATCTTTTTTTTTTCCACGAAAATTTTACTTTAGCTCTAAATTTATTTTCACAAGGGTAACAGGAGAAAATTCATGACAAATTTTAGGATCCATTTTCTCCTGAGTTTAAAAATATCCCATATGTGGGGGAATACTACTATTTGGGCGCATGACAGCTCTCTGAAGGGAAGGAGCACAGTTTGACTTTTTGAACACCATAATGGCTGGAATTGTGAGCAGAAGCCATGTCATGTTTGGAGAGCCCCTGATGTACCTGAACAGTGGAAACACCCCCACAAGTTACCGCATTTTGGAAACTAGACCCCTTAAGGAATGTATTTGAATGTGTGGTGAGCACCTTGAACACCCACATGCCTCAAAATCAAGTTTTTCCTACAAAAATGTGCTTTAAGCCCCAATTTATTTTTTTCACAAGGGTAACAGGAAAAATTGCACAAGAAATTGTGGGTCCATTTTCTCCTAGTATGCCGATACCACATACAGGTGCTTCTCACAAAATTAGAATATCATGAAAAAGTTAATTTATTTCAGTTCAATACAAAAAGTGAAACTAGTATATAGCGTTATTACAAACAGTGATCTATTTCAAGTGTTTATTTCTGTTCATGTTGATGATTATGGCTTACAGCCAATTAAAACACAAAAGTCATTATCTCAGTAAATTAGAATACTTTAGAATACCAGATTGAAAAATGATTTTAAAATCTAAAATGTTGACTTACTGAGATGTATGTTCAGTAAATGCACTCAATACTTTTGCATCAATTACTGCATCAATGCAGCGTGGCTTGGAGGGGGATCAGCCTGTGGCACTGCTGAGGGGTTATGGAAGCCCAGGTTGTTTGGATAGCAGCCTTCAGCTCATCTTCCTCTTGACAATACCCGAGATTCTCTATGGGGTTAAGGTCAGGCGAGTTTGTTGGCCAATCAAGCACAGTGATACTGTTGTGTGTAAACCAGGTATTGGTACTTTTGGCAGTGTGGACAGGTGTCAAGTCCTGCTGGAGAATGAAATGTCCATCTCCAAGAAGCTTGTCGGCAGAGGGAAGCATGAACTGCTCTAAGGTGTCATGGTAGACGGCTGCACTAACTTTGGTCTTGATAAAACAGTGGACCTACACCAGTACATGACACGGCTCTCCGAAACGTCACACTAGACCTCAAGCAGCTTGGATTATGTGCAATTTACTTTCACCTGAAAACACCTTGGACCACTGAGCAACAGTCCAGTTCTTTTTCTCCTTGGCCAGGTAAGACGCTTCTGGTGTTGTCTATTGGTCATGAGTGGCTGACACAAGGAATGCGACACTTGTAGCCCATGTCCTGGATAAGTCTGTTTGTGGCGGCTCTTGAAGCAATGACTCCAGCAGCAGTCCACTCCTTGTGAAGCTGCCCCAAATGTTTGAATGGCCAAGAGGTATATTATAACCTCTTTTTCTCCTCTTTCAGGTAACATCGGGGGCTTATCAACAGCATTACAGAATGCTGTAGATAAGCCCCTGATGATGGTGAGCTTACCTCACCATGGATTTTGGGGGTGACAGGTTCCCTTTAACAAGCTTGTCAAGGCTGCAGTGCAGTGCTTTTGCACTTTTTCTACCACACTTTTTCCTTCAATATGCTTGGATACAGCACTCTGTGAACAGCCAGCTTCTTTAGCAATGACTTTTTTTGTGGCTTACCCTCCTTGTGGAGGGTGTCAATGACTGCCTTCTGGACATCTGTCAAGTCAGCAGTCTTTCTCATGATTGTGATTGCCTACTGAAACAAACTATGGGACCTTTTTAAACTATTAGGAAGCCTTTGCAGGTGTTTTTGCTAATTATTCCTATTTACTGAAATTAATGACTTTTGGATTTTCATTGACAGTAAGCCATAATCATCAACATTAACAAAAATACTTGAAATGGATCAGTTTGTGATGACTATATACGAGTTTCACTTTTTGTGTTGAAGAACTGAAATTAACTTTTTGATATTCTTTCTTTTCGAGAAGCACCAGTATGTGGGGGGAAAACTACTGCTTGGGTGCACAGCATGGCTCAGAAAGGAAGGAGTGACATTTTGGAATGCAGATTTTGATGGAATTGTCTGTGGGCATCATGTCGCGTTTGGAGAGTCCCTTATGTGCCTAAAAACTGTGAAAAACCCCTATATGTGAACCCATTTTGGAAGCTACACCCCTCAAGGATTTTATCCAGGGGTATAGTGAGCATTTTGAACCCATAGGTACTACACAGAATTTGATAAAATTTTCAATATGATGACCTAATGTTAATTTTTTTTTTACAAATGTTTTCGCCCCAGATTTGTAACTTTCACAATGGACAATAGGAGAAAACAGACCCCATAATTTGTTGTGCAATTTTTCTTGAATGTGACTATACCCCGCATGTGGTCAAAAACTTCTGCTTGGGCACATGAGAGGATTAGGAATGGAAAGAGCGCTATTTACCTGGGATAGATTGTGAATGCTATGTTGTATTTGAAGAGCCCCTGACATGTGAAAACAGTAGAAACCCTCCTCATAAAAGTGACCATATTTTGGAAACTAAACCCCTCAAGGAATTCATCTACTTGTGTATTGAGTATTTTGAACCCATAGGTGCCTCACAGAATTTTATAACATTGAGACATGGAAATAATACATGTATTGGTAAAAATGTAATTTTTGTGTACCTGAAAAATTAGCAGCAAATACAAAAGGTTAATAAGTGAAACAAGACCCACAAAATTTATCACGCTATTTCTCCTAATGCAGTGCTGCCCAATGTTTTCAGAAATTACTGTTTTGCCACATGGCAGAGCTGAGAAGCAAGGAGCGCCATTTGGCTTTTGGAGCAATAATTTTGCTAGAATAATTTATGGGTGACATTTGTGGAGGCCCCAAGGTGCCAGAGAAGCAGAAAACTCTCAAAAGTGACCCCATTGTAAAAACTGCACCTCTCAATAAACTCATCTACGGCTGCAGTGAATATTATGTAACATCCATGCCAGGCTTTTCTTCTGGGGAATTGCAAATCTGCCAGTCTAGTACCCAAACATTGTGCCCCATAGAGTGTAGAGCCCTCATATATTATAGCACCCCAATATATTGTGCCCAGCTTGTGTTTCTGGTGATACGCACCCGTAAATTAAGTGCCTTCTCTCCAATACAATAAATGCCAAACATGTGGCCGCTTACTGTGGTTTAAGTACAGAGGGGCTCAGGAAAGGGGCATTTGGCAGCGAAGAATTCACTGGATTTTATTTGAGGGGCAGGAGCCATGTCACTTTTCCAGAGTGTTTATTCTAATAGTAACATGGGAACCTCCTATAGTGCCAGATGATGGACCTGAGTCGGGGCTGGTTTTGTGAGGGATAAATTAGGCGTTTTTTATTGGTAAAATTTGGGGGTACATAAAAAAAATTATCACTTTCAGTATAAGGCTTGGATCACATCCTTTTGTTCTACACTCAGCACTTCCAGTTGAAACCAGAAGTTTACATACACTATATAAAAAGACACATGAATGTTTTTCTCAACATCTGACATGAAATCAGAATAAACCTTTAAAATTTTAGGTCAATTAGGATTACCATAATTATTAATATTTGCCAAGTGCCAGAATGAGAGAATGTTTTAAGGCATTTTTATTACTTACTGCAAAGTCAAAAGTTTACATCCATTTCATTAGTATTTGGTACCATTGTCCTTAAACTGAATGACTTGGGTCAAACATTTGGGATATCCTTCCACAAGCTTCTTACAATAGTTGGTTGGAATGTGGGCCCATTCCTCCAGACAAAACTGGTGTAACTGATCCAGGATTGTATAGCAAATAGATAATGGCTGCACTCAAGTTTATAGTGCTAAACAAGGAAATGTGCAATACATGAAATGTGAACAGCATAATGGCTTGTGAAATTTATGAAAAAACACATGAGATTTTTAGCACAAAATTTGGCCAAATATTGTGAGCCCATTCACCAAACGTCAAGGTAATCTCAGATCGAATTCGATTTCCTTGCTTTAGCGCTATAAACTTGAGTGCAGCCATTATCTATTTGCTATGTAAGACTTTTTGGTTATGCACCAGTTCAGACTAGATGGCTGTTCAGTCAGTTTTTCTATATTTACTATGATCCAGGATTGTAGGTCGTCTTGCTCGCATCAGCCTATTCAGCTTTGTCCATAAACTTTCAATAGGATTGAGATCAGGGCTCAACATGTTAGTTAGACACTACTTATTCTTCATGAATCCATGCTGGTTGTCAGTTACTATAACATTCTCTGCAATATATTTCTGCAGGTCATCTCTTATAATGCCCTCAAAAATTGTGCACACTATTGATGTGAGACTTACCGGATGGTAGTTGCTCAGATCTACCTTACCTTCTTTGAATATTGGTACCACGTGAGCCATCCTCCAATCTTGTGACACCACACCGTTACATATGGGCTCATACTCACTTGTGCGAAACTCAGATGAGTATCGCATGTTAATACCCGGCAGCAGTGCTGCTGCCGGCACTCAGATCGAAGCGTGCAGCCGCATAGGAATACATGCAGCCGCACGCTCCGCTCCTCTATGCCAGGTGCAGTGCCGGGTATTGTCGTGTGGGACTAAGCAGAGTTTCTCGCAAGTGAGAATGAGCCCTAAGAGATATTGTCACCTATTGAGCTCAATTCCTTCCATATCCGTGGATGAATGCCATCTGGGCCGGGGGATTGGTCAATGTTTAAAATGCACTTTTTGTGTTAAATTAGTTATATCAGGTTGTGAATTTTGATTTTTGTCTTGTTGAATGATCCCTGTAACAGACAGTTCATTGGTGAACATGCATGAAAAGTGCCTGTTTAATCTCAGCCTTTTCTTTGTCCTCTGTGATTATCTTGTTATTCTCATCTTCTAAGGGGCCAATACCATCTATTTTTTTTCCTTTTTGGCACGGACTTACAAAAAAAAAAAATGTGGGATTTTAATGTTGTTGGCGTTCTGTTTCTCTGTAGATACGCTTGATATTTTTTTACATTTCTTATTTAGATCTTTATACTCTCCTGAAATGCTATTTCAGTATTCTCGGCTTTCAAGATTTTGAATGCCCTTTGTTTTTGTCTTATTAAACTTTGTACTGTCCTGATCATCCATAATGGTGTCTTTTTATGCCTTGACATTTTATTACCAGAGGGTATGTTTTTTGCAGGATTCTAGTAGTATTCCCTTAAAAATGCCCTATTTATGTTTGGTATCCCCAATTACCATGACGTTGTCCCAGTCTATACGATTAAGCTCTTCCCTTAATTTGTTAATCAGCTTTCCTAAAGTTCCAGGTTTTTTGGCTTTTCCCCCTTTGAATGTTTGATTATTACATTGAAACTTACAATGTTATGGTCACTGCTTCACAAATGATCTCTGACATGCAGATCTGAAATTGTATCTGGTCTATTTAACAGAACCAGATCCAACAGATTATCTCCCCTGGTTAGTTCGTCTACCAGCTGATAGGTAATTGTCCCAAACTGTTGATAAGAAATTGTAGCTTTTAGCACAACCTGGAGATTCTATGTCCCATTGAATGTCTGGATAGTTAAAATCTCCCATTATAAGAACCGTATTACTGTTTGCTGCCTTTTTAATTTGTTGCAGCATTTCATCCTCTACCTGTTCAGCTATATTAGGAAGCTTGAAGCAAACGCCAATTAGCGGCTTTCCATTATTACCGTCCCCATGTACATTTACCCATAGGAACTCCCCCGTCTTCATTAAGCACAGGTTTTAATGTTTATTTAACGAAGATGCACACGCCTCCACCTTTTTTTCTTTCCTGTCCTTTCTAAATGTAGTGTACCTCTCTACATGTTACCCAGTCATGGCTCTAGTCAAGTCAGGTTTCCGTAATGCCCACTACACCGTATGCTGTGACCATCATAAGAGTCTCCAGTTCATCCATTTTGCTCGTTAGACTTCTTGCATTTGCCAGCAGACATTTAATATTCTTAGAACATTTTTACTCCTATTCAGCTCCTTGCTTTGCTTACATATCCCAGCCCCCTAAATCCTTATTTATCCCTACTGACTCATTCTGTGTACTCTATCCCCTTAATAGAACTACCCTCCATCCGCCGTACTATTTTTTCCCCCCCAAGCACAGTTGCACCCTCCCCATTGAGGTGCAGCCCGTCCCTACTGTAGAGCCTGTAGCCGACAGAAGTCGGCCCGGTTCTCCAGGAACTGAAACCCCTCCTTCCTCCCTGCACTAATTTCTAAGCCACTTATTTATCTCCCTAAGCTCCCACTGCCTATCTAGTGATGCTCGTGGCACTGGCAGTATTTCAGAAAATACCACCTTGGAGGTCCTGGCCTTCAGCTGCTCTCCTAGTTCCCTAAAACCATTCTTAAGGCCCTTCTAACTTTGTCATTGGAACCGATGTGTACCATGATTGCCTAGGTTTTCCCCAGCCCCACCCAGCAATCTGTCTATCCGATCCGCAATATGTCAAACCCGAGCACCCGGCAGACAACACACTGTTCGGCATTCACGGTCTCGGCAGCAGATGACCCTGTTTGTCCGCCTAATTATAGAGTCCACTACCACAATCTGTCTGGTGTTTGCTGCACTCCTATTTCCCTCCAGCAGTCGTTTTCCTGGTTGCTAGGAGCAACGTCCTGCTGTAGTTATTATCCCAGTCCTGGGCTTGCATTCCTAATATCAGCCAAACATGCATATTTACTAGGTTGTGCCAGATCAGGACTGAGCTCCCTGATACTTTCCCCCTACCCCTTCTTGTAGCTTTTACCCAGCTATGTACTTCTCTGTCCTGATCTTCCCCACCTCCACCCTCCTCCATATCACTGGCCCCAGCCAGTGCAAGCTCAGTGAGCTCTCACCATTATGCTGTCAGGCCCACCGCTAGAGAAGTATGATTGGCATTTATTAGATCAACGTTCCATAGTTTTTTTTGTCACTTAATCTATAACCCACAATGTTATGTGTACTGAGGAAATCATCCATCCCTTTTCTTAAGCCGTTAATAGCGTCTGCCATTACTACCTCTTGTGGTTGTATATCCACAGTCTGACTGCTCGAACTGTAAAGAACCCTTTCCTATTTAGCTGCTGGAATCACCATGCGGCAGTGCTTTATTAACCACAAATTTATTTAGACATGAAAATGAGATCAACTCTGAGACATCTTTTTTCTAAGCAAAAAAAAGCCCAACTTATCATATGAGAGGCCTCCCATCCCTTGTAATAATCTAGTTGCAATCTTTGAACTGACTAATTTCTGAATGTCCTTTTTTAAAATGTGGAGCTCAAAACTGGTTCCCATATTCTAGATGTGGCCTCACCAGTGATTTATAAAAGGGTAACAATACGTTGGGATTGCAGGATTTTCTTTTTATACACCCTAAAATCTTGTTTGCTTTAGCAGCTGCTGCCTGACATTGAGTGCTGCTGCTCAGCTTATGTGTAACCAGAATACCCAAATTTAATGTATATGTAACTATAGGATTACTCCGTCCTAGGTGCATTACTCTTAATGTTGGCAAACGAGATTACATTTATCAAGTGTCTGCCCATTCAGTCATCTTATCCAGATCGTTTTGCAAAATTGTACTGTCGAGGCCCGATTTTAGTATCCTAAATAGTTTGGTGTTATCAGCAAAGACTGGCACTTTACTCTCAATGGTCATTAATAAAGAGGTTAAAAAGAATCTGTCCCAGTACAGATCCCTGCGGTCTCCGCTGCTGACTATACCATTTACGACTGTTTCCTGGCATTTAGCCAATTCTTACCCATCTGCATATAGTTCCCCCCCAGTCCTTGTTTATGGAGCTTCAGTATAAGGGTAAGTTCACACAGGACTTTTTTGCTGCGTATGTTTGCGGCATTTTTTATGCTAATTTTCAGCTGCTTATAGGTGCATTTTTGGTGCGTTTTTTTGTTGCGTATTTGGTGCGTTTTTTTTTCTCTTTTCCCAGGCTAATGTCCTTGGATTTTCAGCAGCAAAAACGCAGCAAATACTGATAACTGCGTTTTTGCTGCGTTTTTTTCAACACTCATTCAAGTCAATGGGTGAAAAAACGCAGCAAAGCACAAAATACTGATCAAACAAAAAACCAATGTGTGCGCATGAGATTTCTGAAATCTCATAGGCTTTGCTGGTACTGTAAAAAGCAGCTGAAAATTAGCATAAAATAACGCAGCAAAAAAGTCCTGTGTGAACTTACCCTAAGACTGTTACGTGGAACAGAATCAAATGCCTTTGCAGAGTCCAGATAAATCACATCAGTTCCATTACCAACATCCAGATTTGCACTCGCCTCCTCATAGAAACCCACCATGTTGGTTAGACACGACTTATTCTTCATGAATCTGTGCTTTTTGTCAGTTATTATATTTCTGCAGGTTATCTCTTATAATGAACTCCCATATAATGCACAATAGTGATGTCAGGCTTACCGGCCGGTAGTTGCCTTGTATGTTTGGCTGACACTGGCTTCTCCCCACCCTTGTACAGGCACACTGGGAGAGACCAGTCACTTAAGGCAGAGCGTGTGAACAGTAAGTCCCAGCGACCTGCCTCCCGACTAGTCAGCTGTTTGACCCGGTTTCCGGCGACTTAGAAAATATGGTTTTCTCTGAAACGTTGCAGAGTCAAACATACCTGCCTGAAATCGGGCACCATGGATCAGCTGTCAGGTTCCCTTTAATAACTCTGCCTAAATCACAGAACACCGATTCAATTCAGAAAAAGTTAATTTTATTCAAACACATGTATATGTACAATCATGTAATTACCATGAACATTTCCATTAGAAAATCAAATCTATAACATTTAATACAAAAACGCACGATTAGATGAATCTCATCCTGATGCCTAAATAAACCCCAAGAAAGACAGAGGCTTGTACAGTTGTCTCCTCCAGGGAAAAAAAGATAGGCAACCCACCACCTCTTCCTAGAAATACTACGCTACAGATCAGGACCCTCAGAATTAAGGAGACTTTTTTTATTTTGTGCTTTCATTTTTTTTCCTCCCACTCTTCCAAGAACATAACTTTTTATTGTTGCCATTACTGAAAATCTTATTTTTTTTGTGCCAAGCTGTAGTTTTTATTGAAGACTGAAACATTTTACACTTTTAAAACATTTTTTAAATAATTACATTTTACTTTTTCAGTTTTCTTAGGGGACTTGAGCCTGTGATAGTCAGATACAATATATTAGTATTGCAAGATATAGTTACAAAAAATCTGCATTCTTTGTAGGTGGCAAAACTTGCAAGATCAGCAGTGAATCAAACACTTATTTTCCCACTAATATATTTATGTAAACACACACACAAAAATCTACAAAGTGCAGAAACTAATAAAATAAAATGATATAATGTCTTGTATAACAAAGAGGTAAAATGTAAATATCAATGTTACCACCTCTGTGCAGCAGGGGGCGCAAGATGACAGCGATTCGTGAAGCCGAAGCTTCCATGGCCGCAGTAGATGAAGCTTCTTCTGGACGCTCGTCTGCTCCACAAGGAAGGCAATAGATTGTACAGTTATCTCCAAAATAAGGTAAAAATCACTACCTTACAACTATACAATCTACTACCTCACCCTGACGCTGGAGCACTGCACCAGGAGGGGGCGCTGACGGCCTTCACGATACATTTTCAAACATCCCGAAAAGTAAAGAGCACGTGCCGTGAAGATGATGACCGGAGGAAGGTGACCGGGTTCAGAGTCGTCGCCGTTCTGCCACTTTGGGAAAGACAGTAGATTGTATAGTTATCTCCCATCGGTGGGTGTGACCCTAAAACTAAACAACCTACTACCTCATCTCACAGCGCAGGGGTCTTCAGGATGGTCCCGACCTGCTACTACCTACAGTAACCAATCAGCAATGTAAGAGTTAAACACCAGCTTCTCATATTTAATTTTTCCATCTCAAAGACACAAATGGCGCCCATATAGTCAGATAAGGAGAAAACAAAAATGATGCATGTCTGAGTATGATCCGATACAGATCGTACTCAACTGTGCTAGTCCATTAGTGTGGAAACCAGCGGACTGCACTCGGACGACATCTGAGTGCAGTCTGATTTCCACACACTGACAGAATGGAGTATGTACCGTATATATAATTTTTGTCCAGCATGGAAAGTTGAGAAACTTTGCAAATCACTTTTTTCATTTGTCTTCATTCTTGTAAAAAAAAAAAAGTGGCTTCCAAACCACTACTTTTCCCCACATGTGCGATCATCTGCAGGACGTACTCATTTGGAGTACAGACAATAGCAGTGATGTCTGTCTCACTAGGGCTAGGTTCACATGTCCATTAGTGATCTGTTCTAATGGATCCACCAGCAAAAAGTGGTGCAGACACTACATTTCAGTCCGTTTTTAACTGATCTCTGCTGGATCCGTTTATTTAACATTGAAGTCTATGGAAAACCGATCAATTAATCAGCCATCCGTCTGCTGGATCCGTTCTAATGGCTGATTACTGGACATGTGTACATAGAAGAATCTTCTGTCCAGAGTTAGGCTTGATAACCTGAATACTCAGGAGGAGACAGGCGCTGACCCATCACTGCCATCAGCGGTACTCCATATGTGTATGTTCTGATACCAGTAAATAGAGTGGGGAAAAGCTAGGAATTGGAAGTCTATTACATGTCTTATTTTTACAAAAAGCGAAGACGAAGTTCCTACAAGTGACTTCCTAAGATTCATAACTTTCCATGGCGGATACATTTATAAAAGAAAAATAATAATAAAGTTTAGTTACAAAGTTGGGCAAAGTTCACACAATCCATGAACGCTGCAGATTTTTCATTTGTTTTTGTGGGCAGAATATCTGCGGAATCACACACTAGCAGCCCAGTGGAAGATATTTTAATGAGTCTCATCCACTCGCTGTGAAAAAAAAAAAAAATCTCTAGTGGAAATAGACCGGCGGTGCAAGACAACTTCTGCTTTTCGAGTTTGTACGTGTGACTATTCCTTACCTTGGGGCGGCGTCAGATCACATATGTGACAGCAGACAGGTTGTCAGTGTCCTCGAGCAACCAAGAAGAGCCACGAATGCAAGGCGCATCTCATATATAAGGCTGTTCGTTCAGCCGTAGGGTATGTGCACAGAGAAATCCAGGAACAAGGGCTCCAAACGTCCTCCTTTTGATAACTATCAGTACAGAAAAATCACAACATTTCGTCCATGCAGGGCCTTTATCAAGCCATAAAAAAAAAAAAAAAAAAGACATCTGGTTGATGGAGGCCCTGCGGGGCTAAACGTTGTGATGTTTCTGGACTAAAAGTTACCAAAAGGAGGACGTCTGGTGCCCCGCCGGCTCCTGGATTTCTCTGTATTCCTGCAATCATCTGGAGGATTGCACCGAGTGTGTACAGAGAGCAGAGTGGTGCGTGGGACTCCTCTATTGCAAATTTGTGCACATTGTCTTTTTCAGGAGGAAACCACCAGAAAAACCCATCTGCAAACACGTTAAAGGTTTATGTAGTTCTATGTAAAAACGACTCGCTGTTCATAGGGTCCGGTTTTTGAACGGCTTTTAACCGCTTCAGGCTTCTAAAATCACCCAAGCTGTTAAAAAGAGCGACCAGTCTGTTCTCCTGGAGTTTGTCGCCCAGAAGACTGTCTGCATTTTACAATACAAGTCAAGGGGAAAGTTCCAAAGACATTTTCAGGAGCGTTTTACCATAGTTTTCACCAGGGCTGTAGTCGGTCGAGGATTCAGAGTCGGCAGTAAGAGAAATTGAGGAATCGGGAGGTTTGGCTTACCAACTCCACAGCCCAGGTTTTTACTTAATTTTTTTTTTTTTTTTTTTTTTTAAATCAGATATTTTTTATTCAACAAGTAAAGCAAATACAACTTATATAAAATAACATACAATGAGGCATTTATAAAAATTTTTGGATTAGTTGCGATACATACCATATCCCTCTACTCGACCAAGCTTTCTGTTCTCCCAATTTATGGAATTCGGCCAAATTTTCATTCCTCCAGAAGGGAGTATAGGTCGTCAATCCAGAAATCTCTAATCTTTTTAATCCTATACCATGTTTTCTGCACCAGACCCAGAGTGGGGAACCTCTTACCCAACCGCCCAAAACTCCCATCCTCCAGCCCCTGCACCAAAGGGACCTTTCGAACCATATTATCCAAGGATAGCCTGCACTGAACTCCCTCCGACCCCTGATTCCCACCCTCTAATATGCGGGCCTTTAGACGCCAGGAACTATATCCAAGGATTTGATAGAGCCAATCCCCCTTCATCCTTAGGTCTCTGCGAAATCTCTAGTTTTATCCTAGGTTGACGTCCACCCCAAACCAAAGTCTCAAAATATTGAATTAAGTCTTTGGAATAAACCCCATGGGAGCCAGATTGGCGAATTATGAAGCACATATAGGAGTTTTGGCATAAGTATCATCTTAGACAGGTTTGTTGTACCCCCCACAGAGAGACTCATCTTGCACCAGATCTGGGCCTCATCTTTAAATTTTGCCAGGAGCGGAATCACATTTAGAATACAGTATTCCTTAATCGGTAAAGCAATCTGTATTTCTAGATATTTAAACTGGTCCACCACTCTAAGCCTAGTACATCCAGATTCTCCCAACTCTCCCTGTCTACCATCATAAGATTGTATTTATCCCAATTTATCTTCAATCCAGACATAGCCCCAGACCGCTCGACAATAGCTACCGCCTGACTTAATGACTCATGGGGATCCTCCAAGAACAGGAGAACGTCATCTGCATAGAGTGCAATCTTTTCCTCCACCGGGCCATACTTAAAGCCTTTAACTCCAGCTGCTCTTCGAATATGAGCAGCATGTGGCTCTATCGCGAAGGTGAACAGTAATGGAGATAGGGGACAACCCTGCCGAGTTCCACTGGTAAGATCAAATTTATCCGATCTCGCTCCGTTCACCCTTATTCTAGCCATCGGGGAGGAAGAGAGCAGCTTAACCCAAGAAATGAATCGGCCCAAGAACTATCCACAAATACTCCCACTCTACACAAATGCCTTATGCGCGTCCAAAGAAGCCACCGCTCTGCATCCCGCATTATCCGCCTACAGTTGAATATTCAAGAATAGCCTCCTCAGATTGATTGCTGTTGATTTATTAGGCATGAACCCAGTCTGGTCCGGGTGTATCACTCCAGTAACCACCCTCGGGAGCCAGCCCGCCAGAACTTTTGCCAATAATTTGAAGTCAACTGGCAAAAGAGATGGACCTATACGAATCCGGTCTCCGAGCATCATTCTCTTCCCTAGGCAAAACCACAATCGTTGCCTCCCTCATAGACTCCGGTAGCCGTCCCTCCCAAGGGCCCCCAAAATACATCACAATTTAGGTAGCAACACATCCTTAATCTGTATATTTCAACTGGTAGGCCATCTGCCCCAGGAGCCTTATCGTTTGCCATAGAAGTCAAATCCTCTTCCAGCTCTTCTACTGTCTGGTTTTTACTTTAAATTAAAAAAAAAAAAAAAAAAAAAAACTCACTGGATCGTCATTCAATGGAGTGAAAAGAAAAAAAACTAGAAAATAATTTTAAAAAAACTTCATAAAAACCATGGGAAAACCCGTGAAAAAACTCAGAAAACACCCGAAAAATACGACACAAAAGACACTTTAGGAAAAATGGTTTATTGAAGTGTCTTCTGCATGAAAAGAAAAAAAAAAAAACCTCAAGTATAAAAGATGCTGTGTGCACAGAGCCGAAACATCTCCATTGTGCATTTCCTGAACCTGAGTTATGAGGACCAACGGAGAGAAGAAAAAAAAAAAAAAAAGTGGTTGTAAAAACAAATTTACGACTACATTCTACTTTGAGATCTTGGATTTGGTTAACATATTTGAAAAAAAAAATAAAATTAAAAATTAAAAGAAGTTGAATCCGGCTTACAGACAGATTTAAATTCACTTTGACTTCCGCAATAGTTTCATTATGTCCTAATAAACACCAAAAAGCAGCCAACATAGCTACTGCCTACATTACGTGGTGTGAATCTATGAATGGATACTTACCCATCTATCCGAGCTGGCACAGTGAACCGATAAACTTGCCACACGGAATACCCACGGACGTGCCTCTGTAATGGGGTCCGATCCTGGAACGAGAAAAGCAAAAAATAAAATAAAATGGAACAAAATGACAACGAAGGTATCAAGAGCTGCAAAGTCACGTAATGGCATACAGCAAGAGGTCTGGATAGAATACACTAGATACGTCTCCAAACAAAGCCCAGGGATGGCTCCATTCGGCACGGCCACAGAATGCTAATGCCTGGTAGCCACCCGCCGTCACAAAGGGGACGCGCATTAAAAATAAAGGCATAGTAGCGAATTCAGCCACTCCTGGAATACCTGCCTTTTACTTGGAGCATCTCCTTTAAGACAGAAATGCGCCGCTGACAATACATTAAATACAGAATGGGTCATTTAGGAGTCTGCCAGCGCTTGGCATATATCCCAGGCAGCCTCAACGGCAAAACCAAATGCTTTTTTTTTTTTTTTTTAAAGTATTCCTGCATACAGATGGTTACAAGCAGTTGGTCCAAAAGGCCCAAAACACAGATTAAAAAAAACAAACAAAAAAAAAACAAAGATGGCACAGTGACAAGAACCAAAGCCACTTAAAGGCGCTGGCACCCGGCCTTCATAGGTCAGTCTCCGGTCATTGCAAGGAGGCAAAAAAAAATAGCATGGAATCCAGAGACGGCTTTTAGCTTTTTCCTCCTCTCTCGCAGCCATCCGGAGAGCGGTGGTGGAGCCTGCCCGGTGATGTTGGACCTCCGAGCCCGGTGATGTTGGACCTCCGAGCCCGGTGATGTTGGACCTCCGAGCCCGGTGATGTTGGACCTCCGAGCCCGGTGATGTTGGACCTCCGAGCCCGGTGATGTTGGACCTCCGAGCCCATCTACGTCAGAGGAAGCACCATACGCAGGACAGCTTCTCCACATTTCTTCTCTGGGATTTGGGGAGTTAAATCCACGCAGCCCAATTCGCGTCAGACCCTGGCAGGACGACACAGCAGAAGGGGTGCGTTATATGACGATTTCCCCCCCAGCCAGCCGCCGCGCCGGCGTGCAGCTGCATCCAATCAGGCCCCTCAACATGTACACCCCATCAGGGAGCCCTGGGGGGGGGGTTGTTTTGTTTATTTAACCCATAAAAGGCAACGCTGGATTCAGAAGAAATCCTCTAAAAATGTTCTATTCCAAAATAAGACGACAGAATACCACTACGGGGGAAAGAACATACGCAGGGAAAAGGGGACAGAGGATTTGTTATCAATGGCAGGCAGGGAAATGAGAAAATGCCAGCTGTCAAATACATGGTGCGCTTTTTTTTTTTCTAAGTGCTGTTCCTTCACTATTTTTCCTGGAAATTTAGGACTAACCTGACAACGGGGGGTTTACCGGGACCCTTCTTGACAGCATGTTGGATGCACGATGAGTCAATACTGCCAAAAAAAAAAAAAAGTCGTCGTATGCCGTGGCTTTATGGCAGCAAAGTGCAAGTAAACGATCCACGATTCCAACTCTTAGCGGTTATTGTGGGTCACAATGTGACCACCATTCACTAGCACTAAATGGCGGTGTAACCTGTGTCAACGCCAAAGTCATCAGCCTCGGAAAACCTACATTACTGTAAGGCCATGTTCCCACCATGAGTTTTTGACGTTGCGGATTTTCTGCACTTAGGTTACTTGCATTTTATATCGCTGTGGTTTTTGGCTTTTTTTTTGGGGTGTGTCACACTTTGTTTTTGATACTCCCCGGTATTTGGCTTTAACAAAACTTTACTGATACACTCCTGGGCGGATCACATGCATTTTTTTTCTTACCTGCAGATTTGATGCATCGATGCAAATCTATGGGGAAAATCTGCACATAAAACTAAGTGTGCACGTGAGAGCAATCAACTTGCAAAAATTGAAAACCCGCATAGCAAGTCGATTTACGCATCATAAAAAAAGCAAACAAAAAAAAAAAAACAATGGGCACAAGTCCTTAAATCCCCCACTTTGTTGGAACTGTAAGATGCTGCGATTTTAGATTCTTCTCCCAGTCTATAAAAATCAGTACAAATAGCGGTGTGCGCTGCAGCTTATCGACAGCTCTTCTTCTCGCTAGACTATTTAGTGCAGACGAGCGTATTTTTAGTCATTGAGAAAAATCGGATCAATTATGCAAATGACAATCTGATCAAACTCTAAATCAGAGAGTAATCAGTGTGCTTCAATTCTCTCAAGTGAGAAGATGGAGGGAAAAAAAAAAAAGTATCTCCATGTTCTCCACTGTGTTAATCAAAAAGCAAATAATTGAAAAACTGCATACACTTATGAATAAAAACAATAAACAGAACATGTCCAAAGGGTCTAAACTTCATATGATAAATATACTTTCATTAATTTTTTATTTCCTTTCTTGTATTTGTAAAAAAAAATATTTTTCTTCTCAACTTGGACAGCCTCGTGTGCCTATCCTATGAACTCTGACACATCACACACTGTCAGGTGTCATTTTCGGCACCCTTAGACCTGACCTCTATATAAACATATAAATATGTTTTTTGTTTTTTTTTCATTTCCTGAAGGAGTGGGTTACACTTCTAGAAACGTAGAAAAATAAATTTATTTTATTCTGGGGTCTGACGTTCCTTCACAAGCTGGCAGAGCGGATATGGACCACAAACGCTGTAAAAGGGAAGATTCAGCGGCGCCAAATGCATATGGGGACCCCCGCCACCTCACTGCGGGCTGTCATGAGGGTTTCGTTCTGCTCACTCATGCAAAACTCAATACATATTCCCGGACAGACAGTGAATTGTGTGTCCTTCAGGAGAAGGCAGGCTGTCTGATCACACGGAGCAGCACACACAGGCGCCTATAGCCGCCATGTTTCATGGAAAGTTCCCACAGCCCTCGGCCACTTCTACACACCTCAGCTGCTTGGCCCCTCTTTACTCTTCATCGTCAGGAAGGCATCAACCCCAAAACATATGAGGGGCATTTGCTATTTGTAACTCTACAGGGAGAGTCTGCTGGCCGAGAGAGAGGACACCAGGAATAGGTGAGAATATCACCCGAAGATTCTTGGCAGACCTTTAGTTGTATAATCACTTAAAAGTTTTGAATCCTGACTTTGATCATTTATAGGTGATGGACCTCTACATGACCATATACCTAACTGCACGGACCTCCACCGTGAGAAAAAAAAAAAAAAAAAAAAAAAAAGGGTCCCCAGTGATGCACATGCTCAATCACTTCTATGAGACTGGTGGAACCGCTATCTCAGCAGTGCTATGGGGGCAGTGACTGAGCACTGACATCACTGCTCCATTCGCACACAGGACCTGTTCTCGGGACTGGCGGAGGTCCTAGCAGTCGTCCATTTATCACCCAGCCTGTAAATAGATAATAAATGTATTTAGAAGAGAACTACTTTACCTCTATAAAAAACAACAAAAAACAAAACACAGGGCTGTACGCTCGTAACATACTTACGTTGACCTTCCGGACCCTACAATCTATTCATTCATTTACACTTATGTCTTAGCTGTCAGAGCACGTTGGGTGTTGTAGTTATGCGAGACAAGCAGCAGATTGTTTGACCCCGCAGTGCCAATGTCTTCACCAGGTCAGTTTAGCATTTGCCATAGACTTTTATGGGCCTGCTTCATCTAAAATTAAAAAAAAACAGTCAGTCTGAAGAGCAGGCCCATAGAAGTGGTTAATAAAAGCAAAACGGCCATTGCCTATAAGTAACTCATTAATACCCTGTGCCGGCTATTTTGTGCTTTGTTTGAGCACTATGCAAAAAGAAGAGGAGACGCATGAAGCAATGGCGAGTGCCGCTCGTTCCTCCTTTCTGCTTCCGCGCTATGCGACAGCTTGTAGACTAAGGTATTAGAGGATAAAGCCATGTGCTGCCATTGCATTCGTTCTAGAAAACATCCACCAACACTTCTGCAGAGGTCACAAGAAGAATAAGACATCAGGAACATTAAGGTTTTTCACTTTGAAATATCTTGGCGAAATGCTAAGTGCAACACTTACGCAGCTGCATCTTGAAGACCAGAGCATTGCCTGCGAGCGGCCTCTCCCGGCAGCCATTAATAATTCAGGCGGCTGGATGGGAGATCAGAGCCGGAGTCAGGCAGTGGTTTGTGAGCTCATCAGGCGCCTTCCTGCAGCAGATCAGCGAGCCGCGGCCAGTCCCTGCGCCGTCTAATCAATTCCCCTCACATAACAGGAGCATGATACCAGCAAAGCCTCTCCGTCTTACAAGAACACTGCTTTTAATTTCCCAGGTCTTCTGAGGAAACGCTGGATCTCCACAATGTACACCCTTCAACAAAACAAAGAAAAGAAAAACATGTAAAATATTTATCAGGAGACATTCTAACCTCTGCTACATAGAAAGGAAACGTGACATTTCTGTGATTGCAGTAGATGTGTTCTATTATATAACCACATACTGTAGCACAGTACCCGAAACGCCCTATATAAAGGCAACTTGGCGGCGGATACACGCACAGTACCCGAGACGCCCTATATAAAGGCAACTTGGCGGCGGATACACGCACAGTACCCGAGACGCCCTATATAAAGGCAACTTGGCGGCGGATACACGCACAGTACCCGAGACGCCCTATATAAAGGGAACCTGGCGGCGGATACACGCACAGTACCCGAGACGCCCTATATAAAGGGAACCTGACGGCGGATACACGCACAGTACCCGAGACGCCCTATATAAAGGGAACCTGGCGGCGGATACACGCACAGTACCCGAGACGCCCTATATAAAGGGAACCTGAAGGCGGATACACGCACAGCACCCGAGACGCCCTATATAAAGGGAACCTGACGGTGGATACACGCACAGCGCCCGAGACGCCCTATATAAAGGGAACCTGAAGGCGGATACACGCACAGCACCCGAGACGCCCTATATAAAGGGAACCTGAAGGCGGATACACGCACAGTACCCGAGACGCCCTATATAAAGGGAACCTGAAGGCGGATACACGCACAGTACCCGAGACGCCCTATATAAAGGGAACCTGACGGCGGATACACGCACAGCGCCCGAGACGCCCTATATAAAGGGAACCTGAAGGCGGATACACGCACAGCACCCGAGACGCCCTATATAAAGGGAACCTGAAGGCGGATACACGCACAGTACCCGAGACGCCCTATATAAAGGGAACCTGACGGCGGATACACGCACAGCACCCGAGACGCCCTATATAAAGGGAACCTGACGGCGGATACACGCACAGCGCCCGAGACGCCCTATATAAAGGGAACCTGGCGGCGGATACACGCACAGTACCCGAGACGCCCTATATAAAGGGAACCTGGCGGCGGATACACGCACAGTACCCGAAACGCCCTATATAAAGGGAACCTGGCGGCGGATACACGCACAGTACCCGAGACGCCCTATATAAAGGGAACCTGGCGGCGGATACACGCACAGTACCCGAGACGTCCTATATAAAGGGAACCTGACGGCGGATACACGCACAGTACCCGAGACGTCCTATATAAAGGGAACCTGACGGCGGATACACGCACAGTACCCGAGACGTCCTATATAAAGGGAACCTGACGGCGGATACACACACACAGTACCCGAGATGTCCTATATAAAGGGAACCTGACGGCAGATACACGCACAGTACCCGAGATGCCCTATATAAAGGGAACCTGGCGGCGGATACACGCACAGCGCCCGAGACGCCCTATATAAAGGGAACCTGAAGTCGGATACACGCACAGTGCCCGAGACGTCCTATATAAAGGGAACCTGACGGCGGATACACACACACAGTACCCGAGATGTCCTATATAAAGGGAACCTGACGGCGGATACACGCACAGTACCCGAGACGCCCTATATAAAGGGAACCTGATGGTGGATACACGCACAGTACCCGAGACGCCCTATATAAAGGGAACCTGACGGCGGATACAAGCACAGTACTCGAGACGTCCTATATAAAGGGAACCTGAAGTCGGATACACGCACAGTACCCGAGACGCCCTATATAAAGGGAACCTGACGGCGGATACAAGCACAGTACTCGAGACGCCCTATATAAAGGGAACCTGATGGCGGATACACGCACAGTACCCGAGACACCCTACATAAGGGAACCTGACGGCGGATACACGCACAGTACCCGAGACACCCTACATAAGGGAACCTGACGGCGGATACACAGTACCCGAGACACCCTATATAGCCTGACACCGTATACACGCACAGTACCCGAGACGCCCTATATAAAGGGATATATAAAGAGAACCTGGAGGCGGATAAAGGCAAAGTACCCGAGACGCCGTATATAAAGGGAACCTGACACCGTATACACGCACAGTACCCGAGACACCCTATATAAAGGGAACCTGACGGCGGATACACGCACAGTACCCGAGGCGCCGTATATAAAGGGAACCTGAAGGCGGATACACACACAGTACCCGAGACGCCCTATATAAAGGGAACCTGACACCGTATACACGCACAGTACCCGAGACACCCTATATAAAGGGAACCTGACGGCGGATACACGCACAGTACCCGAGGCGCCGTATATAAAGGGAACCTGAAGGCGGATACACACACAGTACCCGAGACGCCCTATATAAAGGGAACCTGACACCGTATACACGCACAGTACCCAAGACGCCCTATATAAAGGGAACCTGACGGCGGATACACGCACAGTAACCGACACGCACTATAAAAAGGGAACCTGAAGGCGGATACACGCACAGTACCCGACACGCCCTATATAAAGGGAACCTGACAGCGGATACAAGCACAGTACCCGACTCGCCCTATATAAAGGGAACCTTAAGGCAGATGCACGCACAGTACCCGACTCGCCCTATATAAAGGGAACCTGAAGGCGGATACAAGCACAGTACCCGACACGCCCCATATAAAGGGAACCTGACAGCGGATACAAGCACAGTACCCGACTCGCCCTATATAAAGGGAACCTGAAGGCGGATACACGCACAGTACTCGAGACGCCCTATATAAAGGGAACCTGACAGCGGATACACGCACAGTACCCGAGACGCCCTATATAAAGGGAACCTGACAGCGGATACACGCACAGTACCCGAAACGCCCTATATAAAGAGAACCTGAAGGCGGATACACGCACAGTACCCGAGACGTCCTATATAAAGGGAACCTGACGGCGGATACACGCACAGTACCCGAGATGCCCTATAAAAAGGGAACCTGACGGCGGATACACGCACAGTACCCGAGACGCCCTATATAAAGGGAACCTGGCGGCGGATACACGCACAGCACCCGAGACGCCCTATATAAAGGGAACCTGACGGCGGATACACGCACAGTACCCGAGACACCCTATATAAAGGGAACCTGACGGCGGATACACGCACAGTACCCGAAACGCCCTATATAAAGGGAACCTGGCGGCGGATACACGCACAGTACCCGAGACGCCCTATATAAAGGGAACCTGAAGGCGGATACACGCACAGTACCCGAGACGTCCTATATAAAGGGAACCTGACGGCGGATACACGCACAGTACCCGAGACGTCCTATATAAAGGGAACCTGATGGCGGATACACGCACAGTACCCGAGACGTCCTATATAAAGGGAACCTGACGGCGGATACACGCACAGTACCCGAGACGTCCTATATAAAGGGAACCTGACGGCGGATACACACACACAGTACCCGAGATGTCCTATATAAAGGGAACCTGACGGCAGATACACGCACAGTACCCGAGATGCCCTATATAAAGGGAACCTGGCGGCGGATACACGCACAGCGCCCGAGACGCCCTATATAAAGGGAACCTGAAGTCGGATACACGCACAGTGCCCGAGACGTCCTATATAAAGGGAACCTGACGGCGGATACACGCACAGTACCCGAGACGCCCTATATAAAGGGAACCTGATGGTGGATACACGCACAGTACCCGAGACGCCCTATATAAAGGGAACCTGATGGTGGATACACGCACAGTACCCGAGACGCCCTATATAAAGGGAACCTGATGGTGGATACACGCACAGTACCCGAGACGCCCTATATAAAGGGAACCTGATGGTGGATACACGCACAGTACCCGAGACGCCCTATATAAAGGGAACCTGACGGCGGATACACGCACAGTACCCGAGACGCCCTATATAAAGGGAACCTGAAGGCGGATACACGCACAGCGCCCGAGACGCCCTATATAAAGGGAACCTGAAGTCGGATACACGCACAGTGCCCGAGACGTCCTATATAAAGTGAACCTGACGGCGGATACACACACACACAGTACCCGAGATGTCCTATATAAAGGGAACCTGACGGCGGATACACGCACAGTACCCGAGACGCCCTATATAAAGGGAACCTGACGGCGGATACACGCACAGTACCCGAGACGCCCTATATAAAGGGAACCTGATGGTGGATACACGCACAGTACCCGAGACGCCCTATATAAAGGGAACCTGACGGCGGATACAAGCACAGTACTCGAGACGTCCTATATAAAGGGAACCTGAAGTCGGATACACGCACAGTACCCGAGACGCCCTATATAAAGGGAACCTGACGGCGGATACAAGCACAGTACTCGAGACGCCCTATATAAAGGGAACCTGACGGCGGATACACGCACAGTACCCGAGACACCCTACATAAGGGAACCTGACGGCGGATACACAGTACCCGAGACACCCTATATAGCCTGACATCGTATACACGCACAGTACCCGAGACGCCCTATATAAAGGGATATATAAAGAGAACCTGGAGGCGGATAAAGGCAAAGTACCCGAGACGCCGTATATAAAGGGAACCTGACACCGTATACACGCACAGTACCCGAGACACCCTATATAAAGGGAACCTGACGGCGGATACACGCACAGTACCCGAGGCGCCGTATATAAAGGGAACCTGAAGGCGGATACACACACAGTACCCGAGACGCCCTATATAAAGGGAACCTGACACCGTATACACGCACAGTACCCGAGACACCCTATATAAAGGGAACCTGACGGCGGATACACGCACAGTACCCGAGGCGCCGTATATAAAGGGAACCTGAAGGCGGATACACACACAGTACCCGAGACGCCCTATATAAAGGGAACCTGACACCGTATACACGCACAGTACCCGAGACGCCCTATATAAAGGGAACCTGACGGCGGATACACGCACAGTAACCGACACGCACTATAAAAAGGGAACCTGAAGGCGGATACACGCACAGTATCCGACACGCCCTATATAAAGGGAACCTGACAGCGGATACAAGCACAGTACCCGACTCGCCCTATATAAAGGGAACCTTAAGGCAGATGCACGCACAGTACCCGACTCGCCCTATATAAAGGGAACCTGAAGGCGGATACAAGCACAGTACCAGACACGCCCTATATAAAGGGAACCTGAAGGCGGATACACGCACAGTACCCGACACGCCCTATATAAAGGGAACCTGACAGCGGATACAAGCACAGTACCCGACACGCCCTATATAAAGGGAACCTGACAGCGGATACAAGCACAGTACCCGACTCGCCCTATATAAAGGGAACCTGAAGGCGGATACACGCACAGTACTCGAGACGCCCTATATAAAGGGTACCTGAAGGCGGATACACACACAGTATCCGAGACGCCCTATATAAAGGGAACCTGAAGGCGGATACACGCACAGTACCCGACACGCCCTATATAAAGGGAACCTGACGGCGGATACACGCACAGTACCCGAGACGCCCTATATAAAGGGAACCTGAAGGCGGATACACACACAGTACCCGAGACGCCCTATATAAAGAGAACCTGACACCGGATACACGCACAGTACCCGAGACGCCCTATATAAAGGGAACCTGACAGCGGATACACGCACAGTACCCGAGACGCCCTATATAAAGGGAACCTGAAGGCGGATACAAGCACAGTACCCGACTCGCCCTATATAAAGGGAACCTGAAGGCGGATACAAGCACAGTACCAGACACGCCCTATATAAAGGGAACCTGAAGGCGGATACACGCACAGTACCCGACACGCCCTATATAAAGGGAACCTGACAGCGGATACACGCACAGTACCCGAGACGCCCTATATAAAGGGAACCTGAAGGCGGATACACGCACAGTACCAGAGATGCCCTATATAAAGGGAACCTGAAGGCGGATACACGCACAGTACCCGACACGCCCTATATAAAGGGAACCTGAAGGCGGACACACACACAGTACCCGAGACGCCATATATAAAGGGAACCTGACAGCGCATACACGCACAGTATCAGAGATGCCCTATATAAAGGGAACCTGACGGCGGATACACGCACAGTACCCGAGATGTCCTATATAAAGGGAACCTGAAGGCGGACACACGCACAGTACCCGGGACGCCATATATAAAGGGAACCTGAAAGCGGATAAACGCACAGTACCCGACACGCCCTATATAAAGGGAACCTGACGGCGGATACACGCACAGTACCCGAGATGTCCTATATAAAGGGAACCTGAAGGCGGACACACGCACAGTACCCGGGACGCCATATATAAAGGGAACCTGAAAGCGGATAAACGCACAGTACCCGACACGCCCTATATAAAGGGAACCTGACAGCGCATACACGCACAGTACCAGAGATGCCCTATATAAAGGGAACCTGACAGCGCATACACGCACAGTACCCGAGACGCCCTATATAAAGGGAACCTGAAGGTGGATACACACACAGTACTCGAGACGCCCTATATAAAGGGAACCTGACGGTGGATACACAAACAGTACCCGAGATGTCCTATATAAAGGGAACCTGAAGGCGGATACACACACACAGTACCCGAGATGTCCTATATAAAGGGAACCTGACGGTGGATACACAAACAGTACCCGAGATGTCCTATATGAAGGGAACCTGAAGGCGGATACACACACAGTACCCGACACGCCCTATATAAAGGGAACCTGAAGGCGGACACACACACAGTACCCGAGAGGCCCTATATAAAGGGAACCTGACGGCGGATACACGCACAGTACTCGAGACGCCCTATATAAAGGGAACCTGACGGTGGATACATGCATCCATTGTATGATTTCAGCCAGGTATGCCCGACTGTGAACCACACTTTGCACCAGGGACCGAGCCGCATGGGCTTCTCCACGCCTGCTGCCAGGTCTCTTCCAATACATACAAGGAGAGACATGTCCTCCCAAGTGAGCAAGCGGGGAGAAGCTGCAGGGAACTTGCCTGTTGGACTAGTGTCCCGTGCAGCTCAGTCCCCGGCGGCTGTTTTAGTACGTTTTTCTCAGCGTTTCAGAGTCAAATATACGAGGCTGAAATCATATAATCAGTGTCTGATACAATGCCTGATCCACGGGAATCATGTATCAGCTGTCGAATTCCCTTTAAACTGACAAAATTAATATATTGCACTAGGAGTCTGCATACCTTTTCATTATGTGCAACTAGAAAAAGTGGAGAATAAACCGCGCCGCCGTAGTAAAAATGCAGTAGAAAAGCCTTGAAAGTACAAATGCGTTTTTTTTTTTTAATCTATAGTCGTGTTTCTAAGCACACCTCCTTCTTCATCAGGATAAACCACAGTATGGACCCCTGATTGACAGTCTCTTCAGGGTTCACAGGGGCTGTGTCTATCCCAACCTTTGGGTGAGCATGTTCTTTGCTTTCATGTTTACCCCATATAAAACCCTACTATGCTCATTCCCTTTCCAGTTTTTCATCATAATCGTACCTTTTCATTATATGGTAGAAAGAGGTACAGGGACCCTGGAAGACACTGTGCTACTGGGTCAATATCTATGCAGGCGACGGGTTGGAACAAGCAAAGCTGAGCCGTCATCAGTTCAGCCCTGTCCCCGTGCCACTTCTCAGGGATGATGATGGCATATCATAGCAAAATACCATTCGCCTCTTTAACACTTCTGCTTGCAATCAGCGAATGAAAACCTTCATTAAAACTTAAGAACTAAAAACATGGAGTAAGTCATGTAAACATAACATTAGAAAAAAAAATTCATTTCAGTAGCACATATGAAAACTCTTTGTATGCGAGGTTACAATAGTTTAGGAAACAGATTTAAGTATCACAAATTTGGCCCTTAAAACCTGTCTTAAGGAATCATTTAAAGTGTGATTTAGATTTGACTTGATTTTCCCAAATATACTGTAGGTCCAGTCTACCAAAAAACTGGCACACCCGGAAAAAATCGGGTTCATTTTTAGACTCACAAAAACCTTGCACCGTTTCAAGACAATTTTGACAAGTTTCTGGCAATGATTACACTTTTCATTTAGGTGAAAATCAGTAACAAATTTGTCTTAAATAAGAGTCTGTAGTTCAGTGACCTGCACTTCATTCTGTTGCACTCAGTTGTAACCTAGACATGACGGTATTATAACACAAGGAACCAGGCAAGGAGCGGCAGCAGTGCTGCACCAGGTAATGAAACATCTTTCATGCAGAGTAGCGGCATCCCCCTCTCCACCATCTAAATCCCTTTCTTTATGAATGCTAAGTGACTGATGTGACCCAGAAGTATCTTGGCAGTAAGTGGTATAGATAATCTCCAGGTCACAGCAAACACTCAGCATTCAGAAAGACAGCAGTGTGAGCAGCCTCTTCTAATACTGGAGATACCAGGAGTGCTGAGGTAGGAAGAGGCTGCTCACACTGCTGTCCACCCGGTCTATCTGATCTAATACTGAAGATACCAGGTGGTTGAGTTAAGAAGAGACTGCTCACACTGCTGTCCACCCTGTTTATCTAATCTAATACTGGAGATACCAGGAGTGCTGAAGTAAGAAGAGGCTGCTCACACTGCTGTCCGCCCTGTATAGCTGATCTAATACTGGAGATATCAGGAGTGCTGAAGTAAGATCAGCTATACAGGGTGGACAGCAGTGTGAGCAGCTTCTTCTTACCTCAGCACCCCTGGTATATACAGTATTAGATTAAGTAGACATGGTATATAGCAATGTGAGCAGTCTCTTCTTACCTCAACCCCCTGGTATCTCCAGTATTAGATCAGATAGACAATAGACAGCAGTGTGAGCAGCCTCTTCTAACATCAGCACCCGCTATCTCAAGTATTAGATCAGATAGACAGCAGTGTGAGTGGCCGCCTCTTACCTCATTACTCCTGCTATCTAGTATTAGATCAGAATATTCACTTGGATCACATCTTTCTAGACATATGGAGGGGGCTTATCTTCCTACTACACATGCTCAGTGTTTCTTTTCATTTTAACATTCTAGTACACGATTTTGTTAGTGTAATAAGGTGGTGGCCATTCTAATTCTACAGGGGGATTACCTCTCTAAACAAAATGAGAATGATTTGTAAGATATTTATTTATGACATTTATTTATTTCTATCCTCGAAGAGCCACTTTAATGTTGATTACAAGCACATATTTCTATCAATACCTGTTAAAATTTTGTCCTCTCTTCATTGGGAAACAAGAGGTTGAGCTGTAAGATTTGCTTCATATGAAGAGAACCTGCTAAAAAAAAAAAAAATAAATAAAAAATTCAGAATTAACTTTAGTGAAAGCTATTGAATGCTTAAAACACTAAACTCTCCAGTGTGCAATTGGGATCGGCAAATAAGATTATTTTGCCAGTAGGGTGTCTCGCGATCAGAATGGTTGAATTAAATTTGGGGGAGAGATGTCGGGAGTGCGCAGAGCAAAAACCAAGCTCCACTGGCATCCTCGCTTCTTGCGCAGCATGTACTAGAGCTAGTCCTTCCACAATACAAGGAAGCCATAGGTGATTAATATACGTGGTAGTTTACAGCCTGATCTCTATGCAAAGTACAACGGTGAATGATCACTACAGGTCCTTCTCAAAAAATTAGCATATAGTGTTAAATTTCATTATTTACCATAATGTAATGATTACAATTAAACTTTCATATACTATAGATTCATTATCCACCAACTGAAATTTGTCAGGTCTTTTATTGTTTTAATACTGATGATTTTGGCATACAACTCCTGATAACCCAAAAAACCTGTCTCAATAAATTAGCATATTTCACCCGACCAATCAAATAAAAGTGTTTTTTAATAGCAAACAAAAAACCATCAAATAATAATGTTCAGTTATGCACTCAATACTTGGTCGGGAATCCTTTGGCAGAAATGACTGCTTCAATGCGGCGTGGCATGGAGGCAATCAGCCTGTGACACTGCTGAGATGTTATGGAGGCCCAGGATGCTTCAATAGCGGCCTTAAGCTCATCCAGAGTGTTGGGTCTTGCGTCTCTCAACTTTCTCTTCACAATGTCCCACAGATTCTCTATGGGGTTCAGGTCAGGAGAGTTGGCAGGCCAATTGAGCACAGTAATACCATGGTCAGTAAACCATTTACCAATGGTTTTGGCACTGTGAGCAGGTGCCAGGAAGCATGAAGTGCTCCAAAATCTCCTGATAGCTAGCTGCATTGACCCTGCCCTTGATGAAACACAGTGGACCAACACCAGCAGCTGACATGGCACCCCACACCATCACTGACTGGGTACTTGACACTGGACTTCAGGCATTTTGGCATTTCCTTCTCCCCAGTCTTCCTCCAGACTCTGGCACCTTGATTTCCGAATGACATGCAAAATTTGCTTTCATCAGAAAAAAGTACTTGGGACCACTTAGCAACAGTCCAGTGCTGCTTCTCTGTAGCCCAGGTCAGGCGCTTCTGCCGCTGTTTATGGTTCAAAAGTGGCTTTACCTGGGGAATGCGGCACCTGTAGCCCATTTCCTGCACACGCCTGTGCACGGTGGCTCTGGATGTTTCCACACCAGACTCAGTCCACTGCTTCCTCAGGTTCCCCAAGGTCTGGAATCGGTCCTCCACAATCTTCCTCAGGGTCCGGTCACCTCTTCTCGTTGTACAGCGTTTTCTGCCACATTGTTTCCTTCCAACAGACTTACCATTGAGGTGCCTTGATACAGCACTCTGGGAACAGCCTATTTGTTGAGAAATTTCTTTCTGGGTCTTACCCTCTTGCTTGAGGGTGTCAATGATGGCCTTCTTGACATCTGTCAGGTCGCTAGTCTTACCCATGATGGGGGTTTTGAGTAATGAACCAGGCAGGGAGTTTTTAAAAGCCTCAGGTATCTTTTGCATGTGTTTAGAGTTAATTAGTTGATTCAGAAGATTAGGGTAATAGGTCGTTTAGAGAACCTTTTCTTGATATGCTAATTTATTGAGACAGGTTTTTTGGGTTATCAGGAGTTGTATGCCAAAATCATCAGTATTAAAACAATAAAAGACCTGACAAATTTCAGTTGGTGGATAATGAATCTATAATATATGAAAGTTTAATTGTAATCATTACATTATGGTAAATAATGAAATTTAACACTATATGCTAATTTTTTGAGAAGGACCTGTATTTTACTTTGCAAATACAGAGATCGGGCCGGGATCATCGAGTCTATAAATTAACCAATTATGAAACAGGATGGGGTTTAATAAAATAATACAAATACTGAGCTCATCAACTTCTTGCTGCCCCATCCAGACACTCTCCCGGGCCTTCAACTTGTAATAGTGTGGCCGCAGCGGTGACATTACACTACTTCGACCAGTAATAGGCAGCAGTGGCCATATGCTGACAGAGTCAGGTACACAGACCAGTGGAGACATGGAAGCGTTGGCCAGGCAGGATCATTAGTACTCATACTCCAGTTAGGTCCAGAAATATTTGGACAGTGACACAAGCAGTCATTTTAGTGGTTTACCAAAACATAGTCAAGATAGTTATATAATCAGTATGGCTCAAAGTGCAGACCCTCAGCTTTAATTTGAGGGCATTCACATCCTAATTGGAGTAACCGTTTAGGAATTACAGCTCTTAAATTTGTAGCTTTCTCTTTTTAATGGGGTCAAAAGTAAATAACGAGCTTTTGAAATAATTGTCTAAAGGGCTGCATGGACTATTCACTTGTTAATCCATCAATTAAGCAGGTAAATGGTATAGAGCTGATTCTAGGTGTGGCATTTGCATTTGGAAGTTGTTGCTGTGAACCCACAACATGAGGTCAAAAGAATCCTCAATGAATCCTCCCTCCATACAAGCTCCTCACATTCCAGCTCCCTCCATACGTGCTCCTCTCATCCCGGCTCCCTCCATACGTGCTCCGCTCATCCCGGCTCCCTCCATACGTGCTCCGCTCATCCCGGCTCCCTCCATACGTGCTCCGCTCATCCCGGCTCCCTCCATACGTGCTCCGCTCATCCCGGCTCCCTCCATACGTGCTCCGCTCATCCCGGCTCCCTCCATACGTGCTCCGCTCATCCCAGCTCCCTCCATACGTGCTCCGCTCATCCCGGCTCCCTCCATACGTGCTCCGCTCATCCCGGCTCCCTCCATACGTGCTCCTCACATCCCGGCTCCCTCCATACGTTCTCCTAACATCCCGGCTCCCTCCATACGTGCTCCTCACATCCCGGCTCCCTCCATATGTTTTCCTAACATCCCGACTCCCTCCGTACGTGCTCCTCTCATCCCGGCTCCCTCCGTACGTGCTCCTCTCATCCCGGCTCCCTCCGTACGTGCTCCTCTCATCCCGGCTCCCTCCATACGTGCTCCTCTCATCCCGGCTCCCTCCATACGTGCTCCTCTCATCCCGGCTCCCTCCATACGTGCTCCTCTCATCCCGGCTCCCTCCATACGTGCTCCTCTCATCCCAGCTCCCTCCATACGTGCTCCTCACATCCCGGCTCCCTCCATACGTGCTCCTCACATCCCAGCTCCCTCCGTACACGCTCCTCACATCCTGGCTCCCTCCGTACATGCTCCTCACATCCTGGCTCCCTAGATACATGCTCCCTCCATATTGTTATTCTTCTCTCATACCCACTTCCTACATTCGGACTCCCTTCACATCCCGGTCTCTGGTTCTGCTTTCTCATTAATTTCCAGCCCAGTTCCTTCGTTCTCTCAGCCCTGTCTACAGTCCTCTCCTTCCTATCCTCTGCTCCGGGCCATAGTGCCTCCATGCCAGCAGTTACGCCCCCACATTCCTACTCGCTTCCCACTGGAGGAGGAGTTGGGACGGCTTCCCAGTCACATTTCTCTCTACTGAGACTTCAGATTCCAGGTCTAAAATCCACCGTCATCTCCCTGCAGGAACACAAGGCACCTCTACACCGGAGGCCTCATCCAGTGACAATGCTGCGCTGCCAACGTCATGCAGTGACCGCTCCACACTGGCATCCTCCGACAGTCACCCCTTAGTGCTGTCAGCTCCATGCAGTGACCCGTGTACGCTGCAGACTCATACAGTGCCCATTCTGCACTGCCACCCTGCTCAATGACGCCTCTGCACTCCCAGCAGCAGTGCCCCCCACACACTGACAGCCTCCTGGTGACCCCTACTGCATCCCCGCCTTCATGCAGTGTCCCCACCATGCAGCGATCACCACTGCACTACAAGCCTAATGCAGTGTCCCCCACACTGGCAGCCCCCTCCTGTGCCCCGCTAGCACTGCAGTCTCCCGCAGCGATGCCTCCGCACTGCCTCCGTCCCCCAGCGCAGCAGCCGGTCATGCCTTCGGGAAAAGATCCGCTCACCTCGCTGCAGTCACCTACAATCTCCGCACACTGCTCCCCCGTCCATGTTACCTGTCACACGTCCTTGCCGATTTCCTCAGCACCAGTCCCCAGTTCCCTCCATTCTCCGGCTCCTGTCACACCTCCTCCTCCAGCCCAGCTCCCCGCACTCTGCTTCCCAGTCACACCTCCTCCGTCACAGCCCACAAGGTCTCCCGCTCTGACAAGCTTGCTTTAAGCCGGAAGTGACGTCCTACCACGTCAGTTGAGATATTTTTCTTTCACCAATCAGATTGTGGGGCGCCTGATCGTTAGCCAATCAAAGCGTCATGATGCAGTTTGGGTGCCGTGCAGGAAGTCAGTTTGGATGCGAGGCCCGCGCTGGGGTCACGTGGTTATTCATTAAACTTTAACCCAATCAGTGCTGAAGTATGAGAACCATTAGTGGAGTGGAGTGCCCCTGTTCACTCACTGTGCCTGAGCTCATAGCACCCCACCCTCCTCCTACCTCACCCTCCTCCTACCCCACCCTCCATCCACCTACCTCACCCTCCACCTACCTCACCCTCACCTCACCCTCCACCTGCCTCACCCTCCACCTACCTCACCCTCCACCTACCTCACCCTCCACCTGCCTCACCCGCCTCCTACCTCACCTCACCCTCCACCTGCCTCACCCTCCACCTACCTCACCCTCCACCTACCTCACCCTCCACCTGCCTCACCCGCCTCCTACCTCACCTCACCCTCCACCTGCCTCACCCTCCACCTGCCTCACCCTCCACCTGCCTCACCCTCCACCTGCCTCACCCTCCTCCTACCCCACCCTCCATCCACCTACCTCACCCTCCTACCTCACCCTCCTATCTCACCCTCCACCTACCTCACCTCACCCTCCACCTGCCTCACCTCACCCTCCACCTCGCCTCACCCTCCACCTGCCTCACCCTCCACCTACCTCACCCTCCACCTGCCTCACCCTCCTCCTACCCCACCCTCCATCCACCTACCTCACCCTCCTACCTCACCTCACCCTCCACCTGCCTCACCTCACCCTCCACCTCGCCTCACCCTCCACCTACCTCACCCTCCACCTGCCTCACCCACCTAACTCACCCTCCACCTACCTCACCCACCTCACCTCACCCTCCACCTGCCTCACCCGCCTAACCTCACCCTCCACCTGCCTCACCCGCCTCCTACCTCACCCTCCACTTATCTCGCCCTCCTCCTACCTCAGCCTTTTACGTCACCCTCTGCCTACCTCACCCTCCACTTATCTCGCCCTCCTCCTACCTCAGCCTTCTCCTACGTCACCCTCTGCCTACCTCAACTCACCCTCCGCCTACCGCACCCTCTTCCTACCGCACCATTTGCCTACCTCACCTCCATGTCCTCTCCACACATCTCACACTCTGCCTGAGCCACCACCTTCCTCACCCTCCATCTTCCTAGCCCTCACCCTCCACCTACCTCATACTATTCATCCTCCTCACCCTCCACCTTCTTCACCCATCCTATGTTAGTCACACATTGTGGTGTCTAAGTCAAGGGCAGCTATTTCTGAATGATGTAATATTTGGTGCTTACTGGGATGGTTGGTCACTTCTGTCGTGCATCGCTGTGCCCATAACTTTGGAGGAATTTGTGATACACCCAGACATGTGTTGGTCTTTGGCCAATGGGCCCCTCTTGGCTTTTGTTTTTGCCTTCTTGTCCTCCATGGGCTGTAACTAAATTATACTTTTTGATTGATGTTTTTTGTGGTATTAACTTTCTGATTTCTTTTCATTCCATTTGTTTTTTGGATGTGAAGTGACCAAAAACAGCTATTTTTTCCATTTTTGGCATGCACTGTATGGGATAAATGTAATATTTTTATCACCAGATATGTAATTTTGATTTTTATTTTGTGGGAAAATGAGGCCTATGTGATATCAACGTATGTCTGTTGTTTTTATTGGGCCCGCTAAAGGACTTGAATAGAGATGAGCGTTTCTTTTTAAAGTTCTTTTTAAACCCCACAAATTTTTAAAGTTGAATTTGTCGGCTTTGCAAAAAATGTTTTCAATTTGATTTGCAGCAAAACACGATTCCTGCAAACCCTACAATTGCCCTGGAAAGACGTGTGCAGCAGTCTGAGGCATCCTAAGACTGTAGTGAACATCTTTTAAGCTAAACACAACCTTAGTAATGTCCAAGTGACCTAAACATGTGTGGATGTAACTGGTAATAACTCAGTCTGTTTAAAAGCACACTTGTCTAATAGACTTTACATGGCTTGTAAAGTATAAAAATTATCCACAAAATATTCCTTTTGGGGGGCAGATAGCTGCTTTGCTGGAGTTCATACCCAGGCAGTGTATACAAAAGAAGCTGTGGATTTTTGGCAAGTGGTGGTCCAAAAATGACCCGTTTGGGGAGTAGCAAGAAATTTGTTGTTTTGAAAATGAAGAAGACGGCTTTCTTAACAAGCGTTCCAAAAATTATCCTTTTTTTTGGGAGGGGGCATAGGAACACATTTGCTGTTTTGAAAGTGAATAAGCATGGGTTTTCAAAAAGCAAGCCAAAAATGGTCCCTTTTTTGGGAAGAGCAACAAGTTTGCTGCCTTGAGATGGATAGAATATAATGGGACAGGCAAGGGGGTGTCCTGTTGTGTAAAGCGAACACTGGCGACCACCACAGCAGTACAGAATTGCAATAGAACACAATGGCAGAAGATGTGTGGCTGTCTAGTGGAAGCAACAACACAGTATACAACACGATTAACTGGCAGAATATATGTGGTTGTGTATGGACAGCTGTCAGATGCTATGTCCAATCTATTCATTGGTATCAGCCGTAGGTGAATAAAAATCAGCACAGCACAGATCCATGACTGATTTATTTTGAGAAATGTAAGGTTTTCCATGCTAATGGAGGGCAATCTGGTCCTTTTGGGAGTGCCAAAGCTACTGGCCATGCTGTATACCATCTCTGACAGTACATGATAGTACGCCAATAGCAAACTGGGCCACTTCTTGCAACTGGTCAAAACTGCTGACCCAGAAGTCAACGAGGTCAGGGTTTGGGGTATTTGCTGGGAAAAAAAAGAGACTTAGACCAGGTGCGATTGTACCTGTTCATCTGGTGAGAATCTGTTTTCTGAAGTGCGTCACATTGGCACAGCGGCATGGAAAAAATCTGGTCCATTATGTCTTATATATCGTAATTGCGGCTGCCGTGGCTGATTGTAACAGAACAGGCAGGAAGTTTTGCCTCTGCGGGGAGGATAGAGGGTTCCCATGGTCAAATGTGGTCAGCAGGTGTCTACTTTGTGAAAGCTTTCCAATGGCCGGAAGCGTGATTTAAATGCCGCTGTCAGAGTTTGACAGCGGCCTTTAACTAGTTAATAGCCGCGGGCGGATCGCAATTCCACCTGTGGATATTGCGGGCACATGTCAGCTGTTCAAAACAGCTGACATGTCTCGGCTTTGAGGTGAACTCACCGCCGGAGCAAACATCAAAGCGGGGGATACTTACATTGGCATATTAGTACGTCCGATGTCAGTAAGGGGTTAACTTACAGATTAACCTTATATCTGCAGGTAGAGTTATCTGACCTGACAGGTTCTCTTTAAGTTTCACATAGTGTTATACTGGCTAGGTGTAATGTGCAGGTAGCCCAATAATTTGTCCACATAGTGTATGAACAATGCCAATGGAATACCACCGTAACCCAAATTCCTAAAATTTCAACAGTTTAGAATTTTTTTTTTGTAGCTATTTTTCAGCATGAAAACAAACAAAAAATAAACAGAACATGGAATTAGAAGGATTAAAAAGCTTTTATTTATGAAACGGTAAAATGACAAAGATTGATAGAAAGTTTAAAAGAGATCTAGACAGCCGATGACATCCTCCCTCCTCGATACCCCTCTATCGTCTTTCCACTACAAATACAATTCTAAGCCTTTACAAAAGCGACAAAAAATAAATAGTCCTTGAGAGTTGAACATTTTTTCTAGATGGCTGCTTTTTAAAAAAATATAATAGCAATATAAATATACTATCATTTCTAGTACCTAGCATACCAGAGGGCAACCTAGATCAACATACCAATGATACAATACAACATACTCGCACATGTATGTACATACGCCGGACAACGTCCATGCATGATTTGGCCCCAGAAATAAATAGAATGGTAAACATTCGACAGGTAACGTGGACGTGTTACCTAAATGATGTACAAGAAAATACCCTACATGGCAAATACTCCAAGTCTGGCAACTAAACTGCAGATACCTATGAGTCCATTCTAGGTGTCTCACAATCATGGGCAAAGATAGCGCACGTCTTAACCTATCTTTCCATATCTAGAACAGACTACCTGTACTCAAGAAGTAGATCAATCCCAGATCATGCTCCATCGCACTATTCTCTCCTGGATACAAACTATGTCCAGGGCGTCTACCGATGCAAACGGTGCAGGATATAGTGCACATTACTGCTACGAATTGTACAGACCAAATGGACATGGATGCCTGAGGCCTTAATGGGGCCGTATCAGACTAGAAAACTATGTCTGCTTTATTTCAGCACTGTTGTCCATGGTCTGCGACTAGTATTGCATCTTAGACCCAATCGCTCAATGGGAGCTGGGCCAAGAGTGAAGAATTACCATAAGCCATTGTTGGTTTTCTAACACGATCCTCGTAATCAAGCTTCGAGTTGTAGAGTTAGCATCACTTCTTTAGTCCATGACTGCCGAAACAGAGCCCTGAAAACCTTCTACCTGTCGGCATTCCCTGGCGTCTCTTCTGATTACTAGGCACTGAGTGATGTCGTCTGTGCTTCATGCCACCATGAAGATGTCATGGTGGATCTGAAGAGGAACCGGTAAGGCCGGCGGGTAGGAGGAGGTTCGTCTGGCTCTGGTCCGGTGGTCACAGGCTACAGATGTGGACTCTGAACAAGGAAAAATCTTGTTGCTCAACTCTACGGAAGAATTTTAAGTCATCGTAGCTATTTGGAGTCCACTGTTAATTTTACTATCAGAGCTTATAAAAAAAATTAACCTAGACTCAAATTAGTTGTGGGAAACAAGTCCACGTTTGATATGATGTACGAGACTCATTCAGTGGTGCCAAGACCTGTCACTTGTCATATATATGTGATTTTTGTACCTTGGTGTAAATTCCGCTGTTCCATTGAATCCGGCATCGTGTTTCTTTTCTTCCTACGTGTCTCCATTCCAGAGATATGACCCCCTTCTTCCAAGTCTTATTTAAAGCCAAGTGGGCAGTTGTCTTTTTCTTGGCATCTTTTTAAGGCCATATCTCAAGAATGGAAAGGTAGAGGAACAAAAGATAAACTACGCCAGACTCATGAGAACCAGGTAAAAAAAAAAAAAGATAGTAATTTACGGTAAGCGAAAGGTCCTAGTCCTGCCGGATTAAAAAAAAAAAAAAAAACATGGCTGCTTTTTACGAAAGCAGGTTAGGTGTGGTTTTCCCATTGACGTAAATGGGGCCTACTGAATACCAGACACAACCGAAGAACAGGTGTGAGCTGGAAGAAGGCAGCCATGTTTTTTTTACACAACCGCTTTAATATATTAATATACATTTAAATCAATAAAGGATCAATAAAGACTAATGAGGGGTAAAACTTAAACAAGGAATCTACAAACACATCAGTCCAATATGTCTAGTTCTCCATATAAGTTGGCTCTAAACCTAGATCTCTAAAGTGGGGTTTCCCTTTAGCCGTTGCATCAGGATCAGTTTTCTTGTGCCTTCGATGTCAAAACTACAGATAATGTGAATTGATAGGCAGCACCCGGTCCTACAGCCATAGTCAGTAATCTGGGGCCCTTGGAAGGGAGCCCTGCAAACCACCTCCTACCTGACTACATGCCTAGCTCCGCTTTTGATTGGCTGGCCCGATTGCGGTAAGAGGCGGTTCACAATCCTCCCGCGGCCATTACACCGGGTCCTGCTAATTGATTTGCACCATCTCAAGATAAAACTACATCAGTAATCATCCGGCTCTTTTACCAGTTTCTACTGCAAAAAAAATGGAGCCGTAATGGAAACGGCAAGATACAACGTTTTTTTGGGATCCGGAACATCAACTGTCCTGAATTGTGACGTGAATAAGCCCATGAAAAACAATGAGATCAGTTTCTACATCAGTTTTCCTCCAACATTTCTAGTGGAGGAAATAAGAAGAAAAGCCATCCGACTGGATAAAAACGGCAATAACGCAACGTGTGAACATACCCTTAAACAATTACACAAATATTTATCCCTAGAAATGGACGATATGGAATTTTTGTAGGTGAATTTGTGTGCTCCATCCTATAAAACGGATGCCTATTATAAGGCAAGTAACAGAGTTTAATGATCTGGTGCAACGGAGAGATGATTTTTCTCTTCTTCCTTTTAGAAGTAATTTGTCATCGCAACTGGATGTTAAACATTTTATTTTTGTTTTAAAGGCACATTACACCCAACTTGCAAGTACGATTCCTAATCACAGTGATTTATTAATTCAGTGTCCGCACAATTCATTATTCATATCTCGGTAAATGAAAAAATAAATAGAATTTATTTATATCACAAAATAATATGAAAATCAATTTGTTGGCCACGTACTGAATATAAGGTGGCCTGCGCTGATAATGTGCAGTTAAGTATTTGCTCTTTACTAGTTGTACACTCTGCCTGTACATAAAAGGGTATACCCATTATGGATATGTTTATGTGACATGCCATAAGTTTCCGACAAGTGTGGATCTGTCACCGGAGATAAGCTGTCTCGAGAAGATTGTGGTAGCAGCTAACTCCCCTCTCCCCACTGGAAACAGGTGTATGGTGAGGTCGGGAGGAAGAGCTGTTGGAGGTATATGGGCGTTTTTCTCTGATTTCTCCTCTGTCTCTGCCTGACGAGGCTCCTTTGTATTTTCTGATGATTTTTAAATGGCTGAGAGGTCCCCTAATAAGGACTCACCTGAAAGAGCCGGATTGAAGGCCGCTCACAAAAAGTAGCTCCTACAAAGGTGGACACAACCTTTATGTATGTTGCTTACTTATATAGCGCCAGCACATTCCAGACATTATCATCACTATCCCCATTGGGGCTCACAATCTAGATTCCCTATCAGTATGTCTTTGGAGAGTACGAGGAAACTGGAGAACCCGAAGGAAACCCACGCAAACACGGGGAGAACATACAAACTCCTTGCAGATGTTGTCCTTGGTGGGATTTGAACCCAGGACTCCAGCGCTGCAAAGCAACAATGCTAAGCACTGAGCCACTGTGCTCCCCTTGACTATATTCGTGTCATAAAAAAAAGAAGGGAGTGGCAGACGGATAGGTGATAGCTGCCATTCAATTCATGAGTTCATGTAAGACTACAGGCCAGTTCCCGTTATTACGGTTCTCCTGGTGTTGGCAGTCGATTGCCGGTGACTGGAACAGACGGACTTAAAGTAATCTTCATGATGGAACCTCTTTTAGGTAGAGGTACCGCCGATGCGCGCTGTCACTCCATTCATCTTTCAAGGGATTGAGACAATCGAGAACAGCAGTCAGCTATCAGCGCTATGTAAAATGAAAGAAGCATCGGCACCACACACATGCTCTGCCACCCTCATTTCCTCTATATCTGGATACGGTCAATTCATGTGCACCCCAATTCACGCACCGGGTGGAGAATGTGGTGTAGAACGCTCTCTCATCAGACATTGATGTGTGGAGGCTGTGAGTATGCCAGGAAAATCCAAATGTAAGTAATTCACAGAACTGAGCTGACCGGAAACTCACCCTATGAAAATAAAGTACCCAGTGGAAAATAAGGAAATAAAGAGTCCAATCCAGAAGATACAAATATAATGCCTGAGTGAGTCCTTTTTCAAGGATTCTCTTATATTTTTTAATGAAAGTCTATTTCCCTGACATATTCTCTGTCACGCCTTCTTCATATAAAACCATTTCTTACTCCTATTTTATTCCTGCTGCTCCCCTGATTATTCTGCTTTTTGTTTTTATAAAATTCGTCATACGGTTCCAGAGATGTGAGCCCTTTTTTCAGTTCTAATTTCTATGATCTTTACCAAGGAGGCGGGGCTCACAGGATCCTCTAGGGCGTGTCTTTAGCTTGCTCTGGATAAGCACCCTGTGAGCTATGCCCCCTAGAAAAGGCAAAACAAATTATGGTTCAACCCATGTTAGGCTATGGGTTGAACTCGATGGAATTAAATCTACCTTCAACCTTAAAACTATGAACCTTGAACTATGACATTAGCACTAAATAAAAAGCCCCATACCTCTGGAACCGGATGGCGAATTTTATAAAATAAAAAATGGAATACTCAGGGGAGCAGTGGGAATAAAAAAAAGGAATAAAAAAAGAGCAAAAAACTGGTCACTTTGACCTGGTGATATGTCCTCTTTAAATTAGATGCAAGTTGGTCGGTACTTATGAGGGGCTTAAACCTAAAGTTCGCTAATAAGCAGCCTCTTTCTTACCCTTAAAGGTCAATTTGAAGCTATATAAGGACCCTTTAAATACAACACATTCTTTAAGATAACCGTACACCTAAGATAAGAGCTGTCCTGAAACTTGTTTGGCAGACAGCTATTATCCCAAAACCCCACCATACAAATGCACGGTCAGTGTGGCAGAGAGTGCATGTGTGTTCAATAGGCAAACTTCTTCCTCCTTAATAAAATATTAAAACATGTTAAAATATAACATGTCTGATCCTTTTTTCCCTTATCATCTGCCGTCAAGGGAAAGATGGGACGCATTTATTCAAATTAGATGGTTGGACGATCCCACCCAAATCAGCGGGTTCGGCCACCATCAGATGAAACTATATTGATGCTTGTGACTACCTAATAGAAATCGGGTCAAGGTGGAGCACTTGTAACAAAAAGTATTGATTCCCTCCATAAAATGTTCATGGGCTTTTAAAGGGAAGCGAGCCTCAGAAAATGACCTATTATTTATATCAGGTTTTTAGGCTACATATACATTTTTTTAATGTTGGCAATGTTTTCTTCACAATCTGTATAAAAAATAAAAATGGTGCAATTTTCACACCCTCCACTGTGGTGTTTTTAGACTTTAACTTGCTTTTGCTTCAGGAAACAACATATGTACATGGCCACAATAGTCGGATACCGTCCCTAACTTTTGTATTGAAGCATCTAAGGAGTGTGCATAGGTCATTTAGGGGAAAGGTAGCTGTGACATCGCCTATTGTTACTGGTAGATCCCGTATTTTCTGCTGTGGGTGTAGAAGTGCTTCCTAACATTCTAATCCTACCTCTGCTGATAATGAGCCTGCTGAAAACTCTTACTGAAAGAACAGGAAGAAAATTGCAAGACTTTTTCTAACTAAGGATCTATCTATCTATCTATCTACACACTGCTCAAAAAAATAAAGTGAACACTAAAATCCCACATACTAGATATCACTGAATGAAACATTCCAGTTGTAAATCTTCATTCATTACATAGTGGAATGTGTTGAGAAGAATAAAACCTAAAAATGATCAACGTGAATCAAAACTAATATCCAACAGAGGTCTGGAGTTGGAATGATGCTCAAAATCAAAATGAAAAATTAAGTTACAGGCTGATCCAACTTCAGTGGAAATGCCTCAAGACAAGGAAAAGATGCTCAGTAGTGTGTGTGGCCTCCATGTGCCTGTATGACCTCCCTACAACACCTGGGCATGCTCCTGATGAGGCAGCGGATGGTCTCCTGAGGGATCTCCTCTCAGACCTGGACTAAAGCATCTGCCAACTCCTGGACAGTTTGTGGTGCAACGTGACGTTGGTGCGAGACAGGATGTCCCAAATGTGTTCAATCAGATTCAGGGTCTGGGGAATGGGTCGGTCAGTCCATAGCCTCCATGCCTTCAACTTGCAGGAACTGCTGACACACTCCAGCCACATGAGGTCTGGCATTTTCCTGCATTAGGAGGAACGCAGGGCCAACCGCACCAGCATATGGTCTCACAAGGGGTCTGAGAATCTCATCTCGGTACCTAATCGCAGTCAGGCTACCTCTGGCGAGCACATGGAGGGCTGTGCAGACCTCCAAAGAAATGTCACCCTACACCATTACTGACCGACTGCCAAACCGGTCATGCTGAAGGATGTTGCAGGCAACAGATCGCTCTCCACGGCATCTCCAGACTGTCACATCTGTCACATGTGCTCAGTGTGAACCTGCTTTCATCTGTGAAGAGCACAGGGCGCCAGTGGCAAATTTGAAAAATCCTTTTGTCCTGTGGCAAATGCCAAGTGTCCTGCATGGTGTTGGGCTGTGAGCACAACCTCCATCTGTGGACGTCGGGCACTCAGACCATCCTCATGGAGTCGGTTTCTAACCATTTGTGCAGACACATGGACATTTGTGGCCTACTGGAGGTCATTTTGCAGGGCTCTGGCAGTGCTCCTCCTGTTCCTCCTTGCACAAAGGCAGAGGTAGCGGTCCTGCTGCTGGGTTGTTGCCCTCCTACGGCCCCCTCCATGTCTCGTGGTGTAGTGGCCTCTCTCCTGGTATCCCCTCCAGCCTCTGGACACTACGCTGACAGACACAGCAAACCTTCTTGCCACAGCTCACATTGATGTGCCATCCTGGATGAGCTGCGCTACCTGAGCCACTTGTGTGGGTTGTAGAGTCCGTCTCATGCTACCACGAGTGTGAAAGCACAACCAACATTCAAAAGTGACCAAAACATCAGCCAGAAAGCATTGGTACTGAGATGTGGTCTGTGGTCCCCACCTGCAGAACCACTCCTTTATTGAGGGTGTCTTGATAATTGCCAATAATTTCCATCTGTCGTCAATTCAATTTGCACAACAGCATGTGAAATTGATTGTCAAACAGTGTTGCTTCCTAAGTGGACAGTTTGATTTCACAGAAGTTTGATTTACTTGGAGTTATATTCTGTGGTTTAAGTGTTCCCTTTATTTTTTGAGCTGTATATATATATATATATATATATATATATATATATATATATATATATATATATATATATATATATATATATATATATAAAGCCATGTTTATGTAACATATAACATAAAAAACTGATCTAAATAGGTCATTTTCTGAGAAGCATAGTCTATTTCCATGTAAGCATCTTGATAAAAGAGATGCCCTATAGACTTTATACCCAACATTCATACATGTATGGCTCTACCTATGTAACAGCAGGTCTATTGCTATATTGTCTGACCCGCCGTATTCAATCCTTCATACTAGATTTTCACAGTGCGTTCCCCGGACGCGTTCTGCAGGGAGCTTGCATTACGCCCAGTAAAGTAATAAATACAATACATACTATTCACAAATAAGATACTGGCCCATGGACGTATAAAGGTGCCGCAAAACACAGTGAACCGAGCTCGTAAGAAACACGTATAAAGATAAAATAGCTACTAGAACATGAAGTCCCCTGGAGTTTCCTACATTCTCTGTAGTCTGAGCCCTTTATGTCACCAACATGTAAACACGAACCTCACAGGAAACACACATGACACCTAAAAAGTGCACACAAGGCCGAGCTCGTGCACCGCGGAGCCGCGCTGGAGGCTTTATTTTCGGATGTCCATCAAGGCGTGTTGTAAAATCGGTTTCAGAGTATTGTAGACCAGAGGACTGTCTTCTGAATCGTGTTTAACCTGCAAAATGAATATCTCAGGGTCAGACAAGCCTATGTTCATAATTAAAATCAAGAAGCAATGAAAAGCAAGGGGAGGCCAATGAGAGACACAAAAAAAATGAAGATAAAAAGACAATACACGTTCACTGTTCGCAGCAGAGCCAAAGGGCCTCATTTATCAAAATAGACTAAAAGAAGAACTGGCTCTGTTTCTCATGGCAACCAATCACAGCACAGCTTTCATTTCTTAAACTGCTCTGCTAAAATGAAAGCTGAACTCCTATTGGTTGCTATGGGTAACAAAGACAGCTTTTCCTTTACACGGGTTTAAGAAATCTGCCCCTTATTTTCCTGCGGTCACAGTTGCGGCGCAGCCACAGCCTCCTGTGCTCGCTGGCAAGAGCAAATGGCGAGTCCGATCCCTAAATTACCACATATACATATTGTTGTGGCACAGGGGCATACCAGAGATTAAAAGAAAAAAAAATAACAAATTCATGTTTTATAGTTAAAGGGGTTGTCCACTACTCGGTCTCACATATCACATACATCAGCAGCAGCTCTCACTTCCTACGGATATATGTGATTTGTCCAAAGGCGGGCGCCGATTGGCCTCAGGGAACGCTTGATGTAACAATGTGACGCCATCGCCGGGACAGCCAGTGCCGCCGCCGCTCTGGAACGGCGCCGGAGAGGAGTAAAAGTGTTATTATTTTACTAGGAACAAACATAAGGACTGAGAAGGGGCTGTCCGAGTAGTGGACAACCCCTACAAAAAATGAAAGGGCAGCCAACTGGCATGGGTGCTGGGAGTTAGACCGCCACCGATCTAAGACTAATGGTCGATCCTAAGGATAGAAGGACTACAGCTGTAGGCAGCTAAATCGTTCCGAACCCCAGATATCACACAACAGTACCTACCATGGTGAAAGCGATGACCATTCGGGTCAGTATTGCATCCTCGATGTCAGAGGGGAGCGGCCGCAGGTTACTCACACACTGCAGGATGCACAACATGGTCTGGTGCTGCCCCTGTAGTTAGACACCAATTCATTTAGCATATTAAATATTCAGTATCCTTACAGGCAGTTATACACCAGCTCCTATTTTGTCTATATGGCATTTATTACTAATACATTCTCATTTTATTTGCGAGTCAAAAGGCATCAGCTGGCAGCAGTGGTCCCATTTCTGGAAGCTGTCTGTGAATGGCTTCAGGGAAGCTTCACTTATCAGCAAGGTAAAAATATATATATATATTTAACACATGGCTCTTATATTATCTTGTAGTCTATAGCAGAGTTGTGTATGTAGGAGAGGTTTGTATTTGCATGTAGCAGAGTTGCGTGTGCTTGCACATGTAGCATAGTCGTATGTAGCATGTAGTGTATGTAGCAGGTTACATGTGTATGAAGCATAGCTTTGGGTGTGTATCAGAGCTGTCTTGGTGCATGTAGCAGGCTGTGTGCGTATATATATATATATATATATATATATATATATATATATATATATATATATATATATATATATATATATATATATATATATATATATATATATATGTAGCTGTGTGTATATAGCAGAGCTGTGTGTGTGCTTACGCATGTAGTATAGTTGTGTGTATGTAGCAGGCTGTGTTTGTATGTTGCAGGCTACATGTGCATGTAGCTTAATTTTGGGTGTAGCAGAGCTATCTGGGTGTATATAGCATGCTGTGTGTGTATGTAGCAAAGTTTTCCTCCAAACTAGGATACAAATCACTTTTAAAATCAGCTGTGCTGCTGGAAAAGAAGTCTCTTGCTGCAATATAACTTTAAAGAAGTTGTCCACTACTAGGCCAACCCCTTCTTAAATTAAATGTTCGTTCCCCATAAAATAATAAAGCCTATACTCACCTCCAGTGCCGGCTCCACTCCAGTGGTGTTGGCACTCGCAGTTCCGGGGATATCATGCGGTGGTAGGACATACGATGCCCAAAGCCCAATCAGCGCTGGCTTCACAGTCTCTGCCTTTGGACAAACTGAACATGAAGAGGAAGCCCGGGCTGCAGCTGATCCCTGGCTTCCTCTTAACGTTCAGTTTGTCCGAAGGAAGAGACAGTGAAGCCAGCGCTGATTGGGAGTCGGTGTCACGTGTCACCACACCGCATCACACCCCCGGGGAGGGCAACTGCCAGCACAAGAGGTGAGTATAGGTTCTATAATTTTACCGGGGCCGAACATTTAGTTTAAGAAGGGGTTATCCTAGTAATGGAAAACCCCTTTAAGGTTCTGTATTAACCACTAAGTGTTTCAACGCAATCCTGGCATCTTTATCAAGTGTGAAAAAAACAACAGATACACAAAGCTGTGTCTGTATGCCGCAGAGCTGTGTGTATATATGTAGCAGAGCAGTGTGTTTATGTGTTGATGTAGCAGAGCAGTGTGTTTGTGTGTTGATGTAGCAGAGCAGTGTGTTTGTGGGTTGATGTAGCAGAGCTGTGTGTTTTGGTGTAACACACATGCTTCAGAGAAACACTAATAAGTAGATTTATTACCTCCCTATTCTACACTAGTAAAGTAAAATAAGTAATATTGACCCACCACTTCTTTACACCTCCAGGGAAGAGTTAATCAGTAATAAATGTGTTTTTCCTCTATTCTGCTGTCTAAACCTGGGATGCGTCTTTCAGTAAGGTGCAAGACATGGTCCGAAATATACAATAAATGTTGTTTCACTTTTTTATTACAATTTAGTCCCTTCCTAACGTTAAAGGCCCTGGTCCCACTATGCAGTGTGCTGCTCAGGAGGCAGATGCGCGGAGCACAGATTTGTGAGCACAGAATAGTGTACAGGCTCAGTGGAAAGTCTGTGAGCCTTTACACAGATAGGAGAATGGAATCACAGACTTTCGATGAAGCCCGTACACAGCTCTGTCCATGTGCTAATGCAAGAGCTCAGCAGCCCACTGCAAAGTGTTTCGCATTAAGTAAGCAGTGAGGGTCTGATAATCAAGACCCTCAGCAACTGGCTGCGCATGTTAGGAAGGGATGAGATGTTACATAAAACAAGTTGATAGGTGCCGTATTTCCTATTTTGCAGCACAATTTAGTGTCACTTGCGCCATACATGTCAGTATCTAATAAATCGCATAAATTAAAAAACATCTCTACTGATGAAGAAACAGTGCCGCAGTTATTGCCAACCAGTGATTTATGTTGTGCACATTTATCAGAGAGGGTGCAGCCAAAGTTTTTATCAATCTGATGACAGTTACCTTTTCTAGCAGGTAGAGGGCGCTGTCGGGATCGCTGCTATAACTTGCTAATAAATGAACGCTTGCCTTTGTGATCAGAGGTTCCTTAAGCTGTTCAATCCATGACCACATTAAATTGCTTAAGACAAAAGGGTTCCTCTCTGCGCAGATCCGGTCCCAGGCCGCTTCTCGAATATTCAACTCTTTCTAATGGAAGGTAGGCAAAAGAACACCATATTAAATCACTGTCATAAAAAACTTGATGCTTCCAAAAGTACAAAATCTGTAATGTGCGATATAAAAAACAGCTATGAGTGTGTCATTCGTCCTCACCATAACGGAGAGTAAAAAAATGGCAATTTTTCAGTTTTTCTACCTTGAGGTATAAATGACATTTCTTGGTCTTACTTATTATTTAACGGCCTTCAACTCGAATGATGTAGACTTGATGGATGAACCTAGATAGGTCAGCCGAGGTCTTCTCTGTCGTTATCTTGACAGTATCAATCCATCGGGTTGCTGGTCGTCCTCTTTCCCTTGTTCCTTCTATTCTTCTGACCATGATGTCCTTCTCCAGTGATTGTTCTCTATGTGTCCAAAGTAGGCAAGTCGTAGCTTGGTGATCCTTGCTTCGAGTGACGTCTGGCTTCATTTGTTCCAAAAATGATTTGTTTGTTCTTCTTGAGATCCATGGTATTTATGAAATCCTTCTCTATTTTGAAGGAGTTGAGTCTTCTTTCTTGTTTCACTACAGTTCACGTTAAGCATCGATATGTTACTATGGAAAAGACCGGACTATGTACGAGCCAAGTCTTCGTTCCCCAATTTGAAGACCTTTTCCAGTGACTTCATTGTTGATTTGCCCATATCTATTCTCCTATTGACTTCTGGTGTTGTCGCTGCATCTTTTGGGACCATTGACCCAAGTAGGCTGAAGTCCATTACAACTCACAGTTCGTCGATGTCCATCTCAATGGTGTCTCGACCTGGCAGTAGTCAATATCTTCTGTGGACGAAAAGAGAGGTTGGATCCAGCTTCCAAAATTTTTAGCAAAAAATGGATTAGGAGAAGGTGCAAAAAATACGTACAAAAATCAGTGAAAGGACAGCCTAACAGCAACACATTTCAAACGCACAAAGTGTTCTTTGTCAGAGCTCTGTGTAGAGTCTCTGTGATTTTGGAAGATGATGTTCATGATGGACAGTTGATTTGCTGTACAAACATTGATGAATCTTCCTCCAACCTCGTTTCGTTCACCAAGTCAAAAGTTTCCAACAACGATTCCACGTTTGCCATGGCCCACTTTGGCATTCAAGTCTCCCATGATAATGAGCAAGTCTTGTTTTGGCGTCTTGTCGATTTCTTCTTGAACTTGATCTTACAATAGCTCAACGTCGTCCTCCTCGGCATCTGTTGCTGGTGAAAAGACTTGCGTAACTGTGACATGAATTGGCGCTCCTTGTAGTCATATCGACATGACTATCACTGAACTGCGCTGTTATTCAGGACACTGCCGGACAATCTTCGGTTGAGAATAAATTTAGTCTTCCTACTTTTGCACAATAAAAAGATTAAATAATAATAACTATTGTCTTCATGTTCTCATATACTACCAGCTATAATTTTTTCTTATTTTTCTGTTGACGGACATAAGGGAGGAAGTGTTTTTAACCCCTTCACGACCTTGCCCTTTTCCATTTTTGCGTTCTCGTTTTTCGCTCCCCTCCTTCCCAGAGCCATAACTTTTTTATTTTTCCGTCAATGTGGCCATGTGATGGCTTGTTTTTTGTGGGACGAGTTGCACTTGTCAACAACATCATTGGTTTTAGCATGTCGTGTACTAGAAAACGGGAAAAAAATTCCAAGTGCGGTGAAATTGCAAAAAATGTGCAGTCCCACACTTATTTTTTTTTTGGCTTTTTTGCTAGGTTCACTAAATGCCAAATCTGACCTGCCATTATGATTCTCCAGGTCATTACGAGTTCATAGATAAAACGTAACCTAGTTTGTTTGGTGTCTAAGTGGTAAATAAAAATTCCAAACTTTGCTAAACAAAAAAAAAAAATGCGCAATTTTCCATTACCCGTAGTGTCTCCATTTTTCATGATCTGGAGTCGGGTGAGGGCTTATTTTTTGCGTGCCGAGCTGGCGTTTTTAATGATACCATTTCGGTGCAGATACGTTCTTTTGATCGCCCGTTATTACATTTTAATGAAATGTTGCGGCGACCAAAAAAACGTAATTCTGGCGTTTCAAATTTTTTCCTCGCTACGCCATTTAGCGATCAGGTTAATGCTTTTTTTTTATTGATAGATCGGGCGATTCTGAACGCGGTGATACCTAATATGTGTAGGTTTGATTTTTTTTTTATTGTTTTATTTTGGATGGGGCGAAAGAGGGGTGATTTAAACTTTTATATTTTTGTATTTTTTTCATATTTTGTAAAGCTTTTTTTTTTAACTTTTGCCATGCTTCAATAGCCTTTATGGGAGGCTAGAAGCAGGCACAGCGCGATCGCCTGTGCTACATAGCAGCGATCTGATGTTCGCTGCTATGTAGCAGAAATGCAGGTGTGCTATGAGCGCCGACCACAGGGGGGCGCTCACAGCAGGCCGGCATCAGTAACCATAGAGGTCTCAAGGACCTCTATAGTTACCATCCTGACGCATCGCCGACCCCCGATCATGTGACGGGGGTCGGCGATGCAATCATTTCTCGGAAGCTCCGATTAAATGCCGCTGTCAGCGTTTGACAGCGACATTTAACTGGTTAATAGCGGCGGGTGAATTGCGATTTCACCCGCCGCTATTGCGGGCACATGTCAGCTGTTCAAAACAGCTGACATGTCCCGGCTTTGAGGTGGGCTCACCGCCGGAGCCCACATCAAACAGGGGACCCGACCTCCGCAGTAATAGTACGGCGGAGGTCGGGAAGGGGTTAAGGAGAGGTGATGCGCTGACATTTTCATTAGTACCATTTTTAGGTACAAAGGAATTTTTGAATGCTTTTAAATCTATTTTTTTTTATCTAAGGCTAGTTGACCAAAAAAAAAACAGTAATTCTGGCATTTTTTTATTTTATTTCTTATGAAACTCACCATGAGGGATAAATAATCAGTGAATTTTATAGCTTGAGTCATTACAGATTTAAGTATAGTAAAAAAGTGTTATGTATTTTTTACAGTTTTTTATATATATGTTATCCCTTCCCACTATAACTATTTTACAATTTTGCACTTTTGCTTTTTCCTCCTCTTCTTCGGAGAGCCATATCTTTTTTAATTTTTCCATTGACATAGCCATATGAATTGTTGCAGCTTTTATTGACACCATTCACTTTCCCATATAATGTTCTGAAAAAATGTGAAAAAAAGTTGTAAAATGGTGAGAAAAAAAATTCCGACAATGTTTTTAGGTTTTGTTAATTCTTCTGTAATGTACAAAAATTTTTCATCACAGCACTGTACATGGACAGTCGAGGTTAGGAATGGATTAAAGGGGTATTACCAAGTTTGAAACCAACTTCCAATGTGCGGGATAGGGAATAACTTCCCTATAGCTAGTGGGCCAACCTCTGGGACCCCCATTGATCCCAACAATATTTGAAGATCCCCCTATGATCATTCTTAATGGGACTACTGGAGATCACTGAGCCCAGCTAATCTTCGGCACTCCCAGAGTGTCAGTGCAAATGATCAACCACTGCTCCATTCACATGGGGATCTTCTGATCCATGGGGGTTACGTCCCAGAGGTCAGACCTCCAGTGATTGAGAAGTTATCAACTATACTGTGGATATGGAATAACTTCCAAAATTAGTACAACCCCTTTAAATTAGTTAGATAAAAAATACAGAAAATGGCAGAATGGACTCTTCACCAAGGTGAACTGTTTACCTGCCACATGATGACCTTCTCAGCTATCTGTTCCACATCGTCACAGTCCAGATTTGCAAGGGCCTTGGCAGCTAGCAGTCTCCTGGCCTCCAAGTTTAACTCAGACTGTAGGACAATCTGTGGGATGAATTCTGCAATCTCGCTAGATCCAAGATAAAATGAGACTCTTGGAGATGGGGACTCATCTTCTTGCTCGGAGGAGTTGTCATCCTCCAGAACATTGTTGTTTCCACAGACACAACTACAGTCCGGGGTGTCCTGAGGAGTCATGTTTGACGCTGACAATTCTGAGTCCGTTAATGATGTTTGGCCACTTAACGCTGAGGAAAATCCTAAGGAAAAAGTGCGGCTTCTTTGTATTTCCCTGGGTAATCGCCTGCGGTGGAACAGCGGAGAGTTCTCTCGTGGAGCATCAATGCTACTAACTTTACTTTGACTCCAGAATGAGAATGCCGTGGACACGCAGGGTTCGTTCTGCAGATTTGGCGTGGGTATAGAATGGGCTTCCTCACTTCCAGACACAAAGCATTGCTTAGTTCTCAACTGTTCACTCAACTTGCTCAAGAAAGTCATCTGTGAGGGTTCCGTCCATGGAGTCTCGCCTTGCTCTAGAAGGATTTCTGCCTTCGTAAGATCGGAGTCGCTGTAACTTAAACGTTTCTTCAGATGGGATAAGGGCTGGAGACATTCTACGTTCCTCCTTTTCCACAATGGGTCAAACTCCTGTTCACTGGTCAATGCCAAGTCCTGAACCCCGTAACATGCTGCCGTGGTGGCTGAATGGGTCAACGAGTCCACCGTTCCAATATCACGGCCTAATACTTTATCGAGCTGCTCTGTGGAGAACTGCGACACCGTCTTCTCTATTTCTGCAGATAGATCTGGGACATCTAGTAATTGTTCCTCCACCACCAGCCGGTTCTCTACCAAGTCTATTAATAATTTACATATTAAGTGAATGATTTTTGGCACATATTTCAGGTGTCGCGCTTCGTATCCGTGGAGTAAGTGCTGCTGTCGTATTAGGTACTGCGATAAAGTGACTGCATGAGCTTTGGGATCGCAGCAGGAGAAGACATTATGCAGTGGGATGAGAAACTGGGTGAACTCTTGGACACATAGGAGCTGGACCCGGGTCTGAATCGCGTTATGTCTCTTAGCACGTACGTAAAGAATGGCTTGATCTGCAGTCATCCTAGTGGCATATATTAGATAGCAAGCAATTAACACGCCTGGAAAAGAAACAACGTCAGGTTAATTCCAAAATTAGATGTATGCAATGATATAAACTGCATGGAGATAAGTATCAGGACTCACATCTTAATCAACGAACATAACACTAAGCCCCCTCGCCTAGGGTGTATAAGATCTGGACCCCCGCCTGCCGTGACTTATTAACGTGACAAATGGCTGGTGGTGCAGAACTGACTGATACTAGCGCAGTCCTGTAATAAGAGCCACCAGTGGAACAAGTCCGTTCATGACATTTCTTCCTCGCAAACAAGGAGAAGTGGAAGTAACCTCAGCAGCTCAATGAAAAAGTGGAGAGCGGGGGGCCAAGTGCTGAGGAGCAGAGGGCAGAAAAGTCACCAGTGCTCTGCTGACTCCATAACTGCAGAGTCCAGACCTTCTCTGGTAATAAGATCAGCACAAACACTGCAACCCCACGAGGAGCTTCATGATTAGACAACTCTTCATGGCACAGCAGCTGCATGGAGCCTTACGTCACCAAGTGAGTATAAAGCCACCACATCCGGTCTCTGGAGGACAAGAGTTCCGTGCAGCGACGGATCACACTTCTCTATCTGGCGTCTGATGGACAGTCCGGGTTTGGTGAACGACAGAAGAATGTCACTCCCTGACTGCATTGCGCTAGCGGTAAAGTTTAGTGGAGGAGGGATAATACTATGGGCTTGTTATCAGGGGTCGGCCTCAGTCCCTGAGTTCTGGTGAAGGGAAACATTAATTCTTCAGCACAAGGCATTTTGGACAATTGTAGCTACTGGCTTTATGAGAACAGTTTAGGGAAGACCTTTTCCTGTTCCCCATGACTGGGCCCAGTGCAGAAGGTCCATAAATACATGGTTGGAAGAATTAGTGTAAAAACACGAGCGGCCGGACAGAGCCTGTACCTCAGCCCCATCCAACACCTTTAGGATGAACTAGAACGCATATTGTGAGCTCGGCTTCTCCCCCAAATCAGTGTCCGACCTCACAAATTCTATTATGGATGAAGAGGCAAAAATTAACACAGACACCTCCAAAATCTTGTACGAAACCTTCCAAGAAGAGTAGAAGCTGTCAAAGCTGCAGGCGGAGAGCGACTCGATATCAATGTCTATGGAAGTAGAACGGGACAGTAATGTCTCCTGTAGGTGTAATGTACAGTAGGTGTCCCAGGATTCTTGTCCATATACTATACGTATGAAAATTAAGTGAGTGTCAAAGGTCAGATAGGTCAGGATGTGGGGTTTTTTTCCCATACTATTTAGGATTTCCCATGGGTTCATTATTACGATAATTATAAGTAGTGACAACCAATTCAGTTTTGGAAAAAATCTGATTTCTAGTGAAGACTGAAACTAATGTCTTCTTCTCATGTCTCAGCTAGCGCTGGTCTAAGAGCATGGAAGGGGCAGCAGGCTTGGTAGAAGCCAAATTAAGATTATTTTTTACATCTGACTCAACCTAATCAGATGCCTCCTTCTTCCTGATCCTTCGGCCATTACTGTGTCCCCATGTACACCCCTTTTAAAGTGGTGCCTCCAAAAATAATATTTAGCGCATTTAAATATGATTTCTGTGACTCCCGATCTAGCTCCCTAGAATTAACGGGTAAACTTATATTAACCCTGCTGTGGAACCATGGGGTCATATAGACCCCAGTGCTGAATAAATTGAAATATTTCTAAAACTGGTCAATCTCAGACATTGACCTTCTATGTATTTTCAAGTAACATATTTCTGCTTATGTTGATGATATTTTGAATTTGTTTTTCAATTTTGTTTCAAAGTTATTTTCAATTTTCTGTGTTTGGGACTCTCCTGACCCCAAAGTACCTTTATTGTCTGATTTTTTTTTTAATTTTTTTTTTTTTTTATATTTTCTGTTTATTCACAGGATTTACAATTATATTGCAAAACCTGTGAATAAACAGAAAATATTTAAAAAAAAAATGGCTAGATGAACTGTGATGACTCCTGATGAAATATTGGCAGCTTTGGATGCCTCAAGTGACACCAGCTATGTTACAGGACAGCGCAAACGGTGCTATGTTTGTCCTCGATCGAAGGACAAAAAGACGAGATTTGTTTGCTATGACTGCAAGAAGTTCACTTGTGAAGAACATGGCACTATGACGTGCAGTGACTGCAAGGGCTAAATTTATTGCCAGATCATTCGTTGTCATAATGTTTTTACTAAAATCCACACAGTTTCAGATATTGTGCTTTTTTTTTATTAATTGAATTTGAATACTTTTAGTTATTAGTAAAGCATTTTGGTATAAATTTCAGTTTGTGGTTGATGATGACAAATAAATCGCTTCAAAGTTACGTTTGATTTCATAACGGAGTTCTGAAATGATGACAGAATAAAACTTGATTATTCTGAACAGCCAGCATGTTCATTTTAATGAAATATGACGATTTTGAGCCTGGGGTCATATAAACCCCATGGTACCAAAGCAGTGATTTTTTTCATGGTTCCACAGCAGGGTTAAAAAATGAAAGTTTAGTTAATCTTTAGTTAATCTTTCACAAACAGCTACCTTACCTGTCCGCCCCAGCCCAGCATGACAGTGAATAGCTACTTTTCCCTCTTGTAAGGCAAAAGACATAACTTTAACCATGTCGAGGATAGTAGTTAGGGACGCGACGCCATAGTCCTTCCATCCAAAATTATAAAAATAGACTGAAAGAGAAAAATACATTAAGACAAAAGGATATCAAAGACTGAGAATAATTCGCACACTGCGCTGGAGCAGGTGTGCTGCCTGCGCTCCGCCATGTTCTCTGGACTCATACAGGGGGAAATCTTCTTAATTAGTAGTAAGAATGTAACACCATCATTAGACCCAGAGAACAGAGACGTCATGATGGTGATAAGCACAGGATGTGTGAAATGTGAGCTGCGACATTAAGATCTAATGGAAAAACATCATTCAACGCTATGTAAAAGGGTCTTACATCCCAATTATTAGACCCAGAATTAATTGTGCACCTATCTAAGTGGGCTCCTTGCTTCAATGACTGGACTGTGATATTCAGAGAAGGATGTGGATGCAATAAATGGTGTACAATACTCGTTAAAAAAAAAATAAAGAGGACCCTTCACCGGGTTTTTTTAAAGGACCGATGTGTATATCACACAACTTTAATCATTAAGTATTCCCTTAAAGGGAACCTTCCACTGGATTTTTTAAATTTAAACTGACAGATTCCTCCAATTGTCGCTGTTCCACTGGTTCTAGAACAGTTTTTCTTTTTCTTCTGGGCCCCTTCATTCCAAACTTATGCCCCCTGGTAATAAAGATGCAAATTTTCCCTTCATCGCACTGGGTGTGTACCATCGAACTTATCTGTGGGCGTGGCCGTGTTTTGATTGGCCAGAGTCAGAGAAAAAGCCAACGCCCATAAAGGAGTTCTCTGGTACACGGTTAGGGGAAAATGTGCATGTTTAGACATAACTTTGCAATGGAGAGGCCTAAAAGAAAAAGAAAAACTGTTCCGGAATCAGTGGAACAGTATTAATCGAAAAAGGGAATCAGTTTAAATGAAAATTTCCAGACAAAGGTCCTCTTTAAAGGGATCTTCAATGATTAAAGGGGTGCGCTATACATATCAGTCCTTAAAAGGGAAACGGTTATTATCACCACCATGAAACAAACAGAAGCCTCACTGAGTAGTAGAAGACAACAGCGCATGTGTATGATTTAAAAGACATGCTAAAATACTCTATGGTTGCTTCAATGATTATGTTAATTAAGCAAAATGGGTGTATTTAGGAACGGCCGTTTTGACTTTTCAGGTGATTAGCTCCTCCTCTATGACTTCAAAAAGCTAATTAGCATGTGCAGCAATTAAAGTTCATGCATACCAGTACTAATTATACATACAGGGACATGTTTAAAAATCTATTAACTCACACTACAAGGCATTGAGTGGGTACGGTGGGATAATTACAGTTTGTTTTGAATGCCAGAGGCAAAAGAAACCTGATACATGTTACTGGGCAGTATTGAACAAGATGATGCCAAAGACACACCCCCTTCTCTGACATCACTCAGTGCTCTGCTGCCATTGGCTTGAGTGGCTCCTCAGACTTACTGTTCTGCCCTCAAGGGGCCATCAGTATGGTAACTGCTCTACTGTCACACAACAGTACTTTACTGCAGTAGGATATTTTCAAGAAACAATCCGGGGTTGTAAATATACAGATTCCAGTTATAGATACATATCAGACTAAGAGGTTATTAGAACACGGATAATATAACAGGAAGTAACGGGTATTATTTAAGAAGCCTAAGTGTCCTTGAACATCTGTAACATCCCGGCGTGAAACTTACATTCCAATTACTTATAGCAAGGAGCAGCGGAGAATCTTACACCACATTGCCCAGCGGCACAAATTGATGCCGTTTCATAATTAATGAGCACAAACAGCAGGAAAAAAGACTTACTTTCAGCTTCCATAAAGGCCTCTGGAAGATATGTGAACCCACTTTCTTGCTCTAAAGGATTCCCACAGCTCGCATGCTCCCCGGGACGCTGCAGGTTAATTACTGTTTTTATTCCGCAGCTTTGGAAAACAAGGAAAAGAAAATATGGTGAGACGTTTAATATCTACGACATTGTATGTAGGTCAAACTGGGCAAATTATTTGTTTTATTAGCAAATCATTGCTAGAATAGAAAGTGGTTGAACTGCTGCTACACTTCGGAGTGATTTTCTTTTGGCCCCAAATAATGATTCCATTTTTTTTTTAATCTAGTTTTTCGGTTCTGATTTGCGCCAAATTCGTTGTTAATTTTATTTGTATGGTAGAAATGTTTCTGCATGTTGCAGAGTTGTGTACAATATTTTTACGAAACTTGCACCCCCAAAAACATAAAGAGCATATTTTTCTATTTTGCGCAAAATTAATGAACCGTGTGCGACATTTTGAAGAATTTGTCATAAAAAAAAATTACAAGACAAAAAAAAAAAAGAGTAACTGAAAAGCGGAAATGAGGAATTGAGCACCATGTGTGGGTTATTTTCCTATCTATTAGATATACAGAGCTAATGTAACAGCAATGTGACCCCTATCTATGTGCTTAGGTTTCAGTCTACAATGGTGAAGCGGGGCACAGATAGTGCTGTCTTTCTGTAACTGATATAGGCATAGATAGTATGGTATAATATTAGTCCCATACAAGCAAAAGACATGAGGCTAGATCAAGGTTAAAAGCCATAGGAAAAAACAGGTAAGAATTGTTATTGCTTTTCATACCTTTTCTGACCCTTAATCCTAACACATAGATAGTATTGTCTCTACGTAAAATATATAAGCACAGACAGTATTGACTCCTTGTTTCTTCCTCTAAATTACTACAGATAGATAGTACTATCTTCCAGTAAATGATGTAAGCATACATATTACTGACATATTTCTCCTCATTATGCACACAGACAGTACTGCTTGCCTTTTTCTATCTGTAAATAATATAGGCACAGAAAGTATTGCTTCCCTGTTTCTTATTGTAAATAATCTAGGCATACAGCTTTCCTGTTTCTTGTTGTAACATGATCAGGCTCATGCAGGTACAGGCAGCACTGCCTATCTGTTCATCTCTACTATCTATGCAAATGACAAATGCACAGTAAGTACTGCCTTCCAGTTTCTTCTTGTAAATTATACAGGCTCATTATGCGCACACATACAATGGGTATGGCCCTTCCCGTTTTTTTTTAAACATGTACAGGCTTGTTATGTAGGTACAGACAGTAGTGCCTGCCTATTCATCGCTGTAAATAATGTAGGCCAGATAGTACCACTTAGGGTACTGTCACACAGTGGCACTTTGGTCGCTACGACGGTACGATCCGTGACGTTCCATACGATATCGCTGTGTCTGACACGCAGCAGCGATCAGGGACCCTGCTGAGAATCGTACGTCGTAGCAGATCGTTTGGAACTTTATTTCGTCGCTGGATCTCCCGCTGTCATCGCTGGATCGGTGTGTGTGACAGCGATCCAGCGATGCGTTCGCTTGTAACCAGGGTAAACATCGGGTTACTAAGCGCAGGGCCGCGCTTAGTAACCCGATGTTTACCGTGGTTACCAGCGTAAAAGGAAAAAAAAAAAAAACGTACATACTCACATTCCGGTGTCCGCCAGGTCCCTCGCAGTCTGCTTCCCGCTCTGACTGACTGCCGGCCGGAAAGTGAGAGCAGAGCACAGCGGTGACGTCGCCGCTGTGATCTGCTTTCACTTTACGGCGGCACTCAGTCAGAGCAGGAAGCAGACTGCGAGGGACCTGGCGGACACCGGAATGTGAGTATGTACGGTTTGTTTTATTTTACTTTTATGCTGGTAACCAAGGTAAACATCGGGTTACTAAGCGTGGCCCTGCGCTTAGAAACCCGATGTTTACCCTGGTTACCCGGGACCTCGGCATCGTTGGTCGCTGGAGAGCGGTCTGTGTGACAGCTCCCCAGCGACCACACAACAACTTTCCAACGATCACGGCCAGGTCGTATCGCTTGTCGTGATCGTTGGAAAGTTGCAGAGTGTGACAGTACCCTTACCTTTTTGTTAATGTAAATAAATGATAAACAGATAGTACTGCCTTCCTGTTTGTTCATGTAAATGATGCAGGCTCAGAGAATACTTTTTTTTTCTTGTAACTATTGTAGACACATTTAGTACTTTCTCCACAACAGTGGAATGCTAAAATATTTAGGCACAGGTAGTACTACCTCTCTGTTTCTTCTAATTAATTGTCTCAGCACAGGTAGCATTACTTCCCTACATGTCGCTATAATATGATACATATAATAAAGCAAGTACAGATAACACTGTCTCCTTAAAGCAAGCGACACTACTCTGTTCTCCTGCTCCTCGACCTGTCGGCTGCCTTTCACACAGTGGACCATTCCCTATTATTACAGACCCTCTCATCCCTTGGCATCACAGACTTGGCCCTATCCTGGATCTCATCATACCTAATAGACCGGACATTCAGCGTCTCCCACTCACACACCACCTCCTCACCTTGCCCCCTATCTGTCGGAGTCCCACAAGGTTCAGTCCTTGGGCCCCTGCTCTTCTCCATTTACACATTTGGCCTGGGACAGCTCAGAGAATCTCATGGCTTTCAGTATCACCTCTATGCTGATGACACACAGATCTCTGGACCAGATATCACCTCCCTACTAACCAGAATCCCTCAATGTCTGTCCACTATTTCATCCTTCTTCTCCGCTAGATTTCTGAAACTTAACATGGACAAAACAGAATTCATCATCTTTCCCCCATCTCACGTGACCCCCCCAACGAACCTATCCATTACAGTAAATGGCTGCCCACTCTCCCGAGTCCCACAAGCTCGCTGCCTCGGGGTTATCCTTGACGCTGATCTCTCCTTCAAACCACATATCCAAGCCCTTTCCACTTCCTGCCGACTTCAACTCAAAAATATTGCACGAATCCGTTCATTCCTCAACCAAGAATCTGCAAAAACCCTAGTCCATGCCCTCATCATCTCTCGCCTTGACTACTGCAACCTCCTGCTCTGTGGCCTCCCCTCAAACACTCTCGCACCCCTCCAATCTATTCTAAACTCTGCTGCCCAACTAATCCACCTGTCCCCCCGCTATTCTCCGGCCTCTCCCCTCTGTCAATCCCTTCACTGGCTCCCCATTGCCCAGAGACTCCAGTACAAAACCCTAACCATGACGTACAAAGCCATCCACAACCTGTCTCCTCCTTACATCTGTGACCTCGTCTCCTGGTACTTTCCTACACGCAACCTCGGATCCTCACAAGATCTCCTTCTCTACTCCCCTCTTATCTCCTCTTCCCACAATCGTATACAAGATTTCTTTCGCGTATCACCCCTACTCTAGAACTCTCAGCCCCAACATATCAGACTCTCGCCTACCATCGAAACCTTCAAAAAGAATCTGAAGACCCACCTCTTCCGACAAGCCTACAACCTGCAGTAACCACCGATCAATCAACCGCTGCATGACCAGCTCTATCCTCGCCTACTGTATTCTCACCCATCCCTTGTAGATTGTGAGCCTTCGCGGGCAGGGTCCTCTCTCCTCCTGTACCAGTTATGACTTGTATTGTTTAAGATTATTGTACTTGTTTTTATTATGTATACCCCTCCTCACTTGTAAAGCGCCATGGAATAAATGGCGCTATAACAATAAATAATAATAATAATAATAATAATAATAATAATAATAATAATAAAGAGGACCTGTCACTTGCTCAAAAAACTGAATTAAACAGCTGGTAAAAACCCCTGAACTACCCAGATTCTGCTGCCGTTTTCCATTTTACGCTGCATTTCTCCATTGCATCTGTATTCATATTTGTTGCTTTTAGAGCGCAGTATGTGAAATCTCTGCTTGTAGTCCAATTGGGCATTTCTTCGCAGTCTTCTCTGGGGGGGGGTGAACTTTCATTCTTCGCTCCTAGATGGTGTCAATCACAGCTCAGTAGCTGATACAACAGTCTGTTAGTCTCAGATGCTGCTGAACTGTGATTGGCAGCATCTGGGAGGGAGAGGTGAAAGCACACGCCCCAGAGAAGACTCTGAAGAAACACCCAGTTGCATTACAAGCTGAGATTTCACATACTGAGCTCCAAAAGCAACAAATATGAATATCTCTTTAATGGAGTGACAGAGCGCAAAAAGGAAAAGAGCAGCAGAATTGAGGGGAATCAGGGAATTTTACAAGGCATTTAAAAAATTTTGAGCAAGTGATAGGTCCACTTTTAAGGCACAGTCAGTACTGCTGCTATGTTTTTCTTGGTAAATCACTTAGTCACAGAGAAAAGAGCGTCTTCATAGAGGAGGGGAAATAATGTGAAATTTAGAGCTGGTTATAGCACAACTAATTTATATTACTATACATAACATAGGGATTATATATCGACTGCAAAGCAGATTTTTTCTCTCTGCAGAGTCACCTCTCTGAACACTTCAGAATAAGCAAATCCGCTATAATACACATTTAAAATAAAACCAGGGAATCATCATCACATGGCCGGCCTGTTCAAATAAGACCAGTCCGCTTTCCTAATATGCCTACTTTAATTAAAAAAATGAATTAACAGTGAAAACCTCTTTTTTATAATGTTATATTATGCTGTCCCTCTATTATTGCTCCTGGAACTGTAGGAATAAATAGGCAACAGGGCGTTATTATGGACAATACAAATAGGGTATGTCCCTACAAAAATCTAAAACTATTCAATCAGTGCTGGCATTGCTGTGAGGAGTCCGGAAACAGTAGAGATATTCACATTAAAATATTATTTCTCGCTTTTCTTCTGGTTCTCTATATTTGTTTCTATGACCATTTTAAGGCAGTGAGGGGGATAATATACGAGGTCCGGTATGTGCCCCCCAGGATGCGTTCAGGGTCATATTAAACCGCATGAAGCGCGTTGTGTTTACAGCAAAACGCCTGTAACTCACAAGGCAAAATAAAAGTAAGTGTGGATTTGGTCAAAGTAGTTGACTCAGTCAGATTTTAGGAAAATCCGACATGGGCTTTTATTTTTAGAGGCATTTGCAGGTTTGGTAGTGGGGCGAATCCCTCTCTCCACTCCGTGTTTTGGGAGTGGCTCTATGTCCATGATTCCCATTTAATCTCTCAGTTTTGTCTTGTGTTAGTCTTTTTTAGTTTTGCAAGCTGCAGAGCAGGAGGCTCCGTGCACCCAGGCCTGTGTGACGCCAACACAAAACCAGGGACTTCAAAGCGGCTGACGCACCCAGGAGTTATAGCGGTGCCATTGCCCACAGCAACAGGTTGGAACACGGACTTGTTTTTTGAGAACCCAAACTTAGGGTACGTGATCAGCCATGGGGTTATCAAACCCCAAATAAATAAGACCGCGGCCGTACAGAACTGGCCCCAACCTGTTACTCCTAAACAGGTAAGAGCGTTCCTCAGCATCATTGGACATTATCGACGGTTCATACTTAATTTTGCTGGGAGAACAGCACCCCTGACCGATCTCTTAAAGGGAAAGAAGTTCCGGTGGAACCGTCAAGCGGAGGAAGTGTACCAATCTATGAAGTTGGCATTGTGTGGACAGCCTGTCCTCACTAGCCCCAACTTCAAGAAAGACTTCATAGTGCAAACGGATGCCTCCGAGGTAGGCCTAGGAGCGGTCCTGTATCTGGAGGTGAATGGAGAAGAACATCTGGTCACCTACCTGAGCAGGGCCGGTTTTAGACAAAGTGGGGCCCTAGGCAAAAGTTTAAAATGAGGCCCCCAATGCTCACATACATATTGCACCATGACGCTCAAACATTTTGGTTGCATTTACATGCGTTGAGTTCAGACCGTTCGATGCGTGCGATTGACAACATTGAAGTCGTTTGGCTCTTGTTTCTCGGCCTCTTTACATCGTCTGAGGACGAATCGAATGATGGGGACAGAACACTAGTACATCAATCTGTCCCCATATAGTATCATGCTATAAGCAGCAGGGCTGTGTGTGTGTGTGTGTGTGTATATATATATATATATACACACACACACTCTAGTCTGTTCAACCATTATTTTAAAATGTGCATGGAACACACACACTATCACTGTATGTTTATATAGAATAATGCAAAAAATTATATATATATACACACAATTAAACACACACGACACATGCTTATACACACACACATACATGTACACGGCACACACTTATATACACACACATATATATGGCATGCACTTATACACAGACACATACATAGCATTCTTATACATACACACATACATAGCGTATATATATATATATATATATATATATATATATATTACACACACGGCACACACTTATACACACAAATATATACATGGCACGTACTTATACACACACATATATACATGGCACGTACTTATACACACACATATATATACATGGCACGCATTTATACACACATACATACACACACATATATATATACACATACATACACACACATTATATATATATATATATATATATATACACACACACGGCAAGCAAAGACACACTTATACACACACACATACACGGCACACACATGCAGCACAACAAATGCTCATTTGATACATGTGATTCACATAAGCACACACATGACACACGCTATACACACCACACACACACACACACACACACCTTTATGCTGGAGGGAATGAGATGATGCACACTATCAGATGCAGCTCCTCCTGCTCCCAGCAGACACCTTTCTGCCCTCTCCTCTGCTGGGACTGCCGACAAGAGCAGGAGTTGCTGACAGCAGGACAGGAGCCATCATCACCAGGAGCAGCACACACAGTGGGACGGTGCTCTTTACTTATCTGCCGGCTCAGGTTGTTACTGGTGCTGGGTCTCTCTCCCTTCCCCTCAGAGGCTCCGTGCAGCAGGACAGGGCGCTGGCCAATGAGCACTTCTATCACGCTGATGGGGGAGGTTCAGTGGCCGCTGCTCCTGTGCTTCACTGCAGGCTCCCATTTTACTGCTACAAACATTCCCAGAGTACATGGCCTGTGGTGACATCACGGTCACATGGCAGGTCACCTGATCGTGATGTCACTACAGGTCCTTAACCAGTCTCTACTCGGAAGCTTCACTGATAATGCTATTATCAGTGAAGCTTCTGCTGTAGATGCTGGGGGCCCCCAAGGGAGTGGGGGCCCCAGGCAGCTGCCTAGTCTGCCTGGCCCTAACGCCGGCCCTGTACCTGAGTAGGAAACGTACCCCGGCCGAGAAAAATGATAGCGTAGTGGAGGAGTGCTTGGCCATTAAGTGGGCCTTGGAGTCCTTACGCTATTATTTGCTCAGGCAACTTTTTCGCTTGGTGACAGACCATTGATCTCGTCTGGACGAGAAATGCAAAGGAGAGGAATGCTCGGGTCACAAGATGGTTCCTGTCACTGCAAAACTTTAGCTTCACGGTGGAACATCGAGCGGGGAAGGCGCAAGGAAATGTGGATTGCCCTGGCATGGGCACAAGTTTTCCACCTCACAAGTTTGAACAGAGGGGGGGGATATGTAAGGCAGTGAGGGGGATCATATATGAGGGCCAGTATGTGTCCCCCAGGATGCGTTCAGCGTCATATTAAACCCGCTGGAGTGCCTTGTGTTTACAGCAAAACACCTGAAAATTACAAAGCAAAATAAGTGTGGATTTGGTCAAAGTAGTTGACCCAGTCAGATTTTAGGAAAGCGAGACATGGGCTTTTATTTTTAGAGGGATTTTCAGGGTTGGTATAGGGCAAATCCCTCTCTCTACTCAGGGTTTAGGGAGCGGCTCTATGGCCACGATTCCCATTTAGTCTCTCAGGTTAGTCTTGGGTGGATCAGTTTTAGTTTTGCAAGCTGCAGAGCATGAGGCTCTGTGCACCCAAGCCTGTGTGAAGCCAACACAGAGCCAGGGAGTCCAAAGCAGCTGAAGCAACCAGAAGTTATAGCGGTGCCATTGCCCACAGCAACGGGTTGGAACACGGACTGGTTTTCGAGAACCCGGCTGCAAACTGGAGGATATCCTTTTCCTGTTTATGTCAGTTCTGGAATAAAGACATTTTATGTTGAACTTTCTGTGGTCCCTGCCTATCTGTCGCACCGTGTAAACCCCGCTGCACTACACCATCCATATACAGAATACAATGTCGTCACCGTCTTACTGTCTGTACTAATATTCACACACTCCAGATACATATTGTACAGTTACCTCTGGAATTGCTTAATGATGTTATACTTTTCTAGAATTTCCGTGGATGGTCTCGCCATTGCCAGTATGTTGTCTGTGATCCTGAAATAAGCAAAAAGTCAAGTTGGTGTTTGTTTTCTCTATTATCACTAAGTAAAAAACTGCATTGAGTTTTCCAAATTTGGAAAACCCTTACTCCCTGGCTGCAATTTGTTGTAAAAAAAAATAAAAAAAACTGAGCTTTACTCACCCTCCCCGGGTCTAACGATGCTCGCGTTGCTGATGTCATGTCGACAGCTCTGCAGCCAATCAATGAGCTTGTGACGTCAACTTGGGTTGAGCCACTGAGCTCAATGATTGACTGCAGCGCTGGAGACATGTCATGAATAATGCTGGCAAAAACAGTCACTGCAGTGCTAGACCTGGGGATGGTGAGTAAGGCAGTGTTATGTTTGTTTTTTGTTGTGTTTTTCTTAAACAAACTGATCTGGATGAAAGGGGCTTTTCAGTTTTAAAGGGTTGTTCCTAATATTGTAAGTGATTCCATTCTGTAACCGAGAGAGCACAGCTCCGAAATGCCTCGGTGGCTGTGCAAGTTTGCCAACACTCTGTTTACTGTCTACAATGCATGTCAGAGCCGCGTTCTCTCTTGCAAGTCGAGGTGTTAGGTTTCATGTTTCACAATACACATTACTAAATAGATCTGCTAGACCTGATGAGGCCGGTGTACTTTCTTTGAAATCCATGTCATAATGGCTGTATAATCTTTTTTCAAAGTTTAAACTCAAAATCCAACCACCCAGCCTGATTGACAGCTCCTCAGTGTCCCTCCTTCATGCTGCTGCGCTGCGGAAATATTATGCTGCCCAGTACAATTTTCTGCCGACAGACTGGTTACCCTTGAAATGTCACTCTTTAACTGAACGTATAAAATGATCATTTCTACATTAGGATTATACATGGACCTTTACAGTAAGTACGCCAGTCAAATCAGGTCTAATAAAATCTATTAAAAAATATATGCAGTTTTTATTGTAAGAACTGATTACAGGTGACAGATCTGCTTTAAACGGTTTGAAAATCGGATCCCTTGCACTTAAACAGGTTTTCTGAGAACTGATCCAAGATGACCGCTGTCTCCTAATTCCGGCTTCAATGCGTCCTAGTCATGCGTACCGCCTTGTCAGTGGTATGATCTTGCATAACTTCTCAGAGAACCCCTTTAGGAAAGTTTGTCTGGGAAAGTTTCACATTTCCCTGCAGCACCACCACAGGCTGAATGAAGTATTACAAAGCTCTAATGGCAATCAATGAGCAGCCCATGTCATGTGTGAATGTGCCGGGTCCTCCATTGAAGGCGCATGCTTTTTATTTCCCCTCCTCTGTGTCTGATACATGAGGATCCACCATAATAAACTTAAAAATCCTTAAGATAATATTTTCCTAAATCAAAACACCCCTTTAAATGAGTTGTCTCAGGAGACGAAACATATCTTATAAAAAAGAGGGGGGGGGGGGGAATACCAAGATTTCCTTAATAATCAATTAAAATAATGAGCGGTTTCTATAATCCCATGATTATGCTCCGCTCCTACGCAAGATCCGTGCCGATCTAGTAGACCATTAACGAGCAACCGCCAGAGATTACCAGGAGGAGTACAGTCCCTTAATGACTTGTTCCTCATCACTCCACCGTGCCGGGTTTTCATATTTACAAGCCCGACCTCCGCACGTCATGGAACACTGCATGTGGCCGGGGATGACATGGCGCAGACGCTCCCCAACCTTGGTGTATTTCGATGTTGGACGTCTGACGCTTCCTAAGTCAAGAAAACACAAAGAAATGTGGATCATTAATTAGGTAACCTAGTAGAGCGCTCCAGTTTCCATACATGTGTTTCCCCACTTCAGTGTTCAAGAGAAGAATATTTGGGGTCCTACAAAAGAAGACTATAGGGTCCGATTCATAATTGCACTTGCGCTTTTTTTCATCCAATTTTGGGGTTTTTTTTGCCTCTTTTTCATTTGCCCCTTATTCTTCCATTAATTTGTGCCTTCTTTTAAGTCCATTTTATATGTATTCACCTGTCTTTTCTTTTTTCTTATGTTCATTGTGGTGAAATGGGGGAGTTGGATTTCCCAAAATTTTATGTACGCCTGAAATTTCTGCGTAAAATTATGCATCATTTAGCAAAACGCATGACTTTTTGTGCTTAAAAAAAAAATGTAAAATAGGTGAAAAATAAAGAACATTTTCTACATTTTGAACAAAATTCATAAACCGCTAGGACCATTTTTTTTTTTTTCAGGCTTTAAGTAGTACCCTAATGTTATCTGATGTATCTGGAGCGGTAGCAGGAAGTGTATTAAAGAAAACCTCTTCACTTGCCACAAACTATGTAATTTTTGTTTTACCTGGCGTGTAAATGCCGCTGTTCTCCTGAATCCGGCGATGAATTTCTTGTGTTCCTACGCCTCTCCGTTCCTGAGATATGGGCCCTTCTTCACTGTATGTGAATCTTTTAAGCCAACTGGGCGTGGCCTCCAAGAAAACTCCCGCGGAGAAGAGGTGTGGCCACTCTCACGGGATATTACACACAGGGTATAAGGGGTCATATCTCAGGAACGGAGAGGCACATAAAGAAAAGAAAAACATCGCCGGATTCAGGAGAACAGCGGCATTTATAACAGGCAATAATAATTACATATTTATGGCGAGTGAGAAGCCACTGACTGTATGTCACATCTAGAAACATCTAAAATTTCATTGTTCCCCACTCACCAAACTTCCACCCAAAAATATATTTACAGCTATGTTACCAGAAAAAAAAACTTTTACAAAATTTAGACATGTTTTTCAACTAAAAATATGGAAGTAACCTTACAAGCTTGATATCACTGTAGTCGTACTATCCTGAAAAATCATGTTACCAGGTCATTTTCACCGCGCAGTGAATGGGTCGGTTAAGCCGCACATTTCACACTTTACACTGCGGATCGACCGGATCTCAGACATTTCCGAAGCCCCAGCAGTAGGACAAATTAATCCTTTCTACCCAACCCCTGGATCACTGTAGGCATGTCCTTAAAAATAATATTTAAAAAACAAATTCTAATAGTCAAAATAAGTTAGAATCTCAAACAATTCAGAAAAATAAAAAAAGTTATATTGAAAAAAAACAAAAAAACTTAACTTTTTATCTGGAAGCCACTTGTCGCCCCTTCGTCTGTGCTGATTGATGACATGGCCACCATGACTCTATGAGTAGAGGAGGACAGTAGCTCGATGGCGGAGCCGCGCCGTCGCTGGAGGCGGATGACAGCAGCGGAGGTGGAATGTCTGCGGCCGCGGAGAAAGGTACTGACGATATTCACAGCTGAAAGTCTGCGGGGCGATGGCTGCATGGTGTGCGCTGACCTGTCACACAACTGCCAGGAACTGCACAACTTACTGGGAAATGTGCGGACGGATTTATAGTATCTCACTGCACCGCACAATAGGCTGAGAGGTTTCTATAGAAACCAACAATTCGCTCATTGATGGTATTAAATCATCCGTCTAGGCTGCACCGGCTCCATGAGTGCACGGGTATAGCAGAGGCTGCCGGTGCCTCGGACACATCGGGAGGCTCATACTTCCACCACAGTGAAGGCTCAGGCTACCGGAGGGGCAGGTAATGGAGGAAGTCACAGGCTTTGCTGTCAAATCCAAAATCTGTCATCACTTCAAGCTGATTTTGTTTCCCCTTTTATGCAAAAAACAGCACTGGGCTTTAACCCTTTCAGGATCAGGTAACTTTTTATTTTTACCTCCCCTTCTTACAAGAACCATAACTTTTTTTTTCCTTCCACATAAGTCATACAAAGGCTGGTTTTTTTTTTTTTTTCGTTTTTTTTAAGGTACGTGTTAAGATTTTGAAATACACTATTCACTTTACTGAAAAACAAATGTGGGATGATATAGAATGCAATAGAACTGCTTTTTTTTTTTTCGATTTTGCCTTTATGACATTCAGAGAGCGATCAAAATGACCTGGAAACATAATTCTTCGGGTAGGTTCACACCACCATCTTCGCCACATCCAAGAAAAGCGGTCGGATTATTCTGATTCAACTTTGATCAGGGCGGCATGACTTTTTCTCTGATGTGGAGAAATAAAAAAAAATTCTCCTGTGAAAATCAGACCGCACTCGGATGTCATCTGAGTGCAGTCCGATTTTTTCCACAGAACCTTAGTCGTGCATTGTTGATTTTGATCCGACGCTCAGATCAAAATCGGACATGTCTTCTTTTCCATGGATCACTCAGTCCGAAGAAAAAAATGAGACATGTGCACAGCCCCACAGAATATCATAGGTACAAGTAATATTCATGAAGACCACAGATAACACGGGTCTGAGAAAATCGGCTGTATGCATGAGCCCTTCAGGTCACTACAGTCTCCATATAGTATAATACACTTCCTATAGTCCTCCATTATACAATGCACCCTCCCATATTCCTCCATACAGTGTAAATCACTTCCCATAGTCCTCCATATAGTATAATGCACTCCCCATAAGCCTCTATATAGTACAATGTGCTCCCCATAGGCCTCCATATAGTATAATGCACTCCCCATAGGCCTCTATAGGCATCCATATAGTATAATGCACTCCCCATAGGCATCCATATAGTATAATGCACTCCCCATAGGCATCCATATAGTATAATGCACTCCCCATAGTCCTCCATATAGCATAATACACTACCCATAGTCCTTCCTTTTTTGGAAGTGCATTGAACAGCAAGGTGGATTGCTGCTGAGGGGAGAAAAAAAATCTTTAAATCTTCAGCTTAGTGAGTGTGAGCGAGCTGAGTGTGACCTGAGCGTAAGTGTGAACGGCGGTAAGTGTGACTTGTGATTCAGTGACTTTGGATTCAGGGAGTTTCCAAGGGAGGAATTGCTGAATTGCTGTCTGTATTTTATTAATACTTTACATTTATTTATTTAATGCTTTTGTCTGGTGCAATCCCCATTAGGAAATGTGCTCCACTATTGTTAATACCATCCAGTGCACATCTTGCCACATGTATGCAGTCCTTGATCAGCCGGTCGAGGGTGCATACTGCTGTGCAAGATGTGAGCACGTTGTGCATTTGGAAGCCCAGATTCTGGATCTAAATGTGCAGCTGGCAACACTGAGATCCATTGACAACATGGAAAGGAGTCTTCTGCTCACAGAGCAGACGCTCAATGGGATAGATGAGGAGGGGGATGGTAGGATGGAGCTGCAGGACAGTGTGGCAGTTAGCTGGGTGACAGATAGAAGGCGGGGTAGAGGGAAGAGTGCCAGGGAGGCTAGTCCTGATCTGGCACACCCCAATAAGTTTGCTAAGTTGGCAGATGAGGGGGGTGCCAGTACAGGGGTAGCACTGCTGCAGCCAGGCATGTCCTCTGAAAGCCGGAGGACTGACTGCTCCAGTAAGGAGGGAAATAGGAGAGCAGTGCAGGCCAGACAGGTGCTGGTAGTGGGAGACTCAATTATTAGGGGAACAGATAGGGCAATCTGTCACAAAGACAGGGATCGTCGAACGGTGTGCTGCCTACCTGGCGCTCGAGTCCGACACATCGCTGATCGGGTGGACAGATTACTGGGAGGGGCTGGTGAGGACCCAGCAGTCATGGTGCACATTGGTACAAATGACAAAGTTAGAGGTAGGTGGAAGGTCCTTAAAGATGATTTCAGGGAATTAGGCTGCAAGCTGAAAGCAAGGACCTCCAACGTGGTATTTTCCGAAATACTGCCTGCACCACGTGCCACGCCAGAGAGGCAACGGGAGATTAGGGAGGTTAATAAGTGGCTCAAGAATTGGTGTAGGAAGGAGGGGTTTGGGTTCCTGCAGAAGTGGGCCGACTTCTCAGTTGGCTACAGGCTCTACGCTAGGGACGGGCTGCACCTCAATGGGGAAGGTGCAGCTGTGCTGGGGGAGAAAATGGCTAGAAGGTTGGAGGAGTGTTTAAACTAGGGATTGGGGGGGAGGGTATTCATTTTATAGGAGGGGAAGATAGTGCAGATAGAGACCTGGGCACAAATAAGGAAGTTGGGGGGGGTGGCATGGGGGGTGGGGTTAGAACAGTTAATAATTTAAGAAAGAATAGAGGTACAGAGAGTAACATCAAGTGCATGTATACCAATGCCAGAAGCCTCGCCAACAAAATGGACGAATTAGAATTAATGTTGTTGGAGCATAATTATGACATGGTGGGGATATCTGAAACATGGCTGGATGAGAGCCATGACTGGGCTGTTAACTTGCAGGGCTATAGCCTGTTCAGAAATGACCGTACAGATAAGCGAGGGGGTGGGGTGTGTCTATATGTAAAATCGACCTTAAAACCCATCCTGCGTGATAATATAGGTGAATCTAATGAAAATGTAGAGTCCCTGTGGGTGGAGATAAGGGGAGGGGGAAAAAATAATAAATTACTGATAGGGGTTTGTTATAAATCTCCAAAAATAATGGAAGCAATGGAGAATATCCTCGTAAAGCAAATAGATGAAGCTGCGACTCACGGAGAAGTCATTATTATGGGGGACTTCAACTACCCTGAAATAGATTGGGGAACAGAAACCTGCAGTTCCAGCAAAAGTAATCGGTTTTTGACAACTATGAGAGACAATTACCTTTCAAAACTGGTTCAGGACCCAACAAGAAGGGGGGCACTGCTAGACCTAATATTAACCAACAGGCCAGACCGCATGTCAAATATAAGGGTTGGGGGTCACTTGGGGAATAGTGATCACAAAATAATAAGTTTTCATGTAACCTTTAATAAGATGGGTAGTAGGGGGGTGACAAGGACACTAAACTTCAGGAGGGCAAATTTCCAACGGATGAGAGATGATCTTGGTGCAATTAACTGGGACGATATCCTGAGACACAAAAATACACAAAGAAAATGGGAGACGTTTATTAGCATCCTGGATAGGACCTGTGCACAGTATATACCGTATGGGAATAAACATACTAGAAATAGGAGGAAACCAATATGGCTAAATAGAGCTGTAAGGGGCGCAATAAGGGACAAAAAGAAAGCATTTAGAGAATTAAAGGAAGCAGGTAGTGAGGAGGCATTAAATAAATACAGAAAATTAAATACATTCTGTAAAAAGCAAATCAAGGCAGCAAAGATTGAGACAGAGAGACTCATTGCTAGAGAGCAAAAATAACCCCAAAATATTCTTTAACTACATAAATAGTAAGAAACTAAAAAATGATAGTGTTGGCCCCCTTAAAAATAGTCTGGGTGAAATGGTGGATGAGGATGAGGAAAAAGCCAATATGCTAAATGACTTTTTTTCATCAGTATTTACAATATGATCAGTGCTAACAAAAATTCCCCATTAAGTGTCAGCTGTTTAACCCAGCAGGAAGTACGGCGGCGTCTAAAAATCACTAAAATTGACAAATCTCCGGGCCCGGATGGGATACACCCCCGAGTACTGCAGAAATTAAGTACTGTCATTGATAGACCATTATTTTTAATCTTTAAAGAGTCCATAATAACAGGGTCTGTACCACAGGACTGGCGTATAGCAAATGTAGTGCCAATATTCAAAAAAGGGGCAAAAACTGAACTCGGTAATTATAGGCCAGTAAGTTTAACCTCTACTGTGGGTAAAATCCTGGAGGGCATTCTAAGGGATGCTATACTGGAGTATCTGAAGAGGAATAACCTCATGACCCAGTATCAGCACGGGTTTACTAGGGACCGATCATGTCAGACTAATTTGATCAGCTTCTATGAAGAGGTAAGTTCCGGACTGGACCAAGGGAACCCAGTGGACGTAGTGTATATGGACTTTTCAAAAGCTTTTGATACGGTGCCACACAAAAGGTTGATACATAAAATGAGAATAATGGGGATAGGGGAAAATATGTGTAAGTGGGTTGAGAGCTGGCTCAGGGATAGGAAACAAAGGGTGGTTATTAATGGAGCACACTCGGACTGGGTCGCGGTTAGCAGTGGGGTACCACAGGGGTCAGTATTGGGCCCTCTTCTTTTTAACATATTTATTAATGATCTTGTAGGGGGCATACAGAGTAGAATTTCTTTTATATTACAGGATGGTTTATGTAAACTAGAAGCTTGGGCTGATAATTGGCAAATGAGCTTTAATGGGGATAAATGTAAGGTCATGCACTTGGGTAGAAATAATAAGATGTATAACTATGTGCTTAATTCTAAAACTCTGGGCAAAACCATCAATGAAAAAGACCTGGGTGTATGGGTGGATGACAAACTCATATCCAGTGGCCAGTGTCAGGCAGCTGCTACAAAAGCAAATAAAATAATGGGATGCATTAAAAGAGGCATAGATGCTCATGAGGAGAACATAATTTTACCTCTATACAAGTTACTAGTGCGACCACACTTAGAATACTGTGCACAGTTCTGGTCTCCGGTGTATAAGAAAGACATAGCTGAACTGGAGCGGGTGCAGAGAAGAGCGACCAAGGTTATTAGAGGACTGGGGGGTCTGCAATACCAAGATAGATAATTACATTTGGGGCTATTTAGTTTGGAAAAAGAAGGCTAAGGGGTGATCTTATTTTAATGTATAAATATATGAGGGGAAAGTACAAAGACCTTTCTGATGATCATTTTAATCTTAGACCTGAGACAGGGACAAGGGGGCATCCTCTACGTCTGGAGGAAAGAAGGTTTAAGCATAATAACAGACGCGGATTCTTTACTGTAAGAGCAGTGAGACTATGGAACTCTCTGCCATATGATGTTGTAATGAGTGATTCATTACTTAAGTTTAAGAGGGGACTGGATGCCTTTCTGGAAAAGTATAATGTTACAGGGTATATACACTAGATTCCTTGATAGGGCGTTGATCCAGGGAACTAGTCTGACTGCCGTATGTGGAGTCGGGAAGGAATTTTTTTCCCCAATGTGGAGCTTACTCTTTGCCACATGGGTTTTTTTTGCCTTCCTCTGGATCAACATGTTAGGGCATGTTAGGTTAGGCTATGGGTTGAACTAGATGGACTTAAAGTCTTACTTCAACATTAATAACTATGTAACTATATAGTATAATGCACTCCCCATATAGTATAATACACTCCCCATAGTCCTCCATATAGTATAATGCACTCCCCATAGTCCTCCATATAGTATAATGCACTCCCCATAGTCCTCCATATAGTATAATATACTCCCCATAGTCCTCAATATAGTATAATGCACTCCCCATATGCCTCTATATAGTACAATGTGCTCCTCATAGGCCTCCGTACAGTATAATGCCCTCCCCATAGGCATCCATATTGTACATTGCACTGCCCATAGGCCTTCATATAGTATAATACTCAGCCCTGTAATCTCAGCATGTGTTACTCTAAGCGTATCTAATAGCGCACGTGATACACTCCACAAATCTAACCCCAGCTTATGATACAGCGAGCTTATGCTGCTCTCAGGTTAGGGGTAAAAATCTGGTGACAAATTCCTTTTAGGGAGTTAAACTTATGCAATCAGAGCTATCTCTGACCACACCAGTTACTGGGTGCCGGCTATGCAGTGCAGCTGCCACTCCCGCTGTACGGAGCAGGCTCAGCTCCTGAACCGGCTGCATATAGTGATCACTAAGATGTTTAAAGGAACCTGGAAACTGATTCATGCTGCCAGAGACTGCATTTTTCTTTTTAGGAAAAAACCTTTGAAAAGACAGCCAGGGGACAACATGTCTCAGACAACTAAGTGCAGAAGGCTTTTTGGTCTAGTCATCCGAGACAGACAAAATAACAAGCCCATTTTCTTAGAACTTTGCTTTATTTTCCAATCTCCTGTTATGCCTCCATATATTATACAAATAAATTGGCAAGCGGGTGTTACCATTTTTCTCGTCAAAAAGGCGTGTCCCTACTCATTCTGATAATGTTACCACTGATTGGACAATGGTCCACAACTGGTGACGCTCAGCTGTTAATGTATTCATTAAAGTGGTTGTCCAGACTTAGGTTTTCTTGTGCCGTGAGAACCCACCGGTGCCAGGCGTGTTACCGCAAGTATGTGATTTGCATACACATAACGGTCACATGCCGACTAGACGTGCGCGGCTTTGCTCAATGCAAGTGTACTGACTGAGGCCAGATACAGTCTAATTGGAATGTGGCCTGACGTATGCAAATCACATATTTGTAATCACATGACCACCTACTGCCGGAGAATCCGGACAGTGAGCACTGCACATGATCTGAGGGTTCACAAGTCTGAAATCACATACATTGACTGCAAACTTGTACCCTAAGGCTGAACAACCCCTTTAACTTATAGTAGTGATTCTCAATGGATATGAAGGCGAGTACCTGAACTCATCGCCGCCTGATGCATGTTGCTTGCAGCAGTACAACACAGCAAATCATTCTGAATCAGGATCCCAGACGCCACTGCAGCCACTGAAAAACAGAGAAATAAAAATTCATAAGAATTTTAGATGAACAAAACTATTTAGTAAATGAAAAAAAGACTAATGGTTTTGCGCATGTCTGACATTAACGGTCCGAGCACGGACTTCAATGTCCAAAACGGCCATAGGACTCCTTCCCTGAACTCTGACTCGTAGGAACACATGAGACTGATAAGTTTGGGTCAGGCGTCCCGCAGCCGGTCGAGGAATCTCGCAGCCAGTCCAGGTGTCCTGCAGCTACTATAGGCATACCGCAGCCAGCCAAGGCATACCGCAGCCCACCCAGGTGTACCGCAGGCGCTCCAGGCGTCCCGCAGCCAGTCCAGGCATCCTGCAGCCAGCCCAGGCGTACCACAGTCCAGCCAGGCGTACCGCAGCCCGCCCAGATGTACCATGGCTGGTCCAGGAATCCCGCAGCGAGTTCAAGCGTCTCGCAGCCAGTCTGGGCATCCCGCAGCAAGCCCAGGTGAACCGCAGCAAGGCCAAGCATCCTGCAGAAAGTCAGGCATCCCAAAGCCAGCCCAGTCGTATCACACCCTACACAGGCGAACCGCGGCAGGTCCAGGCATCCCGCAGCCAGTCCAAGTGTCTCGTAGCCAGCCCGTGCATCCCGCAGCAAGCCCAGGCGTACCACAGTCCAGCCAGGCGTACCGCAGCCTGCCCAGATGTACCATGGCTGGTCCAGGAATCCCGCAGCGAGTTCAAGCGTCTCGCAGCCAGTCTGGGCATCCCGCAGCAAGCCCAGGTGAACCGCAGCAAGGCCAAGCATCCTGCAGAAAGTCAGGCATCCCAAAGCCAGCCCAGGCGTATCACACCTTACACAGGCGAACCGCGGCAGGTACAGGCATCCCGCAGCCAGTCCAAGTCTCTCGTAGCCAGCCCGTGCATCCCGCAGCAAGCCCAGGCGTCCCGCAGCAAGGCCAAGCATCCTGCAGTAAGCCAGGCATCCCACAGCCAGTCCATGAGTCTCACAGCCAGTCTAGGTGTTCAGCAGCCAGCTCAGGCATCCTGCAGCGAGTCCTCGCGCTCCTTATTTGGATTAATATATTTTTCTATGTAAACTGACTGTCATGTGCCAAAATTGAACAGAAAAAGTTGCAGTCATTCAACTTTTTATAGATGACGCTCTGCAAAAAAAATTATTTGCAGATTTTCTAAGATGGTTTTTTTTGTAAAAGTTAGTCACGAGACAGCTCCTAGTTTTATGAATCACGGTTTTCATATAATTTCCCCTATTCTTCAGCACAATGTTATATAATGGAAGTTAGTCAGGCTGCTTATGCAAAGGAAAGGATAACAGCAAACCGGTGGGCTGCGAGGAATTTCTGCACTCGATCTAGGAGCGAACGTGGGCAAAGGAGCACAGAATCATTGACTATTATGTAGGACTGAGCGTGGGGGGACGAGCAGAGACACTTCCATTGAATTTGAAGGACCTCTACACATGATGCCTCACGTCCTTCAGTAAGAAGCAGGCTTTAGTTTCCTATACCCGACAGACAGGATGAACTGCAATGACATGAACAGTTACTGCGCAATTTCGCAGAACACAAAATAAAGGTTCTATTTAATTCTAGCTCCATAAAGACAGAGAAAACACAGACTGGATAATGCAAATTTCAGCAATCATCATTTAAGTATCTGGGGCAAAATTGATAAAATATATACAATTGTAAAAAAAACAGCTGAATATTAGAAGCAGTAAAGAAAAAAAAAAAAAAACAACTCTGCCGGTCTCTACCTCCTGGTTCCACTCTTGAAACAATCACTGACTGAAGCGAAACACTAATGCGGTCAATCATTGGCTTTACTGTGCAGATTCGGACAGTGTCAGCATTGGTTTCAAGAATAAACGATTGCATTGGCTTTACTGTGCAGATTCGGACAGAGTCAGCATTGGTTTGAAGAATAAACGATTGCTGTAGGTCTGAAAATCACAGCCCAGTAACACCATACACATGGGCTCTACATGCAACTCTCGTGTCACTGCCGCATCTCTGGAGAAGGGGGCTATACTCTATCAGAGTCGCAGAGTCATATTGCCCTCTACGAGACCTGGTGACTCTGATGAGCGGTATAGTGAGTGACGTCACCGCTATTCAGAGCCACCGGGTCTTGCGGAGTGCAACAGGAGCCGGCAACTCCGATTAGTGATGACATCAGTACCCAGTGACTGTGAATAGCAGTAACATTACTTACTGCTATTCACAGTCGCCGGGGCCAAATTTGGGAACGCAGGTCAGTGCAGAGGTCACTGGGAGAGGAAGGAGAGGAGCTGGGTGTATGGCAGATTTTGGGTTGTCATTGAAAGTTTCCCTGCAATAATGAGATGCTGTCCTTAAAGTGTCAGCTTACAGAATTAGAAAGCCATAATGCTAGTTAATTGCTTTATTAATGATGGGCTGGAAAAAAGGGACCTCTGCAATTGCAGCAAAAAACAGCAAAAAGTAGGAGTTTTATTTTTTCCACTATACATTATCACTAGTGATGAGTGAACGTGCTCGGAAAAGGTGTTATCAGAGGACGTTCGTGTGCTAAGAGTAACATCGGCGTGCTCAAAAAATATGTTCCCGCTCCAGCATGTCGAAGATAATCGGTCAGCACCCGAGCATGTTTTGATAACACCTTATCCCAGCATGTTCGCTCATCAATATTTGACTCAAGTACATGACTGCAAGATTCTGGTGAACGAGAATTCCTAGATATGCCTGTTTCATGATAATCATGCAGTCTAAACAGGCTGAGAGTCAACCGACGAACAAGCAAAATACATTTTCATTGGGTGAAATTATTATTTTTTTTTTTTGGGGGGGGGGGGGGGTCCACAAAAAAAAAAATCACTGTTCTCGGCATCAGATCGTCCTGCATAAGCAGGACCTGTGCTGCCGAGAACAATAGCAACTTACTTGCATAGAGCCATCTGACTGTGAATGCAGGCTATTAAAAGACCCCCATTCAGCAAATGAAGACAGCTGGTGGTCGTTTATCACCGCACATCACGCAGTATAGTTGCATCTATACACTGGTCAGCATACGGTCATTGTGCACACAACAAAACACAAAGTTCATGTGAACACAGCCTAAAACAAAGTTCACGTGAACACAGCCTAAAACAAAGTTCACTTGAACACAGCCTAAAACAAAGTTCACATGAACACAGCCTAAAACAAAGTTCACGTGAACACAGCCTAAAACAACTTATTCAAGAACGTTCAAACAATTTAACACCAAAACCATGAGAGCCGGAGATCTAACCTAAAGTCTCACTATTTCGTCCAGTAGTCTAACAAACTAATGACCCGTAATGCCCCAACTTCTCCGTAATAAAATTAGGCTCACCCCAATGTCGTCTTTTTGTCGAGTGTTTGAAGGCTGCAAGTTTAGAAGACATTGTTGAATATCTCTTGTACGTTCAGCGTTCACAAATGTATCTTCACTTCTGAGAAGCTTTTAGCATTGACAGCGAACAATCGGGCCATTGTCCCCCGAGCTCGCTTAGCTCAAAAAGGCCGTATTATTCCCTAAGCCACGAGTGAGCGCGCACCATGACGTGACGCGGTCGGTAACATGTCTCCCACACGCCATATTGACAGTGCTACAAAATCATTATCGCCATCTTTAATTTTTTTTTTATTAACAGATTTCGGACAGCTGAAACCAATCAATGACGCTTTGTTCTTTTTCCTCCAGAGTACGAGGGTTTATATCCATGTAGGCTTGCTTGTTCTGTTTAAGTCCTGGATCCTAAAGTCAACAGGTCTGATCTATAAGTATTAACTGTAAACCCGCAAGTTGTGTAGCTACACAAAAGGCCACACAAAGCCGGGCTTAACTCACCAATGTAATATATTGCAACATCCTGAAAAGGATCTGTCCCCGGAGAGAGGTCAGAAGGAGCGGTAACGTCGTCGTTTATTGGCGGTCTACCCAACCATACTATATTTGACACAATTAGCCGGGTGTAAAACCGATGCATAGAAAAATCAATGTCATTAATTAGATGGGTGTTTTTTGTTTTTTTTTAAAATTTTTCCCTCGTTCAAGTCAATACATTTCGTCTTTGTGCCTGAATGGCTATTATCTACTCGAATGGTTAACTTTACAGGTATGGTCTCTGGTTATGGTGTATGAGGCACTCAGAAAACGTTCGGTCAGTCCATCCTTGCGGATATCACGTAAGGGCAGGAGGGACACAAATAGACAGATCTTCTAAATTAATTTGCACATCATAAAACCTTATACTAAAAGTTGAAGAAAGGCCCCAAATTTTTTTTTTTCCAATTATACACAAGCAGGCAGCAGAGAAATTATACAAAATTATGGAAAATGTGAGCAAAGTTCTGCCAAGAGGCAAACTATTAACATTATTTCATCACTCTACAAATGCAGCACCATCACCATTGGCTGTATATTTTCTTTTTTAAAGGGAATGTGTCAGTAGGATCAACCCTCCTAAGCCATCTAAATGGGCATGCAGGTCATAGGAAGCTGAATAAAATGATACCTTGATATCTGCGATCCGATGTTTTATTCCAGAAAAATCTACATTTTTCTTAATATGTAAATGAGCTGTTAAGATCTATGAGCCGGACATAGATCTCCCGGAGAATCTGTCTCCAGGGCTTATTTTACATGTGTAAACAGTGTGAGATATATAGATCAGGACAGCAGACTGTCAGCCATTACATGTCTCGCGCTGGTAATGTCCTCTTATTTACAATAAGCTCTGGAGGCGGATTCTCAGGGAGATCTATGTCCGGGTCATACATCTTAACAGCTCATTTACATATTTAGAAAAACACTGATTTCTCTGGAATAAGACATCGGATCACAGATATCAATATATCATTTTATTCAGCTTTCTATGACCTACATGCCCACATAGACGGCTTAGGAGGGTTGATTCTACTGAAATTCCCTTTAAAGTATATAATGAACTGAGACAATGGGTCAAGACTGGAGTAGGATTCGTGAAGAGGCACACAGAGGTCACGCCACTCGTCTGATGCTCCTGATTCATTTACAGTCATACGCTTCTTCATGAATAAGGAGCATCTTACTGCAGCACACCACCTCATCAAGACAGGTGTGGGGAAAAAAAAGATAATATACCAAAAAATTATTCAAAAATCATCCAGATATGAGGATTAGCCAAAAAGAAGAGTAAACTATATGGATCCCTAGGGAGAGGTCTATAGCTATTCTAATGTATTTATAAAGGAGGCTCCTGCAGAACGCTGCCTAATCTCTATGTATCCCAATACCGCGGACCTAGTCCTACAACTAACACTCTAGAGTGTCCCCCCGTTACGTATTGGAAAAATGGATAATTTGCTTCGCTTTTCCTTCTGAAGCCTACGTCCGATTACATGAGCAGTGTGCTTCTTTCGGAACTTCGTGCCAAATTCATCGTTTTCGATTTATTGAAGTCACTTTTCTGTTTGACCAAAACGTATGGAGAATAAGGCGCAAATACAAGGGTCACTAAAAAGGAGCAAATTACTCCAGAAACGTGGACAAACAACGATGATGAAAGGTATTCGTGACGGGCAAACGTGCTCGGCACTCGGTTGAGCATTGGGGTGCTCAATCAAGCAGTGTCGAATATCACGTGCTGCTCGAGTGCCCTTGGGCAACGTCTTGCCAGAGCTTGCGTCAAAAATATATCTGAATAAAAATAGGAATTTCCTTAGGGATCTATTTCGGTATAATCCACCAATCAGGAGGAGTTTTTTCTTTATATGATGTGCATTGATAATTTTTTGGCCTGCCATTTTTAATTACAAAAATACGCAGAGAATGGTGATGGAGCAGCTTATGTAGAGCGGTAAATTAAAGGTGTTACCGTAGTTTGTCTTCAGGCAAAAAACTATGCTCAGGTTTTGTACATTTGTTGCACCCATAATCCGGTCCACGTACTAGTCCTATTTAAATAGTATTTATACAACAGTACTAACATCAACAGTGCCCCTTGTAATATTACCAGTGACAGAACCAGTCATAACGGCAAACATTGCTCTGAACGGTCTGGTCTGGTCCAGCCAATGGGTGCAACAAAATCCCCAAATAAATCACAGCATAGTCCAATTCCATTAGGCCTCATTCAGACGTCCGGTTTCTTTACTATAGTTCCTTGGACTTATTCACTTAACCATGTTCTTTGGGGAGTGTGTCCATTAAATAAAAAAAAAAAAAAAAAGAAGTGAATTTTATTGTATTTTTTTTTTATACACATGCACACCATGAAAGGAGGGAGGGAAGATGTCATCATTCATGTCATGATTTCAGCACCATCGCCGATAAACAAAGACCATGGAACGGCCAGTACTGGATCCACGTAGGTGCCAGTAGGTAAGTATTGCTTTTATAATACACTGCTCAAAAAAATAAAGGGAACACAAACAACAGAATATAAGTCCAAGTAAATCAGACTTCTGTGAAATCAAACTGTCCGCTTAGGAAGCAACACTGATTGACAATCAATTTCACACGCTGTTGTGCAAATGGAATAGACAACAGATGGAAATTATTGGCAATTATCAAGACACCCTCAACAAAGGAGTGGTTCTGCAGGTGGGGACCACAGACCACATCTCAGTACCAATGCTTTCTGGTTGATATTTCGGTCACTTTTGAATGTTGGTTGTGCTTTCACACTCGTGGTAGCATGAGACGGACTCTACAACCCACACAAGTGGCTCAGGTAGTGCAGCTCATCCAGGATGGCACATCAATGGGAGCTGTGGCAAGACAGTTTGCTGTGTCTGTCAGCGTAGTGTCCAGAGGTTTGAGGCGCTACCAGGAGCAGACAAGTACACCAGGAGACGTGGAGGGGGCCGTAGGAGGGCAACAACCCAGCAGCAGGATAGCTACCTCAGCCTCTGTGCAAGGAGGAACAAGGAAGAGCACTGCCTGAGCCCTGCAAAATGACCTCCAGCAGGCCACAAATGTGCGTGTCTGCACAAACGGTTAGAAACCGACTCCATGAGGATGACCTGAGTGCCTGACGTCCACAGATGGGGGGTTGTGCTCACAGCCCAACACCGTGCAGGACGCTTGGCATTTGCCACAGAACACCAGGATTGACAAATTTGCCACTGGCGCCCTGTGCTCTTCACAGATGAAAGCAGGTTCACACTAAGCACATGTGACAGACGTGACAGTCTGGAGAGGCAGTGGAGAGCGATCTGCTGCCTGCAACATCCTTCAGCGTGACCAGTTTGGCAGTGGGTCAGTAATGGTGTGGGGTGGCATTTCTTTGGAGGGCTGCACAGCCCTCCATGTGCTCACCAGAGGTAGCCTGACTGCCATCAGGTAACGAGATGAGATCCTCAGACCCCTTGTGAGACCATATGCTAGTGCGGTTGGCCCTTGGTTCCTCCTAATGCAGGACAATTCCAGACCTCATGTGGCTGGAGTTTGTCAGCAGATCCTGCAAGATGAAGGCATTGAAGCTATGGACTGGCTCACCCGTTCCCCAGACCTAAATCCAATTGAACACATCTGGGACATCATGTTTCGCACCATCCAACGTCACATTGCACCACAGACTGTCCAGGAGTTGGCGGATGCTTTAGTCCAGGTCTTGGAGGAGATCCCTCAGGAGACCATCCACCGCCTCATCAGGAGCATGCCCAGGCGTTGTAGGGAGATTAAACACGTGGAGGCCACACCCACTACTGAGCATCATTTCCTTGTCATGAGGCATTTCCACTGAAGTTGGATCAGCCTGTAATTTCATTTTCCACTTTGATTTTGAGCATTCCAACTCCAGACCTCCATGGGATATTAGGTGTGATTTACGTTGATCATTTTTAGGTTTTATTGTTCTCAACCCATTCCACTATGTTAATCTTGCCTGAAGAAGGAGCTTCTGTGCTCTGAAAGCTTGCAAACATTTTCTGGTTAGCCAATAAAGGTATCACTCCTAGAATACTTCTGTCATCATTGGGCAGAAAAGTATTCACATCGACTATGTAATGAATAAAGATTTACAACTGGAATATTTCATTCAGTGATATCAAGGATGTGGGATTTTAGTGTTCCCTTTATTTTTTTTTGAGCAGTGTATATATTATACATACACACACTCTACATATACATACATATACCAAGCCACTGGTAAAATCGTAATTTTGCTTATACGACACCTTTAAGCTCATATATTAAAATAAACCCAGTGATTACATCTTTAAGTCAGAATTGATTATTGTATAACAGGACGTACGGTATTTTATGACCTTAATTCCCCCACCAGATAAGACGCACAATCCAATTGTACCGACACCAAATTCAGTCACGCAAAATTAAAGTGAACTATGGTAATTATCCAGCAAAAGAGATAAAAAGAAGCATCATGCCCTCATCTAAATAGGCAGCCAAGTTAAATTTTTCATTTCATGGGGTTGCCCACAATCACATCACACGCATTTATATGCTGGGGAAAAACTATCCAAAAGTGATCACAATTTTGCCGGGGCACAGTATTTGGCTTACTCCAGCAGACCCATCGGGAATGAGTGAAGCGGCGAATAGTGATGAGCGAGTATGCTTGTTGCTTGGGTTTTCCCGAGCACACTCGGGTGGTCTCCGAGTATTTATGACTGCTCGGAGATTTAGTGTTTGTTGACACAGCTGCATGATTTACAACTGCTAGCCAGTCTGAGTACATGTGGGGGTCGCCTGGTTGCTAGGGAATCCCCACATGTATTCAAGCTGTCTAGCAGCCACAAATCATGCAGCTGCCGGGATGAAAACAATCTCCGAGCAGTTATAAATACTCGGAGACCACCCGAGCGTGCTCTGGAAAACCCGAGCAACGAGTATACTCGCCCATCACTAGCGGCGAACATTCTAAGAGATAAAAAGTGTCCCGTTCTGGAAATCGGTGGCAGTCCTAGGGGTTTGATCCAAAGGTTATCACCTATCCTTGGCGTGTACATCCATGGGGGACATAACCGCAGCATAGATCGACAAGCTGAAAATATCAAGCCCAAAACGATGGTCAATTTATGCAGATTTTCTCCACTTCATAGGAATTTAATTTTTTATAATCTCAGAAATCACAGAGCTGATAATGCGATATGCAGAATTTCTGCACAGACAATCCGATGTGCAACTGATTATGTGAAAATATGCCTAAAGGTCCACGACAGGTTCTAATTGATCTTTCAACACTAAATCACAGCCTCTCCATTTCATCGGCGGGTCGGGGTCACATCATTGGCGGGTCACCGCCTTGGTTACTGCCGACGCCATCGGTGGGCCAGGGTCACGTCATCGGCGGGTCACAGTCTTTGTTACCGCTGACGTCATTGGCGGGCCAGGGTCACGTCAATGTGTGCAAAATGAAAATGGCAGAAGAATTATTTTTTATTATCAAAAGCCTTTATTTCCAGGCATGAAAAGAAAATCCACTGTAAAAGCCTACATCAACAACAAAAATACTTTATTCCAAATTTCAAAAGCAGCAAAAAAGTTGTAAAAATAAAACCAGAAATACAAGCGGAGCACACTTTGGCGATCTGAAATGGTGACACTTGTACATTCAATCGATACGTTAGGTAGTCTGTTTTACAAAGGCAAACGCAAATCAAGAGAAAACATTATCTCAATTTTTCGTATCAATGTAAAATATTGCCCCATGCAAAAAAGATTAAAAAAAAAAAAATGACTAGGCGGCAACAAAGTTTATTTGACATCAGCGGTTACCGATGACCACCCTGTCCTACCTATAATCAGAGATTACCCACCGATCCCAGACCATCTACAAAGTTCTCACGCTAGCAGGGATGAAGATCCCCGGTCTCCAACTCTTTAATTTTCCAGTTCTGCACTTAAATTGATGTCATCTACTGAGCACCCCGCTACAGGTAGCTATGCATTGCTTATTGGCATTGCGAATTCTTATGTGAACTTTTTCATACATAGGAATTCCTCTAAGAGGCACTTTGGGAGGGCACATGGGGGTCTTGTTCCTCCGGCTCAGGAGGTGGCGGAGGCAGTGGCGGAGCTAGCGCTACTTCCTCTTTTTTCTGAGACTCCAAGTAATCATGTATCGCCTTTTCTATCTGTGGTCGGAATATGTGATTCATTTTCGGATCCACCACCTGCGAAATAATCCTATCAACTCCGGCTTCCAGCATTCCGGATTGAGTGACGCTTTGCCTCAGCCCATTGCGGAGCTGGTTTTTGTTCATTCCAGCGTTCCACTCCTGTTTGTCTAGATGGGTGGAGACGAAATTGTCCACTTTTTGGCGCAAGTTCTGGTACGCCGGCTTTGTGTCGACGTCGGCTAGGCAATCCCTTCGGAAACCGTCGAACAGCCCTCGACTCTTGAGTTGCTCCACGATTAATGCAACGAGATGTGCGTCACCGGGAGGAAGAGAAGAAACATTTGTAATGCCTCCCACTGCAGAAGATCCACTTGTCCCGCTGCCACTCTCCGCCATGGTCTCCTCCAACCCAGTCTGCTCTCGTATCGCACCTAGAAATAAGGAACACAGCATTGCATTAGGGTTTGCGGGAGGGGGCACATTATGCATGAGCAATTCACAAAAACGTTCGAAAAAACAAATAGAACCGAAACACTGCATATTTATAACATAGAGCTGATTCGTATGTGGATTGTTCACTTTGGGTGGCTGGGGTCCTCCCTGTCTAAGGCCGTACTTCCCTCAGGGTCCCAGAAATAGCACGACCTGTCGCTTTTACAATAGGGAGAGAAAACCTAACAGCAAATTATAAAATGCCTTACAACAAGATTTAGGCAATTAAGGGGTTCCTCTGTGGTTGGGAATTACATAGGCCATTAAAATGACTGTTCAAACCAAGCATAAACACTCGGTGCACCCTTGGCATGGCCAAACAGTTTGGTGCACCTTTACATTTACCTCTGACCACCTCCGGAAAATAAGTAGGTGCTCTGAACTCCTCTGCTACGTCAAGCTTGCACCGAGCACCTGTGCTTGGTTTGGTCAGTCAATTTGCTTTAGAATTAGTAAACCGCCTAGTTTCCACGTGACACGGCAATGCAGATACGATGGTATCTTTAGAGCAAGGGTGCACCTTGGGTCACAATGCCAGGCAGAACAACTCTCGAGGGCCACAATAAAAACAAAGTGATACTCGCATTCGATATCTGATCAAACAGGGGTTGCATTTACATTTCCACTTTTCTGGAGAATGGAAGCCTCCTACTTTTTTGGCAACCCAGATAAAAATAAAAAATAAAAAAAGGAGGACGAGGTGGTCACGAATAATAGAAAAACACATGCTGTTGAAAATCCCTAAAACTAGAATACAGAGAGCCACATTCAAGCACCACCATGTCTTCCTCTCTGGAGTACTGAAAGGAGGCCTGAGGGTGCCAAAGACAGCTAGGGGCCACAAAGTCTATCTAGCATTGCGGGCTGCAGATTCTGCCCCCCTGCTACATAGTGGTGATGCCAACATTGGGACATACAACAGAGTCAGAGGATCGGTTTTAGGACTATGGCCAAATAAAAAAAAGGCTAAAATGTATAGAAACTTAAAGAACTATCAATGGTGCTAGATATAGACCTACGGAAATACACATTGCACGGATCCCTGGCATCACTTATACGTATTCTATGCTTCGTGAAGCCATTTCTGCCCTTCCTTCAGGACACAATTTAAATCTTGCAAAAATAGAAAATTAATGAAAAATTTAGAGAAAATGCTCGTTCCTACTAACTATAATTAAAAGAAAAAAAAGTATATACACAAATTCTTAGTAAAGGCTGTGCGGACAGAAAATTGAATTACAGTACCATGTTTTCGTACAGTACACCCACATTTTGGGGCACCTATCATCTTTACAAAAGTACCTCCTTGTAATGCAGGCTTATCTGTGCTACGACTAAAAAAAAATAAAATAAATAAATCGGTCACGTATATTTTAAAAAGGGTCATCCGTCCGGATGACTGACCTGTAACGTTGCATTTAGTATGTGGCTCGGAGCAGCAATATCAGCTGGTTCCCCGGGGTATCAGAAGATGTAATCTGCCTCTGCTATAGTTGTTTAAGTCATTAAAGTCCTTTAAGGAGTTTTCCACTAAAAGAAAATTGATGATCTATCCTTAGGATCGGGTATGAACGTGTGATCGGTGGGGATCCAACCTCCGGCACCCCACGGATCGGCCGTTATAACTCTGGCGTTGGCTCGATATATAGTGTATGGAGCGGAGCACCACAGCGCCACACTGTTTAGTGGCTGCTTCCAGGTACTGCAGATCATCTATTCAGATAGGACCTGGAAGCAGCCACTGCTTCTATCCAGCCAATGCTGGCGCTGACAACAGCTGGTCGGTAGGGTGTGCCGGCTGTCAGACATGCACCAATCTATTACCGATTACGTATTCTAAAGGCGCAGATGACAGCCATATAAAGCGAACTGAAATCGAAACACAGAGTGATCTATTTCACGTGTTTATTTCTGTTAATGTTGATGATTATGGCTTACAGCCAAAGAAAACCTGTATGCCATAATCATCAACAGAAATAAACACGTGAAATAGATCACTGTGTGTAATGACTATAATATAGAGTTTCACTTTTTGTATTGAACAGTAATAAATTAACTTTTTGATATTGTAACCTTGTGAGAAGCATCTGTGTATATACCATACAGTATGAGAATATAAATTATATAGATAGATATATATATTTTAATTTTTTTCTCTTTTTTTTTTATATATATTTTTTAGTGTAGCAGAGTCCCTGTCTTTTAGTATCTTTCTTTATGACAAGTACATTCCATTTAAACCATTTATAAAATTCTAAAAACAAAGCAGATACATGTTAGAAAAGATGTATGAAAAGGATCAGCAGCTGCAAGAAAACAAAACGAAAATCACAAACAAAAAACAGTAAACTCCAGCCAAAGTCTTCCAACTGTCTCCTAAAAAAACAGCCTGTTTCTTGAACTTCATAAAGTTTTTTTTTTTTTGGAGAACAAATTAATTCTGGGCAGAATACATATTAAAAAAAGAAAGACACTGTGGGCACAGGCTTGGGGGTGGTCCGAAACAAATTAATTTTTATTCTAAAAGCCTATTTATTGCCATAATCTAATATACCTTAAATATTCGTTATCTTTTCCTAACTAAACTGCTTTAAATATTTTTTTTTATAATTTCTTTTTTGGTGACTATTCATTTGAAAATCCCAGTGCATGCAAACAAAGAGTCATCATATGCTAACACAGCCTTTTGCCCCCTTCCTGAAACAAAGAGTCATCAGTGACCACCGTTTCAAGGGCTGGGCTAGTCCCTGCTCTGCCATTGTGCGAGGTGCATAATGACAGTGCGCTCTCTATAGACTGCTTTGTTTAGAAGTAACAAGCCTGGCAACATGGAGCGCTGTCACTGTAAGATGAATACACGGCTTGCAAGCAGAATATTCTTACAACGCAAACTGACTGTGTTCTGTTGCCAGCTGATTACTTCACATTAGAGCCGGCGAGAGAGTGCACTGTCACTGTGCATACTGAACAGTGACAGGAAACTACTGAACATGTCGGAATTGACAATAGTCACATTCTCAGTAGAGTTCCCATCTGAGAATTTTGGTTAACGCTACAGTCTGTAGTTTTTTTTTTCTTCCCACTGCTGACCACTTTTGTGAAGGGGGGAAAAAAAAAGGAAGAAGTTGTCAGCGTTACGCGCGTGTGCGCATGCTTAATAAATCCCCCCTCACTCTGTATTGGAAACGTTTTCCATCGATCTCAGTCTGCATTTTCCTTGACAGATATGCTTTACAAGAGCCAGGGGATGGCCAAACACAAGTTGGTGTGAAAGGTGCCCTGAACTGTTTGGCTAACCTGAGTGTGCATAGAGCGCCTGTGCTTTGTTTGAACAGTCATTTTGTACTGAAAGACTCCCCTTAAATATGTTCCTAATCTTAGTGCGAACACAGCCTTAACAGCTAAGCCTCCATATCAAAACCCACAATTATTTTTGAGAGCCAGAGTCTAGATACAAGAGTGTTCACTTAACTCTGCACAGATCGTTCACTGGCTCTGACCCCCATCACTACAGTGCAGGCCATAGCCGTGGTCTTCACTAGGATAGGACATGAGGATGTCAATCCATACGACGGAACGTCCCGTGGCAATGAAATCACTGCTCTGGTCAGAGACTTCAGCGGTCAGATGATCGAAATATAAGCTGCCATTACTTCCTGCCCAGCGGACATCAAATGAATTTTTTTTTGCTGCAATTTTCCAGAAAAGTGGCAAAAACAAGGCGAATTTAGGGTATGTACACCAAATGCCGCCAAAAAAAAGAAAAAAGAAAAAAGACAATGCACAGGCAATGTCAAAACGACATTGCTGTGCACATGTTCGGAATCGCATCACTTCTTAAACCTAGTCTCATGGCTTCCACTGGGAATCTGTCCGTGCCCTATACTGAGAGTATAGACCAAAAGACGTCGGTGACCGATCCCCTGCGAGAACAATGGCAAGGCTGCAGGAGAACGCACATTAGGATAAGGTTTTTCTGAAGATGCATCACCTGGGAAAACTCAGCGCCTGCGTCTAATAGATGCCATGTGCACATACCCCAACTAACTGATTTTTAGAAAATCAAAGCAAAAAAAATCAAACTCCCACATCTGGAATGTAATTTTTTTGCAAACTTTATAAATTGGACAACCCCTTTAATTAGATTATCTGGCCTTAGGCTACAAGTCTGCAGTCATTCTAGGTGAATCCTTACTGCATATTGTAAGGACTTTCTGGGATCAAGTGATTTGCATACTTCCGATCACACTCCGACTAGACTGTCCGGTCTCACTTAATACACTTGCATTTAGAGAGGCCCCATAAGTCTAGTCGGCATGTGACCACATATATGCAAATAACACACTTGCAGTCACGGGGCCGGCACCAGAGAACTCCTACAGAACGCAGTACACGCAAGGTCTGCAGGCACATAGGCGACAAGTCTGCAGTCACTAAGGCTGGACAACCCCTTTAAAAAGGTTTCTGTATCTGCGATCATCACAATCCATGAACAGCGATTTTGCAGCTTTAATTTGTTCTATGTACAATCCAGAATCTTTAGTGCGTGACTCCTCGGCAACTTTTGGCAGCTGAGAAAGTGGCTTTGCTTTTCCTTCATAGGAGAATATTAAAGGGTACAGAAATGGTTGGGCCACCCTGGATATTTCCCCCCATGGTAAAATGTTCCACTTTGTAGAATTTTATCAATAACTCTGTGTCATGGCTCATTCAGACGTCAGCGATTTTTTTTTTTTGTATGCAAAAAACGGACCGATTTTCATCAGTCTTTTGAATCAGATTTTCATCAGTTTGTCGATTTGTAGTATAAGGTTTCTGAAGCTTTGTCAAATATGAAAATTGGACGGCTCACCAATGGCACCTGAGAACCGTCCAATTTTTTTTTCTTACATTGACGAGTTCGATCCGTGACTCAGATCAAAATCAAACAGGTCGTCGTGTTATGGAGGTCCACAAAAAAAAAAAATTCACGGTCATGTGAAGGTACGGAGTTCTATCCGTGAAAAACTGAGGTCTGAATGAGCCCTAGATCTTTGCCAGGATTGGGGCAAAACACCATCATACACTTGTACAGCAGTAAACACAGAAAAGTTACTTGACTACTCACCGGGACATAAAGCGTGACTCCAGCACCGAAATCCGAGTGCAAGACGGGCTCAGCGTTCCTATAAAACTGAGCGCTCCGAGAAAGATGGCTGAAATCTGGAAGAAAGTGGGGACACATGACTGCAAGGAAGCAGCACCCACAGCCCTGGTGCACAGGAGGCAATCGCAATGTATCGGCGATTCGAGAGAGGGGTGAACAGGGTACAAGAAAAAACACCAAAATCTTAGCTTGATGGAAGATCCGGTGAAGGGAAAAGGCTTGAAATATTGGTGACAGCAAATATAGAAGCTGCTGAGCACTCGTTACGACAATTAGTCTAGCGCGCTTAGGTTCCGGCTTTAGGACCCATTCATGTTCCCAATTTTACCATCTTCCCTGTTCATAGCTGTTGACCCCAACTTTTCCAGCCTTAAGGTGGAGTCAGCAACTGACGCAAGCAAATCACATTTGTTTTAGCAAATGGCGGCACAATACAGCCTTCAATGGGGCTTTAAAGGGTGGTCTTTAAGGCATATTGAACGACCTTCTCTTATGGGAACCGCTCTATAAACAGACGACTCTTCTGGTGCAGTCTGCCGTGCATCACGTTTGGCGACATTTCCGGTGCCAAAAATGAGAAAATCCAGCCCAGCAGCGATCAGCTAAACACCATTGATTTACCAAGGCGCTCGCTTATTGAGCCAACTTTACTGCAAACTTTTCAAGTATAGAAAACTCCTAATGGAAAGAGTAAAGCAGATTGTGTTTTAACAACTTGGGGCTCGTTCAGACGGCAGCAATTTTTCTAGTTTGCCAAAAACATTCCGATTTTCAGCAGCGCTTTCGATCGAGTTTACAGTGTGCGAGTTTGTACCATCAATGTTTTCTTGTATGGAAAACAAATTGCGAAGTTTCTCTCACCAATTAAGGCTTGTTCATACACTTAAGTTTTGCCCGCATGGGGAAAAAGAAAAGAGAAAAAAAAAAAAAAACACGCAGCGCTTTACTGTACCAGAAAAAAAAAAAACTGAATGAGATTTGTGAAATTTCATCCAGGCGCTGCTTATTTTTTCCTTGCAGATTTGAACCAAATGGTCAATTATTTCAGCGTTTTCTTCTTCTTTATTTCAAATGAATGGGAAAATTAAAAAAAAAAAGTCAGTAAAAACACGCGGACTGGGCAAGGCAAAATTCAACATGTCCAATCCTTGGTTCTCCTGGGAAATAATTTGTGTCTAGCAGCGACTTTCCCCGAAATCCCTGGTGGGAACACAAACATAATAGACCAAGCATGTGTATAGGAGGTTTGGAAGAACAGCTGTAAGTGTATTGGGCACCTTTGGTATTGCCAGCATTGTCGACGGTCCAGTCCAAAACAGGCGGACCGTCACCTTGTGGTTTTATGAAGTCACAGGGCTTTGGTAGTTTCCCATTTCTGTAGTGAAGGGTGAAAGCACATTGGAACATAACATGTATAGTATCTCCAGAGAAGGCGCCATGCTTACTGAAATTGTCACCAAGAGATCGAAAAATGACACTAAAAGCCGCCATCGCTTATCGCCAGCCTCAGCTTGTATCTACCGTGCCCTTATCAGGTGAGAAATTATAGTAAGAGACGTCATTTCCTCAAATGCACCAAGCAACGATTAAAAGGGGCTGTCCATACACAGAAAACCCCTTTCGAAATGAGGATGGACAAACAAATTTGCACCCCGGATATTTTTCTCGCTGTGGGTTGCTGGGAGTGTAGCGATACACCATGGCTATTAAGGCTTCCATATAATTCATGAGCAATATCGGACGGCCCAATAGGACCCGGTATATGGACGGAAAAGAATTTAACGCCTTCCCATCCAAGCCTTTTTTTTTACATTTTGGTTTCCATTTTTTTCCTCCCCCTTCTTCCAAGTGCAATTAGGCTATGTGCACACATTTAGCATTTTTTTTCCGCGAAAAATGGCTGAAAAATACTGGAAAAAAAAAAAGAGCATACATAAGCATTCCATAATTTTTAATGCATTCCGCAATTTTTGTGTGCATGCTGCGTTTTTTCTGCAAAAAAATGCAGCATGTTCATTACTTTTGCAGATTTTTCACTGCTATATTATTGCATTGGGAAGACCCGGAAAAAAAATGGGAAAAATCCACAAAAAAAAAATAAAAATAAATAATAATAATATTATTATTATTACAAGAAAACATGCGGATTTCCTGCAGAAAAATTCTGCAGACCTTCCTGAACATGTGCACATAGCCTTAAGGTTCATTTTCCTTTTTTTTTTGCAGAATGACTTATAGTTTTGCATGAAACCAAACATTTCACTGTATAATGAAAGTAGGTTGAAATCGTAAATAATAATAGTAAATTTTAAAAAATTCCGCCATTTGTTGTTTGTGTTTGGTTTTTACTGTGTTTGCCGTGTGACCAATATCACCTGGTAACACAATTCTCCGGGTATTGGTGTATATGTATATCATTTTTAATTTATTGCTTTCTCTATTGGATTTCAAAAATAAAAAAAGTGTGTGTCGCTTTTTTGTTGATAGCCCTGAGATTTTATGAGCAAAATAAAAAAAAAAAAAAAAAAAAAAAAAACTGGCGTACTTTCAATATGGCTTTTTCAGTATGGGTTGATTAAGGTTATATCTTCATGGATCAGACTTTTATGGATATTGAAAATAGAGAAAAACTAAAGTTATTGCAAATTGGGAAAAGGAGGTGGAGGTAATTTTAAATATTAAAAAAATAAAAAGTACTTTTTACATATTTTTCTAGATCCTCTAGCTAAAATTTATCACTTATCCACAGGACTTCGAAAAAAGGGGCTCTGAAATCTCCACCATTGGAATAGAGCGGTAGTCGCCCATGCACGTCACCGCTCCATTCATGGTCCAAGTGATTTTTTTTTGTCTTGGAATTTTTGCCTTTACATTTTATTTTTTATCTTTAAACACTGGCGCGTTTCATAAAAAAATAAAATATAAAAAATAAAATAAATAAATCACCCTCCGATGTCTGATTCATGCTTCCCGTGGATCAGGCACCATGAATGTACTCTCAGGGTCCCTTTAACACAGATAAAGAGGATTTGTGGATGATCCGCGCTGCTGGTCAACAGTATAATAGATCCAAGTTCACACAGGAGGCATCAGCGGAATTTTATTTAGTCGACACGTTTCGAAGTACTACAGACTTCATCAGGACAAAAAGAACCAACCAACCATTTTCCTCCTGGTTTCCTAAAGGTTCCCTTTAACAACATTTTAATACATATTTATTACCCGGTTTTGCTGTTCGTTATTTTTACGCCGTCATGGAAATTGTCGACACCTAAATTGTCTGACTTGCATTCGACACTCGTGTTCATTTTTTTTTTTTTTTTTTTTTTTTTTTTTTTATAAAGGAGGAGATGAGAAGACTGAATCTGATTTGTCCCAACTGGTCTTAATATTAAAGGGAATCTGTCACTAGATTTTTGTTATGTAATCCAAGAGCAGCTTGATATCGGGGCTGAGACCCTGATTCCAGCAATGTGTCACTTACTGGGCTGCTTGTTGTTGTTTCAATAAAATCAGTGTTTGATCAGCAGGAGATTATCACTGCAGGACTGGGTGTCCTGTGCCTCCTAGTCAACTTGTGTATAAACACACACTCGCCAATTATTGGTAGCTTCCTGTGTACACTGTGCGTAGGCAGAAAGTTGCCAATCAGTGGTGGGGGTGGGGTTAGCATTCCAAGCACTGCAGCAGTGAAAACTAGGATGGTACACATCGCTGGAAGCAGGATCTCAGAGCCTAAATCATGCTAATCTCAGATTACATAGCAAAAACCTGCTGACAGAATCCCTTTAATATGTTGTCGTTACCTGGCACAATATATGCATATTGCTAGCTGTAGTGGATGAGCGTATAATTAGAGCCAAACTCTCCAAGGAAACGTCTACATCTAATGACAGTATTATTATATAGCAGAGCGTTCACATGAGACGCTCAGCTGAGACGATAGTGGAACTAATCAGAGCCGACAAAAGGCAACAAGTAGGCAAACAAAACAGCTAAAAGTCAGAAAAATATTAAACAGCATTAAATATACTATTAACACAACCCCGAGCTGCTCTGCTGATTACATCTAGGAGTATATCTACCACATACAGGGTACACAGGGGCCCATTTACCATGATACAAGGTGGGCACATCACTGAGCTGCTCTGCTGATTACATCTAGAGTATACCTACTACATATACGGGGTACACAGGGGCCCATTTACCATGATACAAGGTGGGCACATCACTGAGCTGCTCTGCTGATTACATCTAGAGTATACCTACTACATATACGGGTTACAGAGGGGCTCATTTACTATAATACAAGGTGGGCACATCACTGAGCTGTAACTGTTGGTCTTTGTATACTGCTTATCCTTCATCCATCAAAAAGGTCAAACGTGCCTACTCTACCATCTTGGCATTCACAACTATGGAAATCTGTTAACCTTAAAGGGAACCTGTCACTCCATTTTTTCGATGAGAAAAATATGGTTCAATAAGGCCTGAGCTCAGCTTTACATCAGTACCTTTCATATCCCCCAATTCCCCACCTTTGCTGAGAAAATACCTTAGTAATCTCAGTTTTCGCATGCAAATCAGCCCGGTCCGATGGGCGGGGCCTAATCGCTGTCTCTCCCCCTCCGCTCCTCGACGTGTCAGACGTAACTAGATCTGTGAATGGCACAGACGGCGGTCAGTTTCTGCACCTGCAAATTCAATTAGCATCTCGCGCGTGCGCGGTATGGTTTGCCCAACTGTGGGCAAAGCATGAAATCATTATTGCACATGTGCCGGCTTTTGACCCTATGCTCTGTGCCCCGGAAGCATAGAAAGACTTTCAGGGCACAGAACGTCAAGAAAAAAGCCGGTACATGCGCAATAATGAGTCGAATGCTTTGCCCACTGTTGGGCAAAACATACTGCGCACGCGCGAGACGCCACTGGAATGCCACTTGAGAATCGGTGATTAGGCCCCGCCCATCGGACCGGGGTGATTGACATACAAAAAAGGAGCGATTACTAAGGTATTTTCTCAGCAAAGGTGGGGAATCGGGGGATATGAAAGGTACAGATGTAAAGCAGATCTCAGGCCCTACTTGAACCATATTTTTGCCTTATTATCTTATTGCCTGTGCAGGTGATGCAATTATCACCTGGGCCATACTAAGGAGATCCTGAAAACATGACCTGTTGGTGGCTCTTGAGGACCGGAGTTAGGGAGCACTGCCGTACACAGACGCGATAACTCAGCCAGTGTTCGATTCATGGTTCATGGCAGGTTCTCCCTTCTATACATAATAAAGCGACTTCCAATGGAGGTGGTTGAACAAGATCATGGTCAGTGCCCCACCGATGCCACAACTACAGGACAAGGGAGTATGAAACGTCACCTCAAAAGATCACACGAAGAAGCCGAGACCGTCTAACACTTAGAGCAGCTTGTTACAATATCCAGCTTCTGTCATGATCCTCTTATCTCCAACTTAGGGATCTAGCCTAATGAGCAGACCTTGAGCCAAGCTTTTACTACACGAATTTCTGCAAGGCGAAGAACATAGTATATATAATAGTGTATACAAGGTCTAGGAAGCACATCGCATGAAAGGCAGACAGCACATTGCCCTAATCGACCGGAGAACCTGGTCTACCACAACCCATCACCCATCCAAACTTCACCAAGGAGAAGTAAGAACACGGAACTGAAGGATCAGGGCTATGTTGTAGGTCATCCTCATACATCCCCCTTCGGATAAATGTGAAACTGCTTTAATGGAGAAACAAAACACACAAAAACAAACCTGAATGTGTAGATTAAATATTGCACCATTCTTATGGATTCCATTTTTCATTCCCAATATAGGAAAATGGTTTTCTTCGCTTTCACCTCAGTTTTTGACCTTTCTTTTCAGTAATGATACGGTTTTTGGCCCGTATATGTCAATAGGACTATAAATATATATATATATATATATATATATATATATATATATATATATATATATATATATATATATATATATATATATATATATATATATATATATATATATATATATATATATATATATATCTCCATCCATCATGTATTAAGCTAAAAATCATTTTTAAAATTGGATTTAATTAAAACAAATGTGCACGGATTTGCTTTTTCAGGCTTTGTTTCTCAGGATATTCAGCCGATGTGGTCTGTGATTATATATCAGCTAAGAACTCAAAAAAAGACAGGTACAATTTAGAAACTCCCCTACTGGATCATCAGAAGGAGCTCACTGATCGATACTCCGTTAACCCATTCTGCATCCAGCAATAGACAGGGCAACACAGAGGCTATATAGAAGGCAGACCACCGTAAAGGTTTTAAAAGGGAACTTGTCAGCAAGTTTTTGTACCATAAACACATCTGTGTTAAATTGCTGTTTTGTTTCTACGCCCATAGCAAAAAAAAAAAAAAAAAACAGGCAGATTGTTGCTAGTAGAGATGAGCGACCCCAAACTGTACAGTTCGGGGTTCATAACAGAGGGGGTTAAATGTGAGAGGAGAGAACAGCTGCGGTTCAAATACCGAACTTGGACTAAAGTTCGCTCGAACATGCGACCTGCCTGGTCTACCCATCATGGTCACTGCTCGCTCCTGCCTGCGATTCAGCTGCTCCACATTAACAGAGCAGCAGCTTCTTCTGGGCTGCTCTGTCAACTTTGCATGAATGCAGACATCATGCTGACTGACCGCTGGCTTCCTGCAGTTAGGCAGCGAGGAACCGGTTGTCAATCAGCATGATGTCGATAGTCACGCTCTGTTCGTCTCGCCAGAGCAAAAAATAAAAATAAAAAAAAGAAGCTGCTACTCATTCGATCTGAAAATAGCGGAAGCAGATAAATCACCAACAGGAGCGGTCTGTGATTGCGCTCTCTTGGCAGAGATTGGCGCCGGGCACAGCAGGCAGGAAGATGGCACCTTCTTAGACCTATAATAAAAAAATGAATTAAAAAAAAAATGAATAATGTCTTGGATAAACCCTTTAAATCCTGAGGATGCAAGTTCAGGATTATGCATAAATGCATGTGCCGCTCCCTCGGAGAAGATGACCGTTGTGGGGAGTGACTGTGCGCGGTTTCAAAACGTGGAAGGCAGGTTACTCAGAGAAGAGAGAGAAGAGAGGGAAAAAAAATAAATAAATAAATAAAGGGGAGAGCTGCCTGTGTAGGGCCAAGCCTCCTGCACTTGCGCCTTATTACACACATTGGATAGCGGATTATTTTGTAATGAAGGGAAGGATTGCCTTTACTGTAAGATTTAACTTGAATTACAGTGATCTAACAGATACATTTGGTTTAGGGTACAAAAAAACTTTGTCGAGACGTTCCCTTTAAATCAAACACAAAAATAATTTTTAGCCAAAAATTATCCCTAAAAAAAAGGTGTGCACATTCTGTGCATGCATAGATCACATATGCACATTTATTCCAATTTTTAATCACCTGTATATCAGCATCACAAAAAAAAACGTAAAACAGTTAATGTAATAAAAATTAAAGAAACACAGATAAAACAAAAAGACAACACCAATATTCAGATTATTCATCCATAGTCTCACACACGAGATGGATCCCTGATTAGGTAAATTGTAGGTTCATTTCTACATATATTTTCTTACACTCTTCCCTGTCAATTACCCAAAAAGTCACTTTCCTCCACACTCCCCATCCGATCAGATGATTGATCGGCTACAGATCACTAATATTCAGAAAAGAAGATGAGAGAAAAGTACAAACTACGGTATCTTGTATTATGGAGGCACAGGGTAAACCAATCATTATATTTGTAAATGGACTGAGATCACTAAAGATTTTCCAGCATCTTAGTGTGTGTTCACATGGGGCATTTTGGCAGTGTTTTTGGCAAAAAATAAATAAAAATATGCCTATATTCCGCACATTTTTATTTGCACTTTTTTTCCCCCATTCACATGAATGGTTGAAAAATGCTGCAGATTAGAAAAAAAAGGTACGGAAGAAAAAAAAACAAAAAAAAAAAAAACGTAACATGTGAATGGCATTTTGGAAAATACATTCGTTATGCTGAGACTAAAAACACTGCCGAGCACGAAAAAAGCACAGAAGAAAATATGTAACTACTCAACATGTGAACAAGCCCTTAGGGTGTGTGCAAACGATAAGTATTTGCAGATTTTTCTGCACAAAAAAAAAAAAAAAAAAAAAAAAAAACAGGAAAAATGCAGTGTAAAATAATTTTTTAATTCCATTTTTTTCCCCCATTTGTTTGAGTGAAAAATGCTGCAGAAAATGCTTTAAAAAATTGGATGTGCTGCAGAGGTTTGGGGAAAAAAAAAAATAATATTTGATGATTCAAATCTGCAAGGAACAAAAAAAAAAAAAAAAAAAGCTGCAGATTTCAGAAATCTCATTCATTTTGCTGGCACTGTATAGCGCTTACCTTTCAAAACCATGTGGCAAAATACAATGTGTGAACAAGCTCAAGCTTTTATGCCGAGTTTTCAGAGCAGAAACGCTAAAAGGCCATGTTCACACATTGTGTTTTTGCAGCTTTATTTTATGCAGCTTAAAAGCGGTGCTTTACAGTATCAGCTAAAAAGTATAAGATTTCAGAAATGTCTTGCGCCCGCCTTTTTTTAACCTTTTTTTTTTCCTTACCGAATTGGAAAACTGCTTTTTTTTTTTTTTTTTTTAAATCTGCTGCATGTCACTTAGATTTTTGCAGCTTTTTTTTCCCACCACAGAAAAGAAAAAAGTGCAAAAAAAAAAAACAAAAACAACCTTGCGTTTTTGCTGATTTTTGGTGAATAAAACTAGATTTTTAGGAAACATGTACTGTAGACACATGAAGCACATAATCCACAGCAAAACCTGCTTTTTGTAAGCAGCTTCGTTACTGCCAAGAGAGCAGGTTTTTCCACTAGATTTTAAAAAAATAAATAAAAAAAAGCCGCAAAAATGCAACTTGTGAACATAGCCCAAATCTCCAAATCAAAACTTTTGTGGTTTTCACTCCTAACAATCTCCTAGATAATGCAATCCTTTCCTTCACAAATGCAGAAATGTTATCCAAGAAATAGCACACAACGACAAATGTCTACAGTTAAATAGCTAAAAGAAATAATTAAAATAAATAACCCCCAAATTTGACTATTTCAAAGTCAGATCTACGTAACTTAGACACAATAGACATTTGACAGCACAACAAATTTACACAAGCTTTATGAAATCTTCCTGGCATTGGCACTACGACTCGGTTATGTTGCTGGAGATCGCTTTTACCTGCTAAATGTCCAAGGTTTAAGTTGAACATTTTGCTATCTTCCTGCTGCGCAAAACATCTAGGATCCACTGGCCGGTAGAAGGAGCGTCATGCTGCGGACAGACTGTCAGTACGGTGTCCCAGAAGACCGCGGCCAGAAGAGCCGGTGACCACACGTCACATGGTCTCCACCCGGATGGCCAGAAGTAACACGGCTTTCAAGACAGGCACTTAATCCCATCAGCCATCCTTCATACAGTAATCAACAATGCCGCCACGTGACCAAAGCTTTCCTGGGAAGCAGCCGCAGAAGCCCTTTACATTGTCCATCGCCGAAGACCGGCTGGGATTAGGTGCAGCCATAGTATTATGCTGTAACCCATGAAGAGACAGCCTGGGCACATGATGAGGAGAAAGTCCTCTCCCGAATCTGACACGGCAGAATTAAAGACCTCATCTTTAGGTTGCGTCAGGGCTCAGATTTATTTAATTTTTTTTATTATTATTTTTTTTTTTCCAACTTTACCCTTTGGTGTTTGTTTCTATGTTACACTTTTAGATTTCTTAATAAAATCAAAAGATATATATCTTGGTACCGTGTTAGCCAGTGGATAGAAAAATATTTAGAATTGAATGGTAATTCTGCTTCACGTCACCTGTCTTATCAATGGCATTTTTCTGTGATGTGTTGTGTATAAATATGTGATTCTTCAGAATTTCTTTTAGTCTATGCCTGATGACGAGACCCGAGTAGTCTCGAAAGCTTGCAATGTTACCATCTTTTCACCAACCACTGAGGACTCTCAATTCTAAATATTTTAATAAAATCAAATAAATGTAAGATAAAAATTATTTTAGCAACAATCCTCAAAAATTGCAGAATGGGCCCTTTAAATTTTTCTCACTGTATACTGCAGACTGAAGGTATATTTTGTACGTACATACGTACGTATACACACACACTGCTCAAAAAAAAAAAAAAAGTAAATAAAGGGAACACTAAAATACCACATCCTAGATATCACTGAATAAAATACTCCAGTTGTAAATCTTTATTCGTTATATAGCGGAATGTGTTGAGAACAATAAAACAAAGATTATCAATGCAAGTCAAAATTAATATCTCATGGAGGTCTGGAGTTGGAATGATGCTCAAAATCACAGTGGAAAATCAAATTACAGGCTGATCCAACTTCAGTGGAAATGCCTCAAAACAAGGAAATGCTCAGTATTGTGTGTGGCCTCCACGTGCCTGTATGACCTCCCTACAATGCCTGGGCATGCTCCTGATGAGGCGGTGGATGGTCTCCAGAGGGATCTCCTCCCAGACCTGGACTAAAGCATCCACCAACTCCTGGACAGTCTGTGGTGCAATGTGATGGTGGATGGAGCGAGACATGATGTCCCAGATGTGTTCAATCGGATTCAGGTCTGGGGAACGGGCGGGCCAGTCCATAGCTTCAATGCCTTCATCTTGCAGGAACTGCTGACACACTCCAGCCACATGAGGTCTGGCATTGTCCTGCACTAGGAGGAACCCAGGGCCAACCACACCAGCATGTGGTCTCACAAGGGGTCTGAGGATCTCATCTCGGAACCTAATGGCAGTCAGGCTACCTCTGGCGAGCACATGGAGGGCTATGCGGCCCATCAAAAAAATGCCACCCCACACCGTTACTGATCCACTGCCTAACCGGTCATGCTGAAGGATGTTGCAGGTAGCAGATCGCTCTCCACAGTGTCTCCAGACTCTGTCACGTGTCATATGTCCTCAGTGTGAATCTGCTTTCATCTGTGAAGAGCACAGGGCACTAATGGTGAATTTGCCAATCCTGATGTTCTGTGGCAAATGCCAAGCGTCCTGCACGGTGTTGGGTTGTGAGCACAACCCCCATCTGTGGGTGTCGGGCACTCAGACCATCCTCATGGAGTCTGTTTCTAACGGTTTGTGCAGACACATGCACATTTGTGGCCTGCTGGAGGTCATTTTGCAGGGCTCTGGCAGTGCTCCTCCTGTTCCTTCTTGCACAAAGGCTGAGGTAGCGGTCCTGCTGCTGGGTTGTTGCCGTCCTACGGCCCCCTCCACGTCTCCTGGTTTACTGGCCTGTCTCCTGGTAGCGCCTCCAGCCACTGGACACTACACTGACAGACACAGCAAACCTTCTTGCCACAGCTCGCATTGATGTGCCATCCTGGATGAGCTGCACTACCTGAGCCACTTGTGTGGGTTGTAGAGTCCGTCTCATGCTACCACGAGTGTGAAAGCACAACCAACATTCAAAAGTGACCAAAACATCAGCCAGAAAGCATTGGTACTGAGATGTGGTCCCCACCTGCAGAACCACTCCTTTATTGAGTGTGTCTTGACAATTGGCAATAATTTCCATCTGTTGTCTATTCCATTTGCACAACAGCATGTGAAATTGATTGTCTAACAGTGTTGCTTCCTAAGTGGACGGAAGCGGCGGAGCATTGGGTCACGGGAGGCAGGAGCCGGCGGCTGCGGCTAAAGCCTGTGCCCACTGCTAAAGAGAAATTAATATTCACTGCACTGCCATGCATACCAGGATAGGGATGAGGGGGCCAAGAATACGAGGATGGGGGTGAGGAACCATGCAGACCAAGATAGGGATGAGGAACCATGCATACCAGTCTTATACTAGAGTCAATAAGCTTTCCCAGTTTTTTGTGGCAAAGTAAGGTACCTCGGTGTAAACATAATCTTTATTTTTATATAGCGCTAACATACTCCGCAGCGCTTTACAGTTTGCACACATTATCACCACTGTCCCCGTTGGGGCTCACAATCTAAATTCCCTATCAGTATGTCTTTGGAATGAGTATATGCGGTGTATAAATATATTGCTGCTGTCTAGCAAAATATAGGCCATAGAGGGCAAATAATAAAGAGAAAAAAAAATAAAGGTCCCACCCATCTCTTTAGAAGAGATTATTTGCGGTAGATTAAATCTAACATCTTTTTTGGCTACAGTTTTACATATCTAGAGGTCATTTGTGAACAAAAGCCTGATTAGATATCCTACTTGCACTGACTAATGTTCACTCCAGCCTTCTGGCTTCTGCTGATTGTAACAAAGCCATAACTGCTTTGCATTTACTGGATAGTGAAAAATGCTAAGGCTACGTTCACACATTGCATTTTTGCTGTGGTTTTTTTCAGCAGGCAAAACCTGTTCTCTTGGCAGTAAAGAAGCCACTTACAAAAAGAAGGTTTTGTGGAGTTTTTATTGCAGAGTTGTTGTTGCCTCTTATGCATGTTTATAAAGTTTAGTGCCCCCCCCAAAAAAAAACAAAAAAAAAAACACATGATTTAACTTCTTTAGGTTTTTGCACCAAAACCCAATACCTACGGCTTTTTACGTGTTTTTGCACTTATTGTTTCCTATGGATGTACAAACGCTGCAAAAACGTTGAAAGAAAGGACGTGCTGCCACTGCTTCCGGATAGCGGGCACCCGGGCTTACTGATCAAATTCATGAATACACTTTTTTTGGGGGGGGGGTTATTAAGATAAGTGGAATAAAACATCTTCAATGCATTAAAAAATTTTTTGAGATACTCTGTTGGGGGGGGGGGTTATGTTGTATAAGCCTATAAGTACCTAATAGTGTTGTCCGTTGCGGTCTGCCATTTGCTTTTGCTAGCTGGTGTATAATATATATTGTTTTATATTTCCCCGGTCAATTCCTTATTATTACCCTACCCTATTAACCACTGGGGACTGGGAAAGCATCTAAATGAAATCAGAGGGACATCCTGCTGCTGATTAATGCGGCAGATAACCAGTACAATAACTCACCCCAGCACCTGCCTGTCCCCAATGGTGCTGCATTAACAGAATTTCTCCATGCAAATATATGCAAATGTTCTAGACAGTCAAATGAACAGAAGAGGAGAGTGCAGGAAAAAAAACAAAACACTTTTGCAGCCCTGCAGAGTAAATGAGGGCCTATGACTATGTTCACACATGCAATGGTGGCCTTCCCAGTGCACACACGGAACGTGTTCACAAGTGCCTAGGACAGGACACACAGGAGGAAGTGAATTACCCTACTGCAGTGACCGGCCGATTGGGTAAGCCGGGAAGTGACGCCAGTGACCACAAAGTCACACCATGGACCAATGTACATACTGAGAATAGGCCTAAAGAGTGCAAATGCCCCCCAGAGCTATGCAAGTCACCCACTGACCTCTAATATTAAAAAAAATGTATACTGACACCCACTGTGGCTCAACCATAACTCCACCGCGGCACGCTCACCGTCTTGGGGTCATATCTGACACAAAACTTCTCTTTAGGCCACGCTCACACATACAGTATTTGGTCAGTCTTTTACCTCAGTATTTGTAAGCCAAGACCAGGAGTGGGTGATTAACAGAAACACATCACCACTTCTGCATTTATCACCCACACCTGGTTTGGGTTCACAAATACTGAGGTAAAAGACTGACCAAATACTGAATGTGTCCTCACCCCTATATCCAGTTGCTCACTCGCTCGTGTCACATGCATCCTAAAAACATCTCCAAAATATGACCTTTTTGTCACCTTTGATTCTGCAAAAACTCTTACAATCGCTCTTATTCATTCTTGGACTACTGCAACTGTCTTTTGATCGGTCTCCCTCTTATTAGGCTTTCTCCTCACCAATCCATCCTGAATGCAGGAGTCATATTTCTGTCCAGCCACTTCACCAATGCCTCCACCCTGTGCCTGTCATTACACTGGTTACCCATTCCATAGAGAAAACAATATAAACTGATCTCTCACCCACAAAGCTCTCCACAGATCTGCACCACTCCAAATCTCCTCCCTCATCTGTCTATCACCCTATCTTTGCTCTCCATTCTGCAACCGATCCAAGACTACCATCCTCCATAATCCAAACCTCACATCTCGGTCTCCAAGTCTTCTGTCATGCTGCCCCAGTTTTCTGGAATGCACTCCCCAAGACAATACAACTAATACGTAGCCGCCATAGTTTTAAACATGGTTTCAAAACACATCTTTTAGACAGGCCTATCACCTAAGTTCACTAACCTCTCCCGTTTCCCCTTTCTACATTTTCAGCAGAATCTGGTCCATCCTATTCATCTGTCTCCACATCCTCCTTGCACTCAATAGCACATGGTAACTGTGCTTAGACACACATACTTGTAGTGTGAACGCAGGAATTATTTGTTTCCTGTATCATGCAGAAAATACAGGTAAATGTGAAAGCGTACCTTCCATCTCAGGTGACCTTTTTACCCCCATCACCGCCACTCCGCAGTAATGCTAGAAGCCCCTTTAAGGTCTCGCTTGTGAAATTTTCAGGAAAAAACACATACAAGACCCCTGTTCATTCTGCATTAGTAATATAGTAGACGCTTTAAAAGGTGTTGTCCCCTTCTAGATAAGTTTATTTCTATAAGTTCTGCTAGAAGAAGAAAAGAAAAAAACAAAAACAACTGTGCTTTACTCATCCTCCCTGGGTCCAGCATTGAGCATCTGTCGCTGCCCCGGTTGCCGTTTGGCAACTTCAGCGCTACAGCCAGTGAGCTTTACTGATGCAGACAGCACGAGCTGCTGAGCTGAGTGATTGCCTGCAGTGCTGTCAATAGGATGTCAATGCTCCAGTCAAAGAACAGAGATTGGGGCAGCAGAAGAGACTGAACACTAAACCAGGGGAGGGTGATTAAAGCACAATTATTTATAAATGTATTTATTTAATTTTTTTTTTTTTACAAACAGAGCTTATAGAAAAAAAAAAAAAAAAAAAAAAAAAAAAAAAAACACACACCACTGTAAAATCCTTTTAAACACACATGTACCCCCCCACCCCAACTGCCGGTGGCTTTCATCTACGCAACAGTAAACTTATTTTACCACTATAGCTCCATATTGGCGTCTATACAGAGTCACCCTCTAAAACCAATGTGACAAATGTCTGGTCCTGGTGGGATGGCTTTTTATGCCTTTTGGATCAAAAACTCACTGTTTACCAAGTACCCTATGTATTTGTATGCACTATTACCATTTACTTACAGCAGGTTATATGCTTATTTTGTTGGTATTTTAGGTTTTGTCTGTGAAATGGCCACAATATGAACATGCTCCTACAGCAACTTATGCTCCGGCTCATTTACTTGGTTTTGTTGTAATTTCTTGCACTTTGTACAACAGCCTGTGGCTCCCCTTTTTTGGAGTTAGGCATTTAATCTACGGTATATAGGTTCCCATGAGCAGGTGACTGAACAGTCGGACCCGGTCCTGCTCTGCCTCCACCTATATTGGGGTCGGCTGACACATGGTGAGGTTTAATGCTAGAGGGTAGGATGGTCCTGAATGGGTACACCTTGATGCGGTGGGATGGCTTTTACAGGGACTTATGGGCGGCTATAGGGGGGCGCGCAAGCTCCTGTAAACAAACCTCCTCTGCCATCCTGGTAAAAAAAAAATAAGCATGGCTTCCGTCAAGTGTAGCATGCCACGAGTTCTGCCCTTGAACAATGTGCCTTCCCTCTGCATGACAACTCTGCGAAAAGTTGGCAAGATGGAGGCTGTGTTCATTGGGGTTTTGGTGCCCACACATATGTAAAGCTCCCGGTAGGCATATGTACGCTATCTGGTCCCCATGTAGTGGGATACATTGCAGCCTTCCTCTGGGGGTATATCCCAGGAGTTCCCCCCCCTAGTAGCACACACGTCAACATTCACCCCAAAGCTATGTTCCCATATCGCAAAAATGCAGATTTTCTATTGCGCATTTGTGGACAATCTGCGGCATTTTACAGGACCATGTCATTTTAGGAAATCACCTGAAGGGGCGGCGAAACATAAATAAACCAGAGCTGAGGGATTGAGATCAGCACCAGACCAACTTATGCCGTCAATGTCCATGTGAATTTTTACCCTTTTCCAAAGCAAAGGACAAAATGTTGTGGCTCCTCCACTATGGATATCTACTGCCGCGGGTGTCACTACAGGACCTCTGCATGTAACCCAATAGTCCATCTAGACACCAGCACAATCTACAAGAATAGTTACATTCTGAATCCCCTCAACACAAAATGAAAGGGGGTTGTGCAGAAGCAAAAAAAATGTATTTTTTTTTTTCAAAAACAGCGCCACACTTTTGCCTATAGACTGTGCGTGGAAATGCAGGTCAGCCCATTCACTTCGCTGTTTTTTTAAAGATAAAGCAGCCATGTTATTCTAATGCAGGATGAACCCCTATTAAGCTGGTGGAGAAGCACAGGGGGGTTTATTAGGGCAATGTTGTAAGACTAAAGAAAAGTCCTTTCACATAGTTTTCGAATTGTACAAAAGGGCAATAAAAACCTTTAGGAATTTTTAAGAGATGAGAGCCCAACAAATGCGGATTAAAGTACCCAATAAACATCTATCGCACATCGTGGAGCAAAACCGGTAGCTAAAGAAGCTCCTGTCACAAGCAGTGTTTCTCAGCAAAGGTAAGGATATGTTAACAGTATGTTTTTTTAAGGAAGGGCTTTTTTTTCTTTTTTTTTTTTAAACAAAATATATTTTATAATATTATATATACAGAATTTAAAGTGAATCAGATCAAAAAATCCACATAAGGAAAAGGCGATGTGATTTGTTTCCTAGTGCAGTCTTCTCTAAACTTTACAGTTAAGTCAAAAGGCTGCAAAAAAACTGTAAAAATAATAATAATAATAATAATTTAACATAGTAATTTATACAAAAAATATATATATTTTATTACTGTTTTAAATTATTATTAATAATATAAATAATAATATTATTAATAATATTTTTTTTTAAATAGTTTGGTAATTTAAACAAAAAAATATATATTTTTTTGCTTGTTTAAATTACTAAATTGTTAATTATTGAAAAAAATTTAGATTTTTCCTTTTTCCACCTACAAAAAAACAATCCAATTCTACAACCAAGCAGCCCAATCCAAAACCAGGACTGTAATCTAGAGAAAGAAAGATTTGAGCCAGTCATACATTTGACTTTTTTTTTTTTTTTTTTTTTTTTAAACTGCAAATACTAATATGAAACTGATTGACATGCTTCCAAAAGCTTATGGAGCAACCAACATTATTATTATTTTTTGTATTTATAAATCAGTAATGCATGTAAAAACAAGGAACTTTGTGATATATCTTATAAGGGAAATCGGCTTCTTTCTCCTCCTGGATTGAGGTTTCTCAAAATTATCAATTCATGGGTAAAATCTGTCTTCAGTGAATACAGATTTTTAAGTCAACATTAACATTTTTCTACCATTCTATTAATCTAGAACATCAAGTTATCTACACTCTTGTCCGAGTCTACCAATCATCATTTAATACATTAAAAGATAACTTTTCACTTGTCACAATAATTAGTTGTTTTTTTTAACCTGGTGTAAGTGCCGCTGTTCTCCCGAATCCGGTGACGTTTTTCTTTTGCTTCTGAGCTGCTCCATTTCTGAGATATGGCCTCCTGAACCCAAAGTAAGTCTTTTGTTAGCCAAGTGGGCGAGGTCCTCAAGAAAACTCCCACTTGAGGGTCACACCCACTTGGCTAACAAGACTAGATTTACGTACAGGTAAGAGAAGGTCATACCTCAGGATCGGAGAGGCGCAGAAACTAAAGAAAAGCATCGCCGGATTCAGGAGAACAGCGGCATTTACACCAGGTAAAACAATTACATATTTAGGGCAAGGGACAGGGGCAGTGTACACGGTAAAGATTGGAATGGGAGAACTTTATGGACGCGCCTCTTCCACAAATCAACAAACATGGCAAAACGTTAGAATAACATGGATCAGAAAATCAAATGTACAATCGAAAATGGTATCTGATCTGCAGGCAGGATGTTTTAGAGACGGAGGAGATCAAATTTATATAGATTTTTGTGGGAAAAGTTTCAATATAACATGCATTTTTTGCAGTGAAATCTGTGTTTATATACATAAGAGTCCAGTGGGCGGTCCTATCAGTGATTGACACGTCTTCCATGTATGACTGTGCCTGCAGAAATAGCTGTCAATCACAAGTAGGACCGCCCACCGGACTCCTAGGCACCAATACCAGGGATTTCAATAAAATACACTCTCTTTTATCACTAACTATATATTATTCTGCTCAGTTTCTCTATGCCATGCTGTCCACAGATCAAAGTACAACGTGAAAGGTTCCCTTTAAGGACAATATTACCCCTCACCATACTCCCAATGACTTCAATGAAAATAGTAGTGGTCTTTAAAGGGGTTTCCCCGTTATTGCACATTAACCCCTATCCACACAATAGGAGATAAATTGCTGAACGCTGGGGGTCCAAACTTTGTGACCCCAAGTGATCCTGGAAACATGATCGAGAACAGGCCTCTGCAGAGCTGCATCTTGAATGGCGAGGATGTGCGCACTCGGCCATTTATTTGAGTACAGTGCTCCACTATTTCCAGCAGTCTCATAGACAATGAACGTGTGCAGAGCACATCTGCTCCATTCATGTGGCTGCAGAGGCCTGTTTTCAGGATTACTGTGTGAGCCAGACAAGCAGGAGCCAGACAAGCAGGAGCCAGACAAGCAGGAGCCAGACAAGCAGGAGCCAGACAAGCAGGAGCCAGACAAGCAGGAGCCAGACAAGCAGGAGCCAGACAAGCAGGAGCCAGACAAGCAGGAGCCAGACAAGCAGGAGCCAGACAAGCAGGAGCCAGACAAGCAGGAGCCAGACAAGCAGGAGCCAGACAAGCAGGAGCCAGACAAGCAGGAGCCAGACAAGCAGGAGCCAGACAAGCAGGAGCCAGACAAGCAGGAGCCAGACAAGCAGGAGCCAGACAAGCAGGAGCCAGACAAGCAGGAGCCAGACAAGCAGGAGCCAGACAAGCAGGAGCCAGACAAGCAGGAGCCAGACAAGCAGGAGCCAGACAAGCAGGACCTTACTCCGCTATATGGATAGGGGATAACTTGCAATTTTTAGACGACCCCTTTAAGGGTATGTTCACATAGAGGATCTGTTCCAGACGTTTCCTTCCATACATGTGAATGTGGTTATTTCTGCAGATCAATGGGGCAGTTGTGCTCATTTTGGTAACACTGAGCGCAGTCAGCCATTTTTGGGGCCTTTTTCTTACAGGATTAACTTTTACCCAAATTGCTTCCCATAACAGCTCATAAGAACAATCTAACGCTTCCGGGTCGCTGTGTCACCGACCCCGACTCTCGCTGTGGGACCATATGATGGACCGAGCTGACCGTCGCCCATAGTTCCATGCAGTGCCAGACTTATGGATGAATCTGGAGAAGATGCTCAGCCCAGGCATGGCTTTTTGACCCTTTTTTGGCATTTGACGTTGATGCCGATGCCAGGCGCTGTGATATTGCTACACGTGCAGTGCATGGAGTGTAGAGGAGGCGGCAGCTCACCTATCACCAGGGGCAGCGGCGGGCAGCACCGAGCGGCGGCAGGTCAGGAGACATTCCACGCACAAGTAGATATCGGTCGTCACAGCAACGGTTCAGAACGGGGCAACCACCGCTGCCTGCTGTCAAGAGAAGCAACAGATGAATAAAACTCCCGGGGGGCCGCACAGACACCCAACACCATTACTAAGCAAATATTTACCCAGCAGAGGCGGCTGTGGACAATCAAGATCGCCGATTACTAAAACCACATAGCTCTTACCATGATGTTTAAAGGGGTTGTACATCTTTCTGGATATTTTTTTATTTTATTTTTTTTTATTAAATGCATGTATTCGGGGCTAAAAATCATTTTTACAATTGGGTTTCATTCAAAATTTTGCACCGTTTTTGGCTTTTACAGGCTCTTTGTGTTTCATCAATCAGCTGAGATGAGGACAGGTAAGCTGCCAGTGAGACCATCATAGGGAGCTCACTGATGGATTCTCAGTTAACTCATTCTGCAATCAGAAATAGACAGTGCAACTCAGAGGCTATAGAAAGAATTTTTTTTATTTAAAGGACACTCAATCGCAACAATTTTTAGCCCCAATTACCGTACATGCATTTGTTAAAATAAATAAAAAAAAAAAAAGTGGAAAACCCCTTTATCTGAGTCATACACATGAGATAAATGCGGGCAGACCACGATGTCTCCTGACCTCCCCTTGAGTGTTACTTCATGGGTATCCAACGGGAGAAAAGTCACTGACAGAGGCGTGTGCAGCAGTTCTCTCCCCTGAAAACAAAGGGGTCAGTTGCTAAAATCCCTAATGTCCGATCCTTCTCTCCCCCTGACCCCCAATGTGCAGACGCTCCAGCCAACCTTCACCTAATGTGCATGCCCGTACACCTGTGGTGCCTTAACCCCCCTCCAGCCTAAACTATATGAATGGGCTGTGTTAATACCCTTAAAGGGGAACATATTACTAAAAAAATGTTTACATTTAGTCAATGGAATCTGAATGTGACCCAACATTCTCAATGAATCCAGATCTAGTCGCAGGTTGCATGCCCCCATGGATGCAGATTGGACGCAGATTTGGCTGGGGGTCAAAGTCAAATCCCAGCTTTAAAAAAGGGTAAAAATCCACAACAGAGATAGATGCCAAAAAATACAAAGCTGAAAAATTCCGCATGACAGTAATCTGCAGACCGTCTCTGCATTACTTGTCCTCTAATGTGTCACTCAGGGGTATGAGGGACCCTGGCAATGCTACAGGTGCTGAAAATGAAGGTCCCTGGAAGGCAGGACGAACAGGTGTCAACTAGTGGGGAGTGAACGTGCTGGGATAAGGTGTTATCTGAGCATGCTCAGGTGCTGAGTGACTTCAGCGTGCTCGAATAATATGTTCAACTCCCTGCGGCCGCATGTGCACAATGCATGCAGGACTGCCTGATTGTTAGACATGCAAAAGCAGGGAGTTAAACATATTATTGGAGCATGCTGATGTCACTCAGCACCTGAGCATGCTCAGATAACACCTTATCCCAGCACGTTCACTCATCACTAGTGCCGACCTACGTATACATATAAAGAGATAGATATATATAGTAGTGTGCGCATAGACATGTAACCAGTGGCATATATAGTGTATATAGTACAGTATGCATACACTAGTGTTTGCCAATCTCCAGTCCTCACAGCCCCCCCACACGTTTTCAGGATTTTTTTAGTATTACAAAAGGTGATAGAATTATTATTAAGGAATCCAGAAATGCCAATGGTTCCTTCACCTACAACAGTAAGGAAATCCTGAAAACGTGATGTGTTGGGGGCTGTGAGGAAACACTTATGTATGGCGAGTTACCTATATTTATTCACACACATCAGTATGTGTACAGTGAGTAGTGTATATATCACAGTATATGTAGTATATATATATATATATATATATATATATATATATATATATCTAATATATAAAGCTGAATGTGTGTGTGTGTGTATGTATGTATGTATGTATGTATGTCCGGGATTGGCATCTGAACCGTAGCAGCTACAGCCACAAAATTTTGCACAGTCACACGTCTGGACCCCGAGAGCGTCATAGGCTATGTTGTGAGGTGAAATTTTAACCCCGCGCTTTCCAATTCACCAAACAATTTTCCCCCTATCTACATAATGGGGAAAAAGTGAAAGGAAAAGTGTTGGAGGCGTCGCAGCTACAGGCACAAAATTTTGCACAGTCACACGTCTGGACCCTGAGAGCGTCAAAGCTATATTGTGAGGTGAAATTTTAACCCCGCGCTTTCCAAGTCACCAAACAATTTTGCCCCTATCTACATAATGGGGAAAAAATGAAAGGAAAAGTGTTGGAGGCAAATTAACAGCTGCCAGATGTGAACAAGGGGGACTTAAAGAATGACAGCGATGGCACCAAAGAGTATATACTGTACAGTTGCTAAGGTGGGGCCCCAACATGGGATAATCACACCACCACGGGGATATGAACACACACACAAAATGCGCCACACACTACCACGTGCTCGAACACATATACCACCCTCAGTGCACATTTCACCACACATACACCAACCTCGCCACATAAAAGTAGAAACACAAAAGTCGCCGCTCAAAACTCGCCACGCGCAAAACTCTCCACATGCAAAACTCGCCACACGTGCAAAACTCGCCACACGCAAAACTTGCACACGCAGAAAAATTGCCACACGCAGAAAAATTGCCACATGCACAAAAGTTGCAACACATGCAAAAGTTGCCTCACACAAAACTTGCACATACTCAAAAGGCACCACACATAAAACTCGCCACGCGCAAAACTCGCCATGCGCAAAACTTGCTGCACACAACTTGCTACACTAACCTGTCACATGCAACTCGACACACAAAAAGTTGCTACACGCATGTCGCCACACAAAACTCATCTCACAAAAGTCCCTACATGCATGTCGCCACACGCAACTCAACACACACAACTTGACACACGAAACTCGCCCTAAAACACACACAAGTCTGGTATCCTTCAAAAATAAAAATCTGATTAATAAGCAGACAAACTACAAGAGCAACAAATGTACCATATAGGAATCCGGCAGCTGTCAGTCACATGACCAGTCTATTATGTGTATGTGTGAGCTAATATATACTGCCAGGGGGTGGGCTTACTGTTGGCTGGGGATTTATCAGGCTGCCATTTTAGCTTACAAATACTGAGGTAAAAATACTGACCAAATAACGTGTGAACGAGGGCTAATACAGGAGGAGATGGCATACAGCTATATACTATATACAGGAGATGACACACAGGTATATACTATTTACAGGGGAGATGACACACAGGTATATACTATATACAGGAGGAGATGACACACAGATATATACTATATACAGGAGAGATGACACACAGGTATATACTATATAGAGGAGGAGATGACATACAGGTACATACTACATACAGGAGGAGATGACATACAGGTATATACTATATACAGGAGGAGATGACACAGGTATATACTATATACAGGAGCAGATTACCTACAGGTATATAGTATATACAGGAGGAGATGACACAGGTATATGCTATGTATAGGAGGAGATGACATACAGGTATATACTATATACAGGAGATGACACACAGATATATACTATATATAGGTGAGATGACACACAGGTATATACTATATACAGGAGATTACATACAGGTATATCTAATATATAAAGCTGAATGTGTGTATGTATGTATGTGTGTATGTCCGGGATTGGCATCTGTACCGTCGCAGCTACAGCCACAAAATTTTGCACAGTCACACGTCTGGACCCCGAGAGCGTCATAGGCTATGTTGTGAGGTGAAATTTTAACCCCGCGCGTTCCAATTCACCAAACAATTTTGCTCCTATCTACATAATGGGGAAAAAGTGAAGGGAAAAGTGTTGGAGGAAAATTGACAGCTGCCAGATGTGAACAATGAGGACTTAAAGAATGAGAGCGATGGCGACAAAGAGTATATACCGTACAGTTGCTAAGGTGGGGCCCCGACATGGGATACTCACCACACACGGGGATATGAACACAAACACAAAATGCGCCACACACTACCACGTGCTTGAACACATATACCACCCTCAGCACACATTTCACCACACACACACACCAACCTCGCCACATAAAAGTCGAAACACAAAAGTCACCACTCAAAACTCGCTACATGCAAAACTCGCCATATGCAAAACTAGGCTCACGCAAAACTCGCCACACGTGCAAAACTCACCTCATGGAAAACTCACCTCATGCAAAACTTGCACACACAGAAAAATTGCCACATGTACAAAAGTTGCACCACATGCAAAAGTTGCCTCACACAAAACTTGCACATACTCAAAATGCACCACACATAAAACTCGCCACGCGCAAAACTCGCCATGCACAAATCTTGCTGCACACAACTTGCTACACTAACCTGTCACATGCAACTCAACACACAAAATGTTGCTACACGCATGTCGCCACACAAAACTCATCTCACAAAAGT